>NC_091438.1:124518516-125886670 GCF_964237555.1 Oryctolagus cuniculus | reverse complement strand
GTCATACAGGTGGCCAATAGATACGTGGAAAACTAATCAACACTGCCAATTATCAGGGAAATGCAAGGCGAAACTACAATGAGATATTACCTCACTCTAGTTAGACTGGCTGTTTTTAAAAAGACAAAAGATAATACCTGTTGATCAGAAAGTGGGGAAAAGGGGACTCTTGCAACTGATCATAGGATTGTAAACATAGTCATTGTGGAGAACAGCATAGATGCTCCTCAAAAAACCAAAAACAGAACTACCATATGATCCAGCAATTCCATTTGTGGGTATATATCCAAGGGAAATGAAACCCGTCTCTCAGAGAGCCATGTGCACTCCCATGTCTATTAAAGCACTATTCATGCACACAAGAGATGGAAACAACCTAAGTGCCCATCCACTTACAAAGAGATAAAGTAAGTTTGGTACGCGAATGCAATGCAATACTACTCAACCTTGGAAAACACGAGTTCTTGTCATCTGCAAGGACATGGACAGGACTGGAGGTTGTTGTGTTAAGTGAAATAAGTTAAACACAGGAAGATAAGGATGACATAATCTTGCTCACATGTAGAACATTTAAAAAGGTGAATTCGTAGAAGTTAGAAGTCTAACAGTAGTTACTAGAGGCTGGGGAAGGAACAGGGGACAGAGAGGTGGGGAAAGGTTGATTAAGTTACTCTTAGAGAGTAGTTCTGGTGCACCAGTAGTTCTGGTGCACTGTGTGGTAACTGTGGATAATGCTAACATATGTGTATTTCTCCATAAAGCCTGGGAGGTGGAATCTGCATGTTTTCACTGTAAGGAAATGTTTGAGAAGATAGATAGAATTACTCTGGACATTAAACAATGTGTACAGATATCAAAATACCTCATAGTATCCTATAATATGTACAATTTTTATGTATTTCCATTTTATTGTGCTAAAATTTTAACAAAAGAAAATACATGGTCAGAGTTATCAGTTTAAGGGAAAACATGTTTTGATAAATTGGGGGTGTTTCATCTTCAATCCCTCACTCCCATTTTCAGTGATTCTTTTCCCTGAGGTTGCATCCAAGGCCTAGAATCCAGACTCTAAATCACAAAAGTATTTCAGGGAGAATCCCTCGGATTGCAGCTCTTCCAGAGGGGCATGGGTTTCCACCTAACTTTCTCCATTCATAATCTGCTCCTTAACACCATACTCCTTTGCCCTGCCTGTGACAGCTGACGTGTCCCTCATCCTATGGGGCAGAGGGGGGTGCAGCTGTTTACACCTATTCCACTCAACTTTTCCCAAAATCTGTACTTACTTTCCACCTCTATGTCCTCCCCTCAACCCCCTCACCACGGACTCTTGGTCTTCTTTCCCTGCTTGGCCAAGCACTTACTTTTCACACATGACGTGAGAGACACTGCAGGAAAGGACTCTGGAGGCTTGGGATCCTGTTTGGGACTCGTTGTAGTGCAAGCTCTGAGTGGTTCTTTAAACTTGTGCTCATCAAGTGGTAACAGCTAACATTTAGTTAGCACCTGCTATGTTCAGGACACAAAACAAAAGACCTTTGCATGTTTTCTCTCATAATGATTGTATAAAACAATTTTTAAAAATTGGGGGCAGGGGTGGTAGGTAGTGGGCTTGTGACACAGCAGTAAGTTGCTGCCTGGGTTGCCTGCTGCTCCATTTCCCATCCGCCTTTATGCTAATGCGCACCCTGGGAGGCAACAAATGGTGGCCAATGTGCTTGGGTCTCTGCTACTCATGTCGCTTTGACCTGGCCCAACCCTGGCTATTGTGGGCATTTGGAACTTGTGAATAGAAGATTCTCTCTCTCTCTCTCTCTCTCTCTCTCTCATTCTCTTTATCTCTCTCCCTCTCCCTTTCCATCTCCCTCTCTCCCTCTCTTACTCTGCCTTTCAGATTAAAAAAAGGAAAAAGGTTTTGATAATGTACATAATTATGGGTGTAGTGTGATAATTAGAAAATCATATATAAGGTATAATGATCAAATCAGGGCAATTAGCATCTCCATCCTCTTAAACACATATTACTTCTTTGGTAACTCCTCTTTTCTAGTTCTTTAAAAGCTTGTATAGTAAACCGGGATAGTCATTCCACTGTGCTGTGGAATGCTAGCACTTCTTATCTATTGTTATTTTGGTACCTGTTATCTGACCTCCCTCTAGCCCACAATGCTTACCTTTCCCAGCCTTTGGTGATCACTCTTCTGCTTTCTTCTGGGAAGTGAACTTTTCAGCCACCACGTATCAGTGGTATGAGAACATGTACTGTCCGTCTTTCTGTGCCCGTATTATTTCACTTAACACAATGTCCTCCAGCTGGATCTATTCTGCCACAGAGAGCAGCATTTCATTTTTTAAATGGCTGACTAATGTCCTATTGTCTTGGAGTACCATATTGTCTATCTGTTGATCTGTTGATAGACACCTTGGCTGATTCCTTATTGGAGCTATTGTGAACAGTGCTGCAACAACATGGGATTGCATGTATCTCTTCAATACTGTGATTTCATTGTCTTTGGTGATGTGTTAAGCAGTGAAAGAGCCAGCTATTTTCTTGTAGTTCTAAAACCATTTTCATCCTGTTTTGCATAATGGCAGTACTAATCAATAGTGTGTAAGAGTAATGTTGTCCCTGCATCCTTTGTCTGTTTGATGAAAGCCTTTCTAACTCGGGTGAGACAATATCTCACCGGGGTTCTGATTTGCATTGTCTTGATGATAAATCAGTGGTATTGAGTATTATTTCATACACTAATTGATAATTTGTGTATTTCCTTTTGAGCAATGCCTATTCAGTTCACTTTATTATGTTTTTTTTTCTGCTATTGAGTTTTAAGTTCTCTATAAATTCTAGATACTAATTCCTTGTTGAATGGATAGCTTCCTACTATTTTATGCTACTCTGAAATTGTTTCATCATTCTGTTGATTATATCTTTGGATGAACAGAAACCACTTAATTTGCTACAATCCTACTTGTCTATTTTTGCTTTTGTTGCCTGTGTTTTGGAGCTCATCTAAAAATACCATCACCTACCCTAAGATCTTGAAATATCTCCCTTGTATTTCTCCTCATAGCTTCAGATATTTAAAATATTTTGAGTTGATTTTTGTAAATTTTAAATCGTAGGGGTTTAGTTTCATGCTCCTATATGTGGATATCCAATTTTTTCAATACCATTGATTAAAGAAATTGTCCTTTCTCCTTCAATGGACTGTAAATGTGTGGGGTTATTTTTTTAAGATTTATTTATTCATTTAGTTATTTGAAAGGCAGAGTTATAGAAGCAGAGGCGGGGTGGGGGTTTCCATCCACTGGTTCATTTCCCAAATGGCTGCAACAGCCAAAGCTGGGCAGATCTGAACCAGGAGCCAGGAGCTTCTTCTAGGTCTCCCACATGGGTGCAGGGGCTCAAAGACTTGGGCCATCTTCTACTGTTTTCCCAGGCCACAGCAGAGAGCTGGATCAGAAGTGGAGCTGCTGGGACTTGAACCAGTGCCTATATGGGATGCCAGCACTGCAGGAAGTGGCTTTGCCTGCTATGCCATGGTGTCAGCCCATGGGGTTATTTCTAGATTCTTTATTCTATTCTAATGTCTCTTATACCAGACCCATGATAATTTGGATGATACAGCTTTGTAGTATGCTTTGAGAATGTTTGAGGCTTTCAACTTTGTTCTTTCTACTGAATATTTTTTGGGGTTTTGGGCATCTTTTGTGGTGCCATATGAATTTAAATTTTTCTATATTTCTGTATTTCTATATAGAATGTCATTGATACTTTCATGAGAATTGCATTGAATTAACTAATTTCTTACAGTAGTATGGACATTCTAGCAATATTCATTTATGTAATCCATGAACATGGTATATTTTTCTATTTTTGTATATCTTTTTAACTTCTTTCATCACTGTTTTGTAGTCTTTATTGTAGAAATCTTTCAGTTCCATGATTAAGTTTATTCCTATATATGTACGTTCTTTTAAAAAAAAGACTTATTTATTTATTTGAAAGGCAGAGTTACAGAGAAGTGGAGGCAGAGAGGGAGAGAGAGAGAGAGAGAGAGAGAGGGAGGTTGGTCTTCTATCCACTGGTTCATTTCTCAGATGGCCACAAAGTCTCAAGCTGCACCCATCCGAAGGCTGGAGCCAGGAGCTGCTTCTGGGTCTCCCATGTGGGTAAAGGGACCCAAGGACTTGGGCCATCTTCTATCGCTTTCCAAGACCACTGCAGACAGATGGATAGGAAGTGGAGAAGCTGAGTCTCAAACCGGTGCCCATATGGGATGCCAGCACTGCCGGCAGCAGCCTTACCTGTTACACCACAGAGCCAGCCCCTATATTTACTTTCTATTGTGGCTATTGTAGTTGGAATTGCTTTCTTCATTTTTTTTTCAACAAGTTAATTATTGGTATAAAAAGTGCTACTTGTTATTGTAATTTTTTTGTATCCTGCAACTTTTCTAAATCATGTATCAATTAAATGTTTTTTTGGTGGAGTTTTAGGTGTTTCTGTTATATAAAATCATGCTGTCTGCAAACTGGATAATTTGAGCTCTTGATTTACAATTTGGAATTCTTTTCTTTCTCTTGGCTAACTGCTCTTGTAAAGACTTCCAGTACTCTGCTGAATAAGAGGGGTGAAATTTGATGTCTTTGTCTTGTTCTAGATCCTAGAGGAAACACTTTTTCAACTTTTCCCCATTCAGTGTGATGTTGGCTATGTGTTGGTAATATACAGCCTTTTTTCTATTTATGGCCATTTCTTTGTTGAAGTTTCTTTTTTTTTTTTTTTAATCTGAAGAGGTGTTCAGTTTATCAAATGCTCTTTCTGCATCTATTGAGATGATCATATGGTTTTTGTCCTTAATTTCCTTGATGTGATACATCATGTTAGTGGTTTGTGTATGCTGAACCATCCTTGCATCCTGGGAAATCCCTCTTGACCTTGCTGTATAATCTTCTTTATGTACTGTTAGATTCTATTTGCTAGTGTTTTGCTGAGAATTTTTCCACTTGTCTGTAGGCAAAAAATCTAGAGACATGGGTCTGTAGTTTGTTGTTGTTGTGTCCTTATCTGGTTTCAGTGTCAGGGTAATTGGTGGCCCTGTGGAATGTATTAAGAAGACTCCCATCCCTTTACATGTTTTGAAGTGGTTTGAGTGGTTATTCTTTAAAAGTTTGGTAAAATTCAGCTGTAAATTCATCTGGTATTGGGCTTTTTAGGCATTAGAGACCTTTAATTACTGACTTTATCTCATTACTTGTTATTGGTTTATTCAGGTTTTCTATGTTTCCAAAGTTCATTTTTTGTAATTATATACGTATAGAAATCTTTTAGATGGGTGTGGATGTCAGTTGGTAGTTGCTTTGGCTTTGGTTCTAGCTGAGCACAAATGTGTAACCTCCATGTGATTTCTTCAGCTGTAATCAATGTCCACGGTGTCTATGAGAGCCACCATCATCCAATCTGCAGGAGTTCACGGAGGTAGTGATATGACTATGTAGTGGATCTGAACTTCCAAATTCATGCATCTTTGGGCCCACATAGTGGAATGCCAATCCCAGTGGGGTTTGTGAAGGCAGTGGCTACGTTCTTGGTGTTGTAGGATGCAGAGCAGACCATCCTCACATCCCTCCAGCAAGCTTGCGTGATTCTGGGCCTGGTGGCACCAATAGCTGTGGCCATGGGACTGTGGAATGTAGCTTGGATCTCCCCCAGGTCCTGCAGCGTGGGCGTGGGTGATACCAGGACTTGTAGCATCCACAACCACAGTTCCAGAACTGAGGGATGTGGAGAATACCTTATCCATGTTCCATGAGTGAGGCACAGTTTGTTGGGCTCTGTGCACTAGCAGGCATGGTCTGGAGCATAGGATGCAGGTTCTTCTCCAGGTCCCTTGGGGTGCCTTGGTGAATACAGCACCAAGAGTCAAGTCCCAGCACTGCTGGACCTGGTGGGTGTCTTACCCAGATCCAATGTGACAAATGTAGGCTATTTTGAAGCTTGTGGACTTGCATTCGCAGGCCTGGGGTAGTGGAATACAGGTAGATTCGTCCCCAGGGTCCGCAGGAGTGAGCTCAGTGACTCACCAGCAGTCATAGTCCTGGAGCTGGCATCCAGCTCAGGTCCCGCAGGATGAGTGCAGGTGATGCTGGAGACAGTGCCTTGGCAGCCACAGGCCTGGAGTGAGGAATACATATGGAGCCTTCCCCAGGTCCTGCTGGTGACTGTGGGTTACTCCAGGGACTGTAGCCCCAACAGCCATGGTCCTAGAGCTGCAAGACACAGAGGAGACCCCCCTGAGGCCCCACAGGGTATGAGAGGGTGACACAGGGTTTGTGCCCTGGCCACCCAGAGGTCTGAGGATTGAGATGCCAAGGGCTGGCCTCCTGTCCCTCTGGGGCTGTGTGTTGGTTGCACCTGGTGCTGAGATCCAAGAAGTAGAGGGGAGCGTCTTTAGTCTCCCCAGGGCATTAACGTGTCTCTGGGGATTGGGCATAGCAATCCTGTAGCTCCAAAATGCAGAGGGGTCTGCCCTCCCCCAATGAAGTACCCTGGCTCTGGGGGCTTCTGCAGGTGCCCGCGGCGGTCTACGTGCCCGGAGGATGAACAGAATCAGGTAGCTGCTGTGCTGTGCTGGAGCAGCTCACGTCTGGGACTTGAAGGGAAGAACAATGTGGGCTTTTTTTTGGGGGGGGGGGGTAAAATGGTCCCCTGGACCGTGGTCAGCTTTCCACTCTGGGTTTAAGCCAGCAACGACTGCAGGATTGTGTAGTTAGGGCTGCTGGTCTGCAGTGAAGATGCATTTATCTCTCCCTGCAGGGTGGAGCCGCCCTCCCCAAGCTGGGGAGCCAGGGGAGGAACGTCCAAGTGTTTTCTCCCCTCTCTGCCGGCTGTCCCGGTCTCTGTGCTGTTGCCAATTCCCATCTCTTCCTTTCGGAAGCTTTCCCTCAGTCGCTCTCTCGGAAACACAGTCCTTGCTTTGTTGTTCTGGTCCTTCTCCGTGGCGGAGCTAAGCCACCTCGGAGCCCCATCTCTGCTCCATGCTCAGTTGCTCTGTGTGTGCAAATCCTGTAAGCAAGGGTCAGCATCATTCTTTCACATGTGGATACACAGTTGCCCTTCTCCCATCAGGTCTTTGGTCCACGCCAGGGCTCCATGTCCCCCAGTGCCAGGTCCGAGATGCTGAGCTTTTTGCATATGATTTGGCTCCCTCTTTTCCCCCACGGTGAGGGATAAAAGCGGGCTGAGCTGTCATCGTCCTGTGCTTTCTGAGCATGGCCACCGCGAGCTCTCTCCGTCTCCTGCTGCCAGCGACCCACAGACCACCCTGTCTAGGGCATCCCCAGCTCAGCCACCCACCTGGTCGTGATGAGTCAGGCCTGACCTTTCTGGCCCCTTTTCAGAGAAAGGATGAAGTCAGTAAGTAAGGTGGGAGGCCAGCAGCCTGGGAAAATTGAATTTATATTGAGTGTTTGATGTTTCAATTACTTACCAAAAAAGATCTTAGTGCTTTCAATGTGTGTTTTACTCACAAGGCAGAGAAATATAGTGCTATGCACTCACTGGTTTGTAAAAAATCAGGTGAATCCAAATTGTGTTTGTGACAAAATGAGATGAGTTATTTTCACCTATCTATCTGCATGACCGAATTCTGCAATTTTTATTCACCCTGATAGTTAGTCTTATGGCAGCTATGAAGCAAACTTCTGGGTATGGCAGTTTCCATAGAGTTTGATTTTAAAAAGTTTCTGTTACCACCCCCTCTTCTTCCCCATCTTTTAGTCGTAAATGGGTTTAGGGTTTAATTCTTAAATGCTTACATTTTAAGTAGAATTTGCTGAAATAATAAAACTCCAAACAACTTTGACTTTAATAACCAAAATGTTCCTTTCTTTTTTTTAAAAAAATTATTTTATCTATTTGAAAGATAGAGTTGGGGTCGGCACTGTGGCGTAGCAGGTAAAGCCGCTGCCTGCAGTGCCGGCACCCCATATGGAGTCCTGGCTGCTCCACTTCCAATCCAGCTCTCTGTTATGGCCTGGGAAAGCAGTAGAAGACGGCCCAAGTCCTTGGGCCCCTGCACCCACATGGGAGACCTAGAAGAAGCTCCTGGCTCCTGGCTTCAGATTGGCATAGCTCCAGCTGTTGCAGCCAATTGGGGAGTGAACCACTAGATGGAAGACTTCTCTCTCTCTCTCTCTCTCTCTCTCTCTCTCTCTCTGGCTCTCCTCTCTTTAATTTTGACTTTCAAATAAATAAATAAATAAATAAATCTTTTAAAAAGAAAAAGAAAGAAAGCCTAAACTCATAAGCTGTCATTAAAAAAAAAAAGGCAGAGATAGGTAGAGACAGAGAGAGAGACAGAGAGAGAGAGGTGTCTTCCATCTACTGGTTCACTCCCCAGATGGCCCCAACATCCAGAGCTGAGCTGATCCGAAGCGGCTCAAGCACTTGGGTCATCCTTTGCTGCTTTCCCGGCACTTTAGCTGGGAGCTGGATTGGAAGTGGAGCAGCCAGGACTTGAACCAGCACCCATAGGGATGCTGGCCCTGCAGGCCAAGGCTTTAATCCACTGTGCCACAGAGTCAGCCCCAAAAATGTTCTTCTTATTTGTCAGTCTGTTTGCTTGTTTAATCAACATAGGTGGGAAATAGTTTTATAAACTGTTTCTAAAATGTTATTTAATCTTTGTTTTTTTCTTCTCAGCTTATTGTGTCAAAGTAATTTTTATGTCAGAGAGATATTTGAGCACTGAGCTCAAGATTTTGACCAGTGCCCAGTGGTGGATTAAAAATAAAGCAGAGCTTCCAGAACTATATTGAATAGCAGTGGTGAGAGTGGGCATCCCTGTCTGGTTCCAGATTTCAGTGGAAATGCTTCCAACTTTTCCCCATTCAATAGGATGTTGGCTGTGGGTTTTTCATAGATTGCTTTGATTGTATTGAGGAATGTTCCTTCCAAACCCAGTTTGCTTAGAGTTTTCATCATGAACGGGTGTTGTATTTTATCAAATGCTTTCTCGGCATCTATTGAGATAATCATATGGTTTTTCTTCTGCAGTCTGTTAATGTGGTGTATCACATTGATTGTCTTGCGCACATTAAACCATCCCTGCATACCAGGGATAAATCCCACTTGGTCTGGGTGGATGATCTTTCTGATGTGTTGTTGCATTCTATTGGCGAGAATTTTATTGAGGATTTTTGCATCTATGTTCATCAGGGATATTGGTCTGTAATTCTCTTTCAGTGCTGCATCTTTCTCTGGCTTAGGAATTAAGGTGATGCTGGCTTCATAGAAAGAATTTGGGAGGACTCCCTCTTCTTCGATTGTTCTGAATAGTTTGAGAAGAATTGGAGTTAGTTCTTCTTTAAACGTCTGGTAGAATTCAGCAGTGAATCCATCTGGTCCTGGGCTTTTCTTTGTTGGGAGGGCCTTTATTACTGTTTCAATTTCTGTCTCAGTTATGGGTCTGTTTAGGTTTTCGATGTCTTCTTGGTTCAATTTAGGCAGGTTGCATGTGTCCAGGAATCTATCCATTTCTGATAGGTTTCCCTGTTTGCTGGCATACAAGTCCTTGTAGTAATTTCTGATGATTCTTTTTATTTCTGTGGTGTCTGTTGTTACATTTCCTTTTTCATCTCTGATTTTATTGATTTGGGTCTTTTCTCTTCTTTTTTTAGTTAGTTGGGCCAATGGGGTGTCAATTTTGTTTATTTTTTCAAAAAACCAGCTCTTCGTTTGGCTGATTTTTTGTAATGTTTTTCTTGATTCAATCCTGTTGATTTCTTCTCTGATTTTAATGATTTCTCTTCTCCTACTAGATTTGGGTCTGATTTGCTGTAGGTTTTCTAGATCCTTGAGGTGAATTGAAAGCTCATCTATTTGGTGTCTTTCCAATTTCTTGATGTAGGCACCTATTGATATAAACTTTCCTCTTAACACTGCTTTTGCTGTGTCCCATAAGTTTTGGTATGTTGTGCTGTTATCCTCATTTACTTCCAGAAAGTTTTTGATTTCTCTTTTGATTTCTTCTATGACCCATTGTTCATTCAGGAGCATGTTGTTCAATCTCCATGTGTTTGCGTATGCTCTAGGGATTCCTGAGTTACTAATTTCCAACTTCATTCCTTTATGGTCTGAGAAGCTGCATGGTATGATTCTAATTCTTTTGAATTTTCTCAGACTTGCTTTATGGCCTAGTATGTGGTCAATCCTAGAGAAGCTTCCATGTACTGCTGAGAAGAATGTGAAATCTTTAGCTGTAGGATTGAAAGTTCTGTATATATCTGTTAGATCCATTTGGGCTATAGTGTCGTTTAAATCTACTGTATCCTTGTTGATCTTCTGACCGGATGATCTGTCTATTTCTGAGAGTGGAGTATTGAAGTCCCCCAGTACTACTGTATTGGGGTCTAAGTCTCCCTTTAAGTCCGTTAATAAATCTTTTAGATAAACCGGTGCCCTGTAGTTAGGTGCATATACATTGATAATTGTTATATCTTCCTGTTGAATTGATCCCTTAATCATTATATAGTACCCCTCTTTGTCTCTCTTAACAGTTTTTGTGGTAAAGTTTATGTTGTCCGATATTAAGATGGCTACGCCCGCTCTTTTTTCATTTCTGTTGGCATGGTATATCTTTTTCCAGCCTTTCACTTTCAGTCTGTATGGATCTTTGTTGGAAAGATGTGTTTCTTGTAAGCAGCATATAGATGGGTTTTGTTCCTTAACCCAATCAGCCAATTGGTGTCTTTTAACTGGACAGTTCAGGCCATTCACGTTCAATGTGACTAATGATAAGTGGTAACTTTGCCCTGCCATTTGCCAAAGATAAGTTCTAATATATGCTTTGAATTCCCTGTGATCTTTTGCTGTGAGGTTTCCTTCCTTTACCTTCTTTCATATTGATGACCGTGTTTCTGTGTTTCTGTGTGTAACACATCTTTAAGCATCTTTTGCAGGGCTGGACGAGTGGCAACAAATTCTTTCAATTTCTGTTTGCAATGAAAAGTCTTTATTTCACCTTCATTCACAAATGATAGCTTTGCAGGATATAATATTCTGGGCTGGCAGTTGTTCTCTCTTAGTACCTGTTCTATATCTCGCCATTCCCTCCTAGCTTCTAGAGTTTCTGATGAGAAGTCAGCTGTGAGTCTGATTGGAGATCCTCTGAGAGTAATCTGACGTTTCTCTCTTGCACATTTTAGGATCTTTTCTTTATGTTTCACTGTGGAGAGTTTAATTACAACGTGTCGTGGTGAGGATCTCTTTTGGTCGTGTTTATTAGGGGTTCTGTGGGCTTCCTGTACTAGGATTTCTCTGTCCTTCTCCAAACCTGGGAAATTTTCTGCTAATATCTCACTAAAAAGGCCTTCTAATCCTTTCTCCCTCTCCATGCCTTCAGGAACTCCTAGAACCCGAATGTTGGTTTTTTTAATAGTATCCTGAAGATTCCCGACAATATGTTTCAGATTTCTAATTTCCTCTTCTTTTCTTTGGTCTGACTGTATCCTTTCCTGTTCTCTGTCTTCTAAGTCCGATATTCTCTCTTCTGCTTCACCCATTCTGTTTGTAAGGCTCTCTATTGTGTTTTTCATTTGATCTATTGAATTCTTCACTTCAGTCACTATCACAGTTTCCTGTTGTACTAGTTGTTTCGTTTCATTTTGATTCCTCCTTAATATTTCATTTTCACGAGAGAGATTTTCTATCTTGTCCATTAAGGATTTGTGTAGTTCCAGAATTTGTTTTTGAGAACTTCCTAATGTTCTTATCAATTTTTTGAGATCTGCTTCTTGCATTTCTTCTATGTCATCATCTTCATAATCTTGAATTGTGGTGTCTTTTTCATTTGAGGGCGTCATGGTGACTTCCTTGTTTTTATTACCTCGGTTTTTGCGTTTGTTATTTGGCATATTGGAGATATTTGGTTTCTTCACTGTGGTGCTTTTTCTTGTTATACTATGACTCTAGATTAAGTGGACTATCTGTTTTTGATGGAGCCTTAGGGCTTGAGATGGGTGTGGCCTGAGAGCTCTGTTTGGTGTGCCAAAGGTGACACTCCCAGGTTAGGCGTGGTAAATCTCTCTCTCTCTCTTTCTTTTTTTTTTTTTTTTTTTGATTCAAAAGGGAAGTAATTCCGCACAGCTGAATGAAGTTGGAGGTAGTTAGCAGGCAAATGATATACCCACAGGAGCCAGAGATCGGAAGCTCTTTCCCAAGATCCCCACAGGGAATCTGTTCTGCCCTCAGAGTGGGCTCAAATTCTCCTTCAGCCTCCCACTGGGTTGCCAAAGTTACGGAATTGTAGCGTCTCTGGAGAGTGCTCACGTGAATTCCGTGAGTTCTCTCCCCCACCGTCTCTTTTTTCACAGTCTCAGTTCAGTAGCACCACAAATTTACTAGCTCCTAATCTCCTGTTAATTCGCCCCGCCCAGAGTCAGGTTTTTCTGCTAGGCTCAGGGCCGGTGCAGACCTGAGGTCGCTCTGCTTATGACGTATGTCCAAGATGGCGCCTGCTCTTTGTCTTGCTCGCCCTTGAGAGGTGAGCGGAGAGAGAGAAACCCGTGTCCGTACTAGTCACCCTTTTCTCTCTCTCTCTCTCTCTCTCTCTCTTCCAGTTAGCCTTGTGAACTTCCCCCCCCCGGGGGGTCGTTCCCTCTAGTCTCCTCTCTCCGCTTGCCTGCCGGTGTCTCGGGCTATTGAGGTTCGGCTCACCTCGCGTTCCAGCGCTGGTGTGTTGAGTCTGCCGCTGATGTCCCAAACTGTGGGCTCCCACGCTGTCCATGCAGGTCCGCTGTGAGTCACGCGTTCCGGAAGAGTTTCTTCTGCTGTTTCCTCCCCTACTCTTCCTTGAACCTGCAGTATCTCCACTTTTATTAAACTATCTCTCCCCAGACTATCAGTGTGCTCCCTTCCTATTCCGCCATCTTGCCGGGAGTCCAGAGCTATTAGGCAAGAAAAAGTAATTAAAGGGATACAAATTGGGAAGGAAGAACTCAAACTATCCCTCTTTGCAGATGACATTATTCTGTATTTAGGGGACCCAAAGAACTCTACTAAGAGACTATTGGAACTCATAGAAGAGTTTGGCAAAGTAGCAGGGTATAAAATCAATGCACAAAAATCAACAGCCTTTGTATACACAGACAATGCCATGGCTGAGGAAGAACTTCTAAGATCAATCCCATTCACAATAGCTACAAAAACAATCAAATACCTTGGAATAAACTTAACCAAAGACGTTAAAGATCTCTACGATGAAAATTACAAAACCTTAAAGAAAGAAATAGAAGAGGATACCAAGAAATGGAAAAATCTTCCATGCTCATGGATTGGAAGAATCAATATCATCAAAATGTCCATTCTCCCAAAAGCAATTTACAGATTCAATGCAATACCAATCAAGATACCGAAGACCTTCTTCTCAGATCTGGAAAAAATGGTGCTGAAATTTATATGGAGGCACAAGAGACCTCGAATAGCTAAAGCAATCTTGTACAACAAAAACAAAGCCGGAGGCATCACAATACCAGATTTCAGGACACACTACAGGGCAGTTGTAATTAAAACAGCATGGTACTGGTACAGAAACAGATGGATAGACCAATGGAACAGAATTGAAACACCAGAAACCAACCCAAACATCTACAGCCAACTTATATTTGATCAAGGATCTAAACCCAATTCCTGGAGCAAGGACAGTCTATTCAATAAATGGTGCTGGGAAAATTGGATTTCCACGTGCAGAAGCATGAAGCAAGACCCCTACCTTACACCTTACACAAAAATCCACTCAACATGGATTAAAGACCTAAATCTACGACCTGACACCATCAAGTTACTAGAGAACATTGGAGAAACCCTTCAAGATATTGGCACAGGCAAAGAATTTCTGGAAAAGACCCGGGAGGCACAGGCAGTCAAAGCCAAAATCAACTATTGGGATTGCATCAAATTGAGAAGTTTCTGTGCTGCAAAAGAAACAGTCAGGAGAGTGAAGAGACAACCGACAGAATGGGAAAAAATATTTGCAAACTATGCAACAGATAAAGGGTTAATAACCAGAATCTACAAAGAGATCAAGAAACTCCACAAAAACAAAACCAACAACCCACTTAAGAGATGGGCCAAGGACCTCAATAGACATTTTTCAAAAGAGGAAATCCAAATGGCCAACAGGCACATGAAAAAATGTTCAAGATCACTAGCAATCAGGGAAATGCAAATCAAAACCACAATGAGGTTTCACCTCACCCCGGTTAGAATGGCTCACATGCAGAAATCTACCAACAACAGATGCTGGCGAGGATGTGGGGAAAAAGGGACACTAACCCACTGTTGGTGGGAATGCAAGCTGGTCAAGCCACTATGGAAGTCAGTGTGGAGATTCCTCAGAAACCTGAAGACAACCCTACCGTTCGACCCAGCCATCCCACTCCTTGGAATTTACCCAAAGGAATTTAAATTGGCAAACAAAAAAGCGGTCTGCACCCTAATGTTTATTGCAGCTCAATTCACAATAGCTAAGACCTGGAACCAACCTAAATGCCCATCAACGATAGACTGGATAAAGAAATTATGGGATATGTACTCTTTAGAATACTATATCGCAGTAAGAAACAACGAAATCCAGTCATTTGCAACAAAATGGAGGAATCTGGAACACATCATGATGAGTGAAATAAGCCAGTCCCAAAGGGACAAATACCATATGTTCTCCCTGATCGGTGACGACTGACTGAACACCAAGAGGGAAACCTGTTGGAGTGAGGTGGACACTATGGGAAATGGTGGCTTGATCAGCATAGCCCTGACTGTTAATGAACAACTTAATACATTATCCCTCTTAGTAGTTTTTTTTATCTGTTCTACTTAATATGACTGGTTTAGATCTGTAATTGATGCACAGTTATTCTTAAGTGTTGAAAATTAACTGAAATGTGATCCCTGTTGAACATGGTGGTGGGAATGGGAGAGGGAAGAGATGTATAATTTGGGACATGCTCAGGCTGACTTGCCCCAAGTGGTGGAGTTGGAAGCATACCAGGGGATTCCAATTCAATCCCATCGAGGTGGCATGTACCAATGCCATCTCACTGTTCCAGGTGATCAGTTTCAGTTCACAGTTGGTCATGGTGAAGGGACTGGGAGTCAAAGGGAACACATAGACAAGTCTAGTACCTGCTAACGCTAACCGATGGAGTAAATAAAGGGGAGAGTGATCCAACATGGGAAGTGAGATACTCAGCAGACTCATAGAATGGCAGATGTCCTAAATAGCACTCTGGCCTCAGAATCAGCCCTAAAGGCATTCGGAGCTGGCTGAAAAGCTCATGAGAGTATTTCAGGCATGGAAAGCCAAGACACTCTGGCAAACGATCTCTGCGAGTGAGATCCCAGTGGAAAGAACAGGTCATCAAAGAAGGAGGTACCTTTCTCTGAAGGGAGGAGAGAACCTCCACTTTGACTATGACCTTATCTAAACAAGATAAGAGTCGGAGAACTCAGAGGGCTTCCATAGCCTTGGAAACTCATGACTGGAGCATAGGGAGATTGCTGATGCCATAGACAGGAGTGTCAATTGGTAAAGTCAACAACAGGAGTCACTGTGCACTTACTCCTCATGTAGGATCTCTATCCTTAATGTGCTGTACATTGAGATTTAATGCTATAACGAGTACTCAAACAATATATTTCACTTTGTGTTTCTATGGGGGTGCAAACTGTTGAAATCCTTACTTAATGCATACTGAACTGATCCTCTGTAAAAAAAAAAAAAAGAAAAGAAAAAAAAAAAAAAAGAAATTATCAATTCCCAACTTGACTCTCACTGGGATTAAACATGACAATAGGTCTGCTCTGATTTCATCATCATTTAAAAAAATCATCTATTATTTTTCACTTTATGTTTCTGTGTGGGAGCAAACTGTTGAAATCCTTACTTAATGTATACTAAGCTGATCTTCTGTATATTAAGATAATTGAAAATGAATCTTGATGTGAATGGAAGGGGAGAGGGAGTGGGAAAGGGGAGGGTTGTGGGTGGGAGGGACGGTATGTGGGGGAAGCCATTGTAATCCATAAGTCGTACTTTGGAAAATTATATGCATTAAATAAAAGTTTAAAAAAAAAAATAAAGCAGAGCTGTTTGATTTGAAGCATGAGATTTTGTAAATATTTATTGAGTTCTTGCCTTTCAGATTCTTACTATTTCAACTGTTTCATCACCTTAAGGCATTGTTTGTCAGGCAAACCTAAATTTTCATTTCCAAAAGGTATGACTATTAGCTATCTAGGTTGCCATGGAACTGCTATAACATTCAAAACCAATAATTTGAAAGTTCTTTGATTTCCTATTTCCTACTTTTAAACAGACTTTTTCCTGTTCTCATTTCAGTTTGTTTTCATTTTAATACAAGCCAAAAGGTCAACAGATTCAAAACAGACAGAAGAATAAAAGTGAAAGCAAGATAACCAAAGAGCTAAACAGTCTGTACATTTAACCCTGTAATTGCAGTTTGGGAATTATCTTTTCCCTTTAATAAAAATGTAGAACGTGCATGAGATTGAACCATAATGTGTCCAGCAGGAGTCCCTGAGGAGGGATAGTCTTTGCATTTTTGAGAATTTGGGTCTCCCACTCTTTCCTGTCAATCTCTCGAGCAAGTGCAGAGAACATTCTGTAAGCCAATCAGGGATTTTTAAGGGTTTGCACAGGGAGTTTTATTTTGACAGGTGTACCTGGCACAGGATTCTCTCTCTCTCTCTCTCTCTCTCTCTCTCTCTCTCTCTCTCTTCTCTCTCTCTCTCTTTCTTTTGGAGCAGATGGACTTTGCCCTACTTTGTTTAATCCGTGGTCAATGCTTCCCTAGGTGCACAGAAATTGTCTCGTGCGTGGCAGGTGCCCAATACGCCTGCCTACCCACGAGCAGATAATCTTCTTACATGAGACGTCCCCCTTGGAGATTTGAGTCCCTCATAGATGGTGGCAACTTCCCTGGTGCATGAATTGTCTGTCTGTTGCCCACCAATTACAAAGTTTCAATTTACTTTAAGAAGATTTTTCAAAAACAACTAGTGAGAGAAGAATTCTAAAGAGGCAAATCGTTTGTGGATGCTTGTAAATAAACCCAAATGAAACCAAAATAGATGCTCACAAAAGTTACAAATTAGGCATGCAGATCCAACAAAATACTAAAGGTGGCATGAAAACCAAAGGAAAATTTCCCGGAGGAGAGGAGCATGCTCAGGGAGTTTCGGTCCTGTGGAAATCTGAGTACCACCAAGGACAGCGTCCCTACACCAGAAAGGCACTGCAGGCAGTCTTTTGCAATCTGCCCAAGGGATGCAAGGGGTTTTACTAAAGGCACCTTCTCCAAATAAAGTCAGCAGAGGCTCTCTAAGAAACAGTGGTGCCTGACTTGAGAGAAGACTCAGGGCAGAACCGCCGGAACAGAGTGCAAAAGGCTCCAGGTCAGCACCCATCGGGTTTCAGGAGTCCTCCACGCCTCCCTGAACTCATCTCGCTTCAGATCCCACTTGCACACACCAGAAATGTCGATCTAAATCACAGCCAGAAATATTTTCCAGAAACGTAATGGTATTTATTTGGGAAGAACCAAGCATTGGAATGAGAACACACATGCCAAGGTAATCTATGAGCATATTCAAAGAGACAGAGGGAAGCGGGTAGTTTCCGAGGCGAGAGGAGGATTGCATGCTGTACTTTGAACAGTAATCCTTGGCCTCAAGGAATGAATAGCCAGGGTGGCAGCAGTTCAGGGGTAGACACACGGTTGGCGGGCAAGTGTTCTTGCAGGGGTATCGTTTGGGTCAGATTGCAGTAGCCTTGGTGCAAGGTTTTCCGCTGCGAAGTCTTCTGTGATGGCAGCCAGCCTTTGTGAGGAAGCACTCTTCAGAACGCCCCAACTTGGTTTATTATTCAGTCACTTTTGTTAAGGTTTACACAAGCAACTCAACCTTGATCTTGGCAATTTGCACAAGAATATCCCCTTCTGCATTCCCTCCATAAGGCCTATTGTTCCCTGGGGTATTTCGAGATACCCTGTTTGGGATTCCTCACTAGCAGATGTAAATTAAGACTACGAAGTGAAACAAAATTAAACATAGCTTCTCATAATAAAGGGCCTAAAGTGGTATTTATGAAATGCATGCAAATAAATAGGTTTAAAAAAAGTGAAAAAGGGGATAAGAAAGGATGGTTATCTGTCCTCACTGTGTGAGGCCATCGCTACCCTGAGCCCTCTCCTGCTCCAGGTCAGTGGCCTGCTCCACCCAAGTCTTCCACATCCTCCCCCTCAGAAATTCCCAATCCCATATCCATGCCACTGGAGACCTGAAGAGCCCGGTGCTGCCTCCTGTGAATAATCCCTTCTATGGGAAAGGCACCATCTACAAGCTGCTGCACCGTCACAAGAAGTCCAAAGATGGCAGCCCCCAAGGCAGCTGTGACTCAGACTGTGAGGCTGGTTGGGGTTGGCATGGAGTTAGTGAGGGGCAAAGGAACTGCGAGGTTTCCAGCAGTCTCTATGCCTAGACCTGCATCACCAAATAAACTCCACCCCCTTCCATGCCAATTCAGCATGCCCGTTTTCCCATGATGCACCTGAGCCTCCTCCACCCAGAGGGAAGACCCTGCAATGAACGTGACAATGTTGGGCTCCACGTAGAGATGCCATAAAACTTTTCCAGAGATCATCCTGCACACTGCACCCTAACCCAACCGCACCCCATTTGTATATTCAGTTAAGGTGCCACCCCCTACTCAATAAAGAGGGCTACTGCACCGGGTGTGTGTAATTCTCTCACAGCTTGCCTACATTCACTTCTGAGCAAGCGCTATCTCTTTCATCTCTTTAAATAAATCCTGCCCCCATTTTTGCACTTCATGTCTCTGCTGTGAATCCCTCTCTTGTTAAACTTGCAGCTGGGCACCCGTTCCCCACAACAGGCTGACACCATGTCTTGGTGATTGTCAGCTGGCAATTTGTCTCAAGTCGTCTCCCACTGGTCTCCCATCCCCTCTGTCTCTGTCGGAAAGTCAGTTTGCATCAGAAGCCAAGCACTCACGGGACCGAGATGGTGAGGCAGAAAGAAACACCGCTGTGCCCTCCATGCCCAGGAATGCGACAGAGCCTCTGCTGGTGATGGTCCTGTTTGATTTTCTATTTCTTCTTGGTTTAATCCCGGTGAGTTGTGTGCATCCAGGAATTTATCCGTTTCTTTGAGGTTTTCCAATTTGTCAGCACGTGAATGTCTAGTTTCTCATGGTTCATTGTATTTCTGTGGTATCAGTTGTGATGATACCCTTCTCATCTCTAATTTAATTTATTTGGGTTCTTTCTCTTTCTTCTTTGTTAGCCTGGCTAAAAGTCAGCCTAATCTTTTTCAAAAATACCCTTTTCATCTGTTTATGTTTTTGCATCTTTAGCTTCAATTTAGTTTACTTCTGCTATAACTATTTTTATTTCTTGCCTCCTACTAATTTTGGGTTCGGTTTGTTCTTGCTGTTCTTTTTTTTTTTTTTTTTTTTTTTAGTTTTCATATTTATTTGGCTTTACAGAAAATCCAAAAATGTATCTGAAAACTGGTTATCTATCTAAATACCAACTGTTCATTATGGTGACATAATACTATGTGGTAGCAGAGATATGCCTAAATTAAACAGATTATTAAATTCCTGACATTCTTCCAAGTGGGAAAAAGGAAATCTTAAAAAATCAAACTTACAAATTGTAAGAAGATATAGAAAGCAATTTAACCTTTAATACCTGGAACAAGTTTTACAGCCACATTGGTAATTTACATACACAGTGGAGATCACTGAAAAAGCTTCCTGTTGCACTGCAGCAAGACATTTTATTACATGTAGATTACACGGATGTGCTACAGAGTGCAGCAAGATAACCTCACTAGGAATCCTAAGATTTTCATAATGGAGCTTGTTACAGTGAGTTAAATATTTTCTTAATGTTATGCAGTACATATTTTCTAAATGAACATTTTCACTGAAGAGCTTGCTAACAACTGTTAGCAATTAATGTTTTATACATACTTAATTTTACTGTAGTTAAAGTATGTGGCTCCCCAAATGTTAGCACATGAAATGTTAGGTTTAAACATAAGATAATCTCCTAAGATGGAGACTCAGAACATCAAAACTGATCATTATTGCACCTATATTTCTACAGAAAAATGAAAACTTTACATCATAATCCTCCCAAAACTGGACAGGCTGTAAAACTACAGACTTATTGGCATTGAACATAAAATCTACAATGAACATTTTTTGTGAACTGATATACATCATTAATGTGCAATGAAATTTGGTTAACTGTTCTTGCTTTTCTAAGTCCTTGAGATGAACTGTTAAATTGTTGATCTGAAATATTTCTTTTCTTTAATGTATGCGTTTATTGCTATAAATTTCCCTCTTACAATTACTTTTGCTGTGTATCACAGATTGTGATGTATTGTGCTTTCATTTTCATTTGTCTCAAAAAATTTTATTTCATTTTTAATTTATTCAATGATCCATTGGTCATGCAGGAGCACATTGTTCAGTTTCCATGTACCTGTAAATTCTCTATTGTTCTCGTTGTTAATTTCTAATTTTATTCCTTTAAGACCTGAGAAGATACATGGTATGATTTCAAGTTTTAAAAGCTTACTAAGACTTGACCTGTGGACCAATATGTA
Source organism: Oryctolagus cuniculus (assembly GCF_964237555.1). Classification (NCBI taxonomy): domain Eukaryota; kingdom Metazoa; phylum Chordata; class Mammalia; order Lagomorpha; family Leporidae; genus Oryctolagus; species Oryctolagus cuniculus. The sequence continues at coordinate 125,865,942 of NC_091438.1, read as the reverse complement.
GTCTAGCCTATAAAATGTTCCATATGCTAATAAGAAGTTTGTGTGTGCTGTAGCTGTCGGAGGAATGGTTCCGTAAAAGTCTGTAGGTCCATTTGCTGATGGTTCAACTCTGATGTGTATTGCTTGATTTTCTGTCTGGACAATCCATTGATGACAGTAGGATGTTGAGGTCACCTGCTATTGTTGTGTTGGAGTTGATGTCTCCTTGTAGGTCTAATAATATTAACTCTATATTTTTGGATGATCATGTGTTGGATGAATATGTATTTGTGAGAGTTAGGAGTTCTTCCTGAATCAGTCCTCTTATCAATATATAATGTACTTCTTTGTCTCATTTTTAAGTTTTTGTTTTAATGTCTGTTTTATCCGATGTGAGTATAGCTATTCCAAATCATCTTTGATTTCCATTTGTACGGTGTATCTTTTTTCTAACTTTCATTTTTGGTCTATATATATTTTTACCTTTGAAGTGAGAAAGAGAAAGAGAAAGCTCCTGGTAGCACCAGAAGGGGTCCCCAAAGGGATGACTAAAGAAGAGGTCATGTCTAGGGGTTTTTAGGTTTGCAATGGGAACCATCCCTGCTTGGTGGCTATATATGCTAACAAGGTGAAACCTACGAGCCACTCAGGGAACAGCTGGCAGAATCACCATCTTTGCTTAGATATGCTAATGAGGTGAAACTGAAGCACCCTCGTGAACCACTCAGAAGTCAGAGCTGGAGTAACTGATTTTGCATAGAGACCCTGATAGCTCAAACAGGTCCACAGAATCCAGGCCTTTGGCTGATGTGGCCTCACCCAGTGATTCCAGCAATTGCACTAGTCTTCCTTGGGGCCCCACGTCCCTCTCTGCCTACCTGCATTAAGAACCTGTGTGTCTCCTGTCTCTATCAATCTCCCCTCTGAAGAAGTGACCCTGACTGCTGTTAGGAAAGGGGCAACAACTGCTCGGCTGCTCTATGCTGGGGAGGGATGGTGTTGAGGGACAGCAGTCACAGCTCCTCCAGAGACCCTTCTAGGGGTCTCCTGTAGAAAAAGTCTGCAAGTGAGGCTTCGCTTGTGTCTTCATCTGAAGCTTGATTCTAAATGAGAGTAGATGAGCATAGGAAGGCAAATTGGGATGCATGGGCCAAAGAGTAGGATCAGGAACACAATAAGGAGGATAAGGGAATAGGAGTGACCATGACCCAGATTCCTATCTTCCAGGTTGACTTGGTAGAAGCTTCTGTTGGACCTTCCTCATCAGGTTCATGGCTTCTAAAATGGGACTGATCCTAGTTTTAACTTGTCCAGCATTATTGATTGGCATGCACACCTGCTATCGACACACACGCCTGTTAAAGTGATCATGCAGAACAGTACAAGTGCCCCTTTCTGAGGCAAAGAGATCGTCTAGGACCATTTCATTACCCATTATGAAACTGCCAGAAATTCTGGAGATCCTCTTGGATCTAAAATGCTTAGAGCTGTTTTATTAGCCAGTCACTCAGGGGCCCCAGCCAAGTTTGCTCTTGAGCAGTTACAAAGACATTTAGAATACATTAGAGAACTGTTTTACGATGATGGTTATCAGACAATGCGTAAGAACCCTTCCTCCATAATCTCTCAGCTTTAATTCTGTTTAGGGTTGACATCCGTGACTTCATCTTAATTCTCATATTCCCCTCATTGTCATCTTTTCCAGGAAAGCACAATTGGTCAGTCATTCCATAGGTAGTTCTGTTTGTTCCATGTTGCCATTTAGCCTTTGTCTTAGCTGTTTGGTCTTACCTGGTTCCATGTTGTGGGGGTTGGGGGGACTGACAACCAGGATCAGCATCAGAAACCCTTTCAGCCACATTTGAGCAACAAAGATGTTTTAGAAGAAGTGAGCATTAGGTTGATTATACCTGGAGTTTACTGTTTATCTCAAAAAGTCAGGCCACATTATCCCACTGGGAGTTGTACCTAGAACTCGACAGGCAATATACACAAAGCTCAAAAAGGAAAATATATAGCAAAGCCAACAAGAATATAATGAACAGAGCTATATAATAATCTCAGACCTAGAAAACTCTCAGAGTTAGCAAACCTGAAACAGTGGACAGTTGCATTCTAAAAGAAGGTGTATTTTAGTTTATTTATTGACTATTTGTTAGCAGATCCAAATAGTCCTTTTTTAATATAAAATTTAAGATCTAAGTGATTACTTTTTCCCAATTTATACTTAGCAATTATATATAGATAACTTAAGAAATTGATATTAGAGAAGCAGAGTTACTACTTAAAAATTTTTTTTGTCCAGAATAATTCTGACCACCCAAGATTGTTGCAAACAGGGCAATCAGCAGAGAGAAGGAAATGGCTTTCAACCTTGGTAGCAAAGGAGGGTCTAGGAGCAGAAGGAGAGAGACGTAAAGAAGTAAGTCCCCCAACCCATCCTGGGAGACAGGTACTGGGGTGCTCCAAGCACAAGGGCCTTCCAGCCTTGTTAGGGAGTCATCCTAGGCAAAGGACTTCAGTTTGCCTTTGCTCTGGTTTGCTGTTCCCAGAGGTGCCATCAAAGAGAAGCTTGGAGGACAAACAATGTGTACCCCAACGGTGACAGTTGATGGCCACAAGTGACAACATAAACTCACACAGAACATGATTTTTCTTGTGCCTTGTAGAAGCTAGCTGTCCTCTAGGCCACATCCAGGTAACCCTGTCACAGGACACTTCTAGCAATGGTACTCAACCCTACAGCACTTAACAGTCTAACCTGTACCTTCTGTGAGGTCATGGACAAAACAGAACAATCATAGGAAAGGACAAACTCATCAGAAATTTTGAAGTTCTCCCCAAGATGGTCTTAGATAGCAAGTATAGATGACAAAGATTTGCTATAGCAAGCAAAGTACACATCACGAGGAGAGTGGAAGTGGTCCATCAGAAAGAACTCAGCTTAGAGTCTAAGACAGACTCAGCTCAGAGCCTCCTGCCAGGGCCACAGAGCAAAAGTACATGCCACAAGACTGTAGGAGCAGGCCTCTGGGAGAGTTCAGGGCACCACCTTTAATTTGGACTGTTAAGTTACACTCAAATGTTTAGAGGTGGGGAAGGGCGGTCATTACCAGGGAGACTCCTGCCAGAGGTCCTGGGTGGAGGGACGCTGCTGTCCTGGGCTGAGAGATATCACGGGGGACTCCAGCCAGGGGTTCTCTGACGCAGTGCCTCTCGTGTTTCTCAAGATTAGCTTTGGCCGCCCTCACCCAGGGCTGGTCTTTCTCCCCTGCTTGCAGCTAGGCTGTCTTTGAGCTAGCTGTTTTCCAACTGGCATTTGAAAGCATTTTGACCCTTCAAGGTCTGAGGGCCTAAGGAATCCCCAGGCTCCACACCTAAGATGCGTTACTCAGCTTTTCCCGGTGCCTCAAATATTTTGGGAGGCCTTTTCCAGAATGAGAGGGAAGAGAGGATGGCGTCCCTCCGTTCCCTTCCTCTTCCTTTGTCTGGGTCAAAATGCCCCTTGAACCCCTGGCTTGTGAGTGTGTGACATGCAGGTGTTCACAACTGGGGGAGGCCAAACCTACAGGAGGATTACCCTCACCTGCACCTGACTTTGACCTCTGTCATCTCTCCCTGAGTCCCTTGATCCTGTAGGTCACGGGTGTGCGTGTGTGTGTGACCTGGCACTCACAAGTGGGTTAAACTGGCAGGAGTAGTTGCCTGTGCCAGCGCCTAACTTTGACTTTCTCATCTGGCTGAACCTCCCCTTTTTGATCTGTATTTGACCTGACAGTGCTTAGCTATTTAATCTCACCTGGGCCTTTATTAGTCCCCCTTTAAAGAATCTGGCCTACTTGTCAAACCTGCCAGCTTGGGCTGGGTTAAAACACCTGTTTACCCTTTCACCCACCTTTGTCTTCAGCCAGTGTGGCTGCATGGCTGGAGTGACATGCACGCGCGTGCACACACACACCACACACACACACACACACACCCCTATCTTATGCCTGTCAGGTGGTTCCTTTTCCCTGAAGTGGGCACCCTGACCAGGGGTAGAGCTTCCTGTGGATGTATTGCCCAACCCCTACATGGAAGGCATCTTCCCCTAAGACACATACGAATCTTACTACCTAGGTTCATTACCAAACACAGAAAAGCCTTAATTAAAAGAATTAGAAAAGGGGAAAGGAGGCAAGATGGCGGAATAGGAAGGGAGCACACTGATAGTCTGGGGAGAGACAGTTTAATAAAAGTGGAGATACTGCAGGTTCAAGGAAGAGTAGGGGAAGAAACAGCAGAAGAAACTCTTCCGGAACGAGTGATTCACAGTGGACCTGCGTGGAGAGCGTGGGAGCCCACAGTTTGGGACACCAGCGGCAGACTCAACACACCAGCGCTGGAACACGAGGTGAGCCGAACCTCAATAGCCCGAGACACCAGCAGGCAAGCGGAAAGAGGAGACTAGAAGGAACGACCCCAGGGGGAAAAGTTCACCAGGCTAACTAGAAGAGAGAGAGAGAGAGATACAGACATGGGTTTCTCTCTCTCTGCTCACCTCTCAAAGGCGAGCAAGACAAAGAGCAGGCGCCATCTTGGACATACGTCATAAGCAGAGTGACCTGAGGTCTGCACCAGCCCTGAGCCTAGCAGAAAAACCTGACTCTGGGCAGGGCGAATTAACAGGAGATTAGGACCTAGTAAATTTGTGGTGCTACTGAACTGAGACTGTGAAAAAAAGAGACGGTGGGGGAGAGAACTCACGGAATTCACGTGAGTACTCTCCAGAGATGCTACAATTCCGTAACTTTGGCACAGTGGGAGACTGAAGGAGAATCTGAGCCCACTCTGAGGGCAGAACAGATTCCCTGTGTGGTCCTTGGGAAAGAGCTTCCGATCTCTGGCTCCTGTGGGTATATCATTTGCCTGCTAACTACCTCCAACTTCGTTCAGCTGTGCGGAATTACTTCCCTTTTGAATCAAAAAAAGAAAGAGAGCGAGAGAGAGATCTATCACGCCTAACCTGGGAGTGTCACCTTTGGCACACCAAACAGAGCTCTCAGGCCACACCCATCGCAAGCCTCTAAGGCTCCATCAAAAACAGACAGTCCACTTAATCTAGAGTCATAGTATAACAAGAAAAAGCAACACAGTGAAGAAACCAAATATCTCCAATATGCCAAATAACAAACGCAAAAACCGAGGTAATAAAAACAAGGAAGTCACTATGACGCCCCCAAATGAAAAAGACACCCCAATTCAAGATTATGAGGATGATGACATAGAAGAAATGCAAGAAGCAGATCTCAAAAAATTGATAAGAACATTAAGAAGTTCTCAGAAACAAACTCTTGAACTACAGAAATCCTTAATGGACAAGATAGAAAATCTCTCTCATGAAAATGAAATATTAAGGAGGAATCAAAATGAAACGAAACAACTAGTACAACAGGAAACTGTGATAGTGACGAGAAATCATAATGAAGTGAAGAATTCAATAGATCAAATGAAAAACACAATAGAGAGCCTTAAAATAGAATGGGTAAAGCAGAAGAGAGAATATCAGACTTAGAAGACAGAGAACAGGAAAGGATACAGTCAGACCAAAGAAAAGAAGAGGAAATTAGAAATCTGAAACATATTGTCGGGAATCTTCAGGATACTATTAAAAAACCCAACATTCGGGTTCTAGGAGTTCCTGAAGGCATGGAGAGATAGAAAGGATTAGAAGGCCTTTTTAGTGAGATATTAGCAGAAAATTTCCCAGGTTTGGAGAAGGACAGAGACATCCTAGTACAGGAAGCTCACAGAACCCCTAATAAACATGACCAAAAGAGATCCTCACCACGACACGTGGTAATTAAACTTACCACAGTGAAACATAAAGAAAAGATCCTAAAATGTGCAAGAGAGAAACGTCAGATTACTCTCAGAGGATCTCCAATCAGACTCACAGCAGACTTCTCATCAGAAACACTACAGGCTAGGAGGGAATGGCGAGACATAGCACAGGTGCTAAGAGAGAAAAATTGCCAGCCCAGAATATTATATCCTGCCAAGCTCTCATTTGTGAATGAAGGTGAAATAAAGACCTTTCATAGCAAACAGAAATTGAAAGACTTTGTGGCCACTCATCCGGCCCTGCAAAAGATACTTAAAGATGTGCTACACTCAGAAACACAGAAACACGGCCATCAATATGAAAGAAGGGAAAGGAAGAACACCTACCAGTAAAAGAGCATGGGAAGCTCAAAGCATATACTAGAAAATATTTCCAGGAAAATGGCAGGGCAAAGTCACTATGTATCAATAGTCACATTGAACATTAATGGTCTGAATTCTTCAGTTAAAAGACACCGTTTAGCTGACTGGCTCAAAGAACACATCCCAACTATTTGTTGCCTACAAGAAACACATCTCTCTAACAAAGAGGCATGCAGACTGAAAGTGAAAGGTTGGAAGAAGATATTCCATGCCAACAGAAACCAAAAAAAAGCAGGTGTAGCCATATTCATATCAGACAAAATAAACTTTAATACAAAAACTGTTAAGAGAGACAAAGAGGGACACTATATAATGATTAAGGGTTCAATTCAACAGGAAGATGTAACTATTATAAATGTATATGCACCTAATTACAGGGCACCGGTCTATTTAAAAGATATATGAAGGGACTTAAAGGGAGATTTAGATTCCAATACAATAGTACTGGGGGACTTCAATACTCCACTCTCAGAAATAGATAGATCATCCGGACAGAAGATCAACAAGGAAACAGCAGATTTAATTGACACTATTGCCCAAATGGATCTAACAGATATCTACAGAACTTTCAACCCTACATCTAAAGACTTCACATTCTTCTCAGCAGTGCATGGAACCTTCTCTAGGATTGATCACATACTAGGCCATAAAGCAAGTCTCAGCAAATTCAAAAGAATTAGAATCATACCATGCAGTTTCTCAGACCACAATGGAATGAAGTTGGAAATTAGCAACTCAGGAAACCCCAGAAAGTATGCAAACACATGGAGACTGAACAACATGCTCCTGAATGAACACTGGGTCATTCAAGAAATCAAAAGAGAAATCAAAAACTTTCTGGAAGTAAATGAAGACAACAACACAACATATCAAACCTTATGGGATACAGCAAAAGCAGTACTGAGAGGCAAATTTATAGCAATAGGTGCCTATATCAAGAAATTGGAAAGGTACCAAATAAATGAGCTTTCAGCGCATCTCAAGGACCTAGAAACACTGCAGCAAACCAAACCCAAATCTAGTAGGAGAAGAGAAATAATTAAAACCAGAGAAGAAATTAACAGGATTGAATCCAAAAAAAAAAAAAAAAAAAACACTACAAAAAATCAGCCAAGCGAGAAGCTGGTTTTTTGAAAAAATAAACAAAATTGACACCCCATTGGCCCAACTAACTAAAAAAAGAAAAGACCCAAATCAATAAAATCAGAGATGAAAAAGGAAATGTAACAACAGACACCACAGAAATAAAAAGAATCATCAGAAATTACTACAAGGACCTGTATGCCAGCAAACAGGAAAACCTATCAGAAATGGATAGATTCCTGGACACATGCAATCTACCTAAATTGAACCATGAAGACATAGAAAACCTAAATAGACCCATAACTGAAACAGAAATTGAAACAGTAATTAAGGCCCTCACAACAAAGAAAAGCCCAGGACCAGATGGATTCACTGCTGAATTCTACCAGACATTTAAAGAAGAACTGACTCTAATTCTTCTCAAACTAGTCAGAACAATCAAAAAAGAGGGAATCCTCCCAAATTCTTTCTATGAAGCCAGCATCACCTTAATCCCCAAACCAGAGAAAGATGCAGCACTGAAAGAAAATTACAGACCAATATCCCTGATGAACATAGACGCAAAAATCCTCAATAAAATTCTGGCCAATAGAGTACAACAACACATCAGGAAAATCATCCACCCAGACCAAGTGGGATTCATCCCTGGTATGCAGGGATGGTTCAACATTCGCAAATCAATCAATGTGATTCACCACATTAACAGACTGCAAAAGAAAAACCATATGATTATCTCAATAGATGCAGAGAAAGCATTTGATAAAATTCAACACCCTTTCATGATGAAAACTCTAAGCAAATTGGGTATAGAAGGAACATTCCTCAATATAATCAAAGCAATTTATAAAAAACCCGCAGCCAGCATCCTATTGAATGGGGAAAAGTTGGAAGCATTTCCACTGAGATCTAGTACCACACAGGGATGCCCACTCTCACCACTGCTATTTAACATAGTTCTGGAAGTTTTAGCCAGAGCCATAAGACAAGAAAAAGAAATCAAAGGAATACAAATTGAGAAGGAAGAAGTCAGACGATATGATTCTGTACTTAGAGGATCCAAAGAACTCTACTAAGAGACTATTGGAACTCATAGAGGAGTTTGGCAAAGTGGCAGGATATAAAATCAATGCACAAAAATCAACAGCCTTTGTATACACAAGCAATGCCATGACTGAGAAAGAACTGCTAAGATCAATCCCATTCACAATAGCTACAAAAACAATCAAATACCTTGGAATAAACTTAACCAAGGACGTTAAAGATCTGTATGATGAGAATTACAAAATCTTAAAGAAAGAAATAGAAGAGGATACCAAAAAATGGAAAAATCTTCCATGCTCATGGATTGGAAGAATCAACATCATCAAAATGTCCATTCTCCCAAAAGCAATTTATAGATTCAATGCAATACCAATCAAGATACCAAAGACATTCTTCTCAGATCTAGAAAAAATGATGCTGAAATTCATATGGAGGCACAAGAGACCTCGAATAGCTAAAGCAATCTTGTACAACAAAAATAAAGCCGGAGGCATCACAATATCAGATTTCAGGACATACTACAGGGCAGTTGTAATCAAAACAGCATGGTACTGGTACAGAAACAGATGGATAGACCAATGGAACAGAATTGAAACACCAGAAATCAATTCAAACATCTACAGCCAACTTATATTTGACCAAGAATCTAAAACCAATTCCTGGAGCAAGGACAGTCTATTCAATAAATGGTGCTGGGAAAACTGGATTTCCACATGCAGAAGCATGAAGCAAGACCCCTACCTTACACCTTACACAAAAATCCACTCAACATGGATTAAAGACCTAAATCTATGTCCTGACACCATCAGGTTATTAGAGAACATTGGAGAAACCCTTCAAGATATTGGCTAGGAGGGAATGGCGAGATATAGCCCAGGTGCTAAGAGAGAAAAATTGCCAGCCCTGAATATTATATCCTGCAAAGCTATCATTTGTGAATGAAGGTGAAATAAAAACTTTTCATAGCAAACAGAAATTGAAAGAATTTGTCACCACTCGTCCAGCCCTGCAAAAGATGCTTAAAGATGTGTTACACACAGAAACACAGAAACACGGTCATCAATATGAAAGAAGGTAAAGGAAGGAAACCTCACAGCAAAAGATCACAGGGAATTCAAAGCATATATTAGAACTTATCTTTGGCAAATGGCAGGGCAAAGTTACCACTTATCATTAGTCACATTGAACATTAATGGCCTGAACTGTCCAGTTAAAAGAAACAGATTGGCTGATTGGGTTAAGGAACAAAACCCATCTTTTTGCTGCTTACAAGAAACACATCTTTCCAACAAAGATCCATACAGACTGAAAGTGAAAGGTTGGAAAAAGATATACCATGCCAACAGAAAAGAAAAAAGAGCGGGTGTAGCCATCTTAATATCGGACAACATAAACTTTACCACAAAAACTGTTAAGAGAGACAAAGAGGGGTACTATATAATGATTAAGGTACTATATAATGATTATATCAACAGGAAGATATAACAATTATCAATGTATATGCACCTAACTACAGGGCACCGGTTTATCTAAAAGATTTGTTAAGGGACTTAATGGGAGACTTAGACCCCAATACAATAGCACTGGGGGACTTCAATACTCACTCTCAGAAATAGACAGATCAACAGGACAGAAGATCAACAAGGATACAGTAGATTTAAACGACACTATAGCCCAAATGGATCTAACAGATATATACAGAACTTTCAATCCTACAGCTAAAGATTTTACATTCTTCTCAGCAGTACATGGAACCTTCTCTAGGATTGATCACATACTAGGCCATAAAGCAAGTCTCAACAAATTCAAAAGAATTAGAATCATACCATGCAGCTTCTCAGACCATAAAGGAATGAAGTTGGAAATTAGCAACTCAGGAATCCCTAGAGCATACGCAAACACATGGAGATTGAACAACATGCTCCTGAATGAACAATGGGTCATAGAAGAAATTAAAAGAGAAATCAAAAATTTTCTGGAAGTAAATGAGGATAACAGCACAACATACCAAAACTTATGGGATGCAGCAAAAGCAGTGTTAAGAGGAAAGTTTATATCAATAGGTGCCTATTTCCACTGAGATCTGGTACCAGACAGGGATGCCCACTCTCACCACTGCTATTCAATATAATTCTGGAAGTTCTAGCCAGAGCTATTAGGCAAGAAAAAGAAATTAAAGGGATACAAATTGGGAAGGAAGAACTCAAACTATCCCTCTTTGCAGATGACATGACTCTTTATTTAGGGGACCCAAAGAACTCTACTAAGAGACTATTGGAACTCATAGAAGATTTTGGCAAAGTAGCAGGGTATAAAATCAATGCACAAAAATCAACAGCCTTTGTATACACAGACAATACCATGGCTGAGGAAGAACTTCTAAGATCAATCCCATTCACAATAGCTACAAAAACAATCAAATACCTTGGAATAAACTTAACCAAGGATGTTAAAGATCTCTACGATGCAAATTACAAAACCTTAAAGAAAGAAATAGAAGAGGATACCAAGAAATGGAAAAATCTTCCATGCTCATGGATTGGAAGAATCAATATCATCAAAATGTCCATTCTCCCAAAAGCAATTTATAGATTCAATGCAATACCAATCAAGATACCAAAGACCTTCTTCTCAGATCAGAAAAAATGGTGCTGAAATTCATATGGAGACACAGGAGACCTCGAATAGCTAAAGCAATCTTGTGCAACAAAAACAAAGCTGGAGGCATCACAATACCAGATTTCAGGACATTCTACAGGGCAGTTGTAATCAAAACAGCATGGTACTGGTACAGAAACAGATGGATAGACCAATGGGACAGAATTGAAACACCAGAAATCAATTCAAACATCTACAGCCAACTCATATTTGATCAAGGATCCAAAACCAATCCCTGGAGTAAGGACAGTCTATTCAATAAATGGTGCTGGGAAAATTGGATTTCCACGTGCAGAATCATGAAGCAAGACCCCTACCTTTCACCTTACACAAAAATCCACTCAACATGGATTAAAGACTTAAATCTACGACCTGACACCATCAAATTATTAGAGAGCATTGGAAAAACCCTGCAAGATATAGGTACCGGCAATGACTTCTTGGAAAACACCCCAAAAGCACAGGCAGTCAAAGCCAAAATTAACATTTGGGATTGCATCAAATTGAGAAGTTTCTGTACTGCAAAAGAAACAGTCAGGAGAGTGAAGAGACAACCGACAGAATGGAAAAATATATTTGCAAACTATGCAATTGATAAAGGGTTGATAACCAGAATCTACAAAGAAATCAAGAAACTCCACAAGATCAAAACAAACAACCCACTTAAGAGATGGGCCAAGGACCTCAATAGACATTTTTCAAAAGAGGAAATCCAAATGGCCAACAGACACATGAAAAAATGTTCAAGATCACTAGCAATCAGGGAAATGCAAATCAAAAGCACAATGAGGTTTCACCACACCCCGGTTAGAATGGCTCACATACAGAAATCTACCAACAACAGATGCTGGCGAGGATGTGGGGAAAAGGGGACACTAACCCACTGTTGGTGGGAATGCAAACTGGTTAAGCCACTATGGAAGTCAGTCTGAAGATTCCTCAGAAACCTGAAGATAACCCTATCATTCAACCCAGCCATCCCACTCCTTGGAATTTACCCAAAGGAAATGAAATTGGCCAACAAACAAGCAGTCTGCACATTAATGTTTATTGCAGCTCAATTCACAATAGCCAAGACCTGGAACCAACCCAAATGCCCATCAACAGTAGACTGGATAAAGAAATTATGGGACAAGTACTCTATATAGTATTCTATAGAATACTATACAGCAGTCAAAAACAACGAACCCAGTCATTTGCAACAAGATGGAGGAATTTGGAAAACATCATGCTGAGTGAATTAAGCCAGTCCCAAAGGGACAAATATCATATGTTCTCCCTGATCGGCGACAACTAACTGAGCACCAAAGGGGAAACTTGTTGAAGTGAAATGGACACTATGAGAAACAGTGACTTGATCAGCTCTTGTCCTGACGGTTGATGTACAATGTAATACTTTATCCATTTTAGTATTTTTTTTGTTCTAGTACCATTGGTTGAACTCTGTAATTAACACACAATTATTCTTAGGTGTTTAAATTTTAACTGAAAACTGACCCCTGTTAGGAATTTGGAAAACATTATGTTGAGTGAAATAAGCCAATCCCAAAGGGACAAATACCACTTGTTCTCCTTGATAGGTGACAACTAACTGAGCACCAAAAAGGAAAACTGTTAAAGTGAAATGAACACTATGAGAAATGGTGACTTGATCAGCCCTCACCCTGACTGTTGATGAGCAGCTTAATATGTTATCCCTCTTAGTATTTTTTTTGTTTGTTCTACTTAATACTTTTGGTTGAATACTGTAATCAATACACAATTCTTCTTAAGTTCTGAAACTTAACTGAAAAGTGATCGCTGTTAAATATAAGACTGGGAATAAGAGAGGGAAGAGATGTGCAATTCGGGACATGCTCAAGCTGACTTACCTCAAATGGTAGACTTAGAAACATACCAGGGGATTCCAATTCAATCCCATCGAGGTGGCATGTACCAATGCCATCTCACTAGTCCAAGTGATCAATTTCTGTTCACAATTGATCGTAATGATAGGACTAAGAACCAAAGGGATCACATAAACAAGAATAGTGTCTGCAAATACTAGCTGATAGAATCAAAAAGGGAGAGAATGATCCAACATGGGAAGTGAGATACACAGCAGACCCATAGAATGGCAAATGTCCTAAACAGCACTCTGGCCTCATAATCAGCCCTTAAGGCATGCGGATCCGGCTAAAATGCCCATGAGAGTATTTCAGGCATGGAAAGCCAAGACACTCTGGGGGAAAAAAAAAACCTAAATGAAAGATCTCCACGAGTGAGATCCCAGTAGAAAGAATGGGTCATCAAAGAAGGAAGTACCTTTCTCTGAAGGGAGGAGAGAACTTCCACTTTGACCATGGCCTTGTCTAAATATGATCAGAGTCAGTGAACTCAGGGGGCTTCCATAGCCTTTGCAGCTCATGACTAGAGCCTAGGGTGATTACTGATGCCATAAACAAGAGTGTCAATTTGTTAAGTCAACAACAGGAGTCACTGTGCACTTACTCCTCATGTAGGATCTTTGTCCTTAGTGTGCTGTACATTGAGATTTAATGCTATAACTAGTACTCAAACAGTATATTTCACTTTGTGTTTCTATGGGGGTGCAAACTGTTGAAATCTTTACTTAATGTATACTAAACTGATCTTCTGTAAAAAAAAAAAAAAAGAAAGAAAGAAAGAAATTATCAATTCCCAACTTGACTCTCACTGGGATTAAACACGACAATAGGTCTGATCTGATTTCATCATCATTTAAAAAATCATCTATTATTTTTCACTTTATGTTTCTGTGTGGGAGCAAACTGTTGAAATCTTTACTTAATGTATACTAAACTGATCTTCTGTATATTAAGAGAATCGAAAATGAATCTTGATGTGAATGGAAGGGGAGAGGGAGTGGGAAAGGGGAGGGTTGCGGGTGGGAGGAACAGTGTGGAGGGGGAAGCCATTGTAATCCATAAGCTGTACTTTGGAAATTTATATACATTAAATAAAAGTTTAAAAAAAGAATTAGAAAAGGACATCAACATGCAAACTTGTCATGGAACAAAGAGGTAGAGAATCAGGTATTTTTGCTAATCTCATCCAATCTAATGAAATGAGAATGGAAAATGCTTAAGTAGGAAGCAGTCTGTGTATCAGGACAAAACCTCCAACCGGACGCCATTATCTAGGGAAGGCCAACATAAGCATAAATAGAATGTGGATCTCAGTGGAACACCCTAACAGGTGGTCGGAGTCTGGCTCCGGTGAAGGAGCTGGGGTGATGCTGAGGAGAAGCCCTCCATTGCTCTGAGACCTTAGCCCGGTCTCCAGCCTCAGACAGCTCTTCTGCAAAAGCCAACTGAGACAGGTCAAGACCAATAGTCCCAGCACCAAGAGGTGCAGGCGGGTTGACTGAGTGTGCAATCGTAAGCCTGTCTCTGCCCAGCAGCCATGGGAGGCACTCGTAACTGGCTGACGGAGCCCTGGGGTTTTTCACTGATAGTGGACTATGGTGGCATGGAATGTCCCCAAAGGAAAAGACAAAAGTGGTCCATTTCACTCACCCTCTGACAGTCGCAGATGAGACCCCATGAAATGCTGCAGACTTTTTCTGCCGAATTTTTAGAAGCGCTACAGTTCTTTCCTGTTGGAGCTCCGCCTTTCTGCCAAGTTCTTTGTCTCCCATCTATGAAGGTTCAGGCAAACGACCAGGAAGTGTGAGAAATGCAAATGAAGTTGATTCAGTGGACTTGATAACAAAACATAGCAACAAATACAGAGCCAACGAAACACAGAAAACGAATACAGAAATACAGAGCCAACAAAACACAGAAAGAGAAAGCTCCTCCTGGTGCCAGAAGGGTTCCTCAAAGTGGTGGCCAAAGAAAAGGTCGTGCCTGGGGGGTTTGCTATGTTTTTAAATAGGAAACATTCCCTGATTGGTGGCTGTTTATTCTAATAAGACGAAGCCTGTGAGCCAATCAGGGAGCAGCTGCCAGAACCACCTTTTTTGCATAGATACACTGATGAGGTAAAACCGAAGTGCTCCTTGTGAGCCACCCAGAGGTCAGCGCTGGTGTTACTTGTTTTGCATAGAGAACTGGACAGAGAACTCAAGCAGGTGTGCCGTGCCGTGGTGGGGGCCTTTGGCTGAGGTGACCTTGTCTAGTGGTTCCAGTGGTGGCACCACGCTTTCCTCTCCAGAGCCTGTGCTAAGCAGCTGCCCGTCTCCTGTCTCTATCACTGTTCCCCGTCCAAATGACACGTAAATCATCTCGAAGTTTCCACCTATCCTGAGGAAAATCACTGTGTGCTCTAACTCAGGGCTGAGATTTCTGGAAGAAAATTCAGAGTTCCATCTTTCCAGTGAAACTGAATCCCCGGTCTTGCAGGATATCTTCCTTTAAAATGAGGGCATTGATTAGGAAGCAACGGAATCTTCAAAATTGGCATGGGGACAAGTGGGAAGGCCACAAAAGGTGGGAACATCAGTCTCCTGAATGCCAGTTGCTGGCTGTACATCTTCCAGTTATGCATTCGAGAACCAGAGGAGTCGCCTCAGCATGGCCTGGGCATACAGAACCAGCCAGGTGACCGCACCCTGGAGGGCTGGGATGCTCTATACATTAATACCCAATGCATGGTGCTGTTTCCCCCTTAGCCAGGATTCATGGGTCCAGGAATCAAGGGATGGAAACGGGAGTGGCCCCACTCAGCAATCTCCTTGGCGAACCAATAGTACAGTTTAGGCTTTGTGCACTACAATCCTGTTTCCTGAAGGTCAAAGGTCTTAGTTCCAGACAGGGTGATGCTTCCACCCAGAGACACAGCAGTTCTTCTACTGACCTTGCAGTCATGACTGCTGTTTGTCACATTGTGTTCCTCACTGAAGACAGCTACCATGCTGGCTGGGGTACCTGATCCTGGTTGTCAATGCAAAATTAAAATAAGGGAAAGTATGTTTGGAATACAGAAGATATCATAGGGCATTGTCAGTGCTACCATGTCCTGTGGTTAACATAAACTGAAACATACAACCCAACTCCACAAAGACTACCAATGGGCCAGATTTTGCAAAAATAAAGGTTTGGAGCACCCCCACCATCACCAGCTGAAAGCTACAATTGGCTGAGGTGTTTGCCAAGGGTATGGGGACATGGGATGGGTAGTAGAATAAAATAGTTGTGAATACTAGATTTTTAAAAAAGAAACATTTATTTGTTTACTTATTTGAAAAGTACAGAGAGAGAGGGAGAGACTGAGACAGAGACCGTCTCCCCACTGGTTCACCCTCCAAGTGGCTGCAGCAGCCATGGCTGGTCCAGGCCAAAGGAAGGAGCCAGGAGCGTCTTCTGGGTCTCCCGTGAGGGTGCAGGGACCCAAGCACCTGGGCCATTATCTGCTGCTTTCCCAGGCACATTAGCAGGGAGCTGGATCAGAAGTGGAGCAGCTGGGACTTGCATTGGCACCCATATGAGATGGCAGTGCTGCAGACGGTGGCTTAACCTGCTACACCACAGCGCTGACCCCTAAATACCAGCTTTGACCACATGAACAGTGGCAGAACAAGGACTGCAATTGTGGTGCTTATTTCTTCTGTATTTTGTCACGAACATTTTTGTGTGTATACCACATTTTCATCCCCTTTCCTATCTAATTTACATCTAAAAAAAGATATATTGATAAAATTCAACTTTAATTGCATCATTTAAGTATTTAAGTTACAGAATGTTAAGGAGAAGAGAGACCATAATCAATGACTTAGCAATGTGTCTTTTTTTTCTTTTTGGGGTTGGAGGGTAAAATATGCTCTCAGCTGTATGCAGGATAATTCACAACAGGATGACTTTGGCGTAGTCCTCACTTCCAGATTAAGTAGGTTTGAGGGGGTGTGTATGGATGCCAGACAGACGGGGTGGACTGTGCTGTCTAGTTAAATGTTAGCCCAGATATCACCTTGAGGAGATTTTGCATCTGTGCTTAACATCTGCAATGAGCCAAGTTCATGTCCAGGAGCTAATCATTGACAATCTAACTGGGTCTTATCCAATCACAGAAGGCTAGCACAGAGCTCTGGAAGCTGAAATATGGACAGGGATGGGAGTTGATTGTCCCTTGGGGCTCATGAAATACTTTCAATTTTGACCAGGGAAACACATTTCAGGCATCAAAACTGCGAGACTACAAATTGGTGTTGTTTTAGGCCACTCAGACTGAGTTAGCTTGCTGTATCAACAATAGGAGGCTCAGGCAGGCACAGTCAGAAACAGGCAGGCTGGAGGGCTGGCAGGAATCAAGGGTTCTGAGGACAGGTAGGAGACAGACAAGCAGGTCAGCATCCTGGAGGAAAGTAAGAGGACAGGCAGACTGGAGGACAAAAGGCCGAATGGCAGGCAGGTGGAAGAAGGGCAGGTAGGTAGAGAGAAAGCAAGATACAGACAGAGTGCGGGACACGGGCAGGTGACAGGAAGAGAGGACGCCTGGCAGACCATTCTTGTTTCCAGCAGGGTTAGTGGAGCTTCCTGAGACGTAGGTGAATCCCATTCTTAGACTTCAGCACAAG
Source organism: Oryctolagus cuniculus (assembly GCF_964237555.1). NCBI lineage: Eukaryota > Metazoa > Chordata > Mammalia > Lagomorpha > Leporidae > Oryctolagus > Oryctolagus cuniculus. The sequence goes on along the minus strand of NC_091438.1, from coordinate 125,848,400 downwards.
TCTTGTTATGGGGATGGGGACTCTGGTGGGATCCGGCAGCAGCTCGAAGCGCAGCAGGGTCAGGGCCACGGCCACCTTCAGCTCGTTCATGGCAAATTGTTTCCCGATGCAGTTCCTGGGCCAGGGAGAGACAATGAAATGGGAAGTGGCCTCAGATCCCCTCCTGCCCCTCCTGGGACAGGCACTGACCCTTGAGCCCCAGTCCCAGAGCTGGCCATTCAGGACCCTCCTCCAGGTGGCCCAGCCCTGACCCCTTTCCTTCCAGTCCCCCACTGTCCCCAAGCCTTGGTCACAGTCTCCTGACCTTCACAAAGCTACCACTCTTCCGGGGCTATCCCTGTCTCTACTTCTGCTCTTGTTGGGCAGGAAGTCAGTGCTAGGACAGGGCCAGTGCTATATGAGACAGAGTCTAATATGGGAATCACTTAAAGAGTTGACCGTTGTTGGGTCACCTCACTCCCACAGTGACTACCCTGCTTTGAAACCCCCCCTTACATGGCTCGCAGAGACACCCACACAAGACCTCCCTCCCAGCAACACCAACACAGGAGGGCAGGTCTGAAGATCCCACGTGGGAACACAGGGGGGTCACAGACGCTGGGGATGAGCCCTGAGACTCCCCATCACCCCCCGACTCCATCAGCGCACACGGGACGCTCACCTCGATCCTCCTGAGAAGGGCAGGAAAGCGTGGCTGTGGCGAGCAGAACCCGGTGCGAAGCGGGAAGGGTCAAACACCTGCAGGGAGCAGAGGTCAAGGGCGATCCCTGAGGGCCCAGGGAACACAGTGGCAGCAGGGGGAGGAGTTGGTCTGAAGGATCAGTCCATGCCCTCCCTCCTCCCAGCACCCTCCTACCTCTGGGTTTGGCCACACCTTCGGGTTGTGATGCAGGCCATAGATGGAGAGTGTGATTATGATGCCTGTGGGGCAGAGACAAAGAGAGAGACTGATCTTAGCCATGGGGTAAGGCCCACAGTACGCCTGTGCAAGCCACAGGTGTTCACTTTGAACAGGATGATCCTATTGCACAAGTCCAGGGGTGGGCTTGGCAAAGCACCTGAGCACAGGTGAGGTCAGAACCATGAAGCCAGGGATGAGAAGCAAGAAAGAATCTGATGCTCAGTGCTTACTGTAATCCAAGTGCTTGCTCATGGTCATGCGGAGTTCCCAGGAGCTGCAGGGCGTCTGCCTGCACTGACTCCCTCGGGTCCCCCAGCAGCCCTCCAGGGTAGGCACCCTCCCATTCTCAGTGTGCAGAAGAGGCACTTGGAGCTCCGGGGGGCTCGGTGACCTGTCTCTACTTGCACAGCTAGGACCAGTAGGGCTGGGATCACGCTCAGTGCTGGGTGAGGAAGAGAGTGGCTGCAGGGGTCTGCAATCTGGCCCCCAACTTCTCTCTGCCATCAACCTGAGGGCTCCTCAGAGACTGGATCCCATCTGACCCAGAGATCAGATTTCCCAATCTCCCTCCTTCGCCTTGAATCTAGAAGAAAAGAGGCACAAATGCTTCTGCCCCATGAGAGTCTCTCTCCAGGCTTGCACACAGTCACAAGTTCTGGGCTTGAGCATCCTTGTGGAAGCGACTCCAAAGACTGAGTCATCATTGTGTGAGCCCACACAATGCATATTGCTCTGCACAGATTTCCATACAGTTTTCCATTCATTACGTAAAATGTGAACATTGTTTTCCAAAGTGACAATGGAATGTGAGTGATGGTGTGATGCAGGGGGTGAAGTTGCCACTTGGGATGCCTTCATCCCATATTGGAGTGCTGGCTCCTGTCCTGGCTGCTCCACTTCCAACCTAGCAACCTGCTAATGTGCCTGGGGAAGCAGTAGAACTTAGCTCAAGTGCTTGGGCCCCTGCTACCCATCCATACGGAGTTCCTTGCTCCTGACACTTCAGCCTAACCTGTCCTCAGTGTTGTAGGCATTTGAGGAGTAACCAGCAGATGGAAGCGCTCTCTTTCTCTCGCTCTCCCCCTCTCACTTTTTCTGTCTTTTATATCTGTCTCTCCATCTCTCTCTATATATCACTCTGTATTTCCCATAAACAAATCATTTTGAAAAGTATGACAGTGAAGACAGAAATCATGTCTGAATTCTGTAGTCTTTGAGTCAGGAATTGGAGCCTGGAGCTTTGCGGACAGTAAAAGGTGTAGACAGGTAGAGAAGTAGACAGGTCATAATTTGGAAAACCTTCTTTATATGTAGAGAGAGGAACTAATATTAACTGGACTTCCGCTGTGGTCAGCCATGTGTTAGGCATTTTAGACCATTCATTCCAACCCCAAAGGAAGAACTCCTTTCTTGATGAGCACAGGGAGACCAGGAAGGCTTGGAGCTACAGCAGCTTCCAGGGACGTCGGATCCTCCATGTGTCCTTGGGAGCGCTTAGGTGAGGGTGGGCAGTTCGTACCCTTGGGGAGGGAGCGTCCATCAGGGAAGGTGACAGGTGAGCTGAGCTGTCTGCCGACACCTGGCACCGGTGGGTAGAGTCTCAGCGCCTCCTTGATGCACATGGTGGTGTAGGGCATCTTGTCCAGGTGCTCCCTGAAACAAAGCCCAGGCAGAGGAGGGGAAGGGCTGGACCCCCAGGGCTTCCTCTCCCAAACAGGCAGGGCCCTCCCCCACCGCCCCCTGGGCTCTCACTCACCAGGTGATGGAGGCTCCGTCCCCCAGGAGACCCTGGATCTCCTCGCGGCACCGGTGCTGATGCTCGGGGTGCGTGGCCAGGGCATAGAAGATCCAGGAGATGCCGCTGGCCGTGGTGTCGTGGCCCTCGAACATGAACGTGTCCACCTCGGCGCGGAGGTCCTGGTCGGACAGGCTGCTCCCGTTCTCCATCTGGGGGAGGCCACAGTGGGAGAGAGGGCATGGGCTCTGTCCCTGGCTCTGTGCTTCCAGGCCAAGCTCGGGCCTGCCCTGCACACACTGACCTTGGCAAAGAGGAGGACGTCCAGGAAGTCCAAGCGCCTCTTCCTCCTGACCTTCTCCAGCTCCCCCTCCTGCTGCAGCTGAGCCTTCCTCTGCTGGATCACTCGGTCTGTGCCAGAGCAGTGGGTACCGGAGCAGCTGAGAGCCCCACCTGCCCCAACCCGGGTGCCCTGGAGGTCAGGGTGAGCGTGGGAGTGGGAGTGTGGGTCGGGGTGGGAGCCAGCATCCTGGGATGCAGGGCAGGCCTCCCTGCAATTGCACAGCCCAGGAGCCTCAGCTGATTGCTGCTGGGCTGGGGCCTCATTCAGTCATCGCCCGTGTGATGGGAACCCCTGCCAGCACCTGGCACCCCAGCATCTCAGCTCGCGACCCCTGCACCAGGGAGGTACCCAGCGTGTGTGTCCCAGCTCCTGCAGGGGGAGCATGGGCCTGGCTCTGCCTGAGGAGTTGGGATTGGTTCCTTTGGGCTGCGCCGGTTAAGGAGGGGACACAGGAGGAGGAGGAGGCAGCACCTGTGTGCTCGTGGGCGAGCTGGCAGGCACGGTGGGACAAGCGGCCCTCAGGGCTCAGCCTGTAGAGGAAGTCGCTCTGGTGAAAGACGTTCCTCACCCGCTGCAATGCCAAGTCGCTGAGCTCCCTGACAGCCTGGATGTAGGATTTGGAGGTCCTAATGGAGAAGACGGTGGATCAGAGTGGAGGGACAGCTGTGGTCTGGAAGCAGAGCGGGACTCTGGGCGGAGATGGCACACACAGTGGGACAGGAACACGGAGGCACACATCGCTTCCATCTAACAGTCCTGGGGACCCGCAGGCTTCTGTATGGTGGCACAAGGACACAGGCTTCCACCCATGCCAGGGTTCAGGGATCTGTGGCTGAGGCAAGGTTAGGCCGGCACTGCAGCTAACACTTGGCCCGAGACTAGAATCAGAACCGTGCCTTTTGTGCAGGTGAGCACTGAAGCTGACCCGCGTGGCTCCAGCAGTTGGCCAGACCACGGGAGCCCAGGGCTGCAGGGCTGTCACGGACCTGCTTTCCAGCTGGACGCTGCCCTGGTGGCTGAAGGCGCACTTCATGATGGTTTCCAGGGTCATCAGGGAGACGTGTTCGTATATCTCCAGAGGCGCGTCCTTGCGGGCGAGCTTCTCCAGTTTGTCCTTGTAGGGAGAGAAGTGGGCATTTCGCCTTCTTAATTCCCCCAGGAGTCCCGTGCTGACAAGGTGAGGCTCTCCTCTTTGTCTCTAAATATCCTGGTGAAAAATCCTCACTTCATGGAGTAGGTTATTGTCGTAAATTCAGCCTCCACAGCTCAAGTTTGTAATGTGATGCCGACTTTTTATAGGATTTTTATTATAAAATTAAACCTGTTTCCTTGTAACAATCTTGATTTGCTTTCAATTTTATGAAGAAGTTATGAGAAGCATACTTTGGCTGATGACAAAATAGCAAATTTTTGGAGAACAAAGAAGAATGGGACTCATTGCTCTGAGGGTCGATCCCAGTCAAGGAGCAGTAGTGTCAAGGTGGCAGCAGCCCTTCGGAGACAGGCTGTGACTTCTAAGAGACAAGAACCTGGATTGCAGTCCCTCTCCATTAGCCAGAGGTTTGCCGGACACAATTGGATAAGAAATTAAAATCCATGGGGCTGGGTTGTGGTGTAACGGGTAAAGCCACTGCCTATGACACAGGCATCCCATATGGGTGCCGGTTCTAGTCCTGGCTGCTCCTCTTCCGATCCAGCTCTCTGCTATGGCCTGGAAAGGCAGTAGAAGATGGCCCAAGTCCTTGGGCCCCTGCACCTATGTGAGAGAGCCAGATGAAGCTCCTGGCTCCTGCCTTTGGCCTGGTTCAGCCCTGTCCACTACAGACATCTATGGAGTGAACCAGCAGATGGAAAATTGATCTCTCTCTGTCTCTTTCTCTTTGTCTGTAACTCTTTCAAAAATAAATATTTAAATAAATATATAGACATATAAATATTTTTTCAAATACATACACATATGACAAAAAAAAGTCCTGGTGGGAGAGGATGGTATTGCAGGGAGGACTCTGCAAATGTAGGCCCAGTATCCATTACCCTCTGTGCGTGACTCAAATCCACACAGAAGCCCCCACCCCAGGCCAGAGCCTGGCTGAGTGCCATCCTGGAACATCCCCCATCACTGAAGCTGCCACTGTGAAGGCCAGCCAGGGGCAGGTTGTTCCGATGTCTGGTGGGATTGACTACACCTCCGGTCCACCGTGCAGAGACTTGGAAGGAGGAACTGACCAACCTGCATCTCTCATAGCCCTCCTCGGTGGGTGATGACGGGAGTGGAGCCATCCTGATGCTTGGGCACTCTCGACTCACTCTTCCCCCACTTTTTTTTTTTTTTTAAAGACGACTGGTTATTTATTTCAAAGGCAGAGAGAGACAGAAGAGACAGACATCTCCCTTCTTCTGATTCACTCTCTAAATGCATGCAGTGGCCACAATTGGGCCAGGCCAAAGCTGGGAGTCAAGAACTCCATCCAGGTCTCCCATGTGGGTGGCAGGAAGATAACTACTTGGGCTGTACCCTGCTGCCTCCCAGGGTGTGCATCTGCAGGAAACAAACTGGGAGCAGAACTGGGGCTTGGACCCAAGCTCTGATACAGAACGCGGGCACTCTGGTGTCTTCACTTCTAGGCTAAAGGCCCGCCCTCCCTCACTTTTGAGGGCCTCTGCCCTGTCCAGCTGAGGCTGCCCTCGTGGTGAAAGCATCCTCTGTGGCAGTGTCAGGGTCATGAGAGTCCTGTTGGGCGAGCTCTCCCAGCTGTCCTGTGGTCACAGCACTGGTCTGGGATTCTGCCTCGGGGTAAGCTCTAGCGGCAGTGATGTCAAAAAGAGAGGGTTTGAGGACTGATGTTGTGGCAAGGGGGGTTAAGCGGCTGCTTGGAATGCCGGCATCCCATGTTGAAATGCCAGTTTGAGCTCTGGCTGCTCTGCTTCCAATCTAGCTCCCTGCTAATGTTCCTGGGAAAACAATAGATGATGCCCCAAGTATTTGAGACCTTGCCACCCACATAGGAGAACCAGATAGACTTCTGGACTTCTGGCTTTGGCCTGGGCCAGCCCTGGCCATTGCAGCCATTTAGGGAGTGAAGCAATAAATGGAAGAAACACACACTCTTTCTCTCTCTCTCTTTCTTTCTTTTCTCTCTCTCTTTCTCTCTCTCTCTCCCTCTGTCACTCTGCCTTTGAAATAAATAAGTCTGTTGTTTTACAAAAAGGGAGAAGGTTTATCTACAGCTGTCCCTTCCTTTCTGCAGGCAATACAGCCCTCCACCTTCAGTGCGGGCTTGGGTGATACTGAACCTCAGGAATACCACATTTTATCCGATGTGTACATACTAAAGAGAAGGTTAATTTACAAATGTGCCAATGCAGCTAACAATAATAAAACGGAGCATTATAACAGTGTACTGTACCAAGTCAATGAATGATAATTTACTATAATGAGAGGCATGTGAATGGGCCGCGTCCTCTCTCTAACTATCATATTATGCTGTGCTAACCCTTCTCCTTCTTCCAGTGATGTAAAGAGATACAACAGCCATGTGCTGAGATAAGGCGACGGGAAAGAGCACCTGATAATACATGTTTCAGACATTGGCTGTCTCGGGTAACAAACTGCAGAGGGAGACCACGTGCAAGGGCAGCCTACTGCACAGCAGTAAGAGACGGGAGCTTCGTCTCAATCCTGGAAAGCCATGTGTTTGGACACACGAGCCAGCCCATGTGAGAGTGCAAGCCTGTGTGCCTGCCAGGCAGTCTCACTGTGTCTTAGTATGCGTGCACGTGTGCCAGTGGGGAGCATCTGGGTGTGCATTTCCACAGAGCAGGGAGTACATGCAGGGGACCTGTGTGAGTCACCTCTGGGGGTGACAGTGCGTGGATGTATCTCTGAGAGCAGTGGGTCCTTGCTGTTCCAGGGGGCCTGAGCCTTGACATTGGGCACGTGCACTCCAAAGGCTGGGATGCACATTTCTGGGTTTGAGAGTGTTAGTCTGTGTGGCTGTGGCTGAGATGGTCTGAGGGATTTCTGAGTGTGTGTGTGAGTGGGTGCGTAGAGGTGACAGAGAGACACAGACTCACCAGCATCACTTGGACGGAGTCCACCATGAGCCCCACGTAGGGCTTCAGGATGTCGTAGTGGAAGGCTGGGGTGAGCATGCGCCGGTGCTGGAACCACGTCTGCCCTTCCAAAAGCAGCAAGCCATACCCTGGGCCAGAGACGGGTATGTATTTGTGCAGGGGTGTCAGGGTTAGAGGGATGCCAGGGGACAGGAGAGGTGCTGGGGGCAGGAAACCCAGAGGGAGGTAGACACTGGGTCACAGTCGGGAAGGCAGGCTGGGTTTCAGAAAGGGGAATCTCCCAAGGGAGCCGGTGTGCCTGATGGGATTTTGACAGGTGCGAGGCACAGGTTGAAAAGCTATTAGAGAGGCCGGCGCCGCGGCTCACTAGGCTAATCCTCCGCCTAGCGGCGCCGGCACACCGGGTTCTAGTCCCGGTCGGGGTGCCGGATTCTGTCCCGGTTGCCCCTCTTCCAGGCCAGCCCTCTGCTGTGGCCAGGGAGTGCAGTGGAGGATGGCCCAGGTGCTTGGGCCCTGCACCCCATGGGAGACCAGGAAAAGCACCTGGTTCCTGGCTCCTGCCACCGGTTCAGCGCGGTGCGCCGGCCGCAGCGCGCCGGCCGCGGCGGCCATTGGAGGGTGAACCAACGGCAAAGGAAGACCTTTCTCTCTGTCTCTCTCTCTCACTGTGCACTCTGCCTGTCAAAAAAAAAAAAAAAAAAAAAAAAAAAAAGAAAAGCTATTAGAGAGCAAGTGCTGCATCAGTGTGGGGCTGAGCACGGTGGGAGGCAGTGAGGAGCGACCTGCGGGAAGCCAAGAAGCAGCAGGGCTCACCCCAGCATCAGCAAGAGGCGAGGGCCTGGCTAGAAGAGCAGAAACGAGGCTTGGTTTACAGATGGAGCGATGGGAGGGGAGGCTGCCAATTGCTCTTCCTTGACAAAGAGGTCGCTCTTGGCAAATCTACTTGGACAGGGGGTACAGTTCTGGTTAGACACACGTACCAATCCAGGGAGCCAGGAAGCTGTAGGAAACACGAGCCTTTGGGTCTGGAAGATAAGAAGGGAGGTCACAGGGAACCAGCAATGTCCATGCAAGGCAGCCCCTGGGAGAGCTGGCGTCTACTCCATAGGCTGCCCTCAGTCCCTGACCACTTCAGCTGCGTGTGCTCACAAGACTCCTCCCTCCCACCGCCTCCATTCCCTCCTATGCTGTCTTGAAAGCCAGCTGGACCCCAGAAGGCAGACTCGGCTTACCTGCCTCTGAACACTCACAGGGCCTGGCTGGTGAGTGAGCAAGAAACACTGGCTGTGTAACCTCGCCAAAGAATAAGACAGCGACTGCGGTTCCCAGTGGCTGTCGGGTCATGGCCCAGGACAGTGACAAGCAGAGGTTCCAAACCCAACTTAATGTGGCTAGGAAGGGTGTCTCTGATATTTGGGGAAATTTACATAACAGAGGATTTAGGTTAAAAAATAAAGGACAGAAGAAATGAAAGTCAGATAAATGAAGAGGTTAAAGGAAAATGAAAGAGAGAGAGAAAAAGAATGAGAGGAAAGAAGGGAGGGAGGAAGGAGGGAGGGAGGGTGGGTGCCCAGGTCCGCCTAGCTGTTTTGCACTTTCAGTACTCAGTGAGTGTTGTTGGCTCCAGGCTGGGCTATGACCTGAGTGGGTGGCTGGTAGAGGGTGCACACGTAGGTTTCATGTCTGAACTGCCACCTTCCACTGCAATGTTCCAGACCCAGGGCACGTCTCAAGAGGGAAAAAGCTGCTTCAGAAAGCAAGTGTTCTCACTCACCTGATCGCCCCAGAATCGTCTTCATGTAGTCAGGGTCGTAGACAATGAGAAACAGCTCACTCCCCCACAGCCAGCGAGGACAGGCGCTTGGGAATTTCTCCACTCGCTTCAGCACCTGCTGCAGCTCCGAGTCTATTGGAAACTGTAGCCCAAGGAGACACAGCGGCAGTGCCTCTGTTATTTAATTTCCTGGTGTGGGAGGCCATGGGCAGGCAGTCCTGAATCCCCGCACCGAGGTCAGAGATCTGATTGACTTGATCCACTCTCTTGCTCTCCCTCCAGGCCTTGACCTAAGGTCAGGTTCGATCTCCCTCTTGGGCTATCTGTGGCTCCTCAATCAGAGTTGCCTTTAGAAATGTACAGGTAGTAAGTGCTCAAATGTGCAGGGACTGACCCCGTGCTGCCCAAAGCTTTTTGCCAGAACCCATTATGCAACGCTCAAGCCACACCTATGTTCAGAGAGAGATTACTAGTTTACCCTGTTGTACTGAAGAGTAAGGCCACCACTGTTAACGATGTGGCACGTGATCCGTATTAAACACAACCCCGCTGACCCTAGCTGTCCTCACCTGGGTTCCATGGCTTCTTATGTGTCTCATATTTCAGCTGAATGTCAACAAGTTGGCAAACTCACCTTTAACACCTGTAATCTCAATGCCCAGCATGGAACATGGCTCGTAGTCATGGTGCCTTATTTTTATTTTTAATTTTTTAAAAATTTTGCTATGACTTCATTTAAAGCTCACAATAGCCAACAACCACAATTCCTCTGACAACACTGGGAAATTTCAGCCTTCATATATTAATACAAAAGTCCAACTTCATTTTCCAATACCTTTCATCAAATTTCACCCATGCCAATGGAGCTCTACGAGGTTTTGAGTCCTCTCAAACTTCATTAGTAAAACTTTCTTTAAAAACTTCACTAATATTTTGTAAATCATTACAGTTATATGTAAAAGCACTTACAAAATTTCAAAAAGCAAAAGACTCAGTGCACTGCAACTTGGAACATACGAAACAAAGAAACGTTAATCGGAAGATGTGAAACCCGAGGGAACCTCCACTCCCACGCTTCTCACTGAGCTGGTTCCAATACAGCACTCAGCAGAAGTACTGTGTGCCTCATATGCCCTTCTCCCCACTCAGTTTCCTCAAACCTTGTCACAGTTTCTCCAAGAAGAAATCCAGTTCTGTGCCAAGCATCACCTTTCCCGAAGTCGTCTGCACACAGCAGAGGTGGAAAGATGGCAGGTGCCCACCAGACACGTGCCGCTGGCACTTCCCTGTGCGGTTGTCACGCTACACAGCCCTCGGGACTTTTTCCACTGCTCATGTCAAATGTCCAGAGAGCCAGGAGCCCACTGTAGTCCCAACTGCACCCTTGCAGTGCCGGTGTGCAGTTGCACAGTGTGACAGGAAGTCCCAATGCAGCCAGCAGTAATCCCAGCTTGTGTGCTACAATGAACACCATGTTGCTTCTTGAAAAGGTGCAACACCCCTGGGGCACACTTGGGGGAACTAACTCGCATCCTTTTGCTTTTGTATTGAGGCCTGCAAAATCCCACTCCACAGGCACCAGAAAGACTGACCAAAATATTTACTTAAAAATAAGCAAATGTTGACAATCAAATGGCTTCCAGGTGACAGTAAACAGTGAAAGTAATTCATCTGCTAGACAAATGCAGTTTTCACTCCCTTAACAGTTTAACAGGAATCTAGAATACTGGGACTGACCTATAACTATGGTTCAAGGAGGTCCAAGCAAGGCAGCCACATTTCTGAAAAGAACAGCAAAAACCTCAAAACACAAGCATACCACACCCTGAAAAGCAAAGGTCACGGAAGGAGTCACACATTGGTCACAGAGAGGCACCGCTGTCACTGTGAGTTCTCCCGCTTAGTGCCAAGAGGATGGCACCTGCTGTTTAAGAACTAAAGCAAATGACAGGGACATCTCGTGATATGACCGCCGTGTTTGGCCCTTGTCATGCCCCTGCGGAACTGTGGTCGCCGTGCCATTTACTTGCTGAATATTACAGTTAGCGGTGAGTTAAGTCTGTGATTATAGAGGGGATTGAAATTATGTCTTTGCAAAAGTTAAAGAAAGAAAAGAAGGAGAGTGATTGAGGGAGGGGAGTATGGTTATCTTCTTAGGACTATACCTATGAAATACATAAAATCTATTCTTTTTAATAAAAATTTTAGGGCCGGCGCCATGGCTCACTAGGCTAATCCTCCGCCTGCGGCGCCGGCACACTGGGTTCTAGTCCCGGTTGGGGCGCCAGATTCTGTCCCGGTTGCCCCTCTTCCAGGCCAGCTCTCTGCTGTGGCCAGGGAGTCCAGTGGAGAATGGCCCAAGTACTTGGGCCCTGCACCCCATGGGAGGCCAGGATAAGCACCCGGCTCCTGCCTTCGGATCAACGCGGTGCACCGGCCGCAGCGCGCCGGCCACGGTGGCCATTGGAGGGTGAACCAATGGCAAAGGAAGACCTTTCTCTCTGTCTCTCTGTCTCTCTCTCTCACTCTGCCTGTCAAAAAAATTTAAAAAAAAAAAAGACTACAGGAAAAGAATAACAATAAAATGTAATCAGGTGAAGTATAGTGGTTGGAAACAGCTATATGAAACAATTGAATTCTAAAATAATTTTTATTTTCAAAAACAGAAATTAAAGACATTCATTCAAGAGAAATTCTCAAAGATCTGTAAATAAAATTATGCACTAAAAAAAAAACTAAAGTGGAGTAGTAATGCCAAACGAAGTGCTTGTAGAACAGCCCTTCTTTTAAAAGTCTTTCAGGATGGGGCTGGCACTGTGGCACAGCGGGATAAAGCCCTGGCATGGAATGCACCATAGGCACCCCAGGTGGGCACTGATTTGAGTCCTGGCTGCTCCACTTCCGATCCAGCTCCCTCTGAATGTGCCTGGGAAAGCAGCTGAGGATAGCCCAAGTCCTTGGGCCCCTGCACCTGCATGGGCGATCCAGAGGAGGCTCCTGGCTCCTGGCTTCAGATGGGCTCAGTTCTGTCTGCTGCAGCCATCTGGGGAGTGAACTGGTGGATGGAAGAGCTCTCTCTCTCTCTATCGACCTGCCTCTGTAACTCTGTCAAATAAATAAAATAAATCCTTAAAAAAAGGGTAAGCAGAACCGCTATTTATAGGCTACTGACACAAAATAAAGGCTTCTACAATAGCATTTGAAAGCAAAGATATATTTTGTAGACACCACTTTTTAAAAAAAAATTTGTAAACCCACATGACAAATGCGCACACATGCATACACTAAACTCAACCACACCCAAGCCCCCACCCTCCACCCCAGCAAGAAGTATTTTCAGTGAGGTCCGGTACAGCCAAAGCCCCTTAAAGCTCTGGTGACTGTCCTCAGTGGCAGCCAAAGTCCTCCTGAAAATAGGCACCAAACTTACTTGGAGCTATGAATCCTGAAGGAGCAAAAAGCATTTGTGTGTGGTGTGTGTGTGTGTGGTGTGTGTGAGTGTGTGGGGGGTGTTTGTGGGGTGTGTGGTGTGAGTGTGTGTGGTGTGTGTGTGAGTGTGTGGTGTGTGTGTGAGTGTGTGGTGTGTGTGAGTGTGAGTGTGTGTGGTGTGAGTGTGTGTGGTGTAAATGTGTGTGTGGTGTGTGTGAGTGTGTGGTGTGTGTGTGTGTGGTTTGTGTGGTGTGTGTGTGGTATGGTGTGTGTGGTGTGTGTGGTGTGAGTGTGTGTGTGGTGTGTGTGAGTGTGAGTGTGTGTGTGGTGTGAGTGTGTGGTGTAAGTGTGTGTGTGGTGTGTGTGAGTGTGTGTGCGTGGTGTGAGTGTGTGTGGTGTAAGTGTGTGTGTGTGGTGTGTGTGAGTGTGAGTGTGTGTGTGGTGTATGTGTGGTGTGTGTGTGGTGTGTGTGAGTGTGAGTGTGTGTGTGGTGTGTGTGTGTGTGCGTGGTGTGAGTGTGTGTGGTGTAAGTGTGTGTGTGTGGTGTGTGTGTGGTGTGAGTGTGTGGTGTGTGTGTATGGTGTGTGTGTGTGTGTGGTGTGTGTGTGTGTGTGTGAGTGTGGCCCTCATGTTCTGACTCCCACCCCCGGGGGAATGTGTGTGGTGTGTGTGTGTGTGTGTGTGGTGTGTGTGTTTGTGTGTGTGAGTGTGGCCCTCATGTTCTGATCCCCACCCCTGGGCGAATGTGTGTGTGGTGTGTGTGTGTGTGGTGTGTTTGTGGTGTGTGTGTGTGTGTGTGTGAGTGTGGCCCTCATGTTCTGACCCCCACCCCCGGGGGAATGTGTGTGTGGTGTGAGTGTGTATGTAGTGTGAGTGTGTGTGGTGTGTGTGTGTGTGTGGTGTGTGTGTGGTGTGTGTGTGTGTGTGGTGTGTGTGGTGTGTGTGTGTGTGTAGTGTGTGTGTGTGTGTGTTTGTGTGTGTGAGTGTGGCCCTCATGTTCTGACCCCCACCCCCAGGGGAATGTGTGTGAGTGTGTGTGTGTGTGGTGTGTGTGTGTGAGAGTGTGGCCCTCATGTTCTGACCCCCACCCCCGGGGGAATGCTCTGTACTCAGGTGCTCTGCACACCTTCCCTTCAGAGGCGTCATCTGGGGCCTCCGGGAGCCCATAAAAGCCTGCCCGGCTCTGCAGATTGGAACCCAACCCGATGGCAGCTTCCAGAGATCCACCCTGAGATGCGATGTAACACCGGATGATGGCCGTTTTCCTGCTGCCACTGGGTTACAGAGGACATTTTCACAAGAACAAAATCACCGCATGGCACTGAAGAAGGGGAGGCAAGGGAAAAGACGGGACCCAGAGCCAGTGCTGGGCCAGGCCTGCGTGCTCCGTGCTTGGGCACTCCCAGGCCTCACTGCACGGGGCTCCACTCGGCAGAGCCGCCTCAGCTCCACCAGCTCGCTTCCTCTCCCAGCCACAGGCTCCGGCCGCCGGACATGCTAAGAGCTCACTTTCATACCTTATGTTTAAAGGGATAAAAAAAGTGCATGAAGGAATGATTGAGTACATGCCAAACAGTGACTGACTGTCTCCATAAACATGACTGTTCCTGGGACACATAGCTTTGACCTAATATAAGAAAAAGAAAACAGGATTTAAAAAAAAAAAAAGCTGGTGGTCCAGAGGTATCCCTGGGAGGCCAAGGGCAGGGGACAGGTAGGATGCAGAAGGGGCAGAACTAGACTCTGAGTCTCTTCTGTCCATCACCGCACTCATTCACTCAGCAAATACCCACTGGGGCTGTGTTGGGTAGCAGGCACATTTCTAGAAGCAGCCATGATTGCGCAGAAGCAATCCCTGCCCTACGGTCCACGCGGGGACAGGGAAGTTCCAACGCCACTGCGTCGACACCTCGCTGTGCACTCGCAGGGCGTGTCTGAGCGGCACCGCTGCCCCTCCTTGAAGCGTCGCCAGGCGTGCACCTGGCCCGGTGCGTGGTGGCTGGGCTTTCAGGGCCCACCCTTTGGGGAGAAGTCGGAGCTCCGTGGTGATCTGAACATGTTTCTTTCAAGCTCAATGAGTGAATCCAAGAACGAGCAGAGGATGAAGGGGCTCACTCATTCAGTTGATAACTACTCACTGAGCACTCACTCTGTATCGATTGCCTTCTGAGGAGCCAGGAATTTTCAGGGAGTAAACAAAGCTCCTGCTATCATGCAACTCACATCCTAGTGACGTGGGGGTGGAACAGATAGGCCTGACCCGGACTGACAAGTGTCCTGCTTCCTTTGCCTACGGAGGTTGCATTGCTCCCTGGACACGTCCATCATAAATGCTGTTCCATCTTTGTTCTGATGTAGCAGTGGCCCAGAGGGGTCAGTAACACCCCCAGTCCCATGCCTCCTCCTCCAGGATCTATCCACACTGCCCCTCCCAGTCTGGGGGTCCTGTTCTAGCACCACAGCTGTCTCATTTCTGACTGCTTGGTGCCCAAGCCGGTCAGCTGCCTGCAAATCCTGCCTCCTGGCTCTGCCATTGGTTCATCCTGGTCGTGTGTGGCCTTCTGTTCCTGATATATCCAATATCAGAGATGTTAAAAAAATTAAGTCTGGGGCCAGAATTGCGGCATAGTGTGTTAAGCCGTCACCTGTCACACCAGCATCCCATATGGGCATTGGTTTGTGTCCCAGTTCAACTAAAAGTTTGGAAAAACAGCAGAACATGGCCCCAGTGTTTGGGCCCCTGGTACCCATGTGGGAGACCCAGAGGAAGCTCCTGGCTCCTGGCTTCAGCCTGGCTCGGTCTTGGCTATTGCTGTCATTTGGGGAATGAGCCAGCAGATGGAAGATCCCTCTCTCTCTCTCTCTCTCTCTCTCTCTGACTTTCAAATAAATAAATAAATCTTTATAAAAAAGAAATGAAAATCTTCATATCGTCAGTGCTAAAAATGCTTGCCTTCAGCTGCTGTCAATGTACAGAAAGGGCGGGGTGATTCAGCGCCATGAGTTATGCTCTTCACAGAGATAGAACTCATCTACTGCCGATGAGTCCAGACATCACCTGATGGCCACAGTGTAACAGGAACGTAACTGGAGAAGTCCTTGGTGGTTCTTAACACCACTTCCTAGCTCAGAAAGGGGCATCATTCAGCTGATGACAACTGCATCACACAGAAGTCACATTTTCTCAAAGTTAACAAATACTATGGAGTCCACAGTACAATTTGCTTGAATGAACTTGGCTTTGACTTTGGCTCTGAGGTCAGTTTTCAGAGTTCCCACCTTCATTTCCACTGCTGGTAATTATTTGTCCTCTTCTGAGAAAGGGGTGAGCCCGGTTTGTGCCTATCCCCAGTACAGGAGCGGTAAGGTGACATTTGTCCTTCTCTGAGAAAGGGGTGAGCCCGGTTTGTGCCTATCCCCACTACAGGAGTGGTAAGGTGACACTGTCCCTGCCCAGGCCTCAGGTGCTGCTTTTCCTCGTTCCAGGCACTCCACACACCTGTGCCAAATGCCCCTTGTACCACACTCTGCACTGGGCACCAGAGTTCAGGGAGAGGATTATGCACTTGGCTCCAAGGAAGTCAAAGTTCAAGGTACATGGGAGAGCAGTGGGGAGGGAATGGGACTCTGTTTAATGTGCAACTGAAACATGGGTGCCCCTACCCGAGGGATACTGCCCAGGCTGTTGCCCTCAGGTACACCCGGGACTGTGAAGGTTTCAGCCCTAAATCCCCTCTTCGGAAAGTCTTCAGTCTTGAGCAAACCAAGCCTGCCTCCTGCACACAGACTCCCTCACATGGATGCCGGGCTTCCCCGGGGAGAGAGGAGTGACTGGGGTAAAGAAGCTTCTAGAAGCCTGTTTTAAGAACAGCCCGGGCTGCAGGGGGTGCTCAGCCTGGAGGAGGGAGACTCAGGCAGGAGCAGTCGTGCCCTCCACGTGCAGGGCTGCCAGGACCGAGTGAGGAAGGCGTGCGTGATGGCTGCGTCACAGCAGGATGGGCTTCCTGGGAGGGAGTGAGCTCCCTGTCGCTGGAATGAACCTAGACCCGAGAGGTGAGCTCTGTGCTCCTCACAGCCCACATGCTCATCACACAACAGCCTGTGCCCTGTGGGCCCCCGTTCAGCAGACTCCGAGAGCCCCAGCCACCCCTGCCCTCCTTGTCCCTCCCCGCCCCTCCCGGTCGCTGTCCCACTCCTTCCTACCTCTCGGCTGTGCCCCAGGAGCCAGTGGGAGGGTGGGCACGGGAACTGCTGGAGGGCTCTGAGCAGCCACTGGCGGCGCAGGTAGAGCTGAGCTGCCTTGAGCAGCAGCAGGAGTAGGCCCAGCAGGGCCGCCGCTTGGAGGAACCCGGAGAAGCTGCCCGGGAGCCGGGTGGAGCTCAGCGCAGACACGCTCATGGTGCAGCAGCTTCTGGATCTGTGACTGTCCCTCCCTGTCACTGACTGCACCTGTATACCCCTGCAGGAGTCCAAGGAACATGGCTCCACCCACATGAGGGGAGGGTGCAGGGTGAGGCTAGAGCTTGAACCACATAATCCCCAGTTTATTAACCCTAAAGAATCCACCTGGGAAGAGACTGTGAGAAAAGCCCAGCTGACAGTAGAAATGGCCATCCAGCCACCAATTTCCCCTCTCTGTTACCCACAAATGTCTAGTGAGCACCTGCTGTGCCAGGCAGCACTGTAGGCAGTGAACCACAGCTGTAGAGAACACTTTAGCTTCAGGGAATTCACAGCCTGATTTACCAAATGTCCTGTAAGGTTGCTGCTTTTACTATCACGCCAATTTTAGTGATAAGAAGCTGATTACAGAGAGGTGAAGTGATATGTTCAGAGGAAAAGGGCTAAGATGGGTTTAGCATCCTTCTCTGTTCAACTCTCAAACTGCCTACCCTCGCTGCCTCTAGAATGTTCCCTGGGGCTTGTCCCAGATCACCAGCCGGTTACGACCTGGGATGACTGCGGTCATCCTGGGTGCAGCCCTGCAGTGGAATCCCCAGGTCAAGCTCACCACACAAGTAGCCAGGAATCCGGCTGCTCGGATCTCCAGGGCCTTGTTTCAAAAGGTGGCGTAATAACACCTTTCCTAAACACCTCTCAAGACTGCTCCTCCTTTCAGTCATCCGTGTACTCAGCAAATATTTCTTCCACACAGCCTAGAGGGAGAAAAGGGGATCAGAGCCACAGCTATGATTCGGCTCTCTGGGAGGAGTGACTTTCCACCCAGCGAAAGGGAAACTCCTGGAGAAGAGTGGGTTCTTGAAGGACGAATGGGAATTTGCGAGTGGAGGGAAGGTCTTGGTGCACACACAGAGGAGCAAGGGACGGGCACGTGTTCATCTTCCTGTTCTTTCGTGGTTATCTCCCCTGGAGCAGAAGCCGGTGCTTAGACTACACAGAGCGAGCGAAGCATGGAAGATGTCGAGGCAGTTCCCCCGCGGCCAGCTCTCTGAGCGGCAGTGAGTTCTCAACCAGCCAAACACTTTTTCCAAACCCCTTCCTGCTTCCTAGCACCTGTGACATAAGCCCTGGGCCAGAGCTCTTTCCTCCACCCCTAAACCCTGAGCGCTGCTGTCCAAAACAAAGTGCGGAAGGCCAAGGCTCCAGCTCCCCCACCCCCTCCCACACACACACTGCCTCGGTCACTCTCAGCTCTCTACCGTCCCAGTCGCCTGAGGCCCAGCGACAGCGAGACTTTCCCTTATGCCATGATCTGAATTTCTGTGCCCACCACCCGACTCCTGAGTTAAGCCTCGTCACAAAGCTGATGATATTAGGAGCAAGTGCCTTCCTAGAATGCATGCTGAACCTCCATTTATTTTCTTAAAAATATCCTCTGTTTTCCCGGATTTGTGGTAGCTAATATACAGAGTACAAACAAGGCAATGTATATGAGCCAAACTGACCTTCTGAGATGCGATTGTTGTTCATATCGCTTGTCTGCACTCTTGAGGAACAGTGGTCCTTCCACTTAGCACTTGTTGACTTCTTTATTTAGTGGAGTGTTAGGCTTGTGATGATAAAGAGAGTTGAAAGTATGTCATTGTAAATAGTAAAAGAAAAATAAGAAAAGAAGGAGGGAAGGTGACAGCGAGGGGGGAGTAGATATGAAATACATGACATTCGTTTCTTTTATACAAATAGAAAAAGTAAAAAATATTATTTTAAATCAATAGTATGTAAATTTAATTAATAGCATTTAAATCACATAGTAATTGTACCATTTACGTGGAACAGGGCGACACTTGTTTCAGCTGTGCAATGGCAGATGACGGTAACTGGCATGTCTGTCACCGAAGACTATTTCCTTATGGCACAGACACGCAACACCCTCTCTGCCATTCTGACATATTCAACCAATCATTGTCAAGTGCGGTTGTTCTACTGTGTTAGAGAACATTAGAAGTCACTCCTCATCCAACTGCAGGTGCACCCATGACCTCTCCTCCCTCCACGCTTCCCCTACAGCCTGGGCTTGGTCACCACTGTTTTAGTCTCTACTTCTGTGAGGTCTACATCTTGGCCTCCACATGGGAGTGAGAACATGTGGTGTTTGTTTTTCTGTGCCTCACTTACACTACTTTAGCATGCTGCCCCCCAGTCCCACCCCCATGGCTGCAGGGACAGAATTTCATTCTGTGTAATGGCTGGGTAGTGCTCTGCTGTGTGTATATCATCACTTGGTCTTTATCCATTTAGCACCTACGGACAAGTAGGTTGATTCCACATTGTTAGGGAAATAAGACTACCCCTCCCCTTCAGTTCAAAATAAAATGTACACTGGGCTAAGTGTTGGGGCTTTGCTGTCACTGTTGTTGCCTTGTCTCTATCCTGTCACACCTGGTGGTGGTGGCGATTCCTCAGAACAAGCACTCGTCCCCCTAACTGGCCAGCTTCCTGTCTGGCTAGGGCAGTACCATGGCAAGACCTGCAGGGCGTCACTGTGGCCAGCTTCTTATGCAGCCAAAAGGCCGGGGTTCATGAGCACCCCCCAGGCTCCCTGGAGGCTGTAGCTCCTTGGCGCACAGCCCTTCCTCTGTGAAGCAAAAGTTACATGTCCTCTCCTCTCTTCTCGCCAGCCCCTTGGGGCTATCATTGCTTTTTCTTCTTCTCCTTACACATTGGCTCTTCCTCGCAGCCTCCTCTTCCTCCGCTTCGCCCCGTAGCTTCTGCTCCTTGAGACACAGCACTTCTTCTATAAAATGCCAGTTTGTCAATAAATTGCCACAACACGCATCTGGTTGTCCTGGATGCCTTGGCCCACTGAACACCTGCCACGTGTCTGGGTATCATGAGTTGTGCTGCATTAAACGTGTGAGATGTGTGAGTGTGGAAGTTACCGTGACAGAATTGTTCCCCTTCCTTTAGCTATACACCTAGCAGCGGGATTGCGGGGTCATAGGGCAGTTCCAAGGATAGATTTTCTTCCTTAGGTACATCTGCACTGTTTTCACATAATGGCTGTGTTAATTTACATTCCCATTGACAGCTTATGAGGATTTCCCATTCTGAACGTCCTTGGCAACAACTGCTATTTTTTGTCTTTTGGCTACAGCCGCTCTAGCTGGAGTTAGCTGATACCCACTAGGTGTTTTTTTTTTTTTTTTTACAGGCAGAGTGGATAGTGAGAGAGAGAAACAGAGAGAAAGGTCTTCCTTTTTGCCGTTGTTCACCCTCCAATAGCCGCCACGACTGGCGCGCTGCGGCCGACGCACCGTGCTGATCCGAAGGCAGGAGCCAGGTGCTTCTCCTGGTCTCCCATGCGGGTACAGGGCCCTAGCACTTGGGCCATCCTCCACTGCCTTCCCGGGCCACAGCAGAGAGCTGGACTGCAAGAGGGGCAACCGGGACAGAATCCGGCGCCCCGACCGGGACTAGAACCCCGTGTGCCAGCGCCGCTAGGTGGAGGATTAGCCTAGTGAGCCGCGGCGCCGGCCCCCACTGGGGTTTTGATTTGCATCGCCCTAACACCCAGTGATGCTGAGCATCTCTCGTTTACTTCTTGGAACTTCGTGTGTCTTCTGAGAAGTATCTGCTCAGATCATCTTCCCATTGTTTAATCATTTTATTTGTAGGTTTTTTTCTTGTAGGGTTGCTTGAGTATGTTATATATTCTGGAGATTAATCCCTTGTTGGATAAACAACTTGCCAATATTTTCTGCTGTTCTGTAAGTTTTCTCTTCACTCTGGTGATTGCAGAAGCTTTTTAGTTTTATGTAATCTGTCAACTTTTGCTTTTGTTGCTCTGGGTCCCATTCCTAACTCCAGCTTCAGCTAATGTGGGCACGGGGAAGCAGTGGTCAGGGTTTAAATTACTAGATTGAAGACATCCACATGGGAGACCTGGATGGAGTTCCCAGATCCTGCTTCAGTTCCCAGCCTGGGACCTTTGCAGGCATCTGGTGACCACAACAGCAGATGGAAGCTCTATAGAGTCAATGCCATCCTCAACAAAATATCACGGTGTTCTTTACAGAGTTAGCAAAAGCAAACCTAAATTAATACTCAAATTAAAATTAACATGGAACCACAAAAGACCCAGAATAATCAAAGCATTACTGAAAAAAGTAAATGGATAAATAAAGCTAGAGGTATCATAATACCTGATTTCTTTTTTAAAATTTAAAAACAGGTTTATTTTGATTTCAAAAAGGTTTTTTTTAACGTTTTTATTTATATGAAGTGAACAAATCCCATGCGTTTCATATATACAGATTCAGGAGCATAGTGATACTTCCCACCCTATCCTCCCTCTCACCCTTTCTCCCATCTTCCCTCCTCCTTCCTTTCTTACTTTTTCTTTTAATTTTTACAATTATATACTTCTAAAACTCCACTAAGTAAAGAATTTGACAAACATTAAGAAAACCACTGTTCTTCAAGAGTATAGAAAAGGGCAGTAAACAATAGTCACATTAAAATCTCTGTTTTGCTCATATACATTACATTTCTTGACAATAAATTTATAAAATATAATGTGTCAAGGTTTGTGCTACCTACACATGCAAAAAAAGTATATAGAACAAACACAGCCTTCCCTACCAGATCATTTAAAGCACTGTAAAAACATACTGTAGTTATTTTATTTTAAAAAGAAAATTTCTTTTTTATAGAAAGCTTTTATTTAATAAATATAAATTTCATAAATACAACTTTTGGATTATAGCAGTTCTTGCCCCCACACCCACCCTCCCACCCCCAAACTGTCCTGCCTCCTATTCCCTCTCCCACCCCATTCTTCATCAAGATTCATTTTAATTATCTTTATATACAGAAGATCAACTCTATACTAAATAAAGATTTCAACAGGTTGCACCCACACAGACACACAAAGTATAAAGTACTGTTTGAGTAGTAGTTTTACCATTAGTTTGCATAGTACAACAAATTAAGGACAGAGATCCTACATGGGGAGTAAGTGCACAGTGACTCCTGTTGTTGATATAACAATTGACACTCTTATTTATGATGTTAGTGATCACCTGAGGCTCTTGTCATGAGCTGCTAAGGCTATGGAAGCCTCTTGAGTCCACAAACTCCGACGTTATTTAGACAAGGCCATAATCAAAGTGGAAATTCTCTCCTCCCTTCAGAGAAAGGTACCTCCTTCATTGATGTCCCCTTCTTTTCACCAGGATCTCACTCACAGAGATCTTTCATGAAAGCCATTTTTTGCCACAATGTCTTGGCTTTCCATGGCTGAAATGCTCTCATGGGCTTTTCAGCCAGATCTGAATGCCTTAAGGGCTGATTCTGAGGCCAGAGTGCTGTTTAGGGCATTTGTCATTCTATGGGTCTGCTGTGTGGCCTGCATCCCATGTTGGGTGGTTCTCTTCTTTTTAATTCTATTATTATTATCAGATACTTTGTCTTGGTTATGTGATCTCTTTGACACTTATTCCTATCTTATTGTTCAGTAATAACTGATTTCAAAGCATATTGCAAATCTATAGTGATTAAAACATGGTGGCTCTGGCCCAAAAACTGACACATAGATCAATGGAATTGAAAAGAGAACTCAGATAAGAATCCACATATAAACAGCCAACAGAGCTTTGATAAAGGTGCTAAGAACATATATATATTGGAGGAGAGGTAGCTTTTAAGCTTTATTTGCTTGAAAGAGGGACAGAGAGAGCGAGAGAGAAAGGTCTTCCATCTGCTGGTTCACCCTCTAAGTGCCCAAAACAGTCAGTCAGAGCCAGGAGCTTCATCAGGATCTTCCATGTATGTGCAGGAACCCAAGTACTTGAGCTGTCATCTGCTGCCTCCTAGAGACACTACCAGGAAGTTGCATCAGAAATGGAGGTGGGACTCAATCCCAGGCCCTCTGATAAGAGTGCAGGCATCCCAAGCAGAGATCAACCTCCTGCACCACAACACCTGCCACGGACAGTCCTTTCAATAAGTGGTGCTGGCAAAACTGAACATAAATACATAGAAAAAAAATTAGATCCCTGCCTCTCACCATATACAAAAATCAACTCAAGATGGATCAAATATCTAAATCTAAGACCTGAACCTACAAACTTGTTAGAAGAAAACATAGGTGAAAGGCTTCAAGATGTTGGTGTAGGCAATGATTTCTTCACTGGGTCCTCAAATGCACAGGCAATAAAAGCAAAACTTGACAAATGGGATTATGTCATAGTCAGAAGGAAAGAACAGAGTGAAGATACTCCTTACAGAATGGGAGAAAACATTTGCAAGCTACTTGTCCAACAAACAATTAACATCCAGAAAACATCATGAACCCTAAAAACTCAACAACAACAACCAATCCAGCTAAGAAATGAGCAAAGGATCTGAATAGACAGCTCGCAAAAGAAGAAATACAAATGGCCAGCAAACATATGAAGAAACGCTCCATATCATTAGCCATCAGAGAAATGCAAATCAGAACCACAATCAGACATTGCCTCACCCATGTTTGAATGACTACTATCCAAAAAAAGTAACAAATGCTAGTGAGGATGTGGAGAAATGGGAACTCTAACACACTGTCGTGGGAATGCAAGTCAGTAGAGACACTCTGAACAACAGTATAGAGATTACTTTAAAAATGAGTAATAGAGGGGCTGGTATTGTGGCATAGCAGGTAAAGCCACCATTTGTGAAACCAGCATCCCATATGGGTGCCAGCTTATGTCCCAGCTGCTCCACTTCAGATCCAGCTCCCTGCTAATGGTTTGGGGAAAGCAACAGGAGATGGCTCAAGTGCTTGAGCCCTTGTCACACATGTGGAAGACCTGGATGAAGTTCCTGGCTTCTGGTTTCAGCCCAGTCCGGCCCTGGTCATTGAGACCACCTTGGGAGTAAACCAGCATATGGATGATAGCTCGCTCGCTCGCTCTCTCTCTTTCCTTCTTTCTCTCTAACTCTCACTTTCAAATAAATAAGACAGAAATAGAACTCCCATATGATTAAGCTATTTCACTATTTGTGGGGTGTGTGTGTGTGTGTCTGAAAGGCATAAAAGCATTGTATCAAAGAGATACCTACTCTACTATGTTCATCCCTTAGGTGAGTGAGGGTGGGCAGTTAGTACCCTTGGGGAGGGAGCGTCCATCAGGGAAGGTGACAGGTGAGATGAGCTCTCTGCCTACACCTGGCACTGGTGGGTAGAGTCTTAGCGCCTCCTTGATGCACATGGTGGTGTAGGGCATCTTGTCCAGGTGCTCCCTGAAACAAAGCCCAGGCAGAGGAGGGGAAGGGCTGGGCCCCCCAGGGCTTCCCCTCCCAGACAGGCAGGGTCCTCCCCCTCCGCCCCCTGGGCTCTCACTCACCAGGTGATGGAGGCTCCGTCCCCCAGGAGACCCTGGATCTCCTCGCGGCACCGGTGCTGATGCTCGGGGTGCGTGGCCAGGGCATAGAAGATCCAGGAGACGCCGCTGGCCGTGGTGTCATGGCCCTCGAACATGAACGTGTCCACCTCGGCGCGGAGGTCCTGGTCGGACAGGCTGCTCCCGTTCTCCATCTGGGGGAGGCCACAGCAGGAGAGAGGGCACGGGCTCTGTCCCTGGCTCTGTGCTTCCAGGCCAAGCTCGGGCCTGCCCTGCACACACTGACCTTGGCAAAGAGGAGGACGTCCAGGAAGTCCAAGCGCCTCTTCCTCCTGACCTTCTCCAGCTCCCCCTCCTGCTGCAGCTGAGCCTTCCTCTGCTGGATCACTCGGTCTGTGCCAGAGCAGTGGGTACCGGAGCAGCTGAGAGCCCCACCTGCCCCAACCCGGGTGCCCTGGAGGTCAGGGTGAGCGTGGGAGTGGGTGTGTGGGTCAGGGTGGGAGCCAGCATCCTGGGATGCAGGGCAGGCCTCCCTGCAATTGCACAGCCCAGGAGCCTCAGCTGATTGCTGCTGGGCTGGGGCCTCATTCAGTCATCGCCCGTGTGATGGGAACCCCTGCCAGCACCTGGCACCCCAGCATCTCAGCTCGCGACCCCTGCACCAGGGAGGTACCCAGCGTGTGTGTCCCAGCTCCTGCAGGAGGAATAGGGACCTGGTTCTGCTTGACAAAGTATGTCAACTCCTTTGGGCTGTTCCTGGTAAAGAAAGGAAAACAGGAGGGAGAGATGGGACCTGTGCACTCATGGGTAAGCTGGCAGGTGCAGTGGATCAGGCGGCCATCAAGAGTCAGCCTGTGGATGGTGCTATTCTGGTGAAAGGCACTCCTCACACAGAAAATCATCCGATCGCCTGTGGCCTGAGTTAGGACTGGGAGTTCCTTAGGAAGACGATGCACAACAGATTGGTATGTGGAGGAGCCTCAGGCCAGGAGCCAGGTGGGGTCTGGGTGGAGAGTCCCTGAAACAGTGGGGACAGGCTACACTGAGGCACGCGTCACTTTAGGTCTTACAGCATTTGTGACACTCATGGCTTTGTAAGATAGCACAAGCAGCCAGACTTCCACTTGTGTGGGGGGTCAGACATCCGTGGCTGAGGCAAGGTGAGGTCTGGTTTAGAGTGTGGTGTGGTGCTGGGGTCAGAGTTTGGTCTTTTGTAGAGCTGTCCCACCTGCCCAGTAGGTGAGTACACACTGGTGGGGGGGCAGAGACTCTGTAGATGGGGTTATCACTGCCCTGGGCGTGTGGATGCTGAGCTGGTGGCTGAAGGCACACTTGATGGTGTCCAGGGTATCAAGGAGATGGATAGCAGTATGTCCGGAAAGGAGACCTGGCTGATGGGCTCTTCCCATTGGTCCTGGATTAGGAGGAGGGCATTGACCTTCTCAGATCTCCCCAATATCTGTGTGCTAAGGCTATGCTTGCCTCTGTATTTGGAAATAATCTGAGGAAGATTTGCTGACTTTAAAAAGTAGATGTGGTTTAATACAAGAGTCTGTAAAGTGATGTCTACTTATAGAGGGATGTTGGGTAGCAGGTGCCGAAACTGTCAGGTGGAAGGGATAATTTCTAGGATCCCCCAGTAGAGTGGAGTGACTCGGGTTCACAACACCACACTGCATACCTTGTGAAGAACAAGAGGAGGGAGCTTGACGGCTTCACGCATAAGGGGATGAATGGTAAGGAGAGGAAGATGCTAATTATCCAGATCTGATCGATTCACACGGTGTATACCTGTCGCAGTATCACACGGTAGCCCATAAATATATACGATGTTTACAGGTCAACCAAAACTTCTTAAAAATTAAAAATCACAAACTTTTACAATAAAATTAAACACGTCTTCTCATAATAAACTTAATTTGTTTTGAATTTTAGGAAGAAGTTTTTGCGCACATCACTTTTTCTTTAATAAGAAAACATTAGTTGGGGGAGAACAAGAGCAGGGGATATTTTTTGGAGCTGAACTACAACTCAGGGCCAGGAGGACCCCAGTTCAGGGAGCAGAAATTCAAGGCAACGTAAATGCTAAGGAGATAGGACGTAACTCCTAAGAGACAAACATCTGGGATTCAGTTCCTTTTCATTCCTTCCTGAGCACAGTTTGGATGAGAAAACTGGAGTTCCGAGTGGGGAGAGAGTGATATGGCGAGCAGGGCTCTGAGAATGTGGATTTGGGGTCCATTTCTGTCTAGGTTAGCTCAAATCCATGCAGAAGCCCTGGCCAAAGCCTGGCCAGAGCCCAGTCAAGAGACATCCTGGAACATACACCCTGTCACCAAGGTTGCCAGCCAGCAAGCAGCAGGCGGCCCTGCTGTCTGGTGGGACTGACTACTCCTCCAGTCCACTGAATTGAAGAATTAGAGTTTGGAAGAGGGGCCTGCCTCCACCTTGACTGCGCTTCCTCGCAAGATAAGAGTGTGAACTCATCCTGCTGCCTGGGTACCCTTGGACTGACTCACTTTAGGGGATCCCTGGCCAGCACAACTGATGCTGCCCTGGTGGCTGAAGGCACACTTCATGATGGGCTCCAGGGTCATGAAGGAGACGTGGTATAAGGTCCCGGAGTGGAGTCCTGGCCAGCGAGCTCCTTTCGTTTGTCCTGCTCTCACAGTCGTGGCCCGGGATTCTGCCGTGGGATGAGTGCAGGAGGCAGGGATGACAAAGCAGAGGGTTTTAGGTGCAGTTGACCCCTCCTGTCTGTGGGGGGCACATCCCATGACCTCCCACGGATGCTTGAAACCTCAGATGATACTGAGCCCTAGGCACACAGTGTGTTATCTTAAACACACATACTGATGTAGTTTATTCATGATTTGGACTTCGTAGGAGATGAACAACAGCCAATAACCATAAAATGGAGCAATTATAACAATACACGATACACCAAGGATACACAATAATGAAAGCTATGTGAATGGGTTAGTCTGTGTGGCTGTGTCTGAAACAATCTGTGGGATTTCTGAGTGTGCGTGGGAGTGGGTGTGTGGAGGTGATAGAGAGACACAGACTCACCAGCATCACTCGGACGGAGTCCACCATGAGCCCCACATAGGGCTTCAGGATGTCGTAGTGGAAGGCTGGGGTGAGCAGGCGCCGATGCTGGAACCATGTCTGCCCATTCAGCAGGAGCAAACTGTACCCTGGGCCAGAGATGAGTATGCCTGTATGTGCGTGTGTGCAAACGTGTGCATGTGTGTGTGTGAAACCAGATCAGAGAGATGGTTGGAGACAATGTGGGAGGAACAGAAGAGGGCCTGGGGTGGGAGCTGGGGGGGAACCCAAACAGTGTACCCAGACAGCAGGCACTTTTCACAGATGTGAATTTTCCAGTTGGGCTGCTAGGTTTCCCTGTGACAGCTATGAGACGAAGGCTGAAAGAGTGTTAGGAAGTAGATGCGAATTGAATGTCAGGCTGAGAATGTGCAGAGAACTGAGAAGTGGTGTTTCACAGCTGAGCTGCAGGAGGGTGCACACCAACATTAGTGGGAGGTGAGGATCTGGTTAGAAGAGAAAGAGGTTGATTTAGGGATGGGGTCGTGGTGGTGGAGGCCTTCACCTGGAGGGTCAGTGTGAGTTCTTGGAAAGTCTAACTTGCCAGTGGGTTGCCATCCTGGTTTAGATGTAGAGACAAACTCAGGGAGCCTGAACCTGAACGTGTCGTGAGATAATCTGTTGAAAGATAAGAAGAGGGGCCGGCATTGTGGGGCAGCTGGTTAAGCTGCCCCTGCAACACTGGTATCTCATATGGATGCAAGTTCAAGTCTCACTTCTGGTCCACCTCTCTGCTAATGCACCTGGGAGAGCAGCCGAATATGGCTCAAGTGCTTGGGCCCCTGCACCCATGTGGGAGACCCAGATGAAGCTCCTGGCTCCTGGCTTTTGCCAGGCCCTTCCCGTTACAGTCATCTGGAGAGTGAACCAGCTGATGGAAGATCTCTCTCTTTCTCTCTCCCTCCCTCCCTAACTCTGCCTTTCAAATGAATAAAATAAATCTTAAAAAAAAAGATAAGAAATTCTTTTTGGGAAACTGGAGGAGATCAAATAAGGCAGCCCCCAAGGCAGCTGTGGTCAGGCTATAGTCTGCCATCTGTTCTTGATGAGTGCCAGTTGGCAGTGGCTCCCAAGTCACCTCCCACTGCCGTCCTATCCCCTTCCATATCTTCCCTTGAAAGTCAGTTCTTCTCAGGAAGGCAGACTCCATACACCAGCAACTGAACACCATGGGATCAGGACCACGAGTTGGCAAGAAACACAGGCCATGTCCTCCACTCCCAAGAATGAGATGGAGCCCACGTTTTCTCTACAACGGCTGGTGGCTTGGTCATCCCGTGACCCAGGGGAGTAACAATTAGATGTTCCAAACCCAAGTCAGTGTGATTATGAAGAAGTCTTTCAGATATGGGGCAATTTACATAATAGATCACTTAAAGATGGAAAGAAGGAAGGAAGGAAAGGAGGGAGGGTGGGAGAGAGAGAGGTGGGGAGGGAGAGAGGAATGAAAATAAATGAAAGCAAATTCAGGGGCCGGCGCTGTGGCACAGTGGATAAAGCCTGCAGTACTGACATCCCATATGGGCTCCGGTTCGAGCCCGGCTGCTCCACTTCTGATCCAGCTCTCTGCTATGGCCTGGGAAAGCAGTAGAAGATGGCCCAAGTCTTGGGGCCCCTGCACCCACGTGGCAAGACCCAGAGGAAGCTCCTGGCTTCGAATCAGTGCAGCTCCAGCCAACTGGGGAGTGAACCAACGGATGGAAGTGCTTCACAGATGCCCAAAACTTCTGGACAGAATTCTATTATGCAACGCTCAAGCCAAACCCATGGCCAGGGAAGGATTACGAGCTTCTCCTGTTTTACCAAAAATGAGGAAACCAGTGTTTGATGACATGCCCACGTGGTCTCCACTAAAACCAACCCTGCTGACGCCAGGGTGGCCTTCCTGCTGGGGTTAGGAAACCAGAGCAAAGAAGGCGCAGAGGCAACTGGTCAAGATAAAAAAGACTTATTGAAGACAGAACAGCGCAGTGCAATCTAAAGTAGGGTTTGCAGCCTGCCCAGACAGTGGACGGGCTGTCCTTTTAAGCTGTTGGTCAGGGGAGTCCTGTGTCGCCAACTACGGACCTTGATGATGGGGAAAGGAAGGGACAGCTGCTGCCCATGACACAGTGTGGCATTAGGCAGGCTGGGACGTCCCAGAGGGGCTCTTGGAGAAGTGATGGCTGAGGCAGTGAGTTCCTCCAGGTTTGGAGTTATTTGTGCTCCATGGTCTCACAGATCCTGATGCTTCTCTTGGTTTCCACAACTCGCCACTGTGTGTCTACTACCATATTACAGCTCAATTTTCTAACCCTCTGGCAGCCACTCGGCAAGCTTACTTTGCAAGTGTATCGTCTTGTCTCTGCGTTGTTAGGGCCAGTGCAGAGCACACGTCTTGGGGAACATGCCTCATTTCTCAGAGAATGAAAACGTGCATGAGAGAACGAGTGGGCACACGGTGGACAGTGAACGAGTGAGTGTCCAGGAAAGCTTCAGACATTTTCATTCACTTTTAAATCGTGAATTACTGTGTAATAGTCACACATCGTATGGAGTATAATGCAACATTTTAACGCACATACATGGCTTTAACTACCCTCTCAGGCAACCAGCCTCTCCATTTCTCTTTTCTTTGTATGTGCAGCCTACCAGCTCCTCGCTTTCAGTTCTTTGTAGAGAACTTTATACATCATCACGAACCGTAGGTGCCCTCCTGCACTGCGAAACGCCAGAAGCTGTTAAATTCACCACACTGTGTTTCAGCACCCACCGCCCAACCTCTCCCATACTGGCACCCTCCCCAGCCTCTAGGAACCACTCCTCTTTCTTAAGATCAAATATATGTGTTCGTATCGTTATCTTAAACTGCCACATATAAGAAAGAACACGTGGTATTTGTCTTTCTGTGTCTGCTTATTTCACTTAACATAATGATCTCAAGTCCCATCCATCATGCTGTAAATGTCAGGATTTCATTTATTTTTATGGTAGGGTAATAGTCCATTGTGTATTTTTACTACATTTTTTAATCCATTCATCCATTAGCAGCATCTGGGTTGAATCCATATCTTGGCTAGTGTAAATAGTGCCGAGATAAGCATGGGACTGCAGGTATCTTTTTCATACACTGATTTCATTTCCTTTTTTCAAGATTAATTAATTTATTTATTTGAAGGCAGAGTTACAGAGAGGTAGAGGCAAAGGGGTGGGGTCCATCTGCTAGTTCACTCCCCAATTGGCCACAATGGCTGGAGCTGCACCGATCTGAAGCCAGGAGCTCCCTCGTGGGTGCAGGGGCCCAAGGACTCGGGCCATCTTCTACTGCTTTTGCAGGCCATAGCAGAGAGCTGGATCGGAAGTGGAGCAGCCAGGACTCGAACCAGTGCCCATTTGGGATGCCAGCACTGCAGGCAGTGGCTTTACCTGCTAGGCCACAGTGCTGGCCCCTTCATTTCCTTTAGATATGTGCTCAGAAGAGGGATAACTGGGTCATCTGCTAGACCTATTGTTAGCGTTCTGTTCTCTGCGATGGCTGCACAGATCTACCTCTCATCAGCAGTTTATAAAGATTCCCTTTTCCCCACATCCTTCCCAGTGGTTGCTATTTTTGATCTTTTTGATAATCATCATTCTAACTGCAGTGAGATGACACCTCATTGTCATGTTGGTTTGACTTCCCTGATGGCTAGTGGTAGCGAGCATTTTTATGTGTCTGTTAGCTATTTGTATTTCTTCTTCTGAAGACATCTAATAATGTCTTTTGCCAATTTCTTAACTGTATTATTATTTTGTTGTTGAGTTTTTAAAATTCCTTAGATATTCCAATATTAATCTTTCAGAGGAAATAATTTAGAAATCTACTTTTCTATTCTGTTGATTTTTCTCTTCACTTTGTTTCTTTTGCTGTGCATAAGCTTCTTAACTTGATATAATCCAATTTTTCCACTTTTGCTTTTGGGGTCTTATATGTGCCAGTGATGACATATTTCTCCTATGCTTTCATTAAAATCGTTTCACTAAAATTCTTGTTGCAAGAAATAGATATCATCTTGAGCTAGCACAAGAGAAAGAAAGTAAAACAAAAGGTGCTGGGAAGCAAGGGTGTCCCTGGGAACCCAAGGACAGGAGGCGGCCGGGGCGCAGAGGGGGATGGGAGAGCTGCCAGGGTGCTGAGTCTCTCCTTCTCTTTCTCCCATCCATCAGTGCACTCACTTGGCAAATAGACAGACGTGAATCAGCAGAAACAGTGCCTGCCCACATGAAGCTAAGGTTTACACGGTGGACAGCGCAATGCTGCCCTTCCTGCATGGACACCTCACCATGCTACTACTGAATCCCCTCTAAGAATCTGTGTGACTCCGTGGCTAGAGTGCTCATCTGCTCCAGCCGGCTGGAGGTGGAGCTGAACACGGTTTTCAGCTCTTCCATACAGGGAAGATGTTTGATCTGAAAGTGTTTCTATCACAGCCAGGGACTGCACTCACGAAAGAGAAGGAAATGAATGGATTCACTCACTCACTCTTTCAGTTGATAACTGCTTGTTGAGTGCTTTCTTTGTGTCAGTTGTCCTCTGGGGAGCTAGGGATTCCTCAGTATACAAAGTTCCAGCCATCACAAAACTTAGGTCCCGAGGGATGGGGTGGAGAAGACAATCCTGACCCGAACTGAGAAGCGTCTTGATTCAATTACTGGTCAGGCTGCTCTGTGCTCCCTGGTCGTGTCTATTGTACACACCTTTCTTGTCCCTTGATCCAGTGCAACAATGGCCGAGAGTAACACCCCACTCTGCACCTCCTGCAGGATCCAGCCACGCTGACCAAGCCTGGGTATGGGGACTGTGTCTCAACACCATGGCATGCCTGCTTTCTGACGGCTTGGTCAGCTGCCTACAAATCCTGCCTCCTGGGCACAGCCATTGGTTCAACCTAATTACATGTGGCATTCCATTCCTGAGGTGGTCAATAACAGAGGTATTAAAGAAATCAAAATCTTCATATCATAAGTGCCAGAAATACTTGTCTCCAGTTGCTGTCAGCCAACAGAAAGGGAGGGGTAATTCAGCACCATGAGTTATGCTCTTCACAGAGATAGAACTCATCTACTGCTGATAAGTCCACACATCACCTGATGGCCACAGTGTAACAGGAATGTAACTGGAGAAGTCCTTGGTTGTTCTTAATGCCACTTCCTAGCTCAGAAAGGGGCATCATTCAGCTGATGACAACTGCATTGTACAAAAGTCACATTTTGGGGCTGGCACTGTGGCACAGCAAGTTAAAGCCCTGGCCTGAAGCGTCGGCATCCCATACAGGTGCCGGTTCTAGTCCCGGCTGCTCCTCTTCCGATCCAGCTCTCTGCTATGGCCTGGGAAAGCAGCGGAAGATGGCCCAAGTCCTTGGGCCCCTGCACCCACGTGGGAGACCCGGAAGAAGCTCCTGGCTCCTGGCTTCAGACGGTGCAGCTCTGGCTGTTGTGGCCAACTGAGGAGTGAACCATCAGATGGAAGACCTCTCTCCCTCTCTGTCTCTACCTCTCTCTGTAACTCTGTCTTTCAAATAAATAAGATAAATCTTTAAAGGAAAAAAATAAAAGGTCATATTTTCTCAAAATCAAAAAGTAATCTGGATTCCTCAGTACAATTTGCTTGAATGCACCGGGCTTTGACTTTTTCTCTGCGGTCAGTTTTTGTTCTCCTCTAAGAAAACAGTGGCCCGGCTTCGTGTCCCCAAGCCCCAGGACTCAGTGCTGGAATGAATGCCTGGGAGACCTGGTGCAGTCATCGAGCCTGTTCTCTTTTGTGTAGCTAGATCTCAATTTCCCCAGAAGGACTTACCCAGGTACAGCATGTAGTATCAGCAATAACACAGACATTGTCTTATTTAACTAATTAATAACTTAGAGTAATTTTGTCATTTAATAACTCACGACTGGGTAGAATTAAGAGAGTGTTCTCAAAAGGGACCACTGGTAAAACTCTAACAAAAGCTGCCTTGGAGCGATACCAAAGTTTCCCAGTAGGTGGAGTAAAGGATTTCTTAGGTCAGATCTGTCAAGTTACCCGCAGTGGCTATTAATTGTGAAATTTTAACTACTTGTCAGATAAAAAATAAATAAATAAAATAAAAAGATAGATGTGAGAAGGGCAAAGCTTAAAGGAAGAAAAACCTCATTCTAATATGAGGCTTGTTTGGACATCAGTTTCTCAACCTGCTTTGCAGTTTGAACGTCTCTGGTGTGGCCTCAGGCAGTATGACGAACTTTGCATGTGATACGCAGCAGACAAGAGCCGGATCCCTTGGAATGATGTTAAATCTTCCAGCATCAGCTTACAGGACCTTGGGAAAGAGCAGTTTCATTCTCAGTTGGGTGGTTGCAGCGAGACATTAGGGGAAACTAGACAGACTTAGGATCCAACCCAATCTACAGGTAGATCATAAAGGGGAAAACCCTCTAAAACAATGATGAGAACTGCAATTTTCCAACAGGTGTATTACAGGTGTCCTTCAAAAACAATGTTTCTCTCACAGACATGCTGACTTTGCCAAGGATAATTTTTAAAAAGACCAATTTCTTTCCAAATAAGTTTTCATTTGACCGGATTTGCGTAGTTACTTCTATAAGTAGGGGAACGGACATCACTCACCAGACACTAACATCAGAGACCCCTGAGGCTGGAAGAGCACAGCAGAGCAGGTGTCCTGTCCGACCTGCACCCCCCGGGAGCCTGAAGTCCCTAAGCCTGCTGGAAGCCTGGAAGCCAGGCATTCTACACGTGTAGCTCAAAATGGTACAGCTCCAACTGTATCCACTCCAGAAGAGAACACATTCCATTGAACATCTGCAGATAACCATAGCATCATAAAATTAAAATTCTAGGTTTTGATTGGAACAATCAAGTGGGGAGAAAAAACCAAATGCTTTCGTCTCTGTTTACAAATAGGAACTTGTCCCAATAGCTGCGAAGCTTAAGTGTGGAGGTCAATGGGACGCTGGCAGTAAACACACCTGCAGAAAAAATCCCCAACAATACAGAAGTCACCGGCGAATAAGCAACAGAAATGCCCCTGGGCAGCAGCGCTCTGCCTCAGGTGAATACCTCCCGGGTTGCCATCGGCTTGGCTGCGGTTATCAGCAGCCAGCTGGCCAGCTTGCGCACGGCTCCCCTAGCTTCCAGCCGCAGTAGGTAACCTTCAGCCTCCAGAGCGAGGTGGTTTGCACGCAGAGTCCTGAGTGCGCCAGTACCATGACAATGTTCTTGAGAAACAGGCCAGGCCAGAGGGTGTGGGTCAATGGTCCAGTACTATCCAGTTCAAGAAGAAAAGACAGGACACTGCTTTTCTTTTCATTTTGTCTTCCCTTCGCTACACAGTTTGCTTTTTCCTTGTAGCTTAGAATGTAAAATCAACTGTTGGAAGCTTTGTTCTGAGTAAATATTTATCTTCCTTTAAAAACAACCAGTCATAAGCTTAACCCTCCTCTAAATAAAGCATTCAACAAAATAGAAAAACCACTGCTCCTCGGGAGTATAGACAAGGCTATGAACAATTATCAAATCTCAAAATGTCAATTTCAATCATAAACACTGCATCTTTTGTCTGTGTATTGGTAACCACAAATCAGGGAAAACATATGACATCCATCTTTTTGGGGCTGGCTTATTTCATTATGCATAATGGTCTCTAGTCGCATCCATTTTGTTGAGAAAGTCAGGGGTTTCATTCTTTTTCACGGCTGAGTAATATTGTGTCCTGTGGGTACCACAATTTCCTTATCCAGTCGCCAGCTGATGGACATCTGGGTGAACTCTGCATCTTAGCTGTTGTGACTTGGGCTGCTATAAACATGGAGGTACAGGCAAGTCTTTTGTGCGCTGACTTCATTTCCTGTGGATGTTGTCTTTGAGCTTTGTGTCTACCGCCTGTCAGAGCTCTACAGAAGGGCCTGGCACACTGGCACGGTGACTCTACAAAACAAATAGAGCGAAGTTTAGCAAGGGACTCCAGGTAAAGTTCTCCTAAAGTCAGCTCCTTCTAAAACTCCTTTGTTGCTCAGATGTGGCTAAAGGGGTTTCTGGCACTGACTGCTGGTGGCCAAATATTCCCCTCCCCACAGTGTAGAACCGGATCAACAACCAGCTCAAACCCAACCTGGAACAAATGGAACAAGCAAGGAGCAAATGGAACCCGGTTACAGAATGGTTGATTGACAGTATGCTCGGAAGATGTTTTTTAAAAGATTGTGTATTTATTTGAAAGGCATAGTAATGCAGGGCAAGAGACACACACACACACACATGGGGGGAGGAGGGAAAGGAGTGAGAGATCTTCCACCCACTGGTCCATTCCCCAAATGCTTGAAATCACTGGGGCTGGAGTAAAAGGAAGCCAGGAGCCAGGAACTCCATCTGAGTCTCCCATGTAAGTGGCAGGGGTCCAATCACTTGAGCCATCTTCTTCTGCTTTCCTAGGTGTATTGGCAGGGAGCTAGATTGCAAGTGGAGCAGCTGGGACTCGAACCAGCAATCACATGGGTTGCCAATGTCACAGGCTGTGGCTTAGAGCACCATGTCACAATATGCCAGGAGGGAATAAAGATCAAGATGGAGTCACTGGTGTCAACCTAAATAAGATTAAACAATGCTGAGGAGTTATGAAGGAATTCTTTCATGTGGTTCCCTGATAATACCTTCTCATTAAAAAATAACAACAGCAAAACTCTACTAGAGCTACACCCTCTAGTAGAAAAAACAAAAGAGAAATGCTGACTTCATATGATACTTGACATTCTCTTACCCAGCATGGAAATCTGTAAATAGTACACA
This sequence comes from Oryctolagus cuniculus, assembly GCF_964237555.1. NCBI lineage: Eukaryota > Metazoa > Chordata > Mammalia > Lagomorpha > Leporidae > Oryctolagus > Oryctolagus cuniculus. The sequence continues at coordinate 125,812,447 of NC_091438.1, read as the reverse complement.
AGAAAATTTTATTTAGACCATTTGTCTTATAGTTATCGAAAATTACTTTTCAAAAGTGTTTTTTAGAGCGTTTTCTATCAGTCTGGATGAAAATGCTTTTAAAGAAGAATCATAACTATGAATAATGGAAGACTCGGAATAGGTATGGTTGAAATTCTGATGAGATTCCAGCAATTTGCAAGGAAATTCAGATATTTTCATTGCTTACGGGGCTTTAAGATAACAACAGTTACTGACAATATCACACCAGGACCATCTGACTCATCTCAATTCTACGTAGTACTTAAAATATTCACATCAAAAACATATCCATATAAATATAAACGAAAGATTTAGCATTACTATTTGACAGTACCTCCTATACAATCCAATATAACAAACATGTCTCATTAGTCTATTACCTCCACAAGACAACAAATATATTCTTTGAAGCTCCCAGGGAGTCTATTATGGACTGAACAGGACTTGGCTGCCCAAACTCAAGCTGATGTCGAAACCCAAATTCTTACATGAACAGTTAATTGATGAAAGCAAGGGGCCAGAGCTGTTGCTTAGTGGGCTAAGCCTCTGCCTATGGTGCTGGCATCCCATATGGGCGCCAGATCATGTCCCTCCTGCTCCTCTTCCAATCCAGCACTCTGCTATGGCCTGGGAAAGCAGTGGAAGATGGCCCAAGTCCTTGGGCCCCTGCACCTGCATGGGGGACCCAGAGGAAGCTCTTGACTCCTGACTTTGGATGGGTACAGCTCCAGCCATTGCATCCAACTAGGGAGTGAACCAGGAGGTGGAAGACTTCTCTCTCTGTCTCTCTGTGTCTGTAACTCTACCTCCTAAGTAAATAAATAAAATATTTTTAAAACCCACAAAAGTGAATGGTTGATGGGTTGGGATGGAGGCCTGATATAGTTAGGAGGTGGGCCCTGGGAGGTCTTTGCACCACTGAAGACTGGCTCTCTGGAGATAAGTCTTGAAAGGGGATTGGTTCCGTAAGCCTGGCTTCTCTCTGCTTCCTGGCTCACCGTGTGGCCACTGCCTTCCACCAGCTCCACCACTGCCACCTGATCCTGAACTGTGAGCCTCCAAATAAAAAATAAAAAAGCCACAATAAACCTTTTCCTTCCCAAAATCTCCTCTCGGGCTTTTCAGTTAAAGTAATGAAAAGCTGGCTAATATATCACCCAGCTGGAACATCTCAAAGTCAGTTCTTATGTAAAATGACTTAACCTGGAATTTTGACAGAGAGGAAACCTGGCAAAGGTGCCAAAAGTTTGAAAACACTTGACCGAAAGAGAGTCACCAGCTACCGTGAAATAATTGTCATTTATTTAACCAGAGTGGTAATTAGAATTTTCTGAAAGCAAATACAGAAGTTACTTAGATATGGAAAAACCTTAATTCGTTTAAGTTTCAGGTTTCCCAAAGCATTAAAAAATTAATGAAGGTGGCACAAAACGCAAGAAATTGACTTGACAAAACAAAAATCTTTTCTTCCTAATCCAATACTAAAAGGTAAAGAAAAGCTTCCTGCTGTGTGATTACCTCCCCCTGCAGGAAACCATTAAGAAAACCTAGAACTTGAAATGTTATCGGGATGATTTTGAGATGCAGATGCATATGCTGGACATAGATGTCTTCTCTTTAGGCCTGTCACACACACATAAGCTCATATCTGACTTTCTACCTAACATTCCCCCCTCAAGAGGCAAATACCCAAAAATTCTTTTTTTGGGATTATGGATGGAGTTCCATTTTCTGTAGCTTCTTCAAAGCTGGCATGTGGGTGTCAAGGAGGATTTGGGTATTTCCTCTTGCCATCTGTCTTATGGTGTGCAACAGTGGCCTAGGAAAGACTGTCCTGCTCAGTCCAGAGGGCTGCTCAGGTGGTTCTGCATCCTGCCCTGCCCCCTCCTACCCGATAACCTTCCAGGTGGAGGTCCCTGCCCCTTCCGCCTGACAAATCTCCCACAATCTCCCAGATGCAGCCCAGTATCTGCATTTTAAACACCCTGCTCTGGATTCCAATTCTCCAGGGGGTTTGCTCACCCCTCCTCTAAACTCAGGATGGCGCCAGCTAGCCTTCCTCCTGTCTGATACCTTCAAGGGAAAACTCAGATAGAAGTTTTTCTATTTACACCCAAAAAGCCCTTTGTTCCAAGAGGAGCAGAGGTGGGGAAGCAAGACCCCATCTCCTTAAAAACCCCCAGCCTCAACCGGACTGTGCGCTCAGCCCTCTACCTCTCTGCTGAGTTGCCCGCCTGCCTGCTCAGGTGTATTCTCTCCACTCAACCATGTAACCTCATTCCTCCTCCCCAGTCCGAGTAACTGGACACTCTCCCTCAGGTTCTGTCTGGAGAGATGCCCATCCGTTCTTACAGATGTCCCTTCCCTAATAAACTTTGCTATTTTACTTTTCCACTAGAAAAAAAGAAAGAAAGAAAGAAAGAAAGAAAGAAAGAAAGAGAGAAAGAGAGAAAGAGAGAAAGAGAGAAAGAGAGAAAGAGAGAAAGAGAGAAAGAGAGAAAGAGAGAAAGAGAAAGAGAAAGAGAAAGAGAAAGGAAAGGAAAGGAAAGGAAAGGAAAGGAAAGGAAAGGAAAGGAAAGGAAAGGAAAGGAAAGGAAAGGAAAGGAAAGAAAAGAAAAGAAAAGAAAAGAAAAGAAAAGAAAAGAAAAGAAAAGAAAAGAAAAGAAAAGAAAACCTAGAACTTGATGCTGACATCCAGGTGCCTGACGTCCAGGTGCCTGGACTCAGACGTTGGAAGAGCATGCATTCCAGGTTATCAGTACACACAGCATTAGACAAAAATGTGAGCAAGAAAGATCAGAAACATCAGCAGTGACTGTAAAGCTCTTAAAAACAAATGCATGTCATGTTTTGCTGGTTGCACAGAACAGTTTAGATATGAGTGTACTGAGAAAATCCAGGCGCACATGAGTGAGTAACACTGGGGAAAGAATGCTAGGCCTTCGCGGCAGACTGCAGCAGAGTCAGAAGAAAAGTCAAGCTCTAAGAAGGGGCAGAGTCGGCAATTATAAGGAACCATAAAACGGGGACGAGGCAGAAAGCCTTGAAGTTCAGAAGGTGCTAAAGTTTTAAAGAAACATATTTCAGAACCAAAGTAAAAATCTCTCATAATTAATGTTGCATTTTAAAAGCATTTATAAATAATTTCCTTTCAGTATTTGCTGACCTAATCACATATAAATTTTCTAAGATTTATCTTTTTTTAAAATTTCTGAGTGGTAATCTTTATTTATTTCTGGGGTTTATTTTTTTCCCAGAAGCCTTTTGTTTAAGGGATATAAACATCATGCATTTCTTAAGTATAACTTTAGGAACGTGGTGATTCTTCCCACCATACCTGCCCCCCACTCTTCTTCCTCCTACCTCTCCTATTCTCACTTTTATTTTTAATAAGCTCTATTTTCAATTAACTTTATACACATATGATTAACTCTATACTAAGAGTTCAACAAATAGTACGAAAAAACAACTGTTTCTCAATGCTCAAGACAAAGGCTATTCAATCTAAGATTTGTCTCTCAAAAATATTTCATTATGAGTTGGCATTACCTGCTATGATTTATTTGAATCTTTAAGTTTTGTTAACATATTTTCATCTGGAACAACCAAATAATTCCATTTTAGAGCAAAAATAATATTTATTTTAATCACATAAAATTATTTTTGTTAAAGATTCATTTATTAATTTGAAAGAGTTACACAGAGAGGGAAAGGCAAAGAGAGAGAGAGAGAGAGAGAAGCCTTCCATCGGCTGGTTCACTCACCAAATGGCTACAATGGCCAGAGCTGGGCCAATCTGAAGCCGGGAGCCAGGAGCTTCTTCCGGGTCTTCTACACGGGTGCAGGGGCCCAAAGACTTGCACCATCTTCCATTGCTTTCCCAGACCATAGCAGAGAGCTGGATCAGAAGTGGAGCATCCAGGACTTGAACTAGTGCCCGTATGGGATGCCAGCACCACAGATAGAGGATTTACCTGCCATACTACAGCACCGGCCCCTCACATAAAATGATTTGTTTAAAAAAAGAATTATCTTTTTTTCTCTTAACTTTATCAAAAAATACACCCCCAGGGGAAGGCATTTGACACAGTGGTTAAGGCATAGCTTAGGATGTCTGCATCCCATATCAGAAGAGCTGGTTTGAGTCCCTGCTCCTGCGTACTGGTTCACTGCTCAGATGCATACAGTGGCTGAGGCCAGGCTAGGACCTCAATCCAAGTCTCCCCTGTGAGTGGCAGGAACCCAACTACTTCAGTCATCACTTGCTCCTTCCCAGAGTTCGCATTGGCAGGAAGCCAGAATTGGAAACTGGAGCCAGGAAGAAACCCAAGCACTGCAATAGGAGATGCAGACTGCTGAATGGGGATTTCGCCAGTAAGCGAAACACCTGTCCTAGTTCTACTTCCTCTTTTTTAATGCAAGATTGCATAAAACTCAATAGCTGAAGTGCAGAGGGAACACAAAGCCAAAACAGCAAGCCATATAACCTGGACACCTGCAGGAGCAAAATCTAACACAAGAAGCCAAAGAGAACAGAGCATGACCAGGTCCTGTGCCCAAAAACAATCTCGGGTGTGAGGGCTGTGGTGACCAGAGGGTGCTGGAACCCATCTTACTAAATGCTCCCAAAAATGGTCTGGTTCCAGACCTCCTCAACCAGGACTTGCCTTGTCAGTGCTTCTTCATGCCAGTTTTTCCATATAACGCAAAAACTTACGCCAGACCCTGATCAGGGAGCAAGATTGGATCATTTCCTGTCTCCTTGATGGTCAGCTATGTAAAATAAATATTATTCTTTCCCTAAGGTAGAAAAAGGAGAGCCATGAAAATACACAGGGCACAGGGCTGGGACCAGACACTGCACAGGCACAGGACACAGGGCTGGGAAAAGGCACTGCACAGGAGCAGGGCACAGGGATGGGACCAGGCAGTGCACAGGCACAGGGCACAGGGCTGGGAAAAGGCACTGCACAGGCACAGGGCACAGGGCTGAGACCAGGCACTACACAGGTACAGGGCTGGGGCCAGACACTGCACAGGCACAGGACACAGGGCTGGGAAAAGGCACTGCATAGACACAGGGCACAGGGTTGGGACCAAGCACTGCACAGGCACAGGGAACAGGGCTGGGACCAGGCACTGCCAGGCACAGTGCTGGGAACAGACACTGCACAGGCATAAGGCTTGGACCAAGCACTGTACAGACACAGCACACAGGGCTGGGATCAGGCACTGCACAGGCACAGAGCTAGGACCAGGCATTACACAGGCACGGGGCACAGGGCTGGGACCAGGCACTGCACAGGCACAGGGCACAGGGCTGGCACCAGGCACTACACAGGCACAGGACACAGGGCTGGGAAAAGGCACTGCATAGACACAGGGCACAGGGTTGGGACCAAGCACTGCACAGGCACAGGGAACAGGGCTGGGACCAGGCACTGCCAGGCACAGTGCTGGGAACAGACACTGCACAGGCATAAGGCTTGGACCAAGTACTGTACAGACACAGCACACAGGGCTGGGACCAGGCACTGCACAGGCACAGAGCTAGGACCAGGCATTACACAGGCACGGGGCACAGGGCTGGGACCAGGCACTGCACAGGCACAGGGCACAGGGCTGGCACCAGGCACTGCACAGGCACAGGGCACAGGGCTGGGACCAGGCACTGCACAGGCACAGGGCACAGGGCTGGGGCAAAACACTGCACAGGCACAGGGAACAGGGCTGGGCCAGGCACTGCACAGGCGCAGGGCACAGGGCTGGGACCAGGCACTGCACAGGCACAGGGAACAGGGCTGGGAAAAGGCACTGCACAGGCACAGGGAACAGGGCTGGGACCAGGCACTGCACAGGCACAGCGCACAGGGCTGGGAAAAGGCACTGCACAGGCACAGGGAACAGGGCTGGGACCAGGCACTGCACAGGCACAGGGCACAGGGCTGGGAACAGACACCGCACAGGCACAAGGCTTGGACCAAGCACTGTATAGGCACAGCACACAGGGCTGGGACCAGGCACTGCCCAGGCACAGGCACAGCGTTTGGACTAGACACTACACAGGCATTGGATTGGACAAGGCCCTGCACAGGCACAGGGCACAGGGCTGGGACAAGACACTACACAGGCACAGGGCACAGGGTTGGGACCAGGCACTACACAGGGCACAGGGCTGGGACCAGGCACTGCACAGGAGCATGGCTGGGACCAGGCACAGCACAGGCACAGGGAACAGTGCTGGGACCAGACACTGCAAAGGCACAGGGCACAGGGCTGGGACAAGACACTACACAGGCACAGGGCACAGGGTTGGGACCAGGCACTGCACAGGCACAGGGCTGGGACCAGGCACTGCACAGGAGCATGGCTGGGACCAGGCACTGCACAGGCACAGGGAACAGTGCTGGGACCAGACACTGCAAAGGCACAGGGCACAGGGCTGGGACGAGGCACTGCACAGGCACAGGGCTAGGGCCAGGCATGCAGAGGCACAGGGCACAGGGCTGGGAACAGACACTGCACAGGCACAGGGCACAGGGCTGGGAACAGACACTGCACAGGCACAGGGCACAGGGCTGGGACCAGACACTGCACAGGCACAGGGCACAGGGCTGGGAACAGACACTGCACAGGCACAGGGCACAGGGCTGGGACCAAGCACTACACAGTCACGGGGCACAGGGCTGGGACCAGACACTGCACAGGCACAGGGCACAGGGCTGGGAACAGACACTGCACAGGCACAGGGCACAGGGCTGGGACCAAGCACTACACAGTCACGGGGCACAGGGCTGGGACCAGACACTGCACAGGCACAGGCACAGGCACAGGCACAGGGTTTGGACTAGACACTGCACAGGCATAGGACTGGGACAAGACACTGCATAGACACAGGACACAGGGCTGGTACAAGACACTGCACAGGGCACAGGGCTGGGACATGACACTGCACAGGGCACAGGGCTGGCACAACACACTGCACAGGCACAGGGCTGGGACCAGACACTGCACAGGCACAAGGCACAGGACTGGGGGAACAGACACTGCACAGGCACAGGGCACAGGACTGGGGGAAGAGACACTGCACAGGCACAGGGCATAGGACTGGGGGAAGAGACACTTCACAGGCACAGGGCACAGGGCTGGGACCAAGCACTGCACAGGCACAGGGCACAGGGCTGGGACTAGGCAGTGCACAGGCACAGGCACAGGGTTGGGACAAGACACTGCACAGGGCACAGGGCTGGGACCAGGCACTGCACAGGCACAGAGATAGGACCAGGCATTACACAGGCACAGGGCACAGGGCTGGGACCAGGCACTGCACAGGCACAGAGATAGGACCAGGCATTACACAGGCACAGGGCACAGTGCTGGGACCAGACACTGCAGAGACACAGGCATATGGTTGGGACCAGATACTGCACAGGCACAGGGCACAGGGTTGGGACCAAGCACTGCACAGGCATAGGCACACTTTTGGGACTAGACACTGCACGGGGCACAGGCTTGGGACCAGGCACTGCACAGGCACAGGGCACATGTCTGGTCCAGGCACTGCCCAGGCACAGGCACAGGGTTGGGACCAGGGACCTCATAGGCACAGGGCTGGGACCAAGCACTGCACAGGCACAGGCACAGGGTTGGGACTAGACACTGCTCAGGCACAGGGCTTGTACTGTAAGCGTGCACAAAAATAACATGTAGAGAGAGATTCTCTAAAGAATAATATTGATTTGGCAACAACAGAGGTTATGTGCACTATTGTAATCCACATGTTTTCTCACAGCAGTGCTCTTCTATGTCCAAATAAATGTCCTTATTTCTGGAAACTCTCTCTCTCTCTCTCTGTACGCTCTTCAGATTGAATGTGAATGCCTGGAACCCTCTAAAATCCAGTGTCGAAATCCAGTCACTAATCTGATGTTCTTCATAGGTGGGGACTGCAGGAGGTGAATGGATGAAGGAAGAGCCATTGGGAAGGAGGTCTTGTCCTTGGCGGCATTGCCAGAGTGAGAGAAGCCCCCTTCCCCTTTACTGGGAGAGGACATTATGAGAAGATGCTGTCTATGAATCAAGACGCATGCGCTCAGGCTGCTGGGGACTTGACCTTGGAGTTTCCAGCCTCCAGGACTAGGAGAAACGTCTCCTAACCGTGACATGCCAGCTCATGAAGTTTTCTTACAGCAGCCTGAGTGCATGAATGCACCCATTTGGTCAACACCCTCTGTTCACTCGCAGCACCAGGGGTGGTAATGGCCGCGAACTCCTGCTGTCCTGTGCTCACTGAGCATGGGCAACATGAGCCCTCTGCGCCACTTGGTGCCAGGCACCTGCCACAAGTCCTGGCCAGGATGTTCCTGGCTCATTATCCTGCCCCTACACTCCTCTCCAGTTAAGCCAGGACTGTCCCACCTGCTCCTTCCTGCCCGTTCTTAGAGCAGGGCTGAACTACAACAGTGACCAGCAGGCCAGGTCTTGGCGGCAGACACTGAGCCAGGGTGAAGCCATTTCAGGGAAGCAAAAATTGACTTCAGACTACAGATAGAGGACCCCACAGAGCCCTGTCCCCCACATCCAGGGCCCTGGTGAGGAATGTTGGGGGTCAGACAGGGACCTGTGTGCAGAGCCAGCAAGAAATGGTGTGTCTGGGTTGACAGTGGCTGGCGAGAGCAGAGAACTAGCCCAGTAACCTTGTGAGAGTGCGTAGGGGGTGGGGAGGAGGCAGGACCTGGGGAGGGCAGGGCTTGGACACAGAGGACAGCACAAGGCTGTCCTGTGTGGGAGGAGCTGCTTGGGTCTCATGTCCTTCCCACTGCAGACGGACCTGTTTGCCCCCTGGGCCCCTTCATGCTCTTATGGACTCCTCTATGAGCCTTCTGGACAACCTGTGCTCCCTGTGTGTGAGGGAGGCTGGCAGGCGGCTGGTGACATGGCCAAGACTCTCACGTCTCACCAGGGCTGCGACAAGCTGAGTCCCCAAGGCCCTCAAGCTAGGACAGGCCTGGAAGGATTTCCTGCCCAGCTTAGGACAAGTCTACCTCAGCCCTACTCTGAAGAATCCCCTGTGAGCAGAGCTGAGGTCTGAGCAGAGCAGAGGCATGGTCCCGTCCTCTGAGCTCCTAGAGAAGAGCCCCTGGTCTACACAGGGATGCAGAGGGAGCCTCAGGGGCTGCCTGGCATTGGGGGGCACCAGGGGGCTGTGAGTCTGCGTGGAGCGGAGTGGGCTGCCTTAGGCTGGCCTGGGGTCCCAGCACCACAGGGCAGATGTCACCCGTCTCCTTCCCCGAAAGCGACTTGACCTTGTGTCTCCCTTGCCCTTTGCCTCTCCCTTCTTCCCTCCATCTCCTCCCAAAGGAGAGCAGACACTGCACACAACTTGTGAACTTTATTTATGTGGGAAGATGCTCAGACAACTTGCGGGAGAGATTACAAGGACAGAGTGGGTGGTGGTCGGGAAGGGACTGCGCTAGACTCAAGAATGCCCGTGTCTGGTTCAAGTCCTATCCTGGCACACCTGTGACTTGTCCTGTCCTATCTGAGTGCATGCAAGGTAGTCGTGAGGGCCCATAGGACACTGCAGGTGACACAGAGAAGCAGAGAAATGTGAAAGTTCCATGGATCTGAATGAGGAGGAAGAGTCCAGAAGCCACAGAGTGCAGGGAATGGAGCTCTGGGAATGGGAAAGGAGAGGAAGGAAGTCTGCCCAGAGCCCTGGACGGAGGGTGGCCCTGCACAAACAGAAGCCTCTCCTAGGGCCGTGGGCTCTCATCCCAGTGAACTCCTGCCTGGTTGAAAATGGAAGTTGAGGGTGCATTTAATACAGCTAACCTACCACATATCGCAGTGTCAAAGCACCCTGCGCTGTACGTTGTGTCGGCCCTGTGAACCTGAGGCTGATGGAGAGGGGCACTGGCTGCCATGCCCTACACCACAAGCAAGTTTCGCACCACACATCACTACCCAGGGAGCGACCACAAACTCAAGTGCCTGGGACCATCAGACCAGGGTGAAGTCTGAGAATCTTTCATCGTAGTGACTTAGGGATTATCTTTACTTGGTGTGTCCCAGGAAAACACTCTGCTGACTTCTGATCTTCCAAACCGTAAAAGAGTAACTAATGTCACTAAAACCGCTGAAGTTTTGATCACTTTTTAGAAGCAATAGGAAGCTCCCAAAGGGGCAGACAAGCAGCACAAAGGGTAGAGGGACAGGCAGGCTGGAGGGCTGGCAGTGATCGGGGGTGATGTGACAACTAGAGATTCAGACAGGTAGACAGACAAGCAGGCTGGACGCCTGCAGAAAGGTGGGGGAGAGGACAGAGAGACAGGAGACAGGAAGGCAGGCAGGTGCAAGAAGGGCAGGTGGGCACAGAGAAAGCAGGGTGTGTGCAGAGGGGCAGTGGACACAGGCAGGTGATCCAAAGGCGGGATGCCAGGTAGGAAGCCTCAGAGCCTGTTCTAGTCCCCAGCAGGGTTAGTGGAGCTTCCTGAGACGCAGGTGAATCCCATTCTTGGACTTCAGCACAACCCGTGCGATGGGGATGGGGATCCTGGTGGGATCCGGCAGCAGCTCGAAGCGCAGCAGGGTCAGGGCCACGGCCACCTTCAGCTCCCTCATGGCAAATTGTTTCCCGATGCAGTTCCTGGGCCAGGGAGAGACAATGAAATGGGAAGTGGCCTCAGGTCCCCTCCTGCCCCTCCTGGGACAGGTACTGACCCTTGAGCCCCAGCCCCAGAGCTGACCATTCAGAACCCTCCTCCAGGTGGCCCAGCCCTGACCCCTTTCCTTCCAGTCCCCCACTGTCCCCAAGCCTTGGTCACAGTCTCCTGACCTTCACAAAGCTACCACTCTTCCGGGGCTATCCCTGTCTCTACTTCTGCTCTTGTTGGGCAGGAAGTCAGTGCTAGGACAGGGCCAGTGCTGTATGAGACAGAGTCTAATATGGGAATCACTTAAAGAGTTGACCATTGTTAGGTCACCTCACCTCCACCCCACCCCCACCCCCACCCCCACCCCCACAATATCTAATTCCCCAGCGTGTTAGTCTAGGGTCAGGCCCACAGGGGACAGGGAGACTACATTTTCAGGCACTCATTCTCTAGGGGGCCCCAAGAACAGAGTTCCTTGGAGGAAGTCAGAGTGTCAGAGGGGAAGCTTCTGGAGGGGGAACAGGTCAGGGACCCGCCTACCATAGCTCCATCTTCGACCCACTCTGAGGTCCGGGCTCCTGCCTAAACCCCAGCCCTCTGTCCACCAGCATCTCTGGCCTGGTGCCTCAGTCTCCTCCCTGGGACTTTTCTGCTCTCCCTGCCTCTTCCCCCCACATCGAAAACCCCACTCAGCTCAGACCCTCCCACGCCCCCCAAGCCCACAGGACTGGGTTCAAATGCTTCATCTGCTTCAAGCCCTCTTGGGCTGCTGCTCACCCACCTCTCCCAGTCCAGCCCCACTTCCCGGCTCAGCTCATGTTGCTGAGTTTGCTGAGCAGGTAGCCCTCCCCACTCTGTCTATCATTTTCCAAGACATGATTAGGGTTTTACTCAGAGACCCCCCTCATACTCTATGCATGCCCAGGACAATGTCAGGAACACAGAACATTCTGGAAGCTGCTCCAGAAGCGAATGGATGAGTGAAAGAATGAAGAAATGGTGTCTGTCCTAGTATAGGGATGCTTCTCCAATGCCTTTTCAACACTCTGTCAAACACGTTCAAGAACACATTCTGCTTCTGTCTCTGAAGTCTTGGAGATATCTGTTTCCATCTCTCAGCACAAGACTTGACACCGAGAAAGGCCCTTTGCAATAATATTGTATTGGAATGAAGTTAATTAAATGTTTAAAATAAATACAACAGAGTGGAAAACACTGAAAGTCAGTATGAGTTCTGAGCTGGAACCGGAGCTACCTAGTCCCTCCAGCACTCTGGTAGCCACAACGGGTTTTGTGGCTAAAGTCTGAGTAGAAGTTCTCAGCCCTGGGATAAGCCGTAGCCTAGAAATCAAGTTCATGGAAGAATGATTGGCTAAAAACCTGTTCTGTGAACATTGACTTAGCATTTTAACAATTCAATGGATCACTGATTCAGAAAAACCTTATTTCCACTAGTTATTTATATTTGTGGCAATTTGGTTTCCCAGGACCCTTCCTGCAGGCCGTGTGAATCCATGGCAGCCACTTAGGATTACCATTGTCCAGCCCACCAGCTGTTCCAAGTGGGTTTTGTATTTTGCACAGCAGGAATCTTGCACTGTCTACACATCACACTGAACAGTGGGCCTCCTCTCACGGGTAATATGTTGTCCCTACTTTCACATATTTGTCACTGCTGGGACCACGGACTATGGTAAGAGGTTCCACTCAACATACTGGATTTTGCTGACTAGGAGAGTCAACAGGCATTTGGACATTTATATATGTTGAAAGCTGTGTTGAGAAGGACTGAAAATGTGTGAGGTGACACATGTTGGTGTGAAACTTGCTACAGGAACTCCTGTAGCTTTCCACAGCTGTGGCTTGGACAGGAAACCCAGCAAGGCATCCGGAAACTGAAATGTGTGCCAACTCTTCCAGGGTTCAACGAGAATGTATATTAGTGGACTATACTGACCATGTGTGGGAAAAGAAAATCCTGACTATTGAAAAAAGTGATGATATTTGAAGCAATTTGGCTTAGGAGGACTGCCTTCTTCAGTAGAAAAACTTTAGTATTTAGGGGCCAGTGGTGTGGTGTAGCGGGTAAAGCTGCCGCCTGCGGTGTCAACATCCCATATGGGCACCGGTTCTAGTCCCGGCTGCTCCACTTCAGATCCAGCTCTCTGCTATGGCCTGGGAAAGCAGTAGAAGACGGCCCAAGTGCTTGGGCCCCTGAGACCTTGAAGAACCTCCTGGCTCCTGGCTTTGGATCGATGCAGTTCCAACCATTGCGGCCAATTAGGGAGTGAACTAGCAGATGGAAGACCTCTCTCTCTCTCTTTCTGCCTCTCCCTCTCTCTCTGTGTAACTGAATTTCAAATAATAAATCTTAAAAAAAAAGAAAAGAAAAAAGTGAACATCTAAAGTTAAATTTGCAGAAGAAACCCTAACTCCTACACTGAGACAAAGACCAGACTACACTGACATCTGACATGCCCTGACCCTGAATTCTGGCTGGCCGTTGGAAAGGGCACATCTATGTCATGCTATGAAATGTCACCTTTCTTTTGCACACGGGGACATCCACACAAGCCTCCCTTCCCAAAAGCAACAGCCTGCAAGAAGCCCCAGAGGAACCAAGAGTCACAGCATCAGGTATGGGACCAGAGGACCCTCCCCCCAGCACATCAGCACACATGGGACACTCACCGTGCTCCCCCTGAGAAGGGCAGGAAAGCGTGGCTGTGGTAAGCAGAATCTGGTGCAAACCGGAAAGGGTCGAACACCTGCAGAGAGCACCAGGGCCAGGATGGGTGGGGGTCAAGGAAAATCCATGGGGGACCAGGATGCATAGAGACGAGAGCAGGGGGAGGCACTTGTCCTGAGAGAACCGCCATGCTCCCCGCCCCAGCCCTCGTACCTCTGGGTTTTGCCACACCTTCGGGTTGTAGTGAAGGCCATAAATGGAGAGAAAAAGAATGACACCTGTGGGACAGGCAGGAGACACAGAAAAGACTGATCGTCCCCTGGGGTGAGGTGCTGTCCTGAAGTCGCGAGGAAGCACACAGGCACTAAAGACCCGGATCAACAAGCTATCCATTTGAGCTGGATGACCCCTTGCAGGCAGGAGGGGTGGGCTTTGCAAAGCCCATGAGCAGAGCCGAGGCGCGAGACCACGGGAATGACAGCAAGAAGGAGCCAGGGGCCTGCCGTGTGCACTGAGCAGCTGACAACTCAGTGCTGCAGCTCCTTCCCGAGAAACTCCCACAAGCCTCTCGTCCCCATCCTTCTAAGATTCAGAGAGGCTGAGTGAATCGCCTGTGGTCTCACAGCAGGTGTGCAGAGCTGCAGTCACAGGCAGGGGCTGGGGAGCCACTGGCGACGCTCACATCTGCTCTCTGCCATCGACTTGGAGACTCCTACACACCGGACCCCATCTGGCCCTTGACACAGGTTCCCCTGATCTCCCTCATCCATCTTAACCCAAGGAAAGAAGCATATTTCCTTTTGCCTCTGTCCAGTTGTCTCTGTGGACCTAACATCTTGGAATAGAATTTTAGGGCTGAAATCCCTAAGACAAATCCGGTGGCTAACATTTACAAGGATACTTGCAAAAATTCGTGAAAAATATAATTCAAATAAAAGTTTGCTTTGCTGCCAAAAAAATGAAATAGATGCATAATTTTCATTGTTTGTATATCCATGAATCTTTTGAGACTCCTCATATTTATAGAGTTTTGTGCCAAGATTCTCAGACATCTCACCCTCACTACAAAGCAAGCACTCAATTATTGAGGAGGAAATTGGAGACCAGAGTGGCTCAGAACCACAGAGGCACATGGGGGTGACAGATCCCCTGTGTGTGCCAGGGAGCACACAGGTGAGTGAGGGTGGGCAGTTAGTACCCTTGGGGAGGGAGCGTCCATCAGGGAAGGTGACGGGCTTGCTGAGCTGTCTGGTAACACTTGGCACTGGTGGGTAGAGTCTCAGCGCCTCCTTGATGCACATGGTGGTGTAGGGCATCTGGTCCAGGTGCTCCCTGAAACAAAGCCCAGGCAGAGGAGGGGGCAGGGCTGGGCCCCCCAGGGCTTCCCCTCCCAGACAGGCAGGGTCCTCCCCACCGCCCCCTGGGCTCTCACTCACCAGGTGATGGAGGCTCCGTCCCCCAGGAGGCCCTGGATCTCCTCGCGGCACCGGTGCTGATGCTCGGGGTGCGTGGCCAGGGCATAGAAGATCCAGGAGACGCCGCTGGCCGTGGTGTCGTGGCCCTCGAACATGAACGTGTCCACCTCGGCGCGGAGGTCCTGGTCGGACAGGCTGCTCCCGTTCTCCATCTGGGGGAGGCCACAGCGGGAGAGAGGGCACGGGCTCTGTCCCTGGCTCTGTGCTTCCAGGCCAAGCTCGGGCCTGCCCTGCACACACTGACCTTGGCAAAGAGGAGGACGTCCAGGAAGTCCAAGCGCCTCTTCCTCCTGACCTTCTCCAGCTCCCCCTCCTGCTGCAGCTGAGCCTTCCTCTGCTGGATCACTCGGTCTGTGCCAGAGCAGTGGGTACCGGAGCAGCTGAGAGCCCCACCTGCCCCAACCCGGGTGCCCTGGAGGTCAGGGTGAGCGTGGGAGTGGGTGTGTGGGTTGGGGTGGGAGCCAGAACAGCCCAAGAGCCCTGGCTAAATGTTTTTGGGATGAGGCCTCATTCACCAATATGATGACACAGAGCACCCCTGCCCAGCAATTGGCACCCCATCATCTCAGCTCCCGACCCCTGCACCCAACATGAGTGTGCCCCAGCTCCTGCAGGGGGAGCATGGGCCCGGCTCTTTCTGAGGAGTCGGGATTGGGTCCTTTGGGCCATTCTGGTGAAGGAGGGGACACAGGAGGAGGAGGAGGCAGAACCTGTGTGCTCATGGGCGAGCTGGCAGGCACGGTGGAACAAGCGGCCTTCAGGGCTCAGCCTGTACAGGAAGTCACTCTGGTGAAAGACGTTCCTCGCTCGGTAAAATACCAAGTTGTTCAGGTCATTGATGGCCTGGATGTAGGAGTGGGAGTTCCTGAGGAGAGGACGTGGAAGAGGTCAGAATGGAGCGGCCTCTGATCTGCAGGCAGAGCAGGGCTCTCAGGGGAGATTCCCTCGCACAGTGGGGACAGGCAGCACCGAGGCACGTGCCACTACACATTTGCAGGCTTTGACCACAGGCCTCTGTAAGACAGCATGAGAGCCAGGCTTCCATCGTGCCAGGGATCAAGAATCCGTGGCTAAGACAGGGTTAGGTCTGGTCTACACTTAGAGCTTGGCATAGGCTTCGGTGTCAGAACCCTGCCTTCTGTGGAGGTGAGCGTGTGAGCTCCTCACCTGGCTGTCAGTTGGAAATACCAAGGACCCTGACCTGTCCAGCTGGACGCTGCCCTGGTAGCTGAAGGCACACTTCATGATGGTGTCCAGGGTCATCAGGGAGACGTGTTGGAAGATCTCCAGCGAGGAGTCCTGGCTGATCAGCTGTTCCCATCTGTCCTGTGGGCGAGGGGATGTTGACCTTGAATCCCGTGGATGTCCTGTGCTAATTAACTGGGCTTTTCCCTGTATCTCCAGATTTCCTGTTCAAAACTTCTCCCTTTAGAGAGTAGATGCCTTTGAGCAAACTAACGCTGTGAAGAAAATGTTTGCAAGATGATGCCTATTTCTCATTCGCATTTATTACATAATCAAATATACTTTCTTCATGTAGTCGGATTGCACTTTAAAATTTGGAAATCGGTTATGACATTTGGGTTGATGAGAAAGGGACACCCTTCCATTTTCTGAAAGCTGAGACGGACATGAGAAACTGATAGAAGCGCAGATCGGCCAACACGTGTGTCACGACTAAAGGAAGCTGTGAAGCATGTAGAAGCGCGCCTACTGGAGAGCCAGCGAGGACTTCCAGCTCTGTCATTCATCAAATGCTCACTGAGCAAAATTTGCTAAGAGACGAAGATACTGATGGGAAAAGAGGGCGTGGCCACAGTGGCTCTTAGAATGTGGACAGAGGGTCCAGTTCTCTCGAAGGATCACTCAAACTCATAGAAAAGCCCTAGGCTCCAGGCCAGAGCCTGATGGAGTGATATCAGGGAATGTCTACTGCTATGGTTTGGATATAATCTTGTGTGCCCCACCCCCCCAGGCCTATCTGTTAAAGGCTTGGTCTCCAACGTGGTACAACTGAGAGGTGTGGAGCCACCAGTAATGGGCTGGACTTTGGTCATTGTGGTTATGCCCCTGGAATCTAGTTCTCGCCAGTGGGTTGTTGTAAAAGCCTGTGTGTGGCCCAACCCGAACTTCCTGGCCTCCTGGCTTGACATGTGAGCCTTCCTCCAGACACGCTCCCCTGGCCAGCCTGGGTCCTTGTGCAGAGCCTGCATTATGAAAGTCCTTTGGACTTTTAGTCTCCGAAACTCTCTATTGAAAACCTCTCTTTCCTTCAAGAGGAGTTTCAGTATTTTGTTGTAGCAATGGAAAGCTGACTAGGACTGCACCTTGTCACTGATGCTGTGGTTGCCCAGGTCAGCCGGGGGCGCCCATCCTGTTGTCCACAAGACCGACTGCAACTAAAGTCCATTGCACTGATGACTTGGAAGTGGGGGAAAAGGCACCCGTATTCAGCATAACTGTCTCTTCCTTGGATAACAAGCAAAGAGTATATTCATCTTGATTCTGAAAATTCTCTGTCGCATCCATTTTGGGAACTCCTGCTACTACAGTGAGTGATGACCTGAGAGTGGCTGTCTGTGGAAGACGTGTTTGGGAGCGAAGTCTGTGCATGCAAGCTGGGAATGGGTGTGTGGAGGTGACAGCAGACTCACCAGCATGATTTGGACGGAGTCCACCATGAGCCCCACATAGGGCTTCAGGATGTCGTAGTGGAAGGCTGGGGTGAGCATGCGCCGATGCTGGAACCATGTCTGCCCGTCCAGCAGGAGCAGACCGTACCCTGGGCCAGAGACGGGTGGGTGTATGCTTAGTGAGGGGAGAGGGGAAAGTGTGACAGGTTCACAGGGAGGACTCAAGAGTGGAGCAAGGGGCGAAAACCCAGATGGTGGAATATCTTTGACCAAGGGAGGAATGCGGAGAGCTGCTCGGGAATGTGAAGCTCGCAATGGACAGGTCCGTCTGTTAGGAGAATGACTGCTAGGAGAGTTAGCAGAGTCCTGGCAGGTCAAGGCCGGGGGAGCGAGGGTGCCTAAGTAAGTATCAGGCTGCATGCCTTTGAAGAGGTCTGATTAGAAGAGAAATGAGGCTTGACTTAGGGTAGGGCTGTGGCAATGGTGGCCATCACCTGTTCTCCGTGGGCCTAGGTGATAGCTCTTGGTAAACCTAACAAGAGCGTGGACTGCAGTCCTAGTTTGCACACACTTACCAATCCAGGGAGTCATTAACTTATAGTTACGAGGAGCCTTTGGGTCTGAAAGAGAAGCAGGGGTTTACGAGGACCTGGAAGACCAAACAGGACAGTCACCAAGGCGGCAGGGGTTCTGTTGTGCTTGTCGGCTGGCCAGTGCTTCCCAAGTCCCTTCTCATGGCCTCTCACTCCCTTCTGTCTTGTCCTGACAGCCAGCTGGGCTCAGGAGGGCAGACCCAGGTCTCCAGCACTTGAACACCCACAGGATCAAGGGGGTAAATTGTGGAAAACCCCGAGCCACATCCTCCATGCCCAAGCAGAAGAAGATGGAGCCTGTGATTCCTCTACTGGGGGTGACGGCTTGGTCATCGCACACCGGGGACAGTAATACAGAAAGGTTACAAACCCAAGCCAGCCTGGATGTGAAACTGATCATTAAGATCAAGTGCCATTTACATAACAGATCACCAAGATTTGCTTAAAAAGGCAAGAACCCAGGGAGTGAGAGGGGAAAGAGGCTATTTATCCTTGTGCAGGTGGCCTGGCAGGCTGGGTTGTGGATTCGGTGCAGGGTTGGTTGGTGCAGGCTTCAGAGAGTGAAGCTTCAGTGTCCCTTTCCTCTGGGATTTTATGGCCATATGGGGCCCAGGCCTCAGAGGGCAGGGCTGCTGTGGCTGAGATGAGGCTTCCTTCTCACCTGATCGTCCCAGAATCACTTTGAGGTAGTCGGGATCATAAACGAGGAGGCGAGCTTTGTTCCCCGACAGCCACCATGGACAGGCACCAGGGAATTTCTCTACCCATTTCTGAATCCGTTCTAGCTCCTGGTCATTCTGGAACTGTTAGCAAAGAAAATGACACGTCAATGCACACTTTGATTTGATTCAAATTCCTGCAGTGGGAAAGCAGAGGGGCAGCAGGGAGACAGCTCTGCATCCATCAGTAGAAATCATGACTTTGTAGCTGCTTCTAAGGACCGTGGATCTGGTCCAGTGTGGTCCAGCCAACCAAGACTCGACCTCAGGCCAGCTTTAGGCCCCTTCTTGGGCAAACCTCTGAGGCTTCCTGCAAACCACCTGCAGAAGCTTCAGTCTTGCACTGTCTCCATGATGTATAAAACCACAAAAAGCATCAGCACAACAATGTCCATGGAAATTATAGGACAACTGATATAACTTGAGGGCAGCTGTGTAACATAATTCAGCTTATTAAGAAAATAAAAGAAATTCTATTTAAACTTTAAAATGTATGCATTAATTTTTTATTATTTTTTAAATATTTATTTATTTATTTGAAAGTCAGAGTTACACAGAGAGAGGAGAGGCAGAGAGAGAGAGAGAGAGAGATCTTCCAGCCGCTAGTTCACTCCCCAATGGGCTGCAATGGCCAGAGCTGGGGCAGTCTGAAGCCGGGAGCCAGGAGCTTCTTCCAGGTCTCCCACGCAGGTGCAGGGGCCCAAGGACTTGGGCCATCCTCTACTGCTTTCCCAGGCCATAGCAGAGATCTGGATTGGAAGTGGAGCAGCCGGGTCTCGAACCAGCCCCCACATGAGATGCTGGCACCTCAGGCCAGGGCGTTAAACCCCTGCGCCACAGCACTGGCCCCCTAATTTTATATTATTATACTGGTTGTTATAGTATCAATATTACTCCGACAAGTATGCTTAACATTTGTTAAGATGAAATAATATTTGGGATGAAAAGGGCAAGGTGAAAAAAGATGAAATAGAAATGGTACAGGTAGTGTTATTTGCCATGCTAAACGTAGAGAGGCTTTAAGCACAAGGTCTGGATGCTTACATACCAAGATACTGCAGTCTGATGATGGGGTTTCGTGTAAGCATTTCCTCTTCTCATTGAGAAGAATCTTTTGTGAGCTGTCTTTCTAAACTCTTCAGTGTGGATCACAAAGCCCTTCCCTGCTTCCTCCTCTATGCTGGCCATTCCACATGACCCCTGCTGTTCTGTGCTCACCCTACCACAGCCATACCTGCTCACTCCTCTGGGCCTTTGCACAGGCTCCTCCCCCAGCCTGGAGTGTCCCTCCCCTCCGCCCCAGAGCTGCGGCCTCCCCCCTACTGTCAACACTCAGCTCATCTGCAGTCCCCACAGGCACTCGCTCCTGGAGATGTTCCATGCAGTCAGCTCTTCGTCATTTCTGCTGTTTCTACAGAACTCAAAGCAACTGCCGGCTGCATACGTATCCAGTCATTGCTCACATCCTCCTCACAGCCACTGTCACGACAGGCCCAGTCATTCGTGCATGTTCACCAAGCTCCTACCAGGTGCCCATTACGGGGTCAGGCACTGGATGGAGGCGTGGTCATGGATCCTCAGCTGTCTAGAGCTCACAGCCTCGTCGGACAGACAGGAAGCTTGGGAGGCCACAGTACAGGACATTACTATTGGGACGGAAGGAAGTCCAAGCATCGGGGAAGCCCTGGAGAGGGGGCTGACTCAGACCCGGACACTAGAAAGCCCTTCCTCGTCGCGTGCTCATTCACTCATTGAGTCTCCATGGTTACAAACGTGAGTCAGATGATCCCACCCAGAAGGAGCTCCCAGCTAGGACGCTGCAGGGAAACACCTGAATCAAGTTGTCACTGCGCTGTCCCATGAGGAGGACAGTGCATAGGAAGGAGTCGCCCCTCCATTCCTGAAAGACCCGGGAAACTTCTTCCAGGACGTGGCTTGGGGCTGGGCATTGGCAGGTTGGACACTGGGAGGCAAGGTTATTCCAAGCCAAGAGCACAGGGTGAGCAGAGGCCCAGAGGTAAAAATGCATGGACAGGTAGGGGTGTTAATGAATAATGCGGTGTAGAACAGGGCAGTGGGACAGAAGAGGACAGGGTTATGGAGGGGAGGTTGGATGTTTCCGGTCTCCATATTTGGCCCCTTCTGCCGGTAACAAGAGAAGCAAGAGGCCTCAGTGCCTGAAAACTCCCATCTGCCAACATCTGCCCCATGCACCGACCCTGGATGACCCGTCTCTGCGAGGCTCCTCACCTGGGTCTGCGTCCCCACCCCGGGGCGGCCAGTGCGGGGGTGACCCTGTCCCTCCAGCTGCTTCCTTCCTTCCTTCCTCCGTCTGTCCAGACGCCGGTGCTGAGCGCCTCAGTGCTGGGCACTGGGGTGCAGGGAGGGGATGGTGCACTCAGCTCCACGGAGCTCACAGTCCAGGGTGTGCGGTGACACCACTTTCACCGCAGCAGAGTGAGCCTGCCCGTGTCCTGGCTCCTTCTGAGACTCCCGTCTATCATCGCTGCACCCCATGACCCCCACAGAGCAGGATCCTTCAGACTGATGTCTGTGTCTCCAGACAAGCAAAGGACCAGGCACAGAGGATGGTGTTGAGTGACTGGGGTAAAGAAGCCTGGTTCTTTGAGAACAGCTGGGGCTGCAGGGGGTGCTCAGCCTGGAAAGAACCTCAGGAAGGAACAGTTGTGCCCTCCACGTGCAGGGCTGCCAGGACAGAGTGAGGAAGGCGTGCGTGACGGCTGTATCACAGCAGGATGGGCTTCCTGGGAGGGAGTGAGCTCCCTGTCGCTGGGATGAACCCAGACCCGAGAGGTGAGCTCTGTGCTCCTCACACAACAGCCTGTGCCCTGTGGGCCCCCGTTCAGCAGACTCCGAGCCCTGGCCGCCCCTGCCCTGGCGAGGCCAAGGCAACTTCGGCTCGCTGACGAGGTCACAGCAGAAAGTCTGTCTCAGCAAGGCATGAGAACGACAGCCGTGGTCCTCTTGTTGGTTTGAGGTTTGTTGGGAACTTCCTGGTGGTCCCAGTAATGATTGTTGCATTTCTAATTTTAGGGAAAGGCACTTAGACTCATAATCCCCCAAATGACCATTGCTTTGTTGAATTTTAATCAAGCAGAATGTTAGTGTAGGAGAAGGGGTTGATGCTTTATGCAAGGTTGAGCTGTTTGTGGAAAAAATTAAAAGGCAACAGGCTCCCTGGTGTATACTTCCCACTAGGACAAAGATAAATGTTATTAAAGCTTTAATTCAATAGGTGCTACAAATACAACAATGGTTAGGATGTCAAGACTGTGGAATAGATTGAAGTGAACCTTTAGATAAGTACAATAAAAACAAAGAGTTACAAACAGAACTGCAAAAGAGGGGATACATTTAAAAAAAAGGGGAGGCCTGCTTTAAACATTGAGGCTTCTAGTAAAGATTAGATTAGGAAGGTGATAGTCTAGCTTCTGTAGCCAATTTCTGCATAGCTCAGCAGCACTCCAGCCCTTGGCTTGTGTGCGCAGCCCGTTATCTCACACCTGTCTGTGATAGTGCCCCATGCTCTGAATACACCCTTAAAAATCAGAAAAATCATAACTAGATGAAAATAGACAACAGACTTGTTATTGTAAGAAGAAAGAATCATTATGTGACTTGGGCTATAAAAGTAAAGTATGGTGCTCGAGAGCCAGAGCCACGCCTTGAGCCTTCAGCCTTCCTGCGAGTGTGCTCTCATTTCTTCCTGCACCAACACCTCTCACACCCTTGGGAATCCCTGGACTGGCTGGAGCTGGACTCCGGCACTGCCCTCCCGGTCCCTGTCCCACTCCTTCCTACCTCTCGGCTGTGCCCCAGGAGCCAGTGGAAGGGCGGGCACGGGAACTGCTGGAGCGCTCTGAGCAGCCACTGGCGGTGCAGGTAGAGCTGAGCTGCCTTGAGCAGCAGCAGGAGCAGGCCCAGCAGGGCCGCCACTTGGAGGAGCCCGGAGAGGCTGCCCGGGAGCCGGGTGGGGCTCAGCGCAGACACGCTCATGGTGCAGCGGCTCTGGACCTGTAACTGACTTCTCTGTCACTCACTCCCGAGAGGAACTTTGTTTAAGTCCTGGGAGGATTGCCCAACCCAGCTGTGGGATTGGTGAATGGTAAGGGCAGAGCTTATCTTTGCAATCTAGAACTGATTAACCCTGTATGACCTACCATGGGGAAAATGAAGAAAAGTTTTATCAGCTGATGATAGTAATGGCCATGCACACAGCCATTTTCCCCTCTTCCAAAGGAATACTTATTAGGTACCCACAGTGTGCCAGGCACTGTGGCACTGTTACCAGAGAAGCAAGGATTCTTGTCTTCACACAAGAAAGAATTCAGGCATGACACAGAGAGTGGTGGAAAGCAAAATAGCAAGGTTTATTAGGGCAGGGACATCGTAAGAACGGATGGGCACCTCTCCAGACAGAACCTGAGAGAGAGTGCCCAGTCGCTCACTGGGGGAGAGTGAGGTTACATGGTTGAGTGGAGAGAACACACCTGGGCAGGCCAGGCGGGCGGCTCAGCAGAGAGGCAGAGGGCTGAGTGCGCAGTCCAGTTAGACTCTAGGTTTTTAAGAGAGTCGTTTACCCACCCACCCCCTTCTCCAGGACAAAGGATGGAGAGTCCTGGGGGAAGGGTTTTTGGGTGAAAATTAGCAAATTCCTCCCCAGATTTGCTGGCACCCTGGGCAGAGTAGGGGGGCTTCCCTTAGAGCATCTGAGAAGGTTTTATTGCCCCATGTTATCAAGTAACCCCTTTGGTCCTGAGCAGAGGGAATTCTCCTGGCAGCTTTCCTTGGTGGGAGGGCTGGGACCACTGGGGAGGTCATCAGGGTCTGCGCAGGACTTTGAAGTGCAAGATGCTGGGCTTCTGGAGCTTCTGCAGTGGGTGCTGGTCTTCAGGCCTTTCTCATACACATAGGCTCAATTTCTGACTTCCTACCTAACATATCCCCCCTCAAGAAAAAAATACCCATAATTCTTCTATGGGGATAAATGGGCAGAGTTCCATCTTCTATAGCTACTTTGAAGCTGACAAATGGGTGTAGTGATGGATATGGGTATTTTTCTCTTGCTATCTGTCCTATGGTGCTTGAGAGTAGCCTCAGGAAGCATTGTCCTGCTTGGTCCAGAGGGCAGGTCAACTTGTCTGATGAGGTAGGCTGGAAGCCGTATCTTAGAAGCACCTGGAGCCAGATGGCTTGTCTTCTGTTAGAGACAGAACAAACAAGGATGTTAAAGCACAGTAGTCTGCAGAGAAGCAGAAAGAATGTGGATGCTACGTCACCAAGGAGAGGCAATGACCAGGATTTCCATGACCAGATGTGATGTTAGGCTGGATATTTTAGCCTTGACTGACCTGGCCCTGGAGTTGTCTGGCCTTGTCCAAGAGAGCATGAATATGATTTTTTACCCTTTTAGCTTGACCCTAGTTTGAGGCACTTTTTTGGGCAGCATGTAGCAGATCCAGGGCCTGCCTGTTTGAAGGACTGAATTAGCAATACTTATGTGAGAGCCCTAGTCATGGCAGCTTTTTAATGGATGAAAGCTGTGCATTGTTTTTTGTTTTTCTCAAAGGAGGGGGCTCTGCTTTGGCTCCCTGTTGAGAGCCTGGTTTAGGAATTGTGCTATTTCCCCTGTATCTAGGAACCTGTAACCTGTTAGGGAAATACTGGGACTGCCTGAAGTTTGCAGAAGTAGGAATTTGCTGCATGGCCCATATCCTCCCTGGGGCTGGTTTTCTCTCCCCAGGTGTAGGGGTAAGGGTTAACTCTCTAATGGACTGGCTATGCTTTTTTTTTTTCTGGATACCTAGTAGCTAGTTTTATTAGGAAGTTAAGCCAATGTATAAAACCAGAGTCTCAGGCTGGGAAAGGAATCAGACTAATAAATCACTTACATTTAACCATCTACATTTTAGATCATTGTGCACCCCCCTCAAGAGATAGGCTCTTTAAGCCCTCAATGAGGATCTGTCCAAATAGGTGCAGGACTATCTAAGTTAGCTGTTACTGAAAGCCCTGTTATTTAGGAACTGGCAGGAAGGGCTTTCTAAGCTTAATACTATTTGGATAGACTTTAAGGCCTGGCTGGGTATGTGAGACCCAGACCTATCCATGGGGTGCTGGAAGAGAATTGTGAGAGAGATGTGCATCTTCTTTAAGGGAGGCACCCTGTTGACTTGCATTACATGGCTGGACTAGGAGGAGAGCTGAATAGGAGGCTGGTACAAATAGGCAACTTACGTTTCACTGACCCTTGGCCATTCCCTCAATAGCAGTGGCTAGAGTTGGAAGCTGGGCAAAGGCTGGGCAGAGCCAAAGGCTTTTTAGTTCAGGGCCACAGGGTCTGGGAGTCCTTCGACACCCAGGGCAGTTCTGTGTCCAGCTCTTGACAGAGCTGACAGAAGGCGGTTTCTGTCATGACAGCTGTTTGCCTAACGCCCTGGCTCCTCATATCAGAAACAGGTGCCGTTTGGGGAGCACTGGCCTTGTTGGGTCTCCTTGACGGCAGATCACCGTGCAAAGCAGCCACTGATTGGCCTGTTGCCTATCCTTACATTGCTCCTGCTGCTAGCTTGCTCCTTGTTCTCCTGGTCTCTAATAAAGTAGACCATGGAGGCAACCTCTATGATGTCAGTCAAGGGGGTGCTCAACCCAATCCTGATTTTCCAAGATTTCTTTACCAGCATCAAGGTGAGCTAGAAAACTATGGTCATGAGCAAATTTTGACGCTTAGCATTTTCCTATGAGTTAAAAATATGCTCATGAGGAGAACTATGATCTTTAAGTAAGATCAACTGTGGTGACCTGTTAGCATATTTTGAGGTCATCAGTACAGTGCCGGCCTGCAGCACAAAGAACTGGGTTTCCTGAAACAGAGAGTGGGAATGCAGGGACAAGGACGCAGCAAAGAATGGAGCCAAGACAAGGCCTGATCAAGGCTCCTTTATTGAACAAATCCAGTAGTATTTAAACATGACCAGTTGTTTACAAGAAGGAGCACAAAAGATTTACATATCAAAAAGGCTTTTAAGGTTACAAAGAGTTCCCCATAAGGTTCTTAATTATTGATTACAAGGGTACAGTAAAACACTTAGGTGATAAATGCAGGTTTCACATGTAACTGATTGTCTATATCATCTCTTGTGAAAGGTTTAGCAGTGAGATAAGGTTCTTCCTGCCTCTTCCTGGAATCTCCCTAGCCTAATTGTTTGTGCCTGGAAGTCTCCATTTATATGTTTAAGTGTAAACAAAAGGAGAACTGCCTGTTCTGCCCACATTTCCCCCTTTTTTATTTTTTGAGGCATTGTTCCTGTCTTAGGTTGCCCGTGTCTCTTCTTGTCCTTACCCATCAATGGACACCCCAGACATTCTGAGGCTCCTGTCTTAGGTTGGTACAAGGAGACCGAGTCTTACCCGTCATTGGAATTCAATGCCATGCTTTTTGGCTTGGGGGTGAAGCTGTGAACATAACTTTAAAATCTCAGACCAAACGGCACCAAAAGACACAGAGAGGCATTGGAATATACAGGGGAGTCACAGACAAAAAGGCAGGAGCAGCAATAAAGGACCCAGCAACGTCAAAAGCCAGTGGGTCCATCGAGATTCACCAAAAGAAAAGGGATTAGTTAGAAACATGTGCTGAAGTTCACCTTTTAGCTGTTGTACCAGATATTTTATGTAAGGAACATTATTTGAGATATTAAAACAGCAACCTCCAGGAATCAAGTCACAGCTTATATGATCTTTCAGTAGTAAGTAGTTAATGGCAGCTAAATGTAGCCAGAAATTGCTACTTTCGACAGAGAAGGAGGAATTGACCGTAAGAGTTACTTTAACAGTTTTGACCAATACATCAACGAGGCCTCTTTTCCAGAATTGACAAAGGTATACCCGAGTCTGTCAATGTGACCAGTTTTTTTTTTTTTTTTTTTTTTTTGACAGGCAGAGTGGACAGTGAGAGAGAGAGACAGAGAGAAAGGTCTTCCTTTGCCGTTGGTTCACCCTCCAATGGCCGCCGCGGCTGGCACACTACGGCCGGTGCATCACACTGATCCGAAGCCAGGAGCCAGGTGCTTCTCCTGGTCTCCCATGCGGGTGCAGGGCCCAAGCACCTGGGCCATCCTCCACTGCACTCCCTGGCCACAGCAGAGAGCTGGCCTGGAAGAGGGGCAACCGGGACAGAATCCGGTGCCCCGACCGGGACTAGAACCCGGTGTGCCGGCGCCGCAAGGCGGAGGATTAGCCTAGTGAGCCACGGCGCCGGCCCGTGACCAGTTTTGATATGCTAAAATCAGTATTCTCCCTTTTCAATTGATCAGTCACATTAAGCCATTGATTTTCAACTATATCCCTCCCTATACGGAACAAGGGTTGATTGTTCCTTGCCCGTTGTACAAACCCTGCTTTAATTAAGCACATGAACAATTTAGAACTACCGGCGAACCAACAGAGGTGGTAACGTAGGTTTGGCTTGATGTGAGCCGGCAAGCTTCATTCATCTTCAGGGGGATTCTGATCAGCAATGTTATCATAATGAAGATCAAGGGGCTGCTTCGTGACATTGTCTGTTTGCCGCACCAGTCGCTCAGGTAACCATCGTACTTCATTGTCTTTTTGCGAGAATATAAAAACATGTCCACGTCCCCATATTAAAACAGGGTCAGGTCCATACCACTGAGCAGTTAGAGGGTCTTTCCACTTCACATAGACTTGTTGTCTTTTGGTTTCAGGATGCCAGTGATGATCAGCTGCAGATTTCCCTTGATTATCCAGTATTAAAAAATTTAAAGTGAAAAGAGCATGTGATAGCCATTTTTGTGGGGAATGTGCTATGGTCCCGTATTCCCCCTTTTTTATTTTTTGTAAATAATTTTTTAATGTGGCATGTGCACGTTCCACAATACCTTGTCCCTGGGGGTTATAGGGAATCCTGGTGATACGAGCGATGTGGAAGTTAGCACAGAAGTGCTTAAAAGGGTCAGAAGTATATGCTGGGCCACCATCAGTTTTTATTTGTATAGGGGTTCCTAAAACAGCAAAGGCCTGAAGGCAATGAGAGATGACATGTTTGGCAGCCTCGCCGGATTGCAGGGTGGCAAAAACAAAACCTGAACATGTATCTAAAGAGACATGTATGTATTTTAGTTTACCAAATTCAGGAAAATGGGTAACATCCATCTGCCAAAGCTGATTAGGCATAAAACCTCTAGGATTTACACCATAATGAGGGACCGGGAGAAATGTGACACAGGAAGGGCAGGATTTTACAATTTGCCTTGCCTGTTCCTGGGTGATTCCATATCTTAATCGTAAGGTCTGGGCATTGAGGTGATGCAATCATGACCACGGGACACTTTTTAGACTTTGTCAGTCTTTCTTTAAAGGATCTGGCTTCTGAGCCAGAGACTGAAGCAGCTTGAAAGAAACACGTTTATAACTGAAGTTTAGTATCATTTTACATCTTGGCACCACTTTTAATCTAAACAGCCCAATTGGTTATTATCTCTGTGAGATGAGAGATCTATCTTTTGACATCTCCAGGGGCGCCTCTGGAGGTATCAAAAGTCCAGAGAATTTAAAACTTTGATTTTCAGAAAGTCTGTTAAAGGTGCCAAGAGAACTTAGAGTGTCTGGTCAAAATAGAATATCTTAACATTTAGTCAGGGCGATTTTAACACTTTTAGACCAGATCTGATCATAATAATATTTAACATAACTTTTTAAGACTTAATACTTTTTATCAATCATAACTTAACAGACAGTAGAGTACACAGATTACTTTGGCAGAATATGGATTCTATGTTTCTTGTTGTTGAATAAACCAGAAACAATAAAAAAAAAACTTGAACATAAGAGTGAAATTATCACATAACTCAGAATTACTTAACAGAGTTAAAAAGAGCTTACACGACCTAACTTTAGAAATGGCAGGGCCGGCGCCGCGGCTCACTAGGCTAATCCTCCGCCTAGCGGCGCCGGCACACCAGGTTCTAGTCCCGGTCGGGGCTCTGGATTCTGTCCCGGTTGCCCTTCTTCCAGGCCAGCCCTCTGCTGTGGCCAGGGAGTGCAGTGGAGGATGGCCCAGGTGCTTGGGCCCTGCACCCCATGGGAGACCAGGAGAAGCACCTGGCTCCTGGCTCCTGCCATCGGATCAGCGCGGTGCGCCGGCCGCAGCGCGCCGGCCGCGGCGGCCATTGGAGGGTGAACCAACGGCAAAGGAAGACCTTTCTCTCTGTCTCTCTCTCTCACTGTCCACTCTGCCTGTCAAAAATAAAAATTAAAAAAAAATTAAAAAAAAAATTTAGAAATGGCAGAGTAACCGATTAAGCAGACATTGTTAAAAAGAGACGTTACAGTTTTTGCAAGAACAGATTTTAAGATTTACGATTGAGACCATTTCCAGATAATTACTAACATTAGTACACATTTTTTAAAAACCCCATTGTTGTAACAGAAGATCAGACTTCAAATTTAGATTAGTGTAATTTTGGCATTAACATTTAACTTACAGAAAATCCTGTAAACAATGTTTTAAAATCATAAACTTTTTACAACTTTTCATGACTTGCTCACACCTTCTGAACCTTTACACCCGTAGTTACTTTTCCATAGTTTTGAATTGTCATGAATGGACAACCTCTGAGAATACATGCTGACAAACTCAAACAGTCTCTCTTATCAAATTTAAGATGTTAAAAGTACACATAATACATTTTTCATGTTTTCCTTAGCACTGATGCCTAGATAACTTAAGACACTGAGTTATTAATGAATACCACACCATTATCTGAATTAAAAGTCAAAATTAGGGGGCGGAGCCAACATGGTGGAATAGTGAGGGTGCGCACCAATAGTCCGGGAAAATTTAGTTTAATAAAAGGGGAGTTACGGTAGCCTCAGAAAAAAGAACCAGGAAAATATTGCAGAGGAAACTCTTCTGGATCGAGTGGCTGTGACTCGGAGGACCTACTGGGAGAACAAGGTCGCCCACCGTGCAGAAGCCAAGCCGTGGGAGCAGCAGGGTCTGTGCACCAGTGCAGGAAGGGGAGTGCATGTCACACAGACACCAGCGGGGAGAGCAGGGACGCCCAGGGCTCCGAGTCCACACATCGGCGCTGGAAGGGGAGGTGAGCTCAGTAACCCGAGACATTGGCAGGGAAACGGCGGTCTGAATCTAGAGGGGAGCGGGAAAGTTCACCAGACTGACTACAGGAGAGAAGGAAAAAAGGTGGGGGGTTTCTCTCTCCGCCAACCTTGCAAAGGTTGCAAGGTTTGCAAGAGTTTGCAAGCTTTGCAAGAGACAAAGAGCAGGCCTAGACTCTGGATTTACATAACAACAAGGGAGAGCTAAGGAACTGAGTCACTACAATTCAGTAGCCTAGGCAACTCAGTGGAGAAACAGAGCCTGCACAGACTCTTTGGGTAGAAGCCAGAGATCGGAAGCTAAATACCATCAATTCTGCATAGCTGTGCGGTGCGGTATTACTTACCTCCTGAATAAAATAATAAATAAATAAAGAGAGAGAGAGAGATTTACCACGCATAACCTGAGGGTGTCACCTTTGCACACCCGTAACCAACCAGAGCTCTCAGGTCACACCCATCTCAAGCCTCCAAGGCTCCTCCAACAGCAGGCAGTCCACTTAATGCAGATATAGTATAATAAAAAAAAAATAATTAAAAAAAAAACAAATGCACAGTGACAAAAGAAGAATTAACTAGGCCAAGCAACAAACACAGAAATCGAGAGAACAAGATCAATGATGACACTATGATGCCTCCAAATAAAACACCCCAAGCCAAGATTATGAAGATGATGAGATAGAAGAAATGCAAGATACGGATTTCAAAAAATTTATGATAAGAACATTTAGAAGTTTTCAAAAGCAAATCCTTGAACAACAGAAATCCTTATTGGACAGGATTGAAAATCTCTCTCATGAAAATGAAATTTTAAGGAAGAATCAAAATGAAACTCAGAAACTAGTAGAACAAGAAAGTGTGATAGTGAAGAGAAATCAAAATGAAATGAAGAGCTCAATAGATCAAATGACAAACACATTAGAGAGCCTTAAAAACAGAATGGGTGAAGCAGAAGAGAGAATATCGGAATTAGAAGACAGAACACAGGAAAACATACAGTCAAACCAAAGAAAAGAAGAGGAAATTAGAAATCTAAAAAATATTGTTGGGAATCTACAGGATACTATTAAACCAACATTCGAGTTCTAGGAGTTCCTGAAGGCATGGAGAAAGAGAAAGGATTAGAAGGCCTTTTTAGTGAGATACTAGCAGAGAACTTTCCAGGTTTGGAGAAGGACAGAGACATTCTAGTACAGGAAGCTCATAGAACCCCCAATAAACATGACCAAAAGAGATCCTCACCACAAAACGTGGTAATTAAACTTACCACAGTGAAACATAAAGAAAAGATCCTAAAATGTGCAAGAGAGAAACGTCAGATTACTCTCAGAGGATCTCCAATCAGACTCACAGCAGACTTCTCATCAGAAACACTACAGGCTAGGAGGGAATGGCAAGACATAGTACAGGTCCTAAGAGAGAAAAATTGCCAGCCCAGAATATTATATCCTGCAAAGCTCTCATTTGTGAATGAAGGTGAAATAAAGACCTTTCATAGCAAACAGAAATTGAAAGACTTTGTGGCCACTCGTCCGGCCCTGCAAAAGATACTTAAAGATGTGCTACACTCAGAAACACAGAAACACGGCCATCAATATGAAAGAAGGGAAAGGAAGAACACCTACCAGTAAAAGAGCATGGGAAGCTCAAAGCATATACTAGAAAATATCTCCGGGAAAACGGCAGGGCAAAGTCACTATGTATCAATAGTCACATTAAACATTAATGGTCTTAACTTTTCAGTTAAAAGACACAGATTGGCTGATTGGCTCAAGGAACACAACCCAACTATTTGTTGCCTACAAGAAACACATCTCTCTAACAAAGAGGCATGCAGACTGAAAGTGAAAGGTTGGAAAAAGATATTCCATGCCAACAGAAACAAACAAAAAAAAAAAAACAGGTGTAGCCATATTCATATCAGACAAAATAAACTTTAATACAAAAACTGTTAAGAGAGACAAAGAGGGACACTATATAATGATAAAGGGTTCAATTCAACAGGAAGATGTAACTATTATAAATGTATATGCACCTAATTACAGGGCACCGGTCTATTTAAAAGATATGTTAAGGGACTTAAAGGGAGATTTAGATTCCAATACAATAGTACTGGGGGACTTCAATACTCCACTCTCAGAAATAGACAAATCATCCAGACAGAAGATCAACAAGGAAACAGAGGATTTAATCGACACTATTGCCCAAATGGATCTAACAGATATCTACAGAACTTTCAATCCTACATCTAAAGACTTCACATTCTTCTCAGCAGTGCATGGAACCTTCTCTAGGATTGATCACATACTAGGCCATAAAGCAAGTCTCAGCAAATTCAAAAGAATTAGAATCATACCATGCAGCTTCTCAGACCACAGTGGAATGAAGCTGGAAATTAGCAACTCAGGAAATCCCAGAAAGTATGCAAACACATGGAGACTGAACAACATGCTCCTGAATGAACACTGGGTCATTCAAGAAATCAAGAGAAATCAAAAACTTTCTGGAAGTAAATGAGGATAACAACACAACATATCAAAACTTATGGGATACAGTAAAAGCAGTACTGAGAGGCAAATTTATAGCAATAGGTGCCTATATCAAGAAATTGGAAAGGTACCAAATAAATGAGCTTTCAGCGCATCTCAAGGACCTAGAAACACTGCAGCAAACCAAACCCAAATCTAGTAGGAGAAGAGAAATAATTAAAATCAGAGAAGAAATCAACAGGATTGAATCCAAAAAAAAAATTACAAAAAATCAGCCAAGCGAGAAGCTGGTTTTTTGAAAAAATAAACAAAATTGACACCCCATTGGCCCAACTAACTAAAAAAAGAAGAGAAAAGACCCAAATCAATAAAATCAGAGATGAAAAAGGGAATGTAACAACAGACACCACAGAAATAAAAAGAATCATCAGAAACTACTACAAGGACTTGTATGCCAGCAAACAGGAAAATCTATCAGAAATGGATAGATTCCTGGACAGATGCAATCTACCTAAATTGAACCATGAAGACATAGAAAACCTAAATAGACCCATAACTGAAACAGAAATTGAAACAGTAATAAAGGCCCTCCCAACAAAGAAAAGCCCAGGACCAGATGGATTCACTGCTGAATTCTACCAGACATTTAAAGAAGAACTGACTCTAATTCTTCTCAAACTAGTCAGAACAATTGAAAAAGAGGGAATCCTCCCAAATTCTTTCTATGAAGCCAGCATCACCTTAATCCCCAAACCAGAGAAAGATGCAGCACTGAAAGAAAATTACAGACCAATATCCCTGATGAACATAGACGCAAAAATCCTCAATAAAATTCTGGCCAATAGAGTACAACAACACATCAGGAAAATCATCCACCCAGACCAAGTGGGATTCATCCCTGGTATGCAGGGATGGTTCAACATTCGCAAATCAATCAATGTGATTCACCACATTAACAGACTGCAAAAGAAAAACCATATGATTATCTCAATTGAGGCAGAGAAAGCATTCAATAAAATTCAACACCTTTTCATGATGAAAACTCTAAGCAAATTGGGTATAGAAGGAACATTCCTCAATATAATCAAAGCAATTTATGAAAAACCCACAGCCAGCATCCTATTGAATGGGGAAAAGTTGGAAGCATTTCCACTGAGATCTGGCACCAGACAGGGATGCTCACTCTCACCACTGCTATTTAACATAGTTCTGGAAGTTTTAGCCAGAGCCATCAGACAAGAAAAAGAAATTAAAGGAATACAAATTGAGAAGGAAGAAGTCAAACTATTCCTCTTTGCAGACGATATGATTCTGTACTTAGAGGATCCAAAGAACTCTACTAAGAGACTATTGGAACTCATAGAGGAGTTTGGCAAAGTGGCAGGATATAAAATCAATGCACAAAAATTAACAGCCTTTGTATACACAAGCAATGCCACAGCTGAGGGAGTGGGAAAGGGGAGGGTTGCGGGTGGGAGGGATGTTATGGGGGGGGGGGAAGCCATTGTAATCCATAAGCCGTACTTAGGAAATTTATATTCATTAAATTAAAAAAAGTCAAAATTATATTTCCATGCTTTTAAGTAACATGAGGATAACACCACTTGAGCAGCAAACACAGTCACTAGTGCATATTTACAACTTTGAAAAGATCTTTATCCTTAAGAGAAACAAGTTTAAAGCATATCAAAGACATGTAAAACTGAGCAAGTGAACCAGAGGGCGTTTGCATTAACCCAGTTTTCTGAACCAATCTGTATTGGCTTACTTTCGTTAACAACATAAAGGCTTGTATACACAGAAGTTAAGCTCATTTTTATAAGACTACTCTAGCTGAAAAGCAAAAACATGAATACAACATAGATCTGACATCATTTACTACATTTTAATACACTTTGTATAATTTGAATTGACTCAAACAGCTGTTACTTTAACAAATTTAGAGTCTCATCCTTTGAGAGTTCGTTGCAGGGATCCGACTAGAAGCCCCAAAGTTGAAAGACTCAGTTTAGAATTTAAACTATCAGAGTCAAACCATTTTAGTCAAAAATTAATACGTTTAACCAAGGCTGTGGGCTAGATCTGACCAGAGTTAGGTAATCACTCAAACATTAAAGACAGGCAAATAACGTAAAGAGCTTAGCATTGCAGTTTTTCCATTCAAGACTCATACTGGCAATAGAAAAATGCGAAACCTTCAAGACACATGAAAACTCTCATCAGATAAGTTAGCTACAGCAGCACAGAAAAGAATTGATTATCAGTGTATGAGCCCATTGCTTAAGTTTTTATTAACTATAAAGAGAAAAACCCATCAAGTTAATGGATTAAGGTTCTTGCTCCCTTAGGTAAGGCCAGCAGTAGCCAGAGGCATTGCCCCTGCCCCCCTCCTAGTGAGGAGGTTATTGAATTGGAAATGGAGAGGAAAAAAAGTGGCCTTGGGGAGCCCTTTCCCAAGAGATATCTGGCTAAGCCTGCATGGGTGCGGTAGGACACATTGGCTGGAATAGAGTGCAGAGAAAGGCTGTGGTCCCTCATTTACAGGGAAGACTGCACACGCAAGGGCCTAGCAGGACTGGCCGTGGGGTTGGGTAGGTGCGCCGTTTCACCAAGAGTGCTGGGAACCTTCTATAGCGCCTAGTCTAATTAAAACAGCCGCCAAGTTGAGATCTTCAAGCAGAGCCAGATCCAATCAGGGCTACTGCAACCACTCAATTAAAACAGATAATTAATAGCGTACAAAAGCTTTTCAAGACATACCAGAACTACCTTAAGGTGCAAAGATGGAAAAACATTTATCAGGTTGGAAAGGGTTATCGAATTAAGACTTTTCTCTAGGTCAAGATACCTGTGGAATTTTTCCTCTCTCTTTCTCCTGGAGCAGTGGGCTCATATGCATCACAAGCAGATTTTAAATCTTTTAGCATTTTAAAGGGGACTGGATGGTGACTGGCATTTCTTGGCCGCCTTCTGTATATACTTCCACTGGGAAAGCATCAAAAGATTTTGGCTTCCTCCTGGCCTTGCTCTGCTGCTTTTCTCAGGGTTTGAGCAACACTCTTTTTAAGATATTTGGCAAACATTCCCCTTCTTGACAAAGAGATA
This sequence comes from Oryctolagus cuniculus, assembly GCF_964237555.1. NCBI lineage: Eukaryota > Metazoa > Chordata > Mammalia > Lagomorpha > Leporidae > Oryctolagus > Oryctolagus cuniculus. Next base: position 125,776,908 of record NC_091438.1, on the reverse strand, counting down.
ATTTTTATCATTATTTTTTATAAATGATTTAAAGGGAGGGGTGGAAGGAGTAACCTTTTCCATAGAACTAGAGGATCAGCAGGATCGATTATCCTCGCCATCACAGCTTCTGGCTTCCTCAATTTTCTCATGTCCTCCCAATGCATCTCATCTATAAGGCCTTCTTCAATAAACCAAGGGCATGCAATTTCTATGGTTTATAAATTGCTCTATAGCTTTCTTTTTTAACCCTATTCCTTGCGTCTGCAATAACGCCTTGACTGCCTTTACTATTGGGGGTTTTCCCGATGCTTGTCCCATAATGCCTGCTCAAAAAAAATCTCCACAATTTTGGTGTCGGGTACTCACCATAAATTGTATACCTCTATAGTCGCGACTCCATGAATCCAGGTTCCTCACTGCTTCTCTAATTCTCAGGTCCCATGTTCGGGCTCCACTTGTGCCAGCTTGCAGCACAAAGAACCGGAATGCAGGGACAAGGACGCAGCAAAGAATGGAGCCAAGACAAGGCCTGATCAAGGCTCCTTTATTGAACAAATCCAGTAGTATTTAAACATGACCAGTTGTTTACAAGAAGGAGCACAAAAGATTTACATATCAAAAAGGCTTTTAAGGTTATAAAGAGTTCCCCATAAGGTTCTTAATTATTGATTACAAGGGTACAGTAAAACACTTAGGTGATAAATGCAGGTTTCAGGTGTAACTGATTGTCTATATCATCTCTTGTGAAAGGTTTAGCAGTGAGATAAGGTTCTTCCTGCCTCTTCCCGGAATCTCCCTAGCCTAACTGTCTGTGCCAGGAAGTCTCCATTCATATGCTTAAGTGTAAACAAAGGGAGAACTGCCTGTTCTGCCCACAAGTACAACTTTTTATCTTTCCCTCAATTTGGTTTAAAAGGGGAGTTCCGCCCTTTTACCATGTACACAGAAAAATCAATCTAGCTGTGACATTACTTCATAGTTTAACCTCTCTTTTTCTGGCTATGCTGTCTGATCCTCTATACTGTGGCCCAGCATTATTACAGAAAAGGTCAGTCATCCCTTATATAAGGTCTGGGGATCAAACCGTACATCACAGTGGAGAGTCCTGCAGAACAGTAGTAACTTCCCTTCTGGAGAAGGAGAAGAGGAGAAATGAGGCAGCAAGTAGGTCTCTCTGCTTAACCTGACTTCCTGGGCTTTCAGATTTAACTGGCATTTAACCAGTGTTTAGTGGATAGCCTGACTTAGAGGAGAAGTTGTGGCAGATGTCTCTGCCATCCTTTGGCTTCTGGATATTTACTGTGTAGCCAATGGGTTATGGGCCTGGGTTTCCAGGTTTAACTAGTCTTGCACAAATGCTCTTGGGGTTCCTGGAACCCAGTAATCTGGTATCTGCCACATAACCGCCTCAAAATGTCTCTAAATCTCTCCCTTTTGGGATCCATTCTCAGTACTATCCCTTAATCTGATTTGGCATGATGGCCCCTGGCTATTTTAATGTTAATTTGGCTAAGCCTGTCAGCCCCCCTTCTGAAAGAACAGAATCAGAGCCTGCAGATCTACTTGGACTAAACTAAAGTGCTCTTTCTACTTGGAAAGGTGTGGCTGATAGCAAAGTCTATCAGGTGGTTCCCTGTCCCAGACCTATGCCTAGAGGGAAGAGGGGAGGGCCAAGAGTAAAACAGGAGTGCAGCAGGGAGGGGTAGCCAGCTCCCTGTCCTGGAGCCAACTGGGCCCTGGTCAGACACAAGAAGGAGGGAGGGCACATGCATCCCATTGCCTTTACTATCACACCATTCAACACGCAGAGTAAGCCAAACCTGACATTAAAACCCACTGGGAGGCCAGTGTCATGGCTCAATAGGCTAATCCTCCGCCTAGCGATGCCAGCACACTGGGTTCTAGTCCCGGTTGGGGTGCCGGATTCTGTCCCGGTTGCCCCTCTTCCAGGCCAGCTCTCTGCTGTGGCCCGGGGCGGGGGGGGCAGTGGAGGATGGCCCAAGTGCTTGGGCCCTGCACCCCATGGGAGACCAGGATAAGCACCTGGCTCCTGCCTTCAGACCAGCGCAGTGTGCTGGCCCCAGTGCACCGGCCACGGTGGCCATTGGAGGGTGAACCAACGGCAAAGGAAGACCTTTCTCTCTCTGTCTCTCTCTCTCTCACTATCCACTCTGCCTGTAAAAAAAAAAAAAAAAAAAAAAAAAAAAAAAAAAAAAAAAAAACACTGGGAATGAGGTCAACTCTGAAGCTGAGTCCCATTAACAGCACTTAAAGAACCAGACCCTTGGGTAAGCACAATACAAGCTAACAAATCCTTTATACTGCAACAAAGAAGTTTGAACCACCTAGTCTAATTAAAATGGCCACCAAGGTGAGATCTTAATCCATACAACTCAAATATTTCAACCAAAGCCAGATCCAATCAGGGCTACTGCAATCACTCAGTCAATTAAAACAGATAGTTAACTTCAGCTCCTTTTCAGATTCAGTCCTTGGGCAATCAAAGCTTAGCAACAGTAATAGACAGTGCACAAAAAACTTTTCAAGACGCACCATAGCTACCATAAGCTGCAAAGATGGAAAGACATTTGCCAGGTTGGAAAGGGTTATAAGATCAAGGCTTTTCCCTTTCTTAAGTGTAGACCTGTGGAATTTCCCTCTCCCCTCCTGGAAGCCAGTGGGATAGGACTGGAGACGAGGAGAAACAAAGAGGGGAGGAGACAGGGAGGAGGAAGGGGGAAAGTGACAGAGGACAAGATGTGAGCCAGTGCTCTCATCTTCCATCAGAAATCTCCGGCTGTGCCTGCAAGGCACCTCAACTGGAGGAGAGCACAGAGAAAGGCCCTGATGTCTGGGGCTGAGTGGGTGTTCAAAATCTCCTATTGCTTTAAGGCTGCTATTACTATACGATCTTTAATAAACCCAGATAGGTACATCACTGTTGTGGAGCATGATCTAAGTGTATTAGACTATCTCTCTGACTCCTCATGCTGTTTGTATGGTGTGCCAAGTGCTTATGGTGTTGTAACTATGCCTTGTAGTGTTAGAGAAGGCATAAACACTTTCTTGGATGGCTATGTTCCAACAGAAAACTTGAGATTCAGAGATGCATCGCTTGTTTTTAAAGTGGCTGAGACAGCAAATGAAGAAGTTAAAAAGATGTGTATGTATAACTACCCAGGGATGAAGAAAAAGATGGGAGAGTTTGAGCTAGCAATTGTAGCTGGAGAGTTTACGGATTCTGAAATTATGGGGATGCTTCGGGAAAATGGTACAGGCAAAACGACATTCATCAGAATGCTTGCTGGAAGGCTTAAACCTAATGAAGGAGGAGAAGTGCCAGTTCTAAATGTCAGTTATAAGCCACAAAAGATCAGTCCCAAATCAACTGGAAGTGTTCGCCAGTTATTACATGAAAAGATAAGCGATGCTTACACTCATCCACAGTTTGTGACTGATGTAATGAAGCCTCTGCAGATTGAAAACATCACTGATCAAGAGGTACAAACATTATCTGGAGGAGAACTACAGCGAGTAGCTTTAGCTCTTTGCTTGGGCAAACCTGCTGATGTCTATTTAATTGATGAGCCATCTGCATATTTGGATTCTGAGCAAAGATTGATGGCAGCTGGAGTTGTCAAACGTTTCATACTCCATACGAAGAAGACGGCCTTTGTTGTGGAACATGACTTCATCATGGCCACCTATCTAGCAGATCGAGTCACTGTTTTTGATGGTGTCCCATCTAAGAACACTGTTGCAAATAGTCCTCAAACCCTTTTGGCCGGCATGAATAAATGTTTGTCTCAGCTTGAAATTACATTCAGAAGAGATCCAAACAACTATAGACCACGAATAAACAAACTCAACTCAATTAAGGATGTAGAACAGAAGAAGAGTGGAAACTACTTTTTCTTGGATGATTAGACTGAATCTGAGGAAATCAATAAGCCATTTACTAAAAGAAACATTGACTGGGATTTTTGTCATATAAAACTTTAATCAGGTTTTATGCCCCACATACTCTGGAACTTGAAGTATAATCAATGTACATCAAAAGCCAGTTGTGTTGTAAATTGTAGTCTGAACACAGAAAATGCCACTTTCCTGGAAAAGTTCATAAGGCACTTTTGTGCATATTCTAAAATGAAGACATTTCAAGCTACACAAATTACCTCCAGGTTTTCATGATGTGTGGGAAGATGCTCAATAGTGTAATGCATACATGTACCAAATGCTGACCTGTGTGCCCCCTCTAGAAAAATCTTGAAGTTACTTTCTGTGCTTACCTGCTTTGCCAAGTATGCCAGTATAAGGAAATTTATTTTATAAGCTGGTCAAAGACCCCATTGATGATATTTGATAAATAAACATGAGGATTATAAAAAAAAATCTCCTATCGCTCATTATTGCCCACTACTTAGTTGTACGAGTTTACCTGGAGAGCCAATATTAGCCTCGACCGAAGTCAAGCCCTGCTCACATAGCAGTAGGCAGCATGACCTAGTGTCACTTCAAGAGAGAGGCAAGGTCCTTGGGTCGCAGTCTGACCACTGCCAAAGTGAGCTCGGGGGGTCTCCAGGCTCTCAGCCAACTGCCCTTCCTAGTTGCCCTCCTGTTCCTTACAATCCCTCTGGAGTTTTGGCCATAGCTAAGCCATGGCTGGGGGGCACTTCGCTTTCTCAGAGAGCTGTGGGGTGCCGGCTGATCAACGGTCACTCCCATAGATCCGGTCCCACTTGAGGGAAGGAATACTGACCTTTGATGTCTTCTTAAAATCCCTTTGTGTTTGCCAGAATGTTACCAGAGAAGCAAGGGTTCTTGTCTTCACACAAGAAAGAATTCAGGCATGACACAGAGAGTAGTGGAAAGCAAAATAGCAAGGTTTATTAGGGTAGGGACATCGTAAGAACGGATGGGCACCTCTCCAGACAGAACCTGAGAGAGAGTGCCCAGTCGCTCACTGGGGGAGAGTGAGGTTACATGGTTGAGTGGAGAGAACACACCTGGGCAGGCCAGGCGGGCGGCTCAGCAGAGAGACAGAGGGCTGAGTGCGCAGTCCAGTTGGACTCTAGGTTTTTAAGAGAGTCGTTTACCCACCCACCCCCTTCTCCAGGACAAAGGATGGAGAGTCCTGGGGGAAGGGTTTTTGGGTGAAAATTAGCAAATTCCTCCCCAGATTTGCTGGCACCCTGGGCAGAGTAGGGGGGCTTCCCTTAGAGCATCTGAGAAGGTTTTATTGCCCCATGTTATCAAGTAACCCCTTTGGTCCTGAGCAGAGGGAATTCTCCTGGCAGCTTTCCTTGGTGGGAGGGCTGGGACCACCGGGGAGGTCATCAGGGTCTGCGCAGGACTTTGAAGTGCAAGATGCTGGGCTTCTGGAGCTTCTGCAGTGGGTGCTGGTCTTCAGGCCTTTCTCATACACATAGGCTCAATTTCTGACTTCCTACCTAACAGCACCACCACTGGCTGGAGGGACACACATGTGAGAGCCCTAATGTCAAGTTCACAGCCTTGTCTACGGCATGTTCAGTAGACCTGGTTGGTTGTAATGCTCTCTCAGTTTAGCGATGAGAAACTGATTAGAGAGGCAGAGATATGTTCAGAGGAAAGCAGGTATTGATACAGGAGGTGAGATCTTAATCTTTCTTTGTTGGGTTTCAACACTGCCCCCCCATCCCATGTGCCTCTGAAACGTTGCCAGGGGCTTGTCACAGCACACCACCCAATTACGGTGCAGGGCGAGTGCACTGGTGGATGGATTGCTGGCCTTGGATGCAGGAGAGCAGGTGCTGAGGTTGCTGTGTGGCAAGTGCCTGGTGCTCTCTGAACCCCAGCACCTGCTCTTAGGAAATGGGGTAATAATCTCTTTCCTAAATACCTCCTAAGGCTGTTCATTCACTCATTCAAGTATTTCTACTGCCAGAGAATAAAACTAGCACAATAATTCAAGTGATAAAGATTCACTAGAAAAATCCATGTTCAACTCCAAAAGGAGAACGAACATTCAGAGTGAAAAGAAAGGAAACAGTAGGGCTTGGATCAACATGAGTCCACAGGTGAGGAGGGCGAGGTAGAGGGACAGCAGCAAGAAAAACAAGGAGATGCCAAACCCAGGAGCAAGAGGTGCAGACATGTTCGTGTTCATTTTCAAGTTCCTCACCCTCGTGTTTATCACAATGACTGCCTCACAATCTAATCTCCTTCCCAGATCGTAAAAACAACAGGTATTCTAGGAGGAGTGCCTTGGCAGCCAGCTTGTCCAGGGCCCCGGGTTTCTGCAGAGCCTGCTCGCTCATCTATCCATACCCTTTCCCCTACCTCACAACTAAATAATGCATGGCGCTTCCTAAATCTTAAACCCTGTCAAAAACCACTGGGAAGAAAGCCACATCTTTATAAATACCCTTGCCCCATTGTCTGGTTATGTTCCACATGGGAGCCTGGCCAGGCTTAGCACACAGACATTCACAGTGTGGTGGCTTCCGGGTCACCGACTGTCCCTGCTGTCACCGATCCCCCTCCCTGCTGCCCAGATTGTTAGGTAGGAAGTCAGAAATGAGCTTATGTGTATGTGACAAAGGCCTAAGGCATTGACATCCAGGTTCAGCATCCCCATCTCAAAATCACCCCATAACCTTCCAGGTGCAGCCCAGTATCTGCACTTCAAACATCCTACCAGATCCTGACCTCCCAGGGGGCCCTGCCCATCCTTCCTCTAACCAGCTTCCCCTGTCTGATAACTTCAGGGGGAAAACTCAGAAAGGAATATTTCGTATTTACATCCAAAAAGTCCTTTGTTCTAGGAGGAGGAGAAGAGGTGGGAAGGCAAGACCCATCCCCTTAAAAACCCTGGCCTAAATATAAACTGCGCACTCTCTCTCAGGTCCTGTCTGGAGAGGTGCCCATCCATTCCTACGGATGTCCCTACCCTAATAAACCTTGCTATTTTGCTTTCCACTACTCTGTCTCATGCCTGCATTCTTTCTTGCGTGAAGATAAGAACCCTTGCTTCTCCGGTAACAAGATGACTCTTCCCTAAGACCCAGGAGGGCTGTCTCACCTACCTCTGGGAAGGGTGAGTGCAGAGCTTTGCCACGACCTCCAGATCTCATTAGCCTGAAGGATCCATACTGGGAGAAAGGGAGAGAAAAGCTTTACCCGCTGATGGTGGAATGGCTGTGCACACACAGAAATACTGAATGAGCACGCACTGCATGCTAGGCGCTCTGTGAGGTCACGGCACACAGCTGCAAAGAAAGCAGACATGAACCCTGCTTCAAGGAATTCACAGTGCAGTTTACCAAGTACTCAGCAGTGTGGTTGGGTGTACTGTTATCCCAGTGTCAGTGGTGACAAACTGATCCCACAGAGCTGGAGAGATGTGTTTAGAGGGAAACAGCCATTTGGAATCAGAGTTTGATTCCGAATCTGCCTGCACAGCTGCCTCTGGGGCTTGTCCCAGTTCACTGTCCAGTCCACCTGGGATCACCTCAGGTGGATAGAGACTCGAGACTCAGGCCCCAGGTCATTCTCCTTACCTCTCTGAACCCCAGTTTCTTCTCTTATGGTAACCCCTTTCCAAAATATTTCGTAGGTCATTCATTCATTCAGCAAATATTTCTTGAGCTCAGAGTGGGTAAAAACCAAAAGAAGGAATTAGTACAATAAAGTATGATCAGGCTGGACTTGCAGAATGAAATGTGCATTCAGGGAAGGAAAACACTTTAAAAAAGGACGATGTCTTGATGGATGAATAGGAGTTAGCAGGTGGAATGTGTTAGCTATAGAGTAGGCACTGAGACAGCCAGGAAGATCATACATTCCAAAAACAAGCGATGGGGATGTGGGCACCCCTCAATTCCTCACCTTCACTATTTTCATGCCTATCTCCTCCAAGGTCAAATCCATGCAAACATTTCCAGAATTCCTGGAAAGGACTACGAGGTCTCTCTGACCTGCTCCCTCAACTAAATCAATTCTTACAGCTAACATCTGCCCCTTGGGCTGCACCTCATGACAGGTGCTTCATTATACAACCAAGGGCCAAAGTCCTCTTCCTTCTCTCTGAGATTTTGGGCTCCTGCCCATACCGAGGGCAATGTCATGAAACTAGTTACAGCCCCTCTGCCCAACCTTTCTTCAGCTCCATGATCGCTCTCCAGCTGCCCTCTTCTTTGGCTCCAACAGAGAAATATTTCTGAATGCAGTATTTTAGGGTAAGACTTACTGTTTCACAGCCTTATATTCCAGGCACAGCTTTCTTAAAAATTACAAAAAGAGTATACAAATGAATTTGTCAGGGCCAGTGTTGTGGCACAGTGTATTAAGCCACTGCTTGCAACACCAATATTCCATATTGGCTCTGTTCAAGTCCTACTGCTCTGCTTCTTATCCAGCTCCCTGCTAATGCACCTGAAAAAGCAGTGGAGCAGTGGGAGATGGCCCGAGTGCTTGGGTCTCTGTGTTAGGTAGGAAGTCAGATATGAGCTTATGTGTGTGTGACATAAAGGCCTGAAGAGAAGACATCTATGTCCACAATATGCATCTGTATCTCAAAGTCATCCATTTCAGAGGCAGCCCAGTGTTCGCATCCTGCCCTGCCCCTTCTACCTGATAACCTGATAGGTAGGGGTCCCACCCCTTCTGCCTGGCAATCTTCCACAATCTCCCAGATGCAGCCCAGTATCTGCATTTCAAATACCCTGCTCTGGATCCCCATTCTCCAGGGGTGCTTGCTCACCTTTCCTCTAAACTCAGGAAGGCACCAGCTAGGCTTCCTCCTGTCTGATACCTTCAGGGGAAAACTCAGATAGGAGCTTCTTAATATTTACATCCATAAAATCCTTTGATTCAGGAGGAGATGACAAAGACCCATCTCCTTAAAAACCCCTGGCCTCAACCGGACTGCACGCTCAGCCCTCTGCCTCTATGCTGAGCTGCCCACCTGGCCTGCCCAGCTGTAATCTCTCCACTCAACCATGTAAACTGGCTCCTCTCCCCTCCCACCCCGCCCACTCTCCCTCAGGTTCTGTCTGGAGAGGTGCCCATCCGTTCTTACGGATGTCCCTTCCCTAATAAACTTTGCTATTTTACCTCCCACTAATCTCTGTCTCATGCCTGAATTCTTTCTTGCCCAAAGACAAGAACCCTGCCATTCACCAGTAACATTCTGGCAACCACGACGGGATTTTGAGAAGACATCGAAGGTCAATATTCCTTCCCTCAAGTGGGACCAGATCTGTGGGAGTGACTATTGATCAGCCGGCACCCCACAGCTCTCCGAGAACGCGGAGTTCCCTCACCCCAGCCACGGCTTAGCTACAGCAGAAACTCCAGAGGGATTGTGAGGAATGGGAAGGCAACTAGGAAGGGCAATTGAGAGCCTGGAGACCCTCTGAGCTCGCTTTAGCTTCCAGGTAGCCGGACTGTGACCCAAGGACCTGGTCTCTCTCCTGGAGGGATGCCTGTTCACGCTGCCTATTGCTACATGAGCAGGGCCTAGCTTCAATCGAGGCTAATATTGGCCCTCCAGGTAAACTCGGACAACTAGGTAGTGGGCAACCTTGAGCAACAGGAGATTTTGAACACCCACTCAGCCTCCAGACATCAGGGCCTTTCCCTATGCTCTCCTCCAGTTGAGATTCATAGAGGAAGGTGAGGGCAGTCACTCATCTTGTCTTCTGTCACTTTCCGTCTCCCTCCCCTCCCTTTGTTTCTGCTCATCTCCATTCCTATACCACAGGTTTTCTGTCTTTGCAACTTATGGTAGCTCTGATGCCTCTTAAAGTTTTTGTGCACTGTTACTGTTGCTAAGCTTTGATTGTCTGAGGACTGAATCTGGAAAGGAGCTAAAATTAACTATCTGTTTTAATTGAGTGATTTCAGTAGCCCTAATTGGATCTGGTTTTGGTTAAAATATTGAGCTGTGTGGATTAAGATCTCACCTTGGTGGCCATTTTAATTTGACTAGATTGCTCAAACTTCTTTGTTCCGTTAAAAAGGTTTTGCTAGCTTACATTGTGCCTACCCGAGGGTCTGGTTCCTTACATACTGTTAATGGGACGTACTGTTAATGGGACGCAGCTTCAGAGTTGACCTCATTCCCCCAAGGGTTTTTGTGTCAGGTCTGGCCTGCTCTACGTGTTGAATCGTGTGATAGTAAGGGCAATGGGATGCATGTGCCCTCCCTCCTTCTGGTGTCTGACCAGGGCCCAGTTGGCTCCAGGACAGGGAGCTGGCTACCCCTCCCCGCTGCACTCTTGTTTTACTCTTGGCTCTCCCCTCTTCCCTCTAGGCATAGGTCAGGACTAGGGGCCATCCAATAGACTTTGCTATCAGCCACACCCTTCCAAGTAGAAAGAGCACTTTAGTATAGTCCAAGCAGTTTTGCAGGCCCTGATTCAGAAGAGGGGGCTGACTGGCTTAGCCAAATTAAAATTAAAATATCCAGGGGCCATCAGGCCAAGTCTGATTAAGGGATAGTACTGAGAACAGGATCCCAAAAGGGAGAGATTTAGAGACGTTTTGAGGTGGTTATGTGGCAGATACCAGATTACTGGGTTCCAGGAGCCCCAAGAGTGTTTGCAGGTTACACGGTAATACTAGTTAAGCCCAGCAACCCAGGCCCATAACCCACTGGCTACACAGTGAGCCAAGGAGTGATTTGGAGGTTTGAGGGGACGCCCGCTCCCTCCCTAGCGTGGCAGAAACCTCTGCCAGGATTTCTCCTCTATTCTCTTTCAGATGGGAAACCAGCTCTTGTCACCACCATGTGACTCACCGCTAGGATGCATTCTCAGGAACTGGTCTCCGTTTGACCCAAGGGTCTTAAAGAAGAAATTGCTAGTTTCCCTCTGTAACAACATTTGGCCACAATATAAACAAAATGATCAGAGCTCTTCCGTATATTAAGATAATCAAAAATGAATCTTGATGTGAATGGAAGGGGAGAGGGAGTGGGAAAGGGGAGGGTTGTGGGTGGGAGGGACGGTATGGGGGGGAAGCCATTGTAATCCATAAGTCGTACTTTGGAAATTTATATTCATTAAATAAAAGTTAAAAAAAAATGATCAGAGAGTGTGGCTAGGAAATGGGACTTTAGATTCTAATACCATTTCTTGTTTACATCTATACTGCCGTGAGCACAGTAAATGGACAGAAATCCCTTATGTACAGGTCTTTATGGCACTCAGGAAAAATCACAAGCTCTGTCAAAGTTGCAAACTGGACTTATCGATGCTTCATTTGAGTTATTATCCAGAGTCCACTGTAAAGCTAAGCCAAAGGAGCCACCATCTAGTGCTCCCCTAGATGCCCTGGGGCCACCACTCCCTCAGCCTCCTCTGGAGCCAACAGCCCCACCTTGCCCAGAGGTTCTGCTGAGCCCTAGCTGGAGCCCCAGCCTGAAGCTGAGCCTGAGGCCGAACCCGAGGCCGAGCCCAAGGCCAAGGATGAGCCCAAGGCTGAGCCCAAGGCTGAGCACAAGCTGGAGCTGGAGCACAGGCGTGAGCCGGGGCAGGAGCGTAGAGGGTGCAGGAATGTTTCCCTTACAGGAAACGATAGGACCCAATGGCCCCACCAAAATACGGGTCCCCTTTAAAATGCAGGATTTAAATGAGATGAAAGCAGAAATGGGAAGCTTCACTGAGGGCCCCAACAGGTGGCTAGAGGGATGGTTGGTATAAGATTACCGGCATGTTTGAGCTTACTTGGCAGGACACTTGGCAGGACGTAGTATTCCTTCTAAACACTACCCTAACTCATGGGGAAAAGCAAATGGTGTCGCAGCCTGCCAATGATTATGCAAACGCCTTGCATAGGCAGGATGAGGGACACCCAATCGCGGAGGCAGCAATCCCAATTAAGGAACCTTCATGGAACTATAATACCCCTGAGGGAAGAAAAAGTAGGGACCACATGCTGGCTTGTCTTTTAGCAGGTCTAAGGGCAGCCAGTAAGGCAAGACCAAAGAACTTTAACAAGCTACCAATGATAGAACAGGGGCCGCAGGAAAGTCCAGCTGCCTTTCTAGAAAGGTCAAAGAGGGTCTTGATAAGTATACTGATTTAGATCCTGACTCTGCTGTAGGAAATGCCATATTAGGGGACAGATTCCTAACTCAAGCTGCCCTGATATTAGAAGAAAGCTTCAGAAATTAGGGATGGGACCAAGCACCCCCTTGGCTGACATTATCAAGGCTGCTTCTGCTGTTTATTTTAACAGAGACCAGGAGGAGGATCGAGACAAATGGAAGGAACAGCATAAGGATAGGTGGCAGGCCCAGTTGACAGCTGCTTTGTGCAGTAATCTGCCATCAAAGGGACCCAGCAAGGCCGGCCCACCTCCAAGTGGTAACTGCTTTCGCTGCGGGCAGCCAGGGCACTGGGCTAGAGGCTGTCATAGCAGCGGCCGGCTTCCAAAGAAGTCCTGTCCACTCTGCAAAAAGCCTGGCCACTGGAAGCGAGACTGCCCTGAGAGTCGAAGGACCCCAGATCAGAATCACAAAACCTGTTGGCCCTAAACTGAAGGAGCCCTTCGCTCTTCTGGCTCACGAAGCAACCATCGCCATCAAGGGGGCAGAGCCTAGGGTCACAGTTGATGTGGCAGGTAGGGCTGTAAATTTTCTCTTAGACACAGGGGCCGCCTACTCTGTACTTGTCTCGTATTCCGGGCAACTCTCCTCACAGTCCAGCCAAGTAATGGGAGTCAAGGGGGTGCCTTCCCTAAGAAGATTCATACCCCTTTTATGTTGCCTTTGGGGGAAGACCTTATTTTCCCACCAGTTCTTAGTAATGGCTGAGTGTCCCACACCCCTATTGGGAAGGGACCCCCTAAGTAAGTTGGGAACTCGAGTGACTTTCTCTGCACATGAGGATGGCCAGATTCCTATTATTGCCATATGCCATCCCCTGTCTTCTGACATACCATGTGAAGAGATAGAGCTACAAGTGTGCTCTGCCCCCAGGAACTTCTGCTCAGTTAGCAGAACTGATCACTTAACCAGAGCTCAGAACTGAAAGAGCTCAGGAAGTGGCCAGAACTCTCCTGAAGGAAAGTTTCCACGCTTTGGTCTCCCACAATCTTTACAAAGTGACAATGGGCCTTCCTTCATCTCCCAGATACATAAGGGATTTGTAAGGCCCTAGGAATAACCTGGCACCTTTACTCTGCAGGGAGACCTCAGTCTTCTGGTAAGGTAGAAAGAGCCAACCAGACTCTATGGAAAACATCACAAGTATAGAAACGTGCACTTGGTAAGAAAGATTAAGAAGGAAACAGTGTTCTTGGTAAGGAAGGTTAAGAAGGAAAGAGGTTTTTTTTTAAATAAGGAAAGGACATGGTTTGTAAGAATGACTTTGTCCTGATGGCTAGTTTACTCTAGACTGGAATGGAAATGATGGAATGTTTCAAGTAAATTGAAGAAGGTGTGCAGAAGTCACAAAAGATTATGAAAGAAAGAAATATTAGAGATGCTAACTGCTGCTCCAGGAGGTGTCTGTGCCATGTTACAGGAAGAATGTTGTCTCTGGGTCAGACTGGACAGGTGCAAACCCAAATTCATACTTTTCCTGGACAAAGCCAAGCACCTCCAGGACCAGGCCAAGCAGGGCTGGGATTTCTGGCCTGACATCTGGTCATGGAAATCCTGGCTATTTCCTCTCCTTGGCCCAATAACTTCTGTAATCTTGCTGCTTCTCTTTGGATCGTGTGTTTTATACTGCCCTTGTCCGTTTTATCTCTAGCAGAATAAAAGCTGTCGAACTCCAAATTATCGTGAGACAAGGCTTCCAGCCCATTTCACTGGACGACCTGAGCAGCCCTCTGGACCGAGCAGGGCAGTCTTTCCAAGGCCACTGTTGCACACCATAAGACAGATGGCAAGAGGAAATACCCAAATCCTCCTTGACGCCCACATGCCAGCTTTGAAGAAGCTACAAAAAATGGAACTCTATCCATAATCCCAAAGAAGAATTTTGGGTATTCCCTCTTGAGGGGGGAATGTTAGGTAGGAAGTCAGATATGAGCTTATGTGTGTGTGACATAAAGGCCTGAAGAGAAGACATCTATGTCCAGCATATGCATCTGTATCTCAAAGTCATCCATTTCAGAGGCAGCCCAGTGTTCACATCCTGCCCTGCCCCTTCTACCTGATAACCTGATAGGTAGGGGTCCCGCCCCTTCTGCCTGGCAATCTTCCACAATCTCCCAGATGCAGCCCAGTATCTGCATTTCAAATACCCTGCTCTGGATCCCCATTCTCCAGGGGTGCTTGCTCACCTTTCCTCTAAACTCAGGAAGGCACCAGCTAGGCTTCCTCCTGTCTGATACCTTCAGGGGAAAACTCAGATAGGAGCTTCTTAATATTTACATCCATAAAATCCTTTGATTTAGGAGGAGATGTGTGAAGACAAAGACCCATCTCCTTAAAAACCCCCGGCCTCAACCGGACTGCACGCTCAGCCCTCTGCCTCTATGCTGAGCCGCCCACCTGGCCTGCCCAGCTGTAATCTCTTCACTCAACTATGTAACCTCGCTCCTCCCCTACCCAGTCCGAGGGACTGGGCACTTTCCCTCAGGTTCTGTCTGGAAAGGTGCCCATCCATTCTTACAGATGTCCCTTCCCTAATAAACCTTGCTATTTTACCTCCCACTACTCTCTGTCCCATGCCTGAATTCTTTCTTGCACAAAGACAAGAACCATGCCATTCACCAGTACCATCTGCACCCAAGTGGGAGACCCAGAAGAAGCTCCATGCTGCTGGCTTTGGCCTGGTCCAGCCTTGGCTATTGTGGCCACTTGGGGAGTAAACCAGGGAATGGAAGATCTCTCTTTCTCTCTGTCTCTCTCTTTCTGAAAGTTTGAATTTCAAACAAATACATATTTTTAAAATAAGTCAAATTTGTCCAAAGTGACTCCTAATGTTTCTAGCGATAACAAAAAAATTTTAAGTCATTTACCTAATTTTGCTTCTTGCCTCAATTTTACACATTTAAACATCTTTCTTTTTTCCTATTAATTTAAACATATTGGAGTCTATCAGTTCTTTAACACAAAGTAATGTAATTACCAGCTTTGAGTTTCATTCTAGGAGAAAGAGCACCCTACTATTTTCTCAATGGTGAGCTGTCCCGTCTGGTTCATTCACAGATTGTGAAAACATCATAACTAAAGTGTTTAAAGAGATTTGATAAGGGGTTAATTTACTCACTAAACCATTAAATGGACAATATGAGTTTAAAATGTCCCTCTTCTGGGAGACCAAAAGCTTCATGACAAAAAGAACAGTACCTCTAGCTCTCTGTGGATTTATTTATTGAAAGCATATACGTTTATATGAGGGTACTTCAAAAGTTTGTGAAGCAGTAGAATAAGTAGATAAGTTTCTTGGGGCTGGTGCTGTGGTGTAAGGTGTAAAGCTGCTGTCTCCAGCACCGGCATCCCATTCGGGTGGCCAGTTTGTGACCCATCTGCTCCGCTTCTGAGCCGACTCCCTGCTAATGTTCCTGGGAAAGCAGCAGAATATGGTTCAAGTCCTTGGGCCCTGCACCCATGTGGGAGATCCAGAAGAAGCTCCTGGCTCCTGGCTTCAGCCTGGCCAAGCCCCAGCTATTGTGACCATTTGAAGAATGCACCAGAGAATGGAAGATCTGTGTGTGTGTGTGTGTCTTTGTATTTCTGCTTTCCAAATAAATAAATAAATCTTTAAAAAAATAAGTTTCTTTGTTGCAAAATATTTTGAAATCCATGTATACAGAGGATCTTCAAAAAGTTCATGGAAAATATGTATTTGTTTTAAGGTAAGAATTTTCTTCTCTTACTTTTTATGAATTAAAATTGAAATTTAAAATTAGATTTAAGTGACATTGCATAAGCAAAATGTACGCTTCATTATTTTATTTATTTATTTATTTTTGACAGGCAGAGTGGACAGTGAGAGAGAGAGACAGAGAGAAAGGTCTTCCTTTTGCTGTTGGTTCACCCTCCAATGGCCGCCGCAGCCAGCGCACCACGCTGATCCGAAGGCAGGAGCCAGGTGCTTCTCCTGGTCTCCAATGGGGTGCAGGGCCCAAGGACTTGGGCCATCCTTCACTGCCCCCCGGGCCACAGCAGAGAGCTGGACTGGAAGAGGAGCAACCAGGACAGAATCCGGCACCCCGGCCGGGACTAGAACCCGGTGTGCCGGCGCCGCAGGTGAAGGATTAGCCTGTTGAGCCACAGCACGGGCCTGTAAAATACTATTTTTAAAGTGTACATTTTAGCCGGTGCCATGGCTCAATAGGCTAATCCTCCGCCTTGCGGTGCCGGCACACCGGGTTCTAGTCCCGGTCGGGGCGCCAGATTCTGTCCCGGTTGCCCCTCTTCCAGGCCAGCATCTGCTATGGCCCAGGAGTGCAGTGGAGGATGGCCCAATGTCCTTGGGCCCTGCACCCTCATGGGAGACCAGGAGAAGTACCTGGCTCCTGCCTTCGAATCAGCGTGGGGCGCAGGCCGTGGCGGCCATTGGAGGGTGAACCAACGGCAAAAGGAAGACCTTTCTCTCTGTCTCTCTCTCTCTCTCTCTCTCTCACTGTCCACTCTGCCTGTCAAAAAAAAAAAAAAAAAAGACCCAAGACTATGAAATTGCTGAAAGAAAATGTAGAGAAGACACTTTCAGACACTGGTGTAGGGGAAAACTTCTTGAACAAGACCCCCAAATCATAGGCAACAAAAGTAGAACTAAACAAATGGTACTATATCAAACTCAGAAGCTTTTGCACAGCAAAGGAAAGATCAATAGACTGAAGAGACATCCAACAGAATGGGAAAAATATTGCGAACCACCTCTCTGACAAAGAATTAATAGCCCAAATATATCAGCAACTTAAAAAATTCAACAACAACAAAAAAAAACAACCAGTCCAGCTGAGAGGCCATTTGAAGAATAAACCAGCAGGTGGAAGAACTTCCTCTCTCTCTCTCTCTCTCTATCTCTGCCTTTCAAATAATTAAAGAAATATTTTTTAAAAAAATCAATTGGCTGCATGTATGTGGACTAATTTCTGGGCTTTCTATTATTTTCCATTGATCTATGTGTCGTTTTTATGTCAGTACCATACTGTTTTAATTACTATAGCTGTGCAGTATGCTTTGAAGTCAGGTGTTGTGATGCCTCCAGCTTGTGTTTTCTTGGTCAGGATTGCTTTGAGTATTCTGCATCTTTCATGATTCCTTATGAATTTTAGGAGTTCTTTTTATAATTCTGAAAAGAATGTCATTCTTATTTTGATAGGGATTGCATTGAATCTATAGATTGCTTTACATAGTATAGACATCTCAATGATACTGATTCTTCCAATCCATGGGCAAGAAATATCTTTACATTTTTTGTATCCTTTATGATTTCTTTCATCAATGTTTGATAATTTTCACTGTAGAGATATTTTACTTCTTTGGTTATATTTATTTTTTTTTTTTTTGACAGGCAGAGGTGGACAGTGAGAGAGAGAGACAGAGAGAAAGGTCTTCCTTTTCTGTTGGCTCACCCCACAATGGCCGCTGCGGCCGGTGCACCATGCTGATCCAAAGCCAGGAGCCAGGTGCTTCCTCCTGGTCTCCCATGCGGGTGCAGGGCCCAAGGACTTGGGCCATCCTCCGCTGCACTCCCAGGCCACAGCAGAGAGCTGACCTGGAAGAGGGGCAACCGGGACAGAATCTGGCGCCCCAACCAGGACTGGAACCTGGTGTGCTGGCGCCCCAGGCAGAGGATTAGCCTATTGAGCCGCGGCACCGGCCTATTCTTAAATATTTTACTTTGTGGTGGCTATCATGGAAGGAATTTCTTTCTTTCTGTGAATTCATCATTAGCATACAAAAATACTACTTTTTTGTATTTTCTTGGTAACCTGCAATTTTACTGAATTGATTTATCAACTAGGCTTTTCCATGTACAACATCATGTCATCTGCAAACATGGACAATTTCACTTTTTTTTCCATTTTGATGTTCTTTAGTTCTCCTCCCTAACTGCTCTCACTAACACTTCCAGTATCATACTGAGTAAGAGTGGCAAAAGTAGATGTCCTTGTCTTGTTTTGGTTCTGAAGGGAAATGCTTTTAGCCACTAGTTGTTGGTTTGTGTTATAGAGCCTTCATAATTTTGAGAACTATTCCTTCTATACCTAATTTGTGGAGGGTTTTTATCTTGAAGTAGTGTTGAATCTTATCAAATGCTTTCTCTGCATCTATTGAGATGACCGTATGATTTTTGTTCTTCATTCTATAGATGTGATTTATGATGTTTATTGATTTGTGAATGTTGAACCACCCTTGCATTCCTGGGATAAATCCCACTTGACTGTGATAGATTATCCTTTTGCTGTGGTTTTTTATTTGTTTGCTAGTATTTTGCTGAGGATCTCTGCATCTGTGTTCATTAAGGATATAAGTCTGTAGTTTTCTTTCCATGTCGTGTCTTTGTTGGTTTTAGTTTCAAAGTAATGCTGGCCTCATAAAAAGCATTTGGCAGAATTCCATCCTGTTCAATATTTTGGAATGGCTTGAAGGTATTGGAGTTGCTTCCTGCTTGAATGTTTATAGACTCCAAAGCAATAATAGTGGGTGACTTCAACACAGTACCACACTTACTAGTGGAGAGGTCATCCAGACAGAAAATCAGTACAGACACATCAGAATTGAACCTACTATCCAGCAAGTGGACCTAACAGCCACTTACAGGGCGTTTCACCCAACAGTACAGAATACACATTCTTCTCATCGGTACATGGAACTTTTTCTAGGATAGGCCACATATTGGGCCACAAGTCAAGTTTCAGCAAATTTAAAAATATTGAAATCATACTACCTATCTTCTCAGACCATAAAGGACTAAAACTAGAAGTCAAAGGTAAGAAGAACAAGAGAGCATTCATAAATACTTGGAAATTAAACATCATGCTACTGAATGATCAATGGATCACTGAAGAATTTAAAAAGGAAATCAAAAATTTTCTTGAAATAAATGAAAATGAAAACACAATATATCAAAACCTGTGGGATACAGCAAAAGCAGTAGTAACAGGGAAGTTTATAGCACTAAGTGCCTACATGAAAGAAAAAGAAATGTCTCAAATCCAAGATATAATGATACATCTTGAATACTTAGGAAAAACAACAAACCAAACCCCAAATCATCAGGAGGTGAGAAATAATAAGGATTAGCACATAAATGAGATGAACTTGAAACTGAAAAAAATATAAAAGTTTTTTGAGAAGATAAAATAGATAAACCTCTTGTCAGACTAACAAGGAAAAAAGGGGAAAACTCAAATAAATAAAATTGGAGATTAAAAATGACACATTTCTGAAATACAATGGAAAATGTGTATTATGAAAAACCACACAGATTTCAAAAATATTTGCACCAAAATGAACTGACCTTTTAATTCCATTTTTCTGCAACCTTTTTGAAGTCTCCTTTATAGTAGTCAGTTTCTCTTTTCTACAAGGAAATACCTGCACTGTCTACCTTTCTAAGGGAAAAGAGTTTATTTGGGCTCATATTCTGGAGGCACATAGTGCAAGTCTTCCTTTAAAGCTGTAAGTTTCCCTGCTTGTTATTACAGTGTTTCAGTTTATGAAAATGGATATTATTTTACTAGTAGACTTTCGTGGTGTCTACACAAATTAAAAACAACTCTTTGTGTTGTCCACAGAGAAACTTAAATCATGCTCTAAAGAATGGAGAGACAAGTATATTTTTCTAATTTTAAGTTCAATCCTGAATTAATTTCAGTTAGAGTAGGCAACTCTTCTTTAAGGTTCAAGAATTTAAGTAATTTAAGGAAATATGAATAGTGATTATGAAGATAAGCATTTAGAAAATCTGAATTTGGTGACACTGAACACTTCAAGATGTATAAATTACATCGGTTTGCCTATTTTACCTCTCACCAGAGTAAACACATTAACATTTCCTCAATAAATGAATATGGGTTAATTTTGACAAACATTGGCAACTTTCTAGCTCATTATATGGAAAAAATCCTTGGGCTGGCACTGTGGCGCACAAAGCAGATTAACGCCCTGGCCTGAAGCGCTGGCATCCATATGGGTGCCGGTTCAAGACCCGGCTGCTTCACTTCCGATTCAGCTCTCTGCTATGGCCTGCGAAAGCAGTGGAGATTTCTCAAGTCCTTGGGTCCCTGCACCTGCGTGGGAGACCCAGAAGAAGCTTGTGGCTCCTGGCTTCAGATTTGCGCAGCTCCGGTCATTGTGGCCGATTGGGGAGTGAACCAACAGATGGAAGACCAATCTCTTTCTCTCTCTCTCTCTCTCTCTCTCTCTCCTCTCTCTCTGTGTAACTCTGACTTTCAAATAAATAAATAAATCTTTAAAAAGAAAAAGAAATCCTTTGTTTTCACACTGAGAACGGGTAGGCAAGGGGTCTTGGGGTTCCCCCAGCTGTGCCTGCACAGGATGCCCTTGGGATGTCCTGTGTGACCAGCACCGGCTTAGTTAGTGTTTCAGGTCGCTACTTGCTCACGGGTCGAGTGGGGACAGTAAGTGCAGTTGGGAGAGCCCTAGCACGTGAGCAGGCACAGCTACAAACGTGTCAGCAATTAAATTAGACATTGGGGCTCAGGAGGAAACAGCCAAACGATCGCACTGGCTGCAAAGCCAGCAATTAGATTTGTTTTATAAGTTTAAAAACATCAGTGCCGCTTCCTGAGAACCTCTGATGCCTTGATCTTAACATGCGTGAAACTAAACAGCACATTCTGCATGGTTGAATAGCTGCAAAATACGGTTTGGCTGGCGTCCGAAAGAGGCCAAGCACTAAGGGAGGAGATGCCAGTGTTTCATTAACCATAATGAGGTCTGCTTCCCATCAAGCCTGTGACTGGAAAGGTTTCCTGTGTCCTTTGTCACCCATACCCACTGCATCCTGTGTAGTTAGCTGTACCCCCTACACCCTGCTGTAGTTGGGCACAGTGTCCCTGCCCCTGTGGGGCAGGAGTTGCCTCAGGATCCTCTAATTGAGGTTATCTGGCATCAGAAATCTCGTCTGCCTGCTTCCTCCTCCCCAGTTCTCCTCTTGCACTTTTAATGTGTTGGTTTTCCCAACTGACGCCCTTCAAAAGCACAACCACTGTGTTAATTAGGTGCAGAACTAGGTAATCACTCCCCAGCCATGCTGCTTCCATAAAAATATCTACAGCTAACCATGAAATTGTCCAGCACCAGCCCGTCAAATTTATCCATTCTGCTCAATGCCTCACATCCTTCAGCTGCCCCCGGCCCTATTTTTCCTCTTGCTCCATCTGTCAGCATCTTCCATCTTCCTATTAGCATCTTCTCCCTTCTGAGCAAGCACCAGACTTCCTGTCTTAAAAGTACCCATCTTTATTTTTCCTTTCTTCACCCATCTTCCCACCTCATGGTTTGTATTTATTCCTTTTGCAAATAGACCCCTTGACCTGGAATGTCTCCATTTCTCCATGACCCACTTGTCTTGTAGGTCATTGCTCTATGTTGCCCTTTCTTAAATCCCCCCTACCCCCAGCAGGTCTTCATGGTTCAATGAGTTAAATAACAATTTATGAAACGTCTGTTGTGTTTCCAGGCCAGAGGCAGTCTCCAAGCGAATCCAAGAAATGAAAAAGTGAACCACTATGGAGTTTTACAGGCTAATTAGAGAGATAAATTGAATATACAAAGAGCAAGACATCAAGAGGCAGCATAGGATTGTTGGTTACAGAATGAATCACACAAGTGAAGACAAGTGAATTGTCCAATGATGGGTTTAAAATCTGGGCTTTTGGCCAGCGCCGCGGCTCACTAGGCTAATCCTCCGCCTGCGGCGCCGGCACACCGGGTTCTAGTCCCGGTTGGGGCGCCGGATTCTGTCCTGGTTGCCCCTCTTCCAGTCCAGCTCTCTGCTGTGGCCAGGGAGTGCAGTGGAGGATGGCCCAAGTGCTTGGGCCCTGCACCCCAGGGGAGACCAGGAGAAGTACCTGGCTCCTGGCTTTGGATCAGCGTGCGCAGGACACAGCGGCCATTGTGGGGTGAACCAATGGCAAAGGAAGACCTTTCTCTCTGTCTCTCTCTCTCACTGTCCACTCTTCTTGCCCCCCCCAAAAAAAAATCTGGGCTTTAGTTGTTCATGGGCTAGGCAGGCAGAGAAGCATCTGAAGCAAAGGTGAGGCTAGAGGAACACACTGGGAACAGAGAGTACACACGAAACAGGCGCTAGAAACAGGCCTGGGGCTGGAGGACACTGATTCTTCTTGCTTTTCCCATCACAATGAATAGAATCATAGGGACCATCCTGGACTTCTTCCCGACCGTGCCAGTATCTAGCCACCAACTCTCATGAAAAACATACCACACTATCTCTCATACCCCTTCTGGCCTCCGTCCCAGTGCACTCTCCAATCCGAGCCCCCATTCTGCATAACCTAAATATTGTCCTAGAATCAGAACTGGTCTCCCTAGTTCTACTCTTGCCACTATCTTCAACTGATGGTCATAAATGTTAAGGTCTCAGGACTTCAAGTTAGACTGGATTCAAATCTTGACCAATTCTTTTATCGTGATGTAATACTTGTACACTTTTATGGGATACAATGCAATATTTGAATACATATACACAATATAAACCAATCAAGCCAAGTAACTAACCTTTCCATTTCTTTTCTTTGATTCTGAAGCCTATCATTCCCCTCTCCCAGTTCTTTGCACAGAATATAATACACTGCCATGAACTACAGTCACCCTGCTGGGCTCTGGGGCTCTGAAACTCGTTATCTTCACCCAATTGCTATTTGGCACCCATTAACCCTCCCCTTCCCATCTTCCCACAACTTCCCAGGCCTTAGGAACCAATATTTTAAAATCATATCTGTTGTATCCTTTTAACATTCACATTCACATATGAGGGAGAACTGGTAGTATTCATCTTTCTGTGTCTCGGTAATTTCTATTAACGCAGTGAACTCCAGTTCCACCCATTTTGCTGCAGATGTCAGGACTTCATTCTGTTTTATGGCTAAATAATATTCCATTGTGTGTATATGCCACGTATTCTTTATCTCTCTGCCTGATGATGGATACCTTGGCTGATTCCGTGTCTTGGCTATTGTGACTAGGGCTGAAATTAACATGGAAGTGCAGATAGCTCTTCCACATGCTGATTTCATTTCCTTCAGATTCATCCACAGAAGTGGGGTAGCTTGGTCATGTTACAGACCTGTTCTGTTTTTTGGGGAAACTCCATATGGTTCTCCATAATGGCTGTACTAATTTGCATGTAAAGGTTCCCTTTCCTCCACATCCTCACCGGTATTTTTGACAATAGGCATTTTCAGTGGAGTAAGCTAATCATTTCTCATGGCTTTGATTTACATTTTCCTGATGGCTAGTGGTACTGAGCATTTTTCACTTATTTTTGGCCAAGTGTATTTCCCCTTTTATGAAATGTCTATTTGGAACCTTTGCCTATTTCTTTAATGAATTAATTTGCTGTTGTCATTATTGCTGAGGTTTTTAAACAAAATTAATTTATTTACTTGACTATGACTATGACTAGGCAAAGTCATAGAGAGGCAGAGGCAGAGAGAAAGAGAAAGAGAGAGAGAGAGAGAGAGAGAGAGAGAGAGAGATCTTCCATCCACTGGCCAACGGAGCTGAGCCAACCCAAAGCCAGGAACCAGGAGCTCCCTCTGGGTCTCCCACACAGGTGCAAGGGCCCAAGGACTTGGGCTGTTTTCCACTGCTTTCCCAGGCCGTAGCAGAGAGCTGGATTGGAAGTGAAACAGCTGGGTCTTGAACCAGGACACACATGGGATGCGGGCACTGCAGACGGCAGCTCCACCTTCTATGCCACAGAGCTGGCCCCTGTATTTTAGATCTTTATATAATATAGATATTAACCCTTGATCTGATGAATAGTTTGCTGGGGAGATGGGGGACATCATCTTTCTGGGAAAAGATAGGCAGAAAGCACCATGACCCCTGCCACTGCTGCAGACCAGCAGCCCTAATATGAGGAATCCCACCTCCTCTCTGACCTTGGATCTAGTCTGGAAAGCCAGCTGGGGTCCAAGTGACTCCTTTGTTCCAATAAATAAATAAATAAATAAATAAATAAATAAGGAATTCACATTGCATACCTCTACCTCTGAGACATCAGTGCAAGTGTGCTGTGGGGCAGCCACTGCGAAACTCCCTTCTGTCTTAGGGGACAGCGGGCAGCCCCAGCAGCAGCAGCAGCCTCAGAGGCAGAGCACGCATGCTTTGCAGGGCAGAGAGTAGGCTCCTGTGCGTTCTGCAGCTGCAGGATGCCTGGGCACTCGCAAGAGCTGTGCTTTCTCACTCTGAGCAATCTAGGGAAGCTCCCTTGGGCTTCTTTGGGCTGGGCACCCCCAGTAGACCATACACAAGCACAGAGGGCAGGCCCTGAGGAAGTGCCCTCTGCAGCTCTTAGCACAGAGTGCTGTGTGCCCAGGGCACAAATGCCAGCATCATCCCTGCATGCCTGCTAGGAATTGGGAGCAGTCCTCATGGTGCCCTGCAGCTCAGGCACTGTGATTGTCGATGTTGCAATCCCCGAAGTTGCTCACACTCACCTGTGGAACCTGGAGGGTCCTACCTAGGTTCCTGTGCTTCAGGCCACCACTGGCTGCCCACACACATCTCCAGAATGACTGACACCACTGGATCCTACCCTTTGGGCCTTAGGGAAGAACCTACCTTCATTCCAGGGCTCTAAACCCACACCTGCCAGCAAACGATCCCTAGAATAGTTTGTGTTCACCTTGTAGGGCTGGGGCAAGATCCCTTTAACAGCTCCCGGAGCTGGGACTACAGTTTTCAGTGCTGAAAACCCCGGCATCAGCCATACCCACGGAGCAGGACCCGAGGTAGGTCCTATCCACATGACACCATCCCAGAGCCAGAGATATCATTGCACCTAGCATCTGCCTGTTTCAGCATGCGTGAATGAACGAACAGTGGGCAACGCCTCAAACGAAGACTGAGAGTGGGAGACAGCAGTGTGGGAAGTCAGGTCTGTTAGACCCCAGTTCAGCATTTAAAGTAACAAATACTAGAAACTCATCACTCCTATTTACAGTTCTCCCTCCATATACCTGGGGGATTGTTTTCCGGATATTCCCTTGGACACCAAACTCAGGATGCGCAAGTCCCTTAAATAAAATAGCATAGTGTTTGCAAGAACCTACACATACTCCCCCCGTGTGTTGAAATCACCTCTACATTACTTAGAACACCTAAAATGGTGAAAATGCAATGTAAATTGTTATGATATTATTTAGGGGATAATGACAGGAAAAACTAGTCTATATATGTTGAGGACAGAAGCAATTTTTCCCCAAATGCTTTCCACGTGAGATTGACGGAATCTATGCCTGCAGAACCCATGGATATGGAGAGTCAAGTGCACACAGCTGCACACATGAAGTATCAGCAGCTTCTGTCTGGGGGAACTTGCTTTGTTTCTGGCCTAGGTATCCTGAGCTTTAATCCAGGTTCTTGCCCCCATAGAGGTACGAATCCCAAGCAGAGCATCCATTCAACGCGCAGTGAGAGCAGGACTTACTGAAAAGACAGACAGTGAACACACATTCCGGTGTGTGGATTGCCCCACAGGGAAACACCCATCCCGAGTGGGCCAGACAGTTGCCTATGAGGAGGGAGAGGGAAAGGGAGCGAGAAGGGTCCCCAAGCATGAGCAAGGGCAAAAGAAGGCCCCTCCCCCACCCTCAGTCTCTTTCACCTGGAGAGAGGGTGGTGTCTTGGTTGAATAAACAAACAGGGTACGTGTGAAGCTTTCTGGAATCTTTTTCATGGCATCTCCACCTGGACTCTAACTTCCAGATGGCCAACTTGGTGTCTCCTCCCTGGTCCCCCATGAGATGCAAGTGCATCCTGGGAAGGTAGGCAGATTAGGTCGACAAGTCAAGGGATAAAAGTACAACGCAGGGCTGGCAAAAATTCCAGCTCACCTATGTCTACCTAACTCCCTTCCTCGAGTCCCTACGTCAGTTTCAGTAGTAGTCACAGTTACAGGTGGACCCTGAGTGAGCCTGTGCCCATTAGGTCAGAGTGAAGAACCCAGGAGTGAAAAAGACACAAATACATTGAAAAGAGGGATTCTTGCAGAATAGGAGGTCTGTATTTCTGAATGAAAGGCACTTCAACAACAGTTTAGGAAGCAAGTGAGACATCTGATATTTCTAGAACCCTGAGTGGATAAAGGAAGATAATATCTGGTGGTTGAGGAAGGTATTTTAAAAGTAATTATCTGGTTGCTCCTTTAATTACTGTGCAACAAACCAAATCTACGCGGGTCAGCTGCGTTGCTACGTTTTGCCACTCTCTGTGCTTTTGAGGTTGTTTCTCTCTCTTCTATCCAGAGCTGGCTTCAGGGACCAGGAACCTGAGCAGTCACAAAGGACCTTGGACTCAGAGGGGCACAGGCTTGGCTTTATGAACTGCTGTCATTAGTAACATTGTAATCCCCTGGGGATCCATAGATGAGGCAGCAGGCCCTGACTGCATCTGTGTGGTGGAAATACTACCCACCTCCTCCCGGCCCCGCGCTCAGCGCCACTGCCTGCCGCTACCACCCGCCACGCCACGGGGCAGCTTGGAATAGGCTGGGGCCGGCGCCGGCCCCGCTGCACATCAGGGCGAGAGAGCCTGGAAGGCGTTTTCCAGCGCACTAAATGGTTGTCAGCTTGTAATACCTGCTCATCCCCAGCCCTGTGCCTTTTAATAGAATTCCGGAGTGGGGAAGACGGCTTTTGTGTGTATTACTTTGTGACAGCCTGACCATTATGTTGGAATCTAAACCGAGCTGCCCGGGTGATTGAGAGGTGTCACACCGATACTCCCACGACGCCAGAGGGTGTAGGAGGGCCGGCTGAAAGCCAGCGCGCGGCCGGGAGCGCGCGGTTGCCTCCTCTCCCGGGCCGGGGCCGCCCTGCCCAGCGCTCGCGCCCCGGCCGCCCCGCAGCCAGGAGCTTCCCGGAGGCCCAGGCAGGCGGCGCAGCGGGCGATCCCCGAGCGCCCGCAGCGGAAAAGGCACACCATCCCCGGCTCCCGGAGGCTGCGGCGGCGATGGAGGCCTCCTGGCTCGAGACGCGCTGGGTGCGGTCCTTGTACCTGGCCTTCGTGTTCTGCCTGGCTCTGGGGCTGCTGCAGGCCATCAAGCTCCACCTGCGGAGACAGCGGCTGCAGCGGGACCTGCGCTCCTTCCCCGCGCCCCCGGCACACTGGTTTCACGGGCACCAGCAGGTAGATGAAGGGGGTGGGCGGCGGGCAGAGGGGTGGCCACCTCCTGCCGTGTCTCCGGACCCTCGGTCCTGCCCTGCAGCGGCTCGCAGCATCTCTCCAGGGCTCTTTGTCGCAGGGCTACAGGGAAATGTCACTCACCGGAGAGGAAGTTGTGGGGGTGGACATGGGCGGTTTAATAGCCTGGATGTTGACAAAGCCCAGGTCTGGCTCTAATTGACTCTTCCAGGCTCTTGGAGGTCAAAAGCCTGCCATGTGTATTGCTTTAAAATCGTGTGTTTTTCTAAATAATGCTTTTTAATTGCAGGAAATATGTTAAATTGGACGTGATAGTTGGCACCCTTAGTCTATTTTAACTGGAGAAAATTAACTTAAGATTCTTGTGAAGTAGGGGGCAGCCCCAGCTAATATTGGATTGAAATGTATAAAGCAGGATGAAGAGACCGTTACCATTTGGTATCTCCGTTCTTTAAATCCACAGCCACTTGGATGCATTATTTTATTCATATAAGCCGCTTTGAATGGTAATTATGTGGTAGGTGCTAGGATTGCGAGAGACAATGGGTCCCTGCCTTCCAGAAGCCCAAGGCAGGTGCAGACATTGACCACAAAGAGAAAACGAAAACTACAGGGTAAGGGGTGCTTCTGAGAGGGACACGGGAGCCTTGGAGGATCCCTAAGGGACCACAGCAAGTCTGCAGGGCTGAGCGGAATCCCAAGGATGGGTGGTGTAGGGCAGGTGCTTCCATCCCAGCCCCACCCCCACCCCAGCTCCACCCCACCCCCACCCCTGGCTTCCTGGTCCTTCCTCCAAAGAGTAACCACTTTCAACTCTTTTATATGTTTCTTCTGGTATGTAAATCCTTACTTGTAAAATGATGTTACTGTACTGTATTTATTAATTAATCATTACATTAATTTAATTTAATTGATCATTAAATTAATGATTAATTAATAAATTAGATTAATAGTTAATTTATTAATTATTTATTGATTTTAGACATCTATGAACTTCTTTGTGACAGGCAATCATATTTAAACATCATCTCCCACTGTCCCAGTGTAGTCACATTATAACTTTTTTGATTAAACAGAAAAACAAGTATTTAATTTAATTTTATTATGTAAATTGAACTTATTGCTGATCTAAAGAGTCCTCTTTGATTTTGTTCCTTTTCTTACAGAACTTCTCCGCATCCCATGGTGGTAGCTTCCTCCTTTTCTCATCTGTGTAGTTTTTTCAATACTTATCACACATTTTTCCAAATGCTTTTAAGAGGAAATAAGACAACAACCAGATACCCAAAAGGGGGGGTGCTTTCAGGCAGAGGCTTTCTGAGAAATACCACAGCTGCACCTCAGTCAGCTGCAGCGATTCAGGTGCCTCAAGTATGCCTTTGGGTGACAGTTATGAAAGCAGGCTGCAATTAAACCCACCAGTGCTGTGCCAGTTAAGGTATAGTGCTGATGAACCTGTAAACACTAAAACACCTGGGTTCAAGGCTCAGTCTTAGGAAGCAATTCCACTAGCCCCATTGATGTTAATAAACTGCTCTGATCCTCCACTCAACTCTGGTGCTTGTTTAAACTAAGGGAATTTCCCCAGTTCAGTTTCCCATAACATTTTTTTATAAGATTTACTTTATTTATTTGAAAGACAGTGTTACAGAGAGAGGTAGAGAGAGAGAGAGAGAGGTCTTCAATCAGCTGGTTCACTCCCCAGATGGCCACAATGGCCAGAGCTGCGCCAATCTGAAGCCAGGAGCCAGGAGCCAGGAGCTTCTTCCAGGTCTCCTACATGGGTGCAGGGGCGCAAGGACTTGGGCCATCTTCTACTGCTTTCCCAGGCCATAGCAGAGAGCTGGATTGGAAGAGGAGCAGCTGGGATTAGAACCAGTACCCATATGGGATGTTGGCACTTCAGGTCAGGGCTTTAACCCGCTGCGCCACAGCGCCAACCCCTCCCATAACAATTTAGTAGATCTGTCAAATACGTCTCCAACATATTTCTAAGTACTCAAACATACCAAATGACCTATCAGTACCTATATTTTTCCAGAGGCATTTCTCCCATGGACCTCTGTCCCTGTTCCAATCTGGACTGGTTGCTTTTCAGGCCCAGTACACAGATGCTGTTTTAGGCAATCCCGTTGATGCTACCCTGTGTCAGATCTCCTGTCTCCTGGAAACTATTCCATGTTGTCTCTGATTTATTGTATCATTTTTAGGAATAGTTTCTTGGGAGTGAGTGAAAGAATGTTAGGTGAAGTTTTTGAGTTCTTGAATGGCTAAAAATGCCTTCATTCTAATTGCAAACAAGAATGACAGTTTGGCTGGGTATAGAAGTGTGCTTTGGAAACATTTTACTCTCAAAACTTTGAAAACTTTGTTTCATTATCTCTAATTTTCAGGACAGCTGCTGAAAATTCTGATGCTTCTGGTTTGTTTTTGTTTCCTTTTAATTGTATATAAGTGAAATGTACAGCAGGATGTTTTGATGTACTTATCTTGACACACATCAAGGTAGTGAAATCACCCTTCACAATCACATTAATTAGCATAAAAATCACCTCAGGTAACTACCCTTCTTTTTCCTCTTTCTTTTTGTTGTGGTGAGAGCAACTAAAAGAAACTTTCGTGGAAAATGGCCAATATGCAATGCCACCGGCCACTGTCTGGCTCCTTTGGCCAAACATCGGACTGCTCTGCAACCCCCTCTCCAGAGCACTGAACAGGGGGAAGTGTTGTCAACATCCCCTGGACAATCATCTTCCAATCCCTTGGTCTATCTGGGATGACCTCGAAGGCCTGAGTCTTGCTTCTCTCCTCTGCCTCCGCCCTGTCTCAGTTGAGCAGACCTCTCCTCTCACAGGGACAAAGATACCCAACTCCAGAAAAAAGTTTCTTGAAACCCAGGAGATGAAATGCTTAATTACAGAGCCAACAATATTTCAAATAAAAGACATAGAAATCCACAAATTTCACTCACTCACTCAGTCTCAACTGACCAATTTTTGTCCTGCTTGATCTCTAGTAGGCATTTGGTGGATTTTCTCTCTTTTCCTCAGAGTCTTGAGAAGTCTCATCTAATCCATAAAGCAATCAGAAACCTGTTATTCAGAACACTTGTTGGAAGGCACCTAGAGAATTTTACAAAGCTGCCTTTCCTTGGCCTCAGGCCTGTAATAGGAAGGGCAGAATATGTGATTCCAGACCAACTGGAAACTCCATTTTATACCTACCATACCCCAGGTGACCCAAGGCTCAGCCATGGCTGAGGAAGATATGGGAGCTCCCAGGCTGTGGGCTGTTTTCAAGATAACATCTGTGACTATTCCAGGACTCAGCCTTTGGTGTCTTCCATTCTGATTCTTTTTTTAAAATATATTTTATTTTATTTATTTATTTATTTATTTATGTGAGAGGTAGAATTACAGACAGTGAAGGGGAGAGACACAGAGAAAGATTTTTTTTTTTTTTTTGACAGGCAGAGTAAGACAGTGAGAGAGAGAGACAGAGTGAAAGGTCTTCCTTTTCCATTGGTTCACCCCCCAAATGGCCGCCATGCCACGCCCAGCACACTGCACCGATCCGAAGCTAGCAGCCAGGTGCTTCCTCCTGGTCTCCCATGCGGGTGCAGGGCCCAAGCACTTGGGCCATCCTCCACTGCCTTCCTGGGCCACAGTAGAGAGCTAGACTGGAAGAGGAGCAACCAGGACAGAACCAGTGCCCCAACCGGGACTAGGACCCGGGTGCTGGTGCTGCAGGCAGAGGATTAGCCTAGTGAGCCACAGTGCCGGCCCCATTCTGATTCTTAATCCTTAGTCCTCTTCACCAGTCCTACCTGTCTGACTCTAATTCTTGTGATGTGACCTTTTCCTCTCACTCTCTCTGGCTACTTTAAGGGATTCACTTTGCCTTGTGAAGTTTAGTTACGTTGTGCCGAGGTATGGTGCTTTGTTCATTGTGTCTGACAGTGGCTGGACTGCCTTTGCAATCTGGAATTTCATTTTCAATTCTGATACTTTTTGAAAATTGTTGTCCTAGTTCAGGTTTCCCAAGAATAAGATCCTGGGACAAGGAATCGGGGGCACACACTTTATTTTGAAGATGTGTCGCGAGCACCTGCTGTCACGCAGCTCGACAGGGCTTAAGGGCAATGTGTAAGAGCCTGAGGAAGACAGGAACACAAGGACACAAGACGGCCTTTACAATGAAAGACTTTACTGCTCACACACCAGGGATTTTATCACATTGTTATCAATAGGCTCATTAAGGTCAGTACACTTATCAGTATCCATGTTAACATACTCTTCAGTATCAATGTACTTATCACTGTCAGTTTTCCTATTATAACAATACTTAACTACTAGCACTTGACTCAACTACTAACACTTAACAATGTAACTCAACTATTATAACACTATTCCATTAACGGCAATACTAAAGAATTACTGGAACTAAATCTCAACACTAATACCACTAATATCAACATCAATAATACTACTTGAGCTTATTCATTAATCCACAGATCACAGTATACAGTGTTAAAGTAACTTTGAGGGCTACCCAATTATAATAGTATATGTACAGCAAGGTATGTATCATTACCTTAATCATAGGATCAAAGCATATTCATATTACATTACACATGGCTAATGTCATTTATAAAGGCTGCATTTTTCAAGGATCACATCACGGTCACAAAAAAGAGTCAGTGTTCAAGGTCCAGAGCCCAACGTCTCAGCAGAGACAGATCTCAGATCAGTCACTTATAG
The DNA here is from genome assembly GCF_964237555.1 of Oryctolagus cuniculus. Taxonomy (NCBI): domain Eukaryota; kingdom Metazoa; phylum Chordata; class Mammalia; order Lagomorpha; family Leporidae; genus Oryctolagus; species Oryctolagus cuniculus. The sequence continues at coordinate 125,744,850 of NC_091438.1, read as the reverse complement.
GCAGGGAGTTGTGGGATGGCTGTCACTCTGGGCAGTGGGCTTGGAGTTCCCAGGCAGATGGCAAGGCAAGGAGTTGGAGGTCCCCTGCTGAGAGGCGTGGTCCAGCTCTGCGGTCAGGCCTGGCAGCAGGCTGATAAGGGGTCCAGGTGAGGTGGGGAGGTGGCATCTCTGCTGGAGTTTTGATCCCATAGTCACCTTGTGTCACTTAGAAGGGGGCCAGCGAGCTGGCTCTGCAGCTCCAAGTGCGAGGAGATCCAGAGGTTCACACACACGGGGCCCTTGATCCGTTGTTGGCTTGTGCTGTTATAGATCCATCTGCAATGGGCTGCCTCTTCATTTCTGGACGTGTGGAGATCCAGAGGTTCACACACACCGGGCCATGATCCTCGAGAGGATGGAGAGCCGTGGAAAAGGCTTTCCTTTTATCCTTGTCACTCTGAAGAGGGAGTCTCCAGTAGAGGTCTGGGTGTCACCAATCAGTTGTACTCCCTCTCAGAGTTTCCCAGGTGCCACCAATCCAATGCCTAGGACAGGGTGCCTCCAGCTCATTCTCAGGGTGCATCCAATCACTATGCAAGTAGGAAGGTGACTCGAGGTTATCATCCATAGCACACACATTATCAGACTTCCCAGGTGCTGGAGACCAGCTCCAGCCAGTTCAGGGGCCCCAAGGTGTGAGAGGTGTCGGCGCATGAAGAAATGAGAGACACTCACAGCAAGGCTGATGGCATGGCTCTGGCTTTTGAGCACCAGACTTTATTTTTATATTATAAGCCACACAATGATTTTTTCTTCTTACAATGAAAATCCTGTTGTCCATTTTTTCTAATTACAATTTTTTTTATTTTCAAGGGCATACTCAGAGCATGGGTTACAATCACAGACAGGTGCAAGATAACAGGCTACCCACACAAGCCAAGGCCTCGAGTGCTGCTGAACTATGCAGAAATTGGCTACATAAGCTAGAATAGTACCTTCCTAATCTAATCTTTACTAGAAACCCCAAGTTCAAAGCAGACCCTTTTTATATTTTATTTTATTTAATGAACATAAATTTCCAAAGTACAGCTTATGGATTACAATAGCTCCCCCCAGCCCGTAACTTCCTTCCCACCCACAACACTCCCCTCTCCCACTCCCTCTCCCCTTCCCTTCACATCAAGATTAATTTTCAATTATCTTTATATACAGAAGATCAATTTAACATATATTAAGTAAAGATTTCAACAGTTTGCACCCACACAGAAACACAAAGTATAAAATACTATTTGAGTACTAGTTATAGCATTAATTAAACACCTAAGAGTAATTGTGTATTAATTACAGAGTTCAACCAATAATTTTAAGTAGGACATAAAAAATACTAAAAGGGTAAAGTATTAAGTTATTTTTTTCTTTTTCTTTTTTTGTTTGTTATATAGTTATTTTTTTATTTAATAAATGTGAATTTACAAAGTGCAACTTTTGTATTGTTGTGGCTTCCCCCCCAACCTCCCTCCCTCCTGTGGCCCTCCCCTCTCCCACTCCCTCTCCCATCCCACCCTTCATTGAGTTTCATTTTCAATTACCTTCATATACTGAAGATCAACTTAGTATATACTAAGCAAGGATTTCAACAGGCTGCACTCACACAACCGCACAAGGTATAGGGTATTGTTCGACTAGTAGTGTTGTTTTTAAGTTTCATAGTAAAACACATTAAGGACAGAGATCCTACGTGGGAAGCATGTACCCAGTGACTCCCGTTGTTGATTTAACAATTGGCACTCTTATTTATGACGTCAGCAATCACCCAAGACTCTTGCTATGAGCTGTCTAGGCTATGGAAGCCCCTTGAGTTCACCAACTCTGAACTTGTTTAGTCAAGGCCGTATCACAGTGGAGGTTCCTTCCTGCCTTCAGAGAAAGGCGCCTCTCTCCTTGATGGCCTGTTCCTTCTGCTGGGGTCTTGTTCACCAGGATCTTTCATTTAGATTGTTTTTTGCCACCGTGTCATGGCTTCCATGCCCAAAGCAGACCCTTTTTAAAATGTATCCCCTCTTTGCAATTTTTCTGTAATTCTTTAATTTCTTTATTGCACTTATTTAAAGGCTTACTTAGATATATTCTACAGTTTTGACATCCTAACCATTGTAGTACTTGTAGCATATAGTGAATTAAAGCTTTATTAGCATCTATCTTTATTCTAGTGGGAAGTATATACCAGAAAGCCTGTTGCCTTTTAATTCTTTTCTACAAACAGCTCAACCTTGCATAAGGCATTAACCCTTTCTTCTACACTAACATTCTGCTTGATTAAAATTCTACAAGGCAATGGACATTTTGGAGGTTATGAGACTAAGTGCTCTTCCGTAAAATTAGGAATACAGCAATCATTAGCAGGCCCACCAGGAAGCTCCAGCTTGCTTATGCAGAGTGTAGTTCCCATCAAACCTAAAACCACCAAGAGGACCACAGCTGTCCTCCTCATGCCTTGCTGAGACAGACCTTCTGCTGTGACCTTGTCAGCCAGCTGAAGTTGCCTTGGCCTCGTCACCCAGGGATGTCTGTTCAGTCTGATGAGGAGCATCCTTCTTGGCAAGCACTGAGCTTGACATAAGTGATGTCATCAGTCTCTGGCTTAGCATGAGTGACTCCATTTTTCTTTACTTTCACTTTGTGGATAGCGGTAGTTTTTGACTCTAGGCATCTCTGTGGAGTTTCCACAGTTCACCTCCTTCTGCTGGTCAGGTAAGCAGTGATCTGTGACTCTATTTTTGGGACTCCTGTGAGATTCCCCACAAGATGACAGCAGAGAACTTTGATAGAGGGTGGAGCAGGTGGGATAGGTAGGGGAGGGTTGTCCTCAATCTTATCTCACCCTATGGATAACTGGAGATTAATCCCACTGGGAAAGCCAGTGTCTATACTTCAGAATCATCTTGCCTGAAGTATAAGGGAATGGGGACAATTTTACACCAATTCCTTTCAGTCTCCTGTTGAAGACAGATTCTGGATGCTGTTAAATCCCCAGCACTGTAGGCTAGCATCATCGATGCAGCAACACAGGCTACAATGGCCAGGAAAAGCCCTCAGGTTAAGAATGTAGGTGAAGGGGCCCACGCTGTGATGCAGCAGGTTAATGCCCTGGCCTAAAGTGCCAGCATCCCATATGGGCGCCGTTGGAGACTCGGTTGCTCCACTTCCAAACCAGCTCTGCTATGGCCTGGGAAAGCAGTAGAAGATGGCCCAAGTCCTTGGCCCCTGACCCCTGTGGGAGACCTGGAAGAAGCTTCTGGCTCCTGGCTCCTGGCTTTGGATCCGTGCAGCTCCAGCCATTGTGGCCAATTGGGGAGTGAACCATGGGATGGAAGTCCTCTCTCTCTCTCTCTCTCTCTCTCTCTCTCTCTCCCTCTCTCTCTCTCTCTCCTCTCTTTGTGTAACTCTGACTTTCTAATAAATTTATTTTATTAATAAATCTAAAAAAAAAAGAATATAGGTGAAGGTACTTCATGCCTTGTTGTATGGCTGATTATTATTCCATTGTATGGATATATCATTTTATTTATCAGCTGATGGACATTTGGATTATTTCTACTTTTTAACTATTTACATGAACAAGTTTTGTGTGGGCATTAGTTTTTATTTCTCTTAGGTGTGCATACTTAGTGGGAGTTATTTGGTGAAATGGTAACTCCATGCCTAACTCTTTAGGGGAGCTTCCAGACTGTTTTCCAAAACGGCTGCACTATATTACATTCTCCACAGTAACATATGAGGGGTCTAGTTTCTCCAGCTTCTTGTCAATACTGGTTACTTTGGGTCTCTTTGATTATAGCCACTCTAGTGAGGATGAAATGGAATCTCACCATGGTTTTGATTTGCATTTCCATGACTATTAGTGATGTTGAGCATTTTTCCATTTACCAATTGGCTGTTTGTATGTCTTCCTTTGGGAAATGTCTGTTTATATATACTGTCTATTTTGAATTGGATTATACATTTTTACATTTTATTTCAGAATATCTTTAAAGTTAGTAAACAATTATGAAGTAGTACAAAGAGTTCCCATATACCCTACCCTCACCTTTCCTTGTTGTTATCATCTTACGTTACTATTACATATTTGTCACAATCTATAAACCACATCCATCTTCCCCTATTTTCAGTATCTCATGTTAGTATGATATATTTATCACAGTTGATGAACTGTACTCAGCTTTCCATACTTTTTTTTATCAAAATTCCAACTACCCCCCCCAAACTTCCCAGTCTCTAGTAATTGACATCCTGTGTTCAGATTGAGTTTTGTTTTGTTTTTCAGCTCCCACACATGATAGAAAATGTGCAGTATTTGTCTTTCTATGTCTGGTTTATTTCACTCAACTGATCTCCAGTTCCATCCATTTTGCTACCATGGTGACATTGATGGCTCATATGATAATTCTATTTCTAGATTTTTAAAAATATTTATTTATTTATTTATTTATTGGAAAGGCAGAGTGACAGAGGAAGATAAAGAGAGAGAAACATAGATACATAGATCTCCCATCCACTGGTTCACTCCCCAAGTAGCTGCTAGGGCCAAGGCTGGGCCAGGCTAAAGCCAGGAGTCAAGAACTCCATCCGCGTCTCCATGTGTGTGGCAGAGGCCTAAGCACTTGGGCCATCATTTGCCTTCCCAGACACATTAGCAGGAGGCTGAATTAGAAACAGAGCAGCCAGAACTCAAATTGGTGCTTTGATGTGGGATGTCAATGTTGCAAGCACTGGCTTAACCTGTTGCACCACAATGCTGTCCCTTATATCTAGATTTTTAAGAAGTATTTATACTCTCTTCCATGGTGACTCTATTAATTTATATTCCTGCCAACAGTGTATAAGACTTCTCCTTTCTCCACATCCTCACCAGCATTTGTTACTTTCTGTCTTTTTTATAATATCCACTCTGTCAACAGTCAGGTGATATCTCATTATGATGTTGATTTGCATTTCATTGAAGGCTAGTGATATTGAGCATTTTTTCATATATTTATTGGCCATTTCCATTTTTTTCTTTTGAGAAGTTTCTATTCAGGTCCTTTGCCTATTTCTTTTTTTTTTTTTTTTTTTTTTTTTTGACAGGCAGAGTGGACAGTGAGAGAGAGAGACAGAGAGAAAGGTCTTCCTTTGCCGTTGGTTCACCCTCCAATGGCCGCCGCGGCCGGCGCGCTGCGGCCGGCGCACCGCGCTGATCCGATGGCAGGAGCCAGGAGCCAGGTGCTTTTCCTGGTCTCCCATGGGGTGCAGGGCCCAAGCACCTGGGCCATCCTCCACTGCACTCCCTGGCCACAGCAGAGGGCTGGCCTGGAAGAGGGGCAACCGGGACAGAATCCGGCACCCCGACCGGGACTAGAACCCGGTGTGCCGGCGCCGCTAGGTGGAGGATTAGCCTAGTGAGCTGCGGCGCCGGCTTCCTTTGCCTATTTCTTAATTGGATTGGCTGTGCTTTTGCTGTTCCTGATCAATTCAGGACATTAGTCTTTTGTCAGCTAGTAGCTTCCAGATATTTGATGTACAAATATTTGCTTGTATTTCCTGTGCTTGTGGGGTATGACTTAGAAAATCCTTGCCCATTCCAACGTCCTCAACTGTTTTCACTGTGATTTCCTCTGATAGTTTCAAAGATTCGGGTCTCGTATTACATCTTTAATTCATTTTAATTGATTTTTGTATATGGTGATGGGTAGGAGTTTAGCTTCATTCCTTTGCATGTGAATATCTGATTTTCCGAGCACCATTTATTAAAAAGACTTTTCTGTTTCCAGTACATGCTCTTAGCAACTTTACCAAGATAGATTGGCTGTTGGTGTGTAGATTTACTTCTAGGGTCTCTATTCTTTTTCATTTGTCTATGAATCTATTTTTATGCAAACATCATTGCTGTTTTAATTACTGTAGCTTTTTTTTTTTTTATAGGCAGAGTTAGACAGTGAGAGAGAGACAGAGAGAAAGGTCTTCCTTTTCCATTGGTTCACCCCCCAAATGGCCACTACAGCCAGCATGCTGTGGCCGGCGTGCTACACCAATCCGAAGCCAGAACAGGTACTTCCTACTGGTCTCCCATGCAGGTGCAGGGCCCAAGCACTTGGGCCATCCTCCACTGTCTTCTCAGGCTATAGCAGAGAGCTGGACTGGAAGAGGAGCACCGGGACAGAATCTGGCGCCCCAATTGGGACTGGAACCCAGTGTGCTGGCGCCGCAGGAGGAGGGTTAGCCGAGTGAGCCACAGCACTGGCCAGCTTTATAATATATTTTAAAATCAGATAATGTAATGCCTCCTGCTTTGCTTTTTTTTTCCCTCAAAATTGCTTCAAAAATTCAGAGTTTTTGGGGATTCCACACAAATCTTCTTTTTTTTAAACAGAGTGGACAGTGAGAGAGAGAGACACACAGAGAGAAAGGTCTTCCTTTGCCGTTGGTTCACCCTCCAATGGCCGCCGCAGCTGGTGCGCTGCGGCCAGTGCACCGTGCTGATCCAAAGGCAGGAGCCAGGTGCTTTTCCTGGTCTCCCATGGGGTGCAGGGCCTAAGCACCTGGGCCATCCTCCACTGCACTCCTGGGCCACAGCAGAGAGCTGGCCTGGAAGAGGGGCAACCGGGACAGAATCCGGTGCCCCGACCGGGACTAGAACCCGGAGTGCCGGCGCCGCTAGGCGGAGGATTAGCCTATTGAGCCGTGGCGCCGGCCACAAATCTTTTTTAGAGTTCATTTATTTATTTGAAAGAATTACACAGAGATAGAAGGAGTGGCAGAAAGAGAGGTCTCCCATCTGCTTGTTCACTCCCCAGATGGCCACAACAGCTGGAGCTGCACCGATCTGAAGCCAGGATCCAAAAGCTTCCTCCAGGTCTTCCCATGTGGGTGCAGGGGCCCAAGGACTTGGGCCATCTTCTACTGGTTTCCCAGGCCATAGCAGAGAGCTGGATTGGAAGTGGAGCAGCTGGGACTCGAACTGGTGCTCATATGGGATACCAGCACTGCATGTAGCAGCTATACCCACTATGCCACACTGCTGGCCCCCTCCACACAATTTTTAATAGTTTTTTTTTAACTTCTGTAGAAATTGTCATTATAATTTGATAGGAATTGTATTGAACTTGCAAACAGCTTTCAGGAGTATGAACATTTTAAGGATATTGATTCTTCTAGTCCATGAACATGGGATGCCTTTTAATTTCTTTCATCAATGATTTATAATTTTCATTATACAAATATTTCACTTTTTGCTTAAATCTATTCCTATATGTTGTATTTGGAGGGCTATTGAAAGTGGAATTGCTTTCTTGATTTCTCTTTTTAACATTTTTTTGAAGATTTATTTATGTATTTGAAAATCAGAGTTATATATAGAGAGAAGGAGAGGCATAGAAAGAGAGAGAGAGGTCTTCCATCCACTGGTTCACTCCCCAATTGGCTGCAACAGCCAGAGCTGAGCTGATCTGAAGCCAGGAGCCAGGAGCTTCTTCCAGGTCTCCCATGCAGGTGCAGGGGCCAAAGGACTTAGGCCATCTTCTACTGCTTTCCCAGGCCATAGCAGAGAGCTGGATTGGAAGTGGAGCAGCCGGGACTCGAACTGGTGCCCTTATGGAATGCCAGCACTGCAGGTGGCAGCTTTACCCACTATGCCACAGCACTGGCCCCTTGTGATTTCTTTCACAGATGATTCACCATTGGTGTACAATGATGCTACTTTTTGGACATTGACTATGTCCTGCAGCTTTCTTGAATGTATTAGTTCTAACAGCTTTTTGGTGGTGTCTTTGGGATTTTCTGAATATTAGATCACATCATAAGCAAACTGTGACAACATCGCTTCCTCCTTTCCAACTTGGATGTCCTTTATTTTTTTCTTTCACCTAATTTCTCTACCTAGGAGTTCTAGTATTATGTCAATTAGAAGTGCTGAAAGTGGGCAGCCTTGTCGTTCCAGTCTTAGAAGGAAAACCTCCAGCTTTTCCCCCATTAAATATGATGTTATCTGTTGGCTTCTTATATGCTGCCTTTATCATGTTGAGGTACATTCCTTTTATAACTAATTCAGTAAGAGTTTTAATCATGAATGGATGTTGAATTCTGTCAAATGCCTTTTTTTCATCTATGGAGATGATCATATGATTTTTTTTTGTTCTTCATATTACCACATTAATTGACTTGCATATATATGTTGAGCCATTATTTCATCCCACTTGATCATGGTGAATGATCTTTTTAAAGTGATTTTGGATTCAGTTTCTTGGTATTTTGATGAGCATCTTTGCACTTATGCTTATCATAGATATTAACTGATGGTTTTCTTCTTTTGTTGTATCCTTGTCTGGATAGGAAGTAGAGGAGCTGGGATTTGAACCAGCACATATATGGGATACAAACAGCATGTATATGGGATACCAGCATCACAGATGACAATTTAAGCTGATGCACCACACTATTGGCCCCCTACTATTGATGCCTTCTATTACATTTTTAATTTCACTTTCAGCAGAGGGATTTCTGCTTGATTTTTGTTTAATTAATTCCATCTGTCTACCAAATTTATTACAATATTGAATCATTTCTCTGTGCTCTTTTGAATGATGTTGAATTTCCTTAAAACAGCTATTTGGAAATCTTCATCAGATAATTTGGAAATTTCAATCCCTAGACAGCTGGTTTCTAGAACCTTATTTTGCTTTAGGTGAGTTCATGTTTCCCTGGAAGTTCCTGGTATTTGTTGCTATACAACATCATCTGGGCACTGAAGACTAAGCTATGGTAATTGGGCTTCATTTATGTATGTCCTTCTAGAAACTCAAGCAATCTGGTCATTTTCTCTGAGCCTGTAGATATGTCCCCTGTCTCGGCCCTAAATAGCACCCTAAGCTGCAATTGCCCCAGATCCACTGTTGTATTTTTACTGATTCAATCTTAAATTTTTCCCAAATTTTCAGTTTATATATTGTCCAGCATAAACTGGGAAAGTGCTTAAAAGGGAGTAGTTCATCCTATGAGCCTCTTCCTGGTCCAGACACCTTGTCCTGTGTCCACAAAGGCCATGATGCCAGATCACATCTTGAGCCCTCAGCCCAGCAGCACTAGAGCAGCCTGGAGGTAGCAACAAAGCTCACTCTGCTTTGGTCTGTCTGCTGCCGAGGCAGGTGCATTGCCCACCACACCTGTCATCCGCTTGTGTTGTTGGCTGGGTATAAGACTGCCCAACTAGAATTACAGAACGCTGAGGGATACTGAAGAAGATCCAGAGGCCCTGCCTGCAGTCAGTGGCCTGAGAACATGGACCATTGGGATCTGCCCAGGGCTTGGTTTTGCCAGCCTGGGACTGATTTCCAAAACAGTCCTATGATTGCTTGCATTCTAACCAAGATTGTAAGAAGGTTGGTTGCAGGCAACCTTTTAGCTACTTAGGCAAGTCCTAGGTTGGTCATACGTGGGACTCACAGTCACCAGGCCCTGTGCAATCTTGGGGTGCACTCCAGCCTAAAGAGAGCCTGTCCATTAGGGTGCAGGTCTCTTTCTGATCGAGAGAAAGTGCACAGGCACCTGCCTTGAGATGGAAATCATTAGACTCTTCCCAGTGTTGGGCTTTACCAGCCTAGCACTGAGTCCCAAGACACGGTCCTCTGGCCCCTTCTGTCTGCCTGGGCTGGAGAAGAGTAATAAAATCAGTCTTTTCATTGCACCTGGGTCCCGCAGTCACCGCTGTCTACAGAGTCACCTGGCTTGTACACAATGCCCACAAGAGACCAGCAGTGACCATGCTAAATAAGTGTGACCCCCTGGAGCACAAGGGGCAAATCTAGAGGCTTAGTCTGGAAGCTATGCACTGTGCAGGTCTAGATGTGAGCACAGGCCAGGGGCTAGAGGTCTTTGGGCTTTATCAGGTGGTGGTTCTCAGTGCAGTAGGTTGGGATCTGAGCTCCAAGGAATTATCCTGTTTCCTCTCCTGGCCTCTCTGCATGGCTGGAGTTTGGTCTTGTGCTGGTGACTCGGGGAAGGGTAGCAAAAGTCACCTGGTTGGGGAGACTCCAAATATTCACTCCACAGAAACGGGCCAGGGGCCGGGGTGGGCAGGGAGCTTAGTCCAGCTGTGTTTCCACAGTGGGTCTGGCACTGGGATTCAGTGAGCGCTGTCTCTATGTGGTAGGGGCACCACAGGCAACTCCTTCATTCTTGCTCTCTTCAGTGGACTTTCCCTTTGATCACAAGACACCATGGTCTGTCACTTGGCCTCTGTAGCTCCTGACAGGGGCAGCATATCGCTTGCTCACAGTGGTGTCTTTGCAGGGAGGGGGTCACTGGAGCTGCTTACCCAGCCACCATCTTGGTTCTATCTCAGTTTTATAAACAACTCTGTCCTAAGAACTACCTCTGGGCTGGCGCCGCGGCTCAATAGGCTAATCCTCCACCTGTGGCGCTGTTACCCCAGGTTCTAGTCCTGGTTGGGGTGCTGGATTCTGTCCCGGTTGCCCCTCTTCCAGGCCAGCTCTCTGCTGTGGCCCGGGAGTGCAGTGGAGGATGGCCCAAGTGCTTGGGCCCTGCACCCACATGGGAGACCAGGAGAAGCACCTGGCTCCTGCCATCGGATCAGCGCAGTGTGCCGGCTGCAGCGCGCCAGCCACGGCGGCCATTGAGGGGTGAAGCAACGGAAAAAGGAAGACCTTTCTCTCTCTCTCTCTCACTGTCCACTCTGCCTGTCAAAAAAAAAAAAAAAAAAAAGCCTACCTCTGGAGGGCACACCCCCAATGAGCTAAGGGCCTCCCATCTCCCAAACACCGTAATTGAAGCCAGTTTCCAATCTCTTAGTATCATTAGCTTATGACTTACAGGTTTCTATATGAGTTCAGAAGCCAAATTATGTTCAAACCAGAGCAGCTAGGAATGACCACTCTCGGTCATCACTGGGCACTTGTCACTGGCTTTATTGTGAGAACATCAGCAGCATTTCAGAAACCACAGTGCAAGTGTCTTGATCTGCTAGAGACCCTGTACTCTCTGGAGAACCCTGCATGGACTAGAGTTCATGGTGGGAATAGAGGAATTGAAAGTCTGTGTTCTCCTTCTCTGGCACAGTCCTGCCACCAGTGTGGGCAGGCACACCCAAACATACACAGTGGCTCCCACATCATCCAAGAATCACATCAGTGATTTCAAGAGATCTTGGCAATGAGCCATTGGTAAACTGCTTATAAAAGAAGAAAGGTCTTCTCTGGAGGTAGTATTTGCACTCTGACGTCTAAGGATCAGAAACTGAGAGTTGTGTATCTGAGTTTACTTCAAGCTTCACACACCTTCAAAATGGGTTTTCCACTGCTGTAGGAAAAAGGAATTGGATTTGCCTTATGGATACAACTAGCATTTTTTTAAGTTTTATTTTATTTATTTGAAAGACATAATTACAGAGAGAGAGAGGTCTTCTATCTACTGGTTCACTCCCCAAATGGCCACAGTGGCCAGAGCTGGGCCAATCTGAAGCCAGGAACATGGAGCTTCTGCTGGTTCTCCCACACAGGTGCAGCAGCCCAAGCATTTGCGCCATCCTCTACTGCTTTCTCAGGCCATAGCAGAGAGCTAGATGAGAAATGGAGCAGCCGGGACTTGAACGGTGCCCGTATGGGATGCCAGCACTGCAGGTGGCAGTTTTACCCACTGCACCACAGCACCAGCCCCAAAGAAATGGCAAGTTTTTAGAGAGAAGCATTCCCTCCTAGGTCTTAAGAATCACTGATCAATAAATGGAGTAGCAGGGAGAAGGAATGGTAAGCTGGTTGCTGGGTTGTGCTCAGGATGCCAACAGCGGCTTCCCACACAGCCAAGTGCTCAGCCTTCAGACTCCACTTCCAGTAAGTGTGTGAAGTTGGCAGGTGAGGCAGAGAGGGTTGGGAGAACTGACGTTGAGAGTGACTTGGCCCTGCGGGGACAACAGATATTTACACTGGAGGATATGTGCACTGACCTTGTCCGGAAAATGATGCCCTGACATTCGAAATCCCAGAGCAAACTTGTTCACCCACTTCCAGACCAGGGGCCAGGGCTCGTCTGCCCGTGGGACCCTAGGCGGGCCTTCCACCCGGCACGCGGCTGTGAGCGGGGACGAGGCCCACCTGGCAGGTTCTCTGATTCCCTTTACTTTTTCTTCACCGCAGTTTCTTCAGGACGAGAACATGGAGCAGCTGGAAGAGTTCATGGACAAGTACCCTTGTGCTTTCCCTTGCTGGGTGGGGCCCTTCCAGGCTTGTCTCTTTATCTATGACCCAGAGTATGCAGAGACGGTTCTGAGCAGGACAGGTAAGCAAAGGGGCCAGTATCCAAGACCTGGTCTTCCCGGGAGTGACGTGCACACAACTTGTAGGCAGGATCCAGTCGCAAAGGCTTGTCTTAGGCCTGCAAGAGACCCTGGGGCAAGTATGGGGAGGGTTTCCTTTCCACGAGGAGGTGGTTCCCATCTTCTCCCACCCCCCAGCGTATATTAAAGCCCAGCTGGCATTTCCACACCGGCCCAGGGCTTCCTTTGCCTTGGTTTGTGACTTCAGTGTCAGCAACACCCCCTCACTCCGTGCCCTCTGTTGAGCACAAGTCTTCAGGGGACAGCAGAAGGAGCCCTGCCTCCCCAGAGCCAGATAGATCTGAATGCTGGATTATTCATTCATCACTCTAACCTTTCGATTGTAACCCAGGTTTTGTTTTTGCTTTTCTGCGTATTTTCTTTCAATGACATTTCCTTTAGGATGTGAGTCAGCGACCTCCCCAGCCCAGTCCTTTCTCAAGGCTCCCACTGTGAATTATTCCCTAACACAAAACTAAAACATCCAGTGTTTGCTTGGTCAACTTTGCAAAACGGAGGTCTCATGCTCTTAATCTTCTTTCCGGCACCATTGCACTCGTGCCACTAATTAAACCTAACAAAAGATGCAGGCTTTCCCTTGGTGCCTCCATGTTTCCCAGTGCCCTCAACCTGATTGCTCAGGAGTCTGCCTCCTAAGGACAGGAACTGTGACCCACCTCCATGTTAGAATGAGAAGGACTCCAACAGGCATTTGTGCCTTCTTCTCTGCTCTCTGCCAGCCCCTGACCTAATAATTAATCTGCCTTCCAAGACAGGTGCACATTATCCCGATGCCTACTCTAGGAACTTTGCAACCCTCAGGCGATCTCTGGTCCTGCTGGAGGAAGTGTGGACCAGGGAAGAGTTGAGGTTCGTGTAGCCATCTGCCTCCCGGGCTTGCTGTTTTCCAGCACCTGGCCCAGATTTGCGGTCTCTCCTGGGGGTGTGAACACTGGGCTCCATGAGCCCACGCTTTGTGCTGGGTGCAGGCGCGTGAAGAAGCCCTTTCCCAACCTCAGCTGCTGACTTGCACTCCGTCTAATGCCACCTGTTGTTTCTTCTGCTTGACTCTGCAGATCCCAAGTCCCAGTACCTGTCCAAGTTCATGACTCCATGTCTTGGTACGTATGTGTAAATGAGAGGTGTAACCCACTGCCCCTGGGAACCCCCTTCCCATAATGGAGCATGCCAAAGAAACTCAAGTCTGCATTCATTTCATTAGGAGCAAGGTACGGCTGTCCCAAAAGTTACGGGAGCGGGAAAGGAGGCTCAGAGCAGCCTTAAGCCAACTCGAGTTCCTGGAAAGCTTCCCCGTCCGTTTCTCTCCCCCAAAGTCTCGTTCTCAAGGCAGCTTATCTGTGAGTCTGTCCTCCTCCTTCCAAATGACAGCCTCACTCCCTCTTTCTTTTTTTACCCTTCCTTCTCTCTTGTTGTCTTGGATCTTTTCCTTTCTTTTTGGGGTTCTGTTATTTCTGTAGGCGAAAGAGAATAATCTTGTTCTACAGGACAGTTGGCAATGCACTATGAGCAAATAAATTAAACTCCTCAGTCACATAGTTGGGATTTATGTCAGACAAGAAGGGAATTAAATGAAAGAATATGGGTGTTGGATTCAGAGCCACTTGAATTTCAATCCTGCCCATCCCAGGAGACAGTTGAATGTGATCTTGGAAAAGTCATTCTCTCTCTCTCTCTCTCTCTCTGAGTTTCCTCATCTTTGAAAATTAAGATGAGCGTCCCATATCTAGGCCATGGTGAGGATTAAGAGAAACACCTGTTTCAGCACTTGCTGTAGGATCCGGCATTGTACCAGCACCAGACCACACATCGCGAGCCTGGCGCGTCATAAGCACACAGAAGAGTATAGTGTCAGTTGTGTGTTAATAAACTGCAAAGTCCTTTAAAATCAGATTTTTAATGACCACTCTTATACTAGAAGGATTGTACCGCATTAGCCATGTTTCCACTTTGTGCCATTCACAGAGCAGGACTCAAGGAGGGGCTCTCTGGGGGGACTCTAATTCCTTGGGCACCCACATTCACGGCAGGGTTAGTGGGACAGTTTGAAGTGGACAGGCGATGAACGTTTGTTGTATTTTGACTGTGAGCTAGGGAGCACTGGCACCTTATGTATACACCTTCATGTACTCTGCATAGCACCAGTGAAGCAGGCACTTATTACCGTATTTCGTTGTTGAGACAACCAAGCCTCAGAAGGGTAAGTACCTCACCCGATTATGATGTGGTAGTACTTGGTGGTTTCAGTACTGGCACTCTCATCACTCACACTTGGAAACTCACTCTGCAAGAGTAGAAACAGCCGTCCCAATATGTGAGCACCGCGCTGCTGTCTGCAACTCACAGCCGTCCGTGCTGTCTGTGTCCTCATCGCTCCTTCTTCATCTACCTAATAAAATGGCAAGAGGTTTTGTGCCTTCTGTTTCTCAAGGAAGAGGACTCGGGAACCTAGATGGGCCCACGTGGTTCCAGCATCGCCGCCTTCTGACTCCGGGCTTCCACTCTAACATCCTGAAAACCTACGTTGCGGTGATGGCTCGCTCTGTGAACACCATGCTGGTAAGTGACCGTACAAGACGCGTGTTTAACAGACAGTGAAAATCAAACATCAATGTATAGAAATTAATCAGTGTAGAAGTAGCCACTGGACAATACGTGTCTATTGTATACTCCTTTGCTACATTCTTGGAGTGATTTAAAAAAGATTTATTTTTAATATGTTTTGAGATACTCTGGCAGTAAACCAGAAAGTGGTGTAAATGACAGGTAAAGAGCCTAGGAAAAGCCACTGCAGCTTCGGAACCCAAAGGACACTAACCTTACCAGGAAGCGTAAGCTGGGCTTGAGCATGTAGGTAATACAGATTCTAGCCAGAGTGAGTCGGCATGAAGACAGCTCCGGAGGCTGGAATGGATTTGCCCAGGGAGCATGAAGGGCCAAGCGGAGGGTGCATGTCCGAATGAGAGGGGCAGATGTGGGCTTCCCTGGAAGGGCAGGGGGGTGCTGTGCAGGAATCACCCTGTCACAGTCCCTGATTTGTAAATTGACTCTGTTCCAAATCTCTGTGTGTACAAAGATTTTAATTCTAAAATTGTATGTATCTTAAAAGCAGACAAATACTTCATTGATAGTTCCACTGTAAGCACTTCAAGCACCACAGAATAAACCCAAAGTTCCCCCTCCTCTGAGAAACGCGTGCCTGCTCCTAGAGGAAGCACTGTCACCTGCCCCCGGGTTGGGTTCTCAGTCAAGTTCACGAAAGCAAGTTTAACCGGAAGTCTACCAGGATTGTGGTGAAAATATCTGTGTGGGTTCTGGAGGTTGAGACCTAGAGAGCAGGAAGTAGAGGCTGCAGAGGGGGGCAAGCATCTTCCTCCAGGTCTGGTGCTGTTCAGTGTTCAACACAACCTAAAATCGGCCAGGGATGGGTTTCAGTTTTATCTGCATTTCCAGGAGCCGTGCCTGATTCCCAGCCTCACATTTCCCGAGAGCCTCTCACAGTCCCTTTCCTGCCGAAGGGTCTGGGGTGCCTCAAGATACCCTTGCTTGCCCTTCTTCTAAATTCACCATTTGGACCCCCATAAAACTTAGCTAAAGCAGATGCAAGTCACTGGACTGGACAACTGACACTTAGGCCAAAGTTTGTAAAACCCCCTTTGCTTTTTATTTGTGGTCTCCAAGTCCTCAACAGCTAGCTTAGCACCCATAGGTGCTCAACAAATGTAGCTTGAACTGAGCTGAAACATGCCAATTTATTTTGATTTTTACAGAAAGTACAGTGTATTTGTACAATGGCAAGTACATTTCAACTGGGGACCTTGCAATGGTTTTTTTAAAAGTAAAGCAAAGCATTTCAGGCCACGTGGCTAGGTCTCTTTTTGTGAGGACGTTAAGTGGACACAGTGTGCCCTGCTGGGAGCCAACTCCCTACAGCCGCTTCTTTTCCCAGCTTCTCTGTCTCCTAAAAATGAATCTAAAGTGTTTTCTTTTTTTATTGTCCCAAGTTTGAGTGTGGTTATAGTGGTTGAGAGTAGTGGTGTGTAGCTAGCAATTTGGGGATTGAAAATGGAGGACGTCCTGGAGAGACCTGTTGTAATTTTAGGCCTTGAATCAGAGATGGTGGGTTCTAATGGACAGGGTGATGGTAATGCCCGAAGGCCACAATCCTGAACTCAGCCGTCTACGAGATCTGCAATTTGCTGCATGCTCTTTGTCGTTCAGCTGAGCACATGAACGAGGTAGGCACACAGCTGACTAACCTGACCTTCAGTTAGCGTGGGGTCAAGCTTGTCTCCCTTGGATCCTGAGTGCAGGGTCAGGGAGGAGTCCTCACCACAAGGAAGACTGTTGATGGTGTTGATGATGATGTTGACTTTGACCTTCTGTGCCAGGGTAAGTGGGAGAAGATTGGCGGTGCTCAGGACACAGCCGTGGAGGTCCATGAGCACATCAACTTGATGGCCCTGGACATAATCATGAAATGTGCTTTTAGCAAGGAGACCAACTGCCAGACAAACAGGTCAGTGACCAGAAAGCAAAAAAATAAAAAATTTGTTCAATATTATCTAGGTCATTTGTTAACACACTGTCCCACCTTTCTCTTTCTCTTCTAGCACCCATGATCCTTATGTAAAAGCAATGTTTGAACTGGACAAAATCCTATCTCACCGTTTCTACAACTGCTTGCATCACCATGACATAATTTTCAAATTCAGCCCTCAGGGCTATCACTTCCAGAAGTTGAGCCAAGTGCTGCGTCAGTACACAGGTATTTCTTGGGTGTGGTTGGGTATGGGTTGTCCAAGTCCACACCCTGTCCTGATGGTCTTGTGTCTATCAAGGAGGATAAGCCTCATGATGAAAACTGAAAAAACTTCTGTTGGTTTTGGTACTGCTATTTGCTCCTCTGAGAGACGGAGAGAAAGACAGAGATGGAGCACTCATATACAGGTTCACTCCCCAGACATCTGCACTGGGTTGGAGTAGGGTGTTGGGATGCAAAGCCAGAAGCTGGACATTCAGCCCAAGCCCCCAACAGGGGTGGCAGGAGCCCAGCTGCTGGAGTCTTCACCACAGAATCCTAGCGTTCACATTACCAGGAAGCTGGGCTCAGGAGCCAGAGCCAAGCATCAAACCAGGACTCACGCCCATGCGGGGTACAGGCATCCTAACCAGTGTTCTAACTGCCTTGACTGCCAAGTAAAGCACTTGACACAGAATTTTTCATTTATTTACTTGAGAGACAGACTGAGTAACAGAGAGAGAGAGAGAGAATCTTCAATCTGCTGCCTACCTCTCCAAATGCCACAACAAGTCAGGTCTGGGCCAGGCTGAGTCCAGGTCTCCCATGTCAGTGTCAGGGACCCAGGTTCAGGAGCCATCACCTGATGCTTCCCGGAGTGCACATTGGCGGGAAGTGGAAAGAGGGAACAGATCTGGGCTCAAACCCAGGCCCTGTGATATGGGACTCTGTTATCCAAACCGGCGTCCTAACCACTAGCCCAAAAACCCACTCCCACCCCAGAATTCTTGTTCTTAGAGAAGTTTTTGTGTAGATGCTGCTCAAATGAAGCACAATTTGAATCCCTTATGAGATTTCGCTACATTATAG
Source organism: Oryctolagus cuniculus (assembly GCF_964237555.1). NCBI lineage: Eukaryota > Metazoa > Chordata > Mammalia > Lagomorpha > Leporidae > Oryctolagus > Oryctolagus cuniculus. The sequence goes on along the minus strand of NC_091438.1, from coordinate 125,726,884 downwards.
TAGCAGTTAGTTTTTCTATATATTATTATTTATAAGCATTATTAATATAAATATGTCAGGTGAGCATATAGGATTTTTGCATCATCATAGCTTTTGCATCATGATTTCAGTAATAATGACAAACCCAAAATGTACAACATAGGAAAGAATAGGGATACAGAGTAAACTTGGACATGAATTCAAAAGGTTAACTCAAAAATAGTTTTGCAAGGCCGGCACCGCGGCTCAATAGGCTAATCCTCTGCCTGCAGCGCCAGCACCTCTGGTTCTAGTCCCAGTCGGGGCACCGGATTCTGTCCTGGTTGCTCCTCTTCCAGGCCAGCTCTCTGCTGTGGCCAGGGAGTGCAGTGGAGGATGGCCCAAGTGCTTGGGCCCTGCACCCCATGGGAGACCAGGAGAAGCACCTGGCTCCTGCCTTCGGATCAGCGCGGTGTGCCAGCCGTAGCACGCCGGCCGCGGTGGCCATTGGAGGGTGAACCAACAGCAAAGGAAGAACTTTCTCTCTGTCTCTCTCTCACTGTCCACTCTGCCTGTTAAAAAAAAAAAAATAGCTTTGCGAAGCATAAGTGCAAAAATTGAAATAGAGTAAGCTTTCTTAGCAACTCAACATTGCTTTTCATTAATACTATAATAGCAAATACTTAGTAAACAATTAATTAATTCATATCAACTCTACCACCTACTAGCAATATCTTTTGACAAATTACTGCGTTGCCTCAGTGTCATCTGCAAAATGGGGCTAGAAAAGAACCTATCTTATAGGCTTGTGTGACAATGACTATGCCAATAGAATCGTGAGTCATTAAATGACAGAATATATTCTGAGAAATGTATCATTAGGCAGTTTCATTGGTGTGCAATACATGCACTTACAAAAACCTACTAGCAGGTGTAGACACACTATATATTATACCTAATAAAATATAGTAGTCCATTTTTGACAGTAACATCATTATGACTGTATTTGAAAAGCACTTTGAGAAGTATCTGGCACTGAAAAACATTAAAGTGCAAGGGTTCTTCTGGGGCCAGCACTGTGGCTCACTTGGTTAATCCTCCGCCTGCGGTGCTGGCATCCCATATGGGCACCGGGTTCTAGTCCCGGTTGCTCCTCTTCCAGTCCAGCTCTTTGCTGTGGCCCGGGAGGGCAGTGGGGGATGGCCCAAGCTTGGGCCCCTGCACCCACATGGGAGACCAGGAGGAATCACCCTGCTCCTGGCTTCAGATCAGTGCAGTGCTGGCCATAGCAGCCATTTGGGGAGTAAACCAATGGAAGGAAGACCTTTCTCTCTCTTTCTCTCTGTCTCTCTCTCTCACTGTCTATGACTCCACCTGTCCAAAAAAAAAAAAAAAAAGTGCAAGGGGTCTTCAAAATGTTCATGGACAGTGCACATTATGAAATAACTATGGATGTATTTCCATTTTTTGGCAATGAATTAAAACTAATGGAGCCACCAGATGCCCCAGCATCACGCACATACTTGCTGGGATGTCTTGCTGGGATGGACCTGGTCTGGTGTGTGTCACCACCAGCTTTATGTGAGTCTGGTGTGCATCCCCATGACTTCACAGGACCTCATGGTTGTGAGACCCAGGTGGGACCCAGCAGAGCTACAGCCCGGGTGGCCAGGGTCTGCCTTTACCACTCCTCCCCAAAAAGTGGACTGACAGCACAGAACCACAGGACTGTGCTAGTTAAATCCAACACCGAGCAGATTTGTAAGGTCCTTGCTCACATGTCAGGACCTGCAAATGGAGCCTCTGGACCCTCCCTAGGGCCAAGCAGAATCCTGTGGTGCCAGTTGATCATGCTTATATTCCAGCCAGCTTCACTTGTGAGTCTACCTCAAAAGCAGACAGCCAAAAAGTATGGGCTTTGATACCTCATGCTGTAATGGTCTTGAGCTGTGGGCCTCAGGGGCGATGCAGTTTGTAGTCGTTTTGGCCACAGGACTAGGAATCTTGGCCTAGCCTCGCCCCAGCAAGGGATTTGCAGGTGCAGACTTTTCTGTCATAGATAATTCCCCAGTTAGTTCTGAATGCATCAACTGTGTGCTTGTGAAAACTCTGGGCTTGGGTATCCCCTGGGGCTGAAACCATAACAACACAATGTTGCACTTACAACAAATCTAGCTGTTGGGTGCCATCTAGTGCTAACGTAGCCCAAGCACCCACTGACTCAGAGAAAATAAGCAGGTGGTTTAATTTTCTGGAAGGACAGCCACAAATAAAGCCAGACTTAAAACACTGAGGCGGGGGGAGCACCTAGTCTTTAAATGTGCTTATGCCATCATGTGCCAACAAGCATCAACAACTTTCAGGTAATCATGATCGAAGCTAATAAACAAAATAAGGTACCAGAAACCAACAAGATAGTAACTGATATTTATAAGTGCTCAGATGAATTTTTTAAAGAGTTATTTATTTATTTAAAAGTCAGAGTTACACAGAGAGAGAAGGAGAGGCAGAGAGAGGTCTTCCATCCGCTGGTTCACTCCCCAATTGGCTACAATGACAGGAGCTAGGCTGATCCAAAGCCAGGAGCCAGGAAGTTCTTCCAGGTCTCCTATGTGGGTGCAGGGACCCAAGCATTTGGGCCATCTTCTACTGCTTTCCCAGGCCACAGCAGAGAGCTGGATAGGAAGTAAAGCTACCAGGATTCGAACCAGTGCCCATATGGGATGCCGGCACTGCAAGTGGCAGCTTTACCCACTACACCACAGCGCCGGCCCCCCAAAATAGCTGTTTTAAGGAAACTCAACAAGCAAATGATTTAATTTTCTAACAGAAAAATAATTTAATTATCTAACAGAGATTGAACAAAGAAATACAAGTAATTTTTAAAAATCAACCAGAAAGGGGGCAGAGCCAAGATGGCGGAATAGTGAGGGCGCACACCGATAGTCCGGGAAAATTTAGTTTAATAAAAGGGGAGTTACGGTAGCCTCAGAAAAAAGAACCAGGAAAATATTGCAGAGGAAACTCTTCTAGATCGAGTGGCTGTGAATCGGAGGACCTACTGGGAGAACAAGGTCGCCCACCACGCGGAAGCCGAGCCGCGGGTGCCGCAGAGTCTGCGCGTCAGTGCAGGAAGGGGAGTGCATGTCACACAGACATCAGCGGGGAGAGTTGGGACATCCAGGGCTCCGAGTCCACACATCGGTGCTGGAAGGGGAGGTGAGCTCAATAACCCGAGACATTGGCGGGGAAACGGGGGTCAGAATCTGGAGGGGGGCCTGAAAGTGCAGCAGACTCACTACCGGAAAGAAGGAAAAAAAAAGCTTGGGGGTTTCTCTCTCTCCCAGCCTTGCAAAGGTTGCAAGGCTGCAAGGCTTGAAGAATTCCCAAGAGACAAAGAGCAGGCCCCCTCTCTGGATTTACATATCAACAGGGGAGAGCTAAGGAACTGAGTCACTACAATTCAGTAGCCTAGGCAACCCAGTGGGAGTCCAGAGGAGCCTACACAGACTCTTTGGGTAGAAGCCAGAGACTGGAAGCTAAATACCATCAATTCTGCACAGCCATGCCGTGCGGTATTACTTACCCCCTGAATAAATAAAATAAAAAATAAATAAATAAATAAATAAATAAATAAATAGAGAGAGATTTACCACACATAACCTGAGGGTGTCACCTTTGCACACCCGTAACCAGGAAGAACCAAGCAGAGCTCTCAGGCCACACCCATCTCAAGCCTCCAAGGCTCCTCCAACAGCAGGCAGTCCACTTAATACGGACATAGTATAAAATAAAAAAAAAAATTAAAAAAAAAAACGCACAGTGATGAAAGAAGAATTAACTAGGCCAAGCAACAAACACAGAAATCGAGGGAACAAGATCAACGATGACACTATGATGCCTCCAAATAAAACACCCCAAACCAAGATTATGAAGATGATGAGATAGAAGAAATGCAAGATACGGATTTCAAAAAATTTATGATAAGAACATTTAGAAGTTTTCAAAAGCAAATCCTTGAACTACAGAAATCCTTATTGGACAGGATTGAAAATCTCTCTCATGAAAATGAAATTTTAAGGAAGAATCAAAATGAAACGCAGAAACTAGTAGAACAGGAAAGTGTGATAGTTAAGAGAAATCAAAATGAAATGAAGAGCTCAATAGATCAAATGACAAACACATTAGAGAGCCATAAAAACAGAATGGGTGAAGCAGAAGAGAGAATATCGGACTTAGAAGACAGAGCACAGGAAAACATACAGTCAAACCAAAGAAAAGAAGAGGAAATTAGAAATCTAAAAAATATTGTTGGGAATCTACAGGATACTATTAAAAAAAAAAAAACCAACATTCAAGTTCTAGGAGTTCCTGAAGGCATGGAGAGAGAGAAAGGATTAGAAGGCCTTTTTAGTGAGATACTAGCAGAAAACTTTCCAGGTTTGGAGAAGGACAGAGACATCCTAGTTCAGGAAGCTCATAGAACCCCCAATAAACATGACCAAAAGAGATCCTCACCACGACACGTGGTAATTAAACTTACCACAGTAAAACATAAAGAAAAGATCCTAAAATGTGCAAGAGAGAACCGTCAGATTACTCTCAGAGGATCTCCAATCAGACTCACAGCAGACTTCTCATCAGAAACACTACAGGCTAGGAGGGAATGGCGAGACATAGCACAGGTGCTAAGAGAGAAAAATTGCCAGCCCAGAATATTATATCCTGCCAAGCTCTCATTTGTGAATGAAGGTGAAATAAAGACCTTTCATAGCAAACAGAAATTGAAAGACTTTGTGGCCACTCGTCCGGCCCTGCAAAAGATACTTAAAGATGTGCTACACTCAGAAACACAGAAACACGGCCATCAATATGAAAGAAGGGAAAGGAAGAACACCTACCAGTAAAAGAGCATGGGAAGCTCAAAGCATATACTAGAAAATATCTCCGGGAAAATGGCAGGGCAAAGTCACTATGTATCAATAGTCACATTAAACATTAATGGTCTTAACTTTTCAGTTAAAAGACACCGATTGGCTGATTGGCTCAAAGAACACAACCCAACTATTTGTTGCCTACAAGAAACACATCTCTCTAACAAAGAGGCATGCAGACTGAAAGTGAAAGGTTGGAAAAAGATATTCCATGCCAACAGAAACCAAAAAAAAGAAGGTGTAGCCATATTAATATCAGACAAAACAAACTTTAATACAAAAACTGTTAAGAGAGACAAAGAGGGGCACTATATAATGATTAAGGGTTCAATGCAACAGGAAGATGTAACTATTATAAATGTATATGCACCTAATTACAGGGCACCGGTCTATTTAAAAGATATGTGAAGGGACTTAAAGGGAGATTTAGATTCCAATACAATAGTACTGGGGGACTTCAATACTCCACTCTCAGAAATAGACAGATCATCCGGACAGAAGATCAACAAGGAAACAGCAGATTTAATTGACACTATTGCCCAAATGGATCTAACAGATATCTACAGAACTTTCAATCCTACGTCTAAAGACTTCACATTCTTCTCAGCAGTGCATGGAACCTTCTCTAGGATTGATCACATACTAGGCCATAAAGCAAGTCTCAGCAAATTTAAAAGAATTAGAATCATACCATGCAGCTTCTCAGACCACAGCGGAATGAAACTGGAAATTAGCAACTCAGGAAACCCCAGAAAGTATGCAAACACATGGAGACTGAACAACATGCTCCTGAATGAACACTGGGTCATTCAAGAAATCAAAAGAAAAATCAAAAACTTTCTGAAAGTAAATGAAGACAACAACACAAAATATCAAAACTTATGGGATACAGCAAAAGCAGTATTGAGAGGCAAATTTATAGCAATAGGTGCCTATATCAAGAAATTGGAAAGGTACCAAATAAATGAGCTTTCAGCGCATCTCAAGGACCTAGAAACACTGCAGCAAACCAAACCCAAATCTAGTAGGAGAAGAGAAATAATTAAAATCAGAGAAGAAATCAACAGGATTGAATAAAAAAAAAATTACAAAAAATCAGCCAAGCGAGAAGCTGGTTTTTTGAAAAAATAAACAAAATTGACACCCCATTGGCCCAACTAACTAAAAAAAGAAGAGAAAAGACCCAAATCAATAAAATCAGAGATGAAAAAGGAAATGTAACAACAGACACCACAGAAATAAAAAGAATCATCAGAAATTACTACAAGGACCTGTATGCCAGCAAACAGGAAGATCTATCAGAAATGGATAGATTCCTGGACACATGCAATCTACCTAAATTGAACCATGAAGACATAGAAAACCTAAATAGACCCATAACTGAAACAGAAATTGAAACAGTAATAAAGGCCCTCCCAACAAAGAAAAGCCCAGGACCAGATGGATTCACTGCTGAATTCTACCAGACATTTAAAGAAGAACTAATCCCATTTCTTCTCAAACTATTCAGAACAATCAAAAAAGAGGAAATCCTCCCAAATTCTTTCTAGGAAGCCAGCATCACCTTAATCCCTAAGCCAGAGAAAGATGCAGCACTGAAAGAAAATTACAGACCAATATCCCTGATGAACATAGACGCAAAAATCCTCAATAAAATTCTGGCCAATAGAGTACAACAACACATCAGGAAAATCATCCACCCAGACCAAGTGGGATTCATCCCTGGTATGCAGGGATGGTTCAACATTCGCAAATCAATCAATGTGATTCACCACATTAACAGACTGCAAAAGAAAAACCATATGATTATCTCAATAGATGCAGAGAAAGCATTTGATAAAATTCAACACCCTTTCATGATGAAAACTCTAAGCAAATTGGATATAGAAGGAACATTCCTCAATATAATCAAAGCAATTTATAAAAAACCCACGGCCAGCATCATATTGAATGGGGAAAAGTTGGAAGCATTTCCACTGAGATCTGGCACCAGGCAGGGATGCCCACTCTCACCACTGCTATTTAACATAATTCTGGAAGTTTTAGCCAGAGCCATCAGACAAGAAAAAGAAATCAAAGGAATACAAATTGAGAAGGAAGAAGTCAAACTATCCCTCTTTGCAGACGATATGATTCTTTACTTAGGGGATCCAAAGAACTCTACTAAGAGACTATTGGAACTCATAGAGGAGTTTGGCAAAGTGGCAGGATATAAAATCAGTGCACAAAAATCAACAGCCTTTGTATACACAAGCAATGCCATGACTGAGAATGAACTGCTAAGATCAATCCCATTCACAATAGCTACAAAAACAATCAAATACCTTGGAATAAACTTAACCAAGGACGTTAAAGATCTCTACGATGAGAATTACAAAATCTTAAAGAAAGAAATAGAAGAGGATACCGAAAAATGGAAAAATCTTCCATGCTCATGGATTGGAAGAATCAACATCATCAAAATGTCCATTCTCCCAAAAGCAATTTATAGATTCAAGGCAATACCAATCAAGATACCAAAGACATTCTTCTCAGATCTAGAAAAAATGATGCTGAAATTCATATGGAGGCAAAAGAGACCTCGAATAGCTAAAGCAATCTTGTACAACAAAAACAAAGCCGGAGGCATCACAATACCAGATTTCAGGACATACTACAGGGCAGTTGTAATCAAAACAGCATGGTACTGGTACAGAAACAGATGGATAGACCAATGGAACAGAATTGAAACACCAGAAATCAACCCAAACATCTACAGCCAACTTATATTTGATCAAGGAGCTAAAACCAATTCCTGGAGCAAGAACAGTCTATTCAATAAATGGTGCTGGGAAAACTGGATTTCCACGTGCAGAAGCATGAAGCAAGACCCCTACCTTACACCTTACACAAAAATCCACTCAACGTGGATTAAAGACCTAAATCTACGACCTGACACCATTAAGTTATTAGAGAACATTGGAGAAACCCTTCAAGATATTGGCACAGGCAAAGAATTTCTGGAAAAGACCCGGGAGGCACAGGCAGTTAAAGCCAAAATCAACTATTGGGATTGCATCAAATTGAGAAGTTTCTGTACTGCAAAAGAAACAGTCAGGAGAGTGAAGAGACAACCGACAGAATGGGAAAAAATATTTGCAAACTATGCAACAGATAAAGGGTTAATAACCAGAATCTACAAAGAGATCAAGAAACTCCACACAAACAAAACCAACAACCCACTTAAGAGATGGGCCAAGGACCTCAATAGACATTTTTCAAAAGAGGAAATCCAAATGGCCAACAGGCACATGAAAACATGTTCAAGGTCGCTAGCAATCAGGGAAATGCAAATCAAAACCACAATGAGGTTTCACCTCACCCCGATTAGAATGGCTCACATGCAGAAATCTACCAACAACAGATGCTGGCGAGGATGTGGGGAAAAAGGGACACTAACCCACTGTTGGTGGGAATGCAATCTGGTCAAGCCACTATGGAAGTCAGTCTGGAGATTCCTCAGAAACCTGACTATAACCCTACCATTCGACCCAGCCATCCCACTCCTTGGAATTTACCCAAAGGAGTTTAAATTGGCAAACAAAAAAGCGGTCTGCACCCTAATGTTTATCGCAGCACAATTCACAATAGCCAAGACCTGGAACCAACCTAAATGCCCATCAACGGTAGACTGGATAAAGAAATTATGGGATATATACTCTTTAGAATACTATACCGCAGCAAGAAACAACGAAATCCAGTCATTTGCAACAAAATGGAGGAATCTGGAACACATCATGCTGAGTGAAGTAAGCCAGTCCCATAGGGACAAATACCATATGTTCTCCCTGATCGGTGACAACTGACTGAACACCAAAAAGGAAACCTGTTGAAGTGAAATGGACACTATGAGAAACGGTGACTTGATCAGCATAGCCCTGACTGTTAATGAACAACTTAATACATTATCCCTCTTAGTAGTTTTTTTTGTCTGTTCTACTTAATATGACTGGTTTAATTCTGTAATTATCACACAGTTATTCTTAAGTGTTGAAAATTAACTGAAATGTGATCCCTGTTAAACATAAGAGTGGGAATAAGAGAGGGAAGAGATGTATAATTTGGGACATGCTCAAGCTGACTTGCCCCAAATGGTAGAGTTAGAAACATACCAGGGGATTCCAATTCAATCCCATCAAGGTGGCATGTACCAATGCCATCTCACTAGTCCAAGTGATCAATTTCAGTTCACAATTGATCATAATGAAAGGACTAAGAGTCAAAGGGAGCACATAAACAAGTCTAGTACCTGCTAACACTAACCGATAGAATAAATAAAGGGGAGAGTGATCCAACATGGGAAGCAAGATACTCAGCAGACTCATAGAATGGCAGATGTCCTAAATAGCACTCTGGCCTCAGAATCAGCCCTAAAGGCATTCCGATCTGGCTGAAAAGCCCATGAGAGTATTTCAGGCATGGAAAGCCAAGACACTCTGGCAAAAAGATCTCTGTGAGTGAGATCCCAGTGGAAAGAACAGGTCTTCAAAGAAGGAGGTACCTTTCTCTGAAGGGAGGAGAGAACCTCCACTTTGACTATGACCTTGTCTGAACAAGATAAGAGTCGGAGAACTCAGAGGGCTTCCATAACCTTGGAAACTCATGACTGAGCATAGGGAGATTACTGATGCCATAGACAGGAGTGTCAATTTGTAAAGTCAACAACAGGAGTCACTGTGCACTTACTCCTCATGTAGGATCTCTGTCCTTAATGTGCTGTACATTGAGATTTAATGCTATAACGAGTACTCAAACAATATATTTCACTTTGTGTTTCTATGGGGGTGCAAACTGTTGAAATCTTTACTTAATGCATACTAAATTGATCTTCTGTAAAAAAAAAAAAAAAAAGAAATTATCAATTCCTAACTTGACTCTCACTGGGATTAAACATGACAATAGGTCTGATCTGATTTCATCATCATTTTAAAAAATCATCTATTATTTTTCACTTTATGTTTCTGTGTGGGAGCAAACTGTTGAAATCCTTACTTAATGTATACTAATCTGATCTTCTGTATATTAAGATAATTGAAAATGAATCTTGATGTGAATGGAAGGGGAGAGGGAGTGGGAAAGGGGAGGGTTGTGGGTGGGAGGGATGGTATGGGGGGGAAGCCATTGTAATCCATAAGTTGTACTTTGGAAATTTATATTCATTAAATAAAAGTTAAAAAAAATCAACCAGAAAAAAATCAATCAGAAATCCCTTAACAGAAGGATTCACTAAGCAAAACAGAAAACATGATCCAAGGCATCAATAGCAGAATAGATCAAACAGGAGAAAGAATTAGTGACCGGAGGAGAAGACTATGCAATACACTGGTGGAGAAGAGATTCCAGTGAACAAAGAATGCTACAGAAACTTAAGGACAGCATCAAAAGGGCACATATCTGAATTATTGGGGTTCAAGAGGAACTTGAGAATGCCAGAGAGGTATAAAAAATATAATATATAAAATATATATTTATAAAATATAAAAAATATCCAAAGAGATAATAAAAACTGGAGAATGATATAACTGTTCAGAAATGAGAAGGTCAGAGGTCACCATTCAGATTCAAATAAGCCAAGTCTACCCCATGACATAAAATAATCAAGCTACCGAAGGCTAGACACAAAGAGATTCTCAAAGCTGTAATAAAAATGAAGCAAGTAACACACAAAGGGGCTCCAATTTGCCTGACTCCAGGTTTCTCAGCAAAAATCTTACATGTCAGTAGGTGAGACTTTCATGTGATGAGAGAAAACATTGTCAGCCAAGAACAGTGCACCTGTGATGCTATCCTTTAGAAATGAAAGGGAGGTGAGGCCGGCACCATGACTTACTAGGCTAATCCTCGGCCTGCGGTGCTGGTACTCTGGGTTCTAGTCCCGGTTGGGGCACTGGTTCTGTCCCGGTTGCTCCTCTTCCAATCCAGCTCTCTGCTGTGGCCTGGGAAGGCAGTGGAAGATGGCTCAAATCCTTGGGCCCCTGCACCCACGTGGGAGAACCAGAGGAATGGCGCAGCACGCAGGCCGTAGCGGCCATTTGGGGAGTGAACCAACAGAAGTAAGACCTTTCTCTCTGCTTCTCTGTCTCTATGTCTCTGTCTCTGTCTCTGTGTGTGTGTGTGTGTGTCTAACTCTGCCTGTCAAAAAATAAAGGGGGGGAGGGGATGAAGACATCCCCAGATCAGAAAACTAAAATAATTAACCACCACCGGTCCTGTCTTACATGAAATTTTAAGAGGAGTTCTTTAAACTGAAAGAGTTGCTAGCAAAGAAAAAGAATATGCTAGAAGGTGCAAAATTCATTGTTAAACATAGTATGTAAACCATGCACAGCTTTAGTATGATGATTGAAACACAAAATAACTAAACTAATATCTACATTATTATGTTACAAGACACTTGATGTGGAAAGATGCAAATGGGAGATCAAAAATTCAAAATATGGGGCGGGCACCGTGGCATACCAGGTAAGGCCACCGCCTGCAGTGCCAGCATCCCATATGGGCACCAGTTTGAGTCCTGGCTACTCCACTTCCTATCCAACTCCTGCTGTGGCCTGGGAAAGCAGTGGAAGATGGCTCAAATCCTTGGGCCCCTGCACCCACGTGGGAGAACCAGAGGAGGCTCCTGGCTCCTGGCTTCAGATCTGCACAGCTCCGGCCATTGCGGCCATTTGGGAAATGAACCCATGGATGAATGATGTCTCTCTGTGTCTCTACCTCTCTCTGTAACTCTGCTTTTCAAATAAATAAAATAAATCTTTGAAAATAAATAAATAAATTTAAAAAAAGGAAGAAAATCAATTAACCACAAAGGAAAAGTAGAAGAGGGAGAAAGGAAGAAAAGGAAGGAAGGAAGGAAGGAAGGAAGGGAGGGAGGGAGGGAGGGAGGGAGGGAGGGAGGGAGGGAGGGGGAAAAAATCTACAGTAGTAAGACTTTACTATTGCAATTACCTTGAATGTAAATGGATTAAAGTCTCCAATTAAAAGAGTTACTGAACTGATTAAAAAGCAAAACCCTAATATATGCTGCTTACAAGAAACTCTCTTCCCCTTTAAGAACATGCATAGCCTGAAGTTGAAAGAATAGAATAAGGTACAACAAATAAACAGAACCCCAAATAAAGAAGGAATAGACATACTTTTCAAATGAAATAAGTTTATAATCAAAAGTAGTGAAAAGAAACAAAGAAGATCATTATATGACAATCAAGGGTTCAATTCAACATGAGGAAATTACATTTATAAATGTATATGCACCAATTATCAGAATGTCCAAATATGTAAGCAAATATTAATAGACTGAGTTTGGGAGGTAAGACTCCAATACAGTAGTAGTAGGAAATATTAACACTCCACTTTCAGCAATTAATAGATCATCCAGGCCGGCGCCGCGGCTCAATAGGCTAATCCTCCGCCTTGCGGCGCTGGCACACCGGGTTCTAGTCCCGGTCGGGGCGCCGGATTCTGTCCCAGTTGCCCCTCTTCCAGTCCAGCTCTCTGCTGTGGCCAGGGAGTCCAGTGGAGGATGGCCCAGGTGCTTGGGCCCTGCACCCCATGGGAGACCAGGAGAAGCACCTGGCTCCTGCCTTCGGATCAGCACGGTGCGCTGGCCACAGCGCACTGGCCGCGGCGGCCATTGGAAGGTGAACCAACGGCAAAAGGAAGACCTTTCTCTCACTGTCCACTCTGCCTGTAAAAAAAAAAAAAAAATAGATCATCCAGACAGAAAGTCAACAAAGAAACAACACAAACTGTACCCTAGACCAATTGAACCAAATTGACATCTACAGAACATTCTGTCCAGCTGCTGCAGGGTACACATTCTTCTCCACAACACTTGAGGAATTCTCCAATGTCGATCAGATGATAAAACAAAAAACAAGTCTCAACGTATTTTTGAAAATAGAAATCATATCAACTATTTTTTCTGGCCACAAGAAAAGTATTTTTCTAGCTTCTAGAAATCAATAAAAAGAGAAACTTCAGACACTACATAAATATATGGAAATTAAACAACTTAATCTGAACAACTGATGGATCTAGGAAGAAATAAGAATGGAATTTTAAAAATTCTTGAAATAAATGAAAATGGAAACAATATAGCAAAATCTATGAGCTACAGAAAAAGCATTACTAAGAGGGAAGTTTAGGAGCAGGCATTGTGGTGCAGCAGGTTAAGCCACCACTTGGGATGCCCACATCCCTTAGAGTGAGTAAAGTCCCACCTCCACTTCTGACCCAGCTTCCTGCTAATGTGCCTGAGTCAGTAGATACTTGGGTCCCTGCCACACACATGGAGACTAAGATGGTGCTTCTAGCTACTGGCTTTAGCCTGGCCTAACCTTGCAAGTGAAGTAGTGGATGAAAGATTCTCTCTCTCTCTCTCTCTCTCCCCCCTCCCCCGTAACTCTGACTTTCTAGTAAATAAAATAAATCTTTTTTAAAAAAAGAAATGAAGAATTAAATTAGTCAAATATTAAATACAATGGAAAGCTTTAATAACAGACTGATGCAGGCTAAAGGAGTAATCCTTGGAACTATCTCAGTGAGACAAAAAAAAAAAAAAAGGAAGAAGAAGAAAATAGAAAAACTGAATACCGTGTTTGAGATTTATGGGATACTATCAAATGACCAAACAGAGACTGAACAACATGCTCCTGAATGAACAGTGTGTCACAGAAGAAATCAAAAAGTTCCTAGAAAAGAATGATGATAAAAATACAATATATCAAAACTATGGAATGTAGCAAAGCAGTGTTAAGGTGGAATTTTATAGCAATTAGTGCTTACATCAAAAAATTGGAGAGGTATCAAATAAATGATCTAGCAATGTGTCTCAAGGACCTAGGAAAACAAGAACAAGCCAAACCCAAAATTAGTAGAGGAAAAAAATAAAATCAGAGAGGAAATAAACAAAATTGAAACCAAAAAAAAATTTAAAAAAAAAAACAAAAAACAAAAAATGAAGAGCTGTTTGAATAAAAAAACAAAATTTATATACCATAATCATCAGGACTTGTTACAAACAGCTATATGCAAGCAAATTGGAAAATCTAGAAGAAAGGGATAGATTTCTGAACACGTACAATCGCCAATCACCAAAACTGAATCATGAAGACATAGAAAACCTAAATAAATAAATAACCAAGATGGAGACTGAATCAGTAATAAAGAGCCTGCCATCCAGAACTGGATGCCTTCACTGCTGAATTCTAGCAAACCTTTAAAGAACTAATTCCAATTCTTTTCTAATTATTCTGAACAATTAAAAGGGAAGGAGCCCTCCCAAACTCCTTCCATGAGGCCAACATCACCTAAATTCCAAAACCAGAAAAAGATTCAGCAGGGGCCAGCACTATGGCATTGTGCGTTAATGCGGTTACCATTAATTGTGGAAAGCTGGGGCCGGTGCTGTGGCGCAGCGAGTTAAAGCCCTGGCCTAAAACACCAGCATCTTACATGGGCGCTGGTTCTAGTCCCAGCTGTTCCTCTTCCAATCCAGCTCTCTGCTGTGGCCTGGGAAAGCAGTAGAGGATGGCTCAAGACCTTGGGCCCTGCACCCATGTGGGAGACCTGGAAGAAGCTCCTGGATCCTGGCTTCAGTCAGCGCAGCTCCAGCCATTGCAGCCATCTGGGGAGTGAACCAGTGGATGGAAAACCTCTCTCTCCCTGTCTCTACCTCTCTCTGTAACTCTGTCTTTCAAATAAATAAAATAATCTTTAAAAATAATTGTGGAAAGCTGTCAGTCATTTACTACTTCACATATTTCTTCTGTTCCTGTCTCTTTTCCTTGTCCTTTGTGGGGTGTGTGTGTGTGTGTGAGGAACTCCCTGATATCTTTCTTTCTTCTATGTAAATTCATTTCATCTTTCTTCTAAATATAGATCAACAATTTTAGCTTCCACATATGAGAGAAAACATGTGATATTTGTGTTTCTGTGTCTGTAGCCCAATTTTTTTTTTTTACCCTTACAAGTCATTTGGTCTTTTTGTCTGGAGTCTGAGGAAATTCTTTTTTTAAAGATTTATTTTATTTATTTGAAAGACAGAGTTACAGAGAGAGGTAGAGACAGAGACAGAGGTCTTCCTTCCACTGGTTCACTCCCCAAATGGCCACTACAGCTGGAACTGAGCTGATCTGAAGCAGGAGCCAGGATCTTCTTCTGGGTCTCCCACACGGGTACAAGGGCCCAAGGACTTGAGCCATCTTCTGCTGCTTTCCCAAGCGCATTAGCAGAGAGCTGGATTGGAAGTAAAGCAGCCAGGACTCAAACCAGCGCCCGAAGGGGATACCAACACTTCAGGCCAGGGCTTTAACCCTACTGTGCCACAACACCTGCCCCAAGGAACTTTTTTTCTTTGTCTTTACTGTCTAATAGTTTTACTAGGATACATATTAGAATTGGCCATTCCATTTTTCCAGGCTTGGAGATGTATTTAGTTTTGTCTTATTTCTAGATGGTTTTCTTGGATTATGTTTTAAATATTAGTTCTGTCCCAAACTTTTGTTCATTTCTTTTTTCTTCCAGCCCTTTAATTATACATGTATTGGCATTTTGCCCTGTCTTCCATGTCTTTTTATAATTTTTTCTTTTTTTATTTTTTATTTTTTTGACAGGCAGAGTGGACAGTGAGAGAGAGAGACAGAGAGAAAGGTCTTCCTTTGCCATTGGTTCACCCTCCAATGGCCACCGCAGCCGGCGCACTGCGGCCGGCGCACCGCGCTGATCCGATGGCAGGAGCCAGGTACTTATCCTGGTCTCCCATGGGGTGCAGGGCCCAAGCACTCGGACCATCCTCCACTGCACTCCCTGGCCATAGCAGAGAGCTGGCCTGGAAGAGGGGCAACTAGGACAGAATCCGGCACCCTGACCGGGACTAGAACCCGGTGTGCTGGCACTGCAAGGCGGAGGATTAGCCTATTGAGCCGCGGCACCGGCCTTTTTGTAACTTTTTCATGAAGGTATTAGACTGAGGAAGAAGAGAATGATTGGTCAGTTGCATATAAATTTGTAATCATAATCAGCTTGCCTTGTGATATAACCTATGTTTTCCATCTGTTGTTTTTGTTTTGGAGCTTTGGATTAAAAGCTGTTCATTTTGGTGAGAAAATGAGCCATCTGTGAAAACTAAGTGTTTTAGTACCTACTCTGGCCTCTGGAACTCAGACAAGATTTGAAGCTACTCCTGGGCCACGGCTTTCTTTTTCATTTATTTGAGTTTGACTGACTTCTTTATCACTTTGGTAATGGAGAACTATCATCCTACCCAGAACAGGTCCTCCAAGACAGAAGGAAATCCCTCCAGGGTGGGGTGAAGCAGGCTAGCGCTGGGAAGACGGAGTACCAGGATTTCCTGGATATTGTCCTTTCTGCCCAGGTAAGACTTCCAACACTGTGAGTCGGCTCCAGTAACCGGTTAATTCTGTGGGTAGATGAGTGTGTAGGAATATGGGGAGGAGACAAAAGCAGAACAAAGAAAATAATGAACAGCTCCCCAAGGAATTAAAGCCAGACTTGGAAAAAAGAAAGGGAAAAGTCCTTCCTGGGTTTCCACCTACTGGCCTGCCCTGCAGATTCTGGACTCAAAGATTGCAATACGAGTTGCAGTACCAACTGTTTCCTGATTTGCAATATCAACTCTTTCCTGATTTGCAGTACCAACTCTTCCCTGATTTGCAGTACCAACTCTTTCCTGACTTGCAATATCAATTCTTTCTTGTCCAGCCTTTTGGCCTTGACGGATTTCACAATCATGTGATCCAATTCCTTAAAATAAATCTCTGTCTCGATATACCCAAAAAACCTGGTTGACCAAATTTATTAGTTCTTTGAATTGATGAGTTGGCTCCATGTAGACTGGGGTGAAGATGGAGTTCCAGAACTCTGTCACTGGGAAGGAGCTGATGCAAGTTAAACTGCTGATTTGGCAGGACTTGGAGGTAATCAGATAGATACACAAACTCACTTGAAACTAATTTTCTGCCTTGCACCATTGTTTTGACTGGACCTCCACAAACATTATCACCAATATTCCAGACAGATTTCTCTGCTGTCTGTTCTAGCGCGAGAATGAAGACAGCTTCTCGGACGCTGACCTGCAGTCTGAGATGAATACATTCATATTGGCAGGGCACAGTACCACGGCCGCGAGCCTCTCCTGGTTTCTCTACTGCCTGGCTTTGAACCCTGAGCACCAGGAAAGATGCCGGGAGGAGATCAGGGACGTCCTGGGGAACGGGTCTTCCACCACCTGGTAAGATCCACATGGGATTTTGCTTTTGGTGAGACAGTCTTTTTCCTGGTACCTTGGTGACCGTCATGCCTGAAGATGCTTGCTCTTGGGAGCAGAAAAGGTAGATGATGTTTCTGTATCTGGAGAGCCTCAAATTATCCCTGTGTCTCTTGCAAAAGAAGCTCGCTCATCCACAAACGGTCATTGATTTTCTAATCACCTGAGCTCTGGTGTGTTGGAAATGAGGACGTGGTCCCAAGGCTGCGTCTACAGCTTCACTGGTGGGCTCGTCTCCTAAGGGCTGTGCAAGCAGCTGCACCATTTCAGTGTTCAGTCATCTTTCATATTTTTCACTGACAAATTGTGTGTGTGTGTGTGTGTGTGTGTGTCCAGTGCATATATGTAGAATGAAGAAATCAATCAATGGCCTCAGCATACTTATTTTTTGTGGTAAGGAAGTTAAAAATCTACCCTCCAAGAAATTTTCAAATGTACAACTAATTATTGATAATTGATATAATTGATAATTATTGATAATCAGATATTATGCAATAGGGCTCTTGAACATATTCTCCTAACTGAAATTTTACACCCTTTGGTCAGCATCTTTCCAATCTGTTGTCCCACCCCAGCCCCTGGTGAGCAGCATCGTACTGTTCTGTAAGTTCAACTTTTTAAGGTTCCACAAGTAAGGAGGATCAAGTGGTCTTTGTCTTTCTGTGCCTGGCTTATTCACTCAGCATAGTATCCTTCAAGTTCATCCATGTTGTCATAAATAACAGAATATCTTTCTTTTTAAAGATTAAGAAGTGTTCCATTGTGTGTATGTATGTCCCTCACATGTTCATCTCATGATGAACACTTAGGTTGACTCAATATCTTGACTTTTTGAATAATTCCATGATGAACATGAGAGTGGAGATATCTCTTCAACATACTAATTTCATTCCCTCTTGGACAGATGAGGGTACTTCCAAAAGTTCACGAAACATGAAATCAAAAGATAGGTTTATTTTGGTGTGAAAAAAAATTAAAATCCATGAATAGTTTTGCATAATATGCAAAAAGTCTTTTCATATGTCCAGAGTGGAATTGCTATATCCCACAGTAGTTCTATTATTAACTTCTTATACAATTTAAATTTTAAAGAAGCTGAGAAAAGACAGGGAAAACAAGTATGCACTCATACTTATAGAGTCTGTTATATTTGCTTTTTGCTTAATTTTAGAAATAAATGTTAATGTATATAACATGATGTTATGCAATGGATGCAGATAGTAAAATGATGACTGTAGAGAAGCAAACTTACAAATCTATCACCTTACAGAGTTACCTGTTTTGTGTGTGGTGACAGCAGCTAAAATCCATGTATTTAGAGAAATCCCTCGCAGTTGACTGTGTTAACCACAGGCCTCGTGCTGCGCATTTGGCCTCCAGACTTGTTCAGCCCACTTGTTTACTCCTCTGCATCCTCCGGTCCACACTCCCCACTCCTCCTACACTCCTGCCCAGGCGATGACTGGTTTATTCTTGACCCTTTTGTCAGATTCCACAGGTAAGTGAGTTCTCATAATGTGTTCTTCCCCGCATCTGACTCACCTCACCGCTGTGGCCTCCACGTCCAGTCAGGTGCTGATGGACGGCGTAATCTTTTCCTGAGCGTGAATGCATCCCATTGTGCACATAACCGCAGTCTGTCTGTCCGTCTGTCCTTCCATGGACACAGGTTATTTTCATCTTGCTTCCTGTGAATAAATAACACCACAGTGAACATGGAAGTCCTAATGTCTTTATGAGCTAATGATTTGATTTCTTTACAGTATATACCCAGATTAGAGCTTGCTGAATCAAATAGCAATTCTAGATTCTTCTTTTAAACTATTTTATTAATATTTTATATTTACATTTTTATTAAAATTAATATTTTATTTTATAATATATAGTGCAATATTTTATACACAGTATAATATATAGGCATAAACTGATCAAATCAGACAACTGGTCTTTCCATCTCCTTATTTTCCTCTGTGTTCAGATCCTACCAGCTCCTCTCTTCCCATTCTTTATGATACATGGTTATGCGTCACAGCCACCCCACTGTGCTGTGGAACACTGGGACTTTTCCATTTGATGGTGGTTTTTTTTTTCATTTGATGGTGTTTTGGTACCTATTACCCAACCCGCTTCTATCCTTCATCCCATTCTTCCTACCTCCTGTAATCACAATCCTAAATTCAGATTTACTGTTTTTTAATTCCCACATATCAGAGAGAATATATGGTATTTATCTTTCTGTGTATAGCTTATTTCAATTTCCATAATGATCTCCAGATCTATCCATTTTGCTGCAAATGTCATAATTTCATTCTTTTTCATGACTGAATAATATTCCTTTACACACACACACACACACACACATCACGTTTTCTTTATCCATCTACCTGATGATGGACACCTTGGTTGTTTTCATATCTTGGCTATTGTGAATGACACTGCAGTGAAAATGGGAATGCAGGTGACTGTCTAGTATGCTGATTTCATTTCCTTCACATCTATACCCATTTTTGAGATAGCTGGGTCATACGGTAGATTTGTTGTTTGGTTTTTTGAGGAAACTCCATACTGTTCCCCTTAATGGCTATGCTAAATTACATTCCCAGCAACAGTGCATAAGAGTTCTCTTTTCTCCACATTGTCACTAGCATTTGTTATTGTTTTATAATAACCATCCTAACTAAAATGAGGTGATACCTCACTGTTGTTTTGATTTGCATTTCCCTGATGGCTAGTAATATTGACTATTTTTTCATGTATTTGTTGGCCATTTGTGTGTCATCTTTTCAGAAATGTCTACTCAGCTCCTTTGTCCATTTCTTAAGTTAATTGTTTGGGGTTTTGTTGTTGACTTTTTTTAGCTCCTTATATATTCTGGATATTAATTCTTTGCCAGATGAATAACTTGCAAATATTGTCTCCCACTACATCAGTTGTCCCTTCCCCCTACTCATTGTCTCCCGTGCTGTGTGGAAGCTTCTTAGTTTGATATGGTCCCATTTGTCTAGTTTCACTTTGGCTGCCTGGGCTTTTGGGATCCTGTTCAGTAAGTCATTGCCTAAACCAACATCTCAGAGTTTTCTTCTAGTGCTTTCACAGTTCCAGGTCTTACATTAGAACGCTTAGGCAAGAGAGAGAGATGAAAGGCATACAAATGGAAAAGGAGAAAACCACATTATCCCGACCTGCAGATGACATGGTTCTACAGAGAGAGAAACCTAAGGGCTCTGCCAAGGGATGATTTGAGTTGGTAAATGAATTCAGTAAAGTTTGCAGGATACAAAATCCACGCCAAAAGTCAATAGCATTTTTATACACCAATGATAAACTCACTGAGAAAGAAATTATAAGAACAATCCCATTCACAATAACTACACAAAAATAAAATATTTTGAAATCAATTTAACCAAGGATGTGAAAGATCTCTACAGTGAAAGTTATAAGACATTAAGGAAGAAACTGAAGATAATACAAAACCTCCATGTTCATGTATTGAAAGAATATTATTAAAATGCACATATTATCTTAAGCAATTTACAGATCCAACTTAATCTTCATAAAAATGCTAATGACATTCTTCACAAAACAAGGGGGGGAAAGCCTAAAATTCTTTTGGAAGCACCAAAGTCCCTGAATGGCCAAAACAATCCTGAGTTAAAGGAACAAAGCTGGGGGCAGTGTAATACCAGATATCAAGGCATACAAAAAATACTTGTAAACAAAGCCACCTGATACTGGTATAAAAACAAAGTGGAACAAGATGGAGAACCCAGAAATGAATCTATCCTGGCTAATGATCTACATCAACGCAGGAGAGAGACAGTCTCCTTAATGAATGGTACTGGGGAAGCTAGACATCCATATGCAGAATATTGAAACGTAACACTCCCCACACACCTCTCACCCTGTATTTATGAATTTTTGGGGGAAGTGCAATACTGTTGACCACAAAGGCTGCACTAATTTACATTCTCATGAACAGCATGCAAGGGTTCCCTTTTCTTCACATCCTCATCAATACTTGTTATCTTTTTCCTTTAGATAATAGTCATCCTAACACATTTTAATGTATATCTCACTGTGATTTTGATTTGCATGTCCCTATGGGTAGTGATGTTGATCCTATGTTCACATATCTGTGGCTATTTGTATGCTTCCTTTTGAGAAATGTCTGTCTGGGTCCTTTGCTCATTTAAAAATTTTATTTATTTATTTGAGAGGCAGAGAGACAAACAAACAGAGCTGCCATCTACTGGTTCATTCCCTAAATGTACACAATGGCTGCAGGGTAGGCCAGGGCCCGAGCCAGGAGGTCATCGTTTGCTGCCTCCTAGGGTCTACACTGGCAGGAAGCTTAAGTCAGGGGCAGATCCAGAACTCAATCCAGGCACCCCATTTACGGGAGTCTTCACTGCTAGGCCAGATGTCCACACTCGGCCATTTGTTACTGCAGTTGTTTTCTGCTATGCAGATGGATGAGTTCCTTATGTACTTTGATATTAACTCCTTATCAGATACATGATCGGCAAATATTTTTTCCATTTGGTAGGCTACCTCTTCACTCTGTGAATTGTTTCCTTTGCTGTACATAGCCTTTTTTTATTTCTGAATTGGACTTATTAATTAATTCAGAAGACTTTTAATACTTGCAAGAACATACAGGATCTCAAATGTGATTATTATGTTTTTAGGAAAGACAAAAAAGCTGTGCTTACAATAACTCATTACCCTGTTAATTAACAATCTGAAAAAAAATCAAGTAAGAATTATTCACTTATAAAGAAAAATGCATCAATTAACATTCTGGGGTCTGGTGTCCTCATTTTCCCCTAAACTAGTGTGTCTTATAAATTAAGCGTTATTTTTAAGACTACTTTGAAATTATTATAGACTCACAGGAAGTGGCAAAGGTTTATGAAGAGGAACTGTGCACACGTCACTCACTTTGCTTCATTAATTAAGTCTCACATAGATATGTAATAATATCAAACGAAAAGAACTGAGAGTGGCATAAATTGTGTGTATTGTTCACTTTCCCACATGTATTAGCTTGTATAAACACAATAGCATTCAAGATATAGAACTATTTCATCACTACAAATTTTCTCCCTCAAAATAGCTTATCCCTTGTGAGGGTGGGGAGTATTCACCCTGCATACCCTATAATGTTCATGAAATCATTTGATCTGGCCCTACTTAGACTACTGCGGGTGTGATTTGAAATTCAATAAGCCTATAGTAAGCTAATTTTTAAGCCAGTAATTTTGTATGGCCCATGAATGATATTATAAAATATTAGCAGACAAAGGTTCACCACCCCTGTTGGGGAGTCACACCTACACCCCCTCACTGATCTAAGCCTGTTTCTGCATTGTAAGCAAGTGTAAAAGATAACTCTATTTTAGGAATTTTAAATGATTCAGTGCATTAACAGTGAAAACTATCACTTCAAATCTTATAGCATACTTTATGAAAATATAAAAATAAACTTCAATATGAATTGCTTTAAATATTCTGAAGAGAACAAATATATCTAAATTTTCTATGGATCAATTGGTTTTCTGAAGCCATGAAGGCCTGAATTCTAGCAAGTAGTTTTCATGTAAATAGATTTTTTTTCTTGCTATCATGAGCAACTTGTAAAATTGAGGCAATAGAGTCATCCAATTTATGAGATAAATGAATTATTAAAACACATCTACACCACTATTTAGGTAATATACACAAGGATTATCTGAATTTGAATTGATTTACTCCTGTAATTATCCCTTTATTAGTTTATCTTGTCTTTTTTAACCTATAAACATTATCCAGTAAACAATGATGCCAAGAACACACCAGCACCAGTCCCAAAGCATCTCTCGCTCTCTCAAACTATGTAAGTTGTTATACTCAGGAGTAGATACCATGGGCCGGCGCTGTGGCATAGAAGATTAAGCATCTGCCTGCAGTGCCGGCATCCCATATGGGCAACAGTGAGTCCTGGCTGCTCCGCTTCCAATCCAGCTCCCTGCTGATGGCCTGTGAAAGCAGGGGAAGATGGCCCAAGTGCTTGGGCCCCTTGTGCATAGATTTTAAATTTGATACCATCAGTACATTTCTATATTTTTGCTTTTGTTGCCTGTGCTTTGGATATTGTATCAAAAAAAAATCTTTGTCAAGATCAATATCAAGAAATTTTCTCCCATGTCTTTTCTTTTGCTAGTAGTTTTTACTGCTCCAGATTTTTTGTTTGTTTGTTTTTAAAGATTTATTTATTTACTTGAAAGTTGGTTACACAGAGAGAGAAGGAGAGGCACAGAGAGAGAGAGAGAGAGGTCTTCCATCCAATGGTTCACTCCCCAGATAGCCACAAAAGCTGGAGCTGCGCTGATCCAAAGCCAGGAGCCAGGAACTTCCTCTGGGTCTCCCACATGGGTGCAGGGGCCCAAGGACTTGGGCCATCTTCTACTGCTTTCCCAGGCCACAGCAGAGAGCTGGATCAGAAGTGGAGCAGCCAGGTCTTAAACTGGTGCCCATATTGTATGCTGGTATTGCAGGCGGCAGCTTTTACCCGCTACACCACAGTGCCGGCCCCCACTGCTTCAGTTCTTATGTTTAAGTCTTTACTGCATTTTGAGTTGCTTTTGTATATGGAGTGAGAGCGGGGTCCAGTCTGTCCTTCTACACATGGATGTCCAGTTTTCTCTACACCATTCGCTGAAGAGATTAACACCCATTGTGTTCTTGGCACCTCTGTTGAGATTAAGTGGCCACAAAGGTGTGGATGTGCTTCTGGCCTCTGTCCTATTCCATGGTTCATGTGTCTGTTTTGTGAAAGCACCATGCTGTCTTGATTACCATAGCTTTGTAGTAGACTTTCAGATCAGGTAGTGCCTCTCACAAGATACGCCATCTGTGTATGGCTGCGAATTTATTATTAGAGGGGATTCCAAGTGGGGAACCTCCTATTCTCCCATCTTGACAAGTCATTGTTTTTTAATTGTTTACTGAATTTGGAGACACTGGACATCACCTCCTAATGCGAATTTGATACTTTACCCTTGATTAGAGTGGATATCTATACAACTCAAATATTGACTGTCCCATGTCTGCTTGTTCTAAATGTGAAAACAATAAAGCAATCCTTGTCAGGTGAGAAAACTAAGCCCAGAGGATCTACTTACTACCATTTATTTTAATGAGAGAACTGCCAATAATATTATAGGGAAGAGTTTTTACTCTGTAATACACACTTATAGTCACATATAATTTAATTTGTACATGGAATTCTGAAACTTCACTCTGCTCCCCAATAACAATAAAACAACACACTCCAAACAGTGAGGAAGCTAAAGAGTTTTTCAACTTTTCTTTTTGTTTTCTTGCACCATGACTGATACGGAAAAAAATTGTTTTTATTAATTATACAAAGTTGCAGGGCAAGTAGAATTACTCTGTCTTATCCTGAGCTTGCAGAGGAAAGAGTTCAAAATTAAAATTTCACATTACCACGTGACCAAAGCCTACATTCAAAATAAGTCATCAGAAAAGCAAATACAAACACAATAAAGCAATGAGACCAGATAAATGCAGTCATTTTAGTGAACCAACCTGACTAGCCAGGATGCTAATTTAAAAAAAAAAAAAAAAGCGACTGTATTCCTCTGCTAACACTTCAGACGTGCGCCACAGGACCAGCCCTTTTCGTCTCTGGAGAAAATCCTGAGTGGATCTCATAGAGTTCCCATCCGCTTGCATCACAACAGGGCTCACATCAGTGAACTGGCCCAGAGACATAACAAGACCTTCCAACACTCGTCCTCTTGGAGCTCCCCCTTCAGTCCCTGCTTGGTGCTTCCTGGGGCCCGGGAGCCTGCATGGCTGGTTGAGGGCTTCTGCTTGGCTAATCTTGCTGACCTTCTCGTCCACCTAGCAGCTGCTCTTCCAAACCAGTCCTGACACGGTTCCCGGAGGAGCAGGGGCAAGGAGACAGGGGCTGGTGTGACTGTGGCCGTGCCCAGAGGACTTGATGGGGATCCCTTGCTCCCCTGACTCTCCGGGGTTCGTGGAACGCCATCACGAGAACTCACCGCTGGTGAGTTACGGGACGGAGGAGTTCTGGGCTTTAAGCAGAATCTTTCTCAGGTCGGTTCCAGACCTCTCCCACTGGTCCGTTTGGTTCCGAGAACACACTTGCGCTTTTCCGCCTGGCTCAGCTGCTGTCTCCTGCCTCTCTCTGTGTTCTGAGCCACAGCCTCTTGTGTCCGTCCGGAGCTCCCCACAGTCCAGGGAGCACCTCCCCATCTGATTGATCCTCTTGAAGGCTCCCTTTGATGGAGATGGGGAAGCACTCTCCAATCTCCACAGCTTCCACCATGCCAACAACTCTCTTCCAGGGTTTTTTTTCTCTTGTAATTCTTAAGCCTCTCTCCTCTATCCTCAGCCATCCCTGTGCGTTCTTGCTCCGGATGCTGAACTAGGAAGTGCAGTCACCGCCTTAGAGACCCTGTGCTGGCAGTTTAACTTTGCAATCAGGATGTTTGTCACCTGTTTGCATCCTCTTCTCTGGGACCTCTGTCTCTGACCCGCGGCATAAAGAGTCTCGTTTTAATATTCTGTTACATAAACTGATGGCAAAGTAGAGTTAACACCTGGCTGATATTTACCCAAAAAAGATCAAATAGAAGGACAGATCCGTGTTGACAAACTGGATGTGGCCTCTGAGTCCCCTCCCTGTCCCCCAGGGAGCAGCTGGACGAGCTGTGCTTCACCTCAATGTGCATCAGCGAGACGTTCCGCCTGTTTCCTCCAGTCCCGGCCGTTTCCAGAGAACTCAGCAAGCCCCTCACCTTCCCGGACGGCCGCGCGCTGCCTGCAGGTCTCTGCCCTCTCTTCCTAAGCACTTCCTGAAGACAGTGGGCTCCTAGGGACCACAGTGACAAACACTGCAAGGTTCCTGAGCTGTCAGAGAAGTCAAAGATAATCCTGAGGACAGCTGGCTTAGGTTTGGGCACCTTAAGAGCTCAGAAAATGTGAATTGCAATGACTTTCCCAAAGACGCATAGCCAGGTGCAGCAAAACTAAGCCCGGAAGTCACACCCCCGGAACCCCAGCCCCGCGTTTCTTCCCCTGGGGGACATTGGTGCTGAGGTCATCGTTGTCTGACCAAGTTTGAAACCTCATGGGAGCTGAGGGAGCTGAGCAAGTTTATCTCTATCCGGGAGACCCAGGAAGGAGAAAGAGGGGCGTACACCAGGGTGGGGTCTTTGTCCTCATCACCGTAGTCACTCTCACAAGCGTGCACCACTCCATAGTTCACACAGAGCCCTTCAAACACCTTACCTGGTTTTCCCCTTGAGCGTGATCTTAACAGACACATGTGCAGTGTTTGACAGTTTCTGAAACCCTTTTAAACATTTGTGATGAGCCAGAAACCCACTGGGGGAGCACACTGTGCAGTTGAGGTTGGCCGATGTGGGCAGAGCTGTCGGAGGCCGGTGCAAGGAACCTAAGGTGGCCCAGAACGGCACAGGTGTCTGAGCAGTGGTCCGCTGATGCCGGCCTTAGGAAACAGCCAACAGTGCTGTTGTAGCCGACAGCTGCCGCTGTCACTGCAACTCCGTTGACAGACCCAGACTCACTTCATCAGAACAGCTTCTGTTAGCCCAGTAATCCTCACATTCTCCTCCCTTCCATGCTGAACCACATGGACATTTCCAGAAATTTCATACCGTCCACGTATCAACAGCAGTGACAGGAACTTGCCATTGGAGCCACATGATGGAATTCAACTCTGGTTCTTTGCACCCAAACTGTCTCAGGGGGAGATTTAGAGGCCATAACAGAGATTTAAGTAATTTCCAAAGATAATAGAAGCCATAAGCATAGTTTATGATTCTGACATGGCACCAACTGCTCCTTAAAGTGGAACCATGTAATCCAATTAAATCGCTGTTTTGAAAACTAAGATGCCAGTGCAAACCTCTTTTCTTTCCCTCCTTTCTCAGGAATGATCGTGGTCCTCAGCATCTGGGGTCTTCACCACAACCCTGCTGTCTGGAAGAACCCAAAGGTGTGGCTCTCTCACACACACACACACACACACATACACGCACACACACTTCGAAGAGCGAGTTTTGTGCTGTTCACCTTCTGGCAAGCGAGCCTGCAAGTGGCCCCTCAGTTAAGGCAAATGATACAAAGAAAACAAAAATAAGCACAAACCAATAAAAGATCATATGGGGCATATTCCCATATCCCTGGTTGAAGTTCAAGTCCCAGCTCCATTTCGGATCCAGCTTCCTGCTGTTGGACACCCTGGGAAGCAGCAAGGATCCCTGCCACCTACATAGGAGATTCAAATTGAGTTCCTGGCTCCTGGCTTCAGCCTGGCCCAGCCCCAGCTGTTGCAGGTGTTTGGGGAGTGAACCAGCAGATAGAAGATTCTCTGTCTCTGCCTTTCAAAATAAATAAATAGATGGATGCCTAGATTAGATAGGTAGATAGGTAGATAGATAGATAGATAGATAGATAGATAGATAATTTTTAAAACCTTTTGCACTCAAATGAAGTTATCCTCTTCTGTTCCTGTTCTGTCTTTACCTTTGAATGAACAGGTCCACTGATGCCACACAGTCTGTTCTCAGCCCCCACAGTCTGTGGTCCTGCCCTTAGCTGGATGTCAGATTGTGATCTGTTAATTGTGTACTCCAGGTAACTCGCTTTTGCTGGATGGAAAAGATTCCCAGGCAGAAATCCATGACGTGCTCAAGTTGGGCAGTTTGAATATTTTATAAAGGAACTATTAACAAAGATATGAATGGGTTTGAGGAAAAGTGGAGCAAATCCCTACCAGAAGTGCTTGGTCCTTGTGGCCTGGCAGGCATGGGAGGGAAGGGTACAGAGCCTGGAAGGAGGGTGCTTCTGGGGAAAGCTGTGGAGAGACACGATCACACTGATGCAGCCAGTGGCAAGGAGCCCGGGGAACAGAAGCCCTCAACTCTCCCTCTCTCCAGATGCCCTGTCAATGCCTCTTACTGACCAAACCCAACAGGAAGCCATGGGCGCCAGCTTCCTGGAGCCCTGAAGAGGGAGGGAGAAAGGAGAGAACATCTAGACAGGCAAAAAAAGATTGAAGCAAGCCTGAGATCTTCGATTCAGTGTTTGTTTGTTTCTTACTACACATTGCCTATTGCTTTATCATTTTTTTGAAATACTTATTTAGTTCAACAGCAGGAAAGTCACCTGAAGTTTAGCTATTACATTCATCAGAAGAAGAAATATCTGTCAAGTGGGCGCATGTAGACTACAAATTTGACATCCAGTTAAAGTCTAGCTTGGTGGCAAACACGAAAAGTACTTGAGGCGCTTCTCACATCTCCATGGCAGCTTCTTAGAGTTTGGCGCCTTCAGTGTGCTGGTCCCACAGGGAAATTGGCTCAGCACACTCTTAGTTTCTTATCTTTACTTCCAAGAGGTACTGTTTCTTTTTTTATTTTTATTACTATAAAGAGAACAGATTTCATGTATTTCATAGAACAAGTCTGAGAAGATAGTCCACACTTCCTCCTCTTCCTTTTTTCTTTTTTCCTGTGAGTTTCACAACAATATGATTTTAATTTACTTGAGTTCCTGAACCTCGAAACACTCCCAGCCTTCTTTCACAGAGGCCTGTGAGGTCAAGCTCTGTTACACTTGTCCCAGTAACAACTGACCTCCCACTCATCTCAGCCTCACTTCCAAGTGGATGCACTCTCACCTCCAAGGTGAAGACCAGACCAGTTACCACGGCAGGCTTTTTGCCTCCCTCCTACTTAGTCTGAATAGCAGACAAGCCCATTAGGAGGCCAGCCAGGGTCTGCAGGTCAGGAGGCGCGGTGTCCAGTGGAGCGGCGGTTAGCCAAAACTGTTGCTGAGCACTTGAAATGTGCCTTCTCGGAGCTGAGATGTGCTGTCCGTGTAACGGATGCACTGAATTCTGAAGACACAACACCAGACAAAAAGTGAAATACCTCCTCAATAACTATTTATTTTGATTGCATGTCAGAACAAGTTTTGGTTAAATCAATTCTACTCATAAAATTAGTTTTGCCTTTTTTAAAAAAGATTTATTTATTTTACTCGAAAGTCACAGTTACACAGAGAGAGGAGGAGAGGCAGAGAGAGAGAGAGAGAGAGAGAGAGAGATCTTCCATCTGATGGTTCACTCCCCAATTGGCTGCGACAGCTGGAGCTGCGCTGATCTGAAGCCAGGAGCCAGGAGCTTCTTCCAGGTCTCCCACGTGGGTGCAGGGCCCAAGGACTTGGGCCATCTTCTACTGCTTTCCCAGGCCACAGCAGAGAGCTGGATAGGAAGTGGAGCAGCCGGGTCTTGAACTGGTGCCCATATGGGATGCCGGCATCACAGGCGGCGACTTTATCCACAATGTCACAGCGCCAGCCCCAGTTTTGCCTTTTATTTTAAAAAATGTGTTTACCAGAACACTTTAAACTTCACACATGATCCATATTGTACGTCTGTTGGTCAGCACTAGGTAGTCGCTGAAGAAATGTGTTCAGTGCTGTCTGGGAGTTGGCGGTGGCGCTCTGCTGTCATTTCAGGTGTTCGACCCTTCGAGGTTCTCTAAGGAGAATTCTGCTCAGAGACATCCTCATGCCTTCTTGCCATTCTCAGCTGGTTCACGGTGAGAACGCCTGAAGCTGTTCAGAATACACAGAAGTGTCTGGTTAGGGACCAGCATGCTCCCTTCAGCCTCTCTGTCCTCTAAACTCTGCCCTGGAACCCCACCTTCTCCCCTGACCGTGAGATGGACTCAGTGCCTATCCGAGCCCCTTATAGGGTCAGCTGAAGTCGCAAAGGACATCCTTTCCCTGCCACACACCGTGTAGCTGGCCTCAGCAGTGACCCAGGGGTGGATGTGGTTGCTCACCACCGGCTCAGTGCGGGAGGAGCCACTCTCTGAGTGGCTTCAGTGCTGCCTCGTGGGGAGGACAGCACACTGGAGCCTCACAGGAAACAGTGCTGATCAAAAGTCCCGAAGTTCCCACGGCATTGAGTATGAAAACGCCGCTTTGCTGGGTTCTCCCTTGTTGCTCCGGTAACTTATTAAGGAATCTGACAAGCATCCCCTCTGCAAACATCTCTTCCTTCCCCCGCTCTCTGCAGGAACTGCATCGGGCAGCAGTTCGCCATGCTCGAGTTGAAGGTGGCCATCGCCTTGATTTTGCTCCGGTTCAAAGTGGCCCCAGCTTCCCCCACGCCTCTGGCCTCCTCCAACCACGTCATCCTCAAACCTAAGAATGGGATCCACTTGCGCCTGCAGAAACTCCCTGCATGTCCAATCCCAGGGTATGGTGATTAAATGCATTTTGTTTTCAAGTTAAATTCACAGCTAATAGCCCAGGCAAATGCAGGGCAACCAAAGTGTCCTGGGAGAGTGGGGGTGGGGAGGCAAGGGCACCTTGGGAGCAGCCTGTTATGCAAACACACTTTTAAGTAACGTGGAGTGATGCCCGTGTCTGTTTCCGTGTGACTGTGGGAGAGTTTTGGATTTTTTCTGTTGGAGTCTGACTACTGTTAGTGCCATATACCAAGCACTTTGTCAGGTGACTTCAGTGTATTTTCTGTTGCTTTTAAAGTAGTTTTCAGAGTCCCACAGGTGGGGGGGGGGGAGGTGTGTAAGTTCACCGTAAACTATTT
Source organism: Oryctolagus cuniculus (assembly GCF_964237555.1). Taxonomy (NCBI): domain Eukaryota; kingdom Metazoa; phylum Chordata; class Mammalia; order Lagomorpha; family Leporidae; genus Oryctolagus; species Oryctolagus cuniculus. Next base: position 125,695,986 of record NC_091438.1, on the reverse strand, counting down.
GCAATATTAGAAAAGCACTTAGAAGGCTGAAAATCCCACTTCACCAAGCCTACATTCCATACTCTGACCAAGTCTCTCCCAAAACCAATGCTTTTCCTAAAACAGAATATTTTCGTGTGCATTCTTTCAGACTTTTTCCAGAATGTTCCATGTGTACATATGTATGTATGTGTTCTTATAAAGGCATTATATCTGCATTGTTCTTGGTTTTTCACTAAATAAAAACCCACCTCATTCCTTAAGGTGGCTCCATGGTATTCTTTAATATGGATGTACTATGATGTACTTCATTATTTTTCCCAGTGGATATTTAAGTTCTTTATTATTTCAAAGGCTGTTTCCTGGGCCATTTTTATCTTTTTTTTTCCTCTGTGATTCATGTGTGTACATTGTCTATGTTTGTTTTTGTATTGGATTCTCTTTTTTCTTGTGGATTGATATGAATTCTTTATACAAGTATATTGTATATAAGTAATATATACAATAGTATATAATAATATAATATATAATAAATAATAAATAATAATATATAAAATAAATAATCTTCGAATATTTATATATATAACTTTTATTTGTTATTTTTCCCATTCTTTTACTTTAAGTGTTCCTCATTCTATTTACGAAGTTGTCTTTATTTCAGTTCTTAATACATAAATATATGTAAATTCCTTTGGTGAACTGCAAACATTTACTACAGAAATAAATACATTGATCTTTTTCAAGAAAAACTACAAATATGCCAGTTTTCCTTTTTTTTAACGAGAGAAGGGGAAGCACTGATTATTTTTTAAAAGATTTATTTATTTATTTGAAAGTTAGAGTTACACAGAGGGAGAAAGAGAGGCAGAGAAAGAGAGGGGAAAAGGTCTTCCATCCGCTGGTTCACTCCTCAGATGGCCGCAACTGATGGAGTTGGGCCAATCCAAAGGCAGGATCCAGGAACCTCTTCCAGGTCTCCCACACGGGTGCAGGGGTCGAAGAACTTGGGCCATCTTCCTCTGCTTTCCCAGGCCATAACAGAGAGCTGGATTGGAAGTGGAGCAGCCGGGACTCGAACCAGCACCCATATGGGATGCCGACACTGCAGGTGGCAGCTTTACCCGCTATGCCACAGAGCTGGCTCCCAAAGTTGGTTTTGTTTTGTCTCTTTGGGTTTGTTTTTTTTTTTTTTTTTTTTTTTTTTTTGACAGGCAGAGTTAGACAGTGAGAGAGAAAGACAGAAAGAAAGGTCTTCCTTTACCATTGGTTCACCCTCCAATGGCCACTGCGGCTGGTGCACCACGCTGATCCAAAGCCAGGAGCCAAGCACTTCCTCCTGGTCTCCCATGGGGTGCAGGGCCCAAGCACTTGGGCCATCCTCCACTGCACTTCCCTGGCCACAGCAGAGAGCTGGCCTGGAAGAGGGGCAACCGGGACAGAATCCGGCGCCCCAACTGGGACTAGAACCTGGGGTGCCGGCGCTGCAGGCAGAGGATTAGCCTAGTGAGCCGCAGCACCGGCCTTAAATCAATTCTACTCATAAAATTAGTTTTGCATTTTTTTTTAAGATTTATTTTACTTGAAAGTCACAGTTACACAGAGAGAAGAGAAGCAGAGAGAGAGAGAGAGAGAGAGAGGTGAACGGCCAGTGCTGGGCCAGGCCAAAGCCAAGAGCTAGGACCTTCATCGGGGTCTCCCACGTGGGTGGCAGGAGCCTAAGCATTTGGGCCATCTTGTGCTGCTTTCCCAGGCACTTTAGATGGGAACCGATTGGAAGCAGAACAGCCAGGACTTGAACTGGTGCCCATGTGGGATGGCAGCCCTTGTAGGTGAAAGTTTAACCTACTGCCCACAGCACCAGCCCATATGATGGCTTTTACCATATGGAACTTTTAAATGTTTATGAAGTAAGATACATAAATCTTTATCCTTTTTTAAAGGATTTAATTATTTTATTTGAAAGGCAGAGTTACAGACACACACACACACACACACACACACAGATCTTTCATCTACTGATTCACTCCCTAAACAGCCGTAACTGCCAGAACTGGGCTGATCCAAAGCCAGGAGCTTCTTGTAGGTCTCCCACGTGGGTGCAGGAACTCAAGGACTTGGGTCATCTTCTACCACCTTCCCAGGCCATAGCAGAGAGCTGGATGGGAAGTAGAGCTTCCTGGACTCGAACTGGTGCCCATGTGGGGTGCCAGCACTATAGGGGGTAGCTTGACCTGCTGTGACACAGCGTAGACCCCACATAAACCTTTCTTTAGGGTTTCTAGGCTTTGAGTCTTGGCTGAGAAAGCCTTCATTAGAATATTATAAAGGACCTTCTGCATGTTTTCCTGGTACCCACCACCTCTGGGGAACCCAACCAGGCATGTCTTAATGATTTCCAGACTCATCACTCATCTGAGGCCACTGAGACAGGCAGACTTGTTTTTAAGTGCAGAGGAGGACTTCAGAGGACTTCGCCCACCAGCGGGTTGTGCAGCGACTTGAGTTTCGAGGAAATTTTGCTTCTGCTGCACGGAGGTGTGAGAAGGGCAAGAGCGGAGCCGCACAACAGTTAGGAAGCTGTTGCAACAGCACAGGGAAGAGACAATGGCAGAGGTGGAGCTGAAGGGAAGTGGATGTGGCCTGGGCCGTGGTGGCATTTGATAGAGTGGCTAGAACTCGTTCAAGGATTGGAAGTAGGGCGTGATTGAAAAGGGAGAATTAACGATTTGTGAAGACTGCCCAAGGCTATAGCATCCAATCCTAGGACTGCGCTTCATAACCCTGGGCCCAGAACGCTCTGGCCATCCTCCACCTTGACTTCCTGCACGTTTCAATCACAAGCAGGTGCATTGTGGGACCAAGAATTCCCTTACCCAGACGCAAAAGCCACCACCTTGGAGTTAACAAAACCTGTATCCCACTAAGCATGAGTGAAATGATAGAGAGGACTTAGCCTTCAAAGGTAGTAGTGTCAAATGCCTCTTAGAGAAACAGCTGGCAACGTCCAAAGATCTCTGACCCAGCTTTCCTGTGTCTTCTCCGTGCCCATGTGCACTCCTGGGGAAGACCACTCACCAGCTGAGGGAGCCTCCATTCCACTGGTTTAACTGGCAACCTCTGATCAGTGTAGTGCCAGGTAGTGCTTACCCGACCATGGGGGCTATGGTCATGAGTGCTTGGGGGATTCTGGAACTCACACTGAAGTGAACCCTGACAAGAGGGACTCCATTTTAGAGCAGCTGAGCCTCCATCTTGAGAAAGCACCCCGCACTGTGAGACTATGGTCTGAAACTAACTGTGGTCTACAACGAAGGCAGTAACAGTACACTGCACCTCGCTTGGCAGAACATAGAGATTCCCTGGCATGATCGCTCCAGCTTAAAACAGATGGGCTGCACCTGGATTCATGTTTACATTATAATTTGTCTATGTCCCACATGTGATTCAGGCCGGCACCTGGACTGATGTCAAGATTGTAATTGGTATTAGTTTCACATATGTTTTAGGTCAACTAGACCCTAGCAACATGTATTCCCCCTCCCCCCCTTGTGGTCTGTGCCTTTATAAGCCCCATTGCTCTGAGCTTCAGGGTCAGGAGATCTTCAGGGCATGAACCCACTCTCCATCGCCGGCAATAAAGGACTCCAAAGTGTATCAGTGTGTGGCACTCCTGTCAGCACTCGCTCAGGCACAACAATGGCAGTAATTACTTTTGTGGTGAGGTTATCAATTTCCTTTACAAATTAACCTGTAAGGCCTACTGCAAATCTGGATGAATCATGATTGCAGAATTATAAATGTAAGTTTCATGGTCAGCACGGTCCCTGATCCCTGACACTGTTTCTGTTTTAAGCAACCCCACCCAGTCCAAGTTCAAATGATAGGCTGCTTGTGGCAGAGATGACCCGGTGTCCCTTCAACACTCTTTGTCCACTCTTATTGAAACGGAATCAAACATGTAAAAGTATTAAATCCACTAGGACAAAGGACAAAGGATAGTCAAAAGAAACAGAAGGATTGTTTCATAGTAGGACTAAATCATTACTTATCAATAATACCTTTGAATGTAAGTGGTCTAAATTTCCCAGTTAAAAAATACAGGCTGGGAGCCAGTGCTGTGGCATAGTGGGTAAAGCTGCTGCCTGCCGTGCTAGTATCCCATATGGGCACCAGTTTGAGTCTCGGCTGCTCTACTTCCAATCCAGCTCTCTGCTAATGTGCCTAGGAAAGCAGTAGAAGATGGCCCAAGTCCTTAAACCCCTGCATCAACATGGGAGATCCAGAAGAAGCTCCTGGCTCCTGGCTTTGGATCAGCACAGCTCTGGCCATTGTGGCCATATTGGGAGTGAACCAGCAGGTGGAAGACCTCTCTCTCTCTGTCTCTCTGTAACTCTGTCTTTAAAATAAATAAATAAATCCTTACAGGCTGGCTGAATATTTTTATATGTATTATATTTATACATATATATATATGTATGTATGTATGTATGTATAGTTCAACAATATGCTGCCTATAAGAAACTCACCTTACAGGAAAAGACAAACACAGACTGACAGAGAAAGGATGGAAAAATAAAATCCATGCAGACAGAAACCAAAAGTAAGCTCGAGTAGCTATACTTTTATCAGACAAAACAGACTTTAAGACTAAAACTATAAAAAGCGACAATTCTAACAATCGAGGGATAAATTCAACAAGAATACAGGATGATTTCAATGTATGTACACCTAACGCTGGCGCACCCATTTTATACAACAAACATAATTGAGTCTAAAGGGAGAGATAAGTTCCCGTATGATAGTAATGGGCACCTCAACACCCCACTTTCATCAATTAACACATTGTCCAGGCAAAAAAAAATCATTAAAGAACCATCTGGGTAAACTACACTGCAGACCACATCACTGAACCAGTACTCGGAGGGCTCCAAGATGGAGGAATAGGAAGGGAGCACACTGATAGTCCGGGAAAAGATAGTTTAATAAAAGTGGAGATTCTGTAGTTTCAGGAAAAAGTTAAGGAAAAAAACTGCAGAGGAAGCTCTTCCAGAACTAGTGGGACATGGTGGACCTACGAGGAGGGCATGGGCACCCACGGCTCAGGACCCCAGCCGCCGAGTCCATGCACCAGCACTGGAAAGGGAGGTGAGACAAGGCAGCCGCCACTGCTGCCCCCGACCCACCCTGGGACGGACAGGTGAGACACACACAACTGAGTGGGCGAGGAAATCAAAACAAAGTGAATAGCGCCCATGGGAAAAGGGCATGATCCAGGGGGATGAACTGAGGGATTGAACATGCCAGGATCTTTTGGTGTCTCCGCCAGCGCCCCCCCATCAGAGCTGCAGCAGGTGGAAAGCAGCCATCTTGTTTGTTTACATTCGAACATAAAGGAGAACGGCCTCTGCTTTCACACTCTGAAGGAGGAAATTTCAGGGGTGGAGACTAAAGGTGGTTTGGAGCTACCCCTCACTCCTCATGCAGAGGGCTCAGTTAGGGGGAGCGGCTGACTAACGAGGACCAGGCACATTAGGGCAAACAAAGGAACAGGGAAACTGGCCCCAAGGGGCAGAGCTTGGCACCTCAAAGCCCTGACACCAGCCCACTCAAATTACCAAAATAAATAAATAAACTCTAGAAGGTAGAGCTGCCTGCTTACACTGGATGTTGGTACAGACCCACAGCAGCCCATAGCAGAGGGAAATCAACCTGAAAAATAAGCCAAAAAAATGCTGAAGAACAAAGGAAAAATCCAGAATAAGAATATAGAAGAACCTATGAACTCGCCAATGGAGCAGGCTAAACCATCCATAATAGAGGCTGAAGAAGAAGAATTTGAAACCATGCCTGAAAAAGAATTCAGAAAATTAATAATCAGATTACTTAGAAATAATGAGAAACAGATTCAAGATCCGAACAAAAAGCAAGCCCAAGGATTAGAGATCCTAAAGAGAAGCCAGAATGAAATACTGGAAATGAAAAACTCAATTGACCATATAAAAAACATCGTGGAATCCCTCAGAAATTAAACAAATGAAATAGAAGAGTGAATATCAGAATTTGAAGACAAACTTCCAAAAATAATACAGTCAGTTCAAACACAGGAAGAAGAAATTAGAAAATTAAAATTACGGTTGGAGACCTACAAGATTCAATCAAGTGTTGTAATGTTCGGATAATAGGATTCCCTGAGGGTGTGGAAAGAGAGAACGGATTGGAAGGCGTTTTCAATGAAATAATATCAGAAAACTTCCAACAGAGGCAAATTGATAATAACAAAAAAATTCAACAAATAGCCAGGAGCCCCAGTAGGTTAGACCAGAAGAGAAATTCACCACGACACATTGTGGCAACACTAAGCTCAGTGAAACACAAAGAACAAATCCTAAAATGTGCCAGAGAGAAATGACAAATCACATTTAGGGGTAAGTTAATCAGACTCACCCCAGACTTCTCATCACAAATACTACAGGTAAGGAGACAATGGCATGATATATTCCAAGTTTTAAAAAGACAAACAATGCCAACCTAGAATACTATACCCTGCAAAGCTCTCATTTATGAATGAAGGGGAAATAAAGATCTTCCATGACAAACAGAAACTGAAAGAATTTGTATCCTCGCATCCAACCCTACAACATTGGCTCAAAGACGTGCTGCACACAGAAATACAAAAACAAGAACTTCACTGCAAAAAAAAAAAAAAAAAGCGAATGTAGAATAAGCTACAAACAAATCTCAAAATACATAAACAGCTCGTTTAGGAAACATGACTGGGAAAAGACAGTACTTAACAGTAGTCACACTGAATGTGAATGGCCTTAACTCTACTACCAAGAGGCACAGACTAGCTGATTGGATCAAAAAAGAGAATCCATCTATATGCTGCCCTCAGGAAACACACATTATCAGCAAAGATGCACACAGACTGAAAGTGAAAGGATGGAAAAAGATATTCCAAGCTAACAGAAATCAAAAAAAAGAGCTGGTGTGGCCATCCTAATATCAGACAAAATAGATTTTAACATAAAAACTATGTAAGAGACAAAGAAGGGCATTATATAATGATTAAAGGATCTATCCAACATGAAGACATTACTATTATAAATGCATATGCACCTAATTACAGGGTGCCTGGCTACTTGAAAGAATTACTAAAGGACTTAAAGGGAAATATAGATTCAAATACAATAGTAACAGGGGACTTCAACACCCCACTCTCACCAATGAACAGATCAACCAGACAGAAAATCAACAAGGAAACAGCAGAGCTAATTGACGCTATAGACCAAATAGACCTAATAGATATCTTCAGAGCCTTCCACCCAATAGCCACAAAGTTCACATATTTCTCCCCAGTACATGGGACATACTCTAGGATTGACCATATGCTAGGCCATAAAGGGAGCCTCAACAAATTCAAAAAAAAAAAAATTGAAACTATACCATGCATCTTCTCAGATCATAGGGTAGTGAAACTCAAAATCAACAGCCCAAGAATCTCTACACCATATGCAAACACATGGAGAATGGACAACATGATTCTGAATGAACAATGGGTCATTGAAGAAATCAAAAGAAAAATCAAAAGATTTCTAGAAACAAATGAAAATGATAACACAACCTTCAAAACCTGTGGGATACAGCAAAAGCAGTGCTAAGAGGAAAGTTTATAGCAATTGGTGCCTATATCAAGAAACTGGAAAGGAACCAAACAAATGACCTCTCCATGCACCTCAAGGATTTAGAAAAACAGCAGCAAATCAAGCCCAAACCCAGCAGAAGGAAAGAAATACTAAAGATCAGAGAAGAAATAAACAGAATTGAAACCAAAAACAAATACAAAAGATCAACAAAACCAAGAGCTGGTTCTTTGAAAAAATAAACAAAATAGACACATCATTGGCCCAACTAACCAAAAAAAGGAGAGAGAAGACCCAAATCCATAAAATCAAATATAGTGATGGAAATGTAACAACAGACACAACAGAAATAAAAAGAATCATCAGAAACCACTACAAAGAGATGTATGCTAACAAATTGGGGAACCTGGAAGAAATGGATAGATTCCTGGACACATACAACCTTCCTAAACTGAGCCGTAAAGATATAGAAAACCTAAACAGACCCATAACCATGGAAGAAATTGAATCAGTAATAAATGCACTACCGAAAAAGAAGAGCCCAGGACCGGATGGCTTCACCACTGAATTCTACTAGACATTTAAAGAACAACTAACTCCAGTTCTTCTCAAATTATTCAAAACAATTGAAAGGGAGGGAATCCTCCCAAATTCTTTCCACGAAGCCAATATCACCTTCATTCCTAAGCCCAGAAAAGACACAACAGAGAAACAAAACTACAGACCTATCTCCCTGATGAACATAGATGCAAAAATACTCAACAAACTTCTGGCAAACCAAATCCAACTGCACATCAGAAAGATCACTCACCCAGACCAAGTGGAATTTATCCCTGGTATGCAGGGTTGGTTCAATATTCGAAAGGCAATCAATGTGATACATCACATTAACAAATTGAGAAACAAAAATCATATGATTATCTCAATAGATGCAGAGAAAGCATTTGATAAAATACAATACCCTTTCATAATGAAAACTCTAAGCAAATTGGGATTAGAAGGAACATTCCTCAACACAGTTAAGGCAATTTATGATAAACCAATGGCCAGCATCATATTGAATGGGGAAAAGTTGGAGGCATTTCCATTGAAAACTGGCACCAGACAGGGATGCCCACTCTCACCATTGCTATTCAATATAATCCTAGAAGTTTTAGCCAGAGCCATCAGGCAAGAAAAAGAAATTAAAGGGATACAAATGGGAAAGGAGGAAGTTAAACTATCCCTATTTGCAGATGACATTATCCTATACATAGGAGATCCAATAAATTCCTATAAGAGACTATTGGAACTCATAAAAGATTTTGGTAAAGTAGCAGGATACAAAGTCAACACTCAGAAATCAACAGCCTTTGTATACACAGACAATGCCATGGCCGAGGAAGAACTTCTAAGATCAATCCCATTCATAATAGCCACAAAAACAATCAAGTACCTTCGGATAAATTTAACCAAGGATGTCAAAGACCTCTATGATGAAAATTACAAAACATTAAAGAAATAAATAGAAGAAGACACAAAAAAATGGAAAAATCTTCCATGCTCATGGATTGGAAGAAACAATATCATCAAAATGTCCGTTCTCCCAAAAGCAATTTACAAGTTCAATGCAATACCAATCAAAACACCAAAGTCATTCTTCAAAGACCTAGAAAAAATGATGCTGAAATTCATATGGAGAATCAGGAGACTGCAAATAGCTAAAGCAATCATTTACAATAAAAACAAAGCTGGGGACATCACAATTCCAGACTTCAAGACATACTACAGGGCAGTTATAATCAAAACAGCCTGGTACTGGTACAAAAACAGATGGATAGACCAATGGAACAGAATAGAAACACCGGAAATCAATCCAAACATCTATAACCAACTCATATTCAACAAAGGACCTAAAACCAACCCCTGGAACAAGGGCAGCCTCTTCAATAAATGGTGCTGGGAAAACTGGGTGTCCACATGTCGAAGTATGAAGCAAGACCCCTACAAAAATCCATTCAACATGGATCAAAGAACTAGAGATATGCCACGACACCATGAAACTAATTAAGAGCATAGGGGAAACCCTTCAAGATATTGGAATAGGCAAAGAATTCCTAGAGAAGACCCCAGAGGCACAGGTAATCAAAGATAAAATAAACAAATGGGATTACCTCAAATTGGAAAGTTTCTTTAAGCAAAAGAAACAGTCAGGAAAGTGAAGAGGCAACCAACAGAATGGGAGACGTTATTCACAAAGTACACAACTGATAAAGGATTAACAACTAGAATCTATAAAATGATCAAGAAACTCCACAGCAACAAAACAAACAACCCAATAAAAAGATGGGCCAAGGACCTTAACAGACATTTTTCAAAAGAGGAAATCCAAATGGCCAAAAGACACATGAAAAAATGCTCAGGATCCCAGGGAAATGCAAATCAAAACCACAATGAGGTTTCACCTCACCCTGGTTACAATGGCTTACATACAGAAATCAACTTTCAACAGATGCTGGCAAGGATGTGGGGGAAAAGAGACACTAATCCACTGTTGGTGGGAATGCAAACTGGTAAAGCCACTATGGAAGACAGTTTGGAGAGTCCTCAGAAACCTGAATATAGCCCTACCACATGACGCAGCCATCCCACTCCTTGGAATTTACCCAAATAGAATTAAATTGGGGGAAAAAAAGCTGTTTGCACCTCAATGTTTATTGCAGCTCAATTTACAATAGCTAAGACATGGAATCAACCTAAATGCCCATCAACAGGTGATTGGATAAAGAAATTATGGGATATGTACTCTATAGAATACTATACAGCAGTAAAAAAACAATGAAATCCAGTCATTTGCAACAAAATGAAGGAATCTGGAAAATATCATGCTGAGTGAAATAAGCCAGTCCAAAAGGGACAAATATCATATATTCTCCCTGAAAAATGACAACTAACCGAACACCTAAAATGAAACCCGTTGAAGTGAAATGGACACTATGAGAAACAATGACATGATCAGCCTTTGTCTTGACTATTGAGGAACAACTTACTATTTTATTCCTTTTAGTCTTGTTTTGTTGTTCTTTTTGTTCTACTTAATACCACTGGTTGAACTCTGTAATTAATACACAATTATTCTTAGGCATTTAAAATTAACAGAAAAGTGATCCCTGTTAAATATAAGGTTGGGAATAAGAGAGGGAGGAGATGTACAGGTCGGCACATGCTCACTTGGACTTACCTCCAATGGTAGAGCTAGAAATGTGCCAGGGGATTTCAACTCAGTCTTATCAAGGAGGCATGTACCAATGCCATCTCACTTGTTAAAGTGATAAGTTTAAGTACATAATTGATCAAAAAGATAGGGTGAGTGTCAAAGAGATTTCACAAATAAGACCAGTGTCTGCAAATAATGAAGGATAGAATTAAAAGGGAGAGAATGATCCTGTGGGGGAAGCAGGACACACAGCAGACTCATAGAATAGCAAATGCCCTGAACAGCACTCCGGCCTCAGAATCAACCATTGGGGCATGCAGATCTGGCTAAAAGGCCCATGAGAGTCTCGCAGGCATGGAAAGCCAAGACACTGTGGCAAAAAAAACCTGAATGAAAGATCTTGGTGAACAAGATTCCAGCAGAAAGAACGGGCCATCAAAGAAGGAGGCACCTTTCTCTGAAGGGAGGAAGGAACCTCCACTGTGATATGGCCTTGACTAAGTAAGTTCAGAGCTGGTGAACTCAAGAGGCTTCCATAGCCTCGACAGCTCATGGCAAGAGCCTCGGGTGATTACTGACGTCATAAATAAGAGTGTCAATTGTTAATTCAACAACGGGAGACACTGTGCACATGCTCCCCACGTAGGGTCTCTGTCCTTAATGTGTTTTACTATGAGAGTTAACGATAAAACCACTAGTCAAACAGTACTCTATATCTTGTGCGGTTGTGTGGGTGCAGTCTCTTGAAATCTTTGCTTAGTATATATAAGTTGATCTTCTGTATATAAAGACAATTGAACATGAAACTTGATGAAGAGTGGGATGGGAGAGGGAGTGGGAGATGAGATGGCTGCGGTTGGGAGGGAGGTTGTGGGGGGAGCCACAACAACACAAAGTTGCACTTTGTAAATTCACATTTATTAAATAAAAAATGTATATAAATCAAAAAAAGAAAACAGAAAAAAAATTTTTTAAAAATAAACTGGTACTCATAGAACATTCTATTCAACAGTTGCACAATGCACCTTCTTCTCATCAACATGTGGCACATATTAGGAAAGGTTAGGCCTACACATTCAAAATAACCAAAATCATATCATGTCTTTTCTGACCACGAGGGAAGCAAACCAGAAATCAGCAACAAAACAAGTGCTAAAGATGATACAAATGCGTGGAGACTGAAGAACATGCTTTTGCATTAACAGTGCATCCCTGAGGAAATAAAAGTGAAGTTTAGAAATGTCTAGAAACAAATGGAAGTGAAAACACAGCCTAGCACAATGTATTAGAGACAGAAAAAGCAGTGCTAGGAATAAGCTTAGAGCAAAAAGCACCTACAAGGAAAAGGGGCTATTGTGAGACAGCTCCAGCCCATGTGGAGTTTGCAATCTGGGGGCAGAGCTAAGATCTGACAGCTGCCCACCACCCCACCCAACAGGGGTGGTCCATGACTGACAACTCCAGCCGAGCTCCAATTTCACAGCTAGGAGCCAACCAGAAGTTTGACAGTCCCAGCCCCTTCACCTGTGTGGGAGACCCGGAGGAAGCTCCTGGCTCCTGGCTTCAGATTGACCTGGCTGTTGTGGCCATCTGGGGAGTGAACCAGCAGATGGCAGACTTTCTCTCTCTCTCTCTCTCTCTCTCTCTCTCTCTGCCTCTCCTTCTCTGTGTGTAACTCTGACTTTCAAGAAAATAAATAAATCTTAAAAAAAAAGATAAACAAGGGGTGAGCATTTGGTCTAGCAGTTAAGATGCCCATTAGAAACCACATTCCATATCAGAACACTTGGGTTCTAATTCCAGCCCCAGATCTCAGTTCCAGCTTCCTGCTAATGCATACCCTTGAAGGTAGCAGATGATGGCCAAGTCGTTCAGTCCCGGACACTCATGTCAGGGAAATATATTGAAGAATAAATTTAATTTAGGATGTGAAAACTTCTATAATGAAAATTATAAAATACTAACAAAAGAAATTGGAGAAGACACAAAATAAATGGAAAGGGCCCCCATGTCCATGGGTTGGAAGAATTAATATTATTAATAATTAATCATTTACAGATTTCTCATCAAAATATCAATGACATTATTCACTAGAAAAACCTTACCTTAAATTCATATGGAAGCATAGAAGTCCCTGAATAGGCAAATGAATCTTGAAAAAAAATTTTAAAAAGCTGGAGGCATCAAGATCGCATACTATTGAGCTGTTGTAACCAAAACCGTATGATGTGACATAAAAACCAGCACAAACAGGGCTGGCATTTAGCCTAGCCCGGTTAAGGCTCCTGCATCCCCTAACAGAATGCCTAGGTTCAGTACTCAGCTTCAACTCCTGACTTCAGCCTCCTGTCCATGCGGATCCTGGGAAGCAGTGGTGATGACGCAAGTAATTGGATTCCTGCCACCCATTTAGGAGAACTGATCTGAATTGTTATCTCCTGGCTTTGATCCTTCCCATTTGAAGAATAAACCAGCAGATGAGAGCTTGAGATTTCTCTCTCTCTCTCTCTCTCCCTCTCTCTCTCTCTCTCTCCTTCTTTCTCAAATAAGTAAATAAACAATTGTCATAAAAACCAGCACATAGGCACATAGTCAATGGAACAGAGACTCCAAAAACGAATACAGGTATCTATAACCACTGATCTTTGCCAAAGATGATTAAACACACACATGCGCACACACACACACACACACACACACTGTAGAAAGGACAATTTCTTTGATTAAATGATGTAGGGAAAATTGGATATCCATATTCAAAATATTAAAATGTGGTCCCCACCCACAAAAATAAATTCAAAGTGGATCCAAGGTCTAAATGCAAGACCTAAAACTATACAACTAGTAGAAAAAAACATAATGAAAATACTTCAAAACAATTTTTTGGATAAGACCCCAAAAGCATAGGAAACAAAAGCAAAACTAGGCAAAGGGATTATAAACTAAGAAGCTTCTGAACAACAAAAGAAATAGCCAACGGGGTGAAGAGACAACTGACAGAATGAGGGAAAATATTCGCAAACTATTTATCTGACAAAGGATTAAAACACAGAATATATATGAAGCTCCAAATACTCAACAACAAAACCAAACAATCCAGTTACTAAATAGAAACGATTCTAAATAGACAGTTATCAAAAGAAGAAACACAGATGCCCAACGAATACCTGGACACAGGCTCAATATCACTAGCCAACACGGGTAAGCAAAACAAAACCTCACCACCTTGCTCCCGTTAGATGGCTGTTACCAAAAAGATGAAAAATAGCAAATGCTGGTGACGAGGTAGAGAAAAGGAACCTTCATACACGGCTGGGGGAATGCAAATTAGCACAGCTCTATGGATGACAGTATGAAGTTTCCTCAAAAAAACAAGCATAGAGCTCACCAACGACCCAGCTACCCCCCTACTGGGTGCCTTTCTGATGGAAGTGAAATTAGTGCATGAAAGGGAGTCCTGCACTCCTGTGTCCACTGCTGCACTATTCACAAGAGCCAAGAAACAGAGTCAACCTAGATGTCTGTCAGTGGGTGAGTGGATAACCATAGTATGCCACACATAATGGAATATTGTTCAGTCATGAGATGGAGTGAAATCCTGACCCTTGCGACAAAATGAATGAGCCTGAAGATCAGTATGGCAAGTGAAACAAGCCAGACCAGAAAGACAAACAGCACGTTTTCTCTCATATGTGTAAGTTTAGAAAAAGTTAGTTGATCTGAACTTATAATAGTGGTTACCTCGGGTGGGAAGGGTGTAGAGAGGATGGCTAGAGGGAGGTTGGGTAACAGGTACCGAAGCACAGTCAGATAGAAGCAACAATTCCCAACACTCTGCACCGCCGCGGGGGTGCTGGCGGTTCACAATGTGTGATACCCGCTCTATGGAGAACTGGAAGAGAGAGCTGGTAGGCTCCAAACAAAGGAAGGAAGTGAATGGAAAGGCTAATTGCCCGGTTTGAACAATGCATGTTTTCTACTTGGTGAATTATTTATTTAGTAGAAAATTAAGCCTGTGACTATAAAGTAAACTGAAAGTCTGTTATTGCAAAAATTAAAAGGATGAAACAAGGAAGGAGGGAGAGAGAGTGTGGGAAGTACCATTATGTGCTTAATACTGTATAGATGAAATGCACAAAATCTGTTTAGATAAATAAATTTTTTATGAAAAGGGAAAGAAAAAGTATACAGTACTATACGTTAATCCAAACCATTTTAATAATTTTTAAAAGTGGGTAAACAAATGGAAACAAGCATATGAAAAAATGGTCAATATCACTAATCTTCAGGGAAATGCAAATCACAATGAGCTATGAGCTCATTGCAGTTAGAATGGCTGTCATCAGGGGCCAGCTCTGTGGCACAGTGGGTTACGCCACTGCCCGCAGTGCCAGCATCCCATATGGGTGCCAGTAGAGTCCCAGCTCCACGTTATCCAGCTCCCTGCTAAGGCCTGGGAAGGCAGCAGAAGATGCCCAAGTGCTTGGGCCCCTGCACCCTCGTGGGAGACCTGGATGGAGTTCCAGGCTTCCAGCTTCAGCTTGGCCCAGCCCTGGCCCAGCAACCACTATGGGAGTGAGGCAGCAGGTGGAAGATCTCTCTCTGTCTTTCCCTCTCTCTCTGTAACTCTGCCT
Source organism: Oryctolagus cuniculus (assembly GCF_964237555.1). NCBI lineage: Eukaryota > Metazoa > Chordata > Mammalia > Lagomorpha > Leporidae > Oryctolagus > Oryctolagus cuniculus. The sequence goes on along the minus strand of NC_091438.1, from coordinate 125,680,534 downwards.
TTCAAATAAATAGATACATCTTTTATCTTTTTTAAGAAAGTCTAGTGTATGAGAAATGGCCACTGAAGTTGGAAGGGGCCAGGAGCAAAGAAAAGCATCAGCAGATCCTGCGTTACCCAGAGTGTAATTTTTACTCGGGGCACATAAAGACAGAAGCAGAATCCTCGGCAGCTGCGAAGTGGATCCCTGCACCCCAGGGCAGTGGAAAGTGGTTTGCTAGAAGCTAAGCCACAGTAAGCAAGACTTGTGATCAGCTGGAGTGCACGCACACTTTCTCAAGAAATATTAACAGGTGAGGCACCAGTCAGGGGCATTCCAGGAGTGGGTGCCTGGTACAGAATGCTTGGTAGACTGGCATGACCTTGTTTGTCTCATAGGTTTGGGATGGGTGCCGGGTCACCCAGTAGGCAACAGGCAGTTACAACTAGGTGGCCGCAGTCATTTCAAGCTGAATTCCTCAGGCAGATATCTTTTTAGCATGCTGGTTTCATTTGCTTTGGATTTACACTCAGTAGTGGGATAACTGGGTCATATAGTGGTTCTAGTTTTAGTTTGTTAAGGAATCTCCCTATTCTTTTCCACAATTGTTGTACTAATTTATATTCTCACCAACCGTGTATGAGTTCCCTGTTCTTTGTGTCCTTGTCAGCCTTTGTTATATTTTGTCTTTTTGATGATAGCTATTTTTTAAGATTTATCTATTTATTTGAAAGGGAGAGAGAGAGAGAGAGAGAGAGAGAGAGAGAGTCTTCTATCCGCTGGTTTACTCCCCAAATGGCCACAACAGCCAGGGCTGGGCCAAACTGAAGCCAGGAGCCAGGAGCTTCTTCCGGGTCTCCTACGAGGGTGACCCTTTCCCAGGAACACTAGCAAGGTTCTGGATCAGAAGTGGAGCAGCCAGGACTTGAACCAGCACTCATCACGGGTGACAGCTTAACCCACAGTGTCACAACACCAGCCCCCAACGTTAGGCTTTCTAAAACATCTGCACTCCCACGTTTATTGTATTCGCAACAGCCCAGATATAAAATTAACCAAGGTGCCCATCATTGGATGAATTGATTAGAAAATCTGGTGTACACACAACAGCATGTTATTCAGACATAAGAAGGATGAAGTCTCTTACTTGTGGAAACACGGGTGGAACTGAAGAATGCTATATCAAGCCAGGCACCAAAACACAAATATCATAGGATCTCAAGTGGGAGTGCAGAAGCCAGATTAGAGATGGTCTCTTGGCTCTTTAACCTTGGGACCAGGGAGGAAGACACCGGTCTAAGGAACTCTGGATGCATGTAGCACAGGATTGTATGTGATAGACAAAGAGCAAAACGAGTGAGAGAGAAAGATAGGCTGCATCTCCAGAGAACAGCAAGACGTGGGAGGGTGAATGAGGGTCTATATATATTAGTAATGGCAAGATAATAGAAATGCCCTTTTAAAGACTATTGGAGGGGCTGGCACTGTGGTGCAGCCAGTTAAAGCCCTGGCCTGAAGCACCGGCATCCCATATGGGCACCAGTTCGAGTCCCGGCTGCTCCTCTTCCAGTCCAGCTCTCTGCTATGGCCAGGGAAAGCGGTAGAAGATGGCCCAAGTCCTTGGGCACCTGCACCCGTGTGGGAGACCTGGAAGAAGCTCCTGGCTCCTGGCTTCGGATCTGCACAGCCCTGGCCATTGCGGCCATCTAGGGAGTGAACCAGTGGATGGAAGATCTCTCTCTCTCTCTCTGTCTCTACCTCTCTCTCTGTAACTCTGTCTTTCAAATAAATAAATATTTAATAAGAAATAAATAAAGACTATTGGAGGAGCCAGCAGCGTGGTGCAATGAGTTAAGCTGACAGCTGAGATGCCGGTATCCCATTATCGGAACACTGAGTCCCGGCTGCTCCACTTCTGATTGAGCTCTCTGCTAAGATGCCTGGGAAAACAACAAAAGATGGCCCAGATGTTTGGGCCCCTTCCATCCATGTAGGAGCTCCAGATGGATTTCCAGGCTCCTGATACATCTACCTAAACAGCTTCAACCCTTGTGGTCGGAAATGTACTGGGGACAGCCGCAGAGCCCCTTAGAGTCACAGAGCTCTGGAGCAGGGACCTCAGTTTGCTTCCTTCTCCTTTGCTTGCTTTCTTGGATGCAGTCACACCTGAACACACGTGTGCACCCCGACTACTGCTGCTGCCCGAACCCTTCAAGACGTGCTGGTCCTTTCTGAGCCTGAGCCTACCCTGACCCATATGGAACTCTTTTTTGGAGTTCATGACTGGCAGGGATAAGAACAAACAGGGCTTAGGAACTATTATTTAACTCTTTCATGGTACAAAAATAATTATCAGCCATTGGCAAGTAGAATTGCTGTGATGCTTTGATTTTTGTTATTTATATTTTATTTTATTTATATTAAGCTATATACTTTTTTTGACAGGCAGAGTTAGAGAAAGAGACAGGGAGAAAGGTCTTCCTTTACTTTTGGTTCACCCCCAAAATGGCCGCTACGGCTGGTGCACTGTGCCGATCTGAAGCCAGGAGACAGGTGCTTCCTCCTGGTCTCCCATGAGGGTGCAGGGCCCAAGCACTTGGGCCATCCTCCACTGCCCTCCCAGGCCACAGTAGAGAGCTGGACTGGAATAGGAGCAGCCGAGACAGAACCAGCGCCCCGACCGGGACTAGAACCTGGGGTGCCGGTGCCGCAGGCAGAGGATTAGCCTAGTGAGCCACAGCGCCGGCCAAGCTATATACTTTAATCAAATACAGATATACATCTTCATAGTATTATACTTTCCCAACATATAAAAGCCAATAAAGTGTACAAATGAATATAATACTATATAATTTAAAACATAAGGATTATTTGTAAATTAAACCTTTTTTTCTTTTTTTTTTTTTAAACAGGCAGAGTAGACAGTGAGAGAGAGAGACAGAGAAAGGTCTTCCTTTTACCGTTGGTTCACCCTCCAATGGCTGCCGCTGCCAGCACACTGCGGCCGGCACACCGCACTGATCTGAAGCCAGGAGCCAGTTGCTTCTCCTGGTCTCCCATGCGGGTGCAGGGCCCAAGGACTTGGGCCATCCTCCACTGCACTCCCGGTCCACAGCAGAGAGCTGGACTGGAAGAGGGGCAACCGAGACAGAATCTGGCGCCCCGACTGGGACTAGAACCCGGTGTGCCGGCGCCGCAAGGCAGAGGATTAGCCTATTGAGCCATGGCGCCAGCCCGTAAATTAAACTTTAAGTAGAACAATCTTTATAAGTATATATACTGTTGAAACAATGCTGGAATTTTATAAAAATTAAATCACAATTAATACTAGCATAATATGGCCAATAAATCTTGTTAACAATTTTATATTTGCATAATATTTATCTATGTCTCATTGACTGCATAATTATTTCTTGGACATTTCAATCCAAAGCTTCAGGTTTATACTTCATATAAAACAAAATCCAATAGTCAAAATAATACATGCAGCTCTTCAGTTTTCATTCTGTGGTAGAATGTATAGCCAATGCGAAATAAAACACACAATCACTTTTTTTCATTTTTTAATTTGAAAGACAGAGATACAGACATGCAGAAAGAGTTCTATCAGATGCTGGTTCACTCAAGATTTATTATTTATTGATTTATTTATCCAAAAGACAGAGTGACAGAGAGAGGGAGGTGTGAAAGAGAAGAGATCTTGGATCCTCGGGTTCATTTCCCAGATGGCCACAATGACTGGGGCTGGGCCAGGCTAAAGCCAAGGACCCTGACTCCATTCAGGTCTCCCACGTGTTTGGACCATCCTCTGCTGCTTTTCCAGCTGCACTGCCAGGAGGCTGCATCAGAAGAGGAGCAGCCGGGACTCTAACCAGCACTACAGTACAGGCTGTGCCACAGTGCTCGTCCCCGCTGGTGAGGCTTAGAGATGAAAATTAAGAGCTACATGTTAATTACAGCTGCAATTACTGTTCGGTTTTGCTTCACCATTAGTCCCTGTGGACACCTCACTGTGAAAAGCAGCCACCCTGAACACACACTTTCAGCTCGACCGGGTTTTCCCATCCTTATCTCTTCTTCTCCATGTGTGCCCAAAGCACGCATGGTCTTCAAGTGGCTAAATTTCAGAAGATCACATGGACAGAGTTAAAAGCAAATTATTGGCAAGTCATTTGCAAATTATTGGCTTCAAATGATTTTAACAGGAGACTAATATCTGGTCTCCCAATGTGATATTAAAAAACAGTATCCCAAATTGCTTTCTCTGTCTAATAAAACAAAATGAAAATAAAGTCAGTAACCTGGTGTTTTAGTTTCCATTGATTGATTATAGATCCTCCAGCGGGGCCAGCACCATGGCGCAGTAGGTCAATCTCCACCTGTGGGGCCAGCATCCCATATGGGCGCCGGTTCTAGTCCCGGCTGCTCCTCTTCCAGTCCAGCTCTCTGCTATGGTCTGGGAAAGCAGTAGAAGATGGCCCAAGTCCTTGGGCCCCTGCACCCGTGTGGGAGACCCGGAAGAAGCTCCTAGCTCCTGGCTTCGGATTGGCGCAGCTCCAGCCCTTGCGGCCATTTGAGGAGTGAACCAGTGGATGGGAGACCTTTCTCACTGTCTATAACTCTACTTCTCAAATAAATAAATTAAATATTTTAAAAAAAGATTCTCCTGCAGAATGGCGAATGAAGAACTTCATCTGTTGCACTGCACTATTCGGCTGTTTGCATGGAAACTTTCTACAGCTGCAGTTACTGTTCAGTTTCGCTTCCCACTCAGTCCCGGTGGACACCTCACTGCGAAAAGCAGCCACCTGAACCGGGTTTCCTCATCCTTTTCTCTTCTTCTCCACATTTCTTTAAATGAAGTCCAGGCGATTCTGCCAACCCACGTGTGACACCACTCTTTTCTCCTTGAAAATGTATTTCATGAATCAGTACCAAATAGCCAAGTCACACTTATATCACAGATTGTGAAATATCCTAGCTTTGCCCATGACTCTTATAGCAAATTTATTTTTCTGATAAGCATAGATCCACTTAGATTTTCAAATATTTATTGGACATGTCCACTTCATGATCCCTTCCCAGTGTTTGCACCAAACTGCCTATAAAATGCTTTTCATATACTGTTTTCATTGGCTTTTTAAGGAAAAGTTTGGCTTTGCAGCAAGTTGAGATCAGGAAGTACAGAGAGCCCCAGACACACCCCACCACCCCAGTTACGCTTCTTACTGATACCTGGCTCCAGTGTTGCTCATTTGTTACTAATGATTAGCGCTCGCTGGACGCACTGGGGTCACTCGACCACGCTTACATTCGGGTTCAGTCTTCGTGCTGCGTGTTCTGTGGGGTCTGACAAATGTGCACCACGCTGTCTTCATCATTACAGCGCCCTGCAGACTAGTGTCCCTGCTCCAGGAATCCCCTTCGTCCCGCCTGCTCATGCTTCCCTGCCTCCCATTGCCTTCTGGCATCCACTGCTCTTCTCTTGTTTCCCAAGTTTCACCTTCCCTGTAACGTCCTGTGGTTGGGAGCATACTCTATGTGGCTTCTCAGATAGCCATGCGCATTTATGGTTCCTTCATGTATTTTGGTGCCTTAACAGCACAGTTCTTTTTACCGTTGAATAATATTCCATTGCATGGACGCACCACAGTTCATCCATCCAGCTGTTGAAAGACATCTTGATTGCATCAAATTTTAGACACTTGTTAATACAGCTGCCATCAACATTCACAAGCAAGTTTTTGTGAAGGAGTGTGATTGTTGCAGCATATGGAAAGAGCATAGTTAGTTCAATAAGAACTGCCAAAGCGGAGCAGGTGTTTGGTGCCGTGGCTTAAGTCCCCACCTGGAACACCTGCATCCCACAAGGGAGTGCATGGTTCAAGCCCCAGCTACTCCACTTCTGATCCAGCTTCCTGCTAATGCATATTCTGGAAGGCAGCAGATGATAGCTAAAGTACTTGAATCATTGCCATCCACAGAGACCCGGATGGACTCCTGGGCTCCTGGCTTCAGCCTGGTTCATGCCTGGTTGTGATGGGCATTTGGAAAGTGAACCAGCAGGTAGAAATATCTCTCTCTCTCATGCTCTCCTTCAAATAAAAGGTAAATTAATTGCTTTTTAAAAAAGAACTGCCCAAGTGGCTGGATCATGTGGCATTACCCTCAGCAATAAATAAGAATTCCTAGTCCTCTACACACTTGCCACCATTCGCTGTTGCTGAGGTGTTGGGTGTTGGCCATCCTAGAAGGTGTAGAGTGATGTCTTCTTTAAATCTGCGATTCTCAAAATACAGAGGGTCCAGCATTGTCTTCCGTGTGGGTGGAGCTTGCCATGGCATTTTCCGTTTTTAAATACCTTTATACATATACAGATGCTTTTTTAAAAAAATTACAGAATAGTTTTAAATCGACAAAAGAAAAGTTACGAAGGAGCAATACAGTTTCCATATCCCCTTCACCTCATTTCCCCTATTAACATCTCATATTAGCACATTTGTCACAGTTAATAAACCCACACTCAGCTTCCCCAAGTTTTTTAATCCAAGCTCCTTTTATCCCTCCTACTCCCCCAGCCTCCAGTACCAACATTCTGTGTTCAGATTGAGTTGTTTTAATTTTAACTCCCACACATAAGTGAGAGCATGTGGTATTTGTCTTTCTGTGTCTGGCTTGTTTCACTCAACATGATGTCCTCAAGTTCCATCCATTTCCTCTCAAATGACAAGACTTCATTTCTTTTATGTCTGGATAGAGACCTGGAAGAAGCTCCCGGCTCCGGGCTTTGAATCGGCGCAGCTCTGATCATCTGAGAAGGGAACTAAGAACTGCTTAGGTGTCACAGGGCAATTTCCTGAACATGAAACTTCTAAAACCTTAACGCGATACCGTCAAGAGACAGCTCTGCCCAACATTTATGTATTAAAAAGCAACATGAACAAACAAAACCTGGACAAGCAAATTCCGAATCACTCATCTCTCTGAAACAGCGCAACAGTAATCTTGAGAGACATGATCGCCCAGGCCCCCCTTCCTCCTCGTGGCCACACCCTCCTCCTCCGCCTGCAACAGTTTCCCTTTTCTTAGAGTTCACCTGAGGTTCAACATCCACAAGCAGTGTATCCAGAGGTGAGCTGTCTGGTAGAAGAAAACATCGAAGGTTATTCCCTGGACTCTGCAGTGTTTCCCGTCGTACAAGTTCTCCGTTCCTCAGGGTCGTCCTCACAGCTGACGATGTGCATTCCTGCTGACATCTGCCCCGCGATTGTCCCACGTGCTCCATCCTTCAACTCCCTCATTAGAGTTTCATGAATCAGTTTCATCACAAATCTCATGAGCTCCATCCTGGTGGTGCAATCACCCACTTTCGGCTCAGTAATGCAGAGAATCCAACAACCAAGGCAATAAACTTTTTTTAATTAAAATTTTACCATATATATTTTCTGATTGCAATAGAATGAAGCTGGAAATTAATAACTTAAGAAACTCTAGAAAATATGCAAACATTTGGAGCCTGAACAACATGCTCCTGAGTGAACAGTGGGTTATAAAAGAAGTCAAAAGGGAAATTTAAAAATTCCTGGAGGGGCTGGCACTGTGGCGTGGTGGGTAAAGCTGCCACCTCCAGGGCCAGCATCTCATATGAGCACCAGTTCAAGTCCCGCCTGCTCCACTTCTGATCCAGCTCTCTGCTATGGCCCGGGAAAGCAGTAGAAGATGGCCCGAGTCCTTGGGGCCCTGCACTAATGTGGAAGTCCTGGAAGAAGCTCCTGGCTCCTGGCTTCAGATCCTCCCAGCTCCAGCTGTTGGGGCCATTTGGGGAGTGAACCAGCAGATGGAAGACCTTTCTCTCTGTCTCTCCCTCTGTCTGTAACTCTACCTCTCAAATAATAAATAAATCTTTAATATATATATATATATATACACAAAAGATCAGTAAAATGAAGACCTGTGCTTTTTTCAAAAATAAAATTGATAAACCAACGGCCCAACTAACCACAAAAGGGAGACTACTCCAATTAATAAAATCAGACAGTAAAAGTGAGATGTTACAGTGGATACCAAAGAAATAGAATCATCAGGAATGTCTACAAATAGCTATACAACAATAAATTAGAAAATCTAGAAGAAACAGATAGATTTCTGGTCACTTAGAATTCACCAAAATTGATGCACAAAGATATAGAAAACCTGGGTTGACCAATAACCAAGAAATATTGATCAGTAATAAAAACCCTTCCGACAAACAAAAGCCCAGGAGCAGATGCCATCACTGCTGAATTCGACCAAACTTTTAAAGAACTAACCCCAGTTTGTTTTAAACTATTAAACACGATTGAAAGGGAGGGATCTGTTTCTGGAGAACTATTGTGTTCCTTTGGAGGTGTCATGTCGCCTTGCTGCTTTGTCGTTCCTGTGTCCCTGCATTGATGTCTGCACATCTGGTGAAATAGTTTTTTAAGATTTATTTTCTGTATTTTGAAGGCAGAGTGATGAGAGAGAGAGAGAGAGAGAGAGAGAGAGAGAGAGATCTTCTACCTACTGGCTTACTCCTCCAAATGGCCACAATAACCAGAGAGCTCCAACCAGGTCTCCAACATGGGTATCAGTGTCCTAAGCACTTGGGCCATCTTCTGCTGCTTTCCCAAGTGCATTAGCAGGAGCTATATCCAAAGTGGAGCAGCCAGGGCTCAAATTGGTGCTCTCTCTCTCCCCCTCTTTCTCCCTCTCTCTCTCTCTCCCTCTCTCTCTCTCTCTCTCTCTCTGCCTCTCTTCTGCCTTGAAAATAAATAAAAATTTAAATTTAAAAGTACAACTGAATGCTATACATTGATTTTTAACCTGCAAATTTCTGAATTCATAATTCATTTATCTGCTCTGACAATTTTATTTAGGATGTCTATATACAAGATCATGTCGTGTGTGAATAAAGATAACTCCAATTCTTCCTTTCAGATTTGAATACCATTTATTTCTTCTCTTCATCTGATTGCTCTTTCTGGAACTTCCAGTAGTGGTGGATATAAATAGCAATAGTGTGTGTGTATATATATATATATATATGTATGTATGTGTGTGTGTATGCGTCTATATCTTCTCCAATATACATGGGCTATTCTTAAGCATAGATCATATGATAAAAAATAACACAGGTTTCAACCTGAAAAGATAGAAATCATACAAAAGTACCTTCTCCAGTATTAACTGAATGAAATTAGAACTCAATAACAGAAATAAAGCTGGAAATTCTATAAGCACGTAGAAATTAAACAATACAATTTTAAGTAACAAATGAGTAAAGAAAATAAATCATAAGAGAAATATTCTGAGATAAATGAAAATGAAACCAGCATATGCAAATTTATGATACTCATGATAAACTCTTCCTTGATCATTTTAAAATTTCTGTCAGGGGAACAGATTCCATGTATTTCATACACGCAGACTGAAGAGCATAATGTTGCCTCACAACCCACCCTCCCTGCCACCCACGCTCCCAACCTCCTTCCTCCTACATTGAGTTTATTTTATAATCACAAGCTTAACCCACCACCAAATAAAGAATTCAACAAGTCCCAAGTAGAAAAATCACTGTTCCTCAAGAGAATAGAGTAGGGCTATAAACAATAATCAAATCTCAAAATATCAGTTTCACTCATGTATATGACAATTTTTTGCTCTCTGCATATTGATTACCAAAAATCATGAAAAATGTGCTATTTGTGCATTGTGCATAATGGTTTCCAGTTGCATTCACTTTGTTGCAAAACACAGGATTTCCTTCTTTTTATGGCTAGTAGTATTCTGTAGTGTATATACACCAAATTTGCTTTATCCAATCATCAGTTGATTGACATCCAGGTTGATTCCATGACTTAGCTATTGTGAACTGAGCTGCTGTAAACATGCGGTGCAGATAACTCTTTTATTGTCTTCGCGTAAATTCCCAGGAGTGGAATAGCTGAGTCACATGGTAGGTCTATTTTCAGATTTCTGAGGAACTTCCAGACTCTTCCATAATGGTTGTATTAGTTTACATTCCCACCAACAGTGTATTGAGGACTTTTTTCCCCCACATCCTCATCAGCATTTAATTTTTTTTTAAGATTTTATTTATTTATTTGAGAGGTAGAGTTACAGACACTCAAGAGGGAGAGAGAGAGAAACGTCTTCCATCTGCTGGCTGGAGCTGGGCCTACACAAAGCCAGGAGCCAGGAGCTTCTTCTGGGTCTCCCACACGGGTGCAGGGGCCCAAGCACTTGGGCCATCTTCCACTGCTTTCCCAGGCCACAGCAGAGAGCTGGATGAGAAGAGGAGCAGCCAGGATTCAACTGGTTCCCAGAGGGATGGCAACACTGCAGGTGGCGGCTTAAACTTCTATGCCACAGCACCGTCCCCAGGGGCCACAATTTCAAAAGAGAGACGCTAACTAGATGGGACTCTTGGTGTCCTCTCACCTTACGCTGGCGTCTACACACAGCACCCACACTGGGGTTTCCAGACCTGAGGAGGCCTTCGACTTTTTTGTACACAGAGACAAGGTTTAGGACTAAGAGTATTGACCCCCCCAAAAACATTTAAGACAAATTAAGTGCTGGGTGGTTTATTTTTCAAAGAATCCGACACAGTCGCCCAAAGCTCACTGACATGCCTATTGAGAACAAATAAATTGCTTTGATTGTATTGAGGAATGTTCCTTCTATACCCAATTTGCTTAGAGTTTTCATCATGAAAGGGTGCTGTTCATCTTTATATCTATATACCTCTAGGGAGCCTACGTCTGGCTCTTAGAGGCCATGAGATAGCATATTCCAGCAGGTTAGAACCTGGCTGATGTCCCCTTAGAACTGGAATTCCTCATAGAGGAAAGCAACTATGGACCAGGGAAGCCGAAAGGTTGAATATGCAGCAGTAACCTCCCAGGGAATCCTGGGGGCAGAGGCCTCATCATGGGTATCTCTGCCCAAAACCCTAAGCTCACAGCCCTCACCCCTGACTCCTGCCTTGGAAGATGTAGGAGAGTGAACATTTATACCAACTCCACGTACGCCTTTTCTGTATTACACACCCATGGGGACAGTTGAAAGGAAAGAGGATTGTCCGTGTTAAATACTAAAGTTTTTCTTTTTTTTTAAGAGATTTATTTTCTTTATTTGAAAGAGTTACACAGAGAGAGAAGGAGAGACAGAGAGAGAGAGAAAGAGTCTTCCATCCGCTGGTTCCCTCCCCAATTGGCCGCAATGGCTGGAGCTACACCAATCCGAAGCCAGGAGCCAGGAGTTTCTTTTAGGTCGACCATGTGGGTGCAGGGTCCCAGGGACTTAGACCATCTTCCACCGCTTTCCCCAGGCCATAGCAGAGAGCTGGATCGGAAGTGGAGCAGCCGGGACTTGAACTGGTGCCTATATGGGATGCCGGTGCTTCAGGTGGCGGCATTAACCTGCTACACCACAGTGCCGGCCCCTAAATACAGCACTTTTTCTACTGAGGAAGGCAGTCCTCCTAAACCAAATCACTTCAAATATCATCACAGCTGCTCAACAGGGTATCCATGCCCTCGTTAAAGCAGAATGTTGGGGGGCCAGAGTTACAGAGAGAGAAGGAGATACAGAGATCTTCTCCAAATGGCTGCCATGGCCAGAGCTGGTCCAAAGCCAGGAGCCAGGAGCTTCTTCTGGATCTCCCACGTGGGTGCAGGGGCCCAAGCATTTGGGCCAACTTCCACTGCTTCCCCAGGCCATAAGCAGGGAGCTGGATCGCAAGTGGAGCAGCCGGGACGCAAACAAGCACCCACGTGGGATGCCGGCGCTGCAGGTGGAGGATTGACCCACTACGCCACAACGCCTGTTCCTGCTGCAGTGACTGAGTGAAATGTAGCATACAGGTGTCCTCAAAGCATAAATAGCAACTGAACTTGAGGCTGAATTCGAACACCTGACGTCCAGCCAGGGATTGATCCATAGGGGCCACACTCACATCCGCCCAGCAATCTCATCAATGGCCCCTCCATCCCGGTCCCCGGTCTGGGCCGACTCCCCTCTATGCCCAGTTCAAAGGGGGAATTACTAGTCTGGCACTGATCTTCTCAGACACTATGTTAGCTCTGCCATCTGGTGGTCATGCAAGATATTGCAAGCAGCACAGAGAAACGACAAGGAAGAGGAGCTTTGGAAAAGTGACCACAAAGCAAATTGGAATCCACCCCCCACTCACACTGTTTACTGCATTGTGGAATTGACTGAGTGTAAATGGGTCCAATTCTCGGGGTAAACAGCAAAGAGCAAATGCCTTACAAGAGCCTCAGAAATGCTCGTTTCCTTCATAGCCTTCGACGGAGTGAATCCGCTCCTGGGAGCTGGCCACAAGGAATGGCTCACAGCTCCAGGGCTCTGGTGAAAGGGGCACAGTGACCAGGGTCATCCAGATAGAGGCAGTACCAGGGCGCAGAGGTCCATGGGGAGGCCCAGGAACCTTCAGCCCCACCCCAGCCCAAGCCGGACCCCAGGAACTGGTGTGGGCACAGAGGCTTGGGGTGGCTTCGAGGACTGCGGAGGTCCAGGCTGCGCTTGCCAGGAGAACCAGAGGCCACGGGCTCCCCTGCCCCATCCACCCAGCCCGTCGACTGCTAGATCTTACCTTTCCTACCTGGCAGGCAGCGCAACTGCTGATGAATTCTAGACCATAACCTACCCAGTAGGGGAGAACCTCTGTGAAGGGGTAAAACAGGGGCCAGCACTGTGCTGCAGCAGGTTAAGTCACCGCCTGTGACAGCAGCACCCCACGTGGATGCCGGTTCAAGTCCCAGCTGCTCCACCTCCAATCCAGCTCCCTGCTAACACACCTGGGGAAGCAAAGGGGATGGCCCAAGTCCTTGGGCCCCTGCACCCACGTGGGAGACCTAGAGGAAGCTCCTGGCTCCTGGCTTAACCCTGATCATTGAGGCCATTTGGGGAGTGAAACAGCACTCTGCTTTTCAAATAAATAAAGAAATAAATCTTAAGACAGAAAGAGAGAGAAAGGAAAGAAAACTGAGACCCAAAGAGGCCAAGCCGTCGGCCCAAGGTCCTGCAGCCCCCGCGAGAGGCTGAGCAGGACCTGGGTGACCGGCACGTATTCACCCAGCAAACGCCGAGTTCCTGCTCTCTGTGCAGGCCGTGCCAGCTAACCTGGGGATGTCCCACCCTCCAGAGCTCACACAGATGTGATGAGACTGGCAGGAGAAACACGTGGACCTTGAACATGAACAAGACAGGTGCGAAACGGGGCAGGGCGCGAGCAGGCAGAACTTCCCCAGCCATGGCCACGCGGTGTACAATGTGAGGCCAGCAGTGGGAGAGCTGCAGGGCGGAGGAAGGCGGCTAGGTCACAGTGTGGCCATCTAGTGGCCACTCGTGGTACTGCAGGAGTATGGTTGCGGAGGTGGGGCGTGTTGCTGTGGACAAGCGCTGAGCGCTTGCTGGGAGCTTTCGGTGCTCACCACAGCGCCACAGGTGGGCATCGTTTTAGCCCTACGTTGCATGTCCACATTCTTATCTACCTTTGGCAATGACCTGCCCAGGATCACACTAATACAAAATAATCACAGGATGGGATTTGCCCAGGGAAGCTCAGCTTGGAGCCCTGCTTGCAGCTGTTAGACTGTGTCTGCCTCCAGGATTTCAGATTCTCCTTGCAGGTGCCAGGGGCTGGGCCTTGGCTGCTTCCAGGTTTGGGGAGGTTCTCTCCAGCCTCTCTGGGGTGATGGGCCTGAGGGTGTTGCAAGAGGAGAAAGAGGAGGAGGAGGCTGCCGCCAGTGTGGGGGAGCTGGGAGGGGGAGGGGGAGACTGGAGGGAAGTGAAACTCCATACAGCCCAGGAGGGGGGCACTGGAGGAGACACCCCGTCTCTGGTCTGGGGAAATGGGTGCCACGCACAGGGACAGCGGACATGGGTTGTTGAGAGAGCGAGGGCTTCCTCTTTGGAGCAGAGGTACCTGAGGGTTGTGCAGGTTGGAATGGGGCCGAAGGTGCTGACTTGCAAGCCAGGGCTTTGTAGGGAGCACAGAGGGAGAGTGGAGTGGAGCGCGTCCCCCGTCACTCACGCATCACTTCCTGGGACCTCTGTGTTCAGGCCCACACCAGACGCTTGAACACGGCCACCACTGTCTACCTCGCACAGTTCAGGCGTCACAGTCTTGTCCCAAGAGAGCACCGCTGGGACCAGGCTGAGCCCTTGCCCCCATGAGCTGAGGCAGGTGCTCGAGCATCCCGGGTGACAGCAGTCATAGGGAAGCAAGGCTGGGACCCTGGCCGAGGGTGCGGGTGGGGGCACAGGCACCTCTTGCACACGCAAGGGGTCTCCTCGCCACTGTCCTGCTGCATCTCCCCAAAAGGACTGCAGGCTTCGACGGGGACAATAGCTCGCCATTTCTCACACACACCCTACCCCACGGGCCCCACGGAGAGCCCTATGCTGGGGTAGCATTCGCACGGATTTAAGATCAAAAGACCTGAGTTCAGTGCCACTGGCTGCAAGTGACCTTGAGCAGGCCACCTCCCTGTACCTGGGTCTGTGTTTTCTCCTCATAAGAAGAGTCCCTGTTGCAATCCCCACAGGTCCATGGTGGGAAGGCGTCGCCCACGCCCTGCCCTGGCCTCCGGCACCACCACTGGGTTTGGATCTGAGCGCGGTCACTTCCAGCCTGCCCCCAGCTGCCTCGCTCTAGGGCCTGGTGCCAAAACCCTCCCCTTCCCCAACTTTGCCAGTGGCACCTGTCCTCATGACCCCACCCCTCACCCCAGGCTCACAGCGAGGACTGGCCAAGGGCTCGGTTATTCACTTACAAAGCCCACGTACAGAACTGCACCGGCCTCGGCCATGAGGGATGAACCAGAGTCCCGGCTCCACTCGTGCCTAGAGAGACGCAGGGCGCAGATGGGCCACGCGTGTTGGGTCCTCACCAGTCAGGCACAGCCTCCAGCCTGCTTCTCCCCCTTCCTGGGGCTTAGATCCGGTATCGGGAAATCAGACTGCACGATTCTGAGGACCGGTCCAGCTCCTTCCGTAGTAACAGCGACAGTATTAGCGATAGCTAACATTTCTTCTGTGCTGTGTGCTAGGTGCTGTTCTGTGTTTTACGTGCCTTGTTCTTTATGGACCACAGCATCCCTCATCAAGTAGACACATTACTGCCCCAGTTCACAATAAACTGGAGCTCAGAGGCTTGGGTTGATCTCTCCATGGTTGCTCAGAATTCAGCATCAAAGCTATGTGCACCCAGGCTGCCCGCCCCAGGCCTGGGCTCCTAACCTCTCAGTGAGCATCCAACTCAGAGGCAAAACCTCTGGCTCAACGACTAATGGCCCAGCAGAGCTTCAGACCTCACCTGTGCACCTGGCTACCCCCCCCCCAGAACCTCCCCCGCTGAGGTCCTGGAGGCCCCTGAGCACCACGTGTCCAGAACAGCACCCGCATCCCCCACACGCCTCTGCTGGCCCCTGGCATCTGCCGTGCCCAGCACCAGATGCTTTCCTCTGCGGTGCCTGTGTGGGTGTCAGAAAAGGGCACCCTCCTTCCAGGTGACACAGGCCCGGAACAGGTGCAGGGTCAGGTAGGCGGAGGCACCATCTGCCCCAGTTGGTACCAGGCACCTGGTTCCACTGTCTTCCAGCTTGCTCAGGACACTGGCATTCATCCTTGACCTCTCTCCTCTCTCTCTCTCTCTCTCTCTCTCTCTCTCTCTCAGCTCTGCTTCTCCAGGAGGCCCTCTGGAAACATAACCCAGGGCAGAAATCACTGGGCTCCCCAACCATATCTCTTTTTAAATTTTTTGAAAGATTTATTTATTTACTTGAAAAGCAGTTATGAGAGAGAGAGAGAGAGAGAGAGAGAGAGAGAGAGAATCTTCCACCTGCTGGTTCACTCCCTAAATGGCTGCAGCAGCAGGCGCTGGGCCGATTCGAAGCCAGGAACTCAGAATTCCACCCAGGTCTCCCACATAAGTGGCAGGGGCCAGAGCACTTGGGCCGACCTCCACCGCCTTCCCAGGTGCATTAGCAGGGAACTGGACAGGAAGTGAAGCAGCAGGGACGGGCACCAATGCCCATGTGGAACACCAGCATTGTAGGTGGCAGCTGAACCCAATACACCACAATGCCAGTCCCTCCCCAGTCACTTCTGAGGGAGGGGAGGAGTGATGTCAGAACAGGACAGCTCAGCCTCAAAAACGCAGCCCCTCCCGGTCCCACCCCACCCCAACCCCCATCAGTAGTCCAGAGAGCCGGAGGCATCTGTGAACTTGGCCATTAGGATCACCATGAGGGGGCGCTGGAGGTCCAGAAAAGGCCCAGGGTTTCCAGGGACTGTACCAGGGCAAGGCTTCCACAGGCCCAGCACTCAAGGGGAAGAAGCCCAAGTTCAAAGGCTCTGCCGACTCTGCCCTCTTTGTACAGTGTGCAGCCACCAGGTGGCGGCCAAGGCCACAGCCAGCTTGAGCTGCCCAAACCTGGGCCTGGCAGACCAGCAACTTTCCGGAGAGCCATCCCCAGCACCTTCAGCCAGAGAGAGCAGAAAGAAAACGCATGTACATGCGCATGCGTGCTGTGTTTGCCCTGTGAGGAGCAGGGCCAGGCTAGATAGACGGCTGGAGTTTCGTCCCCTTCCTTCGGGTCTCTTCGCTGCCCCTTGGGCTTCCCGTCCCTCCGTCCAGCCCATCCTGAGCGCTGGTGATGCAGAGGGACATGAGAGTAGACTGGGGCTGCAGCCAGACACACGGGTGCAGGGTAGGGAGACCGTAGGACAGGAAGGGCAGGGGCTGGAATTGCCAAGCGAAGCATCTGGCCCGGAGCAGGGCGGGGCAGGCCCCAGCCACGGTGACACCTGAGCCATCAGACAAGGTCTCAGGTGCACTGATAACACGCTGCATCTGCTCCCAGCAGCCCTATGCGCAAGACACCGTAGAACCAGCTCTGGGGACGGTGTGTGGTGCAGGGGGTGCAAAGCTAGCACCCATGTGGGCACCTATTTAGGTCCCAGATGCTCCGCTTCCAATCTAGCTCCCTGCTAAAGCTCCTGGGAAAGCAGACGATAGTCCACCCATATGGGAGACCCACATGGAGTTCCAAGCTCCTGGCTTCAGCCTGGCCAAGCCCCAGCTATTACCATCATTTGGAGAGTGAACCAGCAGATGGAAGATCTCTCTGCTTCTCTCTCTCTCTCTCTCTCTCTCTCTCTCTCTCTCTCTGCCTTTCAAAAAGTTAATTTTTTTTGACAGGCAGAGTTAGACAGTGAGAGAGAGAGAGAGAGTTATAGGCAGTGAGAGAGAGACAGAAAGGTCTTCCTTCCGTTGGTTTACTCCCCTAATGGCTATGGCCGGTGCTGGGCCAATCCTAAGCCAGGAGCCAGGTGCTTCTCCTGGTCTCCCATGCAGGTAGAGGGCCCAAGCACCTAGGCCACCCTCCACTGCCTTCCCTGGCCACAGCAGAGAGCTGGACTGGAAGAGGAGCAACCAGGACTAGAACTCTGCACCCCAACCAGGACTAGAACCCAGGGTGCCAACACCACAGGCGGAGGATTAGCCAAGTGAGCCATGGTGCCGGCCTCAAAAAGTTAAATATTTTTAAAAATATATATTAGTAGAACCAGTTCTCCTGGCAAGGGAATGGGGCAATTGAAAGGCCAGGGGGTCCCACAGGCAGTAAGCAGCAGAGTCGGAACGCAAGCCAGGGTCGCCATGATTCCCGGGCCCAAGCACTTGGCCGCTGTGCCCACTGCCAGGGACAGAGGCTGGGAGTAGAGCCAAGCTGGGGGAGTCCAGCCACGGGCAGGGCTGGGTGGGAGGCAGGTGCCATTTGACTGGCTGTGACGCTGGTCCCAGAGGACACGGCAGGATTTCTGTGACTTGCTCCCTGCCCCGTGCCCCGTGCACCCTCTGCCCCACGCCGACCCTGGGCCAATCCTAAGCCAGGAGCCAGGTGCTTCTCCTGGTCTCCCATGCGGGTGCAGGGCCCAAGCACCTAGGCCATCCTCCACTGCCTTCCCTAGCCACAGCAGAGAGCTGGACTGGAAGAGGAGCAACCGGGACTAGAACTCTGCACCCCAACCAGGACTAGAACCCTAGTGGGCTAGGGGAGGAGGCTCTCCCCGCTGGAGTCCTGACCTAGGGTTCTTGCATCTCAGTTAGCAAATAGCACCTCTGTGTGCATTTCTCTGAGTGCCAGGGAGGCACTCTCGACACCGGCCCTGCCCAGCTGGCACCCTGTCCCGTAACAGGTGGGACTGGAGACAGAAGTCCACGGCTATTTGCCAGAGCCAGCCCCAGGCTGGAAGTTCCTCTTCAAGTCTGCCTGAAGGCAGCAGTGCTGCAATTGCCTGCACCTGGGCAGTGCCTGGGTACTGGGTGCAGCCCCAGTGGGACCCTGAGCAATGCACACATTTCAGAGAGGGAGGGGCTGGGGCCAGCGCTGTGGCACAATAGGTTAAAGCCCTGGCCTGCAGTGCCGGCATCCCATATGGGCTCCAGTTCGAGTCCTGGCTACTCCACTTCTGATCCAGCTCTCTGCTGTGGCCTGGGAAAGCAGTGGAAGATGGCCCCAGTCCTTGGGCCCCTGCACCTGCATGGGAGACCAGGAAGAAGCTCCTGGCTCCTGGCTTTGGATCAGCTCAGCTCCAGCCATTGCGGCCAACTGGGGAGTGAACGAGTGGATGGAAGATTCTCTCGCTCTCTTTCTCTACTTCTTTCTCTGTAACTGTGTTTCAAATAAATAAAACAAATCTAAAAAGAAGGAGGAGGAGGAGGAGGAGGAGGAGGAGGAGGAGGAAAGAGGGAGGAGGAGGGAGGGGCCACCCTGGTCCAGGAAGGAGGAGCAAGCATGTCCACGGCAGCCGTAGAGCCGGGCCTCGGGTGCCTGAGCATCCTGAGAGCCAGCTGGAGGGACAGGCCAGCAGCTGAGGCTGCACAGAGAAGCGAGGCTCCACTGGGGTCCCGGTGACACCAGCGACGCTGGGCTAGGAGGGGGCCCTTGGGCAGCAGGGAGAACCAGCTGGAAGGGGACAAGAGTGACACGTGGGTGAGACAGTGGGCACTGGCCTCGGGTGGAGAGAAGGGAGACAGGATCGGGAGCCGGGCCGTTAAGATGGTTACCACGTGCCTGGGCGTGAGTCCCTGCCAGGCCCCCAGTTCAGCCTCCTGGGAGGCAGAGTGAGGCTCAGGGCTCAGGCAGCTGGGTCCCTGCCACCCATGGGGGAGGCCTGGATGCAGTGCCTGATTCCCGGCCTGGCTCCAGCCCCACCCTGGCGCTTGCTGGCTTTGGGGAATGAATCAGTCAGTGGATGGCAGCGCTCTCTCCTCCCTCTCTCATAAAATACTTTAAAAAAGAAGAATATGGAGGCTGGGTGAGAGAGAGACAGACCCACAGAGGCTGGGAGAGAAAGGGCAGAGGATGGAGAGGGGGCAGGAAGCAGTGGACCAACACAGGCCTCTTTCAGGTTCCTGCCAGTCAGCCCCGCCCCTGCCTGTCACTCCCCAGCTCGGAACCCCCTCCTGCTGGGCCAGGGGCGGGGCTGAGAGCTCCCCTTCAGCCCCGCCCCAGCCCAGAGGCTCCCCCTCTCAGCCGCTGAGGCCGCCCCCTGGGGACCGACAATGCGGGGCCAGGGCCGGCGGATAGATGGTGGGGCCCCAGCTGGTGTGTTATCAGCCTCCTCCAGGAGCGGGCCCAAGTCTCTCCGCGGCTGCCAGTCCGAGATTAGGCCCCGGGAGGGTCATTAAGCGGCCGCCCTGGCCCGGGCCCAGCCTCCCGAGCTCCCTGATCTGGCCTGGCTGGCAGGTGGGAACCAGCGATAAGGATTGGGGGTCCCCGGGGTTCTGGGGCTTGCAGCTCCATGCCCCCAGCCCCTGGTTGGGCCAGGAATACGGGATGGGGGTGGGGAGGGTAAGGTCAGTGCCAGCTCCGCCCCTGCAGGGGCTCCCAGGGTCACTGTCCTGGGGGGACAGGTGGGGGAGGGGCTGCTGGGGACTCACCCCCACCCCTGGCAGCTGCTGGGAGCAAAGTGTGTTGGGCAGGCCCGGGCCTCTCCTGGTCGCTCCTCACAGGCAAGAGGGCCTGGACGCCACTTGCTACAGACAGGGACAGGGACGGCCTTGCCTTGGGGTCCTGGTGGGCTGGTGGCAGCAGGGCCAGATGAATGCCCAGCCACAGCAGGGAAGCTGGGGACAGAGGTGAGAGACAATGGGGCCTCGGGCAAGGAGGCTCAGACCTGGGCCTGGGAGGCTGCATAGGAAGAAGAGGTGGGGCCCGGCCCTCTGGGAACCTCTGTGTCTGCCTCCGTGAGAAGCTGCCCACAGTCCGGCTTGGCCCTCGGGACAAAGAGGACTTCCTGGAGGAAGTGGGCAGCATGTGAACTGGCAGAAGTGGGGTGAGAAGGCATGAGGCACAAGAGGCCAGGTGAGAAGCTTCCCGGGCTTCCAACTCATGAGAGCACCACCTGCGAATCATGACACAGAAGCCCAGAGAGGGAAGGAGACCTGCCTCAGATCACACAGCCAGGTGGGGGAGACCCGAGCAAAGATGTGCGGGCTCTTCTCTCTGCACAGCCTGCGTCCCAGAGCGCAGGGAAGAGAGGGAATCTGTCTGACCGAAGAGGGGTCTCCCAGGGGCACATGGGTGGAGCCTCGGCATGGCAAGGGACCAGTGAGGGGGCTGTGACAGGTCGAGACAGGCAGCAAAGGGAAATCTTTGGGATGAGGGGCTGCCTCCCACCCTCCAGCCCTTGGGGATGCCCCTGAGGGCGTCTGTCTCAGGTTGTTACCCCAGACAGGGAGAGCCCGGACCTGCTCCTAGTAGACCAACAGTGGCAGAGGTGAGGCCCCAGGGTGGGCCAGCCCTGCAGACTTGGCCGCCTCTGTCTGCCTCCTGCTCCACTCCCACGAGGACCCAGTGCCCTGAGCCCTGGCCTCACCTCCCAGCACCGGCTTCTGCCCAGCCCTGCAGTGAGACTGGCCAGACCTGGCAGAGGGGAAACTGAGCGCATGGACGCCAGCCCAAGGCTGTCTCCCCGCACTCCCCAGGCCAAAGCCCAGCTCACAGGGGTCACGGGGAGCAGATGGAGCTGGATCAAAGGGCGATGAGTGGACCCCACAGTGCTGGGCAGCTTGGGGGCTGCAGGAGGCAGGTCCCAGGTCTCAGGCGTGAAGGGTGCGCTGGGGGATGAGTGTCGGCAGGAAGCACCCATCCTGGGACAGGGCAGGGCGGGGCCTGCGGAGCCTCCGACACCCTCTCCTGGGCTGGCGTCGGGGTCTGTCTGCCCCAGGAAGCCTGCGGTGACTGCTCTGGCCCCAGGGAGGATGTGGCAGTGAGGGGCTCCCCCGGCCCTGGTCGCCTGGCCTCCCCGACTGCCCTGTGCACGGATGCTCAGCAGGGGCTGCACACCCAGGCCCCTTTCATGCACCCTGGGCACAGGCCCCAGCTGCAGGTGCAGCGCCTCCCCGCTAATCTCCAAACCACCATGACGGCAGCCTGGGAAGGCAGTGTCGCGATCGCCAAAGCAGGACTGGCCTCGCCGGAGGCCTAGGGTCTCAGCCCCAGGAGTACAAAAAGTCTTTATTTCACAGAAATAAGGGCCCTTCCACACGAGTCAGGGAGGAGCTGTGAGGCGGGCGGGTGGTGTTGAGTGGGCTGTCCCCTTCGGAAGGCTCTTCTGCCCTGCGGGGAGACTCCTGGAAGACCCCAGGCCTGGACATGGCCTGAGCACCAACCCTGGCTGGCTCTGATTTGGAGGAGATGGGTGGGGGGGTCTCCCACCATTGCAGATCCCCGCACAGAGAAGGAGTGGCTTGGATGGTGGCACTGAGCAGAGACCACAGGCGCCCGCGAGCCTCGGGCTGGGGCGACAGGCGAGCCGGGGTCACATGGGGGTGCTGCGGACCTTGGCCTCCTCCTCCAGGGCGTTCTCGTAGGCACTCTCATGCTCGCTGGACCTGGAGGAGGATGGAGGGCTCTGGTGGTCCTGTGGCCCCCCTGCCACTCCTTTCTCCCGGCCCTGTCTCATTTTCCAGGACAGACACTTGACTCTTGGAAGGGTCCCCTGAGCACATCTGGGCTTGTGCACCTGACATGGGAGACATCTCAACATCACCTCCCTGAACCCCATCTCCCTGCTGTACTGGGCCCTGCCCCCACGGGGTCCCCATGGAGCTCATGCCCTGCTGAGCCCTCTCCCCACACTGAGCACCCCCAACATTCACTCTCCCTCCACTGACACTCCTTCTCCCCAGAGTGCCCACTGCCCTGTGGGTCCCAGTCCACCCTCACTGGGCCCCCGCCAAAACAGGCCTCAGTCCCCCATGGAGCCTGCAGCCCTCCCAAAGCCCCCATCACTGGCCTCGTCATCACCAAGTCCTCCCCACCTGGGTCCCCAGCCCCACCCCAGCCCACAACACCCGTTCCTGGGGTCCTTGGGCCCCAGAGCACAGGACGTGCAGCCCTGAGCAGCCCTCACCTGAAGCTGGCCGCCGTGGAGGAGTACCTGCCATCCATGCCTACCAGGACCCCATCGGACTTGTTTCCCACGGTCATGACCACGTTCGTAGGGTCCCTGGGGGAGGGGCTCATCAGTAGAGTTCATCAGGAGGGTGCCCCCGTCCAGGAAGACCCTATTCCCAGTGCTGGTGCTCACACCCCAGGGGGAGAGGTGGCCCTGTGGGCCTCCCCCACAGGGCCAGACACTTGGAAAGACCTTAAGTTCAAGACCTCCCTCTACCTCTACCGCCTCCCCATGCCCTCAGGCCAGCCCCCGCAGCAGCCCCAGCAAGGGCTCAATGTCCGAGCCTCAGGCAGGAGGAGCAGGCATGGTCCCGGGCAGGCAGCTGCTGCCCCAGGGACCTCAATCTACTCCCCTCTCCCGGGACACAAGACAGCCTAGGACGTCAGGCTCAACTCGTCCCACAGTGAACTGAGCAGCCACCCGCAGATCTGTTCTCAGTGTTCGTGCCTCGTGAACACTCCCCAGCCAGGAACCTGGATGTCGCCCTGCCCTCTTTCCAGCACTGTCCACCAACCCCCAGCACTGTCCCCTTGCTCCGTCCCCTCTGCCCCAGCATTGGCCCAGTCACTCTCCCTCCCTCGGCCTCAGCCTCTTCGCCACCCTCCACACCTACAGAACGCCCGGCTCGCCCTCCATACGCCCTCCACATGGCAAGCCGTGGACTCTGCCAAGGCCCGGTCCCACCGCAACACTGGCGTCCACACCTTTCCCTGGGTTCCTGCTGCACTGAGGACCAAGCCCTAAGTCAGGGTCCTTGGAGAACAAGAGCCCGCTGTGCCTGGGTCCTGCCCCCTCCCCAGCCCTCTCTGCCCACGGAGCTGCTTGGTTGCCCAGCAGGGCAGCTGCTGGAGCCCAAGCCACCAAGTCACCTTTGTGAGAGCTGGGAGAAGACGCTGCAGGGGCAGACACAGCCTTGCCCCGGGGGCCTGGCCTGGCAGGGACAGCACGTCCTGGATTCCTCCCACCCCACTTCACTGTCCACCCCATGTCTTGGTGCCAGGCCCCTACCCCAGGGCCTCGCTCTACTCTGCTCAGGTCACTGTATGATGTGACCAACTCTTGCTCGCTCTTGGAGACAAATAAGCTATCAAGGGCACCCCCTCCAAGCACCGCAGACCGGGTCAGGCTCCACATGCACTCTGCATGCTCCTGCAGCCACACTTGACCTTGTGACTGTCTGTTCTGTTCTGTGTGCCCACAAGGCCCCTCTGCACTGCAGCTGACCCTGGGAAGGATGGGTGCTTCCTTTCCAGGTGCACTCATAGCCCACCCCACCAGGCCGGGCCTCGACAGGAGGAGGACAACTCCCCAGAGCCCACAGCAGCCCCACGTGTGAGCCAGCCTGAGCCCACACTGTGCCCGTGAGCCTCCTCTCCTTCCCACGCGGTGAGTGGAGGGGACCCAGGGTCCTGGGCCTGCCCTGCTGGCTCTGAGGCTGGCCCAGCCCAGCCCGGGCCCCTGTGGCAGCACTCACGACTCTTCCTGGCACCAGAAGTGGTTGACGGCAAAGGCGATGGCCACGAGCACCAGGAACACGGCCACGGCGATGAGGCCCTGCATCCAGGGCTGGAGTCTCCCCACGCCTGAGAAGGGGAGAGGGTGCTGTGAGTGCAGAGCCGGGGAGGCAGGGGCTGCCGGGACCACAGGACATGCGCTGGGGTGGCGGGGGTGGCCAGGAGGGCTCAGGGCACCCCCTGTGACCCATGAAGCCTGCGTAGCAGAATTGAGTGCCAGCAAAAGGAGAAGTCAGCATGTTCCAGGAGGTAGACCAAGCCTGACGTGCGGGCCTGGGGCCAGGAGCCCCTGCCCCTGCCCCAGGGGGTCACATGCAACGATGCCCCCCAGGGAGTGCCTGGGCCCCAGGGACCAAAGGGCAGCCCTGTGGGTAGCTGGCCTCGGTCCTGCCAGCTGGGAGTGGCTCCCCTCCTCCTCCCCGGCATCTGGCAGATCCTGTTCTGGAGCGAGAGGCTTCTCTGGTGGGGAAGGGTGTGAGCCTAGGGCCAGGCAGGCTGCTCCGCAGGGTGCGGGGGTGCCCCAGGGAGGGGTGCGCAGACCGGCCACCTCCGGAGAGGAAAGCCAGACGGGTGCTGTCCCCTGGATCTGCAGGCCCAGGCTTCAGAAATCAAGCCCCTTTTGGCTCCTCCCACTGGGTGCCCAGGGAGCTGGGGACAGGGACCAGCTCTCTGAGCCCTGCTCTGCTCTTTGGGACATCCATGCAAGCCCTCAAGGTGTCGCAGAAGTCTCTGCTCTCCGGCCTCTTGCAGCCCCTAGGCCTGGCTGAGCCGGAGGGAGCTCAGCCCTGCAGAGGAAAGATGCTCGCTCAGCAACCATGAGTCCCGGAGGCCCTGGGACCAAAAGGGAGGCTTAGGAGGGGTCCTGGCTCTGGACAAGCACCGCCTCCCTGGAGGCACCTGTGCTTGGAGGGGCCCAGAGTGAGTGGCAGAAAACCCCACTGGCCTCACTCCCACCCTGAAGCCCCCCTCTCTCCTGCTCTCCTGCTGCAGTGCCGGGGTTCCGGGGGCCGGCAGCCATGGGAAGGAGGCAGCTGAGGTCCATTCCTGCCAAAAAGCCACACTGGAACCCGTTGTTCCGCCCAGGGAAGCACTGGTTCCGAGTCCCTGCTTCCTCGCATTGGTGAGTGCTCAGCCCCCGGGAGGCCCCCTCCCTAGCTCCTCCAGACCCTGCAGCCAACACTCTGCAGACACACGGGGGACCACAGTCGCCTGCGCCCTGGCTCCGGGGTAAGCATATGGAGCAAGGGGCAGAAGGAAGGTTGTTTGGGTCCCGCCCTCTCTTGCCCCACTGTGTGACCTGTGTACCTTAGCTGGCCTCTCTGGTCTTCTAAGACCTGGGCTACAGAGTCGAAGCCAACAAGTGTGAGAGCTCGGGGTGGTGGGGGGCTGCTCTGGAAGCAGCTTTGTCAGCCCCTCTGGACCCAAGCCTGACAGCGCAGGACCCCCACCAGCCCTAGAGCTATGGAGCTTCCCTGGTGAAAGACCCTCCCACCCCCCACCCCTCCAACCCAGAGACAGCCAGGGCGGGGTTGACTGTCCCCACTTTATGAGCAGCTGAGTCTCAGAGAGGGGCCCAGCTGAGACAGAAGCAGAGCTCAGTACAGTGGGGGGCTGCACTGGGTGCTGCTCCCTCCCCAGGAAGTTTTGGACAAACCCCTGGGGCAAGCCGGCCTCCACTCCCACCCTGCCTGTCACCCGGACACCCAGGCCCCAGGACAGGTGCTGCTCTTGGGGCATGGGGTTCAACTCCCATTCCCCTCCCCCAAATCCTACGACCCCCCATTTCCTCTACTGGTCTCACTTCTTGCCCGTGGGAAACAAGTCACGGAGGTGTGCCGCAGCGTCTCTGCCCTCACAGGCTCCTGGGGCTAAGCCTTCCCTGCTGCTGTCTAAGCCACAGGGCTCAGGGAGACGAGGACATAGGAGACACTGTCCCCTCCACCCCTGGTCACCAGCGCCCAGCCCAGCCCGCGCCTCCCTGCAGCCACTCCCCCCAGCCCCCCAGCCCCCGGCTGGCCCTAGCCTGTGCTACCTTGTTGGCAGCTGGCAGGAGACGCTGCCGTGAGCAGGCCCAGGAGGATCAGGCCGAGGGCGGACATGGCTACAGGCAGCTGCGGGGTCTTCACTTGCCCCGTGCGTCTGGGTTCCTGGAGCGGCGGCAGGGCCTCAGGTCTCCGCCTGCGATCAGCCTGGGCTCTGTCTGACCCCGCAGGAGAGGAGCCAGCAAGGAAGAAGGCCAGGGAGAGAGGGAGAAAGGGAGGAGGAAGAGGCCGGGCGAGGGGGAGAAACTGCCCTCCCTCCCAGGGTAATGAGCTGCCAGGCCTGGCCTCCCTGGCCGGTGCCCAGCCTGCTGGGCCTGACTTTCCGCGGAGGTGGGCTGAGTCCCAGACACCTGGCAGTTTCTGCCTGAGCTCAGCAGCTCTGAGACAATGTGTCACTCCTACCTGGGAGGTGCCCAGTGGGCGGGGCTTCTTGGAAGGCTCACAATGGATTTAAGACACCTGCTGGGAAAACCACAGAGGCCCAGAGAAGGCGCAACCTGCCCTCTTTCCCCAGCATCTGGCCTATTTCCTGGTCTCACTTCACCTGTCCCTGGCCTGCTGATCTGGGACACAGCCCTGCTTCAGGGTCCTCCACCCCCTGGCCCAGCCCGGTTGCTCCCTAAATCCACCCACTCCCACCCTAAAGGTCCCAGCCCCGCCCCCACCCCTCACCACACCTACCTATGACCAAGTCCTTATTCTTCCTCAGTGTCCCAGATACGGTCCCTGGGAACTGGGAACCAGGCCTTCTCCAGATGGGACAGCCGCCTTAAGACCTATCTCCTCCGCCTGGGACGGGCAGAGAAGTGGGTGAACACAGCCCTGCCGTGGAAGGCAGAGGAAGGACACTCTCTGGGGCTCTCTGGGGCTATCTCTCTGGAGCCTGGAAGAAGGCTCACCATCCGCCAGGACAGGGAAGCCCTGGAGCCAGACTCCTGGGAAGAAGCACCCCCATCCCCATCCCCCAGGTCCCACTGGCATCCTTGCCAATGACTCAGGCACCTGCTGAGGCCCCCAGCCCTGGGCCAGGCTGGGTCTCAGGCCCCGCCTCACCTAAGAGTACAGGAAGCCAAGAGGCTGAGAGCCAGGGCTCCACAGAAGAAGGAGCCAGGGCCCTGCTCCTCACCCCTTGGGAGCTCAGCCTGCAGCCTCCTGGGCGTGCAGCGGCCCTATGCTTGCATATGCAGCCCTAACGGCCACAGAGACAGCCCTTGCCATGGAGGGCTCCTGGCTCCAGCCTCATGCTGCCCCTAGGCCCGGCTACAGAGGCAAGTGGGGCACCTTTGCAAAGCCCCAGGGCGCGGCCGCCACGGTTACCACATGCTTCCACTGCAAGCTGCAGAACAAGGAGCCTGTGCCTGAGGCCCCACATGGGGCCCAGCTCAAGTAACCTGGCCTCCAGAAGACCCACATTGCAAACAAGTGGGGCTTTACCGAGTTTAATATGGGTGCATTTAAAGACAAGGTGGCTGCGCTGCGGCTCACCTGCCCCAGGGACCTGCGGAGTCAGGCACGAGGCTGCTTCAAATGGCTCAGAGCAGACTCAACCTTTAATTCCACTTCTCCATGAACTTTCTGAAGCGCCCTCCTTACGCCCCAGTAGTGGTCACCTGGGCAAGTGGCAGGCCCGGGACTCTCCAGGGCTCCCATGGTGCTGCCCCTCCATACCCTCACCCACCAGTAACTCCTACTTCCTGTCCAAAAAGGAAGAAAGAGGAGCCCAGTCACAGAGCTGTCAGGTCCCCAGGAGCCCAAGCCTGAGCAGGAGGCCCCTCCTAAGCTCCCCTGCCCTGAGCCACCGAACTGCTGTGCCCCGGCCCCTCTGGGTAGCCCTGTCAGTTTCGGGGTGGCTCTGCCAGTGAGGAGGCTCAGACATCACCCCTTGTACCTTCTTTCTCTCTGTGTGTGTGCATGTGGTGCACATGTGTCTGCATGTTGGTGCACATGTGTGTGCAGGGGGGCCTTGTCGCCTTCCAGAAATGACTCAAGGCAACTTGGCTTGGATTCAGTGACGCCCCCCACACGTGTACATCCTGTTCTCCCTCCCCATCTCCTCCCTCCAACTTGCTGTCCTCAGAATATTCTGGCACAGTCTGGACCAGGCCCTGTGCATGTTAATGAACAGCTAGGGAATCGCTGGTTGGAATGTAAGGAATGGGGCTGGATTAACAAACACACACCGATGCCTACTCCCAGGGTTCAGGCAGGCGAGCCACCCTGGATGCAGGCTGGAGAATGAAAGGGGGATCACAGGCTGGAGAAAGGCAGGCTTGGGGGGCTCCCCCGGGAGCCACACGGCCAGTGGCGGGGCCAGCAGCAGGGAGTGGTGGTGGGATGGACAGAGGCAGTGGCGTGGATCTGAGGCCTGTTCAGGGGGGCTTGGAAAAACCAGAGCGTGGTTGGTGGGACACTGTGACTAGGCGGGAGCAGGTGGGGAGGAGCAGGGGGCTCCCAGGAGAGGGTTCCGGCTGGGGCGGCTGGGTGGTGGCTGATGGTTCCTCGGGGGGATGGAGCCAGTGTGGGCGCAGGAGGACTTAGATATACTGAGTGTGGTGCCTGTGGACCCTTCAGAGAGACGGGTCTAGAAGGCAGCGGGGCCTCTGGGCATGGAGCTCAAGAGCCTGGAGCAGACACAGATCTGCCTGTCACCTGCACACAGCAATGGCAGCCAAGGCGTGGGAGTGCCTGGTCCCATCAGGTCAAGTGTAGGTGCGCCCACATGGCCGTAGTCCCCAGGAGAGGAAGACACAGAGACAGGAGGACGCCAGGCACCAGCATGCAGCCCCAGCACAGACGGGACTTCAAAAAAGAGGAGGTGGGATGGAGCAGGAGGAAGACACCCCAGCAAAGTGGGGCATCCCAAGAAAGGAGGTGTGAGAGGGGGTGGGCAGGAAAGTCACTGCTGTGACCCCCCCCCCAGCCAGTGACCCCTTTCCCCTGGAGCAGCCTCTGCCATCAGCCCCCACGTCCCGTTCCACCTTCTTCGCCCAAGGATCCCCACTTTCTTAGGTGGGAAAGGCAAGGACTCCCTGGGCCATGCTTTGGGGGCGGGAGGTGGAGGAGGGGGATGAGCAGGCAGGACATCAGGTGACCAACTGGAGGAAAACACAGCTCCCAGGTCAAAGTCCCTAGCTGTACAGCAAAACAAGCTGTCCAGGAAAAGGGGGTGTGGGTGGACACTTGGCCTGAGGCTGGTCCCCGCTCCCTGGAGGTCCTCCCCCAGGCAAGGGGTCAGGCCCCCCGCTGTGTGCACACAGCCCTGGTGCTCACGGTAACCAGGTGGGGCTGCTCTGGCTTGCGCCCAGGGTCCCAAGCAGCTGTTCCATCAACACTCAGCCCCTCTTTCCTGTTCCCAGCCCAGCTCTAACCTCCGGGAATCACCAGGGCCCTTAGAGAAGCCTTCCATCTAGCAGACCCTGCGAGATGACCTCCCTAAAAATGCCAAAGTGGGCCTGGACGCCTTCCAGGGCCTCCTTCCTCCCCACCCCATCCTTGCTGCCATTCCAATTGGTGCCAGCAGGTGGCAATGTCTATCCCGGTTCCCAGGCTGGTCGGGGAGACAGAGGGGCTTGAGTGTAGCTGAACATTCTGCAGCTTCCCTCCCTCCGGCTCCCCAACCCCTGCTCCCTCTCCCCCCTCCAGGGGAGCCTTAGAGGATGGGAAGGTGGACACTGAGGTGCTGTGACTCAGGACAGCGTGGAGGGCCAAGGTGTTAAGCGGGCATCCCAGAGGAGATGACAGGGTGGGAGTGAGCAGAGTGCTAGACTGGGTGGCAAGGCAGCCCAAAGCAGGGCTCGGCCTGCGAAAAGGCAGGTGTAAGGGCTTCTCGCAGGCCTTCCTTTCTCCCCTCCGTAGTGTCTTGGCTTCGAGCCTGAGAGCTCCTGAATTGTGCTGCGCTCACTCACAGGCCTGGGACTGTGTGACCTGGGAACCTAGCTCGGTTGGAATGAGACTCCAGGGAAGCCGCTGCTAGACACTGCGCTGGGCCCCTCTCCTCTCAACTTTGGTTACACCGACCTGGTTCCCCAGGAGCCACAGCGGAACTCAGCAGGTCATCCATGTGGACAGGCAAACGCTCGACCTGCGTTTCATTCACCTCTCACTGTCTTGCATTAGGAAGGCAGGCGTCAGCTCCCAGCTCTGTGTGGCTTCCGTGTCACCGTGCAGTTGCTGCAGAGATCTCGGGACCACTCAGCCAGTGCGATCATCACTGGATCTTCCGCACGCCCTGGTTGTTGAGTTCACTACAGAGAGACACATCCACTACTCTGTTACAGTCTTACATCGTTAGCATTTTGATATCTGATTTCAAGGT
Organism: Oryctolagus cuniculus; assembly: GCF_964237555.1. NCBI lineage: Eukaryota > Metazoa > Chordata > Mammalia > Lagomorpha > Leporidae > Oryctolagus > Oryctolagus cuniculus. The sequence goes on along the minus strand of NC_091438.1, from coordinate 125,650,163 downwards.
AATTGGTTTTCCTTTGCAATGTTGTGCCTTTTATTTTATACATTTAAAAACATTTTATACATTTAAAAACTGTGGCACAGTAGGTTAATCCTCTGCCTGCGGAACCAGCATCCCATATAGGTGTCTAGTCCCAGCTGCTCCTCTTCTGATCCAGCTCTCTGCTATGGCCTGGGAAAGCAGTAGAAGATGGCCCAAGTGCTTGGGCCCCTGCACCCAAGTGGGAGACCCAGAAGAAGCTCCTGGCTCCTGGCTTCGGATCAGCCCAGCTCCAGCCATTGCAGCCATTTGGGGAGTGAACCAGCAGATGGAAGACCTTTCTCTCTGTCTCTACCTCTCACTGTCTGTAACTCTACCTGTCAAATAAATAAATAAAATCTTTTTTAAAATTTTTAAAAAATCATTATTCTGGGGCCAACGTTGTGGCACCATGGGTTAAGCCATAGCCTGTAACTCCAACATCACATATTGGAGTGTTGGTTCGAGTCCCGCTGCTCCGCTTCCAGTCCAGCTCCCTGTGAATGTGCCTGGAACAGCAGCGGAAGATGGCCCCTGCACCCACATGGGAGACCCAGATGGAATTTCAGGCTCCTGGCTTTAGCCCAGCCCCAGCTGTTACAGCTATGTGGACATTGAATCATCAGATGGAAGATCTCTTTCTCTCTCACTCTGTGTGTCTCTCTCTCTATCACTCTGCCTATCAAATGAATAAAACAGAATCTTTAAAAAGAAAACAACGCTGGGAAGCGACCCCTCCTCTTTAGCAGGCTGCCCAAGGTTCCGTGGCATAGAGGAGGCTGAGGAGTTCCGACACTCCCAGCAGCACAGGGCAGGTGTGTTCAGAGCAGCGCCGCGGCAGCTCAAGGTCAGACCTGCAGAGAGACTGAGGCTCTCTCGGGCTCAGAGTTGGGGGCCGTGATCAGACTGAACGGGGGTGCCTGGGAGCTGGTGTGGGCAGAAAGCACCAGCCTGGAGCCAGCCAAGCCATGAAGGTACTGGCTGTGACTCCGGGGTCCTAGGCGACCCCACTGGGCCAATGAGATTTATGGCCAGGACCCCACAGCAGGGGAGATCAATCAGTCTTCCTGCTGTCCACTCACTTGGCCAAGAAACTAAAGGGCCATGGCCCTGAGCCAGAGCCCCGCCCGCCAACAGAGCTGCAGAGAACAAATCACTGCCCCGCAGGTCCAGCACAGGCCTCATCCGGGGCTCGGGGCCAGCAGTGGAACCAAGCTGGCGTCCCGGCTTCTGGAAGCACCGTCTCTCCTGGTCCAAAGGCTCAACCTGAAGGCTGTGGTCTTTGCTCCTCATTTTCCAGCTGGGGAAACTGTGACCCAGAAAGGGACAGTCGCCAACTGAGGGTCACGCAGACACTAGTGGGAGAGAGACCTAACCCCAGGCATTCCCAGGTCCAGCCCAGGGCTCAGCAGCCCTCCCAGCTTTCATTGCATTCTTTCACTCCGCTCTCAGCATGTATTTAGTACCTACTGGGAACAAGACAGAGCTCACATTATGCAAGTATGCAATCAGTGTTGCACTACATTTCAGAGTGGGTACTTTGGGAGAATGTAAACGGGGCGGGCGGGGCTGGTAAGGCCTGTGCCTATGACACCAACATGCATATGTGAACTTATGGAGTGCTGGCTGCTGCACTTCAACCCAGCTCCCTGCTAATGGGCTTTGGAAAGCAGTGGAAGATGGCTTGGGCCCCTACCACCCACGTGAGAGACCCAGATAGAGTTTCTGGCTCCTGGCTTTGGCCTGACCCAGCCCTGGCCACTGTAGCCATTTTGGGAGCGAATCAGCAGATGGAAGCACTCTCTCTCTCTCTCTCTCTCTCTCTCTGACTCTGCCTTTTAACTAAATAAATAAATCTTTTTAATAAATAAATCTTAAATAAATAAATGGGTTGGCATCCAGTCATGGAAGATAGGAAAGGGTAGTATTAAGTTTCAGATTCATTTGTTCATTCAAAAACTATTATTATTTATTTTGAAAGACAGAGAAAGAAAAAATATGCTACCCACTGGTTCAATCCCCAAATGCCTGCAATGGCCAGGATTGATCCAGGTCTCCCACACGAATGTCAGGAACTCAAGTACGTGAGCCATCACCTGCTGCCTCCGAGGGTGTGCATTAGCAGGAAGTGGGAATCCGGAGTGGAGCCGGGTTGTGAACCCCCGCACTCTGAAACCAGAGCAGGCATCCCAGGTGTCCTCTCAACAACTTTGCCAAACGCCCGATGCCAACAAATACTGGCTGGGAGCTTCCTGTGAAGCAGGTGCTGCTTTTTTGTCTGGGTTTGGGGAGATGCGGCCACGGAGCAGTCCTGGAGGCACCCTGGAACCTAGGGAGAGAAGATCTGGAGTGACTGGGGCTGGGAGTGGGGGAGAGAGCAGTTCCAGGAAGGCCGGTGGGCGCCTGGCTTGAGCTCCTGGGAAAAAGTGTGGCGCGCTCACGTGACCAATAACACAGCGCCATGGGCAGGTTATTGCCGGGATGTGGAGTGGGCAGGCTGGCCGGCCAGCAAGCTCTCTCCAACACAGAGGAAGAACAGGCCGGACACACAGGGAGCAGCGCCCACGCAGACGGGGGAGCTGGGGCTGAGCTCGCGGGCAGAGGGCAGTGGAAGGGGTGCCCCTGGCAGGAGAAGCTGACGGCGTGGAAGCGGAGGTGAGGCCCCTTGAAAGTGGTGACAATTTTTAACCCAGAGAAAACTGGGTGGGGGCAAGGAAAGAGGCTTTCCTGAGCCTCAGCCAGGCCCAGTACTGTTCTCAGCTGCCCAGCCTGGCCCCAAGGCGACGCTCAGGTCGTGGGTGAGACAGGCAGCGAGCACCTCATCCCACGGGCTGCGCAGAGCCTGGGGACACAGCACTGTGTCTGAGCCTGGACTGCGGGCTGCGCTGGAAGTAGACTCGGAATTCAACATGGAAGGATGGTGATGGAGGCCTTGGGCAGGGCTGACACAGACCAGGACTCGGGCAGATCAAAGGGTGGGCTAGGACTTGCCGAAAGACGCCCAAGCAAATGGATGGGAGAGGAGGTGTTCTTCTGGGCCTGAGGGAAACACTGAAGCCACGCGTGCCGCCTTGCGTGCACTCCACGGACAGCCGCAAGCATCAGCCGTGCCCGCACTTCAGGACAGGTGGAGTCCAGGAACGGACCCCTTTTATTTTTAAGCTTTTAAAAATGCATTTATTCAAAATATACAGAGAGACAGAAACATCTCGATATAGAGACAGGGAGATCTTCCGTCTGCTGGTTCACTCCTCAAATACCCACAACAGCTGGGACTGGGTCAGGCTGATGCCAGGAGCCTGAGCTCATTCCGGGTCTCCCACCCGGGTAGCAAAGAGCCAAGAACTTGAGCCACCACTGCTGCCTCCCAGGGTGTGCATTAGCAGGAAGCTGGATCAGAAGCGCTGCAGGGGCTCTAACGGAAGGACCCCCCCGACACGCGCTGTGGGCATCCCAAGAGACGTCTTCACCACTGTGCCAAACACTCGCCCCATGGAGCTGATTCTATTTCATCCTTACTGAACTGTTCTCTTCCCTTATTCCTGATCTTGCCAAGGGTCGCTGAAATATTCTGGGGAACCGAGATTTTTAGCCTGTGCAGAAGTAGCCTCAGGAACCTCCAAGTACCTGTAGGGCTTTCCCAGTCCAGAGAGAGAGAGAGAGAGAGAGAGAGAGAGAGAGAGACTCGGCTGTGTGCCCACTGAGCACAGAGCTGTGGTGGTGAGAAGAGCTACAGGGAGGCTGGGCTTGGTCTCGGAAGGCAGCGAGGACTCTGAACAGTGGTGAGCTCCCCATCGCCGGAAGTATGCAATAGGAGTTTGGAGCTTGCAGAGGAAAGCAGGGCACAGCGAGCATGTGGGGGAAGGGGTGGTGTCTGCACGCAGCGCTGCAGCCCCTGGGGCCCAGCAAGGGGACTGGGGGTCAGTCTCCTCACCTGCACTAGATGCATGGCCTGAGCGACTCTCCTCCCCTCTCTGAGTCTGTTCCCCAGTAATACTCCACCTGACGGGAGGGAGGATACTGCAGCTGGGTACCCGGCAGCAGTGGATGCACCAGAAAAGCTAGAAGCACCCGGATCTGAAGAGGCATCGGGTGTTTGAGGCCCACTGCCCCATCCCAAGCCATCCTTTTCTCAGAGCAGAAATCCAGCGGGGCAGCAAGCAGTGCCACAGGCACACCCTGCCAGCCACAAGTTGCACAGTGGAGGAGCCACACCCGGACTTTGTCTGAAAGGTCAGACTTTGACCTTCAAAATGAAGATGACCTTCACACGCTGGAGCTGGTTGCAAAAAGTAAACAAAAGGCAGCCACGAATTTACACATGGAAAACACAAATAGAGATTAAAAGGAGGGGGACGTGGTGGTGGTGCAGGTTAAGCCACTGGCTGGGTCGCCTGGGACACTGCTTCCCATCCAGCTTCCTGCTCACGCACACCCTGGAAGGCAGCAACAATGGCTCAAGTAGTTGGGTTCCTACCACCCACCCTGGAAATCTGGATGGAATTAGGCCTGGCCCACCCATGCCTTTGTAGGCATCTTGGGGAGTGACTTAATTGGCAGAAGATCTCTCTCTCTCTCGTTCTCTTTTCCTTTGTGTGTGTTTCTCTCTCTCTCCATTGCTTTCCTTTCAAATAAATAAAGGCATAAAACTTAAATAATGAAGATGTTTCTGTACTCTCTCTGGCTTGTATACTTAAAAAAAAAAAAAAAAGGAAAAGGAAAAAATACACTAAAATGTTCATTGGTGACCAGGGCTGAGTTTACAATTCTTTTTCTTCACTTTCTGTTCTTTCCAGAGTGCCTATGTTTAGTTGGGGGGTGGAGGAGGGTTGTAGTTTAAAAATAAGGATCGGGACCAGTGCTCGAGTTAAGCCTCCACCTGCAGTGCTGGCATCCCATATGGGCACCGGTTTGAGACCCGGCTGCTCCACTTCCAATCCAGCTCTCTACCATGCCCTGGGAAAGCAGTGGAGGATGGCCCAAGTGCCTGGGGCCCTGCACCTGCATGGGAGTCCCGGAAGAAGCTCCTGGTCCTGGCTTCAGATTGGCACAGCTCAGGCCGTTGCGGCCAGCTGGGGAGTGAACCAGCAGATGGAAGACCTCTCTCTCTGCCTCTCTCACTCTCTCTCTGTCTCTCTCTCTCTGCCTCTCCTTCTCTTTCTCTGTAATTCTGACTTTCAAATACATAAATAAATCTTTTTTTAAAAAAAATAAGAACCCTTTTAAAAAGACAAAGATAGAGACCAGTGCTTGGCCTGGCAGTGAAGACACTGGCTGGACACCGGCACCCTATACTGCAGGGCGTGGGTTTGAGTCCCAGCCCCACTCCTGATTCCAGCTTCCTGCTATGCTCACTCTGGGAGATAAAGTGACGGCTCAGGTAGCTGGGTTCCTGTCACCCAGGTGGGAGACCTCCACTGAGTTCCTGGCTCTTTAATTCAGCTCTACAAGGCAGTTTTGGGCATTTGGGAGTGAACCAGCAGATAGGAACTGGCTCACCATGGGGTCTGACAAAAAAGCCCAGGAAATCTTCATTGCACACCACGTTGGAGGAACCTCACAGCCCAGGCAGGACTGGGCTGGGAGCCACTAGTGCCCTGAGCAGCTCACAGATGCATAGGACTCAAATACCACCAGATAGGGTTCAAGGGACTCTGTGGATGCGAGAGAGACCCCCGCCCACTGGGAAGGGGCCAACCGAGCTGCTGAGACCCCATCACCTCAGGTGGGCACAGGTGGGAGAGGTGGGTGTGGGCCACCCAGGGAGCTCAGCACATTCACTCTTGGTTCTTTAGGATACTCCCTGGATGGCCGGCATGGGCCCAGGACCAGCTCACTCCCTTCCCTACGCAAGTCTCTGTCCACGCCCCTCTGGGCACTGGGAGCCGTCAGAGTGAGTGATGGCAGGCTAATCACAGCCACTGGGGGCTGTGGAGGGCCCCTTGTCTCTCTCTAAGGACCCTCCAGCAAGGACAAATGCAGGACAAAGCGGCGCCTCCCCCTTGCCCCTGCCCCCCACCCCACCCTACCCTCATTAGCACCCTGCAGAAAGCCTGCCAGCCATAGCCTACCCTTGGCCCAGCCCCAACCCAGCAGATGTGCAACCTGAAGGGGCCTGCAGCCAGTACCTCCCTGCCATTAATTTAAAAAAATCACACAGAAAAAAAGAAATATCAAACTCAAGCCCCTCCTTGCATTGTCGTGGGAGGCTGAGGGGTGACTCCCAGGATCCCGATGGTCTCCTTCGCCGCGACTAAACCCTCAGCGGGCTGACAGGTCAGGGGCAGGACCATCCCTGTCCCCAGGGCTGCTTGGGAGCACGCCACCACCAGACAGTGGCAGCCTTGGGGACCGGCAGCCCGCAGAGCCGGGAGGTCCCAGGCAGTCCGGCAGAGATTGGCTGGGGGCTTGGGGCTGGGACTGCCTGTGTGTGTCTGTATCCCACCTATTCAGGGGTAACAGAGGGGGGCGTGAGACTGATGGGGAAACCCGATAGCGCATTGAACAGTCACTCCCGGGGGAGGGCAGGGGACAGGGGCGGGGCGCTGAGCCCGTGTGGGAACGGCAGGAGGGCAGGAGGCCCAGCCCCCGCCCCATCTCCCAGAGCCTGGGACCCAAGAGCGCCACAGGTCCCAGGCTGCGGAGGATGAGCTGGGAAGGGCTGCAGACCCCCGCTCCCCCACAGCTCAGCTGGCAGGGCTGTCACCAGGCACGGGTGGGAAAGGGTTTTCCATCCTGGTCTCGTAGCTGCACTGGGTCTCAGAAAGGCAGGGGGGACTGAGTCGGGTTGGTACGGGGGTGGGAGCCAAACAAGGGCAGGAGATGCTATCTTCAGATCACCATCTGCATCACTTCTGAGGCCGACTGGGGCCACTCTGTTGCCCCAAATCGGGGAATTCATGAAATAACACAGCCGAGCCCTCCCTCCCCCCTGTATACCCGGGGCTGCCCTGATCTCTCCTCAGAGGAGACCCATTCTAACGGCCAGGGAGCAGGCAGGGAGTCGGTAGTAGCGATCCCAGCATACTCAGGGGTGTAGCACCGTGGGGTGCAGGGGGCGGGGGCTGGAATCCCGGCTAGGCTTCCCGCTGAGCCACTTCACCTTGAGCCGCTCACTTGACCTCTCTGGCCTTGGCGTTGCTCCCCTGGGACACGGGTGGGCCCCTGTGTGCTGGGTTCGTGGGAGGGGTCGCCGAGTGCAGGGGGTGTGAGCCCATGGTGACACATCTGCTTCCTGAGCATCCCCAGCCTGGAATCGTCCACACTCAGGCTGGACAAGTCCCTTGGCCCCTCTGAGCCTCAGTTTCCCCAACCTGGGCTGCCCATTCCACAAGCCACGCGAGGCCAGGCACAGGGGCCTTTAGACTGACCCACGTGGGCTGGGGAAGCCATTGGGCAGGTAGACATTGGCTGGCCTGAGGCTGTGGGGCTGTGGGGCTGAGGGAGCCACTTGCCCACGGCCAGGCTTGGGCAGCTGCAGAGAATAAGGCAGAGTCCAAAGCCAGTCCCACTAGGGAGCAGGCCCTGCCAAAGAGCTGGCCCGCAAGATCTCCCCAAAGGCTGACTCGGGCCTGAGTGGGCTTGAAGACCCCCAAACCCATCCCTCCCCGGGCCAGAGAGAGTCCAGGCAGGGCCTGGGAGGGGGCAGCTGCAGAGCCAGTGCCCAGAGGAGGGGAGCGGAGCGTCAGAAACACGTTATCAGCACTGCCCGTCCTCCCCACTTCCTCTCTTCGAACGGATCACATCCTGTTATTGTGTGGACAGAGAAGGCCGGGAGCAGGGGAGGGAGGCAGGGCGCAGACCGAGCAACCGGGGAGAGAAAGGAGGAGCCAGGAGCAACGCCACAGTGCGCAGCCTGGGCCTGCCCGACCTCAGGTGGCCTGGGCAGGAGACCAGGACCCTGGGGGAGCACCAGCATCGCCAGAGCTGCTTGTATCTGTCACTGAGAGATGCTGGGGCTCAGGACAGGAAATGGCACCTCCTCCAGGAAGCCTTCCCTGGCCTCCTCCGATTCAGCAAATGCTGACTCAAGGCCTCTATTGCCAAGGCCCACAGCCACTGGGCTGCTCTCTCTTGCATCGTATGGCTGCAGGGCTATAATGCTGGGTATCCATTACCCCACACCTCACTCCCACCCAGCCTGTGAGCCCCAACAGACAGGGACAAGGTGGTGCCTGGCCAGCCCCCAGCACCACTGTGCGCAGTGAATGACACTGCAGCCCCTCACCATGCTTGCTCTCTGCCGTTCCCAAGCACAAGGACATCCGCTTTCTATACATTTGCCAGCAGCTTGTATGTGTGATCCTGCCCCATGACAGCTCTGTGAGATGGGTATTAACATCTCCACGAAGCCGAAGCTCAGAGAGGTGCAGTGACTGACTCAAAGCCACACAGCTCGGGCATTAAGTAGCAGTACTGGAATTACAGCCACGTGATCCTGACCCCAAAGGTGGGGCCAGCTGCCTTCCCTGCTTGCTCCTACCCATGTCCTGACCGCTCCTTCCTTTTAAAAAAATTTATCCATGTAGTCAAAAGATCTATTCCAGGTCTCCTCGTGGGTGGCAGGGACCTAAGTATTTGAGCCATCACCTGCTGCCTCCCAAGGCGCACTTTAGCAGGAAGCTGGAATCTGAAGCAGAGCCAGGATTCAGACTCACGCTCTGATACGCACCGTGCCGAACACCTGCCACGGCCTCTCTTCTGGAATGGAGGCCAAATCAGCCACTGTGTCCTCGCCAGCTACAGAGCCTGTGCTGCTGCAGGCAGGCTCCCCAGCACCCACGGGGGCACCTCACAGTCCTGGGCAGATCGCTGGCACGAGCTGAGCCGCCATCTCCCCCACAGCACAGCTTCAACCTGTCTGTTCCAAGAACACCAGCCACCGACTGGCTGTCTCTTCTGCCTTTGCCGAGGAGTCCTGAGCTCCAGCTCCGCCGTCAGAGCTGAGTATACCTTCGCCTGCCCATCCCCCTCCTCTCCTTACTCTGACTCATGATGACGCAACCCGTGCCCAGCACTGGGTCCCCACAGTTACCTGGCTTAAATGGGCAGCAGAGGCAGTAGGGGAGTGCTGGCTGCAAACAGCTAAGGGGGTAGTGTGCAGGCAACAAGGAGGCCCGGCTCCCGTGACTGCCCCAGCTAGACAGCTACCAATCCTCATCCTCCACACCCACTGCCCAGGCCCACCACAGCCAGCCTGCTGCTGGGCAGCCCAAGTCAGCACAGACCCCTCCCCACCCGCCTCCTGGCAGTCAGCATGGACCCCTCCGCACCCCCCTCCTGGGAGTCAGCATGGACCCCTCCCCACCTCCCGGGGGCAGAGGCTGTGATGCAGTGGGGGTGCCTGGGATCAAGCCCACCTCTGCTTCTGATCCAGCTTCCTCTAAGAGGAGACAGCAAATGATGATGGTTCAAGATCTTGAGCCCCTGCCACCCACAAGGGAGCCCCTGATGGAGTTCCAGGCTCCTGGCTTTGGCCTAGTCCAACCCTGACTTTGTGGGCATTTGGGGAGTGAACCAGCAGATGGAAGGTCTCTCTCTAATAAATAAATAAATATCAATGTTTTAAAAAGCAGCAGCCCGAGCCCCTGTACAGGTCAGGGGCAGAGCGGTCCACCGGCCCCTGCAGCCCAGGACCAGAACCTGTGTCTCAGCCAGGGCGCCCAGGAGTTGGCACCTTGTGCAAGTCTTGCCTCACACCCATCCCCATTCTTTCATTCCCTGCCGGGCTCAGACTGAGCCAGAAGACCACACAGGGAGCCTCTTCATTCAGCAAATACCACCAGGGAGCTTGTGCCAGTCGTCACCAGGAGGCTGAAAAAGAGGTAAATCAGGCGTGGCCTCACCTCTACCGAGCTGGCGCTTCGGTGAAGCAGCGGGCAAGTAGAGAAATACGAGGGGCCTTCAAAAAGTTCGTGGAAAATGCACATTATGAAAAAACTACGCATGGATTTCAACATTTTTTGCACCAACATCAATTTATCATTTAATTCCATTTTTTAAGATGCATTTATTCATTTGAAAGTCCGAGTTACAGGGAGGAGAGATCGTCCATCTGCTGGTTCACCCTGAAATGGCCATATAGCTAGGGCTGGGCCAGGAGCCAGGTGCTTCACCTGGGTCTCCCACATGGGTGCAGAGTTCCAAGCGCTTGGGCCATCTTCTGCTGCTTTCCCAGGCCACTAGCAGAGAGCTGGATTGGAAGAGGAGCAGCAGGGACATGAACCGGTGCCCACCTGGGGCGCCAGCGTTGCAGGCAGTGGCTTTACCTGCTGCGCCACAAGGCTGGCCCCTTAACTCCATTTTTGAAAGTACCCTTGTGGTTAGGAAGCCAGGGGAAATGCTCGTGTCCTGGGCTGGCGTTGAGACGCAGCAGGTAAAGCCACCACTTGCACCACTTGCAACTCTGACAGCCTGCCCTGGAGCCCCGGAGCCCTGGAGCACTGCTTCCAACTCCAGCTTCCTGCTAACGCGCACCCTCCGAGGAGCTGGTAAGCTAACGGGTCCTACCACCCATATGGGAGACCTGGATGGAGCTCCTGGCTCCTGGCTTCAGCTTGGCTGTCGCAGGCATTTGTGGAATGAGCCAGAGGATGAGCATTCTCTCTCAAAGTAGTGAATGAGTTGATTTTTTTTTTTTTTTTTTTTTGACAGGCAGAGAGGACAGTGAGAGAGAGAGACAGAGAGAAAGGTCTTCCTTTTTTCTGTTGGTTCACCCCCCTAATGGTTGCTGCAGCCAGCGCACTGCGCTGATCCGATGGCAGGAGCCAGGTGCTTCTCCTGGTCTCCCATGGGGTGCAGGGCCCAAGCACTTGGGCCATCCTCCACTGCACTCCCGGCCACAGCAGAGAGCTTGTAAAGCTGGAAGATCAGGAGAAATAGTAACAAAAGAATGAGTTGGGGATCAGAAAGTGCAACAGAATGAGGGCATGGTGAATAATGAGGTGCTACAAGCAGGCCAGGCAAGTGGCTGTGCTGTCCTGGGGCCCCAGAGAGCCTCCTTTCCTCTCTGGGCCTCAGTCTCCCTGTTCGGAGCCCCGGTCACCAGCCCAGACCACCTCCAGGGGCCAGCTCCCCTGCCTCGCAGTTTCCGTGGTGACGGCCAGAGTTCACAGGCTCTTCCTGCTCTCCTAACAGGAGTGTCTCGTCCCTTCCCAGGAAAAGTCCTTCGGAAACGGGTGCTCTCCTCTTCCCATCCTCTGGCCAGGACAGTCAGGCCGCTGCCCCACCCCTGCCGGGCCGCGGCATCACCGTCATCGGCGCCCTCCAGGTTGCTGGGCCCACTCAGCACCTTCAGGCCTTCTCATGCTGGCTGCACTGGAGCCCGTGACCCACACCCCACCCTTAACACCCTGCGCTTCACTCTCGGATCGCCACTCTCCACTCCGCCCGCTCTCTGGCCGCTGTCTGCGGCTGTCTCTCCGCCAAGCCTGTCATCATGCTGCCCTGGCCCACGAGCACAGATCAGAGCCCGGGTGCAGGGCCCAGCTCCCCCGCCTCCCAGATCCATGGCCTGCTCCCACTGCTCCCTACCCCAGGGCCAGACAGCCCGGGAGGCATGCTCAGGCTTCTCTCAAAACTGGGGCACTTCTCTGCACACCAGAGCCTGAGTTTCAGCCACTGGCCTGCCTCTGCCCTCCCAGCTGTGGCCAGGATTCCCTCAAGGAGCGAGGCAGCCAAGATCAGAGCCTGGCAGGATGAGCAGGGCTGACCCGGCAGGCCCAAGTGCATGATGCAACTCTCAAATTCCCCCTTGGCATAGCTCTTCCCTTAACACTCAGCCCTTTGTACTTAATCTACCAATTCATGCTGGCTGAGCAGGTGTGGCGGTCACTGTCTCCCCGCCAGGATGTAAGCTCCCGAAGAACAGCATCCGCCCAGCGCTGCATCCGCAGGCTCTACGCTACCTGGCCCTGCAGCAGGTGCTCAACACCATTTGTCCAATGAACGAGTGAAAGACAGAAAGGCTGGTACCCTACAGGACGCGCCTGCCTGCCCTACTGCAGTCTCTGAGGGTCAGTCCGCATGTAGCGGCCTGCCCCAGAGTCCCTGCCTGCAGCCACAGTCCCACTCCTGGACCCCCAGGGCAGCCCTCCCAGGCCACAGGGTCTCCTGCACAGCCTCTGCGGGCAACTTCCAAAGCCTTCAGCCTCCATCCCGGAGCTCCCAGGCCTCAAGACGCAGGCATGGGCTGCAGCCTCCACTGAGTCTCCAGAGGATCGCGGTCCTAAGGCAAGACCTTCAGCTACCCCGAACCTATGAGGAGGCAAGTGCCCAGCCTTTGGAAGCCGACCCATCGGCAGGAGGCGGAGCGGCGTGGCAGAGGGAGAAGGGGAACCCTCAGGGGGAGCCCCCCAGCTGCACGCCAGCCCCGCCCTGGGGCAGAGGCAGGGCACCTACTTCTTGTTTCAGAGGGGAAGCAGGTTCTCCTGGGCCCAGGGATGCGAAGAGCCAGCACAGGCCAAGGGCCCCTTGTAAAACTTTTATTTAGAAATCTTCCCAATATAGCCTTATATATACACACATCATCACCACGTGTTTTTTCGCGAAGAGTCACACGCCCACAGGGCTGGCCTGCGGGCAGCACACAGGTCCAGGTACCTAGAGCGGTCACTCCTCTTCTGCAGAAAAAATGCAGAGACCAACGCAATTCATCACATACAGTACGACATCGACAGAAAGTGCTGGGCCCGCCCGCAGAAACCACACGCTATGTACACGGGCAGGGGCAAGCCTCGGGCAGCGAGCCACGTACCACTGAAATCACAAGTACGGACGGCTGTCGGCTGACTACAGATGCAGTGCCCTTGGTTGGATTTTTGGGAAAGGATAAAGGTTGTACCATCTTGTCATTTGCCACTACCAAGAAAACAATATGAATTTTCCTTAAAAGATGTAGTTCCCCCCAGTTGTTCCATTCGCCTCTGTCCTCCTCAGAATGGTTTTCTACCTTGACATTTTCCCCCTTGTGTGCAGGTATTGTTCTTGAAATGCTGCATTTCATCACAGGTTCAGGAGGTGGCGGAGGGAGAACACAGGGAACGCAGCGAGAAAATCAGCTACAGCTCTCCCCCAGTTCGTACAAAACCTAAAGCCTTGTGCTTCCCCTTGCAGGCCCGCATTTTGGGTAGTTGGGTTCACCCATTCTGTCCATGTTCCTGTCTCTGGTCCCTTCTCACTCCTGTCCCCTGCCTTGCACCGAGACAGAAATGAAGATGACCTGGAGCAATGAGGACCATCCTAGTAAACCCGGGGCGCAAGCGGTTTACAACGTAAGTCACCCCATGCTGAGCAGGCTGCAGGCTGGGGATCCTGCTGCAGGCTGGCACGGAGGACAGCAGAGCGCTCACAGGTCTCCTGTCCTGAGCCCAGTCCCAGGAGACAGGCCAGGCTGGGGTGGCTGAGAGCAGGGGACGGCGAGGAAGACGACTCATCCCAGCCACGCGGCCAGCCTGCTTGAGTTTCGTACGGAACGTGTGACCTGTCCCCAAAGCCATCCTCAGTGTGGCTGAGTCAAGTTCATCTACTGGGAAGGGAACGCAGCCTCAGGGTCCAGGACAGCTGTTCTGCCCTAAGACAGACTCCTCCCACCATCTCCTGGGAGGAGGGACTGGAAAGGAGCCAGCCCTCCTCCCCATCAAAGTGAGGACTGGGACGCTGCAGCGGGATGGGGAGTCACTGTGCTACAAGGGGCGGCCACACTGACCCCACGCCCTCGAAAGGGACCTCACAGCTTACGAGGAAGAGCAGGGGAGCAGGGGCCACTCCTGTGCCTGCAGCTGTACTCAGGACACAGACGGAGCCACAGGGTGCAGCGACAGATAACAGGACTTCTGAGCAGGCAGTCCCATGGGTGCGGGATGTGGGTCACAGGAGGGCCTAGCCTTAAGAAAAACACGACCCACTGCCTGGATTGACACAGGAGGTAAACGAGGGGGCGGTGGTCCACTCTACAAAAGGATTCTTCACTTTACAAAAGGACTTGGAGTTTTTCTTTAAAAGATGAAAGTCAGGGATTTGATTTACAAAAGTTTCTCATACAGCTTTGGGAGGGACACCCTCCTATGGCATCAAGCCAACCTCCCACACACACCCTCGGGGAATGAACACTGCACCATCGATCAGGGGACTTGTGTGCATGCGTGCGTGCGTGCCTCAGCCAGGGCATGGTCTCCAACCAGATTTCCCATGTCCTACGAGTGGGGCTCATCCCAAGTCACATCAAGACCTAAACACCCCAGCAACAACTAAAGTCAGGCAAAAAGCCCAACTGCCCAGAATTCACAGGACGGTGTGTGCTCAGTTCAGAACGCAGACCAGACCATCGGCAAAACAGCGTCTTGCGGCAGGGGAATTCCTGTCCGCACCTGGGAGGGAAGGCAGGACCGGGCTGCCGTCCCCTGCCTGCACAGCACCCGCTGAGGTGCGGGAGTTGAAGCCCCTGTGCCCAAAATACCTCTTGCTCCATTTCACTCTAGTGTCGTTTTCCCTCTCTGCCTTCACACCAAGTCCAGCCGGGGCTGCTGCACGGCTGCACACTGGGTCCCCGCAGCCACAGGACAGGAAGGCGTCTCGGTGAGGAGCAAGCAGCACTCTGCTCTCCAGGGCGAGTAGTCAGGGCCGTGGGTTTCCCAACCCTCTGGCCCAGGGATGGACAGCAGGCTGCCCCCTGGCCGTCTGCTTCAACCGGGCCCTGAGAAGGTACCTGGAGGCTTGTGACTCCTGTAGCAGCCCGCTCACTGGGTGGACTGGCACGGGCCTGGTTGAAGACGGGGCTCAGGAAATGGGCAGCTGCTGGGTACCTTTATGTGCGGACAGATGCGGCCACAACGGCCAGCTCAGCCAGCTCAGGAGGGGTTCCCAGCAAGGCAGAGGCTGTGACTGGCCTCAGGTGAGTGCCGATCCCACCAGGTCTTGGCAGAGCCAGGACTCCTGTGCCCGGGCCAAACGCAGTGCCCTTCGAGCCTCCTAGGTGGGAAGTCTTAGGATCGGGGGCGGGGAGAGGGCAGACCGTGCCGTCTTCAGAAAAAGTACCTACCACTATGCCCCCTTTTTCTGTTCTCCTACTGAGGCAGAAAACAGAAAGCCAGCCCAAGGCTCAGGGAAGGCTTCCCACAGTTCAGACAGCGAGGGATGCCCCCAGGTCCATCCCAGTTCTCATCACACCTGCCCCCAAGGCTGCAGTCCCAGTGGCCCAAGGGCACCTCTTGGCTGGTCCCAGGTGGCCACAGTCTATCACCGGGGGCCAGCCCCATCGGCGGCAGGCAGCAGGGCGGGATGGAGGCTGCGGCTCGTGTGCTTGGGGGCCGGCTCCTCTGTATAGCTGTCCGGGCTGGCTGCCCCGTCCAGGGAGCTGCCACAGCTGGAGTTGGGGGAGAGCACATCCTGCAGCAGGTCATCGGGGGGCGCACCAGCCCCTGCCCCGCCGCCCCCGCCCGCGGCCCCCCCCACAGCGTCCTTGCCAGGCTTGGCCCGCTGGGAGCCCTCCTCCTCTTGGTCGTTGAGCAGCTTGGCCAGGAAGTTGATGTACTTCATGGCCAGGCGCAGGATCTCATTCTTGCTGAGCTTCTTGTCCGGGGGGTGCGTGGGGATCAGCTTGCGGAGCTCGGCGAAGGCCCCGTTCACGTTCTGCTGCCGCCAGCGCTCCCGGCTGTTGGTGAAGATGCGCCGCACGACTTTGGTGTGGGGGCCTGGGGGCGGGAGGACAGGGTTAGGGTGACGTGCAGGGACTGCCCGAAGGGGTGCCAAATGCAGGCAGCCAGGGGCGCCTGGACCTAGAAAATGCTAACTCACCTTTCCAAACCCCACATCCAGCATTTCCTCCCCGGCAACAAGCCCCTCAACCCCTCAGGACCACCACACCAAGCAGCAGGGTCCATTGTCCCCCTCTCGTGGCTCGTAACAGTTCTGGGTGTGCCTGTCTCCCTCTCTGGGCTGGGGGGCATCTGAGGATGGGGACCGTGTCTCACTCATTCATCCGCTCACTCTGTAGGAAGACAGACTCTGGAGCCAGACTTCCCGGGTTCAAATCCCAGCCATTAGCCACGAGACAGGTGACTCTGGGCAAGTCCCTTAAACTCTGCCTTGGTTTCACCACCTGCAGACCGGCGATAATGCAAATAAGTCGAATCACAAGATTGCTAGGGGTCTAAAGCCTAACACGGGTAGAGCCCCTAAGGCAGCACCTGGCTCAGCTCAAGCACTCAGCAAACAATAGCCACTACTCTGCATTCATGGGATCTTTACTAACAACCAGGCACTAGGGAGCAGCGGTGAACAAGACAGCGAGGGCCTCTGTCTTCACAGAGCTGACACTTTAATGGGGACGAGAGGATGAGCAAGTACCCCCCACACACTCACACATGGGGCTGCACGGTGAGGCAGAGTAGGTGAGCAGGGGCCATGGCACAGGAACAGCCAGGCTGGCCAGGCTGGAGAGGCGCACACAACGTCAGAGCCGGCAGGGCCAGAGCCCTGGGGACTCTGCTCTGAGGCATGGGTGAGTGAGAGCAGAACAGGGGCTTCAGAAGCGCCTGCTGATGGCAGGTGGGTGGCAGGAGAGGAGCACAGAGGCCAGTGGGGACAGGAATCACTCGTGGGCTCTCACCCCCAGGAGAGGAGCGCAGTGAGCCACGCACAGCCGTGGCCTGAGGCACCACGCAAGCTTCCAAAGGCGGCCTCAGTCTGCCCATGTCTGCATTGCACCTGCTTCGGCTTGGCCCAGCACTCACTGACACTCCCTGCACTCTGCTGTCAGAGCTGGGCAGACCCCAGTGTGCAGGGACTGAGCACCTGCGCTACAAAGCCCTGCACTCCGTTCCCGCCTGCCCACACTAGGGCTGCTGAGTCCCGGGAACCCACCTGCTGAAGGAACGGCCAGCCCTTGGGTCCCGACTTGCCCTCTTCCAGGAGCCCCTGGAACAGCCCTCAATATGCGGAAACACGAGTGGGGGAGGAGGGAGCAGAAGGGCTAAGACCTCCACAACGCCCCACTGAAGCAGAGATGCAGGCAGCTCTCCAGGCCAACACTTCCTGGTCCCCTCTCTCTCTCTCTCTCTCCCCTTCCCATCCCCCCGCCCCGCCCCTACCTCTCCAGCTTTCCCTGTCCCCTGCCTACCCTGCCTACAGCTGCTTTCCCAAACTCCAGACCCCAGCCCAGCTGACACTTGGCCAAAGGCAAGACCCTAGCTGAGAAAAACACAGCACACCTGCGGGGCAGCCCCGCCCTGGGCTGCCTCCAAGGAAGCAAGTCTCTGTCGTCAGGCCTCCAGGGCTGTGACATGGAAGGACCAGTCCCTGCAACCAGCCAAGACCAAGGCAGTGAGCTGGAGACAGCTCCTCGCTGCGGGGGAGGGGGTGATGCCACTGCTCTCACAGCCGGGGAGGGGGGTAGATGCAGAGGGGAAGGAGGGAAGTATCCCAGAGTGTTAGGAGGATGGCCCAGGGCCCTGCTGTGTGACTCTCAGCAGGCTGCTTCACCTCTCTGAGCCACAGTTTCCCCATCGGTGAAACGGAAACAGTTAACACTCATCTCCTGGGTTTACGTGAGGGTTAAATAAAAATCAACAGAGGTCGCCACAGGCTGAGAAGGGAAGGAAGCAATGGTGTGGCCAACAGGTGCAGAATCCCGTTAGAGGAGAGGTGACGTTCCAGTCACAGCACAGCAGGACGGCTGCAGCCATCAGTGAGTGACCGTGGATTCTGACTGTCCTCACCACAAAGCAGCAATAACACCTGAGGTGCTGAACATGCCACTCCCCCTGATTTGTTCATTACACATTGTACACATGCATGGAACTATATCAAACCACTCCAACAATATGTACAAAGGTACTTCAAACTCCAGAAGTTCACAGAAAATGGAATGAAAAGATAACTTTGGGGCAGGCACTTGGCAAAGCTGCTTGGAACGCCCGCATCCTCCACTGGAGTCCCTGCAACAAGTCCCAGTTGCCTTTCCAATTCAGCTGCCTGCTAATGCACACCCTGAGACGTGGCAGGTGGCAGCTCAAGTACCTGCGTCGCTGCCACCCACTGGGAGACCCGGATCCAGTTCTGGGCTCCCAGCTTCAGCCTGGCCCAGCCCCAGTTGTCGTAGGCAGCTAAGGAATGAGCAGCGGATGGGAAATTTCTGTTTCTTTGTGTATGTGTTTGTGTGTCTGCCATCATTTCAAACAAACAAAATAATTTTTAAAGTAAAAAAATACAATAAAAATGGAGCACATAAGGAAGGTACAAGGCACACAGGTATCCAGTAAATGGTAGAAAGTGTCCACACTGGCGCAGTGGGTTAAGCTGCCAGCATCCCATATCAGCACCAGTTCATATCCCGGCTGCTCCACTTCTGATCCAGCTCCCTGCCGATGTGGTTGGGAAAGCAGTGGAAGATGCACCAGTCCCCGGGCCCCTGCCATCCACATGGGAGACCCAGGAGAAGCTCCTGGCTTCTGGCTTCAGCCTGGCCCAGCCCTGGCCTTTGTGGCCATTTGGGGAGTGACCCAGAGAATGGTGTCTTTCCTTCCCTAACTCTGCCTTTCAAATAAATAAACAAATATTTTAAAAATAAATACTTATTTATTTATTTAGAAGGAAGAGAGAAAGGCAGAGACAGAAAGAGAGAAATCTTCTATCTGCGGGTTCACTCCCCAAATGGTCACAACAGCCAGGGCTGGGCCAGGCTTAAGCCAGGAGTTCCAACCGGGTCTCCCATGTGGGTGCAGGGGCTCAAGGACTTGGGTCATCTTCCACTGCTTTCCCAGGCACATTAGTAGGGAGCTGGCTCGGAAGTGGGCAGCCAGAACTCAAATCGGCACCCAGATGGGATGCTGGTGTCGTAGGCACTGCTGCAGTGTAGGACCCAATAAGTAACTCTTTTTTTTTTTCTGGACAGGCAGAGTGGGTAGTGAGAGAGAGAGAAAGGTCTTCCTTTTGCCATCGGTTCACCCTCCAATGGCCACCACGGCTGGCGTGCTGCGGCCGGCGCACCGCGCTGATCCAAAGGCAGGAGCCAGGTGCTTCTCCTGGTCTCCCATGGGGTGCAGGGCCCAAGCACTTGGGCCATCCTCCACTGCCTTCCCAGGCCACAGCAGAGAGCTGGCCTGGAAGAGGGGCAACCGGGACAGAATCTGGCGCCCCGACCGGGACTAGAACCCGTGTGCCGCCGGCGCCGCTAGGTGGAAGATTAGCCTATAGAGCCATGGCGCCGGCATCAATAAGTAACTCTTAAAAAAAAAAAAAAAAAAAGAAAGAAAGAAAATCCATGCACATCTCCTGCATCCCCACAGCCTGCCCTTCCCCTACATGTCTGCCTACTGCTGTCTGCATCCTCCCCAGAGAAGCCCCCTCCCATCACCCCTTCCTCCTCCTGCATCTGCCCCTCCTCCAGCAACCTCTCCATGTCCCAGCACTGAGGCGCTCGTAAATCCTGGTGACACAGGGGTTATGGCCTCCCTGGACTCCTGGCCGCCCCAGACCCCATCCTGTGTCCTCGCCTGGGGACCTGCAGGACTGGCCCCGCCCACTTCTTGTTTGCAGCACCCCTTCCCCTAGGCAGCAGACCCCTCTGGCCCAGCATTACTGGCGCCTACAGCACCTGCTCTCCTGGGTCTTTCAGGGTCTGTTTTCTGCTCCAAACCCCAGACCCCTCCTCTCCGGAACACTGCAGAGGGCTCCGTTCCAGAAGCTCCACCCACACACACACTGGGATCCCTCCAACAAAACTGCAGGCGTGGCTGTGAGGCCTCAGGTGCCCTTCCTGCCGGAGCTCTGTGCCACTGGCTTGCTGAAGCCCCTCAGTTCCGAGAAGAGGGCGGGGCTCCTCCAAGTCTCCCACTTATCCAATCCCTCCTGGCAAGTTCAGGGCGGAGTTCACAGTGCAGCCCAGAGGCCCTCCTGGGGGTGGGGGGGCAGGGCAGCATCGATGGTGTCAGGAAGGGAACCTCAGGCTTCATCCCAGAGTGCAGGGACCTGGGAAGGGACACTTGAAGGTGCAATCCCAGGCAGGGCAGGGCGCAGGCTGTACACTCCACAGAGCAACTGGGAGGAACGGTGGGGGATCCCCGGGCTCAGCACTGACGGCCAGAGGCACAGGGATGGGGACCAGACCAGAGATCTTGGCTAAGCGCCACCGTGTGTCCCTCTCTGGGACCCCTCTCAATAGGACTGGGAGCTCAGGTCCAGGGTGAAGGGGCCTCAGCACTTTTGGGGTTCCCACGTGGCTTTCCCACTGATGTGAGACTCCTTCCTACACAGCACCCAGTGTCCCCTCCCACAGGGGCTGTAACCCACCCCAAGTGTACAAAGGCAGAGGCGGGGCGGGGGGGGGGCCAGACTCACCATCGGTGATCTCCATCTCGTAGGGGGAGGGTCTCCTCTTCACCCGGCTGTTGGTGGTGAACATGGGGAAGGCATCAGGCTCTCCAAAGAACCCGCTGTGGGAGGGAGCAGCCAGGTCACATCGTCACCCGTGGAAGAGGAAAAGCAGCCCCCAGGGATTCTCCCCACACCTCTGGAGCCCCCAGGCCCTGGCGACCCTGCTTCACACTAGATGGGGGACAGGAGGAGCATTACCCACCCTCACTCACCACACACGCACCCCCCTCATGAGACAGACGGGGGCCCAAATCTACACATCCCTTCTCACACACACACACACACACACACTCAGGCAGAAGGAAACAAATAGGTGGAGCAGGCACAAATGCACATGCATACACACACACACACATACACATACACACACCCCTCCTACAGGCAGTAAGCGCCCATACATTCCCAAACAGGTGCCCACACAGGCAGCTCGGATCTTGACCCCAGCCTCAGCTCACAGGACCCGGGGCTCCCCACACTCACTCCAGGATCCCACTCCCCACCTTCACAGGAGCCCCCACAGCGCAGCGGGTGCTCACACTGGGAGCCCAGGCTACCGAGAGCAGCGGGCCTTCCTGCCACACCCCCAGGTGCTTTCCTGCACTTGCTCGCTCGCTCTCTCCTTCCTTCCCTCTCCCTCTCCTTCACTCTCCCCCAGCGTGTCTCTCTCTCTCTCTCCCCTCAGCCCCCCTCACCCCGAGCGCACATGGCCACTCCTGCCTGGGACCCACACACGGGGAGTGGGGTGGGGGGTCCCTCCTGCCACGCGCGCACTCAGCACCCGCAGCCACACACCCGCACACCCAAGGCGACACCCATCTCTTCAGCTGCAGCCGGGCGCACCGCGCAGCCACATCCAACCACACTAGCGCTCTCCGAGGGCTCCCTTCCCACTCCGCACGGGGGCTCCAGCCTCTACCTCCCCCGGGTTCCAGCGCCCTCCTCTCGCGGCTTTCGGCCGCACAGCCACGGCCGGCCGGAGCCCAGTCCATTGCCGAAGCGCTGAGGGCCCGGGGCTGCTGGCCGCGTTGCCCACCCGCCCGTCCCGTCCCGTCCCGGCCGTCCCGCCGGTCCCTCCGGCCCTCACCTGCCGAGCGAGGCCAGCGGTTGGCTGAGGCTGTAGAGCAGCGCGCGGCCCGGGGCGGCGGGGGCCGCCGGCGCGGACGGGCTCAGCTGCACCATGCGGCCGTCTCCGGGCAGCTCCGCGGCAGCCGGGGCGGGCGCGGGGGCCGGCGGGGGCCCCGGAGGTCTGCACAGCTCAGTGGTGGGCACCCGATGGCGCGCTTCGGCCGCCGCTGCGTCGCGGCCCTTTAAGTCTCGCGCGGCGCCGCCCCCACCGGCGGGGCCGCCCCCAGGGCCGGGGCGCGCGCCCAGCTCAATGACCCGGGGCTCCGCCGGCGGCGCGCGGCTCGTCTCCTTGGCGACGCCGTTCAGCAGGACCAGGTGCGGGGGGGCCATGCGGGCCTCGGCCTCGTCCCGTCCCTCTAGCTGGGGGTCACTGCGTGCCGCCTCGTTCGGCGGCTGCTCGGTCATCCTGCGGGCAAACAGATAGCGGGCGCCCGCTGAGACCACCGGCGCGGGCCGGGATGGGGGCTCGGCGCGGCGCTGCGAAACCCGAGAGGCCACGAAACTTGGCGCCACGTGCTGCGGCGAGATGAGGGGGGGTGGGTGTCTCCGGAGGGGGCCGAGGGGAGACACCGAGGCAGGGCCGAGAGACTCGAGGTCGGAGAAGACTACAGGGACAGGAGAAGAAAGAGAGGGAATCCAGCCGCTGCAATAATCAGAGAAGGAGGCAGGAAAAGTACAAAGAGGCGAGAAAGATCTCCGACACCCTCCTCCTCGGGCCTGGGGGAAGGGGCGGGAATAAACCCCGACCGCGCTCTCCCACCCCTACCCCCACCCCACCTCCACCCCACCCCCGCTTTGGTTTTGGCGGCGGGGGTGGGGGGCTATGGGGCAAAGGTAGAGTACTTTTGGAACCTCCCAGTGATACCCCCCCACTGCCCATTGCCACAACACACACACACACCCTGAAACCTGGTGAGGAGCACATGTGGGGAGAGGGGATGGAGGCCACAAGGACTGGGGTGCACCGAGCCTGAGCTGGCAGGGAATAACCCAGAAGAACCAGCTCCACCCCTACACATATTCACCCTGCAGAGGGAGTGCATCCCACCAAGCAACCCCGGCAGCCCCCCACCACCGCCCAGACCAAAGGAAGACGGACGGACAAGGGCAGCAGATCCTGGCATGACAGCCCACATGCCCTTCCCCATTCTGTTCAGTGGACTCGGGAGTGAGACCGGGTCTTCGAGGGAGCCTGGACATTCAGAGCATGCCCCACCCCAACCCCCACCCCCAGGCCAGGGGAGTCCCAGCTCCTGTACAAAAGCAGGTTTGAGTTTCAAGAAGGCCCTTGAACTCCTCCAGACACCCTGCCCCATCTGGGACTCAGTGATCTTCTCTGGGAAATGGGAGGAACCCCTCCTTGATGCATTTGAAAGTACTGTGGCAAATGCTCAAGTCAGCACCACGCACCTGCAACAGCCAGACCAGAATCCCAGTCTGTTTTACACTCCCAGGGACCCCCCCCCCACCTTCCTCCAGGAGGATCACAGCCACCCCACTTCCCACAAAGCACTGGGGCTCTTCCATCACTCGGCTCCCTCCAGCTGGAGCCAGCCTCCCCACTCCGACAACCGAAACGGAAAAACCTGGAGACTCAGGGTTCAGAGTCAGGGACGCTTGTGAGTTATTTTAATTGTACACATAAAATCAACCAGACAGGCTTCGCGATTGTTCAAAATAAGGCTTCTGCTCTCAGAATTATATAATTGGGAGTCTTTTACAACAGAAACTAAATGCACAAAAATCCAATTTGGCCCCAGAGTCCAAGAAGCCATTCACAGCAGCCACTGAGCTCCCGTTCCGCTACTGCAACACCCTGCCCCGGGGTCGGGCTGGGAACCACGCTTCCCCTCCCGGACGGGAGTCTGGACCTTCTGCAGCCTCCTGGGGGAGCGCAGCCCAATCGCAGCAGATACTGAGCACACGAAGACTCTTGTGCGCCTACTCGGGGGCTGCCACCCTCCCAGCCCAGCCCAGAAGTGCTAGAATTGTCCCAGATCTGGTGTACAGAAGCTGCAGGGGCAGGAGGTGCACTGGGCTTCATTAGGAGTGAGTTTTCAATTATGGCGGAGACAATAGGGCCAATATCCACAGTGCCACTGAGACCCCCTGGCCATTGGAAATGCACCAGCAACATCCAGCCACTCCTCCACTCCCCCTGGCTGGGAAGAACACCAGAAATACAGCAGTCCCTGGCCAGCCATCCAAGCCCCAAGGTGCTAGCTCCCTGACCCAGGTGTTTCAGCCTCAGCTGTAAACAAGTGACAAAAGGTGTGCCCTGCAAACAACAACTGTGCCCAGGCTGTTAGGATTCATTTGTCCCCTCTGATTCCTTCTGCAGCTCCCTCCACAGGAACCGGTTCCCAAGGGGGCAAGGGGAGCGCATGTTCCCGATGAGATGACCCTAGCCAATGCCCTCTCCCAGATGCCGGTAAACACCCGCATCCCTAAGGCTCCCTGGAGAACTGCACAGTCCCCGCTGCTTCCAAGACCTCCAGAAACCCGGCTGACTCTTCTGCAACCAGGATCACCCATCGAGGGCTCCACACCCTGGAGGACGCCACCAGAGGACCCCTAATGGGTGTCTGAGACGAGAAAGGAAAGCCTGCATGCTTTGTGTGTGTTTTTAACCTGGGTAGGAGCAGGCCTGAGGCTGAACGGCTCCTGAGTAAGGTACCAAGCACTGCAGCTCCCGTCTTTGTGCAGTCGCCAACACCCATCCGCACCTCCAGACGGCCCGACCTACTCTGTCCGAGTGTGCCTGAACAAGGAGGTCTGGCCGGCTCCTTCCTGGGGGCAGGCAACCCTCCCTGGCAGGTGCTGCGGGGCAGCTCCCAACGCCCCCCCTCCCCCAGGAAGAATTTCTCAGATGAAAACCGCCTCGGTGCCTCTGCCTAAGACCCGTTCTCCAGCCCTTCTAACCGCACCCATACCGCCCCTACACCGCAGCAGAGCTGGGAGACTGCACCAGAAGCCAAGCCGGCAGCCAGCGGTGCGACTCTGCCCTCGCCGCAGGAGCCGAGCGGTGTTCCAGCGGTCCCGCCCTAGGCCTCAGGGCCCAGTCAGGGCCCACCCTCGTAGGGACCGCGCCGGCCAGGATGGCTGCCGCCTTCTTCCTGCCCTTCTTCCTGCCGGAGATCCAGGCACGGCCTGCAGCACTCGGACAGAGCCGCCCCAAAGTTTCCCCGCCTCACGAAGGCAGCCACAGAACCCGGACCCAGGGGACAGTCCTAGAGGACTAGGTCCACCCAGGCTGGCTCTCCCCAGGGCGAAAAAGGCAAGGGCTTGCTGGAGGCCACCGCGGCGGCTCCGGGCGGCCGGATCCCCCATTTCCAACCCTCCCTCGCTTCTCCCTTCCCCCACCCAATCCCAGACTGGGCCCGCTCGCTGCGGGAGTCTTGCCCACCCCAGGCGGAGACCCAAGCCTTGCCCCCCCCCCCAAACTTACCTGGGGCATATTTAGAGAGACTGGCCCCTCTAAATAGGGTCCCTACTCCTCCACCAGAGAGGGGCGGTGGCTGAGGTCGCGACTGTGGATGGAGGCGTCCTCGCTTTCCTGGTCGCTCCCTAAGAGGCCAACAGTTAGGCTGCCGTGTGGTCCTGGGCGGACTGCCGCGCCCAAAGCGAGTTTCCAGGAAAGATGGGGGTGGAGAGAAAGAGGGAGGGCGAGAGGGAGGGAGAGAGAGAAATGGGGGTCAGTGGCTGGGAATTACCTCACGTCCCCCACCCCCCAACCCGTCCAGGGATTCGCAAAGAGCCTTCCACCCCCAACCTGCAGGTGTCTGGAGCCTTCCCCGTGAAAAGAGACCCCTCCGCCTGACCAATCAGCTACAACGATTTAGTGCGACCACTCCCGGCAGCGCGCCCGGAACCGGGCCGCCTCGGAGCCCTCCACCAGGGACGGGCCTGCCTCAGCGCGGCCCAGCTTGTTTTCTAAGCGCGGACGCGTCTATGCGGTTTGCTCGGCCACCCAGGCCAGGCCCGAGCTGCCGCCACAGTCGCAAGGGACAGCACCGGGGCTGAGGCGGATGGAGGGTGGGGGTGTTGGGAAAGGTTAATGCCGTCTTCAGACCCTGGTCCAGAGGGCAGAACCGCGGAGTACCTGTTCTCCAGGACCCCCAGCTCTCCACGTCCACCCCAAAACGAAACCAGAACCCAATTCCAAGGGCTGCAGTTTGCCGCAGGAATGGAGTCACAACGGGGGGGGGGGGGGGGATGAATACGCGATCTATTAGGGGCCTTTTTTTTCCTACTAAGGCGAAGAAAAAGAGGCAGAGGGGAGGAAGGAGAAGAGGAGAGGAGGAAGGAAGAAGGAGGGAAAGGGAAGAGAAGAAACACCAAGAAAAGGGGAGAGAGTCCCCACCCTCTCCACCGCCCCTACAGAACAGGTTTCGATTTTTCGGGATCTCGACGGGCAGAACCCCAAAGATCCGCCGCAGCACCGTGCGCGGCAGAAGGGCGGGCGGATAAAAACAAACCGATTCGGTCGACGAGGCTGTAGCCCAATTCCGGTCGCTTTTATTCCCCCCGCCCCCGGTGGGTTCTGTTTAATACGGTTTGCCCGCACCGTCCGGCGCCCACCGCGAGGGCCTCTTCGGTGCCGAGGCTTTGTGGAACAATTCTTCCTCGGGTTCCCATCCACCGCGGAGGCTTCCTTTCTCTTCGTCTAATCCCGTTGGGGGAGGGGAGGGGGGCCACCCATCCCCGTTGTCAGCCTGGAGGGGACGTCTGCTTTATGGTCGACTCTAGGCGCCCGTCCTCTTCTCCATTTTCCTCTCCCTACCCCGAACCCAGCAACTTAGAAAACGAAGCCGGGAAAAAAGCCCGCGTCGCTTTGTTCTCCCCGCAGAGACGCTAACGGGACCCAGCGACCGCGCTCTCGGACGATTATTTTAATTAAAACAGGCCGTTAACGAGGAAGAGGACAGCAGCGGTTACAGTAAAAGGCCAAACAAAATCGCTTCTTCCCGGGCTGGAGCAGAGCTGAGCCCGCCCTTGTACGAAGCCGACGCGACGGTCCCGCCGCGGGGAAAAATGTTCCCTCGCGAGCCGCGAAGCTTGGAGCGGGACCCCTCCCCCAGACCCCGGTGGCCGCACCCGCAACACTAACCCGAAATGGACGAAGCCCGCGTGCGGCGCGAACGCGGCCTGAAGGTGCCGGCCTGAGCGAGCGCCGCTCGGCTTCCAGCCGGGAAGAGCCGCCGCTCACCGGCGCACCCCTCTGCGCCGAGGCACCGACTGGCCCGGGCTCCGTCCGCCCATCCCCGTCTACGCGGGCTCCAGAATACATCATAATTTGGAATAAAATGTGAGAGCCCGCTCCCCGCCCCCCATGCCGCCGCGATCCCTCGCTCGCCCTCCCCCACTCCCGCCCCCAACGATTTTGCGCGGGCAGCGCCAAAGGACGCTAGCGTACGGGCGCACCCCTCGGCACGGCCGGGGCCCCACGCGACGGCCGCCAACACACATCACGAGCCGGCAGGGTCAGGCCCGCGCACGGTCCAGTGCGACACAACGAAATCACACCCGCGCTGTCGCCCACGGACGCGCAACCCGACCCAGCCGGGAGCACGCGCGCCCGGCCAAACAACGACACCTCCAGGACACGTCCGCCGCCGCCGCCGCCGCCACGCAGAGCCGCAGCCCAGCTCACACGGCCCGCGAGCGTCGGCGAGAGCTACAGTCACGACGAGGCGGAAGGGCCTCGCGGGGTCCGGGGCCACGCACCCACGGCGCACACCACGATACTCGGACACGCACCCTGCGGCGGGACGGCCTCGCTCGGGAGCAGTCGACATGGCCCACAGCGCCCACGCGCGCACTCTCCACCCCACCGCATGCACACAACACCGGGGAGAAATGAACACCAACCGCCGCCGCGCGCGTTGCTGTGCGCTGCGTAAGGAGAAGGGGAAGGAAGGAAGAGTCGGCGGCGGCGGGAGGGGCGGGGGCGTCCGTGGAAAATGCCCCCCACGGAAGGGCCGCGAGGAGCGGGAACCCCCCTCTGCGGGCGTGGACGGGGAGAAGGCGGACTGAGGAGGAACTCGGCGGGAGGCCGCAGGTCGCTCGTCCCCGGCCAAAGGCCCCAATGCTCACGTTTGTCCGCTGCGGGGGTGCGCGCGTGGCCATTTTGAGGCCGGGCCCGGGCGTGAGGCCGGCCCCGCCCGCGCCGCCCGCCGCCCCGCCCGCGCCCGCGCCCGCGCCCGCGCCCCGCGCCCCGCGCCGCCCGCGCCGGGCCCCGCCGCGCCGCGCCGCGCCGCGCTCTAATCCCGCTCACGTTCGGGGGGCCTCGTTAGCATGGGCCGAGGCGCGCGGGGCCGTGTGCGCCGCGGAGATAAGGCACTGCCGCGGGTCCGCCCGCCCCCGATAAGCGCCTCGGCCATTATGGGCCAAATGATTCATTTTAATTTGGCAAATTCACCGGGGGTGGGGGTAGGGGGGAGGAGAGGGGACCGGCTCCGGAAGGCGCCGCGTGCGGAGCTGCGCGCTGGCCGCCCGGGCAGGCCCAGCCTCCATTTCGGATCCCGAGGCCTCGCGGGAAGCCCCGCGCCCCCAGCCACAGGCCCTCGGCCTTCCACAGGCTTCCATTGAGCGACTTCCATTGAGCCCTTGGCTCTGTCCCTGACTCTGAAGACTGCGGCAACACCGAAGCTGCCACCTCCCAGTCCTCCCTCTCCAGGGTCCCGGACCCCTGCAGATCTGATCCCAGAAAGCCCCCAGCTCCTCCCTCCCCGACCCTCCAACCCCTTTAGCCCTGGTCCTTTTCTGCTTTGAAAATGGAGCTGGCAGCTCAAACCCAGAGGACTCCTGGGACGGAGTGGTGAGGCCTGAGCCCACAAACACCACTCCTGCATAGTAATTTTTTTAAGTTAGTTTATTTATTTGAAATACAGAGTTACAGAGGCAGAGAGAGACAGAAGTCTTCCATCTGCTGGTTCTTTCCCCATATGGCCGCAACGGCCAGAGCTGGGCCAATCTGAAGCCAGGAGATTCTTCCAGGTCTCCCACGTGGATACAGGGGCCCAAGGACTTGGGCCATCTTCTGCTGCCTTCCCAGGCCATAGCAGAGAGCTGGATCGGAAGTGGAGCAGCCAGGACAGGAACCGGCACCCAAATGGGATGCTGGCACTGCAGGCTGTGGCTTTCCCATTAAGCCGTAGTGCCAGCCCTACAGAGTGTTTTTAACAAGCATTTTAATCTTGCTACTGGACCCCATTCTAAGAACTGCACAGATACTAACTTATTTAATCTTCATAAACAACCCTGAGAAGGGGTTATTATTTTCAATTGCGTTCTGTCATCTTTGTATCATCCTTAATTCCAGATAAGGAGCCTGAGGCACAGAGAGAAAAAGCACCTTTCCCAGTGTCGGAGACCTAGTGAGCCGTGGAACCTGGTTTCCAGGAAATTCGGCAAGAGGTCTATTCTGTGTTCAGCTGATGAAGCGGGGCAGCCAGAACCTAGGCTGGGCTGGGGGATTGCACTGCCCTTACGGTGGGAACCGCAGCAACACTGGGGCAGGACCCTGGGTTCAGTGCCAGCCCAATGACCGGGGTCTCGGGTGCAGGGGAGAGGGCACAGGCTCACTAGTCACTTAGTCCCTCAGTCTCTCCGTCTGTAAAATGGGGATTAATACCTATCTCACAGAAATGTGAGGATGAAATAAAATGGCTTTTTCAAAGTAGGAGAGTTTGGCTTCTTTCTTAAATGCTTATTTATTGGAAAAGTAAAGAGGCCAGCATTGTGGCACAGCAGGCTAAGCTGCTGCCTGGGATGCACATTCCATATTGGAGTGCTACTTTGAGTCCCAGATGCTCTGTTTCCAATCCAGCTTCCTAGGAATGTGGCTGGGAGGGCAAGTGATGGTGGCCCAAGTACCTGCCACACTTGTGAGAGAACTGGGTGGAGCTTCTGGCTTCTGACTTCATTCTGGCCCAGCCCTGGCTATTGTGGCCATCTGGGGAGTGAATCAACAGATAGAAGATCTCTCTCTCTCTCTCTCGCTCTCTCTCTCTCTACCTTTCAAATAAGTAAAAATAAATAAGTCTAAAAAAGCAGCAAAAGAGATCTTCCATATCTTTCATCTGATCGTCTACTCCCCAAATGTTTGCAACAGCTGAGGCTGGGCTAGCAGAAGCCAGGTCTTCCATATGATGGGTAGAGCTCCAAGTATGTGGTTTAATTTTTTTAAAGATTTATTTATTTGAGAGGCAGAGAGATAGCAGAGTGAATCATCTGCTGGTTCACTCCCCAAATGGCCACAAGGGACAGAGCTGAGCTAATCTGAAACCAGGAGCCAGGAGTTTCTTCCAGGTCTCCTGAGTGGGTGCAGGAGCCCAAGCACTTGGGCCATCTTCTGCTTTCCCAGGCTATTAGCAGAGAGCTGGATAGGAAGTAGAGCAGCCGGGACACGAACCTGGTGCACATATGGAATGTGGGCACCACAGGCAGAGACTTACCTACTATGCCACAGCACCAGCCCCAAAGACCCAAGTAGTTCAACCATCATCTGCTGCCTCCCAAGATGCATTAGTAGGAAGCTTAAGAGTAGCTGGGACTTGAACCTGCACTCTGATATGGGATTGCAGGCATCCCAAGTGACAACTTAACCTGCCATGCGTGCCACAAATTCTGGCCCCTTGTAAAATGACCTTCAAAGGTGGTGGTGAGGGTGCTAACATATGGAAGTGCACCCGGCCCTGTGTTGGGGTCAGCCTCACATGTGTGTCCTGGCTGGAGAGGAAATTAAAGCACAGGAGGTGGCCTGGCCAAAACTTACAGTGGCCCAGAGGGAAAGCCAGGACCTAAACTCCCGTGTCCAAACAGCAGTCCCCCACCTCAGCCGCTGGGCCAGGCTGATTTCCTTCTAGTGTCTCTGGTATTGAGCTCCCTTTGGAGCCTGAGAGCTGGAGAAAGCTCCCACGGTGACCCCAGCGGGAGTCCCTGTCAAGGACTGAGCCCAGAGTGTGACGCTCATCAGGACTACCCCCTCCCCCAACACACACACATGGAGAACACACGGTTCACTCACTCAGTCCAGCCTGTCTCCTCTGGCCCGGGTGCTCTCTGGCAGGAGCTGGGCTGCAGGGGACTGTCACAGACTCCCATGGTAGCAGGGCTGCCTGTTGTCTGAGAACAAGAGTCCAATCCGCCCTTGCCACCGGGCCCTAGACTTTGCTGCCTCATTTAACAGAAAGAGTGGGAGTCATGCCATTCTGAGTGTGAAACTCAGCTCTGCCGCTCGCGGGCTGTGGGACACTAGGGCAAGTCATTTCCTGGCTCCAGGCCCTCCAACCACTCCCACATTGGAGACCCCCTCCAAAAATGAGGCCTGGAATGAAAGCCAAGAGTGAGATTTGGGCGTGCGGAGGAGGGAGCTTCCAGAACATTCCACATGGGCCCAGCAACCAGCTGGGCTGAAGGCTGAAAGCAGAAGGGCCATGTTCATGAGAGAAGCAGAGGAGAGCCCAGTATGGCTGGAATAAGCCACTGGACAATTTAATGGTTGGGGGAACCCATTTAATTTGGTTTGAAGGTGGGCATGGTGCACCATACAGGACCAGATTTGCATTTCTAGAAAGCTCTTAGGCTGCAGTGTGGCGAGGGGGTGTGGGTGGGTGGAAGGGGTGAGGGAGATCAGTTCTGGGACCAAGGCTGCTGGGCCAGGGGAGGGGATCAGAGCTTGTTCTGCTGCACCAGCAGAGAGGTGTGAAGGGGACCGAGAAGGCAGGGCGCCTGCTGCGGAGCTGACGCCACCGGAGAGGCCCACGCGCCACATCCAAGGGCCTGCGTGCAGCTGCCCGCTAATGGGCCTGGGAGGCAGCAGGTGATGGCTCAACTACCTGGGTCCTTTTCATCCAGGTGGGAGCCCAGGCTGCTGTCTTCAGGTGAGCATTTGGAGAGTGAACCAGCAGATGAAAGATGAGAGAGAGAAGAGAGAATGAAAATGACCTGTATTTAGGATATAAAACTTCACAACTGGCTGTGTGGGGTTGGGGTGAGGGAGTGGCAGCACCCCAGGAACTCCCTTCCCCGGGGGTGGGGGGGGCTCTGCTATCTGACCCTGGAGACTGGGGCATGGGAAGGACTTTGCCTTGGGCTTTGTCTTCTGACGCCTTTGAGGCACCTGCGGACTGTCAGATTGCTTTACAGCGCCTTAAAAACCTCCCAGAGTAGGGTGCTGGAGGACCACGGACTGCTGGGAATGTTTCTTGGAAGCCACGGCAGGGGGCACAGTCCTGGGATCTGTCTGCCACTCCTGCACACAAGGGCGCCCCGCACCTGTGACGTTTACACCCTCCCCCTTCCCCGCGTCCGGCGGCCTCCGGAAAAACGGAAACTGCGTGCTAAGCAGGGCGCCGTCCGAAATAGCATCTGGTGCCTGTCGGTCAGCACAACATTCGAGCGTCCCTGGACGGTGACGCGGCGCGGCCAGGAAATGCCACCCCTCCTCCCCCGCCTCGAGCCGGGCCTCCTTAGGCAGGAAACCCCAAGCCCCGCAAGGGAGGGGCGCCTGAGACCCGGAGCTGGAATCTGCAGCCGGGACCTGCGGGGTCGTCCACCCCCACCCCCAGCAAAGTCTGGGTTCTCCCGAGACCCCAAAACCGACGCTTTAAAAAAAAAGTTTGCACATTTGTGTCTCTGGGAACCGGCGGCTGTGTGCCGGCTCTGAGCTCTGGGCATTGGGCCACCGTCATTACGTGCCAGCTGCTGTCCTGGGAGCGCAAGTCAATTCCGGGAGCCCTGACAGCAGCCGCCAAGGCTCGCACTCCCCTGTCTGTACTGCGGAGGTAGCAGAGAGGTTGGGCACCCTGCAGGGGACACACAACACACAGCGGTGAGCGCTGCCTGGGGCAGGCTGGCTTCAGGCCCTGGTGCTCCCAAGGCAACAGAGCAAGTGCACTAGCAGGTAGGCCTGCACTCCCAGGCAAGTGAGTCCATCTTGGAGGTGGCAACTGTCCAGTAAGTCCCCCTTCCACTTCCCTGTGACAGTTCCCTCCATTTCTGTGTGTCCTGGGCCCCGGAAGAACCCCCACCCCCACCCCCATCAGGGAGCAGGCCTGAGCCGGGAATCCCAAGCTAGAGTCTCATCTCTGCTTCCAGACCCCAGCCCAGTGGTCGGGTTCCCAGGGCTGGGACTTGAGGCTTTTGGTGATTCTCAGAGAGGCCGCTTGGCTCACTAGGCTAATCCTCTGCCTTGCGGCGCTGGCACACCGGGTTCTAGTCCTGGTCAGGGCAACGGATTCTGTCCCAGTTGCCCCTCTTCCAGGCCAGCTCTCTGCTGTGGCCCGGGAGTGCAGTGGAGGATGGCCCAAGTCCTTGGGCCCTGCACCCGCATGGGAGACCAGGAGAAGCACCTGGCTCCTGCCATCGGATCAGCGCTGTGCGCCGGCCGCAGCGCGCCGGCCGCAGTGGCCATTGGAGGGTGAACCAACAGCAAAGGAAGACCTTTCTCTCTGTCTCTCTCTCTCACTGTCTACTCTGCCTGTCAAAAAAAAAAAAAAAAAAAGAAAAAGAAAAGCTCGGTTCTCGGGCTCCACTCAGGCCTGCCAAATCAAACTCCAAGCGAGCAGCCCAGCAGTGTGCACTTCCAGGCCTTCCAGGTGACTTCTGATGCACCCTGAAATCTGGGAACTGCTGTTCTAGTTTACTTACTCCATGTGTAGAAGGGCAAAGTAAGGTAACTGCGTGTATTAAGAAAGCACTGGGGAGCCACTCTGTGGGGTAGTGGGCTAAGCCTCCGCCTCTGGTGCCAGCATCCCATATGGGTGCCAGTTCTAGTCCCAGCTGCTCCACTTCCAGTCCAGCTCTCTGCTGTGGCCTGGGAAAGCAGTAGAAGATAGCCAAGTCCTTGGGCCCCTGCACCCACGTGGGAGACTCGGAAGAAGCTCCTGGCTCCTGGTTTCAGATCAGTGTAGCTCTAGCTGTTGCGGCCAATTGGGGGAGTGAACCAGTGGATGGAAGACTTCTCTCTCTCTCTCTCTCTCTCTCTCTCTCTCTCTAACTCTGTCTTTCAAATAGATAAATAAATCTTTTTTTAATCTAAATAACACAACTTTAAACAAAAAAAGAAGCACTGCTTTCCAGTGTTCCACAGCTGTTTCCCTTTCCTAACTCATGCGGCTTCCAGAAGCATACCGAAACCCAGAGCTGCTTTCCAAACTACAGAAGGGACAGTGCCCACGCTTGTCTGTCCTCCTGAGCCTGGAACCCCAGCGGCCCTGCTCTCAGTGGCTTTCCTCCCAGAGCTGGGGGATGAGCATGCATCAAGTGTGCAGCACCTGCTGCCAGGCCAGCTGTCTGTGGTAATAGACGGGGCCCCTGGCCCGTGTGTACGCATGAAGACCGTGCGAGTCTGAGCACCTGCCGCGTGTGCTGCACCTGCCGCGTGTGCTGCACCTCCCAAGCTTCTGCCTCTCTCCAACCTTGGATCCTCCACTGTGCCCCTGCCCCGCTGCTGCTCTAGTGCCACCTGAGAAAGGAGGAAGCGCACTCTTCTCACCCAGAGTCACTCAGCTGGTGCACACCCACGCCAACTTGGCCCTGCGGCCTCGCCAAGCCTGCTGCCTGTCATGCGTGATTTGCTACACTGAGACAGCTGCTTCAAAAATCTCCAATGCTTTTTATTTTCAAAATCTCATGTAAACTTGGATTAGAGAAATCTCGTCTCAAACTTGGATTAGAGAAATGTAAATTAAAACTGCAATAAGATATGATAACACACCCGTTAAAATGGGTAAAATGTAAAAGACTGACAGGGGTAGGTGTTGGGCATAGCGGGTTAAGACCCTGCAGGGGACACCTACATCCCGTATCAGAGTGCCTGAGTTGGAGTCTCGGCTCCACTTCCAATTCCAGCTTCCTGCTACTCGCACACACTGGGAGGCAGCAGATGCTGATGGCTCAAGTACTTGGGTTCCTGCCACCTACACGGGGGACTGGACTCCTGTCTTCAGCCTGGCTCAGCTCTGACTGTTGTGAGCATCGGGGCAGTAAGTCAGCAGATGGGTGATCTTCTCTCTGTCTTTCTGCCCTTCAAATGCTGAAAGGAGACGTCTGCACTATGGTGCAGGGGTTAAGCTGCTGCTCGTGTTGCCTGCATCCCATATCAGAGTGCAGATTTGAGTCCCAGATAATATGCTTTTTTTTTTTTTTTTTTGACAGGCAGAGTGGACAGTGAGAGAGAGAGACAGAGAGAAAGGTCTTCCTTTGCCGTTGGTTCACCCTCCAATGGCCGCCGCGGCCGGCGCACTGCGGCCGGCGCACCGCGCTGATCCGATGGCAGGAGCCAGGAGCCAGGTGCTTTTCCTGGTCTCCCATGGGGTGCAGGGCCCAAGCACCTGGGCCATCCTCCACTGCACTCCCGGGCCACAGCAGAGAGCTGGCCTGGAAGAGGGGCAACCGGGACAGAATCTGGCGCCCCGACCAGGACTAGAACCCGGTGTGCCGGCACTGCAAGGCGGAGGATTAGCCTAGTGAGCCGCAGCGCCGGCCGATAATATGCTTCTAATCCAGCTTCCAGATGATGTGCCTGGGGAGGCCATGGATGGCCTGAGTGCCTGGGTCCCTGCTACCCATGTGGGAAACCTGGGTGGAGCTCCTGGCACCTGGCTTCAGCCTCCTCCAGACTGGGGCACTGAACCAGCATGTGGAAGATCTCTCTGTGTTTCTCCCTCTCTCTGACACTCTACCTTTCAAATCAAGAAATATTTTTAAAAAGAAATTAAACAAATAAAACATTTTAAAAAGACTGATGATACCAAGTGTTGGTGTGGATGTGGGGTAATTGGAATTCTCATACATTGTTGAAGGGAGTACAGAAGTTACTCAACCACTTCCGGGGACACCAGCAGTCTCTTATAAGCATGCTGTTACAGATAGACTCTTACTGTGCGAATGTAAAAATATACATCTACAAGTACACTTGCATATAAGTATTCACAGCAGCTTTATTGTAGTAGCAAAAATGGACACAACCCAAGCAGCTGTGAACCAGTGAACGGGTAAACACCTGGCAGCACAGTTACAGAACAAAATGCTTCTCAGCAATAAAAAAGAAGCCGGCCACTGCTGCCTGCAGGAATGCAGCTCGGAAACAGAGTGCGGTGTGTGGTTCCACTTCCGTGAGCCTCTGGGAAAGGCAAGGCCAAGGTCTAAGGGCAGGGTGCAGGTCAGGGGCACCGCGAGCCGGGCCAGCCTGCAGAGGCCCAGGGCAGCTTTCCGGGGGAAGGGAATTCTCTATCTTTTTTTTTAAACCTTTTTTTTTTTTTGACAGGTAGAGTTACAGACAGTGAGAGAGAGAGAGAGAAAGGTCCTCCTTCCATTGGTTCACCCCCCAAATGGCCGCTATGGCTGGAGCTATGCCAATCCGAAGCCAGGAGCCAGGTGCTTCTTCCTGGTCTCCCATGCAGGTGCAGGGCCCAAGCACTTGGGCTATCCTTCACTGCCCCCTGGGCCACAGCAGAAAGCTGGACTGGAAGAGGAGCAACCGGGACTAGAACCTGGTGCCCATATGGGATGCCGGCGCCGCAGGTGGAGGATTAACCAAGTGAGCCATGGCGCCGGCCCCGGGAATCTTCTGTCTTACCGTATCTTGTTTGCACATGTATGCCCTTGTCAAAGCTCAATAAACTAGACACTACAACGAGTCTGTTTCACTGTATATAAACCATGCTTCAGTCAATCAAGCTCTGCCCTGATCGTACATCGTCCAGGAAAACGTCCCTGACCAGGGACACTGCCCTCCCCGCACCACGTGTAGCCCTCCACCTTCTTAACCACTCAGGGCCCAGCACGTGGCCGCAAGGAACCATCTCGGGAGAGGAGGCAACCGAGCTGACGGCCTTGAGATGAGTGACAGAGACATCTGCCAGGAAGTGGAGCCACTGCTTCCTCTGACCCCCAGTTTCCCGGGGTGGGGGGACCACAGGATCCCTCTGTGCCCTTTATCTCTGGCCCTCCCCTCCCCCCTCTCTCTCTGAATCTGCTCCTCTTTCCTGCCTCCTGCCCTGTCGCTGCTTTAATCAGTCTCTCACCCACCACTGTGGCCTCTCCACTCAGGATCTCACTGACGCTCCAGCTCTGCCCCAGTCCCCCGTGGACACGGGGCACCCCGAATCGCTCGCCACATTGCTCACGGTGGGTCAGACAGTCCAGAGCTGGTTCTGCGAGGCAGGGGCTGGGTGTGTGGGTGTGTGTGTGTGTGTGTGTAAGAGAGTAGAAAGGGAAGGGACTGTTAAGGAGGTGCACAGGCTTCATAAAACGGAGCAGGGACTCGGGCCCCTGGAGCACTGCTAGGCAGCTCTGAGTTACAAGGTGAAGCTGCGGCAGGAGGCCCCTGGGTGCTGGGTGCTCAGCCCAGCCCCCACCTCGCGGGACAGAGCCTCACAGTAAGGCCTAGGACATACGACTGACTGACTGCCAGGCCACTCCTCGGCAG
The DNA here is from genome assembly GCF_964237555.1 of Oryctolagus cuniculus. Lineage (NCBI taxonomy): Eukaryota > Metazoa > Chordata > Mammalia > Lagomorpha > Leporidae > Oryctolagus > Oryctolagus cuniculus. The sequence continues at coordinate 125,613,214 of NC_091438.1, read as the reverse complement.
TAGCTGAGACCCTAAGCGAGTTACATGCACTTTCTGTGCCACCCTTTCCCTGTCGCTAAAACCACGGTGAAGACAACACAGGGCTCCCAGCTGCTCGGGGAAGGCTCTGAGCAGACGAAGGGCCTTCAACAAGTTCATGGAAATGTGAAGGATGTAAAACTACGCATGGATCCCCAAATCTTCCTGCCCCAGAACAAAATGACCTTTTAGTCCCATTAGTCCCCTTGGATAATAAAGCGTTAGGCATGGTGCCCTGCAGCACTCAATAGACAGAGCTACCAGTTTTTTATTAGGAGCCTCTACTCCACAGCAGGCCCTATACACAAACCAGGGACACTGAGATGGAGGAGATGGGCACAGTGGAGAATTATGGCACAGCTTAATCGACACTGCTAGAGGGGCCAGCAATGTGGAATAGCGGGTAAAGCCACCGGCTCGTGTCCTGGCTGCTCCTCTTCCAATCCAGCTCCCTGCTAATGGCCTGGGAAAGCACTGGAAGATGGCCCAAGTGTTTGGGGCTCTGCCACCCATATGGGAGACCTGGATGAAACTCCTGGCTCCCAGTGATGGCCTGGCCCAGCCCCGGTCTTTGCAACCATCTGGAAAGTGAACCGGAGGATGGAAGATTCTCCCTCTCTCTCTCTATCTCTCTCTCTCTCCCCGTCTCTGTCTGTGACTCTTTCAAATAAGTAAATAAAACTTAAAAAAAAAAAAAAACACTGCTAGAAGGAGGTATGCAAAGTGTTTTGGAAACCCAGAAGCTGAGTCTGTATGTGTGTATGTGTGTATGTGTGTTTGTGTGTATGTGCTTGTATGTGTGTATATGCATGTGTGTGTGTGTGTGTATGTGTTGGCTTTTGTGGCAGGCAAGGCTCACACAAGACTTGTGACACTGGCATCATCTGCTTGAGTGACAGGGGTTGAGTAGGAAGGAACAACAGCAAGTGCAAAAGCCCGGAGGCGGAGGCGGAGGGTGCGTGGGGCCGGTGCGTGGGCAGGAGCACCGCAAACGGGACAGAGGCAGCTGGAGGAAAACTGAGGTAACGCAAAACCGCCTGGCAGGAACCTGGGCCGTGAACTTGGAGGAAGCGGCTCCGACCCGCCCTCCTGCTCCTTGAGAAGTGTGAAAGTGCACCCTGCGAGGCCCTTGTGAGGGGCGAGGAAATGCAGGCCCTGACGCGGGGGGGTGCGGAGGGACGGCCGCTCCTCATCTGCAAGGACAGTCTCTTGCAGGGTAGGCAGCCCCCCGGGGGTGGTGTTGGGGGTCCGGAGCGCTCCCCCATCGGGGGGACTCAGCGGTGCCCTCCCAACAGGTGGCTGAGACCTGGCACTGCCTCACCATGTGGGAACGGGGCTTTGAGGGCTGTAGCACACGCTTTCCCTCTGCCCCCAAGGGAGAAAGAGGAGAAAACAGAGAGGGAGAGGACACGGCCCTCAAACCGCAGCGTCAGCACTGACCTCCCCGTGTGACGCTGGGCTTTACACCTGCGTGTCTGCTGCCCCACGGGGTGGGTATGCCTGCTCTGGCGCTCAGGTTAACAGCATGGGCTCCGGAGCCAGAGTGCTGGCTCCCGGTATTGGCTGCCTGGCCTTGGGGCACATTACTCAACCTCTCCTTTTCCTACTTCTGCTCTATGAAAAGGGGATAATAAAAGTATCTACTTCGTGGAGTTGCTGTGAGGAGCAAGTAGGCTAACCAGCCTAACAGACTTGGGTCACAGCAGGGGTGTTCAGCAAAGGTTAAGAATTGGTCTTGGGGCTGGCACTGTGGCAGTGGGTTAAGCCTCCATCTGCTGCACCAGCATCCATATGAGCACTGGTTCAAGTCCCGGCTGCACCTCTTCAATACAGCTCTCTACTATGGCCTGGGAAAGTAGTGGAAGATGGCCCAAGTCCTTGGGTCCCTGCACCCATGTGGGAGACCCAGAAGAAGATCCTGGTTCCTGGCTTTGTATCAGGCCAGCTCCAGCCATTGCAGCCATTTGGGGAGTGAACTAGCGGATGGAAGACCTCTCTGTTTCTCCCTCTCTCTGTCTGCAACTCTCTCAAATAAATAAATAATCTAAAAAAAAATGTGTGAGTGTGGGTGTTTGCGTTGCTTTCTTTTGTGGCCTATCCAGGGGAACAGGGACGGCCTGAGTTTGACTGCTTACAATCTAACCTCCGGACTCAAATACCTCGGCACAGGATGGCGTGATTGGAGGCTAGCGTCCCGGGTTCCAGTCCCAGCTCTCTGCTTACCCCATCATAGGAGCTGGAGCAAACCCCTTCTTCTCTTTGGGAGCCAGTTGCCTCACGTGTACAATGGGCACCCAGTGACTTCTGAGGCCCTGCAGCCCTGACACCCGTGGATACCTGATGTCATCCCTTCCATTGTGTTTTTCATTCGACCCCCTGCCCTCGTGGCCCAAAACCTCCTGCCAAGAGGCAGGACACAGAGCTCTCCCCAAATCCATCCTTTTCCTGGAGTGAGCCTCCAGCAGGAAGCCGGAGAGCAGGATTTCCTCTGAGGATGTTCCCGGTGCCCCAGACGCTTCCGGGCAGGGCAGTGCAGAGGAAGAGATAGGGAGCATCACCCCGGCTTTCAAGCCCTCACGCGCCGTTTGCTGTGTTTTATGTTTTTCCTCCGCAGAAACTTGAGCTCCTTTAAAGCCGGGACTTTGAACGCTCTAATCACAGGAATTCAGAGGTGCAGAAAGAGTCCTTCAGACAAACCAGCCAGCGTTTCGGTGGGGAGCACCGAATTCCCGTTTTCCTTTTTCACCCTGAAGTGAATTAAACACTACAGAACAGTAACATTAACATCAGACATTCCTCACCCCGCCTGCGGGATTCCCCACAGCGGTTCCGGGCCAACCCCGGGCTCTGGGCTGCAGGAAGCCCGGCCCTCCGCTGCGCATGCCCCGTTTGTGCAGCCGGGGGCCCACCCCTGCCGGCGGAGACTGTCACAGTGTGGGGCAGAGACAGTGGGCACCCAATCGCTGCTCACTCCTAATGTGGTGTTCTTTCTACTCTCTCTCTTTCCTATCTGTAGTTCCCTGGCCCCGGCCTCCTCCGCCGATGCCATCCTGATTCATGGCTCCCTGCTTTTGCACAAATCGCTCCCTCTGTCAGAAACCTCCCTTCCTCCCCACCTTTTCTCCCTATTGCTTCTGAAATGTCCTAGAATGTCCTCAAAATAACCTTCCTCCCAGCTTTTCCTAAAAACATTTTTAGATTCATTTATTTGAAAGGTAGAGTAACACAGACAGAGGGGGAGATCTTCCCTCGGCTCATTTGCTCTCCAAATGGCCACAACAGCCAGGGCTGGGCTAGGCTAAAGCCAGGAACCAGGAACACCATCTTGGTCTCCCACATGGGTGGCAGGGACCCAAGCGCATTAGCAAGAAGCTGGAGTGGAAGCTGAGCATCCAGGACTTGTCACTAGCATTCTGATACGGCACACCAGCGCCTGCAAGCAGCGGCTTCACCTGCTTCTCTGATGTTCTCACGTTCCCTACTTCTATGACGAGCACTTTATCTGACTGTAATGCTGCCGTTTGCATTAGATTGAGTTCCTACCAGGCCTGTTTTTCTTCCTGTATCATTTCATGCTCAGCATGTAGCTCAGACGCCAGCAGGATCATCATGATTCACCTGTTGAATGGTTGGGTGTGAAAAACGGTGCTGGTATGGAGAGGAAGGGCTGGAGGGAGCAGCTGCTACTGGACCGGATGCTGGGCGGGAAGACTAGGCTGGAGTCCTGAGAGTATGGCTCCAAGAGTCTTGACTTCGGACAGCTATATGTTCCTTGTGTCTGTTCCATCACCCGTAGAAAGGGGCTCGTGGCGCTGCCATCCTGTTGCAGTCAGGCTTCAGCTGCGAGGATTCTGAGAAACTATGTGGGAAAACGCTTTGGGAAACGTGATGCAGTTGGCAAACTCTTTCCTGACATTGGCACTGCAAGTGAGGGCCTCTCCATTCACCTAGGAAGCTTGGTTCTGTCCTCATGAGCAATGCCTAAAGAAGTGCACAGAGGGACATCTGTTCCTCTCATCTCCCGGAGCCCTGAGAATCTAGGCTCAGTAACTGCTCAGCACATCATACAAACCACCGCAATGAGGCCAGCACCGTGGCTCAATAGGCTAATCCTCCGCCTGCGGTGCCGGCACCCCGGGTTCTAGTCCCGGTTGGGGCGCCGGATTCTGTCCCAGTTGCCCTTCTTCCGGTCCAGCTCTCTGCTGTGGCCCGGGAGTGCAGTGGAGGATGGCCCAGGTCCTTGGGTCCTGCACCCACATGGGGGACCAGGAGAAGCATCTGGATCCTGGCTTCAGATTAGTGCGGTGTGCCGGCCGTGGCAGCCATTGGAGGGTGAACCAACGGTAAAGGAAGACCTTTCTCTGTCTCTCTCTCTCACTGTCCACTCTGCCTGTCAAAAAACAAAAACAAAAACCAAACCACCGCAATGAATCCTTTCACAGGAACAAAGCCAGATCTGGCTACTGCAGGACTTGGGGGAACAAACAGGAGCTTCTGCCCCTGGCTAATGGGCACGGCACCCTTCCTGAAGGAAAGGAGAGTAGGAGAGCTTGGAGGACAGCACGGTATTTCAAGTCATTCAGCTCAGAGCCACTTCTTGCAGGCGCTCTTCCTGGAGTCCTCAGGTCTGCACTCAGCCCTGGAGTTACACAGCCAGCTTCAAACGCTGGTAGTCTCTTCCTTGGGAATGTTACCCCCTAAGGCCCTCCTCTCGCAGGAGCCAATGACTTAAGTGAACTAAGGCAGGTTAAGTCCAAACAAGAGGGGACCAGCATGGGGACACTGCTGTGGCTCCTGGATCTGGAGCACTCATTGGCTTTTTCCTTTTTTTTTTTTTTTTCAAGATTTGGTTATGTATTTGAAAGGCAGAGTGACAGAGAGATATCTCATCTGCTGGTTCACTCCCCAAATGCCCCTGACAGCCAGGGCTGGGCCAGGCTAAAGCCAGGAAGTCCATCTGGGTCTCACGTGGGTAGCAGGGATTCAAGTGCTTGAGCCATCATCAGCTGACTTTGCAGGCACATCAGCAGGAAGCTTAATGGGAAGCTCAGTAGCTGGAGCTCAAACTGGTGCTCGGATATGGGGTGCAGGCATCCTCCATGGCGGCTTACCCTGCCGTGCCACGCCGCCCCACACTGGCCTTTCATCATACTCAGAAGGTTGTGATGTTTCCTGGGTGGACCTGTTTTCCTAGTCTTTACAGACTTTACAAGGCTGCATCTGTCTACACCCACTTTTGTGAGGCTTAGCACAGGGTGTGGGTAAGGCAGAGGACAAGCGAGATAGAGTGATTGTTGATTTAAATTAACCAGCCAGGGGCTTAGAGGTTGAGTGAAGGGATGCTTGGTGAAGGCGTTGGGGGGTGGGGGTGAGCTGCTAACTGGCTGGGACCCTAGGCTAATGGGTTTGTCTCCTACAAGTTAGGTAATAGGAGCTCTATCACCGATGTATTTCACTAGAAGGACTCATGTGTCTTTATTTTTTATAAAATATTTATTTGAAAGTTAGTTACAGAGAGGGAGGGAAGGAGACAGATCTTCCATCTGCTGTTCACTCCCCAAACAGCTGCCAATGGTCAGAGCTAGGTGAATTCGAAGCCAGGAGCCATAATCTTCCTCCAGGTCTCCTATGTGGGTGCAAGGGCCCAAGCACTTGGGCCATCTTCCACTGCTTTCTCTGGCACATTAGCATGCAGCTGGATCAGAAGTAGAGCAGCCAGGACTCAAATTGGTGCCCATCTGGGATGCCAGTACCTCAAGCAGTGGCTCCACCAGCTACACCACAGCACCTGCCCATCACACGTGTTTTTTTTTTTTTTTTTTTTTTTTGACACAGTGGACAGTGAGAGAGACAGATAGAAAGGTCTTCCTTTTGCCGCGACTAGCATGCTGCGGCCGGTGCATTGCGCTGATCCGAAGGCAGGAGCCAGGTGCTTCTCCTGGTCTCCCATGGGGTGCAGGGCCCAAGCACTTGGGCCATCCTCCACTGCCTTCCCGGGCCACAGCAGAGAGCTGGACCAGCAGAGGAGCAACCGGGACAGAATCCGGTGCCCCGACAGGGACTAGAACCCAGGGTGCCGGCACCACAGGCAGAGGATTAGCCTATTGAGCCACGGCGCTGGCTCACACGTATCTTATAAACAGTGCTCTGTGGGACTGGATGACAAAAATTCAGATAAATGTCACTTGAGGGGCAAACGTCTCGAAAATTTTTAAATCCAATTTTCTCAGTACTAATGTATTTTCCAATGATATCTAAAAGCTATCATAGCAACTAATTTGCCAAATAACTTGCCATAGTGAACCATTCTTTTTGGAGAACTTTCTAGAGTAGCTTTCATTGGTAGTCTCTCTTGTCCTGGCAAGTGTTTAGTAGAAAGACATGTTTTATTCAATTAATCTGCAGTCTAAATTCAGTCCCCCAAAATACTTAATCATCTTATCAGAGGCCTTAACTTAGGTGTGACAACCAAGTAACCGAATCAGATTTTGTCTAAAAAGCCTCAGGTTCAGTATTCATTGCTCACTTGGATTCTTATTTGGTACACAGGTTACAGAGTTCCTAGTGATAAGGAAGACAACTGATGAGGCTCAGTTGATCCCATCACATTGACTGGTTTTACGATAGTGTGCAATATAAACTGTACTATGCTCACTTCTTGAGTGAAATACTGAGGGCTAACCTTAAGCAGAACACACCTGAAGTGGTATAGACAATTCCCTTACTTAAATCTACTTCAGTGAAATATGGATATATATTTCATGCTTTTAAAATAACTAAAGCCTCCAACAGTGTGCAAAGAAACAAAGGGAAAGACATCACCATTGCCATGGCCATATCTTAATTTTAACTTGAAAAGAGCAACAATGTAGCAAAGATGTATGGCCTAGTCCCAGGGGGCACAGAAGAGCACATGACACTAGGTTACTATACATCTGCTTACTAACTATAGATTGTTTTATCCTTATTGTCTCAAAAAGTGACAACTGGAATGGAAAAGTGTTTAGAAATCCCAAATCCACAGCTTTCAGATTACATAGAAAACTTTTTAAAGATTTACTTATTTATCTGAGAGGGACAGTTAGAGAGAGAGAGTGTGAACCCTCTGAAGGTTTACTCCCCAAATGATCACAATGGCTGGAGCTGGGCTGATCCGAAGCCAGGGGCTTCTTCCGGGTATCCCACGCAGGTGCAGGAGCCCAAGTACTTGGGCCATCTTCTACTGCCTTCCCAGGCCATAAGCAGAGAGCTGGATCAGAAAAGAGGAGCAGCCAGGACACAAACCAGCGCCTATTTGAGATGCTGGCACAGCAGCCAGGCTTAGCCTACTAAACCACAGTGCTGGTTGTGGTTTATTTATATAAATAAATGTTTTTTTATATACATATAAAACTTTTATGTATGGTAATCACATCTTAGTTTTGGCAGAAAAGTTTTCCTCTCAAATGAAAGGGGACTTTTTCAATTACATCCAGAAATAAATCACTTAAAACTTAAACCTTTTTTTTTAAAGATTTATTCTTATTTATTTGAAAGACAGAGTTACAGAGAGAGGAGGTCTTCCATCCGCTGGTTTACTCCCCAGATGGCTGCAACAGCCAGAGCTGAGCCGATCTGAAGTCGAGCCAAGAGCCTCCTCCGGGTCTCCCACATGGGCGCAGGGGCCCAAGGACTTGGGCCATCTTCTGCTATCCCAGGCCAAAGATGAGAGCTGGAACAGAAGAGGATCGGAAGAGGAGCAGCTAGGACCAGAACTGGTGCCCATATAGGCTGCTGGCGCTTCGGGCCAGGGCTTTAACCAGCTGCGCCACAACACCAGCCTCAAAACTTAAATCTTAAACAAGGTGGGAGGGGGAGAAAAGAACTGTTTCATATATTCAACACCTTGGATGGATCTCCAAATGTTTTGCTGAGTGAATATAGCCAATTTCAGAAAGCCATACACGATATGATTCCATTTATATGACATTCTCAAAATGACACGAGTCAGTGATGAAGAATGGATCACGTGTTGTTGGGGGTGAAGGAGCCGGGAGGAAGGGTGTGTTTTACGAGTGCATGAGGTGTTTGTGGTGATGCTGATGGTGGTGGTAGGAGAATCTGTCAGTTTCACAGAGCAATACATCAAACAGTAAATAAATATTTGTAAAACTTGTGAACCTTCGAAGTCTGTGCTTTAGTTATTATTATCATTCCCAATGTCAATTTTGTGGTTTTGATAATGTACTATGATTACATCAAATATTATCAATGAGGGGTACCAGGTGAGGGGTAAACCTGAACATTCTATATTATTTTGGGGAGCTTAAAACAAAAGGCAGAGAAGGATCAATTACAGCAGAGAACAAAGGAAGACTTTTTATTAAGTTCTATTAAAAATATTAAGGTATTTGAAAAACTCACTTTATAAAACACACTCATACCCAATAATTTTCTCATCCTGTGGTAGCCAGTGCTCTGTTTAAAATGCTACATTAACATCAACCCATCTGACTGCAGAAGTTTTATTTCCGCAGAGTTTAACAAATACATCTTAATTAAGAGGAAATACATTCCCTGTATAAAACATTTTAAGTTATTTTCAAAAATAACTCTTTCCCTTACACTCCAGAAGGGTGGATTTTGCTCATTTAGCCCAGGTCATGATAATTTCATGCTCTTTCAGTGCCACTGAGCAGATGCAGAGATGCAACCTGCTGGGAAAACGGACTCGCTTCTTAAAACCTCCCGATGAGAGAGTGCATATTCAGAGCTGCGTGGTGTCTGTTCACCTAAGTTTGTCGAAGTAACTGATCTCAGGGTTGGTTGGTTTAAAGGTGCAAGATGGAGAACAGCTCCGACGGACCAACTTAGCCTTCCCACAGACAATCAGGTCACCTGTTCAGCCCTTTGCAATCGGCAGCTACCAAGAGACAGACTGACTCCTACAATGACTAGGAATCTCAAAACTACCAAAAGGCTCTGGGCTTCCTATCACAGGGCAGGGAATTAAAGGTTTAAAATAGCTTGGGCAGCTGTCTGAGCCGCTTCACATCTAAGAAGGTGCCTACTGAATTCATGCTATTCATCTGCTTTAAAGTCTCAGAGGGCTGCGAACTTGCAGGGAACAGTGGAGCTTCCCTCTTGTTTTCCTTCTCAGGATGGTGAGTGAACTCTGCTTTTCCAGTTCGGAGGTTCACTGCAGGACTTGGTTTAAGTTTCTTTAATAAGAAATCTGGGTTTTCACTCGATGGCTGGTTTGCGTTCTGCTCTACAACTGTGTTTGTAATATTTCTCAGCACTGGCATATCTGTGTGGGTGCTCACAGCTTCACAGTTGTGACAATTCCCTACTTCCCAGGCATTCCTGGAAGGCTCTTTCTGACGACCGAGTTGTTCGGGTGTGGATGTGAGATTCTGCATCAGCGTGGGTTCACTCTTGCCGTCCGCACCATTGGGAGGGTCCTCCTCATCTTCACTGTTGTCACTGCTTTGTATGAGTCCGTATCTCTTCATGTATTTTTTGGTTGCAAATGACATGTTGTTTGGTGAGATTAAACTCAGCCCCACTGTGCTTCTGTCTGTATTAATATGTAGAAGGCTGAATGATGAGTCACAATTATTTTGGTTTGATCGAGTAAGAGATAGTTGTGACAGCTGATTTTCATTTAAGTATTTCAGAGCTATAGCATTTGCCTCCATGCTTAAATCCACACCATTGGGGCTTAAACCACTCATGCCAACATTAGCAAGTGACATGTAGTTTAATCCGGAGATCACTGCTTCTGGGCTGATGCATGCCAACACACTGAAAAACACAAAGCAATCATTCATTATTTACCTTATTTTCCCCTCCATTTATTTGAAAGGCAGACACAGGGATCTTCATCTGCTGGTTCACTCCCCAGATGCCTGAAAACGCTGGGGCTGAGCCATGCCCAAACTGGGGAGTCCAAACTCAATCTGAGTCCCTCATGTGGATGGAAAGGAACCAAGCACTTGAGCCATCAACTGCTGCCTCCCAGGTTGTACATTTGCAAAAAGCTGGAACGCCAACCGAGGCACTCGGATAGGGGACGCTGATGTCCCGAGAGTCATCTTAACCGCTGTGCCAAATGCCTGTCTACTTTATTTTATAATAAATAATACCATTCTAAATGTGCTCTATTCTACAGAAGTAGAAAGGTCTTCAGCTTAGAGCTCACAGTGTTTTTTATCTGAGCACTCTAAGTCTTGATCCAGATACATATTTGAGTAATACATATGATAAACTGAAGGTATTCCATGATTTGTAAAAACTAAAAGTGGACACAAATTCATTTCCTAAATTTGTACATCAGTCATGATTTTAAGAACAAATATAAGGCCACAAATGTGATTCAATAATGCCATGAGTCATTTGATTTGCAACTATTAACCCCAAATACAATGAAAGATGAGCTAATACTAAGTGTAAGGTAAAACACAAAAATAAAATCAAACATTTGATGATACAACAGTACAAATGTTGGTAAATGGGGCTGGTGTTGCAGTGCAGTAAATTAAGCCACCCTGTAATGCTGGCATCCCATATGGGAGCCAGTTCCAGCCCTGGATGTTCCACTTCCAATTCAGCTCTCTGCTAACATACCTAGAAAAGCAACGGAGAATAGTCCAAGTCCTTGGGCCCCTGCATCCACGTGGGAGACCCGGTTGAAGCTCCTGACTCCTAACTTCAACTAGCTCAGCCCTGGCTGTTGTAGGTATTTGGGGAGTGAACTAGCAAATGGAAGATCTCTTTCTTTCTCTAATTCTGCTGGTCAAATAAATCAATCTTTGTTTTGTTTTAAAAGATTTATTTATTTGAAAGGCAGAGTTACAAAGAGAAAGGAGAGAGAGAGATCTTCAATCTGCTGGTTCACTCCCCAAATGGCTGCAGTGACCAGGGCTGGGCTAGGCCAGAGCCAGGAGCCAGGAACTCTGAGTTTCTCACATTTGAGCAGGGGTCCAAGTACTTGGGCCATCCTCCACTGCTTTCCCAAGCACATAAGCAGGGAGCTGGATGGGAAGTGGAGCAGCTGCTTGAACTGGTTCTCTTCTCCCATATGGGATCTAGCACTGCAGGCAGCAAGTACTGGGTCATCTGCTGTGGCTTTCCCAGGCACATCATTAGGGAGCTGGATCAGCAGCGGAGCAGCTGGGGCTTGAACCAGCACTCCAACATGTGATGTCTGCATCACAAAGCTGCCCACTAAACAGGATCCTTTTATGATAATATTCAGAGTCACAATACTTTTTGAATAGGCTTTTTCTACTTTTTTTTTGCCCATGTCCTCAAAATGATAAGCAATTTGCATATCAAATGAGAAAACTTGTACATTTAAAAAAAGATGTAAGTATAGTACCTACAGATAATATTAATGAAAATGATTTAATAAAAGCAAATGAAGACTTCTAGTTAAAAATGCTATTTAGAAGAAGACTAGTTTTAATTAGGTCAATGATAAAATATAAAGATCCATGAAGCAGTCAGTACCAGTTAGGAAGCTTCTTCACGCTTTCTTGTCTACTTTAGCTCACTAGTTTCAACTGGGAGGTGGGGATAGAACACTACTACTTTGAAAGTAAAGCCCACCAGTATTACTCAGAACCAAAGCTTATGAACTTGAGTGTAATTAAGATGAAAAGCAAAAAGAGGTCACTCCACTAATCAAATCCTAAAAGCCTTGAGCATAAATATTCTGTTGGAATCTCATTAGATGTGTAGTCACAAAATGATGATCAAAGTCCATGAATAAGTCTGTGTAAAACAGTCACATGCCAACAACTAAGGAAAGCTCAAAATTGTTCCAATTTACTTAAAGATGAAAATCACCCTTAATTTATTGTCCTGATTCCAGATTAGTTATCTCCTACTTTTTTTTTTTTTTTTTCCAGGCAGAGTGGACAGTGAGAGAGAGAGAGAGACAGATAGAAAGGTCTTCCTTTGCCGTTGGTTCACCCCTTAATGGCTGCTGCGGCCAGCACACCACTGATCCAAAGCCAGGAGCCAGGTGCTTCTCCTGGTCTCCCATGTGGGTGCAGGGCCCAAGCACTTGGGCCATCCTCCACTGCACTCCCTGGCCACAGCAGAGAGCTGGACTGGAAGAGGAGCGACCGGGACAGAATCCGGCGCTCTGACCGGGACTAGAATCTGGGGTGCCGGCGTTGCAGGCAGAGGATTAGCCTAGTGAGCCGTGGTGCCAGCCATATCTCCTATTTTTTCAACCAATAAGAGAGAGTCAGGAATCACTCAGAGAGACTGTTGAAGATATATTTTGAATTCCAATGGTCACTCCAAGTTGGAAACCTACAGGTAGAGGTTGCTGCCAGATCTCCATCTCCTGTACAATTTCGTGTTATGTCTGGGGCCTTCTTCCCCTGCCTTCCTACCTCTGGATCCTCTTACTCTCTGCAATGTTCTGGAAGAGGAGAACAGAAAAAATTCTTCTTTCCCCTGCCTCAGCTACTCTTCTGGTAGGAGTATGTGCTCCTGGAGTCTAGAATGGGAACACAAAAGGAATTTTAACACAGACAAAATGGTAAAAGATTGCTGGTTTATAGGATCAGAGGAAAAAAGATTACTTTTCCTGGAATGCCTAGCCTATCACTTGTAATACTGTTTCTATAGGAAAATGTGTCTAAAATTCTAACAATACAAATTCATAAATACCGACAACAATATTACAGAGATAACAAAAATGAATGTTCATTACAAACTTTAGTGATGACTTAAGTGGTTGGGATTTCATTCATTTAGCAAATAACTCATTGAAGGCCCATTAAATGTGGGATACACAGAACTCACAGCTACAGCCAGCCTTCTGCATCCATGGTGCTGCATCCTTGGATTCAACCAACCACAGACCAAAAAATATTCAGGAAAAAAATGCTCCTGTACTAATATATACAGACTTGTGTTCCTGTCATTCCTCCCTATATATAATATAGTGTAACAACTATTCATATAGCATTTATATTAAGTATTACAAATAATCTAGAGATAACTTAGAGTATTCAAGAGGATGTGTGTTAGTTATATGAATATTATGACATTTTATAAGGGATATGAGCATTCATGGGTTGGGGTATCCTGGGCAGGGAGTTCCTGCAACCTATCCTCCATGGATAGTAAGGGGACTGGTATATAATTCTTACAATCTTACCAGACTGTCACAAGCACATGCTAGCATCTATTAGGACAGGTGTTCTGAGAGAACAAAATATCAAGTCTCTGAGAGGTCCAGAAAACCTCAAAAAAGTGCATGACATCTGAGTTCAGCTTTGAAGGATAAGAACTCTGGCAAGCAGAAAGGTAAAAAAATCCATCCCAGATAAAAGTAAAGGCAAAGACCTTCACATATGTCAAAAGCAGGCGGCCAGCGGTGCGGCTCACTTGGCTAATCCTCCGCCTGCAGTGCTGGCACCCCGGGTTCTAGTCCCGGTCGGGGCACCGGATTCTGTCCCGGTTGCCCCTCTTCCAGTCCAGCTCTCTGCTGTGGCCAGGGAGTGCAGTGGAGGATGGCCCAAGTGCTTGGGCCCTGCACCCGCATAGGAGACCAGGAGGAAGCACCTGGCTCCTGGCTTCAGATCAGCGCCAGCTGCAGCAGCCATTAGGGGGTGAACCAACGGAAAAAGGAAGACCTTTCTCTCTGTCTCTCTCTCTCACTGTCCACTCTTCCTGTCGAAAAACAAAAACAAAAACAAAAAAAACAAAAACAAAAAAAAGCAGGCAAGTTGCACTAAAATCACTAACATGTGAAAAATAATTTCTTGTATGTTAGAGAAATAGTGTCTGTGCAGTTTCCTTTTTAATCAATTTTGATTTAATAATTTAATATTTAATAACATTAAATATTAATGTATTGAACATATGATAAGATAAATTTTCAAAAATTTAAGGGTTTTTTATATTTTACATTGGGTTATACAGTATGAAAATACTGCCAATGTTAGTGACCTTTCCTGTGTACCTCTCTAGCACACTACAGCCTTCCTTTTCATAACAGCTAACAGAACACTTTATAATCGACTGTATCTGTGTGTCTTTCCCACTGACTGCAAGCTCTATGAGAGCAAGGGAGTTTTTACTAAGTTATTATGCAATTTCTCATAGCTGGCTCATAGCAGAAGCTCAATACACATTTGCTGAAGTGAAAGTACTGGTGAAATGCTAATATATAGAGCTAACAGGAATGCAAAACCTTACTCTGTGAGAAAGTAATTTAGGGGCCAGGGCTTGGTACAGCACTTGAGATGCTACTCGGATGCCTGCATCCCATTTAGCAGTGCCTGGGTTCATGTTCTGGTCACACATCTGATCCAGTTTCCTCCTAATTTGTACTCCCAGGAGACAGCAGGTAACGACTCAAGTACTTGGTTACCTGTCACTCATGTGGAAGACCTGGATCAAGTTTCTGGCTCCTGGCTTTGGCCTGGCCTAGACCTGGCTGTTGTGGGCATTTAGGGATTGAATCAGCAGATGATGATCTGGCTGTTTCTCTCTCTCTCTCTCTCTCTGCCTTTCAAATAAGTAAAAATTAACAAAAGTAAAAAAGGAAGCCACTTAGCAACAGTTTTAAACTGTTCATTCCATTTTGACTTAGTCTTGCCATGTCCAAGACTATTCTTCAGCAACTAATACTAAAACTGAAAATCACAACACTTGCAAAAGGTGTTTATCATAGCAACATTTAAGACAGAAACTGCAAGCAATCTGACAAGTCACTTCTCTCAGTTCTGACCAGAGAGAAGGGCTAGGTAAACAAATGTTATGTCCATTCAATGCAATATTATATCTCCACTAAACAGGATGCTTACAAAGGGTCACAATAACTTGGGGAACACACTTATTTAAATAGATACCCAAAAAGTTTCTTTGTGTGTGCACATGCATGGACAGCACAGCTGAAACACAAAGCAGTAAAATATACACCCCATCAACTGTCATCACGAAGCTGCACATAAGCAGGAAGGCAGCAGAGCAAGTATATTTTTTATTTTAAAACTGGGCTTTGGAACTAGAGAAGAGTGGTTTTAAAAATCACACTGTGGCGTAGAGGGTGAAGCTGCCACCTGCAGTGCCAGCATCCCATAAGGGCGCTGGTTCTAGTCCTGGCTGCTCCACTTCCTATGTGGCTCTCTGCTGTGGCCTGGGAGGGCAGTGAAGGTTGGCCCAAGTCATTGGGCCCCTGCACCCATGTGGGGGGCCCGGAGGAAGCTCCTGGCTCCTGATCAGTGCAGCTCCTGCCATTGCAGCCAACTGGGGAGCGAACCAGCGGATGGAAGACCTCTCTCTCTGCCTCTCTTTCTCTGTGTAACTCTTTCAAATAAATAGATTAAAAAAAAAAATCTTTTAAAAAAAAAATCACAGCTGTGACGTCTTGGGTAAAATAGCACTTAATTTCCCTGAGGTGCAGCTTCCCCAGTTATAAAACAGGAATAATAGTATCTACCACATAGTTTAGTTGAAGGATGAAATGAAATAGTGCTGCATAAAATTTTAGCAGTTCTGAAACACTACAAGCACTCAATAAACAGTTGCTGGTAGAATTATTTAAGAAAAAGACTGAAAAGAAATATATAAGCAAAATTTTAATAATAGTTGAGTTCAATAGATAAGAATGATTTTTTTCTGTTCTAAAATTTCCAGAATAAGCTTAATTTCTTTGATAATGGAAATAAAACAAGTAACTTCTATTTCCTAAGCAACAGTTTATACTATATTATATGTTTTGTCTTTTTAAAGATTTACTTATTTACTTGAAAGTCAGAGTTACGCAGAGAGAGAGAGAGAGAGAGAGAGAGAGAGAGAGAGAGAGGTCTTCCATACGCTGGTTCACTTCCCAGATGGCCACAATGGCCAGGGATGCACTGATCTAAAGCCAAGAGCCAGGAGATTTTTTCTGGTCTCCCATGCAGGTGCAGGGGCCCAAAGACTTGGGCCATCTTCTACTGCTTTCCCAGGACACAGCAATGAACTGGATAGGAAGTGGAGCAGCCAGGACTCTAACTGGTGTCCATATGGGATGCCGGCATTGCAGGCAGCAGCTTTACCTGCTACGCCAAGGTGCTGGCCCCTATATCATATGTTTTTTAAATTTCCAAATGAAGATATAACTAATATTACTTAAAATGTTTGCCAACTTACACCTCTACAGAAATATTTAATATATTGATTTTTGAACTGAGAATTCTTTTAGATCTGAGAATTGAATTCCTTTTGCATCTGCTTTCATTTCCTTGAGAAAATTATCTTATATGGAACCAAAATCCTATCTGAGTGTATATGAATTTTAATTCATACATAATCAAAATTATCTTATTTTTTATTTTAATTTTTTTGAAAGGCAGTGAGACAGAGATCTCCCATCTGCTGGTTTACTATCCAAATGCTTGCAACAGTTAGGGTTGGGCCAGGATGAAGCCAGGAGTCTGGAACTCTATCTTGGTGGTCTTCCATGTGGGTGATAGGGACCCAAGTACTTAAGCCATCATCTGCTTCCTCTCAGAGTGTGTATTAGCTAGAAGCTGGATCAGAAGTGCAAGAACAAGGACTCGAAGCAAGCAGTCCAATATGGGATATGGGCATTCCAAGTGGCAACAACTGCTGAGCCAAATACCCACCCCAATAATGGAAATTTGAAAAAATGAGTATACCTTACAAAAACCTGTTTTATCATGTTATATTAAGAAAAAATAAAATTACACGTATGGCAAAAGTGATGTTTTTTGCATGTTACTAGTTGAGATGACTCTTTTTTTCATTTTCTAGGTTAAATCATGAGTATATATAATTTAGATAGTACAAATTTATAATATAAATCATTTCAATGATGAGAACAAAATCTTGATTAAAACAATCTGACTACCCCACACTGACACATCAAAAGGACTTTATTTTTATATCATTTTAGATACTTAGAAAACAAATGAAGTTAATTATATACTAAAATTTATTAATTTCAATGTCTCACACTGAAGACATTAACATAGGATGACCATGGTGAAGAAATACAGTATCTAAAAACTACTCTCCCAGGGGAGCCAGACCAGAACTGAAGGGTTCCAGAGTTACCAGGGCAACTGGTGCCTTCCAGCAAAGGTCACCCAGCCTCTGTCTTGCAGCAGCAAAAAGCTGGTCTCATTCTCTACAGCACAGTGGGAACATACATTGGTATAACTATTTGGTGAATGATGTAATATCTAAAGCTTTAAATGCACATACCCTTTGATCCTGCCTACCCAGGAATTTACCTTACAAAGATACTTCCCAAGTACCTGTACAATAATGTTCACTTAGCACTGTTTGAAATTAACAAATAAGACATTCATCCATTAACAGAGTACCAGGGTTCAATGTAGTATAGTACATGGGTACAACAAATATTATGCAGACATTTAAATTTAAGAGAAAAACAATATATGCCTACAAGTATTCAACATAAAATAAGTTAAAAAGATCACATAACTTAACACACACATAGGATATCTGAAGTTTCACAGAACATTTCTAGAAGAATACAAAAGTAACAGGTAAGAAAAGTAACTGTAGAGAAGTCAGACTGAGGAGTTTGGGGAGTGGGGACTTTTGCATTGTATCTTATATACTTCTGTATTGTTCAACTGTTTTCTAAACTATGAATCTGTATTACTTTTCTAATTGGAAAACAACAATAAAAAAAAAAAAACATGCTAGCCTTAAATAATATAATTTCCAGACTTTATCCTCTTTTTAACAAGTATGTGCTGAGGTCGCCTTCAGTGAAGAGAAATATGAACAGAAGGGCATGACCTTGCACGTATTCCTAGAAAAAGGAATATTTTTGCTTTTATGATAGCAAAAACACCTAACTAAATACCCAGCTGCTGGTGTAGACACTATCACCACCAGAAAGTCTTTTCAGACACTGCCAATAAAACTCATTTCTCTTTTCCAAAGTATGCTGTTGCCATCTCTACTCAGTCGACATCCTACAGTACCTCTCAAATCACTCATATATGCAACTTTTTTCTCCATCCTGAATAAAACAATCAGTCACATGAACTAAAGCACAAGCTGACACAATTTCTCACCATACTGCTGCAACACATTTAAAATGTGTTAGTCTTTTGAAATGAATTTTTAAGTTACCTGGCATGATCCACTTTATGTGCATTTTTCTTCACTTTAGTGGGAGAATCAATTTTTACTCCAAGGCTTCTTAGCTGCTTAAGAGTTGCATTAAGGACACAATCTTTGTCTACCAGTCCTGAATCACGCTTTTTCTTCTTTGTATGGTAAACATTTTGGGTTCTGGTACATTCGTGGTTAATGATTACTGCTTTGGCAGATGGCTGCTCAGTTTCTTTGGAGGAGCTACTTAATAGATGGTTTACTTGGCCCTGAAGAAAAGAAAAATACACACTTTAAAACCACTATTCAGGCCGGTGCCGCGGCTCACTAGGTTAATCCTCCGCCTTGCGGCGCTGGCACCCCAGGTTTAGTCCCGGTCAGGGCACCGGATTCTGTCCACGATTTCAACTTTTTTTTAAAGGTGTATTTGGTTATTTGAATGGCAGGGTGACAGACAGAATATGAGAGACAGAGAGAGATCTTTGATTCACTGTTGCACTGCCCAAAAGGTTTCAATAGCCAGGTCCAGGCCAGGTCAAAATTAAGAGCCAGAAACTCCATCCTGGTCTCCCATGTGGATGACAGGGCTCAAGTTCTTGGGTCATATTCTATTGCCTTCCCAGGTGTGTTAGCAGGAAGCTAGATGGGACCAATGTAGCTAGGACTTGTAAGCAGACACTTAACCACAATGCCAGCCCCCCAAAATAATATCATGTCAAATTACACAAGCTGTCAGGTATATTTGCAAGTATTGTGGAGTTTTAATGAAAGAAGCCCATCCCAATGATTTCATCCATTTTTTAAAAAAGGTTTATTTTATTTATTTGAAAGAGTTAAACAGAGAGAGGGAGAGACATAGAAAGAGAGAGGGAGAGATCTCCCATTTGCTGATTCTCTCCCCAAATGGTCACAATGGGCAGGGCTGGGCCAGACTGAAACCAGGAGCCAAGAGCTTCTTCTGGGTCTCCTGCATGGGTACAGGGGCCCAAGCATCTGGGCCATCCTCCATTGCTTTCCCAGGAGCATTAGCAGGGAGCTAGATCAGAAATGGAACAGGCAAGACTTGAACTTATGCCATATGATATCTTTTCTGAGTTTTCAAGAGCATAAATTGTCATACTCATCTTCATATTATCCATTTTACATAGCTCACTTCCTTACACTAAGCTAAATATTTAATAAATATCTGCTTATTTGAACTGAAATCATTAAATATTATGATAAATATCTCACTATTTTCCACTTTTCACACTTCCTACAAACTCTTGTTTCTTCTCTAGTACTAACTTTAATTTGAACTTGGCATAACAGGAACACATTTTAAAACTAAGATTTTTCTTCTGGCTAAGTACCCGATGACTGGCATGTTTATAGTGAAATACTGAATACCATAATTTGTGAACAGCTAAAAGAGACAAACGATAATACTGTTAATTAGGAAAAATATTTTTATTTCATGCTCTCAATCAGCTTAAATCTAGGAAAAGTTTAGTATGCACTATACTAAATAAACATCTCACAAAAGATGAAAAGCTCTACATTTTCTTACCAGTAAATCCTGATAAATTCTCTGGTTTTCTGATGGTCCATGTGGCAGGGGTTGCATTACTTGCTCTATTTTTGGTTCCCCTGACGTTTCCGGGTCATTGGCGCCCTCTGTTGGTTGAGTCTGTAAGCACATGCTGACACTCTCCACCAGCCCGCCACTTGGAAAGAACACAGACACCTCAGATTCTTTCCTTTTATCTGGAGAAGAACTGTTTGAAAAGATGTATAAGGCAAGTGTTAGTTAGCAAGCACCTTTAACACAGATGTGAAATGCAGTAACTTGGGAAGGAAAGGGTAAGATTCAACAAACATGTGGTTTTTATTTTCAGCTCTTTGTGATACCATACAAACATTCCATCCTGAAAGACTGCATATAAACTGAATAACACCTTTTAAAAGTTATGTTATTAAGACAACTATCTCTGAATCAGGCTGGAAAACATCAGATGATTTCTTCTGACCTTGATGCAATGAAAACTTTAATAAATTTGTTCACTTAGAATTTAAAAATTATAGTTAAAATCCTTGTCCAAGTAAGGTTCATAATTTGCCATTTATAATCACATTATATATTCGGTGGCATTTATTTTCTATATGCTTTTATGTATTTTTTCAATTTTATACAATAAGCATTAGTTTCAAAATAAAAAACATTTTTATAATACCTTAGGAACAGTGTTAAAAATAAATTTTGTGTTAAACAGTAATCTGTGGCTATTCCAAGAAAATAGGGAAAAGTGTTAATAATAAATATTAGCTAGTATAAAGCTTATTATGGGCCAAGTACAATTTCAAACATATCATATCATTTAATCCTTACCAAAAAAAATCCCAAAGTATATTGTATAGTATCTCCATTAGACAGATGAAGAAAATGGAGCACAGAGAGGTTAAGTAATTAACCTACACAAAGTATGAAAAAAATAAAAGTCACAGGTAATTTAGGACATTTGAGAACCACTGCTAACATTTTAGAGTATTTCCATCTGTTATTTTTTAAGATGATTTGAAATGTGGAGTGACCAAATAAGTGAAGAAGAAAAAGCTTTTTTACAGAATAATTCCGATTTTTAAATGTAGAAGGAATGAGTAAATACAAACTCACTATTAGGGAAAAATACCATCATTGCAGGCAAGATACATAGACGGATGCTAAAATCAAGGGGAGACTGCTTGTGGAGAGGATATTTGCAGAGTTTCCAAACATCTAAAAGGCATGTACTAATTTATTTCTCCTCAGAGAATATCAAAACAGTGAACGTAACTGGCAGACATCACCTTCACTGAGTGATCAGGTTAATAATATATACGACACATACCCATAGGTATGAAGCATAAACGGATATCACAATATCTCTGTGCTATTCTCACCAAAAACACGAAAACTCAAATTAATCATGAGGAAGTATAAGACACATCTAAATTAACAGACATTCTATAAAACAGCTGACCAGCACTCACCCAAAGTGAAAGATAAGAAAAGACTAAGGGGGCTCTAACAGACTGGGTTAAGAAGACACATTAACCACTAAATCAATGTGGTTTCCTATATTGGTCTAGAACAAGATTATTTTTTAAATGATATAAGTAACACTTGCAGTTTATTATCACAGTGCCAATGTTAATTTCCTGATTTTGATGATTCTATCATGGCTAGGTAAGATGTTAACAATAGAGGAAAGTAAACTCTACTGTATTTCCAATTTTTCTAAATCTACATTCAGTTCCTTTTTATCTAAAGAAATTTAATAAGGCTGAGATACTGAAGAACGACTAATATGACAAAAATACAATTCATATCTAATTTAGTAAAATTTACAGAGATCGTTATCATCACCATTTTTAGTACCTTAGACACACTTGTTCTTCAAATAGCTGCCATAGCTATGTCTGGGCCAGGCTGAAACCAGGAGCCAAGAACTTCATCTGGGTCTCCTACATAGGTGCCAGAGGCCCAAGTACCTTGGCCATCTTCCCCCTGCCTTTCCAGGCACATTAAAAGCATTAAAAGGAAGACAGATTGAAAGCAGAGCAGCTGCAACCCAAACTGGCACTCTGATATGCGATGCTGGCATCCCAACTGGCAGGCAGCTTACCCACTGTGCCAAAACACTGGCCCAAAGACACACTGGTCTTAAAATCAGGAGGAAGCTTTGCTAGTAACCCAGCCTATCGCCATCCTTATGAGACTGTATTTAACAACGCCACACTTCTGGATGACTTTCATTTCGGCCTGCTGTGGAAGTGTAAATCCTTATACAGACAGCTGCTTAAAGAGGCGTCTGGTGAGGATGCCACTGTAAAACCATTCTCCAGTTCTCTGCAGTGCAGGCATCAGGACAGCAGTTTTCCAGATTCCTCTCCAAAATGTCCTTCAAGTCACTGATTGGCAATACATTTAAATACTATCCTCCAAATTGGAAATAATTTCAAATATATAAAACTAAATAGTTGGGCTAGTATGTACAAACACAAGTTGACAAGCTAATTCTAGAGGAATATATATGCCTAGAAAGGGAAGGAATCACTTGGTGATTTTAGCTAGAAGCTTCACCAGCTACAAAAACTCCCACAACAGAGACTGATAATACCCTGTGCTTCATCTTGTCATTCAAATACTTATATTCTATTGCATAATCTTTGGACTGGAGAAAGAAAAATGAAGAATATTTGTAATCTTGTAATGGAGTATCCACTTGCCTTTGAAAGATTCACCAGTAAGGGTCCTGCATGTGCAACATTTGTAAGGATATACATTGAACCAACACTACTTCTCCTTCCTTTTAGAATTATAAAACACCTCTAACTCTTCAAATTATATTTATTGGTAGTTCAATTCTGAACATATTTAGCTTATGTATTTTAAGTACTTGGGAAAAACTGGATAGTGGTATTGAAATAGAAATGTAAGTTAGTCATTTAATGATGGATGTGTACAAACTGTTCTTTGGACCATAGGAGAGGCAGAGAATGAAAATATGTAGCTTTTGGATTGATTCATGTTATATTTTTATTGGCTTGATCTTTAGAAACTGACTGAATCAGATATAAATATTTAGTTTTTTTAAAAAGTTTTTAAAAGTTTTAAATGATTGATGTCACAACATGTCTGGCTGCTTATGGACCCTGCTAAAAATGGTAAATCTTTCTTTTGAAACACAGGGAGGCATTCTGAGTCAATTCTATGTACAATTCTCCATTTGTTTTTTGAGTGATAAAGGGTAGTATGAAACAAGGGGACATGGAAATGGTTTATGATATAAGAAAAATAAGGCATTGTTTATGTGCATTTGACAACATTGTATGAAGTACAAAATATTATTTATGGCATTTGCTGATGTAGATTGCTAATGAGAAGTTTGCTAAAAGGTATAAATATTTTAATGCAGGGTTATAGAAATGCAATTGTTCGAATAGCTTAATAATATATGTAAAACTTTTTTTTTTTGATTATTGTTGTGGATTTTCCCCCCAGGAGAAATTTAAGTGTAAAACTGTTATAAGGAATTTTATTTATTTTTTAAAAGATTTATTTATTTATTTGAAAGTCAGAGTTATACAGTGAGAGGAGAGGAGAGGCAGAGAGAGAGAGAGAGAGAGGGAGAGAGAGGGAGGGAGGGAGGGAGGTCTTCCATCAGATGGTTCACTCCCCAATTGGCCACCCGCAAGGGTCAGAGCTGCGCTGATCCGAAGCCAGGAGCTAGGAGCCTCCTCTGGGTCTCCCACATGGGTGCTGGGGCCCAAGAACCCAGGCCATCCTCCACTGCATTCCCAGGCCATGGCAGAGAGCTGGATCGGAAGTGGAGCAGCCAGGTCTTGAACCGGCACCCATATAGGATGCCGGCGCTTCAGGCCAGGGCATCAACCCACTGCACCACAGCACCTGCCCCATAAAGAATTTTATTAAGGCTGCTGTATATGGAATTTGTGAATGTTGATGTGAGTCTTCCTTATTTTAAAAATATGGTATACAATTTTGGTTTAATTATGGAATTTCAAATCAACTTCTATCAAAAAAAAGACAAAGCCAAAAGTAAAATATAATTTCAAAAGAACTTCAGTTATATTATACTGCTTAGTTCTCTTGAGCATACAAATATGATACACTGAAAGAGACAGCAAGAATTAAATCATATATAGAGGAAAAGTGCCTTAAAAAGATCTTAAACTGAAGAAAATATTGGCAAATCATATATCTGATAAGGGAAAAAGGGTGACTATCCAAAATATATAAAGAACTCTTACAATGCAACAACAACAAAAAATCAAAATACCTACTTTAAAATGGGCAAAAAACATGAATAGATATTTCTCAAAAAAAAATATTAACAAGAGAAGGATGGCTAACAAGCATATGAAAAGACAAAAAGTATCACTAATCAGAGCAGTCAAATCATACCACCTCTCAACCATTAGGATGACTACTGTCAAGAAACTAGAAACTAGGGGTAGGCATTTGGGATGTTCCTTAGGATGCTGGCATCCCTATCAAAGGGCCTGGGTTAGAGTCCTTGCTCTGCTTCTGATCTAGTTTCCTACTAACGCATATCTGATTCAACAATCTCACCTTTGGGTGTATATCCCAAAAAACTGAAAATAGGTTTTGAAAAGCTATTTCACACCTACATTTACAGGGGGATTATTCATAAGTACCACATGGAGGAAGTAACTCAAATGATCAACGGTGAATGAATGGGTAAACAAAATGTGGAATATACATAAATGGAATATTATTCAACCTTAAAAAGAAAGAAAATTATGTCACATGTCAAAGCATAGATCAACTTTGAGGGCATTATGTTAAATGAAATTAGCAAGCTACAAAAAGACAAACACTCTGATTCCGCTTCTATGATGTATCTACAGTAGTCAAATTCATAGAAACAGGCTTCGATACTGTGGCTTAGTAGGTTAAGCATCTCTGCCTGCAGCGCTGTCATCCCATATGGGCGCTGGTTCAGGTCCTGGCTGCTCCGCTTCCAACCCAGCTCCCTGCTGATGGCCTGGGAAAGCAGTAGAGGATAGCTCAAGTGCTTGGGCCCCTGCATCCACATGGGAGACACAGAAGCAGCTCCTGGCTCCCAGCTTCTAATCAAGCCAGCTCTGAGTGAACCAGGGGATGGAAGATATCCTTCTCTCTGTCTCTCCCTCTTTCTCTCCCTAACTCTGCCTTTCAAATAAATACATAAATCTTAAAAAAAAAAATTGATATAGGGCTGGTGCCATGGCTCACTTGGTTAATCCTCTGCCTGTGGTGCTGGCATCCCATATGGGCGCCGGGTTCTAGTCCCGGTTGCTCCTCTTCCAGTCCAGCTCTCTGCTGTGGCCCAGGAGGGCAGTGGAGGATGGCCCAAGTGCTTGAGCCCCTGCACCCACATGAGAGACCAGGAAGAAGCACCTGGCTCCTGGCTTCGGGATCAGTGCAGCGCCAACCATAGCAGCCATTTGGGAGGTGAACCAGTGGAAGGAAGACCTTTCTCTCTGTCTCTCTCTCACTGTCTATAACTCTACGGTCAAATTAAAAAAAATTGATATAGCATTAATGGAGTTATAAAGCATCTAGCATAGTACCAGATACACTCTACTTTGTTTCTATGAATCTGACTTCCTTAAATATCTTCTGTAAGTGGGAGCAGAGTGTTTGTCTTTTCGTAGCTTGCTTTTATGCTTTCTTCATCTCCTAAGCCTTCCTCATGCTCCAGGTATCGGCTTAGGTCACTATCTTCCCCCATGTTAACTAGTCTCACTTTAATGAATATCATCACAAATCTCAAATGAAGAAGCCAAAATCCAGACTTAAGGGATTTTATGGCTTTTTGAAATATTGCTTCCAAGGAGTAGGGGCTTTATTATCCAAACATTTGCAAAACAATTTGTTAAAGAGGTCCATCTACGTTACTGGGTTGCCTGACTGTCCTTTACTTAAATAACAGTAATTAGGTACTAAGGCATGTTCCAAGTGCTTTACACACATTAATTCACTTAATTCTCACAACAGTCTTCTGAAATGGGTTTTTATTATTCCCATTTTATAGATAAGAAGACAGTCACCAGGAAACTTGGAGGTCAAACCCTAGCACTCTTGACACCAGATCACATGCTCTTAATCACTCTGCTCTACTGTCTTATGGGTTTAAAATTTTCTGTTCTGGTTTCTAATCTAGCAAGCAAAAACAAAAGCTGAAAAACATGGAATAGAACCAAAACATCGCAGACTTCAAACCTCAAAAGATTTAAGATTAAATCAAAAATATGAAAGATAGTTCTAACATGCAAAATGTTATTAGATATGTCTAAAGTATGGCTTCTAAAGAAAAATAAGGGTCATTTTAAAACAGTCTCTTATAAATATCACTTGCTACTTTCCATTGGGAAAAAGCAATCAATAAGCAATTAAGCTGCAAGGCAAATAAATTTATCTTTCACACACTGCTTCAACCTCAGAAAGATTGATCCAGCAAGACATCTTAAGGGGGACAAGGAGCCCAGTCGGTAGATGCCATCTCTAAATACTCAGCAATGGGAACCACTGCACAATGAATCAGAGCAGATGCTTGAGAAGGATCCTTGAAAGGTACCCAAACCACCATGGACCACATTGGAAGCAGTATTTAATTCAAATCAATACATTATGTTGAACAAAGACTAGATTTACATCTAGTTATGTGTTAAGATCAATGAAGCTGATTAATGGCTCTGAAAAAGCAATTAACTTCATTCTACTAATTAACTCAGATGTTTCTGAAGTTAAAAACCACAAAGTTTAAAGACTTTTAAGTTCTAATTTGAAAATGCCCATAATTCTAGAAGGTAGCATGCTGTTTATAGAATGAAGTCAAAGAGGATAAATACGGATAACTATAGGAAGCTGGCACTTTGACGCAGTAGGTTAGACCTCTGCCTGTGGTACCGGCATCCCATATAGGCACCAGTTCACATCCCAGCTGTTCCTCTTCTGATCCAGCTCTCTGCCATGGCCTGGGAAAGCAGTGGAAGTTGGTCCAAGTGCTTGGGCCCCTGCACCCAAGTGAGAGACCTGGAAGAAGTCCTGGCTTCAGATTGGTCCAGTTCTGGCAGTTGTGGCCATTTGCAGAGTGAACCAGCAGATGGAAGACCTTTCTATCTGTAATTCTGCCTCTCAAATGAATAAATAAAATCTTTAAAAAAAATTTAGGGACTAGTGCTGTGGAGTAGCAGTTAAAGCCGCTGCCTGCAGTGCCAGTATCCCACATGAGCGCCAGTTCGTATCCCAGCTGCTCCACTTCCAATCCAGCTCTCTGCTATGGCCTGGGAAAGCAGTAGAAGATAGCCCAAGACCTTGGGCTCCTACACCCATATGGGAGACCCGGAAGAAGCTCCTGACTCCTGGCTTCAGATTAGCACAGCTCCAGTCATTGTGGCCAATTAGGGACTGAACCAGCGGATGGAAGACCTCTTTCTCTGCCTTTCCTCTCTCTGTGTAACTCTGATTTTCAAATAAATTTTTTTAAAAATTGTATTTAAGAGGCCGGCACTGTGGCTCACTTGGTTAATCCTCCGCCTGTGGCGCTGGCGTCCCATATGGGCACCGGTTCTAGTCCCGGTTGCTCCTCTTCCGGTCCAGCTCTCTGCTATGGCCCAGGAAGGCAGTGGAGGATGGCCCAAGTGCTTGGGCCCCTGCACCCGCGTGGGAGACCAGAAGAAGCACCTGGCTCCTGGCTTCGAATTGGCGTAGTTCCAGCCAGAGCAGCCATTTGGGGGGTGAACCAGCAGAAGAAAGACCTTTCTCTCTGTCTCTCTCTCTCACTATCTAACTCTGTCAAATAAAAAAAAAAAATTGAATTTAAAAAAAGAAAGATAACTATGGTTCATTCCTCAGTTTTTATTATTGTTCCAAATAAAATGTGAACCTAGCTTGGAGCTCACCACAAATTGCTCTTCCTATCAGTGAACATTCATGAAGAAATTAATACAGAGGACTAGACACCTGACCAAGTTCCAAAATACAGAAACGAATATGATTCCCACCCTGTAGGAACTCATTCTAGCCAAAGAAATGTACACAAAAGATCTTTTCAATATACTGTGGTAATACAGTGATTACTTAATTGTATTATGTTTGAAATATATACTACATTGAAATGAGATAAATGCTTTCTGTAGTATTCTGGAGAGGCAGTTTGTAGTCAGGGTAATTTAAAATGTTAAATATCATCATAAGGCTTATTTAAAAAAATGTAATTCACTGCCTGCCCCATGCCACCTCACTGCCAAGTTCACCTCTTTTAACTGTTTCAGAGGATATTACTCTAAGGTATTTTATACCTTTTTTTTTTTTTAAGATTTTATTTATTTATTTGAGAGGTAGAGTTACAGAGAGAGAGACAGAAAGGTCTTCCGTCTGCTGGCCTGCTCCCCAATTGTCGCAACTGCTAGAGCTGGGCCAATCCAAAGCCAGAGCCAGAAGCTTCTTCCAGGTCTCCCACAAGGGTTGAGGGACCCAATCATTTGGGACATCCTCTATCGCTTTCCCAGGCCATAGCAAAGAGCTGGACTGGAAGAGGAGGGGAGTAGCCAAGACTAGAACTGGCACCCATATGGGATGCTGGAGCTGCAGGTGGAGCCTTAGCCTAAATGCCACAGCACTGGTCCTGCTTATGTTATTTTTTATCTTCAAAATTTATCCCATACCTGGTCCCTTCCAACATTTCCACCATAAGTCCAAATCACCTTCATCTTGTTTGGTCTTAAGTCTACTAACCACTCTCCCAACTTTCAATATGAACCTCCTTTAATTCTCTAAAAAACAACCAGACTGGTCTTCAAAAAAATGAAAATCAGATCCTAACACTCCATTATTTAAAATCCTCCACTGGTTTTAATGAACATAGAATAAATCCAAAGTATCTTTCTACATCCTACAGAGTTCTATGTAATTTAACTGCTGCTGCCATTTCTGGCCTCATTTCCTATACCCTTCCTGTCTCAATGGACTATGGCCAGCACCACTGGCTTTCTTGTTTGTTTCTGGAACTGTCAAGCTCATGCACACCTCAGGGTCTCTACACCTGCCACTTATCTTACTTCCAGGGCCGGTCCTGTGGCAAGGTGGGCAAAGCTGCAGCCTATAGCTCCAGCATCCCTTATGGATGATGGTTTGAGTTCCAGCTGTTCACTTCCGATTCAGCTCCTGGCTTATGTGCCTGGGAAAGCAGCAGAGGATAGCCCAAATCCTTGGGACCCTGCGCCCACTTAGAGACCCAGAAGAAGCTCCTGGTTCTTGGCTTCGGATTGGCTCAGCTCTGGCTGTTGCAGCCATTTGGGGAGTGAACCAGTGGATAGATCTTTCTCTCTCTAATTCTGCATTTCAAATAAATAAATAAATCTTAAACAAAAAACCCAACACTCTTCCCCAGATGTTCTCAACACTGGCTTCTTCTCATTCATGTCACTGCTCAGTAGTCACTCCCACCAGCTCACTCCCATGTTACCACTCCAATTACACTGAATTGGATCAACTTGGCTCACTTTACTCAGAGCTGTTGTCACCATACAAAATGGTTTCGTCTTTGCTGAAGTGTTTAAATTCCATAAAATTAAGAGATTTGTCTAACCTTCCGTCTACCTTTTCTCGAGTGCCTACTTCTGTGGTAGCATAAACAAGAAGCTCAAAGAGTATTTGTTGACTTTGTTTCCACATTTGCAGAGGATCTGAATTACTTTGGAAACCTCATTTTTTAACAGGAGATTTCATAATGAAAAATTTCCAACAGAAGATAAAATTAACAAAAAAATATAATGTTTCAAGAATTAGTAACTCTTAGTCAATTTTATTTCATTTATACCCCAAGCCATCTTATTTCCTACCAGATTATTTTGAAGCATAACACAGATAACATACCATATATAAATATTCAGCTTGTATCTCTAAAAATAAAGACTTTTTATATATAATTGCAATATGAGGAATCTTTAAAAATGCACAAAATTCTGGGCACCTACAACCTAGAATTATCAGAATGTCTAGGGTGAGACTTGAGAATATGTATTTTTTCAAGTTTTCTTCAAATATTTGGATTCAGCCAGATTGTTAACATATCTAATGACTGACATAAGGGAATGGTTCTAAGAGGCTCAGAATTATCAGTTACGTAAGACATATCAACTAAAGACACCAGTGAAATATCATTTAGAAAACAAACAGCTTGAGTTACAAGATCAAAGGAATATCGGAACCTAGAAAGAAAAAACTGTACAGAATGATGACTATAATAATGTACTGTATATTTCAAAATCTCTGCGTTGCCGGCGCCGTGGCTCAATAGGCTAATCCTCCACCTTGCGGCGCCGGCACACCGGGTTCTAGTCCCGGTCGGGGCGCCGGATTCTGTCCCGGTTGCCCCTCTTCCAGGCCAGCTCTCTGCTATGGCCAGGGAGTGCAGTGGAGGATGGCCCAGGTGCTTGGGCCCTGCACCCCATGGGAGACCAGGAAAAGCACCTGGATCCTGGCTCCTGCCATCGGATCAGCACGGTGCGCCGGCTGCAGCGGCGGCCATTGGAGGGTGAACCAACGGCAAAAAAAGGAAGACCTTTCTCTCTCTCTCTCTCTCACTGTCCACTCTGCCTGTCAAAAAAAAAAAAAAAAAAAAAAAAAAAAAAAAAAAACAAATCTCTGCGTAGATTTTAAATGTTATCACCACAAAAAATAGCAAGTAAGGTGATGGGTTTACTGATTAGCCATATTGTAAACATATGTGCAACTATCATATTGTACCCCATAAATACAAGCAATTATTTGTCAATTAAAAATAAAATCAAAAGAAAAAAGAAGTAGAATGAAACAGAATCAAAAAGACCTTACTTGGATATAGAAAGTGGTTGATTAAAATCTTCTTCCACAACAATGTTGCTCTCTTCAAAACTTGGAATATCAACTGCTTTTAAGGAAGATGCACTACCTGGAGGACTTGTGATTTCATTATTAATATCAACAGAAAAATTCATGTCCTCACTGGAAATCTTGGTATCATCCTGCTTCAGCTGAGGGTCTGGCTCTTCATCATCACCTGCTGCATTCCAAAACAAGCTAGCACCTGGAGGTTCAATGAGTTAACAGACACTGGAACAATCAGCTATACAAACAACACTCTGACAAACTTTTGTTAAGACTAGCTGTAGGGGCCGGTGCTGTGGCGTAGCAGGTAAAGCCGTCGCCTTCACTGCCAGCATCCCATATGGAATATGGTTCGAGTCCTGGCTGCTCCACTTTCGATCCAGCTCTCTGCTATGGTCTGGGAAAGCAGTAGAAGATGGCCCAAGTCCTTGGGCCCCTGCACCCAGAAGCGGTGCAGCTCCGGCCGTTTCGGCCATTTGGAGAATGAACCAGCAGATGGAAGACCTTTCTCTCACTCTATCTTTCAAATAAATAAATAAATCTTAAAAAAAAAAAGACAAGCTGTATTATTATTTTTTAAGTTATACAAGTTTCATGTATTTTAGCTGTATTATTTTAAGACAGTTACTTAGAACTGTTTTTTTTTTTAATAATTTTTTTATTTTTATTTTTTTTTGACAGGCAGAGTGGACAGTGAGAGAGAGAGAGAGAAAGGTCTTCCTTTGCCGTTGGTTCACCCTCCAATGGCCGCCGCGGCCGGAGTGCTGAGGCCGGAGCGCTGAGGCCGGCACACCACGCTGATCCGATGGCAGGAGCCAGGTACTTATCCTGGTCTCCCATGGGGTGCAGGGCCCAAGGACTTGGGCCATCCTCCACTGCACTCCCTGGCCACAGCAGAGAGCTGGCCTGGAAGAGGGGCAACCGGGACAGAATCCGGTGCCCTGACCGGGACTAGAACCCGGTGTGCCGGCTCCACAAGGCGGAGGATTAGCCTAGTGAGCTGCGGTGCCGGCCAGAACTGTTTTCAAATTTTATTTCCTCAGAAATGCCATGAAGAGTTAGGCCAAAAAATAAATAAATAAATAAAATAAAATAAAATACAATCAAAATCAAAATCAAAATCAAAAACAGGGGCTGGTACTGTGGTGTATCAGGTGAAGCTGCCTGAAGCACCAGCACCCTACATGCACGCCAATTGTGCCCCAGCTTCTCCACTTCCTATCAACTCATTGTTAACGTTGCCTGGGAAAGTGGAGGAGCATGGTCCAAGAGCTTAGGCCCCTGAACTCATGGGGGAGACCGGGAAGAAGCTCCTGGCTCCTGGTGGCCCTGACCCAGCCCTGGCCACTGGGGCTATTTGGGGAGTGAACAAGTAGATGGAAGATTTGTCTCCCCTCTCCGCTGACTCTCTAACTCTGCCTTTCAAATAAATAATAGATCTTTAAAAAAAAAAACAACTGAGGGCAAAGCCACTCTTCAAGAGAAGGGGCTCTGAAATGATCTGCTTTACATATTAAGCTTCTGAATACAATTTGCAGATGTATGTTTGAAAATTACTGTGCTGGGGTCAGCATTGTGATACAGCAGGTTAGGCTGCTACCTGCAATGTCATCATCCGATATTCACTGCTTCACTTCTTTTTTTTTCCCTAAGAATTATTTTATTTATTTGAAAGTGTTACAGAGAGAGGTAGAGACAGAGAGAGAGGTCTTCCATCTGCTGGTTCACTCCCCAGATGGCTGCAATGGCCAGAGCTGCGCCGATCCAAAACCAGGATCCAGGAGCTTCTTGCGGGTCTCCCACGTTGGTGCAGGGGCCCAAGGACTTGGGCCATCTTCAACTGCTTTCCCAGGTCATAGCAGAGAGCGGATTGGAAGAGGAGCAGCCAGGAGTAGAACCGGCGCCCATATGGGATACCGGCGCTTCAGGCCAAGCCTTTAACCTGCTGTGCCACAGCACTGGCCCCACAATGCTTCACTTCTGATCCAGCTCCCTGCTAATACACCTGGGAAAACAGTGGAAGCTGGGCCAAGTGCTTGGGCCCTTGCCACCCGTGGAGACCTGGATGGAGTTCCAGGCTCCTGACTTTGGCCTGGGCCCAGCCCTGGCTGTTTGTAGCCATTCTGGGAGTGAATCAGTTGCTGGAAGATTCTCTCTCTCTCTTCCTGTAACTCTGCCTTTCAAATAAATAAATAAATCTTTAAAAAAGAATTGCTGCTCTGAGTAACAGGAGAAAATATATGAAACACAATTCCCTAGGTTCTCTGGCTTTAAACTTTAAATATCTGACTACATTAGAGATGTAACAGATGTAAGTAGTATCAGGCAAGTATTTGTTTCTCAAACTTTATAGGCTAGGTACACATATTTTAGGATCTACTTGCATGCATTAACTGTTGATGTTTTTCTCTGAATTAATTCATTTTTACCAAGCTTTATCATTTCTCTGAAATCACAGATTTGATGTGCTAGTTATTTCTAATACTCATAAGAATAAATACATCTACAAAACATAAAATATTCATCTATATACCACCCTAAAACATCTTTTGCACCATAAGCCATCTACAATCTGCAACTTGAGAAATACTGCTACATGTAGTGGTTTAAGAAGTGGTTAGGCAGGGTTACACTGTGGCATAGGTTAAACCTCCACCTGCGACACTGGTATCCTATGTGGGCGCCAGTTCAAGTCCTGGCTGCTCCACTTCTGATCCAGCTCCCTACTGATGGCCTGGGAAAGCAGTGGAAGATGGCCAAAGTGCTTGGGCCCCCACACCTATGCTGGAGACCCAGAGGAGGCTCCTGGCTCCTGCCTTCAGATCAGCCCAGCTCTAGCAGTTGTGGCCATTTGAGGAGTAAACAGGTAGATGGAGGATCAATCTCTGTCTGTCCCTCTTTCTGTGACTCTGTGTTTCAAACAAATAAATCTTAAAAAAGAAGGGAGGGAGGAAGGAAGGAAGGAAGGGAGGGAGGAAGGGAGGAAGGGAGGGAGGGAGGGAGGGAGGGAGGTTGGTTTAAGCATGGGTATTGGGGTATTGGGTATTTGGTGCGGTGGTTAGAATGTGACTTGGAACACCTGCATCCCACATTGGAGTGCTTGGGTTCCAGTTTGAGTTCTGCTTCCAATCCAGCTTCTTGCTAATGCACATCCCATTAGGCAGCAGATAATGGCTCAAGCAGTTGAGTCCCTGCATTTGGGGAGTGAGCCAGTGGATGAAGACCTCTGTCTCTCTCTGTTGCTCTGCTTTACTAATAATTAAAACTTCAAAAACTTGTTTCTTAAAAAAAAAAAAATATGGTTAAAAAAAAAACCAATGTTATGGCTCAGCAGGTTAAGCCACTGCTTGTGACATCAACATCCTATATTAGAGTGTAGATTCAAGTCCTGCTCTGCTTCTGATCTACCTTCCTGCTAATGCATCTGAGAAAGCAGTGGAAGACAAACCAAGTAGTTGGGTCCCTGCCACCCATGTGGGAGATAGAATAGAGTTCTGGCTCAGCCTGAGCCATTCCTGGCCATTGAAGCAATTTGGGGAGTGAACCAGTGGGTGGAAGATCTCTCCATCTCTGTCACCATGCCTTTCAAATTAATAAATAAATCTTAAAACAAAAAGCAGGGGCCAGCATTGTGGTATAGCAGGTAACATCACTGCCTGCAGCACCAATATCGCATATGGGCACCAGTACATGTCCTGGTTGCTCCACTTCTGATTCAGCTTCCTGCTAATGGCCTGGGAAAAGTAGCAGAAGATGGCCCAAGTGTTTGGGCCCCTTCCACCCACATGCGAGCGAGGCCTAGAGGAAGCTCTTGGCCCCTGGCTTTGGCTCAGTGTTGGCCATTGTAGCCTTTTGGAGAGTGAACCAGCAGATGGAAGACTTCTCTCTCCCTCTTTCTGTAATTCTGCCTCTCAAATAAGTAAATAAAAATCTTTAAAACTATTTAAAAAAATAAAAAAGAAAAGTAGCAAAGCCAAACAAAGTATCATGTTTTGTAGGTTTGTATCTGTGTCCAGGTATAGTTTTATTTCATAAAGACTAAAAATTACACAGGCTTAAACAAGTCACCTTAGTTTAGGTTCTATTGTACTGTGCACCAATTTCAATGTGAATATTCAAAAATCAGGTAAGAAAAGTATTTTAAAAGATGCTTTTAAGATGCATAAGTTTTAAGTTCATAAAAGATAAAGAAGAAATTACCTGTGCTCACAGCAATGCTCACACTTTTTTTCATCTGCAACCCAAGGGAAGGCTGTGCTTCCATGGAAGCCGGCTCCATTTGTCTCGCAGCTTGCACTGTGTTTTCAACACTGGTTGTCTTAGAGGAAGCGGACTGCAGAGACTGTGCTGCTAATAAACGCTCGATCTGTATCAATTAAAGGCACACTTTAAATTGATGGTGAAGTAATCAACAAAAAGTGGCAGCAGCAGAGTCTAATAATGAATTCTAAAGTGACCCAATAACTGACTTTAAATTATTTTCTCATATTTCAATTATATCACATCATGAAACATTTAATGTAGAAAATTATCAATTATTAAAAAGAACTTTAAACTAAGTATAAATTTAAAAGTGAAACAAAGCTGTTTAGTATTCATAAACTGACATGTAAGAAAAGTCTCAAATGGCTAATAATTCAAATCAACATTTTATTACTATTTCACTTATAAATCAAAAGATTGGGGGTGTACGCTGGAGGTGAACATTTCACATAAGATTTTTTTTTTTTTTTTTTTTTGACAGGCAGAGTAGACAGTGAGAGAGAGAGAGACAGAGAGAAAGGTCTTCCTTTGCCGTTGGTCCACCCTCCAATGGCCGCCGCGCTGCAGCTGGCGCACCACGCTGATCCGATGGCAGGAGCCAGGTACTTATCCTGGTCTCCCATGGGGTGCAGGGCCCAAGCACTTGGGCCATCCTCCACTGCACTTCCTGGCCACAGCAGAGAGCTGGCCTGGAAGAGGGGCAACCGGGACAGAATCCAGTGCCCCGACCAGGACTAGAACCCAGTGTGCCGGCGCCGCAAGACAGAGGATTAGCCTAGTGAGCCGCGGCGCCGGCCCTATAAGATTCTTCTTATAAAGGTTAATCAGAAATGCCTATAACTAGAAATATTAATAATATTTGATATGGCGTGGGTGTAGCAGGTTAAATGGCCACTTGGGATGCCTGCATCTCCTATCAGAGTGCCTGGTTCAAGTCCTGGAACCTCTGCTTCCAAACCAGCTTCCTGCTAGTGCATCCTGGGAGGCAGCAGATGATGGCCTAAGTACTTGGGCCCCAACCACCTCACGGGAGACCAGGATGGAATTGCAGCTTCTTGGTTTTGGCCTGGACCAGCTCCAGCTGTTGGTAGCATTTGGAGATGAAGCAGTGGATGGAAGACTTCTTTCTTGGTCACTCTGCCTTTCAAGTAGATAAATACAACTAAAAATCTTAAAAATAGCTAATACTGGGAACCGGTGCTGTGGTGGAGGGTTAATCCTCTGCCTGCGGTGCTGGCATCCCATATGGGCACTGATTCTAGTCCCGGCTGCTCCTCTTCCGATTCAGCTCTCTGCTGTGGCCTGGGAAAGCAGTAGAAGATGGTCCAAGTGCTTGGGACTCTGCACCCACGCAGGAGACTTGGAAGAAGCTCCTGGCTTCGGATCAGCTCAGCTCTAGCCACTGTGGCCATCTGAGGAGTGAACCAGTGGCTGGAAGATCTCTCTGTTTCTTCCTCTCACTGAATGTAACGCTATCTCCCAAATAAATAAATAGAATCTTAAAAAAAAAAAAATAGCTAATACTAGGGCTGGCGCTACAACCCACAGTGCAGGCATCCCCTATGGGAGCCGGTTTGAGTCCTGACTGCTCCAGTTCCAATCCAGCTTCCTGCTAAGAAGAAGGCCGATTTGGGGCCCCCGCACCACTTGTGAGATCAGGAAGAAGCTCCTGGCTCCTGGCTTTGGATTGGCACAGCTCTAGCCATTGTGGCCATCTAGAGAGTGAACCAGTGGATGGAAGATCTCTTTCTCTCACTCTGCCTCTCTGTAACTCTGCTTTTCAAATAAATAAATCTTAAAAAAAAAAAAAAAGTATGGTATTGTAAAAATTATAAGAAAAACAAGAAAAGGACGGAGAGTGAGACTGAGGAAGGGTTAGGTAGGTTAGGAAGTATCATTATGCTTTTAAAATTGTATTTATGATGGCCGGCGCCGTGGCTCACTAGGCTAATCCTCCACCTACAGCGCCAGCACCCCAGGTTCTAGTCCCGGTTGGGGCGCCAGATTCTGTCCCGGTTGCCCCTCTTCCAGTCCAGCTCTCTGCTGTGGCCCAGGAGTGCAGTGGAGGATGGCCCAGGTCCTTGGGCCCTGCACCCCATGGGAGACCAGGAAGAGACACCTGGCTCCTGGCTTCAGACCAGCACAATGCGCCAGCCATGGTGACCACTTTGAGGGTGAACCAATGGAAAAAGGAAGACCTTTCTCTCTGTCTCTCTCTCTCTCACTGTCTAACTCTGCCTGTCAAATAAATAAATAATAAATAAAAAAAATTGAATATATGAAATACACAAAATTTATTCCCTCTGTATAAATAAAAATATTTTTAAAAATCATATATGGTTTTTATGACAATCCTGTGAAGACTACTATTAAATACATTTTACAACTAAGAAAATTTATAGCACTGAAAAGTTAAGTTACTTGTCCATGTCAAATAACTAATAAGTAGCAAAGCTGAGATCCAAATACTAAAATCCTTCCTACTCTTATTTATTTAAGATTTATTTTATTTATTTGAAAGGCAGAGTGACAAAGAGAGAGGGAAAAACAGAGAGAAAGAGATCTTCCATCTGCTATTTTACTCCCCAAACGGCTGCAATGGCTGGGACTAGGACAGGCTGAAGCTAGGAGCTTGGATTCTGTCTGGGTCTCCCATGTGGCTGGCAGGGGCTCATGTACTTGATCCATCTTCCACTGATTTCTTAGGTACATTAGCAGAGAACCGGATGGAAGTGGAGCAGCTGAGATCTGAATGGGGTTCCCCAATATGGGATGTTAGCATCATAGGTGGCAGCTTATCCCACTGGGTAACAACATCCTTCTTCCTTAAATTAATATATAATTCACATGTCATAAAATCCACTGCTTTAAAGTGTACAATTCAGCGGTTTTAGTGTCTTAAGTTTACAACCATCCCCAGTATTTAATTCCAGAGTACTACCCCTAAAAAAACTCGGGGCCCATTAGTAATCACCCCGCCTTCCCCATTTCCCAGTCTCCGTCAACCACTAATATATTTTCTTTCTTTAGGAATTCGCCTATTCTGGACATTTTATATATAAACAGATCCATATAATATACAGCTTTGTATCTAGTTTCACTCAGCATATTTTCAAGGTTGTAGCATTTATCAATACTTTATTGATTCTGATTGCTGAATAATATTCCATTTACAAATATGCCACATTGTGTTTATCCATCAGTAGGAAGACATTTGGGTTGTTTATAGTTTAGACTATAATGAATAATGTTGCTACAGATATTTATACACAGGGCTTTTTGCAGAAATTTTTTTTCATTTCTCTTGAGTATATATGCAAAAGTGAAAGAATCTCCCTTTTAAACCACTGATTTTTTATTTCCTTATAAATGGCACTATTGTACTCAACTAATCACATTAATTTTAGAGGATTAACCTTATTAATATAGAAAAATAAATATTATCAGTAAACTATTAAGGTTGGTTGAAATATAAACACATAAAAAATAATTACTGAAAAGAGTTGGTAGTTTTCAGGAAACCAAAAATTTAACAGAACAAAGAAAGTTCCAAACAAACCTGGGCTTGAAGTAGTCTCAGCTGTCTGTCTTGTTCTGTGAGGAACCGATACGCATCTGGAGTCAGGCCCATCATGCCATTATCAGACTCAGTCTTCGGTGTGTGAATGCACACTGCACAGGGCT
The DNA here is from genome assembly GCF_964237555.1 of Oryctolagus cuniculus. Classification (NCBI taxonomy): domain Eukaryota; kingdom Metazoa; phylum Chordata; class Mammalia; order Lagomorpha; family Leporidae; genus Oryctolagus; species Oryctolagus cuniculus. Next base: position 125,574,717 of record NC_091438.1, on the reverse strand, counting down.
GTGGGTTAGATGAATCCACACGTGAAGGCAATTTTGTCACAGGCGATGGTTCTATATTGCTGCAGGGAGAACAACTGCTCATACCTCCCTGAGGTCTCAAGGCTATTGGACTACTTGAAGAATACAAGGCATTATGGCACATAGCAGGACATCCATTTGGGTGAAATAAAGAAGGTTTTTGAAGAGCTTCAGACTGCAGGTCTTGAACTGATCCTACTTTATTTGTTCCTTGCCAAGAATTTACTGGACTACATTGAATATGGCCATGATGCTGACAACAACTGCAAACATTTGTGGGATAGTAAGATGGTGGGGGTGCAGCGGGCATATGAAGTTCCATTGGTCTTCTCAAGTTATGGGGTGAAAAAATAAAATTGTGTGGGTGAGGCTGTGGAGCAAGAGAAGACTGTCTAGAATTGAAGGTAGAAGGTCTCATGGGATACTCTTCTTTTGGTACATTTCCAGCAGACACTGCTTGAAGCTTTTCAGCTGTATCAGGAGATGGCCCATTAGGAGAAGATGGTTTGACAACATTCCCAATGTAAGGGCTCCCTTTCGCACAGGTAGATGGCTGTCTTACTTTGCAATGTCTCAAAGGAGCAGTGACTTGCTTTAACTGATTTGATAGCTGTCTCAGGGAAGGTTCTACAGGTTCAAAGCTGTGTTTCTCATCACAGAGCTGGGGTTGCAATGGTCTCAAGTGTTCAGAGTGGTTCATTGACAAGGGAGGATTTTCATCATTCACCATTTCCAGTGGATTAGGCAGAGGCTTTGATTCTATAACATTGCCATCCAACACAAGTGAAAGTTCAGGAACTGATGGTTGAATCTTAGAAACCTATAAATGAGAAAGAAGAACAAAAAAATGTATTTTTAAGGGGAAAATGTGCATATAACTTTCCTTAGACTGGGATTTCACATATTATATCTGATTATGTATTAAAAAGTATTCATTATTTAGATCATAAATAAATATCTACTGGGCATCTTCAACGTGCTAGGCACTAGGAATACAACTGTGAACAAAATAAATAAGGCTCTTACCCTCTGAATGTAACTAAACATTTCAAATGCTTATTTAATAACTGAATGTCTTTTAATGAAATACTGATTAACACTGCCTAGATTACAGAACATGGGAAACTATGCAACAGACATTTTTACTCAGCAAAAAAATTAATCACACGTAGAATGCTTCAACAAATCTAGCAGCAAATAATGTTTATACATCCTTAACAAAGAATCTTCAAATAAATATTTCAAAATATTTCTCCATTAAGCGAAGTCACTCACTCCTATTCCTCCTACTGATATCAAAAGAGCTGAAAGACAGCAAACTGACTGTGATGAATTTGGTCATAAATTGTAGTTTTTAAAAACCTATCCCATTCCTTTTTCTTCTCAAGTAAGCAACAGTCCAGTAAAGGTAAATAACAAATCTAAAATAGCCTTCTGGTAGACTACAGTCAAAAAGCTATGGGCCGGTGCCACGGCTCACTTGGCTAATCCTCTGCCTGCGGCGCTGGCACCACGGGTTCTAGTTCCAGTTGGGACACCGGTTCTGTCCCGGTTGCTCCTCTTCCAGTCCAGCTCTCTGCTGTGGCCCAGGAAGGCAGTGGAGGATGGCCCAACTGCTTGGGCCCTGTACCCGCGTGGGAGACCGGGAGGAAACCATGGCAGCCATTTGGGGGGTGAACCAACGGAAAAGGAAGACCTTTCTCTCTGTTTCTCTCTCTTACTGTCTAACTCTGCCTGTCCAAAAAAAAAAAAAGCTATGATAGGGGTTATTAGTAATTAACCTCTGAGAACAAGCAGGATATTTTCTAATATGATAATAAAAACCAACATCAAACTGTGGTTATAGAGAAAAATGTTCAATCTATATGGCTGTTAAAAGCACCAGATTCTGGGGCTGATGCTGTGGTGTAGCAGGTAAAGTCACCCCCTGCGGTATCAGCATCCCAGGTGGGCACCAGTTCGGGTCCTGGCTGCCCCACTTCAGATCCAGCTCTCTGCTGTGGCCTGGGAAAGCAGTAGAAGATGGCCCAGTTCCTTGGGCCCCTGCACCCACGTGGGAGACCCAGAAGGAGTTCCTGGCTCCTAGCTTTGGATCGGCACAGCTCCAGCTGTTGCACCCAGTTGGGGAGTAAACCAGTGGATGGAAGAACTCTCTCTCTCTCTCTCTGCCTCTCCTTCTCTCTCTGTGTAGCTCTTTCAAATGAATAAATAAATCTAAAAAAAAAAAAGCACCAGATTCTGAAATTAAACATCCTAAATTAGAATCCTACCTTTACTACATTTCACAGGTTTATTTAATAACTGAATGCCTTTGTGTGATTTTCAGCAGGAAACTTAACCAATCTATGCCCCAGTTTTCTCTAGGAATACTAATTATGTACTTATTATATTTATATATCACTACATGTATATATATACCGGTGAGATATCTATCTATCCATATATACATAGAGAGAGAGAGAGAATCACATATACGTTAGAGTGACATTTAAATAAGCTTGTGTCATATTCAGAGCTTTAACATGAAAAGACTTTTAGGTCTCTAACCACAAAGGTGAACTCATTATAAGATCAGTGATACCTTCTGACTCACTGGATGAGGACTAGGAATTGGTCTTGGAGAAAAATCTTCATCTTCAACACCAGAGTCCTGATCATTTACTGGCATTTTCCCAGGAGATAACTTTTGGGAAGATCTAGAGAGTAGAGGGAGAGACAAAAAAAAAAACAAAAAAACCCTGAAGTAATCTAGCGTTCTTCCCGTTTTTTTTTTAAATTGAATAAAGTCAATTTAATAAATTACAGTGGTATTTGCATCACTTAATTTAGTATCTGAAACCATAGATTATTATCTCTTTCAGCTCAATCTCCATGTTAGATGACCAGCGAAGCTGGTCTAGTCAGATTCATGATTAATAAACTTCCCCTTATGCTAGATCATGTTAGGTTTAACCCCATATTGTTAATGTCACAAGAATCAACAGTTAGTGAGCATCTTTTGGTTGACTACTTCAGAAATAAATAAGACACATGCTGTGAAAAAGTTCATAATCTGGTGATAGAAATATACACCCACCGTACTAAATATTAAATAGCATGAAGTTAAGGAAAACCAGGGGCAAGCGTTTTCCCTTGTGCTTAAGATGCAGGTTAAGGCTCTTAGTTCTTCATTGAGATGCTGCTTGGCCCATCAGGTATACCCTCTGCATTATTACTTTCCACTGACTTTTAGTAACACTTCACCAAAAAAAAAAAAAAAAAAAAAAATGCAGGTTGAGACATTCACATGTACCTGAGTTCAAGTGCCAGCTCCATACCTGATGCTGGCTTCCTGCTTATGAGGAAGGAACCTGCAAGGCAGCAGGTGATGGCTCAAGTAGTTGGGTCCAAACATGGAACTACATTTTCCTATATATTTGTATCTTTGGTGGGAAAATACTTTGAGAAATTGAGGCATCACCTCCCATTTAGTAAGTTGTAGTCATTGTATCACAGGTAGCATGCCTTAGCAGAACACAACAAAATTTTGAGTACTGGCACGGAGTTTCAAAAGCAGAATTAGGGTTTTATTTTTAATGATTTATTTTATTTATTTGAAAGAGTTACAGAGAGAGGTAGAGACAGAGAGAGAGGTCTTCCATCCACTAGTTCACTCCCCAATTGGCTGTAATGGCTACAGCTGCACCGATCCAAAGCCAGGAGCCAGGAGCTTCTTCCGGGTCTCCCACGTGGGTGCAGGGCCCAAGCACTTGGGCCATCCTCTACTGCTTTCCCAGGCTGTAGCAGAGAGCTGGATCGGAAGAGAAACAGTTGGGACTAGAACTGGCACCCATATGGGATGTCAGTGCGTCAGGCCAGGGTTTTAACTTGCTGCGCCACAGTGCTGGCCCCTGAATTAGGGTTTAAAACTAAGATTTAGGGCTGGTGCTTTGGCTCAGCCTTATCTCTGTGTAATTGTCTTTCAAACAAATAAATACATTTTTAAAAAATTTTAAAAGAAAACTTTAATATTTAGAACAGTACATGTCGGGGCCGGTGCCATGGCTTACTTGGTTAGTCCTCAGCCTGTGGCGCTGGCATCCCATATGGGCACTGGTTCTAGTCCCAGCTGCTCCTCTTCCAGTCCAGCTCTCTGCAACGGCCTGGGAAGGCAGCGGAGGATGGCCAAAGTGCTTGGGCCCCTACATCCGCATGGGAGACCAGGAGGAAGCACCTGGCTCCTGGCTTCAGATCGGTGCAGTTCCAGCCATAGCAGCCATTGGGGGGGTCAACCAACAGAAGAAAGACCTTTCTCTCTGTCTCTCTCTCTCTCTCTCACTGTCTATAACTCTGTCAAATAAAAAAAAATTAAAAATAGAATAGTACATGCATCAAGTTTTTCATATCATAAACTAGTAATAGGATGCATTAGGAAAAAGGGAAGATTAAACCAAAAGGAAGCTCCTGCATCCTGTATACTCCTCAGGATACTCCTTGGTAGCAAGGAGAACAGAAAACTCCAGGCAGATTTGAAGATATCGAGGAGACTTGCCCTAAAACCTAGTAACCTGGAAAAGCAGACACTCACAGAAATCTTTCTGTGCAAGTATTGCAGCAAAGCAACCAGAAAGTCTGTATGGTATGCTTAGGCACCTGCACCAGTTCCCCAAAGAACTCACCCAACATTCAAGAATGACATGGAAAATACAGAATGATATCCCATGTGCTCAGTGTGGCATGAACATGACAGAGAACTAGCGACCTGAAAAGTGTCAAAGGAGATGCAGCAGGAACCTACATAAACTTGTGAATACCAGCTGTAAATGAAAACACCTCAGGCTGGCACAATGGCACAGTGGATAACGCTGCAGCCTGCAGTGCTGGCATCCCATATGGGCGTTGGTTTGAGACCTAGCTCATCTTCCAATCCAGCTCTCTGCTATGGTGTGGGAAAGTAGAAGATGGCCCAAGCCCTTAAGCCCCTGCACCCACGTGGGAGAACCAGAGCTCCTGGCTCCTGGCTCCAGACTGGTACAGCTCTAGCCACTGTGGCCATGTGGGGAGTGAACTATTAGATGGAAGACCTCTCTCTCTCTCTCTCTGCCTCTGCCTTTTAAATAAATAAATAAATCTAAAAAAAAAAAAAAAAAAAAAAAAAAAAAAAAAAAAAAAAAAAAACAAAAAAAAAAAACAAACTCAACAGGGACGGGTATTTGGCTTAGAGTTAAAACTCAAGTTAAGATATCCATGTCCCATATCGGAGTACATAGGTTGGATACTTAACCCTGTTCTTGACATCAATGCAGACCCTGGGAGGCAGCAACTAATGACTCAAGTAGTTGGTTTCCTGCCCTCTATTTGGGAGACCTGGATTGAGTTCCTTGGCTCTCAGCTTTAGTCCCCAGCTCAGGGCCACTGCAGGAATCTAGAGAGTCAACACGCAGATGAGAGTGTTCTTGCTCTCAATCTCTCAGTCTCCCAATTAAGTAAATCTTCTCAGAGACACAGCAGCATAGATGTATGACCACCACATGACCCCTTATCATCAGTATTGGTATACCACTACACATAACCCCAGAGGAAAGGAGATGAAGAGACCTTGAATTGACTGAAATTGGTTTCTATAACCCACTAGAATGAATTGGGGCCCAAAACAGACATTAAGTTCAATAACTTAAAAAACACTGCATTTTTGTACACCTGAGTTGTGGCATGGAATTAATGTTTCACACTTACTTATGATACATACAAAATTGATATGGAGCAATAAAATCATTTTAGCCTTTTAAGTACTCAAAGCAAAAAGAAAAAACTTACATAGTTACAATACCAATTTGTCACATAAGACAAAATTTTACTAAAATATGAGATGAATGATCTTTATTAAAGCCTTGGTCAGAGTTGAAAATAAACGAGGCTTTTAACAACACTGCTAAAGAAATTCCAACCATCTCCTCAGTTTGGCTTTTTCTTCCATAGAGTCAAAAAAAATGAAGCCCTAGAATTTAGGATGTGGAGGTGTTCCTGCAAAGCCATAGAATTTGGTGGTTCTCTTGGGATCTAACCTGTTTCAAGGATCTTGAGGGGGTGGTTATTGTGAATTGTCCAAGTGATCTCAATGTAGTCACAAAGGACTGAAAAGAGGGAGGCAAGAGGATCTGAGTCAGAGGAGGATGAGAGTGGAAGCACAGGCTGGAGACTAAGTAGAGATGTAAAGTGGAGTAAAGAGGGAGGAAGGGAGAGAGATGAAGATGCTATGCTGCTGCCTTTGAATCTGGAGTGAGGTGCCAACAGACAAGGAATGTGGGTGGTCTCCAGAAGCTGTAAAATACAACAAAACCTATCATTCCCACAGGAATGGGGTACCTTTTTCAGTCAGGAGCCTTTTGGATATTTATAACACCATTTGTGGGCTACACAAAATTAGCAACTTGAAAAGTAGTCTGCTGTAGTTATACTGAAGTTCAAGTCCTGCAGGAGGTTGCCTTTGCATGACCAGAGCAAATGATTTCAGAAGCCTCATATACCCTGTGGCCTGGGTGTTCTCCATCCCTGCCCTAGAGCCCCTAAAAGATATGCAGTCTTGCCAACACTTTGACTTTAGTTCCTGGATTTCAGATTAGTCAAAAAGTGGAGAAAATAACAAAAACTGCTAGGATGAATTAGGAAACTCACCTGGGTCTCTCACATGAGCAGCAAGAACCCTGGCCCCTTGGGAAAGCAGTAGAAGATGGCCTAAGTGTTTGGACTCCTGCACCCATGTGGAAGACCCCAAAGAAGCTCCTGGCTCCTGGCTCCTGGCTTCAGACTGGTCCAATTCTGGCCACTGTGGCCACTGGGCAAGTGATCCAGTGGATGGAAGACCTTTCTCTCTGTCTCTCCCTCTCAGTACATAACTCTACCTCTCAAATAAATAAAATCTTAAAAAAACGAAAAAGAAAAATACCTATGGGACATATGATTTACAAATAATCTTATCGTAAATAATTGAAAAGTTATGTTGATTACTCACCAAAAACTAACAAATGATTTTTTAAAAGGTTTATGTCAGGAAAAAAATTTATCCTTTACCTCTTAAATGAAAAATTCTTTGACACCTTGTTGAAGAACTCTGTTTCTGCATTATGGCTTTCAGCACTCAGTTCAAAATGGATTGGATTTTTGTCAGAAGGTTCAACATTCTGAAATAAAACAGACTTAAATAAAAACACCAGAGAACTCTACTTGGATGAGCAGTCGCTCAGAAACACTAAGGGGGTGGAGGGACACTTCTAATTTCTATTACTGTAATCTTCTTTTACAACTGTCTGTTTCCATGGCTACATAAACAAAAACACTTAATCATCTACATCACATAACTTAACCAGGAACCCACTGAATATAACTATGAACTGAGGATACCATCTAAAGAATAAAATGATATATGTCTCTACCACAGACATCTGGTCTAGTGGTTAGGACACCACTGGGGACTACTACATCCTTCATTGGGAATGCCTAGGTTCAAGTTCCAGCTCCATTCCCTATTCCAGCTTCCTGCTCGTCACACCCTGGGAGGCAGCTAGGTCCCTCTCACTCATATGGGAGGCCAGCATTGATCTGGCTCCCAGCTTTAGACTGACCCAACTCCAGCTGTGGTACATATTCGGAGAGTGAACCGGCAAACGGGAGCTCTTTCTGTCTGTCTATAATGAAAATGAATAAAAATGCATATAAAAATAAATCATAAATTTAAAAAAATAAGCAATAGGTCTCTAAACTAGAAATTATCAGATCTCATTTAGAAATATTACATTTATAATTAAAGCTTAAAAACTTGACTCATGACTTATAAATGAACTTACAGAAGGCACAACAACAGGGTCTGAATATAGATACATATGGTTATTTAGAAGCATTAAATATTTCATACTAGGGGCCGGTGCTATGATGTAGCAGGTAAAGCTACCACCTGCAGTGCCGGCATCCCATGAGTGCCAGTTCGAGTCCCAGCTGCTCCACTTCCCATCCAGCTCTTTGCTATGGCCTGAGAAAGCAGTAAAAGATAGTCCAAGTCCTTGGGCCCCTGCATCCACAAGGGAGACCCAGAAGAGGCCCCTAGCTCCTGGCTTTGGATCAGCCCAACTCCAGCCATTGCAGCCATTTAGAGAGTGAACGAGCAGATGGAAGACTTCTTTCTCTCTGCCTCTGCCTCTCTGTAACTCTGCCTTTCAAATAAATAATTTTTTTAAAAAAATTTCTTTTTTTTAAAGATTTGTTTATTTGAAAGTCAGAGTTACACAGAGAGAGGAGAGGCAGAGAGAGAGAGAGAGAGAGAGGTCTTCCATCTGATGGTTCACTCCCCAATTGGCCACAACAGCCAGAGCTGTGCCAATCTGAAGCCAGGAGCTAGGAGCTTCTTCTGGGTCTCCCACGTGGGTGCAGGGGCCTAAGGACTTGGGCCATCTTCTACTGCTTTCCTAGGCCATATCAGAGAGCTGGATTGGAAGAGGAGCAACCGGGACTACAACCGGCATCCATATGGGATGCTGGCGCTTCAGGCCAGGGCTTTAACCCACTACACCACAGCACTGGCCCCTAAAAAAATTTCATAATAAACTAAAGAATGCATTTTGATTGTTGGTCTTAGACCTAGGATAAGCAACACTCTTACTGAAAAGTGGTCATTGAACGTTTTTATATACTGTTATCTATAATTTAAAGGATCTGCTTTTTCTGTGATCATCACTTAGATGATTTGTATTGACCTAATACAGAAATAATATATTCTGGTGTCACAAATTATATATATATTGTCTTCTAAGTGTGAAAAACATTTTTGTCTTATGAACATATTTTAAAAATAACACTGTTAAGAAAAAGAAAACTCAGTACAAAATTAATGCTCAAGAATATAAAATGGCACAACATATAAACTATTAATACATTCTTCAACAATTTAAAAAAAAATTGTGGGTAAGTTAACCTGTGGGTAACCTTAAATTCTGTATATAATTTGGTTCTGGAGATATGGGTTAAGATTTACTAATGGGGGCCAGTGCTGTGGCACAATGGGTTAAAGCCCTGGCCTGGAGCACTGGAATCCCATATGGGTGCCAGTTCTAGTCCCAGCTGCTCCTCTTCTGATCTAGTTCTCTGATATGGCCTGGGAAAGCAGTAGAAGATGGCCCAAGTCCTTGGGCCCCTGCACCTACATGGGAGACCCAGAAGAAGCTCCTGGCTCCTGGCTTCAGATCAGTGCAGCTTTGGCCATTGCGGCCATCTGGGTAGTGTACTAGCAGTTGGAAGACCTCTCTCTCTGTCTCTACCTCTCTCTGTAACTCTGTCTTTCAAATAAATAAAATAAATCTAAAAAAAAAAAAGAAAAAAGATTTCCTAATAAAATATAACAATAAATGTGAATAAACTTAATATTTAATAAGATTATTTATAAACAAAGCCAGGGTCAGCATTGTGGCATAGTGGGTAGAGCCACCGCCTGCAGTGCTGGCATCCCATACAGGTGCTGGTTCAGTACCGGCTGCTCCACTTCCAATCCAGCTCTCTGCTGTGGCCTGGGAAAGCAGTAGAGGATGGCCCAAGTCCTTGGGCCCCTGCTTGGGAAGACCCGGAGAAAGCTCCTTGTTCCTACTTCAGATCACCGAAGCTCTAGTGGTTGTGGCCATTTAGGGAGTGAACCTGCAAATGGAAGACCTCTCTCTCTCGCTCTCTCTCTCTGCCTCTCCTTTTCTCTCTGTGTAAATCTGACTCTCAAATAAATAAATGTCTTTTTTAAAAAAAGAAAAAATAAGCAAACCCCACTAACTTGAATTACTATTTTAAAGGGTAGAAGCCACTGGTTTTAGCCTCCAAACAGTTGTTAATATACCAGGTGTGTTAGCTCCAAACAGTTATTAATATACCAGGTAATCAAATGACTTACTTTGAAAAGATGTAATGTTTCTTGGCTGGTTAGTAACTGAAACTGAAGGTCACAGATCCCAACGTCACAAGGAAGGCATTCATAAAACTCAGGTTCCTTATGTGTCACAGAGTAGAGAACTATGATGAAATTTCCAGATTCTGAAAAAACCCTGGACATAAAATGCATTTAATTAAAATATACTGAGGTAAACTTCATGGGAGGTACTTAATCTAGTTAACAGATTGACTAAAGAGTCCAATTTTTGGAAGAAAACTGGGAGGCAAATTTATGCATACTTCTTAATGTTAATTTTTAATTTTTAAAATATATTTTATAAAAGAAAAAACAAAAAACATAAAAAGAAGAAAAATAGAAAATATATTGTTATGAAATACAAGGGATCCTCGGGGCCGGCGCCATGGCACAGTAGGTTAATCCTCTGCCTACGGTGCCAGCATCCCATGGGGGCACCAGTTCTAGTCCCGCTGCTCCTCTTCCAATCTGACTCTCTGCTGAGGCCTGAGAAAGCAGCAGATGATGGCTCAATTGCTTGGGCCCCTGCACCCACATGGGAGACGTTTAGAAACACCTGGCTCCTAGCTTCAGATTGGCACAGTTGCAGCCATGTGAGGAGTGAACCAAAGGAAGGAAGACCTTTCTCTCTGTCTCTCCCTCTCACTCTCTGTAACTCTACCTCTCAGATAAATGGATTAAAAAAATCTTTAAAAATAAAAAAGATAGAAATACAAGGGGTCCTCAAAAAGTTCATGGAAACTGTTTATCAGAAAACTACATATGGAGTGCAAAATTTTTTAGACCAAAATACACTTGTCTTTTTATTTTTTTAAAAATTTAAAAATATTTATGTTATATGAAAGGCCGAGTTATGGGGTGGAGGACAGAGACAGAGATTTTTCTATCCACTGGTTCATCCCACAAACAGCCACAACAGATGGAGCTGGGCCAGGAGCTTCTTCTGGGTCTTTCACATGTGTGCCTGCAAGCACTTGGGCCATTCTGCTGCTTTCCCAGGAGCATTACCAGGGAGCTGGATTGGAACTGGAGCAGCCAGGAATAGAACTGGCCCCATATGGGACGCCAGTGTTTAAGGTAGAGGTTTAATCTGCTACATCACAGCACTGGGCCCCTGAATTTGTCTTTTGAGATGATTCTGCCATGAACTTTTGGAAGTTCACTCATACATACTCCTTATAAAAACCTCAAACCAAACTGAAATGTATAAAATGGAGAATGAAAATCACCCCACTCTACTCTATAGTTTAGGGAATACTTACAGAATTTTTCAAGCACCCACCAATGTTCTATATAATTCAACAAAAATGGAGATACAATTTGCAACAGCTTTTATAAAATTATAAAAAATTTTTATAAGAAAAAATTATTTCCCCAATGCAGAAAGAAAGACAGAAAGGGGGAGTGGATAGAGACAGATCTTCCATATGATGGTTCACTACCCAAATTGCTGGAAGACCTGGACCTAAGGCAAGCTGAAGCCAGGAGCCTGGAACTCTTTCCTGGTCTCCTATGTGGGTGGCAGAGCCCAAGCACGTGGGCCATGTTTCACTGCTTTCTCAGGTACTCAAAAACTGGTACTCCAACATGGGATGTCAGCGTCCCAAGTATCAGTTTACCTTGCCTCACCATAACACCAGCTCCACAACTGTTACTTTTGAATATGACAATCTACCTTATATCTCTTCCTATATCACTATTCTGTATTATCACTCAGGGTCTTCCATCCACTGGCTTGCTCCCCAAATGGCCACAATAGCCAGAGTTGGGCCGGTTCAAAGCCAAGAGCCAGGAACTTCCTCTGGGAAGTTCCTGCACCACACAGGTGCAGGAGTCCAAGCACTTGGACATTTTCTGCTTTCTCAGGCCATAGAAGAGAGCTGGATAGGAAGTGGAACAGCTGGGACTCGAACTGGGACCCATATGTGATGCCAGAACCACAGGCTTAGGCTTAGCCTACTATGCCACAGCGCCAGCACCCTTACGCTTTTTTTTTTTTTTAACAGGCAGAGTGGATAGTGAGAGAGAGAGACAGAGAAAAAGAGAGAAAAAGGTCTTTCTTTTGCCGTTGGTTTATCCTCCAATGGCCACCATGGCTGGCGCGCTGCGGCCGGCGCACCGCACTGATCCAAAGGGGTGATCCCATGCGGTGCAGGGCCCAAGCACTTGGGCCATCCTCCACTGCACTCCTGGGCCACAGCAGAGAGCTGGACTGGAAGAGGGGCAACCGGGACAGAATCCGGTGCCCTGACCAGGACTAGAACCTGTGTGCCGGCGCCGCAGGCGGAGGATTAGCCTAGTGAGCTGCGGCACTGGCCAAGATTTTCTATTTCAATAAGTACATCTGGAGTAGGCAAACCCTTTCCAAGTAAGATAGAAAAAAGACTGATAAGTTTGACTTTTAAAGAAAAGTCTGCTGGGGCTGGCGCTGTGGCGCAGACGGTTAAAGCCCTGGCCCACAGCGCCGGCATCCCATATGGGCGCCGGTTTGAATCCCGGCTGCTCCACTTCCGATCCAGCTCTCTGCTATGGCCTGGGAAAGCAATAGAAGATGACCTAGGTCCTTGGGCCCCTGTACCCATGTGAGAGACCCAGAGAAGCTCCTGGCTTCTGGTTTCAGATTGGCTCAGCTCTAGCCATTGTGGTCATTTGGGGAGTGAACTAGTAGATGGAAGACCGCTCTCTCTCTCAGGCTTTACTTCTCTCTCTAACTCTGTCTTTCAAATAAATAAAATACATCTTTAAAAAAGAAAAAAAGTCTGCAAAAAATACTATTAACTAAAGTTAAATGTAAAGACAATTGGGGGGTATCTTTGCTTTCATATACTCATACACATACTTCTCTGTATTATATTACACACACACACATATAAGTAGGCTGGGAAGCAAGAGGTCAATGTGCTCTTACAAAGCAAATGACGGTGCCGGCGCCGTGGCTCAATAGGCTAATCCTCCGCCTGCGGCGCCAGCACACCAGGTTCTAGTCCTGGTCAGGGCGCCGGATTCTGTCCTGGTTGCCCCTCTTCCAGGCCAGTGGCCCGGGAGTGCAGTGGAGGATGGCCCAAGTGCTTGGGCCCTGCACCCCATGGGAGACCAGGAGAAGCACCTGGCTCCTGCCTTTGGATCAGTGCGGTGCGCCGGCCGCAGCATGCTGGCTGCGGCGGCCATTGGAGGGTGAACCAACGGCAAAGGAAGACCTTTCTCTCTGTCTCTCTCTCTCTCACTGTCCACTCTGCCTGGAAATAAAAAAAAATAAAATTAAAAAAAAAAAAAAAAAAAAAAAAAAAAAAAACAAAGCAAATGACGGGCCTGTCTCATGACACAGTGGGTTGAGCCACTGCCTGCAATGCTGGTACCCTACATGAGCACCAGTTTGAGTCCTGGCTGCTCTACTTCTGAACTACCTCCCTGCTTATGGACCTGGGAAAGTAGTGGAGGATGGCCCAAGTACTTGGGCCCCTACTATCCATGTGGGAGACCTAGATGGAGTTTCAGGCTAAATAAATTTTAAAAAAGACGCCCAATCCAAGAGAAAAAGGCCAGAAGACACAAATTATGGTTTTCAAGAGATGAGGTCATAAAACACTGGAAAGGGGTCAGCATTGTGGTATAGCAGGGTAAAGCTATCAACACAGTTCCCTGCTAATGGCCTGGGTAAAGCAGCAGAAGATGGCCCAAGTACTTAGGCTCCTGCCACCCATGTGGGAGACCTGAATGAAGCTCCTAGTACTGGCTTCAGCATGACCCAGCCCCAGTGGTTGCAGCCATCCAGGGAGTGAATCAGCGGATAGAAGGTTGATCGATCTCAGTCTCTTTCTCTCTCTGTAACTTTCAAATAAAGAAATGAACAACTCTTTAAAAAATTGGAAAGGATAATTTTTTGTCTATCACATTAGCAAAGAACAAAAGTTTAACAATGGGGGCCAGTGCAGTGGTATAGCAAGCTAAGCCTCTGCCGGAGGTCCCGACTTTTCCTCTTCCAATCCAACTCTCTGCTAAGCAGAGGAAGATGTCCCACATGCTTGGGCCCCTACACCCATGTAGGAGACCCAGAAGAAACTCCTGGCTCCTGGCTTTGGACTGGCCCAGCTCAGGCCATTGCGACCATTTGGGGAGTGAACCAGCAGAAAGAAGACCTTTCTCTCTGTCTCTCCCTTTCTCTGTAACTCTACTTCTCAATTAAATAAATAAAATCTTTATAAAAAACATTTAACAATGGCCCTCTACTTAGCTCTCTGAACTCATCTCCTGCTACTCTCCCTTTCCCTCACTCTTCACTAGCCACAGCAGCCCCCTTGCCGGGCCTTGAAGAGACAAGGTAAGTTTTCACCCAGGATCTTTGCATTTGATGTGTCCTTTATCACAACAGCCACAGGACTTACTCCTTCACCTCAAGTATCTGCCTCCCTGACCACCTATTTAAAACTGCAACTCTGTACCTGCCACTATCCTGCCACAACATCCTCCTCCTGGCTTTATTTTTCTCCACAGAACTCATCATTGTTTTTTGTTGTTGTTGTAGTTGTTGTTTTGTTTTGTTTAATTTATGGTTATAGAAAGACATCTTCCATCTGCTGGTTCATTCCCCAAATGGCTGCAATGGCCAGGGTTAAGCCAGGCCAAAGCCAGGAGCTTCATCTGGGTCTTCCATGTGCATGCAGGGACCCAAGTATTGGGCCATCTTCTGCTGCTTTCCCAGGCACATTAGCAGGGAGCTGGATAGCAACTGGAGCTGCATAGAGTTGAACTACAGCCCAAGTGGGATACTGCCATCACAGTCAGCAGTCTTCCCACTACTCCACAATGCTGACCCCTATAAGAAACCCCTATAAAGTTAAAATGCCGACCCCTATATAAAACCCCTATAAGGTTTTTCTTAATGTACTTGTTTATTAGTGCTGTGGAAGTTTAAGGTAATATTATATGAATTTTAAATGAGACCAATAAAATACAAATGGAGGAAAAGAGAAAAATAAGTACTGCAGGACTATCACTTGCCTTTCTTGAATAGCAGAACTGAACATGTATCGCAAGCAGCAAGCCCATACTTGAGGACTATAGATATGTATAATTCCAGAGAGCCAACTAAAAGAAAAAAATAGAAATTAAAAACCAGTCATTTACTAATGAACATACTTTATGTTCTCAAGGTAATATTAACCAGCAACATGTTAAAAGGCACAAATAACAAATCAACAAGCACCAGAGTATGCTGATACTTAAGAAAGAACAATGAAGTTACTTCAGAGTCTACGTGGCATTGTGGCCAGCACGTTAAGCTACTGCCTGCAACACTGGTGGGGGATGGGGCACTAGTAGTAGGTTTCCTTCTCCACCCAGCCTCCAGGGCGCCGCCTGATGATGAGCTTCCTGATTTCGTCATACACGAAGATGAGGAGAGAGTAGGGGAAGGCACAGAACCACCAGGTAGGCTTGAGGGGATACATCCTAAGGGCAACGCCCATTCCAGGGCAGGAGAGGAAGGCAGCCAGGGCTGTCTCTTCAAAGAGGCCAAATATCAAGATCTTGTACTTCATGCCCTGCTGGAAGACGGAATTCCTCCTGGTCTTGCAGATGACCAGATCAGCCCACTGTACCACCACGATACTGACGAAGAAGGCCATGTGGCAGGTGAACTCCACGATCTTCCTCTGCTCGTAGGTCCACTGCTGCCCGCAGCTGTCTTCCACGTCGTTGATCTAGCGGTCATCCCAGTCCACTCGGATGCCCAGCAGGTGGAAGGGGAGGAAACCATTCTCAGCCAGAATCACGAAGTACGTGAAGAAGCCCCCGAGGGCCTGGATCATACCAATCTGTCCGTAGGCCATGCTGATCAGCCGCTCGTTCACCAGTTTGTCCATTTTGGGATTTCTGGGCTGCCTCTTCATGATGTCACGGTCAGCTTGCTCATAAGCCAGGGAGATGGCAGGAACCATGTCAGTGCCCAGGTCAATGCACAAGATGGTCACGGTCCCCAGTGGCAGTGGAATGTTTGCAATGATAAATATCAGGAAGGGGGTGATCTCTGGAATGTTACTGGTCAGGGTGTAGGCAATGGATATCTTCAAGTTATCAAAGATCAGATGACCTTCCTCCACGCCAGTCACAATGTAGGCGAAGTTGTCATCCAGGAGGATCATGTCCGTGCTTGCTTGGACACGTCGGAGCCCGCAATGCCCATGGCCTCGCCGATGTCTGCCTTCTTCAGAGCAGGAGAGTCACTGACACCGTCGCCG
The DNA here is from genome assembly GCF_964237555.1 of Oryctolagus cuniculus. NCBI lineage: Eukaryota > Metazoa > Chordata > Mammalia > Lagomorpha > Leporidae > Oryctolagus > Oryctolagus cuniculus. Next base: position 125,558,547 of record NC_091438.1, on the reverse strand, counting down.
CTGGCAGCCTTCCACAATGATGAGCTTCTGCTGCGGGGAGGTCCTGGCGAACACGATCTCCGTGTGGTACTTCAGGATGTCATCCAGCTGCTCGGAAGTCATGTCCTTCAGGTCACTGCCATGCATGACGCAGGCCTTGGTGTCTCTGGGGTTCACCTGGCTCACTGGGATGTTGAGGCGGGCAGCAATGTCTTCTACGGTCTCATTGCCTTCAGAGATGATGCCCACACCTTTGGCGATGGCTTTGGCTGTGATGGGATGGTCTCCCGTGACCATGATGACTTTAATTCCAGCACTACACTTGCCCACGGCATTGGGGACAGCTGCCCGTGGAGGGTCAATCATGGAGATGAGCCTGATAAAGCAGAGGTTTCCACAGGGAAGTTCACTTCATCGGTGTCAAACTGGAATCCTTCAGGGAACTGTTCGTCTGGCAGAAGGTGGCAGAACCCTAGCACTCGCTCGCTGAGGCCCCCCAGCTCCAGGTAGGCGTTCTGAAAGGCAACCTTCAACTCCTCGTCCAGGGGCTGCTCCTTGCCGTGCAGGAGGATAGAGCTGCACCGGTCCAGGATCCTTTCTGGAGCGCCCTTCATCACCAGCAGGTGCCGCGGCTCATTGGCGTTGAGGTTCTTATGAATGGTACTTATTGGTGGAGTTGAAGGGTGTCTCGACGATTTTGGTGTATCTCTCCCTCATCTCCTTCATGGAACCGCAGCACAGCTCGATGCACTTCAGGAGTGCCGACTCGGAGGCATCCCCTGCAACAGCCCGCTTAAGAATAGGTAGGTTTTCCTGGTTGGCCTGAAACACCGCCCTGTTACAGAGACCTGCGATTCTGGACAAGGCGAGCCAGGTGGCTGACGTTTTGTCGAATGAGACATCACTCTGGTTCTCTGTCGTGTCAGCTTCGTGGATCTGACTGTCAAACCACATGTGGGCCACTGTCATCCGGTTCTGAGTCAGAGTTCCAGTTTTATCTGAGCAGATGGTGGATGTGGACCCCAAGGTCTCCACAGCTTCCAAGTTCTTCACCAAGCAATTTTTCCTTGCCATGCGTTTTGCAGTAAGCATCAGACACACCGTGACGGTGGCCAGCAGACCTTCTGGCACGTTGGCTACAATGATGCCGATGAGGAAGATGACAGCTTCAAGCCAGGTGTATTCGAGGATCAGAGAAAGGATGAAGAAAGACACACCCAGGAACACAGCCACACCCGTGATGAGGTGGATAAAATGTTCAATTTCTGCAGCAATGGGTGTCTGGCCCCCTTCTAGCCCAGAAGCAAGTGTGGTGATTCTTCCCATCACCGTGCGATCCCCAGTGTATATAACGACGCCACATGCAGTGCCTTCAACACAGTTGATGAAAAAGGCGGCGATGTTCCTCGTCTCCAGTGGGTTTTCATTTGTAAAATCCGGAGACCTGGTCTGGGGTTCTGATTCACCAGTGAGTGAGGAGTTATCCACCTTGCAGCCGCCGCCGATATGATTCTGAGGTCAGCAGGGATGCGGTCTCCCCCCTTCACTTCCACCAGGTCCCCGACCACCACATCCTCTGCATTTATGCTCATCTTCTCACCATTTCGAATCACCAGGGCTTGCTGAGGGACCATGTTTTTTAAGGACTCCATGATCTTTGAGCTTTTCACTTCTTGATGGTAGGAGAAGCAGCCAGTGATGATCACGACCGCAGCCAACACCACGCCAAGGTACAGATTATCGTTGTCAAAATCCTCTTCCGGCCGGCGCCGCGGCTCACTAGGCTAATCCTCCGCCTTGCGGCACCGGCACACCGGGTTCTAGTCCCTGTCGGGACGCCAGATTCTGTCCCAGTTGCCCCTCTTCCAGGCCAGCTCTCTGCTGTGGCCAGGGAGTGCAGTGGAGGATGGCCCAAGTGCGTGGGCCCTGCACCCCATGGGAGACCAGGAGAAGTACCTGGCTCCTGCCATCGGATCAGCGCGGTGCGCCAGCCGCAGCACGCCAGCCGTGGTGGCCATTGGAAGGTGAACCAATGGCAAAAGGAAGACCTTTCTCTCTGTCTCTCTCTCTCACTATCCACTCTGCCTGTCAAAAAAAAAAGAAAAAAAAAATCCTCTTCCGTAGCAGCTAGGATGCCGTAAGCCAGGAAACAGAGAATCGCTCCGATCCACAGCAGCATGGAGAAGCCCCCGAACAGCTGCCGACAGAACTTCACCCATTCAGGAGTGGTGGGAGGGCGAGTGAGGGTGTTGGGCCATCTTGGGCCAGGATCTCAGCAGCTCGAGCAGTTGTCAAGCCTCGGCTCAGGTCTGTCCCGTATTTCCGATGCAGCTCATCAAGGCTGTTTGTGGTCATCCATAGAAACTTCTTTCTTTAGTTCATCCATGTCCCTCTCCTTCTTGGCCTTTTTGCCCTTTTTGTCGCCATGTTCGGAGATGGCTGCAGGTTCATATTTATCGCATCCAACCCCCTTCCCCATGATCGCAGTACTCTGAGCCCGGCGCCAGGTCCTATGGCGGTGAGGCGGAGAGGAGAGGAAAAGAGCAGCTCCCGGCCAAGAGCGAGTGGGGCCGGGGGAGCCAAGCGCGGGGAGCTAGGGCTGCACTGGGCGGGAGGGAGGGAGGGTGGCAGGCGGCTCAGGCTGACGCCGCCGCCGCTGCTGTTGGGGCTGCTACCACTGCTGCTGCCACGTGTCCTCCTCCTCCCGCTGCTGCTCCGCGCCCCAGACCCCGCCGCAGCTCAAGCCCGCGCCACCTGCTCACTTCCTAAAATATGCAACCTGCGTCTGTGAATATTTTTATATACAGATTTTCTATAAACTTTTTGAAGACCTCTTCATATATCCATATAACTATATCTAGAGAGAGACAAAAAGAGTGAGAAGAAGCATGTCTGTATTCTCTTCTACCTGAGATATGGAAGAGAAAATGGTAAACAGTAGTAAAAGAAAGCTGCTAGAATGAATTACCTTAGACAGAATGGGCTAAATTAGAGGAGACTGAAGTTTGTAATCAAAAACTACTCTATAGAGTTGTTGAGAGGATTAAATGCCATAATATATTTTGGTACTCTGTGACACAGAAGCCTTTTAACAAATATTCACTTAGACATCAATAACCTATAGCCAATACCAAGACCACAGCAAATAGACTCTAAGTAGATTTCATGGTCCAGAGACCAGCTGTACGTTCTCATTAACTTGCACATGCCATTCCCTCACATGAGTTTCCTTTCCCAATAATCCTCCCTTCTACTAGTGAAACAATTAAAGGTCCAGCCTACATGTACCTTTCCTAAGATAGTACCCCATCATGCCTCTTTCACAAACAGTAATAGTCCTCACTCTATCCTGCTCATTTTATAATAAATCATATTCTTTATTAGTTCTTTGTGTGAATATTTGATTGCCTCATTTTGAACATAAATTCTTTGAGGAGTTTTAAGCCCCCCAAAAGCACAAAGCATAATACTACATATATGGTAAGCACTCAGTAAATACTGAATGAACTTAAGTTTCTCAATGATTTGTCCTTTAACCACTAACTGAACAGAAGTGGGCTCTGGGTTCTTCAAAGTACCAAAGGACGAGGGTAATGAGAGAAAGCTGAAAAAGGGGGAACTCTAAGACTACAACCTCAACCAGAAAAATTCAACTTTTATCTGATTTATACATAGGAATTCTTCCTAAGACTAGGCAAAATCCTATTTCAGCTGATTTTATTATTAAAAAAGAATGCTTATGAACTGGCCTTTGATGATCTGAACATAGTACTACTGATTCACACGCTTGTATATATCTGAATACATAATTAGCTTAAAAATGCTTTAAAAGGAGCCAGTGCTGTAGTGTAGCAGGTTAAGCCGCCATCTGCATTCCCAGCATTCCATATTTCCCGGTTGTTTTACTTCCAAATTCCCTGCTAATGTGCCTGGGAAAGCCACAGAAAATGGCCCAAGTACTTGGGCCCCTGTACCCATTTGGGAGATATAGACAGAGCTCTTGGCTCCTGGCTTTGACTGGCCCAGCCCTGGCCACTGCAGCCATCTGGGGAGTGAACCAACAGATGGAAGACCGTCCTCTCTCTTTCTCTCTCTGCCTCTCCTTCTGTCTCTGTAATTCCTCCTTTCAAATAAGTAAATAAATAAAGCTGTTAAAAAAAAAAGTTTTAAGAAATAATCCAACACTTACATTCCTACTAATGGTAGAGAATAAACCTTGGGATCAGATTCCAGCAAAAGTAACAATTTGCGTGTTTCATCCATGGTAAGATACCTAAACAGAAGACATTCATGTGAAAGCAAATTAAAGTATGTACTTCCTGCCTAAAACAGACAATCTGAGTGCTAAAGCATATTTTAAGTCAGGCACATGGTTGATACAAACATTATCACACATGGAAAACAGTTCAAAATGTTTGACTCAGTAAAAACAAAATTCCAGTAAGAGGAAGAGATGAAGGAGATTTAATGTCTTCAAACTTCTACTATATATGACTTTTAAAACTTTACTGATAACTCACTTAATCAAATATTTAACACAAAGGCAGACAAATTCAGGACTAAATAAATTTCCCTGGAAGAATCTCCTGTTACTGGAAGTGTTCAAACATCCAGCTTGAGTTAACAGGACTGCAAGAGATGTAACTTCTCACTAAAGGAGGTAACTTAAGGGAGGTATAATCGACCACCTTGTACTAAAAAACTTTGGAACCATCACGATAAAACCGTAAAGCTAGGGCCGTACTGTGGCACAGTAGATTAATCCTCCACCTGCAGCGCCAGCATCCTATATGGGAGCTGGTTCTAGTTTTGGTTGTTCCTGTCCTGATCCAGCCCTCTGCTATGGCCTGGGAAAGCAGTAGAAGACGGCCCAAGCACTTGGGCTCCTGCACCTAAGTGGGAGACCCGGAAGAAGCTCCTGACTCCTGGCTTCGGATCAGCCCAGCTCCAGCCACTGTGGCCATTTGGGGAGTAAACCAACGGATGGAAGACCTTTCTGTCGTACCCTCTCACTGTCAGTAACTCTACCTCTCAAATCAATAAAATCTTAAAACAAAACAAAACCTAAAGCTTTCTGTTCCCCAAAAGGACATTATACAACATTTATATATCATTATATTTATTACTGGCAGTAGGCTTTGGGAATATAAAAAAACTGAGGTAGAATTGTTGAGAGTTAATTTCATTGTTTTGGTTTTAAATCACCTACAAGGGAGACCTGTATCACATTCCTGGCTCCCAGCTTCAGCTGTTCATTGTATTTGGGAAGCAAATCAGCAGAAATGAGAGCTCCATCTACCTCTTTGTCTCTCAAATAAATTAATTTTTTAAGATTGAGTTAATTAAAGCCATGTTAAAAAGTCTTGGTAGCACCACTGATGATGATCTATGTTATTGTTAAAATAACCCTAATACACAGATAATGAACTTATCAGGCTATGTGACAAGAAGATTAAGCCTGAATTGGCATAAAATTTATGTATCAACAATGATACTTAAACTTGCTTTGCATGGCTTCCCTCTGCCTTATCTTTAAAAGATAAATTCTTATCTTTAAAAGAATTAGTTCAGGCTTTCCATGATCTTCCCAGGCAATTTTGACACACCTTCCTACTTCCCCAACTCTATATTTAAACCCCCATTATAATACATCAAGTTTAGATGCTAAGATACATAATGGACAGTAAGTACGATTTTTAAAAATGTATTTCCAGAGTCTAACACAATACCTACTACACAGTGAATTCTAGTATTATGGTGAATAAATGAATGTAAGCAGTTGCAGAAAAGAACAAATGTATCAGATTAAATTCTAGACAGGTAAGGACAAGGGAAATAGACATTTGGATAGAATATTGAGCATGTAGGGTCTGGCGCCGTGTTTAGAAGGTTAAGCCTCCACCTGTGGCACCAGCATCTCAAATGGGCACCGGTTTGTAACCTGGCTACTCCTCTTCCAATCCAGCACTTTGTTAATAGCCTGGGAAGGCACTGAAAGATGGCTCAAGTGCTTGGGCCCCTGCACCCATGTGGGAGACCCAGGAAGAAGCTTCTGGCTCCTGGATTCAGATCCGCCCAGCTCTGGCCATTGCGGCCATTTGGGGAATAAACCAGCGATGGAAGACCTTTCTCTCCGTCTCTCCTTCTGTAACTCTGCCTCTCAGATAAATAAATAAAATCTTTAAAAAAAAGAATATTGACCATGCTAGTTACTATTAGCATGCAAGGGGTCACAGATGGATAATTCAAAGGTAAATTCATGTTGTAAAGGTAAATGGGAGGCCGGCGCCGCGGCTCACTAGGCTAATCCTCCGCCTAGCAGCGTCGGCACACTGGGTTCTAGTCCCGGTCGGGGCGCCGGATTCTGTCCCGGTTGCCCCTCTTCCAGGCCAGCTCTCTGCTGTGGCCAGGAAGTGCAGTGGAGCATGGCCCAAGTGCTTGGGCCCTGCACCCCATGGGAGACCAGGAAAAGCACCTGGCTCCTGGCTCCTGCCGTCGGATCAGCGCGGTGTGCCAGCCGCAGCGCGCCGGCCATTGGAGGGTGAACCAACGGCAAAGGAAGACCTTTCTCTCTGTCTCTCTCTCTCACTGTCCACTCTGCCTGTCAAAAAAAAAAAAAAAAAAGGTAAATGGGCATGGATATTAAAAAAAAATAGGGGCCAGCGCTGTGGCCTAGCAGGTAAAGCTGCTGCCTGCTGTGCCAGCATCCCATATGGGCACCACTTCGAGTCCCAGCTGCTCTACTTCAGATCCAGCTCTGTGCTGTGGCCTGGGAAAGCAGTAGAAGATGGCCCAAGTCCTTGGGCCCCTGCACCCGCGTGGGATACCCTGAAGAAGCTCCTGGCTCCTGGCTTTGTATCAGTGCAGCTGCAGCCATTGTGGCCATTTGGGGAGTGAACCAGCGGATGGAAGACCTCTCTCTCTGCTTCTCCTTCTCTGTGTAACTGACTTTCAATAAATAAATAAATCTTTAAAAAAAAGAAAAAAATAATATTCTAATAAATTTCAATAAAAATTCCACATTTCAGTTAAGAAACACTAATAAAATTAATAAATGTTCCATTTATTTAATTCAAATTATCGTCTGATTACTATGACGTTGGCCACTCCAGGTCTTCGGCATTCACCAACACTTTTTCCTCTGTGTACTTCAACCTGAAAGCATCACTGGGCAGAACCTGAGGCTCTAAAAGGGCTTTTGTTGCTACTCCATGGACTTTCTAAAAGCAAAATTCTCTTTTCTTCACCTTCTTTTGAAAAGTTATTTTTAGATACAACTTGGGAGTTGAGCCCACCCTGGCAAATATTTACAGTTCTAGAGAATTTACAGGAAGTAGGATGGAGTCAGTGGGAAAGGAAGCCAGAAGTATAAGGCTCAGAGCTACCTCTGGTCAACACTTTAAAGCAGAAGGTGCTAAGATAATTGAAAATTAATCATGATGGCCGGCGCCGCGGCTCAACAGGCTAATCCTCCGCCTAGCGGCACCGGCACACCGGGTTCTAGTCCCAGTCAGGGCGCCGGATTCTGTCCCGGTTGCCCCACTTCCAGTCCAGCTCTCTGCTGTGGCCAGGTTGGGCCCTGCACCCCATGGGAGACCAGGAAAAGCACCTGGCTCCTGGCTCCTGCCATCGGATCAGCGCGGTGCGCCGGCCGCAGCGCGCCGGCCGCGGCGGCCATTGGAGGGTGAACCAACGGCAAAGGAAGACCTTTCTCTCTGTCTCTCTCTCTCACTGTCCACTCTGCCTGTCAAAAAATAAAAATAAAAAAAAATTAATCATGATGTGAAGGGGAAGGGGAGAGGGAGTGGGAGAGGGGAGCGTTGTGGGTGGGAGGGAAGATACGGGGGGGGAGGAGGCTATTGTGGTCCATAAGCTGTACTTTGGAAATTTATGCTCATTAAATAAAAAAAAAAAGCAGAAGGTGCTTACAGTGTCTAACCCAGTTCAGCAGACAACAGATAAAAAAAGCAGATGAGGATTCAGAGAAGCAGTGGCTGAGGATTAGAAAGCATACTCTTGCCTTACATTTCCTTAAGAAACTAAGAGTGGTGATAAGAAACTAGAGAAGGCTCTGCTCCAGCTATGTGAGAAAGCTCTACCCTCAAGTAGTTGACAGTTTGTTAAACAAGAGTAAATGTTAAGTTTTTATTTCATTATCCCTTTTCTCTACCTGCAGTGTTCATCATTCACAGTTAAAACCACATATTACAAATTCTCCAGCCTCTCTTAGGTTCAAAACTATTCATTATAGCTTACAATCCTAAAACTGAGGCAAAATACAAAGGAAAATTAGTACTAGAAGGTACTTTTTCCAATATTTTCAAATCATAAAATATCAACCAATTTTCATATAATTTTTACTACCAAATTTTATGGGATGGTGGACAACAACTCTTTGAAGGAAAATTCTGTATTCAAAAAAATTAACCATGTTTTTCTTTCCTGGTTATTGATCAAGTCACCAGTTCTCTGGCATGTAAACAAACTGCAAAATTATATTATGTGGATACCTTAGAAAATATACTAATGTATCCAATATTTAACATTTTGGATTAATATCTTTTACTTACCCATATTTATAGGTTCCTTGAACTTGAGAAATATTCAAATTACTGCTTAAGTTTCTTGCCAGAGCTGTTGGAATAATAGGAATGGGTCTCACAGGTGTGCATCTGAAGTTATTTGCTAGGGTTACTGCTGCCCAATGCAATTCAAAATCCACGTCGTCCAAATTCTCCTGGGAAGTGATATGAGCTCTTAGGGAAAGCAGCTTACCACAGTCCAAGGACTCTTTGCTACATACATGGTGCTGCAAAGCCTGAGGAATCAATATGACACAATTACTTTAAAACTTTGAAATGTGCCCTTACCTCTGAAGCTCACTTTATATTGGTGTATATATATGTATAGTATCTTACAATGACAAAATTAAATTAGTTCTGATTTATCACATTCTCTCATTTCATCCATGTGACCAAAAGTTTACAATAATTACTTCAGAAAAATAAGATTTATTGTCCCATGGTCCACCACAAGTTTCCAACTTAGATATCCCAGCAGCACCTTGAATTTTTATTGGGAATGTCTACCTCTAATAAATATTTACTCTACGGGAAAAAAAAAAGTCACCAATTCTGACTCAGCCTCAGAGAATATAATATCCCTTCCTCTTTGGTTCTTCTTGTTACTCTGAATTATGAAATTATTTCTTCCTCAGTATTTGCTCTACCCACTGTGTCCTTTCTTATCTCACTGCCATCACTCTATTAGCAACATACCTGCCTCTAATGGACACCCAACTACTTCAATGGTCTAACTACTCAGAGGCTACTCTCTCTGAGTTAATCTACCCTACCAGATTAACTGCTTCTGACAGTATTTCCTCTTTGCAGAAACTTTCAATGGATACATGGCCCATATGACAAAATTTAAATTCTTTAGCCAGAAAATAAGTCTGTCTCTTACCTGACCAATCTAATATTCCAGTATGGTTGTCCATAAATCCAGCAGAAATCTACACCCCTAAGAACTCTAAGCACATCTAACTTTCCTATCTTGATCACACTGCTTCCTTTTCTGAAATGCTACCAATATCACCCATCCAGGATTGTGCCCTCAAAAACTACATCTAACTGAATTTGTTAAAATATAACATAGAATGCCTAGTTTGATACCTGGTTTAAATGAAGAATAAGTGATTTACCAATGAATCTCACCTTAAAAGTTGAACTCAAGTCATCTGCATTGTGAACCATCACTTCTCTTGAACAAAGTCCTTGAGTATGAATTTTGCATGGAATCAAAAAATCTCCAGGAAGAGAAGCACTAGGAGTTCTTTCTAAACATTCAGGTACTTCTCTACCAGGATCAAAGCGATCTACTATCAATGTCACACCTTCTTCATCTAAAGAATGAAAATAACAGCTATTATATAATATGCTCATTTATAAAGTTCAAATCAAACAAGGCTACCTTTCAGCAAAGCACTTAGTCCATAACAACAGTAAACTTTTAAAAGTGACTTGCTGATACATTCTACCTGACTAGATTGTAAAGTCTGTGTGAGTCACTCATCCTCATAATCTTGTATATGGCAAAGGAAATCAACAAAAAGCACATACAATAGCTGGCTGAGTCAATAAATACAAATGCTATTATAGCCACACAAGTAATTTTTTTTTATAGTACATTACCTTCATCCACTGTGAGAGAACCAACTAAAAAGCATGACAAATTTTTTTGATTCTGCTTAGCATGACGATAAGCAAGTCGAAGGGTCTTTTCAGTCACCAAAAGCTTTGGATTTCTGAAAAACAAAAAAAAATCCTTTATGGATGTGGTAGATTTTATGTCCTTAAAAAAGCCTCTCCTCTGTGAAATGCTAGCTAAAATATAAAACACACATCTTTTAAAATATTCAGAAACATTATTTTCAGGAAATCCCAGAGTCAAAGGCAGGGGTTAAAGAGGGTCACCAGGAAATAAGAATGGCAGTAACCAGACACTGAAGCTAGAGTTCTTCTCTAGGTATTTACTTAACTTTATGAACCAGAGCAGGTATCAACAAACAACGAAGCTGGTATCTTATTTTTGTAAATAAAGTTTGATTGAAACAGTCACATCTACTTGTTAACATATTATCTATGGACTTCAGGTATTAGCATTGTTGAATGTAGACTATAGCTATGATTAAAATATATAATGACATTTAAGAAAAAACTATGAACAAGAAACAAGATACTATGAAAAAAAATATTAGGTAAATTTGAAAAAGAACCATATAGAATTTATAAGGACTAAAAAAATATAAAAAATGGATTATGCAATTAATCATGGATAATACATAAATGTTATTATTCTATATACAATATTCGTATTTCCAACTGAAAAAGCTTAAATGAACAAGTTAGATGGAAGCTTAGCACAGCTACAGAGAAAATTAGGGGGTGTGGATATAGCTTAGTAGTTAGGCCATCAGTTGGGAGGCCTATATCCCATATGGGAATGCCTGAATTCATGTCCCAGCTGCATCTCCTGATGCCAGATTCCTACCAATGCACACTCTGGGAGGCAGCAGGTGGTATCAAGTAGTCAGGTTCCTACCACCCTAAAATAAAATAAATATGTACAGAAAGTTTTTAAAGGTTTATTTATCTACTATTTAGTTCAAAGGCAGAGTAACACAGGAGAAGAGGGAAGGAGAGAGAGAGGGAGACTGGTGGGGGTGGGGCAAAGAGAGTAATAAAGGGATAGATATTCCACCTGCTGGTTCACTCCCCAAAAGACCACAATATCCAGGTCTCTGGGTCAGGTATTCCATCCAGGTTTCCCAAAAGGATGGCAGGAACCCAAGTACCTAGGCCATCATCTGCTGCCTCCCAGGACATTAACAGGAAGCTGGATCAGAAAGGGAGCAACTGCAATTCAAACCTGGATGCCAGCATCACAAGCAATGTCTCCTTTGTTTTTTAAAGATTTCCTTATGGGGCTGGCGCTGTGGCTTAACCCAGTGGGGTTAAGCCGCTGCCTGCAGTGCTGGATCCCACATGGGCACCAGATCGAGCCTCAGCTGCTCAACTTCCAATCCAGCTCCCTGCTATGGCCTGGGAAAGCAGTGGAAGATGGCCCAAGTCCTTGGGCCCCTGCACCCACATGGAACACCTAGAGGAAGCTCCTGGCTCCTGATCGGTGCAGCTCCAGCTGTTGCAGCTGTTGAATCTTCTGGGGAGGACCACTCTCTCTCTCAGCTCTTTCAAAATGAATAAATCTTTTTAAAAAAGAAAAAAAAAAGATTTACTTATTTCTTTGAAAGACAGCGTCAGAGAGAGAGAGACAGAGATCCCTTTTTAAAAAGATTTTTTTTTTTTTTTGAAAGGCAGAGTTAGAGAGAATCTTAAATCTGCTGGATCACTCCCCAAATGGCCCCAATGGCCAGGGCTGGATCAGATGGAAGTCAGGAGCCTGGAGCTTTATCTGGGTCTCCCAAGTAGGTGCAGGGACTCAAGCACTTGGGCCATCTTCACTGCTTTCCCAGGCACATTAGCAGGGAGCAGGATCAGAAGTACAGCAGATGGGACTTGCACCAGCACCCATATTGGATGCCAGCATCGTAGGTGGCAGCTTAACCAACAATGCCACAAGGCCAGCCCTGTAGGCAGCATCTTAACTAACTGCTGTGCCACAGTGCTGGCCCCCACAAGGAACAGATTTAAAAAGAAGCACGACTATTTTCTCAAAAGGGAGCTTTTAAATTTTTTAAAAGTAAAGGGGAAAAGAGTATTTGGTCACAATAAACTTTGTCATACACATTCTTTTATAACTCCTGTTTGCACTAGTTTGATTGGAAAAGGGTGACAATGTATACCTGTAGTAACAGAGATGTAAGTAGATGAAATCTCCAATTGGCATTGGGTTCCAGAGTGCACATTTTGATGGAGGAAAATAAAAAGGCACCATCCTACTCGAAGGAAACCTTAAAAAATTAAATTAAAGCATAAGAAGAAGCCTACTTAATAAAAATTTGGTAAGAAACAGTTAATCATCTTTAAATGACAGGGCTTTTCAGATTACCTTTGCAATTCAAAAAATATTTTTAAACTGTTAAAAAAGAAAAAACACTTATTGCTCTATATCAGAATAAGCACTCAAATATGGGTATGGTTCTTTTTTCCTATTCATATGTAAACTTATATACATACAAGCTTTGAAAAAAGAAATGGCTGATCAATCCTATAAAATCCTCTTTAAGTAACAGAAAAATGAATATAAACCATTCCTTTACCCTTAAATTTAAAATTAAAATCTGTCTTTCTGAACTAATTCCTAGATAATTCGTAAATAATACCTAATAAGAAAATGAAAAGAACAAAAACTAGACAGTCTAATTTCTTTCTCAGGGCTTCCAAATTTGGTATTTTGAGCCCTATCATGCAAGTTCAGTTACTGAAGTATCAACAGGACATCACGGCCAACAATTCCTTAACAAAGACCTTGGGAAAGTATAAAACAAGGTTTCAATGTTAAAAATATAGGATTGGCCGGCGCCACGGCTCACTAGGCTAATTCTCCACCTGCGGCGCCAGCACACCGGGTTCTACTCCTGGTTGGGGTGCCGGTTCTGTCCCAGTTACTCCTCTTCCAGTCCAGCTCTTTGCTGTGGCCCAGGAGTGCAGTGGAGGATGGCCCAAGTCCTTGGGCCCTGCACCCGCATGGGAGACCAGGAGAAGCACCTGGCTCCTGGCTTCAGATCAGCACAGCGCGCCGGCCGTGGCGGCCATTTGGGGGGTGAACCAGCGGAAGGAAGACCTTTCTCTCTCTCTCTCTCTCTCTCTCTCTCTCTAACTCTGCCTGTCCAAAAAAAAAAAAAAATATATATATATATATATATGTATATATAAGGTAACATCACAAAGTTTTCATTCTACCTGAATAACATGAAAAAAATACAGTCAGGAAGACAATGGAAAAGGAATACTGATGAGAAAATTGCAGTCAAAGTCATACAAACTAAAGAAACTCTCAGTTAGCTTCCTTCCTCCAACTACATCTGCACGGAGGTAGCCTAGTAAGTAGTTGAATTGACAGAATGTTTTTCATATCCTCAGAATACCTTGTTCTACATCTTGTATCTAGAACATGTATCATCTGATGAAGCTTCTCCACTAAGACTAGCCTCAGATCTTTCTTTCTTTCAAGGTCCTGGACATAACTAGAGTATTTTGCATTCCTTCTAACCTTATACACTCAATTTCAGTTCAGTCTTCTCAATGTCCACAAATAAAACATACTAAAGCATGATGAAAAATATTATTTATTTATAATACATACAAATATAGTTAAAATATAAATTTATATTTATATTCATATTCTTTATTTCAGTTACTCAGTTATATTTCACCTCTTTTGAATTCCTACACACTCAGAACTTGAGATTTATAAAGCTGACTACAAAATTATTTCTTAAAATCACAAGAAATAGATTTAAGAAGAAGGATTATTTTATCTGAAGGGAGCTTCTGAATCATAAAGAAAAAATCATAGTGGGCATTTTATATGCAATATTTCTCACTAAAAGATGCCTGAATCACCTCATTATCTACTTTCTTGGTAACTGTAACTTCCCTAATTTCATACAGCAATTAAGTAGCAGAGTTGAAATTCAAATTTATGTGTGTCTCATTTCAAAGCTTATACTTCTATAAGCTGAATGATGTAGTAAAGTTTGGGTTCAAATTCTGACTCCAACATATTCCTGCTGTGTGCTTTCAAATCCTTGTTGGAGTTCAAAATATCTATATAAAGAATTTTCAATCTCCCAAATTATGAGGACAGTATGAGTTTGAGAAATTTGTTTTTTAATAGAAAGTTTTATTTGATAAATATAAATTTCATAAGTACAACTTTTGGATTACAGCAGTTCTTCTCCCCATACCTGCCCTCCCACCCCCAAACCATCCCACCTCCTACTCCCACTCCCATCCCATTCTTCATTAAGATTCATTTTAATTATCTTTATATATAAAAGATAAACTCTATACTAAGTAAAGATTTCAACAGTTTGCACCCACACAGACACACAAAGTATAAAGTACTGTTTGAAGACTAGTTTTACCATTAATTCTCATAGTACAACATATAGGACAGAGATCCTACATGGGGAGTAAGTACAGTGTCTCCTGTTGTTGATTTAATAATTGAGGCTCTTTTCACGAGCTGCCAAGGCTATGGAAGCCTCTTGAGTCCACAAACTCCAACATTATTTAGACAGGGCCATTTGCAAAGTGGAAGTTCTCTCCTCCCTTCAGAGAAAGGTACCTTCTTTGATGGCCCCTTCTTTCCACTAGACTTACTCACAGATCTTTCATGTAGGTCATTTTTTTACCACAGTGTCTTGGCTTTCCATGCCTGAAATGCTCTCATGAGCTTTTTAGCCAGATCCAAATACCTTAACGGCTGATTCTGAGGCTAGAGTGCTGTTTAGGGCGTTTGTCATTCTATGAGCCTGCTTCCCATGTTGGATCATTCTCTCCTTTTTAATTCTATCTATTATTATTAGCAGACACTTGATGTTATTTATGTGATCCCTTTGACACTTAATCCTATCTTTATGATCAGTTACGAACTTAAACTGATCACTTTAATTAGTAAGATGGCATTGGTACCTGCCAACTTAATGAGATTTGGAGTCCTATGGCAAATTTTTAGCTTTACCCTTAGGGATAAATCCGAGGGAACGTGTGCCAAACTGTACAACTCCTCCTCTCTTATTCCCATTATTATTTTTAACAGGGATCAATTTTCAATTAGATTTAAATACCTAAGAATAATTCTGTGTTAAGTAAAGAGTTCAACCAATGGTATCAAGCAGAAAAGGTTAGTACTAAAAAGAATAAAATAGTAAGCTGTTCCTCAAATTTATGGACTACTTCATGAATTTGCGTGTCATCCTTGCGCAGGGGCCATGCTAATCTTCTCTGTATCTTTCCAATTTTAGTATATGTGCTGCTGAAGTGAGCACGAGTTAAAGAAATTTGTTCAGGGGGTCGGCACTGTGGAATAGTGGGCAAAGCCACTACTTGAAGCACCAGCATCCTATATGGGCGCTGGTTTGAGACCTGGCTGCTCTACTACCAGCCCAGCTCTCTGCTATGGTCTGGGAAGGCAGTGGCCCCTGCGCCCCTGTGAGAGACCCAGAAAATGCTCTTGGCTCCTGGCTTCGAATGGAAGCAGTTCTAGCCATTGTGGCCATCTGGGGAGTGAATCAGCAGATAAAAGACTTCTCACTCTCCCTCTCTCTCTCTACCTTTGCTTCTCTGTAACTGCCTTTCAAAGAAATAAACAAATCTTTAAAAAAAAATGTGTTCAGGGTCAGTGTTGTGGTGTAGTGGGTTAAGCCACTGCCTGTGATGCCAGCATCCCACATGGGCACCAGTTCAAGTCTCAGCTGTTCCACTTCCCATTCAGCTCCCTCCTAATGCACCTGGGAAAGAAGCAAAATATGGCTCAAGTATTCAGGCCCCTGTACCCACATGGGAGACCTGGGTGAAGCTCCTGGCTTCAGCCTGGCCCAACCCTGTCCGTTGCTGCCACTTGAGGGATGACCTAGTAATTGGATGATCTCTTTCTCTGTATCTCTCTTCTTTCTGTAACTCTGCCTTCCAAATAGATAAATCTTTTAAAAAACTTTTGTCCAAAGTCACAAAGCTAGTGACAAAATTATAAGTTTGTCTAATATATTTATAATTTACCTATCAGTGAAAGACAGTGTAACATAGGGACTGAAAGCAAGGAATCTGGAATTAACTGCTTGGGTCTGAAACCTGGCTTCAAACAAAAATTTTTTTTTTTTTTTTTTTTTTTTTAATTTTTTACAGGCAGAGTGGACAGTGAGAGAGAGAGACAGAGAGAAAGGTCTTCCTTTGCCGTTGGTTCACCCTCCAATGGCCGCCGCTGCAGCCGGCGCACCACGCTGATCCGATGGCAGGAGCCAGGATCCAGGTGCTTTTCCTGGTCTCCCATGGGGTGCAGGGCCCAAGCACCTGGGCCATCCTCCACTGCACTCCCTGGCCATAGCAGAGAGCTGGCCTGGAAGAGGGGCAACCGGGACAGAATCCGGCGCCCCGACCGGGACTAGAACCCGGTGTGCCGGCGCCGCAAGGTGGAGGATTAGCCTATTGAGCCACGGCGCCGGCTTCAAACAAAAATTTTTAAATATTTATTTATTTATTTATTTGAAAGGCAAAGACACAGAGAAGGGAAGAGAAAGGGAGAGAGAAAGAGAAAGAGAGGAAGAGAAAGAAAGAGAAAAAGAGGAAGAGAAAGAGAGAGAGAACGCGCCATCTTCCATCTACTGGTTCACTCCCCAAATGGCCACAATAGCTGGGGCTGGGCCAGGCTGAAGCCAGGAGCCAGGAGCTTCTTCCAGGTCTCACATATGGGTGCAGAGGCCCCAAAGACTTGGGCCATTCTCTGGTGTTCTCCCAGATGCATTAGCAGGGAGCTGGATCGGAAGTGGAGCAATCAAATAGGCACCCATAAGGGATGCTGGCACTGCAGACAGAGGCTGAACCTTTCACGCCACAGCGTTGGCCCCTGACTTCCAAATTTACTAGTTTAGGTGACCTTGATCAAGTTAATTCTATTCTCATTACCTCAGCTTCTTCATTCATTAAATGGGCTATCAGTACTTCCTTGCAGAATTATACTGAATATTAAGTGAGTCAATATAGGTCAAATATAGAAAGCAATTCCTATTTCACTGTAAGTGCTCAAAGTTGGCTGTTTCTTTTTTACCCTCAGCAGTCAACAGTACCTTTTTAGCCCAATCTGCACTACTTCAGGTTACTTCCTCAGCAGTACAGAGTAGAAGTCAGGTTAGGTTTAAATCCTAGCTGTGCAACTTACTAACTCACCTTGGGTTGGCTAATATCTCTGTGTTAATATCTCTGTGCTATAGTTTCTTGAATTAAAAAAATAAAATTAGTAATAATAGAGCCTATCTCATGGGTTTTTTGTGCATATTAAATATAAATGTGTGTCAAGTGCTAAGCACAGCACCTTGTACACAGCAAGACTTCAATAAATGTATGCAAGGGCCGGTGCTGTAGCACAGTAGGTTAATCCTCAGGCTGCAGCACCAGCATCCCATATGGGCACCGGTTCTAGTTCCGGCTGCTCCTCTTCCAATCCAGCTCTCTGCTGTGGCCTGGGAAAGCAGTAGAAGATGGTCCAAGTGTTGGGCCCCTGCACCAGCATGGGAGACCGGGAAGAAACTCCTGGCTCCTGGCTTTGGATCTGCACAGCTCCAACCATTGTGGCCATTTGGGGAGTGAACCAACAGAAGGAAGACCTTTCTATCTCTCCCTCTCACTGTCTGTAACTCTACCTCTCAAATAAATTAAAAAAAAAAAAAAAGGAAAGAAAATAAATGCAAAGAACTTATTATTAAAAATAAATAAATAAATAGGGGCCAGCTCCATGGCACAGAAGGTTAATTCTCTTCCTGTTAGACCAGGAAGAAGCTCCTGGCTTCGGATCGGCGCAGCGCCGGCAGTTGTAGTCATCTGATGGGGGGGGGGGGACCAACAGAAGAAAGACTCTGTCTCTCCATTTCACTGTCTGTAACTCTGCCTCTCAAATAAATAAATAAAAAATCTTTAAGAAAAAAAAAAATAAATGTATGCAAGTAGATTTTGCAAGCCAGGAAGAAGCACACTGCAACTTGCGCCCTGAAACTGGGTGCAAAATTCTGCATGTATGCATGTAAATGTTTTATTTTAGGGAATGAAATACAGGGCTCTTATCAAATATCCTAAGTGGTTAACATCCACCTTCACCCCTCCTCCCACTGCCACACCCACATTACTCAGAACTGCTGTCTTAAATCCCAGAGATTACTGAAAACCAGAGTCCACTAAATGAATAGAAGAAACTAGAGTTCAATATATCAGGAATAACCAGTTTAAATCATACGTGTATGTGTTACTTAAATGTAAGGAATTAATTTGACCCTACAGTCAATCTGACAACAAAACAAATAATATATTTAACTTGTTGTTCAGCTGTACCTTTCAAAAACAGAGGTGGCAGTGGGGTAGAATAGAAAGGCTAAAATTAAAGCAAAATATGATAGCCTCCTTGGCTCACATGGTCTTCATCAAGAACATCTGGCACAAGGAAAAACAATACAGAGAATAAAGGTACCCCATGGAACCAACTGTAGTTTGGAAGAAAAAAATTTCACATGTCAGCATTGTTTCTCCCTAGGGGAAAAAGAGCCTAATCCAAGGGCCCAATAACATAAGCCAATTTGCTTGGTCCCCATAGTAATGACAGACTGAGAAAATCAGGAGACAGGTGGCAAGCTCCTCCTTTCTATCCCACATTGAGTGGGAGATTTGGGGACATTTAAGGAACTCGGTATACACAATGTGAAATTCTCATCAAGAAACTAGTGTCTAGAAGGAAGAAAGCCAACTACTTCTGTACTTTTCTAGGATATAAATAAATACCTATGTAATTATTATCATTAGAAGTTCAGGTATTATTTCTCATCAATAAAAAGATTTTCTGTGTAATTAAAATTAAGCAAAGGTGGTAATAAAATAATATTTACTAAGCATCTGCTATGTTCCACTTTAGTTTATTAATCTCATTTAATCCTTCACGGATATTACCATCCCCATTTTTCAGATGAGAAACAGACTTAGTTAACTAACTTGATCAAGGTCACCCACCTAGAAAGTGGTAGAGTTGGGATATGGACCCAGATTTTCCTGATTCTAGATAACGCTCTTTCTTCTCTTTGAACCTATTGTCTCAATTTATGCAAGCAGCTGTGGAGAAAAAAAAAAGCATTTTACAAAAAATTTCTATACCTTGTATTCATCTGAGGCCTTACAGGACATATAGGCTCCATAATACTTGATCAATGATTTATTCAATTTCAAATCCTCAGTACCCTAAAAAAGTAAAAAGAATGTATTACTAATGGCTAGTAAAAAAAAAAGGTAAGAATAAACATGATTTAACCACATATTAACAAAATTACAGGCAAAATCAGGTCACTTACATGAAATATGTGTTAATATAGATTAATTAAGATTTAATACCCAAGGGGCCGGCACTGTGGCTCAGCGGGTTAAAGCCCTGGCCTGAAGCGCCAGCATCCCATATGGGCACTGGTTCTAGTCCCGGCTGCTCTTCTTCCGATCCAGCTCCCTGCTGATGGCCTGGGAAAGCAGTAGAAGATGGCCCAAGTCCTTGGGCCCCTGCACCCACATGGGAGACCCGGAAGAAGCTCCTGGCTCCTGGCTTTTCAGATCGATGCAGCTCCAGCCACTGTGGCCATCTGGGAGTGAACCATCAGAAGAAGACCTCTCTCTCTCTCTCCACCTCTCCTCTCTCTGTGTAACTCTGACTTTCGAATAAATAAATCTTTAAAAAAAAAAGATTTAATACTCAAATTGAAGCGAACATTTGGACTAACAGTTAAGACCTCCATTAAGACACTCATAAAAGATATCCCATATCAGAACGCCCTTGGCTCCCAACTCCCCCTTCCCACTAATGGAGACCCTGGGAGGCAGCAGTGATGGTTCCAGCAGTTGGGATCCTGTTACCCATGGGAGAAAACCAAACTGATTTCTGGCTCCCTGCATGGCACTAACCCAGCCCATCACACACGCTTTTGGGAAGTAAACAAGTGGATGAGGGGTGTCTGTCTCTCTCTCTTAAATAAATTGTTATTAATTTAAATAAATGAATGTATTTTCTGATCATTTTCATACTTTGAAATCATTCTTTCTAGAAATAAATGTTAATATTTATTCTAGGCAGCAAAAACCTATCAGTATACCTATTCATTAAGAAAAGCACAGATTCTGTCATCAAATCTTTATACCCACTTGTTAGATAGATAAGACACATAGTATTGAATATATGGAATTTTGATTGAAAGCCTCACAATCCCCAGAAAATCACAAAGCAGCAGATGAGTACAAATTGGGCTAGATATTTATTGAGCCTATAACAAAGTCATCAAGGAAGGGCAAGTCATACCGGAAGGGCAAGACTGCATCCCTACAAAATGACTTCTATCAGTCAAAAAAAAAAAAATCAGTGCTTGCTTTTCTTTTTAACTATTTATTTGAAGGCAGAATGAGAGAGAGGGAGCTCTTCCATCTATTGGCTCACTTCCCAAATCACAACAGCCAGGAAGGCCAGGCTGAAGGTAAGGGCCAGAAATTCCACCCAGGTCACCCCACATGGATATCAGGGACTCAACTACCTGGGCCATTATCTGCTGCCTCCCACGAATATTAACAGGAAGCTGGGTCAGAAGAGGAGGTAGGACTCATTCCAGGTACTCCGATAAGGGATGTGGGGGTCCCAAGTGCTGGTTTAACCTTCCTGCCCGGTGTTTTTTTCTGATTCACAGGCCCTCTCTGGGTAGTCTCCTTCACCCCCACCACTTTCACAGCCATCTATATACAAGGGTGCCTCAGAACATTCACAGAAAGAGGCAGGTGTCGTGGCGCAGCAGGTTAAGCCAACCCTGGGATGCCTGCATTCCATATCAGAGTGCTGGTTCGAGTCTCGACCACTCTGCTTTCTTTCTACCCAGCTCCCTGCTTACACCCCTGGGAAGTAGCAGATGATGGCCCAAGTCCTTGGGTCCCTCTCACCCACATCGATTATCCAGATGGAGTCCCTGTTGCCTTGTTTTCAGCCTGGCCCAGCCCCACCCGTTGCAGCCAGCTGGGGATTGACCCAGTCGATGATAAATCTGTCATTCAGCCTTTCAAATGAATCAATCTTTTCAAAACAAAATTGATGGGAAAATGGAATTAAAATGGAAACATTTGTGAGAACAAAATGCTACCATGAGTGCCCTTGTGAGGCTGACTTAGACACAGCTGACTTCAAGTGTCTAAAAATCCCGTATTTGTCTCTTCTTTTATGCGTTAGGATGAAAAGGGCCAGTTCTCATTTCAAACCAGTACATAAGGTGGTTCGCTCTGACAGTACTACGCAGTCAAAGCCAACGAAAGTAAACCCACACGACACCTGTTCCTAGCAAAATCCGTACTCCCGGCTTACCGCACCACCCGGCGCCGAGTGGGAGCCCCCAGGTCGCCCTCGCCCCTCCCCACCACCTCGGTGGCCAGATTCCCCGAGCAGCCCCCGCAGTGCTACCAGAGGCGTATTTCTGTATACGCGAACTGCAAACATTAACTGATCCCAAGCTGAGTCCCAGCCTGGGCCTGGGTCCTCCAGACGTTCCCACGGTGGAAACAACTCTAAATGGCTGTTACCGACTGTAAAGCTCTCTCACGTACCGCAGAACCGACGACTCCCAAGGAACTGGCGGCCCGGTCGCTGCCCCTCTCGTCATCGGCCCCACGGTCCTGGAGGCCTGAACCGACCCACGGCCTGGTTGCCCACCCGCCTCCCCCGGGATCGTTTCCGCGAGGACAAAGCCCCACTCAACGCTAACACCGCACCGCTGGGGTCTGTCCGTTACGCCGCAACAGAGGCAGGCTCCTAGGAGCGCCTCTGAGGCTTCGGACCCCGCCTCTGGGACGTTGGGGTCGCGGGAAGCGAGGCGGCAAACACAGGCTCGCGAAACCGAAGGGCGCGCCGCGCCTGCTGACTGGTCAGAAACTCAGCCAGTCAGGAAGCTGGGGCGGTGCGAGAAGCGCCGCGTGCGGTCACCGCGACGGGCTGCTATGACAGCCAATCAACACCCCGCACCGGTTCCGCTCTCGGCCAATCCCAAGCCTCCTTGGAGAACGGAGGGCGCCACTCGTGCGGCAGGGCCTGGATTCTGAGTATTTAAACCCGTCATTCTGGCAACGGTTAAGTTCCGGGGGTGGGGAGGGGTTTGCGCACGCGCAGTGGAAAGCCCAGCTGGCTAGACAGAACGGAGGAAGTCGGAAGTGCTATTTTCCCAGTGGTCGCTCTGCAAATAGAAGCGGTCGCTTTAGGAACAGTTCTGAACACTTTACTGCGATAGCCAAAAACAAAGTGGAAGTTAGTTTTTTCTTTTTTTTTTTAAGATTTATTTATCTGAGAGGCAGAGAGCTCTTCCATCTGTTAGTTCACTCCCCAGATAGCCGCAATGGCTGCGCCGATCGGAAGCCAGGAGCTTTCTCCTGGTCTCCCACGCGGGTGCAAGGACCCAAGGACTTGGGCCATCTACCACTGCTTTTCCAGGCCGTGGCAGAGAGCTGCATTGGAAGTGGAGCAGCTGGGACTCGAACCTGTGGCCATATGGGATAACCGCACTGCAGGCCGTGGCTTTACCCAGTGAGCCACAGCGTGGGCCCTGGTAGTTAGGTTTCTTTTATTTCTTGAGAAGCAATTGCTCCTCTCAAAATTCTTTTTCCAAATTATTTCCTTTTGAGCAGAAAGAACATGACAAGTGTATAAACCATTTATACTCTACAGCTAATACATGTAGTATAATATACAGTATTGATATTTTATATATTTACATATGGGATTAGTATTCGTGTGGTAATCTATAGTTATTTCTACAGTTAGTGCTGTAATTGTGCCTTCTCCAACAGTGTCTTACTGGATTCTTCTAACAGCCAAATTAGAGAAGTGTTATTATCCCTGTTTATCAGGGGACTAGCAGTAAATGGTGCTGCAGCTAACTGTGCAGTCAGGATTCGAGATGTCACTTTGCTCAAGATTCACTTTTATTAGTTTTCCGAGCAACATGGGGCATATCTTAAAGTCTGAACTATATTTCAAGGCTGTCTGTTCAGAATAAGCATCTACCGTTTTATTTATTGTCTTTTTAGCATCCTTTTGAGAGAGTGAAAACATTATCTTGAAAACTTCCAAGAAATATATGGTGTGTAGCATTCTCTGCTTTCTTGGAAAAATTCTTGGAATCATTTAAGGGAAATGACAGATCCCCAGCGCTGGTGTGAGAATAATCTCTGTGAGTGAGATCCCAGTGGAAAGAACAGGTCTTCAAAGAAGGAGGTACCTTTCTCTGAAGGGAGGGGAGAACTTCCACTTTGACTATGACCTTGTCTAAACAAGATAAGAGTCGGTGAACTCAAAAGGCTTCCATAGCCGGCCGGCGCCGCGGCTCACTGGGCTAATCCTCCGCCTAGCGGTGCCGGGACACCGGGTTCTAGTCCCGATCAGGGCACCGGATTCTGTCCCGGTTGCCCCTCTTCCAGGCCAGCTCTCTGCTGTGGCCCGGGAGTGCAGTGGAGGATGGCCCAAGTGCTTGGGCCCTGCACCCCATGGGAGACCAGGAAAA
Source organism: Oryctolagus cuniculus (assembly GCF_964237555.1). NCBI lineage: Eukaryota > Metazoa > Chordata > Mammalia > Lagomorpha > Leporidae > Oryctolagus > Oryctolagus cuniculus. The sequence goes on along the minus strand of NC_091438.1, from coordinate 125,534,783 downwards.
GCACCTGGCTCCTGCCATCAGATCAGCGCAGTGGCCATTGGAGGGTGAACTAACGGCAAAGGAAGACCTTTCTCTCTGTCTCTCTCTCTCACTGTCCACTCTGCCTGTCAAAAAAAAAAAAAAATTATTTATTTACTTGAAAGCCAGAGTTACACACAGAGAGAGTGGAGGAAGAGAGAGAGAGGTCTTCTATTTGATGGTTCACTCCTCAATTGGCCGCAACAGCCAATTGAGAGCTGCGCAGATCTGAAGCCAGGAGCCAGGTGCTTCCTCTGGGTCTCCCACGCAGGTGCAGGGGCCCAAGGACTTGGGCCACCTTCTACTGCTTTCCCAGGCCATAGCAGAGAAGGAAGGAGAGCAGCTGCGCCTTGAACCCACGCCCCTATGGGGTGCCGGCCCTTCAGGCCAGGGCATTAACCTGTGCCACAGTGCCAGCCCCAAAAATAATTTTTGGAAAGAATTCTCCTTCCCCTTGGAGAGCTCCCTTGCCCTTTTTGCCATGCAAAGTCACAAGAGGAGGAAGGTTATGAACCAGGAAACTGGCCCTCACAAGGTATTAAATCTGCCAGCCTCTGACACACTGAGAAACTCATTTCTTTCTTTTTTTTTTTAAGATTTATTTCATTTATTTGTAAGAGTTACAGAGAGAGGTAGAGACACAGAGAGAGAGGTCTCCATCTGCTGGTTCACTCCCCAATTGGCTGCAGCAGCCAGAGCTGCACCAATCCGAAGCCAGGAGCCAGGAGCTTCTTCCGGGTCTCCCATGTGGGTGCAGTGTCCCAAGCACTTGGGCCATCTTCTACTGCTTTTCCCAGGCCCTAGCAGAGAGCTGGATCAGAACAGGGGCAGCCAGGACTAGAACTGGTGCCCATATAGGATGCCAGCGCTTCAGGCCAGGGCTTTAACACACTGCGCCACAGCGCCGGCAACACATTTCTGTTGCTTATAAGCTCCCCTGTCTATGGTATCCTGTTACAATGACCCAAGTGGCCAAGTACACTCACAACTATTTTTCCTTATTCCCTTTCAATCCTGTCTGCGTAACATGGCCTTTATGATCAGACCAAATAAATGTTCAGTGTTACAAACCCTTATGGTGCCTGTTAACAGGCTGGCTATGGCCATCAAAGAGCCATTGTTACCACCAGGAACAGGGAAGTTGGAACCAGTTATTTCTCCTTTTCCTGCTTCTGTTACTTACTGTACTAAGTTTCTCCAAACATCCAACTTGTCATTTCTCATTTTACACTTCTGGCCCAAGTTGTACTACTGCATTATTTTTTCTATTTTAATGCGGATTTGATTCCATAGGTGTGAGGAAGGACTCAAGATCTGCATTTTAAAAAATGTTGTATTTCGGCCGGTGCCGCGGCTCACTAGGCTAATCCTCCGCCTTGCGGCGCTGGCACACCGGGTTCTAGTCCCGGTCAGGGCGCCGGATTCTTTCCCAGTTGCCCCACTTCCAGGCCAGCTCTCTGCTGTGGCCAGGGAGTGCAGTGGAGGATGGCCCAAGTCCTTGGGCCCTGCACCCCATGGGAGACCAGGATAAGTACCTGGCTCCTGCCATCAGATCAGCGTGGTGCGCCAGCCGCAGCGCGCCGGCCGCAGCGGCCATTGGAGGGTGAACCAACGGCAAAAGGAAGACCTTTCTCTCTCTCTCTCACTATCCACTCTGCCTGTCAAAAAAATAAATAAATAAAATGTTGTATTTCTTTTATTAGATAGATAGATACCTTTCATGCTCTGGTACACTCCCCAAATGCCCATAACAGCCAGGGCTACAGGCTAGGCCAAAAGCAGGATCCAGGAATTCCCATATTGGTGGCAGGAGCCCAAGTACTTGGACCATCATCTACCGTTTCCCAGGTGCCTAAGCGGGAAGCTGGATCAGTAGTAAAGGAGCCAGCACTTGAACACAAGTACTCCAATATGGGACATGCGTGTCCCAAGAACCCACTGTACCACAGCAACCACCCCACTGCTGCTTTTTGTTTGTTTGTTTTTAAAGGTTGATTTTATTTATTTTAAGATAGAGTGACAGAAAGAGAGGAAGAGACAGATAAAGAGTGAAGTCTTCCATCCACTAGTTCATTCCTCAAATGCTCACAATTGCCAGGCTGGACCAGAGCAAAGTAAGGAGCCAGGAAATCTATCTAAGTCTTCCATGTGGGTGGTAGGGACCTAAGCACTTGGATCATCATCCACTGCCTCCCAGGATGCATTAGCAGGAAGCTGAATGGGAAGCAGAGCAGCCAGGATGGAATCAGCATTCCAGTATGAGGTGTGAGTATCCCAAGCAGTAGCAACCCACTGTGCCACAACAGCTTCCATTTTTAAAATTTTTTTTTATTTTTATTTTTTTGGCAGGCAGAGTGGATAGTGAGAGACAGAGAGAAAGGTCTTCCTTTTCCGTTGGTTCACCCTCCAATGGCCGCTGCAGCCGGTACACCACACTGATCCAAAGCCAGGAGCCAGGTGCTTCTCCAGGTCTCCCATGGGGTGCAGGGCCCAAGCACTTGGGCCATCCTCCACTGCACTCCCGGGCCACAGCAGAGAGCTGGACAGGAAGAGGAGCAACCAGGACTAGAACCTGGGGTGCCGGCGCCGCAGGTGCAGGATTAGCCTAGTGAGCCACAGTGCCGGCCACAACAACTTCCATTTTAAAAAACATATTTTGCCAGTGCTGTGGCGTAGTAGGTTAAACCTCCGCCTGCAGTGCTGGCATCCCATATGGGCTCCAGTTCATGTCCTGGATCCTCCTCTTCCAATCCAGCTCTCTGTTTATGGCCTGGGAAAACAGTGGAAGATGGCCCAAGTGCTTGAGCCCCTGTACCTACATGGGAAACCTGGAAGAAGCTCCTGGCTCCTGGCTTTGGATTGACCCAGTTCCAGTCATTGCAGCCATTTGGGGAGTGAACCGGTGGATGGAAGATCTGTCTCTCTAATAAATAAAAAAACTTAAAGAAAATCATATTTTAAAGGGAATTACAGGGGCCAGCACTGTGACATAGCTGCCTACAGTGCCAGTATCCCATAATGGGCGCTGGTTTGAGTCCCAGCTGCTCCACTTCTGATCCAGCTCTCTGATATGTCCTGGGAAAGCAGTGAAAGATGGCCCAAGTCCTTGGGCCCCTGCACCCATGTGGGAGAACTGGAAGAAGCTCCAGACTCCTGGCTTCAGATTTGCCCAGCTCCATCCATTGCAGCCATTTGGGGAGTGAATCAATGGATGGAAGACCTCTCTCTCCCCCTGCCTCTGCCTCTGGAATTTTGCCTTTCAAATAAATAAATAGTTTAAAAAAGGGGGGGATTACAATCTGTCAACTCATGCAAAATTATTTTTAGACATTTAAAACTCTTGGGACACATAACAATAGCAGCTCAAGTCAGGTTGACTTTAAAAAAAAAAGATTTTATTTATTTATTTGAGAGGTAGATTTACAGAGAGAGAGGAGGAGAGACAGAAAGAAAGGTCCTCCATCTGGTAGTTCACTCCCCAAGTGGCCACTTATTCTGGGTCTTCCACGGTGCAGGCACCCAAGCACTTGGGACATCATCCACTGCCTTCCCAAGCCACAGCAGAGAGCTGGATCAGAAGAGGAACAACCAGGACCAGAACCGGTGCCCATATAGGATGAAGGAAAAACAAACAAAAACACTTTTCCTCAATAGTAGAGACAAGGGCTGTAAACAATAATCAAGTCTCAAAATGTCAATTTAATTCCTATACATTATATTTTGTTGTACTCTGTTACCACAGATCAAGAAAACATGTGATATTTGTCTTTTTGGGACTAGTTATTTCACTAAGTATAATGGTTTACAGTTCCTTCCATCTTGTTGCAAAAGACAAGATTTCATTCTTTTTTACAGCTCAGTAGTATTCCATAGTGTATATATACCACATTTTCTTTATCCAGTCATCAGTTGATGGACATCTGGGTTGATTGCATAGTTTAGCTATTGTGAATTGAGCTGCAATAAACATGAGGATGCAGACAACTCTTCCATAGGCTGATTTCATTTCATTTGGGTAAATTCCCTGGAGTGGAATGGCTGGGTCATATGGTAGAGTTATTTTCAGATATTTGAGGAATCTCCACATTGTCTTCTACAATGGCTGTACTAATTTACATTCCCACCATCAGTGTGTTAGGGTACCCTTCCCCTCACTTCCTCACTAGCATTTATTATTTTTTTTATTTCTATGTGATAGCTATTTTAAATGGGCTGAGGGGAAACTTCATTGTGGTTTTTATTTACATTTCCCTGATGGCTAGTGATCTTGAGCATTTTTTCACATGTCTGTTGGTCATTTGAATTCCTCCTTTGAAAAATGCCTGTGCAAGTCCTTTGCCCATTTCTTAACTGGATTGTTTGTTTTGTTGATGTTGGATTTCTTGAGCTCTTTATAGATTCTGATTATTAATCCCTTATCAGTTGCAAAGTTTGTGAATATTTCCTCCCATTCTGTTGGTTGTCTCTTCATCTTGTTGAGTGTTTCCTTTGCAGTTCAGAGGCTTCTTGGCTTGGTGTAATCCCATTTGTCTATTTTTGTTTTTATTGCCTTGCTTCTGGAGTCTTTCCAAGAAGTCTTTGCCTACGTCAATGTCTTGCAGAGTTTCCTCAATGTTCTCCTCTCATAATCTGGTAATGGTATCTAGCTGTAAATTTAGATCCTTGATCCATTTTGAGTTGACTTTTGCATAAGATGTAAGGTTGGGATTTTGTTTCATACTTCTGCATGCAGAGATTCAACTTCCCCAGCACCATTTGTTGAAGATTCTGTCTTTTCTCCAGGGATTGATTTTAACTCCTTTGTCAAAGATTAGTTGGTTGTAGATGTGTGGACTGGTTTCTTGGGTTTCTATTCTGTTCCATGGGTCTACATGTCTATGTTTGTGTCAGTACTAGGCTGTTTTGATTATAACTGCCCTGTAGTATGTCCCAGATTTATTTTATTTTTTTAAAACTTAGATTATTTAGAATGAAGATTGTAATTTCACACAGTGGTAAATTTTCTAAAACTATTTGCTATATTGAGCTGATGTACCATCATCTTGATTTTGAAGACAGGAAATTGTAGTTACAACCAACCTACCTAAACTTGAAAAGTTAATGAGCAAAGATAATGTAAGATCAGCTGAACACAGATTCCTTTCATGGGTCTGCCCACAGTTCTGCTATATGCCACTAAGCTCAGCCCACAGAGTCACTCTCAGGGCTAAGCATATTGGTGGCACTTTTAATACACAGATTTAATTTTTTTAATTTGAGAGGTAGAAAGACAGAGGGAGCGAGAATACCCATGTACTTCCATCTGCTGGTTCATTCCCCTAAGCCAGGAACTCTATCAGGAGTCTTCCACATGGGTGACAGGGACTCAAGTACTTGAGCCATCATCTGCTACCTTCCAGGATACACACTATCAGGAAGCTGTAATGGAAAGCAGAGCTGGAACCTGGAACCAGGCACTCCAATATGGGATGCAAGAGTCCCAAGCAGCAGCTTAACCAAATGCCTGTTCCAGCAAACTTCAAAATTACAAAGTCCATTAAGAATCAGGTTATACAATGGGCTAAGTACTCCTCCAGGAAACAGATCATAGAATTTACTTATTTTTATTTATGTGAAAGGCAGAGTGAGAGTGACTTTCCATCTGCTGGTTCACTCCCCAAATGTCTGTAACAGCCAGGGCTGGGCCAGGCCAAAGGCAGGAGCCAGCCATTCCATCTAGTAGACTGGATTGGAGGCAGGACTTGATCCCAGACACACTGAGCATCCCAAGTGGCAGCTTAACCTGCTGCACCACAACACCAGCCCTTAGATCCCAGTATAATAGTTGGCAGTGAAGGCCCAAACACAAACCATGCAGCATGCTTATTAAGAGAATGAATCATGTGTAACAATAACATGTCCTTGTGCCTTTAGTTCAATTCTGTAAGAGTAAACAAACATAGCCCCTTCCGTCAAGGAGCTCTAACGCTGGTGTGGAGATAACCAGTATAACACAGAGGGAACAGTGCCATCACAGAGGGAACAAGGGACTTGGTGGGGGAGGAAGGAAGCACAAAACAGGTGCATCTGGCTCAGTTTTGGGATTTAAAAAAAGCTTCCTGGAGGAGGTAAAATTTGAGCTGAATCCTGAAAAATGAATAGAACATAGCCAGCAAAGAGGAGTGATCAAGAATGGGAAATGAAGATATGAGTTAAGTCACTACTTGGGATGCCTTGCCTGCATGTGTATAGGTTTTTCATACTACATTTTCCATGAGTTTTATGAAGTATGCTTGTATGAGAATAGATGATCCATCTCTAAAGGACAATTATGATAAATAAGATGGACCAATGGTGATAGGGTCCTGTGGGGAGCAACTCGGACTAGACTAAGTTACTGGAATTAAGACTTATTCTATGTATCTGCTCTCCCACAATATGGCGCTGGGAGAGGAGGAAACAGCTTCTACTCAGCTGCCTCCAGTTCAACCAATAAACAGCAGGACCTGCTCCTGATTGGAGGAGAGCAGTGTACTCGGCGTGTGGGTAGCAGAGTTGGGATTGGTGGAAGAGGACTATAAAGGAGGAGGGAGACAACATGCACCAGGAACATCTAAGGGGAACACCTGAGGAACATCTGAGCAGCCCCCGAGAGAGCCGGCCGGCGGTGTGCCGCTCCCCCGCGGAAGTGGGGAAGGTGGCAGGGGGAACCGCCCTTCCACGGAGGTGGAAGGGACGGTAGCCAACCCGGGAAGAACCAGCAGCAAACCCGGGGAGGGCCGAGCAGACAAAAGAACAACGCAGGGTCCTGTGTCGTTCCTCCACCAAGAGGGCGAGCGACATAATGGTGCCGTGACTTGGATATGAAGCCTAGGCAGGGTTTAGTGTCGTTCCTCCACAAAGAGGGGGAGCGACAGGGTCCTATTTCTTAAACCCCTAGAAAAGTTCCTAAGCACTAAGAACACAGATATACCTGGGAATAGTCTGCATGCACTAAATATATGCTGAAAGACCTAAAGTACTCAGTGATAAAGAAACACAGAAAGTTGAGGCCAGAACTGTGGTACAGTGAGAAAAGCTACTGCCTGCCATGCCAGCATCCCATATGGATGCCAGTTCATGTCCTGGCTGTTCTATTTCCAATCCAGCTCCCTGGTAATGTGCCTAGGAAAGCAGTTGAAGATGGTCTTGGGCTCCTGCATCCACATGGAGAGACTCAGACAAAGCTCCAGGCTCCTGGCTTCAGATCGGCCCAGCTCCAGCCATTGCAGTCATTTGGGGAGTTAACCAGTGGGTGGAAGACCTCTCTGCCTCTGCCTCTCTCTAACTCTGCCTTTCAAATAAATAAGTAAATAAATAAATCTTGTTTAAAAGAAAGAAAGAGAAAGAAAAAAGGAAGGAAGGAAAGGAAGGAAAGGAAGGAGGGAAGAAGGGAAGGAGGGAAGGAGAGAAGGAAGGAAGGAAGGAAGGAAGGAAGGCAGGAAGGAAGGAAGGAAGGAAGGAAGAGAGGAAGGGAGAGAGGAAGGGAGAGAGGAAGGGAGGAAGGGAGGAAGGGAAAGCAAGCAGGCTAGGAGTGAAATTTTAAGGAGCCATATCACTACACATCTTTTTGAGATCAGCCTTCTCACCTATAACGTAATACTTTAAAGGGATTTTGTTAGTGTGGGACCTTTTATGGAGTCAGAACTATATAAGAAGAATACAGATTTTAGGCTGGCACCGCGGCTCAACAGGCTAATCCTCCGCCTAGCGGTGCCGGCACACCAGGTTCTAGTCCCGGTCGGGGCACCGGATTCTGTCCCGGTTGCCCCTCTTCCAGGCCAGCTCTCTGCTGTGGCCCGGGAGTGCAGTGGAGGATGGCCCAAGTGCTTGGGCCCTGCACCCCATGAGAGACCAGGAGAAGCACCTGGCTCCTGCCTTCAGATCAGCGCGATGCACCGGCTGCAGCATGCTGGCCGCAGCGGCCATTGGAGGCTGAACCAACAGCAAAGGAAGACCTTTCTCTCTGTCTCTCTCTCTCTCACTGTCCACTCTGCCTGTCAAAAAAAAAAAAAAAAAAAAGAATACAGATTTAAAAGCCACACATGGCTGAGTTTGAACTTAACTTTGCCATCTACTTGTGAGCTTGAGCAAAGTACATCTTCCCAGATCTGTTTTTCAGTCTGTAGAATGATATGACTAACTTTCTAGCATTCTGATGGTTTTACAAGGCAAAGCTAGTGTGAAGCCACCATACAATTGGTTAGATTGCATTGGTGGTTACAATTTTGAAATATTTACAAGTGTGCTGGGATATATCTATTCCCTTAAGCACTACTGGTGCCCCCCCCCCACCTCTCTGCTGGAACACTCTGGACCTCCCCATGAAGTAGCAGTTAGAGGATGTTTGGCACAGCAAATCCTGGCACAAAAATATCTAGATATCTGGTTGTTTTGATATTTTAAGTTGAGATATCATCCAAAACTTAAGAAGTGTAAGGGAAGTGCCTGGCATATAGCGGGCATTAAATGATATTCATCAAATTTATTCAACCTGAAGAGTCAACCTATGGGTTTAGGTAGGGAATGGCCCTTCCTTGAGTGAAATCCATTTAATTGGGGCATGTATTATTGCAAATCTATATGCTTGCATTTAGGTGAGACTCATAACTTTTCTGCCACCTCCAAGGAGTAGGAATACTGCTATGTATCTATGACAGAATGTACTGGACGAATTAGGATCAAGGTTCTGAGTGGTAGAGCTTTCACTGTGGACAAGCAGAAGGGTTAAGTGGTCAAGCGTCACTGTGGCATGGTGTCCTTTACAAATTCAGACCTCCATGGTAAGGCTCTCTGTGACTATTTGGTATAGTAAGAAAGGTAAAAAACTATTTGGAGGCGCTGGCATTGTGGTGCAGCAGGTTAAGCCACTGCCTGGGACACTGGCATCCCAAGTGGGTGCTGCTTCAAGTCCTGGCTGCTCCACTTCTGATCCAGCTCCCTGCTTCTGTGACTAGGAAAAGCAGCAGAAGATGGCCAAATGTGTGGGCCCTCCTACTCATGTTGGGAGACCTGTGTGGGGCTCCAGGCTCCTGGCTTCAGCCTGGCCCAGCCTTGGCCATCGCGGCCATTTGAGGAGTGAACCTGTGGACTGAAGATCTCTTTCTCCCTCTTTCTGTAACTCTCCCTTTCAAATAAATCAGTAAATCTTTTTTAAATGGATTCTTAAAAAAACTATTAGAGATCTTTAACTCCTTGGCTTGTTTCTCTTTTTGAGTGTTCCAAGGTGTCTGGCCTAGGAGTGCTAGAGATGGGCTCAGGGGATGGAAGGTTCTCCTGGCATCCCTTGACCACACATGGGTGGTAGGAACCCAAAATACTTGAGCCAGCATCTGCTGCCTTCCAGGATGCATTAGCAGGATGCTGCATCAGAAGTGGAGGTGCTGGGGCTTGAACTGACACTCCAGTGTGTGACATAGGCATCACAAGTGGCAGCTTAATGCGCTGTACTGAAATGCCTGTCCTTTTAGTTATTTATTTATTATTTATTTACTTGAAAGACAGAGTTACAGAGAGAAGTATAAACAGAGAGAGAGAGGTCTTCCATCTAATGGTTCACTCCCCGGATAGCTGCAACAGCAGGAGCTATGCCAATCCAAAGCCAGGAGCCAGGAGCTTCTTCCGGTTCTCCCACACAGGTGCAGAGGCCCAAGGACTTGGGCCATCCTCTACTGCTATCCTAGGCCATCGCAGAGAGCTGGATCTGAAGAGGAGCAGCCGCGATTAGAATTGGCGCCCATATGGGATGCCGGCACTTCAGGCCAGGGTGTTAACCCACTGCACCACAGCACTGGCCCCCAGCCCTTTCAATTATTTTAAACTCAAGACCTCAAACAACATTGCCCAGAAGTCTTACTGATTAGTTTTCTTTAGAAAAAAGTTTTACACTCTCAGAAATATATTTTCATACCTTCTCTCCTCAAACATCCTACTCCTCTTCTCCTTACCCTTAGCTGATATTGCCTTTTCTTTACTGAGAAAATAAGTTATCAAACAGGATCTTTTTATCTTCTTCATACTACCATTAAGCTTCAAATTTTCCTCCAACTTTGTCCATCTTGCAAATCCTATTCTTTATGAACATTTTCTTCTTTAAGATTTCTTATGGCATCTAAGCCCTTCTACATGTTTTGGAACCCATTTGATTTCTCTACTCTGGGTTAGCTCTCTCCTTTTCTATCAAACCGTTCCTATGAGCCTCAGTACAAATTTGAGTACTTGTACTGTTCTTTACAAGTACTTGTACAAGTACTTTAGTACTAGTACTAAAACTTGTACTAGTACTAAAACAGTACAAGTTTTAGTACTTGTACACTAAGCTGCTTGTGATAATGTGAAAGTTCTGTGTGTATACTGTTCAATACAATTATCATGATACATGCAATATGTAGTATTACTGAGGAACTGAATTTTAAGTTTTATTTAATGTAATTTAAATAACTGCACATAACTAATGACAACCACATTAGAAAGCATGGCTTCCATCTCATACCCTAAATAAACTTTGCCTGAACTCCTTATATTTTCCAGGCCCCTATCTTTTTCATCCCTCATCTCCTATCCACTCCTTTCCATATAGCTTCAAATTATTTTTTAAAGATTTATTTATTTATTCGAAAGTCAGAGTTACACAGAGAGAGGAGAGGCAGAGAGAGAGAGAGAGAGGCCTTCCATCTGCTGGTTCACTCCCCAACTGGCCACACCGGCAGGAGCTGTGCTGATCCGAAGCTGGAAGCCAGAGCTTCTTCCGGGTCTCCCACGTGGGTGCAGGGGCCCAAGGACTTGGGCCATCTTCTACTGCTTTCCCAGGCCACAGCAGAGAGCTGGATTGGAAGTGGAGCAGCCCGGACTAGAACTGGCGTCCATATGGGATGCCAGCACTGCAGGCGGCGGCTTTACCCGCTATGCCACAGCACAGCAACCTGCTTCAAATTAAAAATAGGGTGGGATCTGCTTTGGGCAAGATCCCTAGCGTTTCCCTTCTGCCAAATCTAATGTATCTCTACTCATCTTTTTCTAAAGATTGATTTATTTGAAACTGACAGAGAGAGAGAGAGGGAGCAAGTGACAGGGAGTGATCTTCCATCTCTAGATTTACTCCCCAAATGGCGGCAAAGGCTAGGGCTGGGCCAGGCAGAAGCCAGGAGTCAGGAGCTTCATCTGGGTGCAACACGGCTGCAAGAGCCTAAGTGTTGGGCCATCTTCAGCTGCTATCCCAGGCCATTAGCAGGGAGCTGGCTTTGGGGAGCAGCGGGGACTCCAACTTGCACTCCAGCAAGGGCGATTTTATCTGCAGGGCCTCCTCCTACCTTTCTGACACTTCCTGCTTAAGCTCCTCCTCTCTCTAGCTGTGAAAGTCCAGGTTTACCAAGTTTTAGTTTTTGGACTCCTTTTTCTCACTCCTTTAAGATTTTTCCCTAATGATGGGACAGGAAAACGAAGTTACAGTACAAGGGCTTCTCACTGCAACTGGAATAAAATCTAAACCCCTTTCCTAAAGGCTCGATCTCCCACGAGCCCAAAGCGTCCCACCTCTTCACCTGCACGGCCCGGGTCTCGCCGGCCTGCTCTCAATTGCTCTACAGCACCAAGCCGGTTCAGGGTTTCTGCACAAGCTGTTTTGTTTGTGGGATGCTCTGTCCTGGTCTGCCTGGGTTTGCTCTTTCTTATCCTTGTCTCGGCTTAAATGTCACGTCTTCAGACTTCGACTGCCGTAACGCAATGATACCTTTCTGGTTTGTTCTCTGTGTGTTGCTTCCGGCTGTCCAGCTGGTGTGTTATTATCCGTGATCTGTTTGTTTAGGTTGGCTGACTCCCCGCAGGAACTGAAACGGCTAGGGAACACAGCAGACAATGGACTTTGCTCTCCCACGTATCACGTCCCAGCCTCTAGCACACGCCCGATTCAGGGAAACCCCTCTCTGGGGAACCCAGGGAACCCTTAAAAGACCACCACAGTGGGAGGACCGGAAAGGGGGCGCTGACTCGGAAGAGGCTCGCGCAGGCGGCGCCGCCGAGGGAGCGGCGGAAAGCCCCGCCCCTTCCGGCCCCGGCGCGCACGCCTAGGCGGCAACGGCGGCGGGGCCGCGGCGGGCGCCGGCTCGGCCCGCCCCTTTCTCCCGCCACCTCTCCGCCCCGCCCCGCCCCTCGCCTCCACCGTGCCGGTCGCTGTCAGCTCCTTCAGTGGAGAAGCGGTGTATGCTGAATCGCTGTCGCCGCCGGCTGCTGCACGTCCTGGGCCTAAGCTTTCCGCTGCTGACCCCTCTTCTCTCCCCTCCCCACCTCATGAAGCCGCTGGTCGTGTTCGTCCTCGGCGGTCCTGGCGCTGGCAAGGGGACGCAGTGCGCCCGTATCGTCGAGGTGAGGCCCGGGCAGCTGGTAGGCTCCTTTGGGCTTGACTTGTCGCGGTCAGGCCTGTCCCGCCGCACCCCTCGGCACTGCAGAACGGGGACTACGAGCCCCGGCGGCCATCGCGGTGCCGCGTGGCAGCGGTCGAGGGGCCGTCGGCGCGTGGCATGCCGGGACTCGTAGTCCGCGTGTGTCCGTCTCGCGGGGGGGAACCGCTTGGGGTCGCTTTGTTACAGCGCCCCCTTTTTCCTAGGTTTTGGGGACCGAGTTCGTCTCCAGAGGGGCTGGGAGAGAGGGCCCTGGAGGGCAGCCTCTGGGAGCCCCCAGCACGCGGAGGCCAGCGTGTCGCCGTCTGTGGTGGGTGGAGGCGGCAGGAGCGCACATTGGGGTTAGAGGCCGTGTGCGCCTGCAGCTGCCGGACGGGGAGACCGGTTTTCCCTCTCCGTAGGCTCACCACTCCTGACGGGGTTTTACCCCAGAAAGGAGCCCCGGGAGCGGAGCGTGGGCCGCTGTCTCGGGCCGGTCCGCGGCAGGCTTTGGGCAGGCGGGCCCTGCGGCCAGCCCAGAGGCTCAGCCTGGGTTCCTACGGTTGGTAAAGCCGACGAGCGGTGTCCTGAGCCGGAGCCTGAACCTGGGGCCCTGCTGCCAACCACACTTGGTCGTTGTCCTTGTCGCTTCCTCTCAGCCTCGGTTGTCCCTTGTGTGATAAAACAAGAGGCTCCGCGTCCAGATTTTCTCGGAACACAGAACCCTTCCAACTTCAGAATCACATCATTTGCTTTTTCTTTGGCTTCGAGGCGTGAGAGGTTACCAGTCGAATTCTGTAAACTGTTTTCATTCTAGAGTGACAGCTACATGGTTAGCCGCTGTGGCTCAGGGAGGAGAAAGGCTCTCTGAACGAGCCGGAGGAGCGTTTGGGAGGGAAGGCAGCCGGCATGCTAGTGAAAGGAGAGGCGCCCGCGGGTGGCATGGAACACTCAGGGGATCGCTGAAGCTCAGTGACCAACGGAAGTTTTTGACCCAGAACTCCTAAAATAATTGCCTGCTCTTCCAGGACAGGGCCTCTGTTAGCGCTGGGCTTTTACTTCGCTTCTGTGTTCATACAACCGACTGCTGCCCTCTGTTCTGTTCCCTAAAGAGCATCCAGAGATGCCGGGATGTCTTCTCAAAGTCATTACTGATTATTTTTAGGAGTGAAAGTGAAATTCGCTCAACACAAAAAGACAATATTTTTCTTATTTTTGTTGATTCTTTTCATTTTTTTAAAAGGCAAATAAAAGGGTGATTTTAAGTAAAAACTTAAAAGACAAAAGTCTTATGTCTGGGCTAACTCTTATATGTAAATAGCATAATAGGGGGAAGAAGCAGATTTTAAAGTCAAATAGATATGCGTTCAAAGAAACAGATGCAAATAATTTTTTACTCTATTTTAAACGTCCTGATCTTTTATTGGCTATTTTTATTTTGAAGTACTGTTAGTTTTTGAAAATTGGTTTATGACTGTGATCTTTGAATACTTTTAAATATTTTGTTTCTGAATTGTAATATATGTTTAAATATCTATACCTAAACTAGCATTTCCATATTACTCCACTGCATTAAAAATAATCTATAATTCTGTAACTAATATTATTATTTGATCAGTAATAGCTGATGATATTTATTAAACCTGTTAAATACCAATTATAAGATTCTGTGATGAAATGCATTCTATAATACATTATGTAAGGTTTCACAATTCTACGAACTTAAGCTGTTTTGTCATTTTCTTTTGTGAAAATACTTGCTCTTGATATCAATTGTTAATAAATGTTATTAACCTGGTAATCAAATAATTCCAAAGAGTGTATAATTTAGCTATAGCTGTCCCCTGCTGATTAAGCACTCAATATCAGTTTAGTCAGAGGTGTTTTTTCCCTTTTTGAATGCCTTGTATTTTGATTCTGTATTTTATTATATAGCCAGTCATAAATTGAATTCCAAAAGAGTATTAATTTTAGAACTAAATTTTTTTCTGCAGGGAGAGAGTTGTATAAATCAGTGTTAAATTCCCCAGCTATCATGCCAAAGCTAATTTAGTTCACAGGGTCTGAAATAGAGTTGCTTCTCTGGGAAAATTAAGTTGATTTCCAACTCAGGCTTCCAGAAATACATCTTTGAGTCCTGGTTACAGAATCGAGTCCTACAGTAAAGCTCAAGAAGGGGAGATGTTGATTACCCTGTTTTGATTCATACATGTTCACATTGTATACATATTGAAATATTACATGTTAGCCTATAAGTGTGTGCAACTGTTGCTAATAAAAAGTTAAATTTGAAAGAACAAACAGACCTGAGGATGTATTGCCCTTTATCATCCGGGATCATTGTAGTTATGGAAAGGGTGTGGTTACAGGGAGGCTGGTGCTTATTTTTTTCTGGAGGCGAATTTACTCTGCTAATTGCTCTCCCAAGATCATGAAGAGAAGGCAAATTGGTTAGAATATCTTTTGAGTGTCCTGAATTGAGAAGGAAAGTTTCAAGAGAGGTTTCGAGGTTGACTTTGCCCATTTATTGGTACTCATCTTTTCCAGTTTTTTGTTAATTTGTTTTTGAAACTTAACCATTTTTCTAAATCAGTATGATACTTTCTGAGTGCTCAGAGTGACTATTGTGTAATAACGTGCTTCTAAAAAATGATGGAGATGCTGTGTCATTTGTCAGACTAAGCTTTGTTTGTGTTTGTTGTTTTGGCCCAGGAGAATTATGGCATCATACTAAAACTTTTCTTTGAAAATAATAATAATAATTTTGGATGTGTTGGAAGGAATATTTAAACCTCTTCTCACTTAAAGATTATGAACATTTTGACAAATTATTACTGAAGCTTGTATCCATGCCAAAGTGCTTTCTGTAGCAACCAGAAAGCACTGTTGTCATTTTGCTGTTGTACCTTCCTCCAGGGCCTGGATGCATTTTGCATGGCCACCATATTTACTGTGCTTAGAAATTTTTAGGTGATATTGACTTCAGGCATGAAGAAACCAGAGGCTTGATTTTATTTATCTTTGTGTCTTCAGTGTTGAACATTGTACTGGGTGCTAGTATGTGCCTAATAAGTACTGTGTGAAGGTTCTTCAAAAACTTTATGGAAAATTAGTTAAAAGTCTATTTTGGTGCCAAATTTTTTTTAATTCATGCATAGTTTTTTCATAACACACGTGTCCCATGAACTTTTCGGAGACTCTTTGTATTCATTAAATTTCTTTTCTGTGTAGTTTTATTTATTTGTGAGGTGGAGAGACAACACAGACACTTTCCCATCTGTTGACTCTACAAATACCCATGCTGTCCTTGGCCTGGTTGGATCAAGGCTGGGGAGTCTCAAACCAGCCTAGGTCTCGCATGTAGGTAGCAGAGAAGCCCGTTTATTTGACCCATTGGCATTAACTTTCAAAGTCTGTGTTAGCAGGAACCCAGAGTCAAGAACTAGAGCTGGGTCTCAAACTCAGTACTCTGATGTGGTATGTGGGCCTCTTAACTGTTAGGGTAGCCTGTGGCGTGATTGGATGAATATTTAGGGAGGACTTTTATTTATCTCAAGATGTAAAAATTTCTAAAATTTGGTCCCCAGAGGGCGCCCAAGTAGCAGTTAACTCTCCCAATTTTAGGACCAGAAGTATGTGGGTAACACCTAGCTTTGTCTTCCCAGGATTCTCATATATTATTTCTGTTTACTCTCGGTGAATAAATGCTCCTCATAACAAATTCCTCAAACAGGTGAGAACTGAGATGAAGTGAGATTGGAAAGAAAATTCACTGGAGATGAAAATCCAGTGTTTAGTGATGGTGTTACAGCACAGTGGGTTATGCCATTACTTGGGATGCCCACATCTCATGTCATATTGCCTGGATTTGAGTAAGTCTCTACTTCTGATCCAGCTTCCTGTTAATGCTCATTCTCTGAGGCAACAGATGATAGGTCAGTGTTAGGGTACCTTCCATCCACAAGGGAGACCTGGGTGAAGTTTCTGGTTCCTGGCTTTGGCCTGCCCCAGCCCCAGTTGTGATGGGCATTTGGGGAGATTTCTATCTCTTTCTGCCTTTTAAATAAATAAATAAACTTTAAAAAAAAATCTAGTTTAAGAATAGGCCTTTTTCCTTTTGGTATGATAGGTTGTGTAATAAGTGTGTTTTGTGTTTGTGTTAAAGCTTAAATTATCTGTAAAAGAGATGGTCCCGAGAATCCTGACTCTTCTGAAGCACCTCTGTTTCATTGAGGGTGCTTATAACAGACTTTGTAATGTTTTTTTTTTTTAAAGATTTTTTTATTTATTTATTTTTTTCATTATTTTTTTTTTGACAGGCAGAGTGGACAGTGAGAGAGAGAGACAGAGAGAAAGGTCTTCCTTTTGCCGTTGGTTCACCCTCCAATGGCTGCCGCGGTCGGCGCGCTGCGGCCGGCGCACCGCGCCGATCCGATGGCAGGAGCCAGGAGCCAGGTGCTTTTCCTGGTCTCCCATGGGGTGCAGGGCCCAAGCACCTGGGCCATCCTCCACTGCACTCCCTGGCCACAGCAGAGAGCTGGCCTGGAAGAGGGGCAACCGGGATAGAATCCGGTGCCCTGACCGGGACCCGGTGTTCCGGCGCCGCTAGGCGGAGGATTAGCCTAGTGAGCCGCGGCGCCGGCCTCAGACTTTGTAATGTTAACAATGTGAAGGAGGGGAGACTATCTTCAGATTATTTACTCTCCTTACTTTTGAGAACATTCTTTTTTGCCTTTCCATTTTAATCATAAAAGTAATACCTGCCTGTTAGAAAAAGTTATATCTCTTCTATTAATTGTTTCCCTATCTCTTTCTCAATATTCTTACAAACAGAATTGTAAATACTTTCTTAATCTCCAAAGGGGGATTATTCTGTGCTTTACTGAAAATATCATGAGTGTATTTTCAGGTTTTTGTCTGTAGATACAATTCATTTTTATAAGTAGTTGCAGAAGATTCTGTAATGTGACTATTACCATAGCTTAGTTGTCCCATCCGGCCTCCCTTTTTTTTTTTTTTAAATTTTTTTTGACAGGCAGAATTAGTGAGAGAGAGAGAGAAAGGTCTTCCTTTTTCCGTTGATTAACCCCCCACAAGTGGCTGCCATGGCCAGCACACTGCGCTGCTCCGAAGCCAGGAGCCAGGTGCTTCCTCCTGGTCTCTCATGCGGGTGCAGGGCCCAAGGACCTGGGCTATCCTCTACTGCCCTCCTGTGCCACAGCAGAGAGCTGGACTGGAAGAGGAGTGACTGGAACAGAATCCGGCACTCCAACCAGGACTAGAACCTGGGGTGCCGGCGCCGCAGGCGGAGGATTAGTCAAGTGAGCCGCGGTGCTGGCCCCCATCTCCTTTTGATGGACCTTAAGTATAGTTTTCAGAGATTATCAGTAAACTTCCTTGTAAATACAACATTGCAGGTGGATGCCTTTATTTTATGAACAAGATTCCTAAAAGAGAATTACTGGATCAGAGGGTTTATGCACTTTATTTATTTTTTAAGATTTATTTAATTATTTTGAAAGAGTTACAGAGAGAGGGAGAGACAGAGAGATCTGTCTACTGGTTTCATTCCCCAGATAACCACAACAGCTAGCACTGGGACAGGCCAAAGCCAGGAGCCAGGAGCTTCAACTGGGTCTCCCACATGGGTGGCAGGGCCCCAAGCACCTGGCCCTTCTTTTACTGCTTTTCCACAGCCATTAGCAGGGAACTGGATCTTTTGCTGCTTTTCCAAAGCTATCAGCAGGGAGCTGGATTGGAAGTGGAAAAGCCTGGACATGAACCAGCAGCCATATGGGATGCCAGTGTTGCGGGTGGTAGCTTCACCTGCTGTGCCACAACATTGGTCCCTGCATTTAAGTGTTGACATCCCATATGGGCGCCGGTTCTAGTCCCGGCTGCGCCTCTTCTGATCCAGCTCTCTGCTATGGCCTGGGATAGCAGTGGAGGATGGTCCAGGTCCTTGGGCCCCTGCACCCTTGTGGGGGACCTGGAAGAAGCTCCTGGCTCCTGGCTTCGGATCAGCTCAGCTCTGGCCGTTGCAGTCATTTGGGGAGTGAACCAGTGGAATGGAAGACCTTTCTCTCTGTCTTTCCCTCTCACTGTCTGTAACTCTATCTCTCAAATAAATAAATTAAAAAAAAAAAAAAAGAAAAGAAATGTTAGACTTTTGTTCTCACGACTCTCCTCTCTGCTGTTTGGGTCATGCCTGCCCTCTGGGGAAGGCTCGTCTGTACTCTTGTGTTTCAAATGTCAGTCTCTTTGGGAAGCACCTTCACAGACATGACCAGAAATAATATTTTCCCAGCTTTCTAGACATCCCTTAACTGGTCAAGTTGATGCCTAAAATTAGCCACCTAAGTATAAGAAACCTTATACTTAATGCATTTCACTGGGTAATTATTATTTTAACTTCTGCAAATTTGTTAATCTTTATAAAGTTTTTCTGAATAAATTCTTCAATTTTTTTATAAAAGGGGTCCATAAAGGTGAAATGACATAATTAGCTGATTGTATTAAAAATACTTCCTTGTATTTGTAATTTGTTTAGAAAGCATTTTTTGAGAGCCAAGTGTTACGATAGTTGCTGAGATGAGCAAGAAACAAACCTAGCTGCCCAAAGTTCACAGTGCTGTAGGGAGATAAGGAAGCGAATCAGTGGTGACTGTAGGATAGAGTGAGTAAATTCTGTGGTATAAATATGCCCAATATACCATTCAGATGGGGACATGTGAATTTCAGTCCAGTGGGTCAGGGAAGGCTTCCCAGGTGGGTGATGTGTATGAGTTCAAGTTTTGAAGAACAGTAGGAAAGAAGCAGTTGGTTGGAGAGGGGGAGTGTAAAGCACTTACAACCTAGGGTAATGGAGGTTTCGATTCTGAGAAAAACCTAGAGAATAAACCGACATAAGTGAGGTTGACACAGAAACACTTCCTGAATGCAAACTGTATGTGCTGTGTTTGTGGTGAGGATACATTTAGAGGCTTTCTGTTTGGACTGGAGATTGACACACTTAATAAAATTTTATATAAAATATAAAAGAATTTTGCAAATTAAAGGCTTAGCCATAAACTGTTTTTAAAATGTTTTTCTTTTAATGTTGCCTGCCCTAACTAGAGTGCCGTGTTTTTGAGAATGGGGACCCTCTCTTTGCCCACTCTCACTCAGTCACATCGTGTTTATGATGCCCACTTATCTTGTAGATCTTAACTTAAAGACTCCCAGATGTTCTCAGTTCCTTGGCATCCTTAGTGTTTTTGGGATTTTTTTTTTTTTCACAGCAGCCCTAGTCCAAAAGAAATACCTAACAGTTAAAGTTCTAAGGTAATTAGGTCCAAGATTATTTGACAACTCCATTAGATTATAAACTCCATATGGGTAACAACCCTAGACTTTAAACTTTATCCTCATAGCTTTAGTGCATTGCACAATATTTGGCGTAAGTTAATGCTCAGTAAATATTTGTTAAGTAGGTTTCGAAGCAACTCAGAGCTGTAATCCTACTCCTTGGTGAGTTTTTAAAATATTTGCTCTTCAGTTTCCTCCATTGAAAATTAGTGATACTTATATACTTTATAGGAAATGGTGGGGATTAATCAAGAAAACTCATGGAATAAAATGTCTAGCACAGTACCTAGTATATAGTAGATATTTTATATGTGTTAGCACCTTCCGCCTTACCTCATTTTATGCTTATCTATTGTCATTCAAAGAAATGTCTTGAGCAGTGTAAATATATGCTCTTGAGTAGACATTGTTAGTCATCACATTGATGAAAAATTGAAAGCCACACAAATAAATATTAGAAGTATCATATCCTATGTATTGTCTGTTAGAGAAGTGATGTGTAGAGTGAGGTGCTAGAGCCAGACTGCCTGAGACTGAATTTCTCCCATCCAATAATAACCAGGCCTGACCCTGCTTAACTTCCGAGATCAGACGAGATGTGGTGTGTTCAGGGTGGTATGGCTATAGCCTTAAGACTGAATTTCACACTACCACTTCCTGTGTGTGATTTTACCCAAGTTGTTTAACTTCTCTAAGTCTCAGTTTTCTCATCTTTAAAATGAGAATAATATGGTACATTATGCAAGGGGTCTTTAAAAAGTTCATGGAAAATGCATTTTATAAAATATTCATATATGTATTTCATTTTGGGGGGAACCAAAATTTATCTTTTAATTTCATTTTTCCATGAAGTTTTTTTTTATTTTTATTTTTTCCATGAAGTTTTTATAATACCCTCTATATGAGTGTTTCTCTGGAAAAAAAATAATTCTTACCCCAAAATATATTTTCACCTCAATCAAGATTAGATTTTTTTTAAAGATTTTTATTTATTTATTTGAAAGCGTAACTGTGCCACAGAGTTATCCTGAATTTTGGTTTTCTTGGTGTGCACTGGAAGTATAGGAATAATCTAGAAGACACTGTACTGGGAATTGAATTGATTGATTTAGGTATCAGTCAAAATTTTTCTTTGCCACTTAATCATTTAATGATTATCATTATCAGGACATTATTTGAGGACAGAGAGAGGAAAGGTGGGGAGAGAGAGAGAGAGAGAGAGAGAGAGGTTTTCCATTGGCTGGTTCACCCCCCCAATTGGCCGCAACGACTGGAGCTGCGCTAATCCAAAGCCAGGAGCTTCCTCCGGGTCTCCAGTACAGGTGCAGGGGCCCCAAGACTTGGGTCATCTTTCGCTGTTTTTCCCAGGCCTAGTAGAGAGCTGGATGGGAAGAGGAGCAGCCGACCGGAGCCCATATGAGATGCTGACTCGATTAGATGTTTCCAATTTAAGTCTGTCCTAGCTCAAAGCCCTTGATTAATATCAGTTGTTTCCTTCCTTCCCTTGAAATTTACTTGCTTTATACCCATTAGGTTAAAATTTCTGTGACAATAGGTTAGTCTGACTGAACACTACATTCCACTTAATAAGCTAATAGAAGACTGTAGTTACTGAAGTTCTCCTAAAGTCACATAGGAGTACATTATTTTTTCAATCATTATTTATTTGAAAGACAGAATGACAGAGAGAGGGAGAGATAAGAGAGAGAAAAAGGTCTTCCATCTGCTGGTTCACTCCCCAAATGGCCACGATGGGCAGGGCTGGGCCAAGCCAAAGCCAGAAGCCCAAAGCTCCTTCTTAGTCTCCCACATGGATGGCAGGGGCTCAAGAACTTGGGCCATTTTCTGCTGCTTTCCCAGATGCATTAGCAGGGAGCTGAGTTAGAAGTGGAGCAGCTGGGACTTAAACATTGGCTCTCTGATGTGGGATGCTGACCCCATGAGTCCATTATTTTAATGGTTGGCCTTCTGAATTGAAATTCAGAGCATTGCAGAGAAGTTGCCCTAGTTGTGGGGCTTTTAATCCAGGTAAGAGAGAGGTGAGGACAGAGGGTAATTATATTTGAATTGTGTTGGAGTGGTCACACTGACTTATTTATTACCTTAAGCTAGTACTGTTAGCCCAATTATCATATGAAAATGTATTTGCTTTCACATTTCTGTTGCTTTAACCTGACAAAACAAGAATATTTTTACAGACTAAACATGTGATAAGAGCATTTAGAACTTAATAGAGAGCAGGTGTGACTGACATACTGTTTGCTGACAGTTTTATGCTGCCTGGTGAGTAAAGTTAACAAAACATCACTTTGGTAAAGGAAAAAGCACCAGTTGTTTCTATTCTCAGGAACTTTTACTTTGAGGGGCTGGGAAACACATGTTCCATGCCTGGTTTCCATCAGTATTCCATGCATCAGACCCATTCATTGGTTCCATTCACCATTAGGATGTATATCCCATATCGATAAGGAAATAAATAACTTGGAGCCACACGAAAGACTGCCTCTCTGCCCACTTCCTGTTTGGAGCTTCTAGGACATATTAGTCATTGATGTTTGCTATTGGAAATTATTGTATATTTAATCCACAGGATTTACCTTTGGAATTATGTTGGTTTAGATAAGTATATGAATTTTGGTTTTCTTTTTTTTTTTTTTAAGGTTTATTTCAAAGCCAGAATTAGAGAGGGAAAGAGAGAGAGAGAGAGAGAGCTCTTCCAACTACTGGCTCACTCCCTAAATGGCTGCAACGGCCAGAGGTGGGCTGAATCCAGGAGCCAGGAGCTTCTTCCTGGTCTCCAGTGTTGGTGAAGAGGCTCAAGCACTTGGGCCATCTCACTGCCTTCCCAGTCCATTGGCAGGGAGCTGGATTGAAGTGGAACAGCCAGGACTGGAACTGGCGCCTATAAGGGATGCCAGCACTGCAGATGGCGGCTTGACCCACTGTGCCACAGAGCTATCCTGAATTTTGGTTTTCTTGGTGTGTACTGGAAATATAGGAATAATCTAGAAGACACTGTACTGGGAATCAAATTGATTGATTTAGGTCTCAAATGGTCAAAATTTTTCTTTGCCACTTAATCATTTAGTGACTATCATTATCAGGTGAAGCAAATACAAAACGGAAATGACAGTGCTTCAGAAGTAGAGAAAGGTAAGGAGGAGGCAGAGGAAGCAACTTGACTGAGTCAGGGTGGGGCAAATATGCTTAGCTTTTTGTGTGGATAAAGTTCCTGACCTTTTCTTGCCACAGGATACAATAAAACCCCATCAAATTTGAGTCTCTTTTAAACTTTAACCCCAGATTCTGTTATTCAAAGGCTATAGTAGCTTTAAGGCCAAAGACTGCAACTCTGTGTGGGTCATCTAGGAATTGCCTTACAGGCCTGTGGTGGACTGATAGAGTCACTGAGACACAGGAGACCTGACTTCTAATCTTGAACTGCTAGGTGGAGAGGAGGGCTTCAGTGAAATATGTTTCCATTTAAACCTTTGCTGCTATGCCTTTTGGATCCTCTCAACTGAGTGTGTCTCTAAATTCCCATCTGTTTCGAGGATATAAAACTGGACTGTTTTCTGTCTCCTTCTACAACTCTTGACTCCCTGCCCACGCAGTGTGTGTCTGTTTTGCCATATAATACTTTTGTTTCTCCTTTGTTTAAGGAGTGGATCACTTTCCAGAGAAATTTTATGTAAATATTTGAATTGATTTTTAGTTTTTAGTTTTGGAGCAATTCATCGATACCTGTCTCCAAAGCTGCTATTCTCTACAATGATTTAGTTTTAAATCTTAAATAAGCTTTTGGTTATGCAGGTACTATTTCTCTTTTTTTTTCTTGAAATCAGATCCTGTTTCTTACATTGAGATTCCTGTCCTTACTTAATATGAGGCTATTTTGAATTTAATTTTGCTGTGATGTTAGGATTTGCTATTAATAAAATTGACCATCTTGCTTTGTATTTGCTTTTTAAAGATTTGTACATAAGCTTTTTTAAAGTTAAAATTTTTTTTAAAAAAATCTTTTATATATTTATTTGAGAGGTAGAGTTACAGAGGGAGGGAGAAATAGAGAAAGGTCTTTCATCTGCTGGTTCATTCCCCAAATGGCCACAACGAAGGAGCTGGACCTATCAGAAGCCAGGAGCCAAGAGCTTCTTCTGGGTCTCCCACATGGGTGCAGGGGCCCAAGCACTCAGAACATCTTCTACTGCTTTCCTAGGCCATAAGCAGAGAGCTGGATTGAAAGAGGAGCAGCTGGGCCATGAACCAGCATCCAAATTGGATGCTGGCACCACAGGTAGAGGCTTAATCTATATGCCACAGCACGGGTTCCTGAAAGTTAAAAATGAAAGGTCTTAACCAGCCTAATCCTACTTTTCTTTTCTTATTTAACTACTTACTAACTTTTTTGTGTGCCTTTCTGGCCCTTTTTTCATGTATACTGATATAAAGTATGTATGTATGTGTGTCCACACATACACATTGCTTATTATGTGAGTTGCATTGTTTTACTTAGCAATATATCTTGGAGAGCTTTCCATATTAGAACATCTAAGTAGCTCTTCATAATATACACAATAACATATTTAGGTATTAGTATATTGTGGACATTAACATTTTCTGTTATACACAAATGATGTTGCCTTTGTGCATACTTGCAATAATACTGTAACTCCTAGAAATGGATTTATTGAGGCAACAGGTATAAAAACTGAAATTTTGATAGACTTTGACATATTGCCCTCAAAAAAAGGCTGGATAGTCCCACAAAGTACGAGGTTACTGGTTTCCCTATCTCCTTGACCTTGCTCCAAGTACAAGTCTTTTTCACTTTACCCCATCTGATGGTGGAAAATGGATTTGCATTGTTTTAATTTGAATTTTCATGATTATTAGTGAGGTTGAGTCTCTGGTTTATTTTCTGTGATTTGTTCCTTTTTTCTAACTCATTTTTGTATTGAATAGTTTTCTTTATTAGTAGGATCTATTTATATACAATGTATATCACTCCTTACCTTTGTATAGTAAAAATATTTTCTCCTAGGATATTGCTTGCAATTTTGTTGTTTATAATACCTTTCTTTCTCCAAAAGTTTTTTTTTTTTATTTTTGTGGTCAACTAATTCTTAGCTGTTTGGGTTCCTATTTAGTAATACCTTTTCCTGTCTCAAAATTCTTTTCCTCTAGTGCTATCATAGGGTTTTTCCTTGGCGGGTGTTTTAGGACCTTCATTCACCTATAATTTTTGTTTGTGTATGATAAGATGCAGAGGTCTAATTTAATTTTTCCCCTAATACCAGTTGTGCAAATACTATGTAAAATCCTTCCCCACAGATTTTTTAGATGCCGACTATCATACTGAATTCCCATATATACTCAATTCTGTTTTGGGACTCTTAAAGAGTTTCATATTTTTTTGTCAGTTTTTATACCATTATCACACTGTTTCAATTTGTAAGTCCTCATTTGTAGTTGATAATATTGTTTTCAGTTTTGGTCATTCAATTACATTTATTCTTCCTGATAAATTTGAGAAGAATTTTACCAAATTTCATTTAAAAACAAATAAAACAAATTCCAATAAAATTTTTTGAGGTTGCAATAAATTTATATATTAGTTTGAGGAAAATTTAAATATTTATAGTATGACTCTTTATACCTGAGAATGCCTTTTCTTTATGATCTTGGTTTTATATATGTCCTATAGTGTTCCTCTTAGTTTCTTCATATAATTCTTTGTTTTTTTTTTTGTTTTTTTTTTTTTAAGATTTATTTTATTGGAAAGAGTTACAGAGAGAGGTCAAGACAGAGAGAGAGAGATAGAGAGGTCTTCCATCCGCTGGTTCACTCCCCAAATGACTGCAACAGTCAGAGCTGAGCTGATCCGAGCCAGGAGCAAGGAGATTCTTCCCGGTCTGCCACATGGGTGCAGGGGCCCAAGGACTTGGGCCATCTTCTAATGCTTTCCTAGATCTACTGCTTTATTTAATTTGTTTCTAAACCTTAAACACACTAGGTCAGTGTTCTGAGTATGTTGCTCATACAAGGTCCTTTGATCCTTGCTGAATTCTGTGTTTCTCTGAATGCATCTCTGTTAGTTTGATAATTTTGCTTATTGCTCAAATGTTATGTTTGCATAATGCCATTCAGAATTTTGTCTTTTTTGCACATTTTCCTGAAAAATGTTTTTAATATTTATTTGAAAAGCAGAGATACAGAAAGAGAAGGAGAGAGAAAGAGAGGGAAAGAGAGAGAGAGGGAAAGAGAGAGAGAATCTTCCGTCTGCTGGTTCACTCCCCAAATGGTCACAATGACTGGGGCTGGGCCAGGTCAGAGCCAGGAGTCAGGAGCTTCTTCCAGGTCTTGCATATAAGTGCAGGGGCCCAAGTACCTGGGCCATCTTCCACTGCTTTCCCAAGCACATTAGCAGGGAGCTGGATCAGAAGTGGAACAGTTGGCACTCGAACCAGCACCCATATGGGATGCCAGTGCTGCAGGCTGGGGCTTTAACCACTGGGCCACAGCGCCAGCGCCCCTAAATTCTTGTTTTTAATGAGCACCTGAGCCATTAGTGGTTATTTTAGTGATGAGGCTCTTTATAAGTTGCATTCTCAACTACTTGTCTCTCTTAAACTGACTTTGTTGCTTTTGATATTCCTTGAGTAAATTGTGTTCTCCTTTATAACACTATTAACCTTTTTAAAATAAGAAACAATTTGGTCCTTTTAGTTGTTGTTAAGAAGCCTATGTTTTATAAAGAGCAAAATAGAGACCAAGGCTTCATGCCAGAAGTTTGATGGTTGTGAAGTTCTGTGTTACCTCTGCTGCCTGCCCTTCTCTAAGTGTTCTTACAGGAACTGAATTAACTGAATTCCAGATTCCTAAACCATCGGCAACAATATTTTGATTGTAGTGATGTAGGAGAGACTTCTCAAGATACTGCTTCTGCCCAGAAGTAAGATGAATATATAGTTTGTAGGCTCTGCAGTGACAGTAAGAATTGATCATTTAGTTACCAAGAGTAGAAAATGTTTCCTAAGAGTAAGGGGACCTTTGTACCTATCCCATAATGCTGCAGGTTTTCAAATTATTGTCTCTGAGTTCCTGGAATCCCTAGAAGTCATTGTCCTGAACTTTATTTGGTCTTCTTTCTTTATTTTTAAAATTTTAAACATTTATTTGAAAGACACAGAGAGTGACAGAGACATAGAGGTCTCATATCTGCTGGTTCAGTTCTCAAATGCCCACAACAGCCAGGCATGTGCCAGGAGCCAGGAACTCAATACAGGTGTCTAGCAAGGACCCAACCAATTGAGCCATCATCTGCTGTCTATAAGAGTGTGCAATAGCAGGAAGCTGGAATCGGGAGCAGAGGTGGAACTCAAACCCAGGCACTCTGACATGGAATGCAGACATCCCAAGCAGTGTCTTAACTGCTGGGCCAAACACCTACCCCTGGTCTTCATCTTTGACCATTTTCCATCCTCTTCAGGATGCAGATTGATTTAGAACAACTGAGAATGCTACAACTGACCAACTGCAAAATGAAATTGGAGGGGCCGGTGCCATGGCGCAGTAGGTTAATCCTCCGCCTGCGGCGCTGGCTGCCCCTATTCCAATCTAGCTTTCTGCTATGGCCTGAGAAAGCAGGCAGAAGATGGCCCAAGTGCTTGGGCCCCTGCACCCACACGAAGACCTGGAAGAAGACATGGCTTCGGATCAGTGCAGCTCCAGCCGTTCTGGCCATTTGGGGAGTGAACCAACAGAAGGAAGACCTTTATGTCTCTCCCTCTCACTGTCTGTAACTCTGCCTCTTAAATAAATAAATAAAATATTTTAAAAAATGAAATTGGAGTGTGAAAATTCCAGCTCATAGACGCTATACCATTTGGTATGTTTGAAGCCTTCTGCAAAATATTACGCCTTAACATTGTTTGGTGGCTTCAAACGTACCCTTTTTCTGAACTTTATTTATTGTTCTGTATTCTTGCCATTACTTCTGGAAGGATCAACTTCTCCCCAAGAGAGTGCAGGTAAAGATTTTAAGTTACCCAAATCTGAAGAATTGCCTTTATTAATAGTAAGGCTCAAGTCACTTTATGTATTTGCCTTCCTTAAATCGGCATATTACTCAGCACTCTGTAGACATGCTTTGTAGACACCCTGTAAATATTTATGGGTTTAAAATAAGTTCAAAGTGTTGCCTGAGTTAAGATTTTCTTACATGAATTGCAAAATATCAAGGAAAATGACATGGTGCTGTAATTGTCCACAGCTGAATAGATTATATCCCTCCTCTTTTTCTCCTCTGCAGGATGTAAGCTTTTATAATATCACTCTTTAATTAGAACAAAAACTATGTTTCATGTTAATCTGAAGTCTGTCTGCTATAGCTCCTTGTTTTCTAAGAAAAGATTTAGCTTCATATATAACTTCTATACTTTATAGTTAATATGTAGACTTGCAGTTAAATAGGCTTGGTCAAATGCAGTGTACACATTTAGAAATACAATGAGGGCAGACTCAAAATGAGATTGGAAATCCATTATAAATTTAGGTCAGATATTACACTTAGCTTTTTTCTCACTGCAAATAGTCTTTTTCTTAA
The DNA here is from genome assembly GCF_964237555.1 of Oryctolagus cuniculus. Lineage (NCBI taxonomy): Eukaryota > Metazoa > Chordata > Mammalia > Lagomorpha > Leporidae > Oryctolagus > Oryctolagus cuniculus. Next base: position 125,506,418 of record NC_091438.1, on the reverse strand, counting down.
TGATAGCCTCTCTTTAATGGTGATTATATAGGAAGAAACCTTTTTTTCCAACCCTCTGTGGGTGGGACTGGAAGGAATTCTAAAACATTGGCCAATAAGTCTCTGGGCACTGTATCTGACAGTCAAAGAAAAGTATGATTCCCAGGTTTTTCAGGTATTGTTCCTGGAAAGTCCTTTCTAGACATCATTTAGATTAATTGGAAAACTTCTATTGGAAATGTCTTTAAAACAAATGATAGCTTTACATGAAATGTTGCTAGGCTTTAAAGCTGTCATTTGCCACAGGTACCAGACTGGGGAGTCTGGATGACTGCGTGGTAGCAGCGTATTTCTGGAAGTTCTGCTGGAAGTGGATTGTTGACAGCCCATTACCAGCATTTATATTTTAAGGTTCATTAATCTTTTTTCTTTTTTTTGTTTTAAGATTTATTTCTTTGAAAGGCAGAGTTTATGGGGCTGGGGGGGGGGGGAGATACAGGAGATCTTGTATCTGTTGGGTTCACTCCACAAATGGCTGCAACAGCCAGAACTGGACTGGTCTGAAGCCAGGAGCCAGGAGCTTTTTCAGAAGTACTTGGGCCATCTTATGCTGTTTCCCTAGGCATATTAGCAGGGAGCTGGATCAGAAATGGAATGGCCAGGGCTCGAACCTGTGCCCACGTGGGATGCCAACATTTCAGGCAGCAGCTTTACCTGCTATGCTACAGCCCCAGTTCAAGGTTCACTAATCTTTTTTTAAAGATTTATTTATTTTACTTGAAAGGTGGAGTTGCAGAGAGGAAGAGGCAGAGAGAGAGAGATTCCATCTACTGTTTCACTGCCCAAATGGCTGCGACAGCTGGAACTGGGCTAGTCTAAAGCCAGGAGCTTCTTCTGGGTCTCCCATGTGGGTACAGTGCGCAAGCACTTGGGCCATCATCCACTGCTTTCCCAGGCACATTAACGGGGAACTGGATCAAAAGTGGAGCAGACAGAACTTGAACCTGCACACACATGGGTTGCTTTTGCTGCAGGCACTAACTTAACCTGCTGTGCTACAGCACTGGCCCCCTAAGGTTTACTAATACAGAAAATGCAAAGTAAACTTAATCTTAAATGATTCATACATATGCATTTAATGGATACCTCAAGGGCCTGTGTGGTGGCACAACAGATTTAGCTACAGCTTGCAACACTGGCATCCCATGTTGAAGTGCTTGTTTGATCTGGGCTACTGTGATGTGGAGCTTTCTGATTGGTGCTCCTGTGAAGGCAGTATCCCAAGTACTTGGCCCCCTACGGCCCATGTGGGAGACCAGGATGGAGTTCTGACTCCTGGCTTCTGCCCAGCCCAGACCTGGCTGTTGTGGCTGTTTGAGCAGTGAACCAGCAGATTGAAGATCTCTTTCTCTCTATCTCTTCCTCTCTCTCTCTGTCACTCTTTCAAATAAATAAATAAAGCATGAGAGTTTTAATTTACTCAGTTGCTTTAAAAGTATGTTTGTATCTCCTATTTCTAGTTTGTTCCTCCTGTGTAATGCAAGAGAGGGTCAGTAGCAGTCCTGCTGCCTTCACAGGAAATTCCTGGTATTTGGATCTCTGCTCGCCTTTGAGGACTTCCCATTTATGTATTATTTGTACCCTGAAAACTGTTTTTGCTGGTCTTTGCTTTTTATTGTGTTATTATTCATACAGAACCACAATATCTTAATTTAGAAGGAAGGAAAGGTAGTTGCTAAAAAGTGAGAGAAAATGATCAGATGGTTTGAGACTGGATGCCATAACATGTCAACATTTGCCTAACAGTGGTAAACTGGAGTGCTAGTCTGTACTTGTTAGAGCATGGTGTTTTTCTCCCTTCAGATCTCAGTGTGTGAATCATAAAGGTTATTGAATTTTTTTTAACTTCTTAAAGGAGGAAATAAAAAATTTCGACAGCTATTCTAAAAGAACTGAGTTTATACATTTGTCACTAGAATACTATTTTTAGTTGAATAGTAGCTTGTAATTGTCATTACTGTAGTTTACAGAATTCACAAGCTGCTGTGGTTTTGAGTGTTGTTCTTAAGACTGTAGTTAGTGACCCACCAGGTTTTAATTGCTAGGAAACTTCAGAGAACGTGAAAAAGTTTTGGTTACGGCTAGAAAATATGCATTTTTGCTTTCCTCAAAATTGGCATCAGAGACAACTGAATGATAGCAGAATGCTTTGGAAATATGCTCTCTAAAGCCTAGCTATGATTAAAACACCATAATAACTAGGATGTGATAGTTTCTCTTTTGTCGTTGAACTCTGTGGCAGGAGAAAACTTCAGCATAATCCCTAAGAAAAATATAAAAATGTAACTGATTAAATAGAGAATTTGAAAAATGGAATGTGGATGACAAATTGAGAAACACATGTATAGGTTTGACATGATTGTAATTTCCTTGTTAGGATTTTTCAGGTCAGGTGGTTTTCTCTTCTTGACAAATTTAAACAAATTTATTTTTTAAATGTCATTTGTATTTATCTACAATTTATAACTAGTTTTTCTTTTGAAAGAGTGAAATAATGCCAAGCCCCACTTTAATGCAATATAAAGCTTGCAAATTTGAGCTCTCCAACGTCAAGAAGCAAACAGTGAGTGTACTAATTTCTAAATTACTAGTTAGGCTTCTAAATGTATGTGTTTTTCATACAGCAGAGCATTACAGAGCCATCTGTATTGTTGGTATTTCACTGAGTGTTTGCCATTGTTTAGTACTGTTTGTCTCTGCATTTATTCAATATTACCGTATGTTATAATCTCTAGACCAGAGTAGAGCATCCGGCAAGGAGAGACTTCTAAGTAGGAGCCAAGATAAACAGTGGGAGATGAAGCTGCTATAACATTTTGTGGACGGCAGTTGCAAAATGATTTTTGAGAATTATACATAGTAAATGGGAAAGTAGGTCACACCTCATTTTTTGTGAGGTCATTTTTGTACCCAACTTTAGAGTAGTTTTCTTATACTGGATGAGCAAAGTAGACATTTATAAATGGTATGGAAATTATTTTAAAATAATGGTTTAAATTATTAAGCAGCTTTGTATTTATTTCTATTTTCTGTGATAGGATTTTTTAAAAGAAAACTATTAGAGTAATTAAATACACTTTAGATCATTTCTTTTAAAAAATTATTTATTTGAAAGGCAGACTTACAGAGAGAAAGGGAGAGAGAAAGAGATCTTCCATTTGCTGGTTCACTTTCCAAATGACTGCAATGATCAGGGCTGGGCCAGGCTGAAGCCAGGAACCAGGAGCTCCATCCAGGTCTCCCTGGTGGGTGCAGGAGACCAATCACTTGGATCATCTGCTGCTTTCCCAGGCACATTAGTGGGGAATTGAATTGGAAGTGGAGCAGCCAGAAATTGAACTAGTACCCATATGAGATGCTGGCGTTGCAGGCAGTGGCTTAAACCTGCTATGCCACAATGCTGACCCCTAATGATTTCTTCTGATGGGAGGGCGTATATAACTAAGAGATAGACATGAATTTGTGGTTTTGGTTTATTCTCATCAAACTTTATACCTGGTGTTAGTAAGCAGGTAAACTAGAGTGTTGTTTTCCTTTTCTGACCACCTTACTGCTAGCTCGCGATTTAATCATCAAGAACAAGTTTAATGGCCAGCGCCGCGGCTCACTAGGCTAATCCTCCACCTAGCGGCGCCGGCACACCGGGTTCTAGTCCCGGTCGGGGCGCCAGATTCTGTCCCAGTTGCCCCTCTTCCAGGCCAGCTCTCTGCTGTGGCCCGGGAGTGCAGTGGAGGATGGCCCAGGTGCTTGGGCCCTGCACCCCATGGGAGACCAGGAAAAGCACCTGGCTCCTGGCTCCTGCCATCGGATCAGCGCGGTGCGCCGGCCGCAGCGCACCGGCCGTGGCGGCCATTGGAGGGTGAACCAACGGCAAAGGAAGACCTTTCTCTCTGTCTCTCTCTCTCACTGTCCACTCTGCCTGTTAAAAAAAAAAAAAAAAAAAAAAAAAAGAACAAGTTTAACTAGCAATTTGGGGAAATTTAGGGGTAAAGAATGTATGGCTTCTACCATTCAGAAAAAAAAAGAAAATGTACCATAACCTGGGTCTTTTTCAGAGTCTTTTTTTTTTTTTTTGTAAAATGTGAAACTGAAACAGCTTACAAAAGGTGGCAGTGTGGGTTGACTCCTTGAAATGAAAGATAACATTTATCGATTATTTATTGTATACTTAGATAAAATGAAAATCTATTGAGGGAGTTGTAAGAATTTGGGATGAGGGCTGGCGCTGTGGCTCACTTGGCTAATCCTACGCCTGCGGCGCCAGCACCCCAGGGTTTTAGTCCCGGTTGAGGTGCCAGATTCTGTCCCAGTTGCTCCTCTTCCAGTCCAGCTCTCTGCTGTGGCCTAGGAAGGCAGTGGAGGATGGCCAAGTCCTTGGGCCCTGCACCCGCATGGGAGACCAGGAAGAAGCACCTGGCTCCTGGCTTCGGATTGGCACAGTGTGCCGGCCGTAGCAGCCATTTAAGGGGTGAACCAACGGAAGGAAGACCTTTCTCTCTGTCTCTCTCTCTCACTGTCTAACTCTGCCTGTCAAAAAAAAAAAAAAAAGAATTTGGGATGAGATGGGTGATGTAACTGAGCATTGACTATAGTTCTCTCTTTGAGAGAAAAAATATTTTAAAACGGATTATATAGTTCTTAGGATTTAATTTTTTTAAGATTTATTTATTTATTTGAAAGGCAGAGTTACACAGAGAAAAGGAGAGGCAGAGAGAGAGAAAGAAAGGTCTTCCATCTGTTGGTTCACTCCCCAGTTGGCCACAACAGCCGGAGCTGCGCCCATCCAAAGCCAGGAACCAGGAGCTTCTTCCATGTCTCCCATGTGGGTGCAGGGGCCCAATGACTTGGGCCATCTTCTACTGCTTTTCCCAGGCCATAGCAGAGAGCTGGATTGGAAGTGGAGCAGCTGGTGCTTGAACCAGCGCCCATATGGGATGCCGGCACTGCAGGCCACAGCTTTACCCACTATGCCACAGTGCCAGCCCCAAGAATTTAATTTTAAAAAGTATATAATTTCATGTGGAGGAAGCTTTTCATTATTCAGAATTATTTCTTAGATCATTCCACTCAGGGAGAAGTGGCAGTACAATAGCATTACATCTAGTGGGACTTGGCTTAGTTATAACCCTATACCTTGACCCAGTATATTATTGTAAGTCCTTAATAATGATCATTGCAATCATAATAAATATTCTACTGACCTTTCATATGATATTCATATCTGTTATATCAAATCTCCTTGTTTGACTTTCATATCAAAACTGTTAAGCCATGTCTTGGTCAGTCATTGTGGTCCCATAAGCTTACATTACCTGGGCCTGGCATTGTGGCCTAGTGGGTTGACATCCCATAGGGGCCCGGTTCAAGATCAGCTGCTCCACTTCCAATCCAGCTCCCTGCTAATGTGCCTGGAAAAAGCAGCAGAAGATGGCCGAAGTACTTGGGCCCCTGCAACCACGTGGGAGACTTGGAAGAAGCTCTGGGCTCCTAGCTTCAGCCTGGCATAGCCTCGGCCTTTGTGGCTATTTGGGGAGTGACCAGTAGAAGGAAGGTTCTCTCTCTCTCTCTCTCTCTCTCTCTCTCTCTCTTTCTCTCTTTCTCTCTTTCTCTCTTTCTCTCTCTCTTTCTCTGTCTCTTCCCTTCTCTCTATAACTCCGCCTTTCAAATAAATAAACATAATAAAATAAAAATCTAAAGAAAAGATTACATTGCCAGGCATGGGCAGTGTGGTGTGGCAGGTTAAGCAATCTGCATGCAACAACAGTATCGTACATCAGATAGGCAGTTCAAGTCCTGGCTCTCCACTTCCTATCCAGCTCCCTGCTTATATGCCTAGGAAGGCAGCTGAAGATAGCTGAAGTGCTTAGACCCTAGCCACCCATGTGGGAGACCTAGATGGAGTTCCAGGCTTCTGGCTTCAGCCTGTCCCAACCCTAGTCATTTTCATCGTTTGTGGAGTGAACTAGTGGATGGAAGCGTGCTCTCGCTCACACACTCATGTGTACGCGCTCTTTCTTTATCTCTCTTACTCTCTCTTATCTATCTCTCCCTCTCTGTAAATCTGCCTTTCAAAGGAATAAATAAATATTTTAAAAAGTAAGGTTATATTGCCTGGACAGGTCTTGTGTCCAGGTCAGTGAGTTGAGCCATCCCTTGGGATGCCTGCATTCCATATTAGGTGCCTGGTTTGAGTACCAGCTCCTCTTCACGGATCCAGCTTCTTGCTAATGGTGGCCTATATACATGGGCCCCTGCCACCCATGCAGAACACCTGGATGGAGTTCCTGGCTCCTGACTTCAGCCTGGCCCAGCCCTAGATGTTGTAGGCATTTGGGGAATGAACCAGAAAATGAAAAATCTTTATCTTTCCCTCTCTCCCTCCATTTTTCTGTCCCTCTATTTTACAAAAATAGGTAAATAACATCTTTTTAAAGAGATTTTGTAGAAGTTTGGTACAGCAAACTATGGTTAAAATTTTGTGGGTTTTGGTATAGCTTTAAATGTTTCTTTGAACAGTATTACTATTTAAACTTTGATTGTGTTTGTGAAGGAATATAGTGAGGTGTTAAGGCCTTGAATAGTTAGATAAATTTTGACATAATTTTGTGGTATGTGAACATTATAGTTATAAAGGATATAGGTATTTATTGAGCAAGCTGGACTATATTAAATTTTTTTAAAGATTTATTTCGAAAGAGTTAACAGAGAGAGAGGGAGAGACAGAGATCTTCCATCCACTGGTTCACTCACCAGGTGACCGCAACAGCCAGCACTGGGCCAGGTGGAAGCCAGGAGCTTCTTCCAGGTCTCTCATGTGACAGCCAACACATGAACCAGCACCCATATGGGAAGCTAATGTTGCAGGCAGCTACGACACTGGACCCTAGTAAATTTCTTTACATTTTTTCTTTATTATTTTATAAGCAAGCCCTGAATTGAATAAATTATGATTTTTCCCTATGTGATTTTTGTTTCAGAAATATGGCTACACGCACCTTTCTGCAGGAGAACTGCTTCGTGATGAAAGGAAGAATCCAGATTCACAGTATGGTGAACTCATTGAAAAGTACATTAAAGAGGGGAAGATTGTGCCTGTCGAGATAACCATTAGTTTATTAAAGCGGGTAAGGAATCTGAACACAAACCAATTCAAACCAGCAAGGAAACAGAAATTTAATCTACCTTTCATTTTAAGTAATGAGATTTTCTTGCTAGTAGAAGATGGTCATGGACTTGGAGCGTGGCAGAACTGGAAACTGTACTTTCACCTGGGGAGAAATTGGATAGTAGCAAGGCTTTCCTGCCTTGGTCTAGGAACAGCTATAACTCAACCTAACGTTCATATGTATGCACGTGGCTTTTCCTTCTCAACATTCACTTATTCTCCCTTTCTTCTTTATCCCCCTTTTCTTCTCTTTCCCTCTCTCTTTTTTTTTTTTTTTTTTTTTGGTTTGTTTTTGTAAGCATTCTTATTCTTTCTCTTTTTTTTTTTTTAATTGAATTTTTACTTATTTGAAAGGCGGAGTGACAGAGAGAGACAGATCTTGCATTTGCTGGGTCCCTCCCCAAAATGTGGGCAACAGCCAGGGCTAAAGTCAGAATCCAGGAGCTGGAAACTAAGAACTTAATCCAGCAATCTCACAGAGGTGGCAGGGACACAGCAACTTGTGCCGTCACCTGCTACCTCCCAGGGTGCACATTAGCAGGGAGTGAGAATCAGGAGTGGAGCCAGGACTTGAATCCAGGCTCTGATATGGAATGAAGTCTCTCCATGTGGCATCTTAACTGCTGGGCCAGACGTCTGCCTCCTCTTTTTTCTTACTTTTACCATCAGTAGAACCTCCTAATTAGTCGTTTAGCCTTTAATCCATCCTTGTCCCTTCTAATTCATCATACTTGGTATAGTTACAATCTTCTTTTTTCCTAAAAGGCAATATAACCCTGTTATTATCTTACTTAAAATTCATAAATGATCTTACATTGCTTCTGTAATAAAATTCAAAAAATCCTTTATGTGGCTTAAGACTTTCTTCATTAGTCTTGCCCCTGTTTTCTTTCCTATCATATCTCCCACCACTTTCTTCACATGTCCTAAGATTCAGCTTACTTCAGATTCATCAATGCTGCTGTTATGTTCTCCCATTTCTTTTTTGTTTTTAAGATTTATTTATTTATTTGAAAGGCAGAGTTACAGAGAGGCAGAGGCAGAGAGAGAGAGAGAGAGAGAGAGAGAGAGAGAGAGTCTTCCATCCACTGGTTCACTCCCCAGTTGGCTGCAACGGCTGGAGCTGGGCTGATCCGAAGCCAGGAGCCAGGAGCTTCTTCTGGGTCTCCCACTTGGGAGCAGGGGCCCAAGGACTTGGGCCATCTTTTTATTGCTTTCCCAGGCCATAGCAGAGAGCTGGATCAGAAGTGGAGCAGCCGGGTCTCGAACCAGCACTCATATGGGATGTTAGCACTGCAGGCGAAAGCTTTACCCACTACGCCACAGTGCTTGCCCCTGTTTTCCCATTTCTGAGCCATAATACATCTTTCCACCCTCCAGGAGCCACATTATGCTCACAAAATCAGGTCTGGCCTTGCCAAGGCAACTGCAGATGGGATTTGAAATTCAATAAGTCTATAACAGGCTAATTTTTAAGTTGTTAATTTTGTATGGCCCATGATAATGGTATAAATATCCAAATGGTCCTTTGTAGAAAAAAGATTCCCTACTCCTGCTTTAGAGGAAACACTGATTCCTGACTTGCTTGCCATTTATATTTAGGTTTCATCTGTGGCCACCTCTTTGATAAAGGTCTCTGGCAGTTTCTCAGGCATTTTGCACTTCGTTGTTTTGTCACGGCACCATTTACATGCCTCATCATAGAACTTAACACATCTGTGTGTACTTATTTGTCACTCAGTGGACTGCAGGCTCCCCAGGGACAAGAGCCATGACCCCACTCTTCATGTTCCTTAATAGTAGGCCTTGAATGTGTGTTGAGTGACTATAACATTGGTGTGCCTTCTTCTGATGTTTTCTACTCCTGTCAGTGGGGTCCAAAGCATTTGGTGATTATTAGAGGGAAAACTAGATACTGAGATAAAGCCAACCCTCAGATAAAGTAATCAGGGGTCCTGACAGCCATTGCTCTGTCTCATGAGCCAGTAAAGCTTGTGCACGGAGGGTAATATCAGCATGCTTTGGAATAGAAGCTCATTTGTGATTTGTCAGAGTCAAGCATCTGTGCTAATCCTGTGATGAGTGGAAGTGGCAAGGACTTGGAGATTGCAATTTGCATCTCCCATTTACATATTCTCATATTGCAGGCTTTCAAAGAGGTTAGTGGAATATGTTATTCTTGACATCTTCCTGAAATTGCTACCTGTTTGGGGGCAACTAGTGGGATTTAGGTTTAATTAGCTCCAGTTTAAAAAAAAAAAAAAAAAAGCATATAGGAGGTGGTCATGGTGGGCATCATGGTGCAGAGGTTAAGTTGCAGCTTGTAGCCAACGTTGTTGGCATCCAACATTGGAGTGCCGGTTCGGGTCCCAGCTACTCTTCTTCCAATCCAGATTCCTGCTGATTTGCCTGGGAAGGCAACAGATGTCCCAAATATCCCACTGTCAATATGAGAGACTAGGATGGAATTCCAGGATTCTGGCTTCAGCCTGGTCCAGGCCCAGCTGTTGTGGACATTTGGGCATGTACCAGTGAATAGAAGATCTCCCTGTCTCTCCCTCTGTGTGACTCTGCTTTTTAAATAAATCTTTAAAAATAAATAATTAATCCTACACTAAATTAGTACTAACAATTTTCTTTATATTTGTCCAAAACATTTTGCTGTTAGACTTGAATTATAGCAGAACTGAGTACTTGTAGAAGCAGCTTACTTCCTAATACAGCTAAGTGACTTGGGAAGGGCAAAGAAAAGTATCAGGGTCTCAGTTTATGAGGCAAAAATATTGATTAGTGATTAGTTTCCTTTTATTACTACTGATTGTTTACTCATAATCTTGTGAATGTTTGTGTGTATGTGGAAGTTGTTGTATATGCTTACTATAGAAATTTTGGAAACTACAGAAAAAGTTGCATGTGTGTACAGTATGAGAGGAGCACATATCCATAATCCCATCATTGACTTATTTATTTCTTGTCTACTTTTTTCCTGTGCATCTTTCACTCTTGACTTGTGGCTTAAAGAATAATAATACTTGTAAAACAAACACTCATCTAAATACAACCTTGCTTAACCAAAACCTTGTTTTGCTAGTGTTGAACCTGAGATTTCTTTTTCCTTTAGGAAATGGATCAGACCATGGCTGCCAATGCTCAGAAGAACAAATTCTTAATTGATGGATTTCCAAGAAATCAAGACAACCTTCAAGGTTGGAACAAGACTATGGATGGGAAAGCAGATGTATCTTTTGTTCTGTTTTTTGACTGTAATGATGAGGTAATGAAAATCTTCATCTGCCCACATAGACTTTAAACGACTGAGGATCAACTGTTAGAAAAGCAAAGTGATTTTCTTGAATTGATAGATTGGATGGACACAGCAGCACTTCTTTCTGTTGGAGTATTTAAAACTATTTGGCATCAGAAACCTTGTAGATTTAAAAGTTGCTTTATTTTTAAAATAAGAATCATTTAAAAGTAGGTATTGATGTGCACAATAATGTTAGATAATGAAACCAAATCATTTTCTTAAGGATGCACTGTTATCAGAGAGTATCTTGCCTTAGGATATTGTTTATTGGAAAAGAAACACATTTCTGGGAAGTTGGTAAACTTTCTATCTTAAAGAAATGTAAGGCTGGCGCTGGGGCTCACTAGGCTAATCCTCCGCCTTGTGGCGCCGGCACACCCGGTTCTAGTCCCGGTCGGGGCACCGGGTTCTTTCCTGGTTGCCCCTCTTCCAGGCCAGCTCTCTGCTGTGGCCAGGGAGTGCAGTGGAGGATGGCCCAGGTGCTTGGGCCCTGCACCCCATGGGAGACCAGGAGAAGCACCTGGCTCCTGCCATCGGATCAGCGCGGTGCGCCGGCCGCGGCAGCCAGTGGAGGGTGAACCAACGGCAAAAAGAAGACCTTTCTCTCTGTCTCTCTCTCTCTCTCTCACTGTCCACTCTGCCTGTCAAAAAAAAAAAAAAAAAAAAGAAAAAGAAAAAAAAGAAATGTAGATAGCCTAATTTGTTTTCTATGAGTAAAATGATCTGGAAAGAGGCAAGAAAGTGTTCTTTTTCTTTCTGGCATTCCTCATAACATACGCAGAGATACCTTTGGATAACTAAATGGATTTCTCGGAACCATTTAATTAAAAGACCTGACTCTTGACAGCTGCTGTAATATAAATTTCATTAAGTTAATGCCAACAGCCTGAGTGCATAAGAATCTAAAGTGGTGCCTTGAAAGAAGCTGGCTATTCTTAGGCTGAGTTGCAAATGTTCCTCTGCTGGACTTGCTGCAGCCTGTGAGTTGTAAAATGTTGCTCTCTTCTTCCAATCCCCAAAAATATGTTTTCACTTATTCTTCAAAGTTAACTTTAGAATGTTACCACAGCTTTATAACTAAGGAATGTTTATTCACAATTAACAAGGGATGCCTCATTCAAATGCAAATATGTTGACTCTTAAACATTTGGATATTTATAGAATTATCAAAAAGTAAGCGAAAATGGAACCAGGTTTGAGTGAAGCATATAATTCATACCTAATAAGTTAATAACATATCCGAGATGGAACCAGACACATACTGATCTTCTTTTTATTGCGGTTTGAAAAAAATACACACAGGAAAAACTGAGTCATGAATGAGTTCTTACTATGCTCTGTACTTATTTAACCTAGTTTATATAAGTTGAACCACATGTTTAAATTTAAAAGAACTTTACATGTTGATTAATGAATTAGACATATTCAGTTTAATGTGGGGTTCTTTTTGTAATCTCTTAGAACTTTATTTTTCTTTTCAGGTTAAGAGAATGTCAAATTCACTATTTTTGAAGTAACTTTGTGTATCTCTTTGTAGATCTGTATTGAGCGATGTCTTGAGAGGGGAAAGAGTAGTGGCAGGAGTGATGACAACAGAGAGAGCTTGGAAAAGAGGTACTTTGCATATGACCCCTCTAAACCCCAGTGTGTAACCTGAGTGTCGCATTAAGTCCTGCCCCATTTTGGTCCAGAAGAAGAAAATAACATGCTGAAGTATGTGAGCTGGCTTCTGTAAGGAGCTGATGAGTGAGTCAGCGGTGTCAGTTTTGGTGCTGTTCTCTGAACTGGCCTATAACACAGAGGACAAAGGATGTTTACCTAGAACACTGCAATATTCGTTTCTTTTACAGAATTCAGACTTATCTTCAGTCAACAAAGCCAATTATTGACTTATATGAAGAAATGGGGAAAGTCAAGAAAATAGATGCTTCTAAATCTGTTGATGAAGTGAGTATCCCTTGCCTGCCTTTGAGGGGAAAAAGAAGTCACGTAAAAGTGTGTTTGTTCCTTTTGGGGTAGGCAGGAGAAAAAGAAATACTGTGACAGATTAGTTAGTTTTCAAGACATTTGAGACTAAATGAAGAATTAGTTTTTTCTCCTTTTTGAATGTCAGAGTCTGAAATGGGTTTTATAACTTCAGACTTTTCCTGAGAAGTGAGTGGTTTATTAATTCCAAACCTCTTTTCCCAAGCACTGGAAAATTGGCATTTTGAGTACTGTACTGTGATTTGGCTCATGTTCATTTTTTAAATCTGCAATGTGAATGGCAGGTCATCTAGCTCAGGAGCCCCAGATGCTTCTTCTGTTCCATCCCAAACAGCCCAGAGCGGCCGTGTTTCCATGACTCATCACTTCTCTTCCTTCAGTGAGGCAGTGATCTCTAAATTGTAGTTTGCAAGTCCATGGTGGCCGGCAGATATTTCTTGCACCTCTTAATTCACCTAATTCCCTTTCTCTGATTTCTTGAATCTCCTTCCTTTTATATTAAAATAGAAAAGAAAGATCTAGAGGAAGAAGATTTGGTGAATCTTTTTTAATTCATTGCCGCTTCCTGTAGACATGAATAATGCCTGAGAAGGCTTAGTGTTTTAGAATCAGAATTAAGAAGATGAGCCAGTTCAGTTTACATTTTGTAAAATTTTTGGTAGCCTAGCAAGAAATGTTTTATTCTAAAAACACTAGTAAAATTGAACGCCACACATTTGTAATGTTATATAAGTTATTTATGTCTGAAGTGAAATAGATGAAACTAAGAAATTACGATTTGAAAATTTATATAAAGTTGACTATTTTTAACAGAAATTTAGCTATATGGTATTTTAATAATATCTTCATTTAAAATTCTATTTTCCTTTACAGGTTTTTGATGAAGTTGTGAAAATTTTTGACAAAGAAGGCTAACTCTAAACCTGAAGGCCTCCTTGAAATCATGCTTGAATATTGCTTTGATAGCTGCTATCACAAACCCTTTTGAAGGCAATTTTAATCTTTCAAAATTACATCTCAGATTAATGGCTGGAAAGTATTTAGTTAAAGACAAATTAAATTCTTTGTTTGTTTTGGTCACAGGACTAGACAGTGAATTCAGGTTTAACTTAATCTTAGTTATGGTGCTCACAAAACAAAGAAGGGTATCAGCTAGTCCTTTGTTTTTATTCAAAAAAATCCCTTTTATAGTCTGTGCCTTCTGTGAGCAAGACTTTTTAAATATGCATGTTTAGTAATTACAACATGTTAGGATTAGGGACTCCCACTTCCTGTTTTCTTGCAGGTTTTAAATTTCCAATCTGTTAAGTGAATTTGTGGACCAAATTTCAAAGGAACTCTGTGTAGTCAGTCCTTGCACAATGTGCTTGGTAAACAAACTCATAAAACGGATTCCTACCAATGTTTTAGTATTTAGCAAATAACTGACCATTTGCTATAGAAGGGTAAGAAAGTTTAGGCTTTGTTTTATTATAATTTGTACAAAGTTGTATGACAGGGCACACTCTTTGCTTCCAAGAGTTGGGTTGGGGGTCCTGAGGGTTCTGAGAGCCTGGCAGAATTATCAGCTTTATTCTGATATAATCTGAGGGTATGGGGCAAGGACCGCTTCTAATGGCTTGTGTTCCTTGTACTCTGTGATGTGATGTTTATGATTGTATGGAGCTTGATAAAATTCCAAGTGGTGGAACTTTGACACACATGTGCTAGATTTATGCTAAAACAATTCAGTTCTCATTTTAGTTAACACTTCAAAGTTTTTGTTTGTTATCTATACTAAATGTAGGGGTAGGGTAAATTAGAAGAAGCAATTTAATGGTTAAAGTTCCCATTTGTATTTTATTTTCTTGAATACTTTTTTCATAGTTATTTGTTTAAGAAAATTTAAAAATCATTGCACTTTGATCATAAAAATAATAAATATATCATAAATGTTTGATTCCCTTCTTGGCTACTTTTATTCAGTAATTTTTTTTTTTTTTTTTGGCATCATGTTGAAACATCAAAAAAACCTCTGAGAAATTTGTCTTTTCCTTTCTTTTCTTTTCTCTCTTTCACTAATGCTAAGTTGCAGCCAAGATTTTCAATAGGAAATTTCTGAAAATGTTTCTCATTTTCAGCACTTATAGTGTTTGGTACACAGGGTTAAATAGGGCAAGGGAGTTTTTCCTTGTATAATTAGATTTTATATTTAAAGTCACTGGAAATAATAAGGACAAATTAATGGATGTTCTTATATTGTAATGGTCATTTATATCTGTGTGTTAGGAAATTTGCTTATTAATGATAACTTTGTCAACATACTTTCCATGAGAAAACAAGATATTCCTGAGTACTGTAACATGTTGGCTACCAAAATTTGTGTTGAGATCATCTTGTGTTCTTGGAAGAGACTATAATGAGTTTTTTTTTTAATGAGTTCTTTAATGCAGTGTTTCAGTCCACCCAATACAGAGGGGCTTTATTGGTGGATCAAGCAGCCATAGCATGAAGCAAGAGTAAAGACTAAGGTTCTGAGAGCATTCCTACTCACGTGAGTGAGGCAGTCTGTCAGATGGGAGTCTAAATATTTACACTGATGTGAGAACAACCTTAACGTTCTGAAGAAGACTGCTGGTACTAGGTGCTTTCAGCAGATATCTTTCTGTGGCATTGAGACCAGAAACCAAGAAACATGGTAATTACTAAATTATGAGGCTTTGCCTTTTTTTTTTTTTTTTTTTTTTTTGCTTTTAAGTAGAAAAACATGTTGGCAATATTGAATGTTGGAGTTGATTGAGATACATCCGACTTTGCTAGTTTGGTCATTCCATTTGTTAAAGATATAGTTACAAAGAAGTTTTTGAGTTTCTTGAAAGACCCTAATTTGATTCTTGCTATTTTAAAAAAATTAACATTATTTCGTTTCAGTAATGTTGGATATGTATGAATTATTTAGTAAATAATTTCAATAAATTTTGTGCTGTGGCCTTTGTTACTTGCTGGTTCAGATTTCTGTTTTTTTTCAGCATGTTGAAAATCAAGAAGCATAAGATATATATATATATTTTTTAAAGATTTATTTATTTATTTAAAAGGCTGATTTACAGAGAGGGAGAGGCAGAGAGAGGTCTTCCATCCACTGGTTCACTCCCCAAATGGCCACAACGGCAGGAGCTTCTTCTGGTCTCCAACGTGGATGCAGGGGTCCAAGCACTTAGGCCATTTTCTGCTGCTTTCCCAGGCCATAAGCAGAGAGCTGGATCAGAAGAGGAGCAGCTGGAACACAAACCAGTGCCCATATGGGATGCTGGCTCTACAGACAACAGCTTAAACTGCTGTGCACAGCATCAGCCCCAAGAAGTATTGTATTTAACGTGTGAGTCCTCACATGGCAACAGCTCAGTTGAGGATCCAGGAGAATTTTCTGCTCTGTGTACTATGTTTATGCATGACTTTATCCCATTCCTTCAAGAAGTAATCTAGATTGAGGCACAAGTAGTTTATTTTGTTACCTGCTGGAGACATTAATTTGTCTTTTTGAGGGAGTAACTGACAGCAAGCAGTATGTCTGAGAACGTGGGCTTTGTGTGGACCTTGTTAATTTTGGTGGTTGCCAGACATTGTCGTGGTCCCTGAAGATAATTGTGGCTGAGGGTATCAGCCAGAGTAGGTCAGCATCTTTTTCCTGGAGGTATGGAGCTTCATCTTCACATGTATACTTAGCTTGCACTGCTGCTAGCTACAGATGCATTCTCTGCCTTCTAGAAATTTTCTGTCTGAAATGCTGGTATGAATAGACCTTCAGGTGTATTCTGTTGGTTAATTTCAGGCTTTTTTTTTTTTAAGATTTATTTATTTATTTATTTGAAAGGCAGAGATAGGCAGAGAGAGAGAGAGAGGTCTTCCATCCGTTGGTTCACTCCCCAACTGGCCGTAATGGCTAGAGCTGCACCAATCTGAAGCCAGAAGCCAGGAGCCTCCTCTGGGTCTCCCATGTGAGTGCAGGGGTTCAAGGACTTGGGCCATCTTCCACTGCTTTTCCAGACCATAGCAGAGAGCTGGATCAGAAGTGGAGCAGTTGGGACTTGAACCAGTGCCCATAAGGGATGCCAGCACTGCAGACAGCGGCCTTACCCGCCATGCCACAGCGCCAGCCCCAAATTTCAGGCATTCTTACATACTGTATTTCAATTCTTCCTAACTCATCTGCATATTTAAAGCTAAATTCTTACTTCTAAGCATTTTTTAAATAAAAGAAAAGCAGCTCACTTTTGTACCAGAGAAAGGAAAACAATGGTCCTACTCCTCTGTCTCTATTTCCTCATCCCTGTGCTCAGTATACACATTCTTGGATCCAGTTGTGCTTTCTATTGGGTGGGTGCGGTGGTAAGATCATTTGAATAGAAAGGTAGGATTCTGTTAAGTCCAGTGCATTTCATACAAGATGGCTCCTTTAGGAGCTTGTTCCACCAGTACTCCTTGAAAATTACCCACAGTTCCTGTGATCACAAACCACAGTCCTGCTTGCTCCCCTCAGTGAGTATTTTTTTATGAGAATGGGTTTCAGAAATGAGACTTCCTTAACCATCTATTTTCACTTATCTTTAATTTGTGGTTTGAGTAATCTTACGGATTTTTCTGACTTTATATATTTGACTTAAGAAAGTAATTGTTTAATTTGTAGTCATAGCTAAATCATTTTTATATGATACACAGATTATAGCTAATTAGTGAAATAATAGCTAGCATTATAGGCATTATCACAGTCTGTAATCACATTTGTGCAAGGGTTTACCATCTTAAATTAGCTAACTGATTACTAGCAAGCCGGTTTTCAGGGCTGTGGACTCGTGTGATTGGTTTCAAGAGTGTTACAGGTCCTACATCTTCCTCAGGCAGAGTGCCTGTCACCATCCAAGGTATGACAGCAACACCAAAATGATCGTGTTGCCAAAACTGGCTGGCCGTTCAGAATGCCTGAGACATTAGTGATAGTGATACAGCAGTCTGTTAATGCACAGCCGCTGCACTCCACAGCCTCCGCAGGTAAACTGCAATCTAGTGGTTCTGTCACTGTGTTGTGTCTCTGTGTAGTGACTTTCTTACCTCTGTGATCTCATTTGGTTTTCCTAACAATTCTAAGGCAGGTTGCAATGGTGATTTTCCTATTTCATGGATGATTAAATGAAGGCCCAAAAAGTCCAAGTCAGTTGCCTACGATCCGTATAGCTAGATAGTTGTGGCTTTGGAACTGGACCCAGAAATCTGCGCCTGCGAGATCTGCCTCTCATCTTCCTAACAGCCCCTGCTGCCTACCTGGAACAGGGCAGTGTCCTTTAACACCCCACCATGCTTCCTCTGCAGTGGAGCCAGGTACCCTCGTTTATGTTCTTTATTGCTTATATCACCATGGGAAGTTACTGTGTTTACTTAGTGTTGACTCTCCTACTGGATTTTAAGTGTCGGGATGCAAAAATGTCTTTCTGTTCATTCCTGTTTCTCAGTGTCCAGACCAGTGCATATACAGAGTAGGTACCCAGCAAATATTTCACAGAATATAGGAAGCTGGCACTGTAGGTGGCAGCTTTACCTACAATGCACAATGCTGGCTCTAATGCACAGTGATTCTTGATCAACGGAGTCTGAATGGGAATTTAATCTTTGTTCAGTTCTATGTCTCTTCTCTCGATGACCCAGCAAAGTGTGGTAGTCAGCTTTTGATTCAAACGCCTGAGAGGAGCCTCTTAAGAAAGGAAGGTGGCCGGCGCCGCAGCTCACTAGGCTAATCCTCCACCTAGCAGCGCCGGCACACCAGGTTCTAGTCCCGGTAGGGGTGCCGGATTCTTTCCCGGTTGCCCCTCTTCCAGGCCAGCTCTCTGCTGTGGCCCGGGAGTGCAGTGGAGGATGGCCCAAGTGCTTGGGCCCTGCACCCCATGGGAGACCAGGAGAAGCACCTGGCTCTTGCCTTCGGATCAGTGCGGTGCGCCGGCCTCAGCGCGCCAGCCGTGGCGGCCATTGGAGGGTGAACCAACGGCAAAAGGAAGATCTTTCTCTGTCTCTCTCTCTCACTATCCACTCTGCCTGTCAAAAAAAAAAAAAAAAAAAAAAAAACCAAGGAAGGTTTATTTTTATTTTGGCTTACAGTTCTGGAGATTCCTAGTTCCAAGATTGGATGGCCCATTAGCCTGGTATCTGATGTAGGTAGGACACTCTAGGAAGAGATCCTGTGGCAAGACAGGAAGCACACTTGGCTTGTCCAACCAACCTTCTCTCCAAAACTGCCTTCCGAGCACAAGCCTCCAGGGATCTGAAGAGTTCCCTCCCATGGGGCCCACCTCCCAGATACCATAATTAGATCAAGTCTCCAACCTTAATCCATTAGCCACTAACAATGTATTAATCATTAATCATCAAACTAATACTTTGGGGACCAAGCCCCCAATACCTGGGCCTTTGGAGAGCATCCAGAGTTATCCAAACCGCAATACAGAGTAGATTCGTAAGTTTTTGTATTGTGAAAGAAGGAAAATGGGCAGAAGTAGAGCTAGGCCTAGAACCCAGCTCTCCTTTCTCCCCACTTACTCTTCAGCAGCACCATGCTTTGACCTCCGTCATTCCTATCAAGGATTTGGCGGCCGGCGCCACAGCTCAATAGGCTAATCCTCCGTGTCGGGGCGCCGGATTCTGTCCCAGTTGCCCCTCTTCCAGGCCAGCTCTCTGCTGTGGCCAGGGAGTGCAGTGGAGGATGGCCCAAGTGCTTGGGCCCTGCACCCCATGGGAGACCAGGAAAAGCACCTGGCTCCTGCCATCGGATCAGCGTGGTGCGCTGGCCGCGGCGGCCATTGGAGGCTGAACCAATGGCAAAGGAAGACCTTTCTCTCTGTCTCTCTCTCACTGTCCATTCTGCCTGTCAAGAAAAAAATAATAATAAATAAATAAATAAAGGATTTGGGAAGGCAAAGCAGTATTTCGTGATGCTCCAGAACCACTGTTAACTGTGTAGCAGGATTCCATTTGGTGTGCTGAGCTGATATTAAATTACTTCAAATGCTATTTAAAACAAAATGCTTGGGGCCAGCGCTGTGGTACAGCGGGTTAAGCTACTGTCTGCCGTGCCACCATCCCATATGAGCGCTGGTTAGAATCCCAGCTGCTCCACTTCTGGTCCAGCTCTCTGCTATGGCCTGGGAAAGCAGTGGAAGATGGCCCAACTCCTTGGGCCCCTGCACCCATGTGGGAGATATGGATGAAGCTCCAATGTCCTGACTTCGGCTTGGCCCGCCCCTGGCTGTTGAGGCCATATAGGGAGTGAAACAGAAGCCAGAAGATCGCTCTCTCTCCCTCTCTCTAACTCTTTCAAATAAAATATATATTTTTTTAAATTCTCTAGGCTATACCCCCAGAAATTCTGATTTAAATTTTTTTTTGAAAGGCAGAGCATCAGAGAGAGACACACAGATCTTCCATCCACTGGTTCACTCCCCAAATGTCTGCAACAGCTGGGACTGGGCCAGGCCAAGGCCAGGAGCCTGGAAATCAGTCCAGGTCTCATGTGGCAGGGGCCCAAGTACTTACGTCATCACATGCTGTCTCCCAGCATGTGCATTAAGAGAAAACTGGATGGGAAGTGGAGCAGCATCTAGACCTCCCCTCCACACACCTGTCCCCTAATTTTGAAGGCTCGCCAGTGGTTGCGAGTGGTCTCAGATTTCAGAGTGTGCTAGAATCATCTGGAGAGCTTGTAAACCCAGATGCTGGACCCAGCTGGTTCAGCAGAGCTGGGGTGGGGTCCAAGTGCTTGTATTTATTTTCTTCTTCTTCTTCTTTTTTTTTTTAAGTTTTATTTATTTGAGAGGTAGAGTTACAGACAGAGGGGGAGAAAGGTCTTCCATTCACTGGGTCACTCCCCAAATGACCTCAACGTCTGGATCTGAGCCAGTCAGGAACCAGGAGCTTCTTCCTGGTCTTCCATGCAGGTGCAGGGGCCCAAGCACTTGGGCCATCTTCTGCTTTCCCAAGCCATAGCAGAGAGCTGGATCGGAAGAGGAGCAGCCAGGACTCGAACCGGTGCCCACAGGGGATACTGGCACCACAGGCAGCAGCTTTACCCACTACGCCACAGCACTGGCCCCAAGCATTTGTATTTTTTTTTAAAAAGATATATTTATTTATTTGAAAGTCAGAGTGAGAGAGAGTCTCCCATCCACTGGTTCACTCCCGAATTGGCCACAACGGCCAGAACAGCACTGATCCGAAGCCAGGAGCTTCTTCCAGGTCTCCCATGTGGTGCAGGGCCCAAGGCCTTGGGACATCTTCTACTGCTTTTCCAGGCCATAGCAGAGAGCTGGGTCAGAAGTGGAGCAGCTGAGAGTCGAACCGGCACCCATATGGGATGCTGGCACTGCAGGCAGTGGCTTAACCCACTAGGCCACAGCACTGGCTCCTCATTTGTATTTCTTAAAAAGTTCCAGGTGATGCTGATATTTACCTTTTGAGAAGCACTGTTACCAGGGCAGAAATTGGAAACTAACAACTTTGCAACAAGGGACCAGGTCTTGTGTGAGTATCCTTAGTGCCTAGCATAGAGTGGCTGTTATTGTTTGGAAGAATTGATGCTTGGTAACAACCTTAATGGAAGCCCACACGGCAGACAGTTGCCTAGTCTGCCATCCCTGAAGCTGACAGATGTGGACGGAGAAGTACTGCGAGAGGAGCTGAGGTGTTCGCCCACTACAGGGCTTGTTGAATAGATACCAACTTATCATAGTGGGGGCCACCTTTTAATTCAGCTGCCACTGTCTTAAAGGGTGAAGGGAGGGAGCCCATGAAACCACCGTCACTGCCTCCAGGCCTCTAAAAGGAGACAGCATAGATGTATTCAGTGTGAGCTTGAGGGCACAGCTAGGGCAGTGGAAGCAATATAAAGAACCAATGTGAGAGCTGTGCCTAGGGTTGGTGCAGAGGGTGAGGCCACTGCCTGTGATACCATTATCCTGTATGGGCACTGGTTCGAGTCCTGGCTGCTCCACTTCTGATCCAGCTCTCTGCTAATGCTCCTGGGAAACAGCAGAGGAGGGTCCAAGTACTGGGGCCCCTATACTCACTCGGGGAAACCTGCTAGAAGCACCTGGCTCCTGATTTTGGCCTGGCGCAGTCCTGGCAGTTGCAGCCATTTAGGGAGTGAACCAGCAGATGGAAGATCTGTCTTCCCCTCTTTCTCTAACTGTATGTAATTTTTTTTTTTTTTTTAGAAGGAAAGCTGTGCCTCAAGCATTGGACTGCCTGAGGACATGATGAGTTCCCTGTCCCAAGAAGTGTGCAAGCAGAGCCTGGATGCCTATTGGCAAAATGTTTAATTCGTAGTCATCCAGGACTGAGAGTCTGTGGTTTGAGGAGGACCACCCTGGTCAAGTTGCAGCTGTGAAGTCTGTCCACCTGCAACCCCAGCCACATTGCATGGACCTTCCTGAAACCATGGCGTGGGAACTCCCTGTCCATAGATGGGGGGAGGGAAAGCTAAAGAGCATCATGTTCTTCCCATAAGGACTCAGATGCTGAGGATGTTCCTTATGCCTCCTGGGTGCTCTCACCAGTGTCTAGGATAGGGAGGGAGGTGCTCAACAAAGTTTGCGGGCGATAGTGCTGCTGGGGGCCAGGAGGTGCCCGGGTTGTACTGGGCAAGAGAAATGTGTGGTCCAGTAGACAGACACAGCACTAGCAAAAAGATGGCAGCGGGGGATGGCGAAATGCAAATGTAATGGAAAAACCTTTAATAGCAGGTAAAGGAATGTGGCTTTTGTCCTGTGTTTATCTAGCTGAGTCCAGACTAGAAAGTTGGGCGGCTGTGAGGCAGGATGAGTCAGCTTGACAAAGGCTTTTCAGATCTTGGAGGCTGCTCTCCTGTTTTTCTCCTCTTCTTCCTCCTCACTGTAAGCTGTCCCTTGAGTTATATTCTGAAAGCCTTAATGGTTTTTCCATCTCACTAGGGACAGTTTGCAAACCCTCTTTGGCTTGGCCTGGATTGGGTCTGGGCCCAGGGCAAGCTGGGGAGAGGAGGTGGGTCCCAGCAATAAGCAACCCACAGAATTGTGTCTGTTATTTAAGAAAAGTTTCTGGGTTTTCGGCTAATTGCAAAAATACATAATGGATGCTTTTTGCATCTGCTAGTTATTCTGGAACAGGCCTGCATCCAAGAGCAAACTTTAAACAAACAATAAGATTATGGAGCTTAACTATTTCAATGTGTAACAGAAAAGAAAGCCAAGCCCCAAAAAGTTACATTAACACATGCACTCAGACACAAGCATACATGAGATCACAGCGACAGATACACACACAAACATAGATGCACGTTTTGGCACTAGTCTGCCCATGAGTGTTTGCATACTAGCACCCAGTCCATATATGCACACAACTCACACACATGTGCCCATAGAAAGCAACACACATACTCAGACATGTACGCGAATGCCTATGTGTACCTTCATACACGTGTATACACCTACACATTTGACACCACAAGCATAC
This sequence comes from Oryctolagus cuniculus, assembly GCF_964237555.1. NCBI lineage: Eukaryota > Metazoa > Chordata > Mammalia > Lagomorpha > Leporidae > Oryctolagus > Oryctolagus cuniculus. The sequence goes on along the minus strand of NC_091438.1, from coordinate 125,483,412 downwards.
GATCAATCCCAGACACAGATGTATTCACACAAATCATTTTTCCTGCAGTGAGTGATCCTCCTGAAAGGGAGAGTGTGTCCTTCCCACCCAGAAATGAATGAGTGAGGCGCTACACTCCATCAACTGGGCACTGCCAGATCCTGGGTGGTGTCCAGTGTAGTTCTCAGAGTGGCCACCAAGGGGCGCCCAGGACCCACATTTCCCTGGTTCTGTTGGCTGGTCAATTGTTTCTGCACTCCCCTTCCTGTTCCAGATCCCTGTACAGAGCTGGGAGGCTCCTTGCTCCCAACCAGCAACCTCCCAGGATCTCCTGTGCTCATCCTCATCCCCTGCTCCAGCCACTGAAACAACCGCAACTCCCCTCTCCTCCTTCCCACTGGAGCTCCCTACCTGTCCTGTCTCTGCTCCTTGGATAACTAGAACTGTCGGGTGGCTTCCACCTAAAGCTGCTTCCTCGGGAGCAGCTATCAAAACCCCACCTATTTTCAGTCTATTTTAGTATCTCCCAGTGCAGCATTGCCAGAGTCAGCAGTACATGTGAAAAGTGGGGCACAGTGGGTTCATCCCTGCTTGGGATGCCTGAATCCCATATTGGGGCCTCACTTTGGGCTCTGGCTCCTCCACTTCCAATCCAGTGTCCTGCTAATGCACACCCTGGGAAGCAGCAGATGATGGCTCAAATACTTGGGCCCCTGCCACCTGTGTAGAGTGAATGGCGTTCTGGGTTCCTGGCATTGGCCTGGCCTAGCCCATTGTATTGTGGGCATTTGTGGAGTAAGCCAGTGGGTGGAAGATCTCTCTCTGGCACATTGTCTCCCTCTCTCTCTCTTTTTCTCTCTCTCTGCCTTTTAAGTAGATGAAAATAAACTTTAAAAATACCTGTAAAAATAATTGAATGAATGAGTTAGTGCTCAGCCCATAGCCCCAGTTGGAGAGGTTTCTCACCCTCCAGCACCTGTCTCCTGGCTTCTGTAAAGCAAATCTTGATGTCAGAATGCAAGCTAGGGGCAGAGAGACCCACAGCGTCGTGAAATCCATCCCTTTCGGCAGCCGTGACAGGTGGCTGCCAATGTGAGGGAGAACTCCCCCCTCCCTGAGCAGCCCTCAGCACTGAGTAGCTCAGACTCCTAGAAAGCGCTTCTCTGTTCCTCCTCCACAGACATTCTCAGAGCTCTTCTGTCGGGGCTGTGGCAAGTTCTGAAAAACAGCAATTTCTGCCCTCCAGCGAGTGAGCTGCCGGGGAGGGCAAGGGACAGTGGAGTAGGGGCCGAGTGTGGAGGGGGTGGGGGCGTTTACAGAGTGGGGGAGAGCCTCCGAAAGAGCGTTTAAGAGCTCCTGGCCGCGCACCCTCAGGCAAGAAAGCTGCTAGTCCAGGTTTGCCTGTCTACAGTCAGTGCTCCCCGAGTCTCCACGCTCTCCATGGTACGGGCCAAACGGAGGCAAGGCCATGCCATGTGTATTCGTTACCTGGTGCTGCCCAGAAAACCACCACAAACTCAGCAACTTAAAACACCTGCTTATTACCTCGGTTCTGTCGGTCAGACGTCTGGGCAGGCTCACCGGCATTCTCTGCTCACAGATTCACAAGGCCAGAAAGCTGGCTGGGCAGGGTTCTCCTGCAGGCTCTGGGAAGGGATCGGCCTCCGCCCCCACCTCACTCCTCCCTCCCCCCCTCCCAGCCCCCGCCCGGCACACTCCTGGCAACACTCGCTCCTTTGCATGGCAGGACCAGGCTCTTGGCCTCCTTGCCAAGTGTCAGCGCTGCGGTGTGCTCTTGGCACTGGAGGCTGCACGCCCGTCCTCTGCCTCTTCCATTCTCAACACAGCAAAGGCAGGGTCTTCCTCTCCTTTCTAACCTCTGACTTCTGTCACCAGCTGGGCAGCTTTTCAAGGGACCATAGGGTTATAGCAGGCCCATCCTGGTGGTCCTCCCACCTTAGCCAGTTAGCCACTGGAACTGCATCTGCAAAAACCCCCTTGTGTAATGTTACACGGTCACAGAGGAGGGAATTGGGGGAGAATGCTGGCCGCCCAGGAACCTCGGTCTTTGCCTGGTTTCTTCACCAGGGAGTGTGCATTGAAGCTGTGATTGTGTTGGGTGATGTGGCAAACGGGGGGAAGACCTGGGCGGGGGGTGGGGGCAGTAGGCTCACAAAAGCCCATTTACCAAGGTTTCTCTAGCTGGTAGGAAAGTAAGAAGCCAGGGAAATTTGAGTTAGGAAAAGTACTTGACCTGCCTTTGCCATGTGCAAGGGAGGATGCCAGAGGCCCTCGGCGGACAATCTGCAAAGAAATGGGAGCTCAGTCCTGTGCCCGGAGGCAAGTACATGCCGCAAGCTATGGGGGTGGCGTGGTGGTGGGCTCTCCCCGATCCTTCAGGTAAGAGCCGGGCCCAGCCTTGTGGGTGTGGGTGCCAGGGGCGCTTCTCGGGACAGCATAAGGGAGTTGGTTTAGTGGGCATGGACTCTCTGTCGGGAGGATCAAAAGCCCTGAGGCGAATGGTGGTGATGATTACCCTGCAGACAAACGTTCGTAGGGCCACTGGACAATTGAAAGTGGTTAGAACGGTGAATTTTATGTTTGGTAGATTTTACCACAAGGAAAACAATTTTAAATGATAGCCTCATCACATTGATGCATGCTGTGGTCAAAGGCAACAGCCTTCTGCTCTACGCCTTCCAGGTGACGCTGTAGACTCCATCTATTTGTGGAATGTATACTTCTCCTTCGTAAAATGTTTAGGCAAAATACAAGGTGCTTTTTAAAGTTCATACATAATAGGATTAAAAGAGAAGTTTATTTGGATAAAAAAATAACTTTGAAATCGCTGCATAGGAGAAGGCTTCATGGAAAATGCATATTATGAAAAAAACTATGTGTGAATTTTAAATTTTTTTGCATCAGAATAAAATTACCTTTAAAAATGTATTTATTGGGGCCATCACTGTAGCACCTACAGTGCCGGCATCCTGTATGGACGCCGGTTTGAGTCCTGGCTGCTCCACTTCCAATCCAGCTCTCTGCTATGGCCTGGGAAAGCAGAAGATGGCCCAAGTGCTTGGGCCCCTGCAGCTATATGGGAGACCTGGAAGAAGCTCCTGGCTCCTGGCTTTGGATCAGCTCAGTTCTGGCTGTTGTGGCCATTTGGGGAATGAACAAGCAGATGGAAAACCTCTCTCTGTCTCTCCCTCTCTCTGTCTCTAACTTTGCCTCTCAAATAAATAAATAAATCTTTTCTAAAAATTGCTATACTGGTTATCTTTTAAAATGTAAGCAGTACAAAGGATTGTAAATCAGGTCTTTTGATGGGTTTTATCTCCGCCTAGTAACTGAATGTCAATCTGATTGTCAGGTTTTTTTCTTCAAAATTGTATTAAAAACCCCAGTGCCATGGGGTCCTTTGGGTTTTCCCTCTCTTGGAAGCCTCCCTCCATGCCACCCTGGCTGGAGCTCTTTGACCCTAATAAATCTTGCTTTTAAATCTAAAAAAAAAATTAGTATACTGACAATTTATTCTTTTTTCTGTAACCTAAAGTCTTTATTTTTAAATCATTTTTTGAGATAAGAATGTAGGTACTGGGACCGATGTTATAGTGTGGTGGATTAAGCCATGGCCTGCAATGCCAGCATCCCATATGAGCACTGGTTCGAATTCCAGTTGCTCTACCTCTGATTCAGCTAATGAGCCTGGGAAAGCAGCAGAAGATGATTCAAGTGCTTAGGCCCCTGCACTCATGTGGGAGACCCGGATGAAGCTCTTGGCTTTGGCCTGGCTTATTCCTGGCCCTTGTGATCATATGAGGAGTAAAGCAACCATGGGAGACCTCTCTCTCACTCTCTCCCTCCCCCCACCTTCTCTGTCTGTGTGTGTGTGTGTGTGTGTGTGTGTGTGTGTGTGTGTTTCTCTCTCTCTCTCTTTAACTCTGACTTTCAAATCAATAAATGAATCTTTAAAACCAAAAGAAAGAACACAGTTTCCCTTTCTCCCCTCCCCTCCCCTCCCCTCCTCTCCCAACTTTTCTCCAGCTTTTGTCATTGGTAGTTTTACTTCTGAATTTTCAAAGTTGATAAGGTTTAAATTTTTTCTTCAGCCGCAATGAAGTCTATGCTTTAAAAAAAATGCTTACTAGAAACTAGCAGAGCTTATTTTTTATTTATTTGATAGACAGAGACAGAAAGGCAGAGTGAGGCAGAGAGACAGAGAGAGCTCCCATCTGCTGGTTCACTCCCCAGATGCGGGGGGCCAGGGTGTGTTTTGGATAACCATGCTGGCACGGTTCACAGCCTAGCTGCAGGCTTAGGCTGTGTATCCTTGCTTGCACCACCTGATCTGACTGTCTTTGTCTTTCCCTGCAGCTTCTCCAATCTCTCTTGCACCCACCTCCTCCTTGCCTGGGAGACTTCCTTTCAGGGCCCCCTGCTGTCCTGCCCCGTTGGATCTGCTGTGGGATCCTGGTGGGCAGCTGGCTTCTGACTTCCTCTCCCAGCTTCCTGCACGAGGTCACATTTCTGGAACATACTCGCCAAGTAGCCACCTAAGGAAGGGTGCACAGATGTCACTATTCTGCCTCTGAGGCTCCACATGTTTTGTAATCGACAGTCCAGCCAGTGGGGGTCCAGATCTAGAACGCAGTCCTCCCAGCACGTTGAAGCATTTGCCACTGTCTTCAGTGCCCAGCGTTGCTGAGAATCCGGAAGTCATTCTGACTCATTCCTGTGGGATCCCTTTCCTTTATTTTCATTTTTCTCCTCCTGAAAGCTTACAGAGCTCTTTATCCCTCTGTTCAAAAGTGTCAAGGCTGGGCTAAGCATTTGGCCTGGCAGCTGAGATGCTGGTGAAGATGCCCACTCCCACACCGGGATACCTGGGTTCAAGGCCTGGCTCTGGCTCCTGCCCCCAGCTTCCCGCGAATGCCGGCTCTGGGTGGCAGTGGTGATGGCTCAAGCAATTGGGTTCTTGCCACGCACGTGGGAGATCTGGACTGTATTCTGGGTTCTGGCTTGAGCTTTGGCCCAGCCCCAGCTGTTACAGGCATTTAGAAGCGAAGCATTAGATGAGAGCTCTCTGTCTCTTTCTCTTTCTCTCTCTCTCATAAATACATTTTTAATAAAATGTCAGGATGTTGTACCTGAAATGTGGATGATTTTTTTGGACATATAAATATTTTAATATGGGAACTTCATGAACTTTGTTTAAGGGACTGTTTTTATTGTAACTTTTAAATAATTCCTCTTCTTCATTTTCAGTTGTATTTGCTGGGATTCCCCTATGTTAGATTTTTTTTCTTCCTAGAGTAATTTTTTATGTCTCCTATAGTTTCTTTCATATTTTTCTGCCTTCTCATCTTTTTATTTCATTCTCTGAGAAGTTTCCTTAACTTTAAAACACTCTAGGGGCTGGCATTGTGATATAGCAGGTAAAGGCCATATGGGTGCCGGCTGGAGTCCTCGCAGCTGTTTCCGATCCAGCTCTCTGCTATGGCCTGGGAAAAGCAGCTGCAGATGGCCCAGGAACTCAGGCCCCTGCCACCGCATGGGAGATCCAGATGGAGCTCCTGGCTGCGGCCTGGCCCAGCCCTGGCCTTGTGTCCCTCTGGGGAGTGAACCAGCAGATGGAAGATAGCTCTCTCGCTCTCTCTCTCTCTCTGTTTCTCCCTCTCTCTCTGTAACTCTTTCAAATAAGTAAACCTTTAAAAGAATTCTACTAATGTAAAGACATATATATTGAAAATTTTTTATTTTAAAAGATTTTTTTTTTATTTATTTGAAAGGCAAAGTGACAGAGGTACAGAGAGAAAAAAAATCTTTCATCTGCTGGCCCACTCCCCAGTCTAGCAGCAGGGGCTAGACCAGGCTGAAGCCAGGAGCTCAGAGCTCCCACAAGGTAACAGGACCTCCCATGTGGGTAACACAGGTCTAAGCACTTAGACCAACCTCTGCTCTTCCATTTCCTGGTTCACTCCCCAAATGGCCACGACAGCCAAGGGCTGGACAAGGCTGAAGTCAGGAGCCTGTACTCCGTTTGGTCTCCCACGTGGGTGGCAGAGTTCTCAAGCACTTGGGCCATGTTTCTGCTGCCTTCCCAGGGGCATTAGCAGGAAGCTGGATCAGAAGCGGAGGAGCCAGCAGCCGGGACTTGAGTCACTGCCCATATGGAATGCTGGCGTTGAAGGCTTTTGTATCCAAGCCTCTTGCAAGTACTCCCCTCTGGGGACACTCACCCCAGTGACCTCCCATGGGGTCCAGTCTCCGCCCTTATTCCACTCACCATTAACATAAAGTTGGGGGTTTAAGTGTCATCGAGTTGCGGACCTGAATCTCATTTAAACCACAGCAAATCACAGACTCTGACTTAGGCCCCTGCGTTGAGCTCTGGGCCGCTTCTGCCTTCCTCAGCTGTGTGACCTGCGCAGCGCACCCTACGGGAAGACTGCCTGGTTGTGCCCCTTGCAGCTCCTCCGTTTGCTTCCCGTCGTCCCCAGATGGGTTGTGAGGGCGGTCTCCCGAGGCTGCCCAGCCAGCGTCTCCACTGCCGTGGGTGTGCGTCCTGTCTGCTCCTGAAAGCTCGTTTCAGAACGTGCGGAAGGGCACGGCTGTCGATCACTCCTGACACCACAATGGCCCAGCCGTGAGACCCTCAAAGCGCCCCGCGCACTCCCCCTTCCCCTAGCCCCCGGCCCCCCTTCCTCACCTTTCCCAGTTGTTTCTGCTTCAGGGAAGAATCCTGGATCCTTTTCCCAAGGGTGTGTCCAGGGGAAAGCTTCTGGGATGTGTGCAAATCGTGCAGTCTCTGTCCTGGGCTTGATTTGGGGGAGATGGATCCCAGGCAGGAGCGCAGGCCTTGTACATCTCGGGCCCCTAAGATGATACCGCGTCTCTCACCTGTGACTGTGGCACCAGACTGCCCCTCCCGAAGGGCTGAGACAGGCCACTGGGGGCTACCGAGGGCCTGTGAGCACTCAGCCCCACCCTCCATCCCCAGGCCTGGACGTGCAGCCTGAGGTCACGGAGGCCTATGGCGCTGGACAGCCTGGCTCCTCCCAGGCTCTGTAAGGCGAGGGAACATCCCTAGACTGGGCTGCCCCACCTGGAGATTCCCCTGCAGCCAGGATCTCACCAACCACCCTGGTTCCCCCAGGACCGGGGAGCTTTCCCAGGATGTGAGATGTCCTTCTTTCTTTCTTTTTAAAACACTTACTTCAGGGGGCCAGCGCTGTGACATAGCGGGTAAAGCCTTCCCAAATGGCCACAATGGCCAGAGCTGGACTGGTCTGAAGTCAGAAGCCAAGAGCTTTTTCCAGGGCTCCCACGTGGGTGTAGGGGCCCAAGCACTGGGGCCATCTTCAGCTTCTTTCCCAGGCCATTCGCAGTGAGCTGGACCAGAAGAGGAGCAGCCAGGACTTGAACCAGTGTCCATATGGGATGCTGGCACTGCAGGCAGAGGCTAGCTTACTGTCCATAGTGCCGGCCCCTGTAATGGCCTTAAGATGTCCGGTCGCGCCTCCTCCAGGATGCCTGCAGAGTGGAATATGGAGCACACGCAATGGCTCAAACTTTTAGGGCATCTTTTTGTTTACTTAGCAAGAGGTCCAGAGGTGGTTACAATTTCTTTCTTCTCTTTTTAAAAAAGATGTATTTATTTAAAAGGAAGAGTGTCAGAGACATACAGGGAGAGAATTTTTTCCTACTGGTTAATTCCCTCAAATGACTGCAATGATCAGGGCTGGGCCATGCTGAAGCCAGGAGTCTGGAACTCTATCCAGGTCCCCCATGTGAGTGGCAGGGGCTTGGGGACTTGGGCCGGCTTCTGCTGCTTCCCCAGGTGCATCAGCAGGGAGCTGGGTTGGAAGCGGAGCAGCTGCTTAACCCGCTGTGCCACCACACTGGCCCCAGCTGACCCTGTTTTCTAGAGGTGGACACAGCAGCCCCGCCTGTGCCAGTGCCCCTGTAACGCGGTGCTGCCATTCCTTCCTCAAGAGGTGGCTTTTCAGCCTCTTGCCCTTGAACTGGGGCCGGCCCTAGTCACTGGCTTACCCCTAGGACGTGGCAGAAGTCACAACTGAATTTTCAAGGTTAGATCACAGCCTGACAGCTTCTAATCTGGGCCTCTTGAAATTCTTAGCCTACCCTTGGAAACCAGCCACCATGATGTGAGACACCCAAGCCACATTAGAGGCCATTTCAGGTGTCATGGTCATGAGCCCCGGGTGACTCCTGGGTCGGAGTGGTATCCAGCATCTACGTCCAGCTGAGTGAGTGAGCTGTCTCGGACATCTGCCCTGACAGGCCTTGCCTCTATCTATCTATCTATCTATCTATCTATCTATCTATCTATCTATCGGAAGTCAGAGTTACATGGGGGGAGACACAGAAACAGAGACAGATCTTTTATCTGATGGTTCATTCCAGCAGCCAGGACTGAGCTAATATGAAGCCAGGAGCCAGGAGCTTCATCCAGGTCTCCCACGTGAGTTCAGGAGCCCAAGCACTTGGGCCATCCTCCGCTGCCTTCCCACACATTAATAGCCGGATCAGAAGTGGAGCAGCCGGGACTCGAACCGGTGCCCATATGGGACACTGGCGCTGCAGGCGATGGCTTTACCTGCAGTTACACAGCTCTGGCTCCACTGGCAATGACCCCTGCCCCAGCCTGCATCACACTGCTGCCATGTGAGAAACCTCAAGTGAAATCTCTGCTGTCAGCCCACAGAATGGTGAATGATAACAACAAATTGTTTTAAGATGCTGAAATTGGGGGGTGATGATGATTGAAACAATTGACTTTCTTCTAGCTTAGCTGCCTCAAGTTACAAAATGGTTGCTTCAGCTCCAGGCATCATTTCAAACAACCACATCTAAAAGCAGAAGGAGTGCATATTTGGCATAAAGGTTGATACTGAATGGGATGTCTGCATTCCACATCTGCATGCCTGGGTTTGAATCTGGCTCTGCTCTCCATTCCAGCTTCCTGGCAATGTGCATCCTGAGAGGCAATTGTTGATGGCTGAGAGACCTGATCTGAGTCCCAGCTCCTGGCTTCAGTTCCACACAGCCCCAGCTGTTGCAGGCATTTTGGGAGATCTCTGTTTTTTTTTTTTTCTTTCAATAAATAATAATATTTTAAAAATCAATTTATTTATTTGAGAGGCAGAGGCAGAGAGAGGTTGAGAGAGGTCTTCCATCTGCTGGTTCACTCCCTAATTGGCCGCAACAGCTGCAGCTGTGCCAATCCGAAACCAGGAGCCAGGAGCTTCTTCCAGGTCTCCCACGCAGGTGCAGGGGCCCAAGCCCTTGGGCCATCTTCTACTGCTTTCCCAGGCCATAGCAGAGAGCTGGATTGGAAGTGGAGCAGCTGAAACTCGAACCGGTGTCCACATGGGATGTCGACACTGCAGGCGACGGCTTTACCCGCTATGGCACAGCACCAGTCCCAATAATATAATTTTTTAAAAGCAAAAGGAGGAGAAATGAGAGAGTGAGCACAGAGCACTGGCTTTCTCCTTGAGTGACTTAAAGAGGAAGGCAACTCTTACCCGGAAATCCCCAGTCCCACCCACATAGCTCATTGGCCACACTTGGTCACGTGGCCTCTCCTAACCGGGAGACAGGCTGGGCATCCCTGCCAGGCTCCTTGCTGTGATTCTAGGAGAGAGAAGGGTCAGGGCGCAAAGGACCCAAGATAAAGAAGGGGCCTGCCGGCACCTGCAGCCGCGCGCTGGTCTCCATCGGGAGCGTGGAGGGAGGTGCGTGCCGCGGCAGGAGGCGGCCGGCTGTCCCTGTCCCGCGGTGCAGCACGGTGTCTGAGTCCGTGCACCGAAAGGCCCCCTCCCGCTCCCCCGGCTCCGAGCGAAGGCCCACGCCCACCGTGGGTGGAGGCCGCAGAGCCCGCCTCTGGCCCCAGAGGTCAGGGTTTGCCAAACAAACCCTAATCACTTAATGAGAAAGGAAAATGGTGCCCGGTTCCTCCACGTCATTGTCCCTTTGAAGGCAACACACGGGAGACTTAGAGTAATCATCATAATCGCTCCATAAAAACCCGAGAAGTTGAAGACTGACACGCCTCATTTCTGGGGGGAATTAGAGGCAGAAATTAAGGCCAGGAATTCCCGGCCTGCCTCGGCCTGGCGGCCTGGCCTCCGAGGACTCCGGGACTCCGCCCGCCCGCCCGCAGAGCGCCTGTCACCCTGGAGGGCCTCCTGGCCCCGCCCCGCACGCCCCGCGCGCCCCCAGCCAGGTTCCCTGCCAGGGAATAGAATGCGCCAAGGAGCCCCCCAAAGGCCTGTGGGACCTTGGAGGACACGGGGACCCCCCTGAGCCCACCTGAGGCGTGGAGCCGGAGGCAGGAGAGCGGGGCCGTGGGGACAGGGTTGCGGGGAGGGGGACAAGCGGGCTGCCCCTGGTTGTGGAAAGCCGGAGCGCCTGGGTTTTCCTGAGTCCAGGGATGGCACTGCCTGTGCCACTGAGATGACCGCGACGACGGCCAGGAGGCCCCACCCCCACCTCCGCCTCCGCCTCCTGAGAACCAGACTCGCTGGAGTCCAGGCCGGCGGGGGCCAGACGCCCGAGCTGCGGCCAGCACCCTCCTCCTTAGCAATGCCTTTCCTTCCTCGCCCTCTCCTATGTCCTGCATCTACTCATTCCGAACCGCTCTGTCCCGAGACTGTGACTGTCTGTTCCTAACACGGTGCGCGCAGCGACCCTTGCACGGCCCAAACAGATCATGGGGCTCCTCCGTCAGGCTCCAGCAGCTTCCCGAACGGGGAAGGCAACCCCCCACAGTGTCTACTGGCTCTCCAGCCCTGCCCTGGCTTCTCTGCTCCAATCACAGGGCCTCTCCGCCGTTCCTGGAAAACGCCAGGGCCGGCGGCCTGCACACCTTGCTGCCAGCTGTTCTGGCCTGGGATGCTTCCCGGGGGCCTCCACCAATGCCCCTCCCGACTCCCTGCACAACGCTGGACCCCTCGGCCTCCCTGTTATCCTCCCTCGCCTTGTTTCTGTCCCCAGCGCTAGGACCTTCCCAACCTTCCCGTGCATACTGTAAGGTTGTAACTAACAAGCAATTGTTAGTTCTGCTTCCTGTCTGTCTCTGTCCTGGGTGAGGGAAGCTGCCGAGTGGGCTGTTTGTTTCTCCTGATGTATCCCACACACCTAGCACAGTGCCTGTCACGCTGTAGCTGCTCCATAACTCTTTGTTGCTTTCTCCAGCCAGCAACAGCCATTGCCCTCAGCCTCTACTCTTAGCCTTAGCTCAGATGTTGCAAGTGGCTCCGAGATGTCCCTGTCTTCTCCTAAAGAACCCTGCGGGCTGTGGGACCTTGTACATTTGACCTACGTTGCTTAGGCAATGACCCAGGGGAGCAGGCTTGCAAGGAGATATTGGCCCAGGACAATGGAGAAACAGCGGGGATAGAGCAGTGGAAAAGAAAAAAGGCCCTGCCCTCGTGGAGCTTACAGTCTGACGGTAGAAGCAGACATGATGGCCAGTTGCCCAGGGGACCAAGCAGCTAAACCGTGATCAGTGCTAGGCAGGACGGTGGCAGGTGCAGTGAGACTGCTCTGACTGTGGCGGGCCACGGTGAGGTGCTCTGGAGGGCTGCTTGTGAGAGGACTGGAGTCCAGGCCGCTGAGGCTCGGGAGCCAGCAAGCTCTGGGCAGCAAGCCGCAGTACAAGCGGAGCTGGGCCCCTGGACCCTTTGTGGGCACTAGGCCGCCACGTGGAGGGCAGTCGTCTGCAAACAGCCCGAGTCCCCATTCGGCCCCTTCTGAGCTGAGCACCTGGGACAGAGCATGCCCGCCTTGTTTGTAGGGTGCAGCAGGATAACCAGCACCCAGGGTAGTTGGGAGGAGCGAGGGACATGCCTCTCAGAGCCCGAGCCTGAGCCCGTGGGACTCAGTAAGGGTGAGCTTGTCTTGGTCGAACCTTTGAATGCCCAGTCCTTTTTCCTGGCCGGGAGGAGCATGGGGAGCTGCACGAGGCAGGGGGCCCGTGAGCGGGCTGAATGCCCAGTGCAGGTCTGCAGAGATTTGCCGCATCCTGTGGGGGAGCATTCCACAGAAGAGTAGACTGGTGTCCACCGGGCCCCAGCATGGATGCTTGAGGCCACTGAGTGAGTCTCCCGTCGGCCTGCAGGCCCGACGCCTGTTGGCCACAGGACCACGGGATGGAACGAAGAGCTGCAGCAGCAGATGGCCTCACAGCAAGGCCCTAGGGTGCAGCCTGCAGCCTCGCTCCGAGGGGAGCCCTCCCTGACCCACAGCCAAGATGGTGCTCCTTGCACATAGCATACACACGTGCAGAGCCACACACAGCTCCCAGCTCTACCACACCCGCCGGGAGGGAGCATGGCCTCGCAGCCCCTCACAGCCTTCGCTCTCTACTGATTGCTAAGGGGGATGGGAAGCTGGGGAGGCAGGAATGTCCTGCTTCTGCCCACAGCGCCGTGCCGTGCACGGTGGCTACAATCGGGCCCTAAGCGAGTTCTCACCCATCCTGGCCTCGGGGCTCCTGTTCTAGCAGGGAAACAGGTACTTGGCCAGGTAATTGTAAACCACACAGAGTGGGTCCCAGAGGCAACCTACCTGCATTTCCCTCTGGAGTTGAGGGAGGGTTTCGCCTGGGCGGAGGTGCGATAGAGGGCAGACAGAACTGTATGGACGGACAGAGGTGTGTGTATGGCAGATGGAAGAGAGGGGACAGGACCAGCATTTTGGATAAGCAGAAAAATTCAGTATAAAAAAATGGGCCGGGGCTGGCACTGTGGTACAGTGAGTTAAAGCCCTGGCCTGCAGTGCCAGCATCCCATATGGGCACCAGTTCGAGTCCTGGCTGCTCCATTTCTGATCCAGCTCTCTGCTATGGCCTGGAAAAGCAGTGGATGGCCAAGTCCCTGGGCACCTGCATTCACGTGGGAGACCCCAAGGAAGCTCCTGGCTCCTGGCTCCTGGCTCCTGGCTTTGGATTGGTTCAGCTCCAGCCATCACAACCATCTGGGGAGTGAACCAGAAGATGGAAGACCTCTCCCTCCCCCCCCCACCTTTACCTCTCCATAACTCTACTGCCTTTCAAATAAACAAATAAATCTTAAAAAAAAAAAAAAGGGGGCCACCAGAGCTGGCATTGTGGTACAGTAGGTTAGGCATCCCATGTGGGTGCCAACTCAAGTTCTGGCTGCTCCACTTCCAATCCAGCTCCCTGCTAATGCACCTGGGAAAGCAATGGAAGATGGCCCGGGTCCTTGGGCCCCTGCACCCATGTGGGAGACCTGGATGAAGCTCCTGGCTCCTGACTTCCTCCTGGCCCAGCCCCAGCCATTGCAGCTGTTTGGATGAGTGAACCAGTAGATGGATGATCTTTCTCTCTCTCCCACTCTCTCTGTCTCACTCTGACTTTCAAATGAATAAGCAAATCTTTAAAAACAAAACAAAACAAAACAAAACAAAACAAAAACACAGGGGCTGGCACTGTGGAGCAACACAGTAAGCCTTCATCTGCAGTGCCAACATCCTACATGGACACTGGTTTGAGTCCTGGTGGCTCCACTTCTGATCCAGCTCTCTGCTATGGCCTGGGAGGGCAGTAGACGATGGCCCAAGTCCTTGGGCCCCTGCACCCACATGGGAGACCCAAAAGAAGTTCCTGGCTGCTGGCTTCAGATTGGCACAGCTCCGGCCTTTGCGGCCGTCTCGGGGGGTGAACCAACGGATGGAAAATTTCTCTCTTTCTCTTTCTTTCCTCTCTCTGTACAACTCTGATTTTCAAGTAAATAAATAAATACATCTTAAAAGATAAAGAAAATGAGCTTAGCACTAAAAAATAAAACAAACAAACAAACAACCAGGCCACCCAAAGTGGAAGGTGCTGTGAGAGCAAAGACCAAGGCTGGCAAATCCAGTATCACACCAAGCGTCATTTATTAGGGGCGTTCGGACAGAAGCGTCATCTTGGGCGGCTGCAAGACAGTTCGAGCCCCACGCTGAGAGGCAGGAGAAAAACGGGTTACAGACAAAGGTGGCCTGTGGCTGAGTGGAATACACTGGGACTTTTTCAAGAAATGTGGGCGTTCCGTGCATCCGGTGAGAGCACTCCGGGTCAGTGCCCAGCAGCCAGTGCTCTACAGATGGCCGTCATGACTTCATTTCTCCCATTGGCTCAGGATGACTTTCAGGGCCACCTATAGGGCACGGTGGCATGGAACCACCATGGCTACAGTCATGCCCACCTTGGTCCCTACACCAGGCTGTCGGGGGGAGCGTGGGGTAGAGACACCCCTGCTTTCCCTGTGATGGTCTGGTTTGTAAGCAGCCCTGGGAAGCCTTTCCAGGACTTAGCGCCTGCCAGCCCCTGTCTGCTCCCACCGGACACTGGAGGGGACCGAAGACCTCTGCGTTTCGGGCCTACTGCTTCGCCGCCCTGCCCGTTGTAGGCGCAGCCTCGCAGCCTCGCCTTGTGCCTCCCCCGAGGAGCCCTGCTACCTCTTTCCTCCCTTTCGTCCACCTGGTCCTTCAAGGGCAGACGAAGAAGGCGCCCTGACTGCCCCCGCCCACGCTGGCTTCCCCCTGGCTGCTGAAACGGAAGATTCCTGCGACAGGAGAGGCACCCTGCCACACGGCGCACTAGGGCGCGGTGTGCACACAAAGTCCACTGCAGGCAGTTTCACCGCAGGACAGGACGTGACCACAGGCACCTGCAGAGAAGGGCTTGACCAAGATCCGGGAAAGCCCTCAGGGACACAGCGGGCGGCTCTCGCCCTGCCTCGATGCTCTTCTTACCCAGATCTCTTCTGCCCCTCAGATCATACAGGAAAGATGACTGCTCCCAGCACCTGACAGGTCCACCCGCATCTAAAGAATCTCCAGAGATGAGGCGATGGGACACTGAGCCCAATCAGCTCTGGGTGGGGGGCGTCCAGAGCACAAAGGTAGCTGCTGGCTGCACCCCTCCCTGGGAGCCACGGTGCACGGTCCTGAGGCTTGGCGAGTGGGCTGTTCTGAAACAAGGGCAGTTGTCACGAGCAGAGCAGACACCCCAAAGCTGCACAACACTTGTCTGTATCACAACGTGGCCAGATGCTCCCAGGACTTCCAGGGCCACACTGGCTCACTCTCCTCCTTGGTGACAAATCCTGCCTTCTTGGACTGCGGACTCCTCCTTTGTACACCAAGGAAGGTGGAACTATGTCTTCTGTTGAGCCCCTTAACTCTCCAATATGTTGGTTCAATTACCCTTTCTGGACCTCAGTTTTCTCATCTGTAAAATGGGAGTAATAACCCTCCCCCTTGCAGAGTTACTGTAAAATAATTGGCAGTGAAAATATCTAACATGGGTTGAGTACAGAGTTGCTGTAGAAGTTCCAGCAACACTGGAACCCACAGTGGTTCCCCCCAAGGGTGGTGTCTATGATGCGCCCAGGTGCCCAGAGGAGTATTGCTCTCCCTCTGGCTGAGAGCTGCCAGCCTTCAAGGTGCTTCACCACCCGGCCAGCATGGGGCCCGGGCTGGACCACTCGGGGTCCATCTCTGGGGTTTCCTCCCGTGGCAGCTCTTTGATGTGCCTTTGCAGAGCTGTTGGGATGCGGACATCGGACAACCAGCCAATAGCCCGGTCCCCAGTGTGGAGGAGGCGGTCTGTGGAGGCGAAGCCGACCTGGGGAGGAGGCCTGAGCTCTCGGTTCCAGACTTCCCGGGGCTCAGTTTCACCCCAGCCCCACCTGGCTTTCCTTAGCTTCGAGTGAGGTGTCACTCTGCCACTCACAACCAACCATCTTCCTTTAGATGCATTAACATTTGTTTTATACAGCTGGGTACCCTAGCACTGGATGCGTGTACTCACATCTTCTTGCTGAATTAATCTCTAATCAGTACATAATGACCCTCTTTGTCTCTTTTTACAGTTTTTGTCTTTTTTTTTTTTTTTTAAGATTTATTTATTTACTTGAGGGGCAGAGCTACAGAGAGGCAGAGGTGCAGGGGTGGGATTCCATCCACTGGTTCACTCCCTAGATGGCCACAACAGTTGGAGCTGAGCCGATCCAAAGCCAGGAGCCAGGAGCTTCCTTGGGGTCTCCCATGTGGGTGCAGGGGCCCAAGGACTTGGGCCATCTTCTACTGCTTTCCCAGGCAATAGTACAGAGCTGGATTAGAAAAGGAGCAGCCAGGACATGAACTGGTGCCTATATGGGATGCCGGCACTGCAGGCGGCAGCTTAACCTACTATGCCACAGCGCCGGCCCCAGTTTTTGTCTTAAAGTGTATTTTTTCTCAGGAGCATGGCTCCTCCTGCTCAGTTTTGATTTCCATTTGCTGGGCTATCTCTTTCCATCCTCTCACTGTCAGTCTGTGTATATCTTTACTCGCACCTCCCCCTCCCTCTCTGAGCCTTGTTTCCTTGACTGCGGAATGATGCAGCTCCTTGCTGTCCCCTTCCAGCCTGAGGCTCGGCGCTCCATTCGTCCGTTCATTCACTCTGCTACTGTCAGCTTTCACTGTGCATCTATTCTGTCCCCAGCCCTGTGTCAGCTCCTGAGAACCTCGCTGGGGGCGGGGTGGGGGGGAGGCTCAAGACTTACACAGGTTGGGGAGGGAGGGAGCTAAGCAGCTCCAGGTGTATTGTGTGTGATAATGATGGACAGAGCAAAGCACAGTTGCTGTGGGGGAGTCAGAGAAAGAAACTTGTCTAGGTTCGGAAGGCTTCCTGGAGGAGGTGACATGCACTGAACTTTTCAGACGGGGATGACTACAGAGAGAAGAGGAAAGGGATTCTGAGCAGAGGAATTACCTTTGCAAGGGTTCAAAGGAGAATGAGAGGGGGCAGCAGCCTGGGGCAGGAGGAGAAGGGGCACGCGGCCAGGCTACACAGCATGCCTTTCCTCTCCCGGGGCAGGAGGAGAAGGGGCACGCGGCCAGGCTACACAGCATGCCTTTCCTCTCCCTCTGGGGGAAGAAACTGCAGTTTTTATTAAGCTTGGAAAATCCCCTGAGTATAGTCTTTGAGTGAAGATGCAAGGAGCCTTTTGACCATACTAAAGCACTGGGGCGAATGATTCTTTGTCGATGAGGCTGCCCCACTGGTCCTGAGCCCGTCAGGGAAGCCAGGCTCGCAGTCCCAGCCAGGGGCCGGTCCCAGGGCTGTCGGAAGGATGCATCTAAAAATAGGAAGGCAAGTGAGCCTAATGCCAACCAGACGGCAGGGGAGCAGCCTCGGCGGCCTGGGAGGAGTGTGAACACCCCTCCCCTGTAGGAAACATACTCATTACATTCTGAGAAAGGCAGCTCACAATGCACCCTGGAGAGAATATGCGGTTTCTGCCCCCAAATATGCCAAACCCCTGCTAATGACTGCACGCCTGCTCCAAAGGCAGGAGCTCTTCCAGATGCGGCTCCCTGCCTCCGGGCCGTCCTGCCTTCCTCCGCCCAAGGCCCGGCACCCTCGGGCTCTGCGCCTCTGGGCAAGTGCGGTCACCGGCGGCCCTGGGGTGAGTGAGGGCCCTCTCTGGGCCTCGGTGGGGGCGGCCTCCCGGTCCTGGCCCCAACAGACTGTTGCAGGGTTTGTTGCTGTGATGGGAGGGGGAGAAGTGCCGGGCACGAGCTGGGAGTCATGGCTGCGGGGGCCCTGAGGGTGAGGGAGGTGGGCTCTAAGCCTGAGTGTGTCTGGTTCTGGCCTCCCTCCGATGGTCCTGGAGCTGGAGGGGAGCAGCCGATTGCAAACTTCAAGCCCTACGTGCACTCCGAGGCTACAGCCCCTGGCTGTGGACTTCTAACCCGTGCCTCTGGGCAGACCCCTCTGCCTCTGACCTCCTCTTCCCTAAACTGGGGAGAGTTTTGAAATCAATTTTTTCTAGTTAAAGCACTCATGCATGCCTATTGGTTTCTTAGAACTTTGATCAAAGGTCTTTGAGTAGGCTATGTGCTCATGGTTCCAAATTCAAAAGATGGAAGCAAATACTGCAGGACAGAGTTCAGTTGTCCTTCCCGCTCCTCGAGGTCTCTTCCTCGGAGGAAACCATTGATTTCCCGTGTATTAAACGTGCATGAATCTTAAAACTCCTTGTTGAAGTATTAGATTGATAGAGTACAGCAAAGGGCACACATCACGGTAACACAACTCAGCGACTGATGCTCATGATTTCAATCCTTTTAAAAATTAGAGAAAAGAATCAGAATCACCAAAAGAGAGAACTGTTGATGTCTTAGTGTGTTTTCCTCCCATTACTTGTGTGAGTGTGTGTGTGTGTGTGTGTGCATTGGAACCATGCTGTGTAACCCTTATAGCCTGTTTTCTATATTTACTATTATATTATAAACAGTTCCTCATGCCATTAAAAGTTCCTCAAGAATAGTTTCCTAATGTCTGCCTAGTGTTCCCGGGAATTGCGCCCAGCTTCGCTGTGCAGGATGTCTGGGGCAGCGTTCCCTCTGTGCTGGGTGCCACCACGAGGACCGTCCTTGGGTGTGCGTCTCCAAGCACACCTCACAGGATGAATCCTGGAAGGAGAATGACTGAATCAACTCACCCGTCCCCTGCAGAACGCGGGGGCAACTAGAAAGTGGGGGCCCGACCCCCAGAGTGGCAGCTGAAAGGCGCGGAGATGTCAGGCGAGGCCCTGGCCCTGGTGCTCCCAGGAGGGTGTGCCCAGGGGGTTCTGCGCAAAGCGCAGGTAAGTACCCCCTGCCCCACCAGAGGTCCTCCATGTGGGCTTCCCCGCCTGGAGCCTCCTGAGGGAGCCAGGTGGGGAATCCCCTGTCCTGTCGCTCCTTGTTGCTTTCTGATTAGTATTATTTTATTTACTATTTCTGTCAGTATTGTCTGACCTTTATTGCTTTAGCAGTTGGAGTCTTGCCTGGTGGTGAGCTGATAAATGGTTAACAATTGGCTCTCTGGCTGGTAGGAGCACGCTGATTTGTAGTACTTGCACCAATTTCTGTGGCATAAATAGTCTCACTGTGGCCAGTTCCAAAGTACCAACAGCACAGTTGGGATGAGATGCACACAGCCTCAAGCAAGTTTACCTCTTCTCCCTCTTCTTAGCCCCTCCCCATTCACCCCCCTCATCCTGGGGCTCCTTCAAGGGGAGAGAGACTTCAATTTTGTGGGAGGTGAATGTTGCTAAAGAACAAGAGCAGCTTCTTCCAGTTCTCTGAGGGAGAAACAGGCTCATGATGATAGCCCGGGCACCTTTCACAGGGCTGGTCCCTGCTGAGGCCACTTCTGGCTAGGAGCCAGGGCTTCCTGCTATGAAAATACACTGTCTTTAAAAAAATTTACTGGTGCCAGCACTGGGGCTTAGCAGGTAAAGCATCCCATATGGGCACTGGTTCAAGTCCTGGCTGCTAAACTTCCAACCCAGCTCTCTGCTGTGGCCTGGGAAAGCAGTAGAAGATGGCTCAAGCGCCTGGGCCCCTGTACCCTCATGGGAGACCAGGAAGAAGCTCCTGGCTCCTGGCTTTGGTCTGGCCCAGCTCTGGCTGTTGTGTCCATTGAGGAGTAAAGCAGCAGATAGAAGATCTTGTCTCTGTCTGTCTGTCTGTCTTTCTCTCTCTGTAATCTGCCTTTCAAATAAATAAATAAATCTTTATAAAAATATTTGCCAGTGTATTTGAGATGGAGAGAAATGGAAAGATACCGATAGGCAAGAGAGAGAGAGAAAGAGAGAGAGAGAGAGAGAGAGAGAGAGAGATTTCTGTTTGCTGCCTATTTCCCAAATTCCTGCCAATGGCAGGGAGGCAGAAGCCAGGAGCCAGGAATGCGATCCAGGTCTCCCCATGAGGTCGGCAGGAACCCAGTTGCTTGCGCCATCACCGCTGTCTCCAGGGTCTGCGTTAGCAGGAAGCTGGAGTCAGGAGCCTGAGCCGAGGATCAGACTCAGTGCTCTGACAGGCGATGCAGGCATCTT
Organism: Oryctolagus cuniculus; assembly: GCF_964237555.1. Lineage (NCBI taxonomy): Eukaryota > Metazoa > Chordata > Mammalia > Lagomorpha > Leporidae > Oryctolagus > Oryctolagus cuniculus. The sequence continues at coordinate 125,463,523 of NC_091438.1, read as the reverse complement.
GGCTGCTGGGTCACGCCTGCCCTTGTACGCGGTCTTGCCTAGCCATTCCTCTTCCTCCTCCTCTTCGTGACCCATGACCTGCATCCACAAGAGGATGGGTCTTGCCCTTGAGAGCTGAGTGTGGGGGATCCGACAGAGGGGAGCAGCTTGTCCGAGGCGGTCAAGCGCTCTGTGGAAGTTGCCCTGTTCATCAGCTCCAGTCTGGTCCCAGCCTCCATCCTCTGCTTGCAGTGGACATTGTTGGGGAGTCCTCGTCCTCCTCCCTACTGGCACCTCTTTCTTTTAGTGTCTGCTCTCTCCCACACAGCAGCCTGTCTCATGGGGAGGTGACCCATCCCCAGTTCCAGGGGAAAGTAAGTTCTAACCAGGCCCAGGCAAGGCAGTCATTCATTCCTCCTCTCCAATGACTGCCCTAGGACTGAGAACATGATCCAGGTCCTGCCAGTCAGAGCAGGAGGGGGGCGTTGGGTAGTGGAAGGGTAGGAGCTTTCTTTCCCTAAGAAATAGGCTCGCAAAAGTCAATCTCCCTGGACACCTGGACGCGAGGGCTGTCCACCTGGGTGCTGTCCTCACCTCATGCTGACTCCGCAGGAACAGCAAAGCCGAACCATCCAGCCTCCGCCCTTCCCTGTGGCTTAAACTGGTTTGAGTTTTCTGCCATTTGGTGCCAAGCACATCCTAAAAATTAAGGCCTTCTAGTCCACTACCCACATTACAGATGCATTTCATGATTCAAATTCTTTAACAGCTTCTTTAAAGAAATTGTTTGTTTTTATTTATTTGAATGGCAAGGAGGCAGAGAGAAGGGGAGAGACAATGAGAGAAAGAGATCATCCACCCTCTGGTTCACTCCCCAGATGGTCACAACAGCCGGAGTTGGGCCAGTGTGAATGAAGCCAAAAGGCTGAAATTCTGTCTGGGTCTCCCCCGTGGGAGGTAAGGGCACGAAAACTTGGGCAGTTCTCTGCTGCCTTCCCACGTGCATTAGCAGGGAGCTGGACCAGAAGCAGAGCAAAACTCAGACTCGAACTGGCGCTCATTTGGGATACGGGCAATGCAGGTCGGTGCTCAAACCACTGTGCCACGATGCCGGCCCCTCTCACGGCTTTAGCAGTTAGGATAAGGTCTTTGTTCAATGTCTCTCTCCCTGCATAACCACCATCCACCTTCCCTCAGAGGGTGAGATCCTTGGCCTTCATCTTTGGCCTCCGGGTGTCCAGCGTGTGGATGGGGTGTGGCGCACGCGCAGACGGAGGGTGCTGGGTCCGAGCGCCAGGCCCCCTCCCTGGTTCGGCAGCGACTTGCTTTGGGACTGCAGGCAAATCTCTTCCCCTCAACCTCAGTGTCAGAAACTCACAAAGCCGAATATTGGGCTCTAGCAGTAGCTTAAGAAGGACTAAAGAAACACCAGCCAGCTACTCCCATATGATAGCAGTTTAGTATCCATTTTATGGTATCCATTTTATGCTTTTAGTTTCCATCGATGGATTAAAAAACCATGACAAAAATAAAAATGCCAGCAAAGCTTTCAAATGTGGCTGTGTTTATCCATCACGGCAGCGTCCACATCCATGAACGTTTGTGCTGGTGGGAGACCCTTTGTGCATCCCGTGTACAGCCAGCGCTCGGCGCCACATGGCTTCCAGATGCGGCTGGCGGAGGGGCCCAGAGGTCGGGAATCAGCGGCCTAGCGCGTCCCGGAGTTCTCCGGGCATTTGAGGCTTGTGGCTCTGACATGGGCCGTGGCGGGCAGGCAACGCGACGCACCTCAGCTCACTCAGCCACTGAGCGGAGGGTTCGAACTCCCTCCTCCGCAGCCTGGGTTCCGTTGGCTCAGCCAGCCTGGTTGCCAGCACCGCTCCCCTCTGGCTCTCTGGAAATGAGAAACAGGGAGGCCTGAGATTGCCTAGGGTATGGGGCGAGGTGGCCGTCTCAGAAGGCTGACAACCCGAAATGACGCGGAGCATGCTTCAGATGCCGCGGGGTGGTTTAGGAGTGGGTGGAATTATGTCCTCGGGGCTCAGTCAACATTGTCTGAGCTGCGTGGGGGGTCCGGGCCCGGCCCAGGGCCACAGAACCACAGAACTGAGCAGAAAAATGGGGAAAGCAGGAGTCAGAGCCCAGCTCGAAATCGGGCACAGGGAGCTTTTGCCTTTCCAGGCACTGGTGGTCATCCGCTCACTCATCCGCTCATTCATTCATCCAGCAGGGTAACGAGGCAGGCGCTCAATAAGTCCCTGCTGTGCAGCACGGCTGCGCACCTGTGCTGGCGTCCGCGGATGAAGCGGGCAGGGCCCCGCCTCCACAGCCTGTTGGTCCCGAGGCCAGAGGCAGCCTGTTGAAGTTCTCTGGGAGCCGGGTCAGGCCAGAGGTGTGAGCAGGCCTTTTGCTTGGGGCAGGAGAAAGGAAGGAGAAATTGGGAAATTTTTCTAGAAGGTAAAATGGTTCTCATGTGTGTGCGCGGTTCCCGAGGGAGCGGCAGGAATGCACTAGCAGGTCAGGGAAGAAAGGGCCCTCCTGACAGAGGGGCCAGTGCCGGACGCCATCCGTTCCTCCCTGGCTTTGGATGGGAAACCCCGCAGGGGTTTTTGTTGGCTTGTGTGTTTGTCATTTGCTTGACAGCGTGGAGGTGGGACTTTGGCAGAGGGACAGATGGAACTCATTGCTAATAAAGGTCTTAGGGCATCGAGAGGCTGGTTGGACCAACAGATGACGCTGTATTTGTATCTAAAGCTGGCAAATTGGGTTGTGCTGATTTTGGTTACAACCGCTCAGGGAGGGAGGAGGGAGACCCGGCGCTTGGGCTGAAAGCGGCTCCACTTGGCTCGGGGTACTGTGTGCGCTGCCGGGGTGGGGGGTGGGGGCAGAGAGGGCGGGCATGGTGAGCAGCGGGGCAGTGGGGCAGTGGGGTCCTTTAGCACCTGCCTGCCCTGAGGTCCAGGGAAGCCGCTGGAGCTGTGTGCGCAGGGGCTGCCATGAGGCACTTCTCCAGCTGCTTGGATACGCGAGAAATCCAAGGGGGAGACAGGGAGACAGCCAGGAGGCTGCCGTCATCGGCGGTGGGAGAGCTCGAGGCCAAAAGAGGGAGAGTTCTGAGAACTGAGGTCTCAGCCACTGGAGGTGGGGAGAGAGAGAGAGAGAGAGAGAGAGAGAAGACAGAGAGAGAGAGAGAGAGAGAATATGGGGAAGATGCTGGTTTCTGGAGCATGTAACTTGATGCGTTTTTAGATTTTTGTTGTTGTTGTTACTTGAGAGACAGACAGAGAGCCCCCCATCTGCGAATTCACTCCTCCAAATGCCCACCGTGGCCAGGGCGCTGAGCCAGGAGCTGGGAGCTCAGTCCAGGTCTCCCGAGTGGGTGGGAGGGACCTGAATACTTGAGCCATCAGCGCTGCCCTTCACGGTCTGCTTTAGCAGGAAGCTCGAATCAGAAGCTGGGAGCTGGGAATCCAACCCAAGTATTCCAATGTGGTGTGCGGGCACGCAGGCTTCTCCCTCTGCCTCTTAACTGCTCCGTCAGAGGCCCCACCCCCACCAAGTCAGTGACGTTCTTTAAAAGGTTCATTTCTTCATTTGAAAGGTAGAGTGACAGAGAGAGAGAGAGATACAGATAGAGATACAGATACAATTAGGGGGAGAGAGAGAGAATCTTCCATCTGCTGCCTCACTCCCCAAAATAGTAGAGGCTGGACCAGGCTGAAGCCAGGAGCCTGGAGCTCCGAGTCTCCCCTTAGGGTGGCAGGGCCCCAAGCTTAGACCATTATCTGCTGCCTTCTCCAGTGCATTAGCAGGAAGCTGGCTGAGAGCAGAGTAGCTGGGGCTTGAACTGGCGCTCTGATACACGACATGGGTGCTCCAAGTGGCAGCTTCCCCCTCGGGGCCACAACACCCACCCAGAAAGTCAGTGTTTGAGCCACCATTTGAGATGGACAGCGGGAGGTGCTTTCTGCATCCTGGTCTGCAGTGGATAGGAATGGGCTGTCTGCTGGTTTCTGGAGCCACAGCCCTGGTGCACTCCTCATCACAGGGTCAGCCCCACCACCTGCTCTCTCAGCTGCTAGCTTCACCCATCTCTTGGTGGGGAGTGTGGACAGAGTAATCTGAATGGGACACCTCACCGTGTCCCCCTCCCCACCCCACTGAAAAGTTCTCCCTATTGTCTCTAAAAAGGTCCAAGCCCCTTAGCCTGCCAAAAATAGTCATCTACAATCTGATCCTGTCTGCCTGCCTCGTCTCAGGCCTTTGCTACTCTATGATAGCTAGTCATAGTGAGAACTGAGTCACAGCAGAGCCAAGAGGCTCTGGTTACACAGCACAGAGCCGTGCTGGGCAGTGCCTGGAGAACGTCACACATATTAGCTCGTGGAATTCTCAGAAAACACTGAAAGTCTTAGACTCTGTGCCCTTGCCGTCTACAGACGTTTGAGTTTTCTGGCCCTGCTGTTTTCTGCTCTGATACATAGTTGTTGATCCATCAGCCTGTGCTAGGCACTGTATTAAGTGGCAGGGATCTAAAACTGAGTGAGGAATGGTAATGCCCTCCATGCACACACAATCTACTGGGGGAGACAGACAGCGAGGGATGGTGAGAGCACAATAGGGTAAGTGCAGGGTTAAGGGTGCTGTGGGGCACAGGTGATGGGTCCCCAGCCCAGCCTGGAGCCTTCTACCCTCCTGGTAACCTTCACAACTCTGTCAGGTTCAGGGAGCCCCCGCTCTGGGCACCTGCGACCCTGCTCTGCCCGCGTCCTATGCCAAGCGGGCAAGAACAGTGCGACAGCACGGACTCAGCACCCAGGGCGGCCTGCCTGGGCTCCTTAGGACGTGCTGAAGGAAAGAGCCCGAGGAACGAAGACGTGGACAGGGTCCTCCTCCCGCTGGGCTCCTCCCTGGTGCTCCCACAGCCAGGCCGGCGCTTGTGTCCTTCCCCGGGTCTGGCTCGGGCCCGTGTGCCATTGGGTCCTGCGGGTCAGGCTGGGCCGCTGCCTTCCTCTCCAGTCCAGGAGCACCCTGGTGAGAACAGGCCTGGCTAGAGTGGGGTCCCCAGTGCCCCCCAGCTGGGTGGGAACTGCCCGCTTCAAACCCTGGGCAGCCCTGGTTTGGGGCAAGGGGGAGGAAGCCCTGTGGCAGCCCTCAGGACCCCTGGGTGGTGGGAGGCGGTGCTGAGGGGGTCTCGGATTTCCTTCTGCTCCTGAGCCACTTCCGCAGCCTCTGTGACGTGGGCTTTAAAAAGAATTAAATAAGTGGGACAGTCTCAAACTAGAGCTGTTTGAAGACTGTTCCAGGGAGCCTTGTGGGCCTGGTGACAGGTCAGGTCGGCCCCTGGAGCTCTCACTGGGTTAACATGACTCGCTCTCCCCAGCGCTCGGGAGGAACCACCACGGGACCCTCCCAGGGGCTGGGAATCTTGGCACAAGGACCTGAGATGACTTCCAGCCAGGCCCACACTCTTAGGCAGAGCCCTTGGGAAGCTCTGGCCCCTACCCTCCGCTTCTCGCCTTGAAGTCACGGCTGGCGGAGCCTCTGCAGAGCTAGGGTGGGGGCAGGAGGTCCCCGGGGGCTAGTGCTGATGGCTCTGGACAAGGGTGGGAATTTCCACTCCTATCTAGAGAGCCATCAACGCTGTATGCCCTGACCTGGGCCTTTGGCCTCCAAAGGGCAGTGGGAAGGCCGGCCCCAGGGCCAATCCCTGGCCATTAATCCCTCCTGCCAGCCCGAATATCCACCCAGTGTGGTCAGACAAAGGCCTGCCCGGCCCAGCCACTGTGTTCCTCCCGCCCCAGGGGCTCCACTCAGACGCTGGGCCGCCTGGAATCCAGGCCCATGAGAAAGGGGCCGCCTTCACTGGCCATCTTATGCCCGGATGCTCAGCCGCATCACGTCCGGCCCAGGGCCTGTGAAAAGAGGGCCCAGCCACGCTGAAAACACGGATTAGCCCTTGGGCCGCCCCCTGACACAGGCCTGCTTGGCTCCGGGAAGCAGGCCCAATGGAGGGGGCCAGACAGGCACAAAGAACTCCAAAAGTCTGGGTTCTCACCCCTTGGCCCAGCTCCCCACTCCCCCCTCCCCAGGATTAGCACAGCCAACCACACATTGGGTACCATTTATTGAACATGTACTACGTCCCAGGAGGGAGACATGGGCCAGAAAAGAGAGAAGTACAGGAAAAAGTGCAGTGGCCAAGGCAGGTGGCAAGAGTCACTTTTCCCTGGGACCCTTTACTCCCTGGAGGGGTGAGACAGAGGTTACAGTAGGGGTTTCCCAGGTTCTCCATCCCTAAAGGAAGGTGGGGAAGGCAGTGGCTGAACCCCCATCAGCTCTGGCTCCATGCCTAGTCCAGCTCAAGAATTAGGCTGCACCTGCTGTGAAAACGCAGCAGGCTCTGAAGTCACTGCTCCGGCTCTGCCTCGCTCCTTCCCTGGCCGAGTTGGTCCTGGAAGTGGCCACTGTGCAGCAGGACAAACAAGCACCTCTCACCGAGCACCAGTGTGGACTGGCGCTTTGCTCCATGGTATCATCTGAGTCTCCTAACAAGGCCCAGAGGAGACACTGTTGCTTGTGCTGGGCTGGCAGGCAAGGAAATGGAGGCTCAAATGGGTCTCCGTGGCCTGGGAGCCAGGGTCCCGCTACTGCAGCTGCTCGCAAGCCTTCTTGTGTTGGGCGTGGCCTGTGCTCCTGTGGGAGAAGGCAAGGTGGTGAGGGTCCAGCCCTGTTTGAATAGAATCTCCTTCTCTGCTTGCACAGCCTCCTGCCCACTTCTCGTAGCTTGTAATCGCCCACCCCTCCACCAGATTGTGGGTCTCATCGACTACACCTTCCTGCCCTGAGACTAGCAAAGGACCGGGCCCAGAAGTGCCTGAAGAGTGATGTGGCCAGGGGAGCGGAAGGAGGGCTGGGCCTGGATCCGCGAGGCACTGACAGGACCTAGCCGCTGCCTGGATGTAGGGAGCAGAGTGGAAGAGAGGGGGAGCTATGCTTGCTTAACTCCAAATGCCAAAGGGGTGGGGGCAGCTGGGGCTGCAGGGGGTACGGGGGTGGGGGGAGAGCTGTGCTTCATCCACAACAGCTAGGTCCGCCACGCCTGGAGAGACCCACTTGGCGATGTCTGGAGGGTATGCCGCCCAGCAGGTTGGGAGACTGGCCCAGAATCCACTTTGGCCGCTGAGGTCGTGGGAGCTGCAGGAACCCTGAAGCAATGATTTCTAGAGTTCTCGGCTTTCAAACAGAGTGCTTTTGGCAGAGTGTGCGTACCCGTGCTCTGAGCTCCAGGCTTAACTGCAGCTCCGCCGCTTACTGCTTGGCTGCGTGAAGCTGTGAGCCGGACTCTCCTCACCTGCAAGATGGAGATGAGCACACTCCCTGCACTTGCTCAGCAGCAGGGGTGATGTTAGCAGCGAGCTTGGAGCTCAGAGAGGGACCTTCGAGCTCCAGGATGCCACTGTGGGAGCTGCAGGGAGGGGCCTGCCACCCCGGCTGGACTGGGGTGGGGCAAAAGGGAGGCACCAGGGCCCCAACTTCAAGGAGGCCTGGCTCTCAAATGCTGACCTTGCCCTTGTTAGACTCCTTCAGCATACCATGTAGGCCCTTCACTGGCCTCTCTATGCTCACAGCCCTGCTCCATCCTCCCCTGAGACTAGGATCTGCCCCCCACCCCCTAGTCTCCATTACCTGGCCCCGCCCGGTTCCCTAACTTCCCACGGTGGCCAGTCACACAGCCTGGACACCGAGAGCTGCCAAGGCGGCCCACGGCTCCGTTCCAGCTGGGGGCACAAGACCGGGAGGAGGATGGACTGGACCGGCTACTGGGAGGGGCAAAATGGGGAGGGGGCCAGGGCAGGGCGCTGAATGGGTGGATTTGCGGCTGGGACGGACCCACAGCGAGAGGGGCTAGGGAGGGGTGGGCAGGGAAGGAGGCTGGGGCCGGGGCCAGGGCGCGACTCAATAGAGATGGTGAGGCTGGGTCTATGGGGGGAATTGGCCTAAAGGGACGAGAGCGAGGGAGGGGCCAAGCGCAGGAGGGGGTCCTGCGTGCTCCAGCAGGGGCGGGAAAGCCAAACGGAGGGGAGGCGCTGGCCGCAGGGAAGGTCGGAGCCCTGTCCCCCGGCGGCTGCGACGGTGGCGGTGGGGGGGAGGTGTCCATATAAGGCGGGTCGGCGGCCCCTGGCCCTTGCAGGCGCGCAGGCACGGGAGCCCGCGTCCCGACGGCTGGGCGCAGCGACATGGATCCGCCCGCCGCCTTCTCGGGCTTCCCGGCGCTGCCCTCGGTCGCGCCGTCGGGGCCGCCGCCGTCGCCGCTGGCCGGCGCAGAGCCGGGACGGGAGCCCGAGGAGGCGGCTGCGGGCCGCGGGGAGGCGGAGCCGGGCCCCGCGCCGGGCCCAGGGCGGCGGCGGCGGCGGCCCCTGCAGCGCGGGAAGCCGCCCTACTCGTACATCGCGCTCATTGCCATGGCGCTGGCGCACGCCCCGGGCCGCCGCCTCACGCTGGCCGCCATCTACCGCTTCATCACCGAGCGCTTCGCCTTCTACCGCGACAGCCCGCGCAAGTGGCAGAACAGCATCCGCCACAACCTCACGCTCAACGACTGCTTCGTCAAGGTGCCGCGCGAGCCGGGCAACCCGGGCAAGGGCAACTACTGGACGCTCGACCCCGCGGCCGCCGACATGTTCGACAACGGCAGCTTCCTGCGGCGCCGCAAGCGCTTCAAGCGCGCCGAGCTGCCCGCGCCCGCGCCCGCGCCGCCGGGGCCGCCGCTGCCCTTCCCCTACGCGCCCTACGCGCCCGCGCCGGGTCCCGGGCTGCTGGCGCCACCGCCCCCGGCCGCCCCGGGCCCCGCGCCGCCCGCGCGCCTCTTCAGCGTCGACAGCCTGGTGAGCCTGCAGCCGGAGCTGGCCGCGCCCGACGCCGCCGCCGCCGCCTTCCCGCCCTGCGCCGCCGCCTCCCCGCCGCTCTACTCGCAGGCGCCCGACCGCCTGGGGCTGCCCCCGACGCGCCCCGGCCCGGGCCCGCTGCCCGCCGAGCCCCTCCTGGCTTTGGCCGGGCCGGCAGGTGCGCTGGGCCCGCTCAGCCCCGGGGAGGCGTACCTCAGGCAGCCGGGCTTCGCGCCGGGGCTGGAGCGCTACCTGTGAGCCTTCGCCAGGACTCCACCTCCCCCCAGGACCGGACGCTGCCATCGCCGCCTTCCCCACGCCGGCTTGGAGCCCACCTCCCAGTCCCCAGTCTAGCTCGAGCGCACCCACTAAGACCTCGTCCGTGCCCACCCCTGGGAAGACGGTCACCCTCGCATCACGTGCCCCAAACGACCCCGTGATGTGGGAGCCCCCGGTGGCTGTCCCACGCCCTCCCCTCGCGAGCCCTCATCTCTGCACTCCCACGTGGCTGTCCACGGGTCCCACCGCCTCGGAGCTGGGCCACGGCCAGGGAGCCCCAGCCCCGGGTTTCCCGGCGAGTGCCCAGCGCCTGGGAGCCACACCTTCGCTCGGAAGCCCTGTGCTCTACGACTCTGCTTCACCCAGCTCCTCTCATCCTCCCACGGCCTTACCTGCCTCCCCACGAGTTTGTCCTGTTTCTTGCTTGGAGCACCCGCCCCTTCCAACACCTGGCTGCCCTGGTGCCCCCCACCCCAGCTGAGGAGATGGCTGAGACGCGCAGCGCCAGGGGCTCCCTGACTAAATGGAGTGTTGGGGGGGATTTATGTCTGCCTGCTCCCCCCCTACACCCCCGGAAAACGTAGGCCTTATTGGGTTATTATTTTTTAATTAACACTGGTTTAATTAAAAAGAAAGAAACCTTTCTCTGGGCTTGGTGTGCTTGCTGGTGACTTGAGAGGGTGACTTTGGGGGATAGTGGGTGAGCTTTGGATCCTGGGTGGTGTCACAATGCACGCGGCAGGGGTGGGGAATTCTCTTGTGAGCCATCAGACAGAGGTTCAAGAAGTGGATTTAGGAAGAGAGTCAGCTGTAACCCTGTGCATAGTAGGACCAGTCAAATGCGATCCCTGCACTCCTGGCAGAGAGGAGATGGCACATGTGTGGCATCTGAGTAGTGTGGCAGCAGGGGTGCCTGCTATTTGGGATTCCTCCCACCTCCTGCAGAGAAGGTGGCATGGGTCCTGATTCCCTCCCCCATCCCCAACAAGCACAGAGTTAATGTGCCACTCATGGTGCTGGGCACAGTGCATACATCACTGAACCACTGGGTGAAGTTCCTGCCTCCCGGAGTTTCTGCAGCAATGGAGAAAAGACGTTAGTGCAGTTGTTAGTGCTTAGAGCAATGAGATAAACGTTCTACAGCCTTGCCTTCCAAGTGCAGTCTCTGGAGCTACAGCATCCCCTGGGGCGCATTGCAAAGGCAAGCTCTCACACCCCACCTCAGCTCCTGCATTTTAATACAGGGTAGGAAGGCCCCGGGCTCAGGTGGGGGCTCGGGCTACAGGCTTAAAGCTCCCAGTTGTGAGGACTGGGATGGCCACTAGACCACACCACTCCCTCTGAACTTCTGGAGCTGGACACTGCCCCGCCCACTCTGCCCCCACCCCCCCCACCTTCCCTTGCTTGGGCAGCAGACTGAGCTGACTCATGACTGAACCCAGCACCAAGGACAGAGTCTCGCTGAGGTGTGGGCGGGGAGTTGACCTCTGACCCTGTTCTGCTCCCTGGTGCTCACTTAACCACTAAGCATCAGCCCCTCGCCCATCCCAAAGCTCCCAGTCTGAGCCTGGATTAGGGGTAGAGAAGGACAGGGGAGGAGCCCCGTGTGTCTTGAACTCCATGTGAATGGGATTTGATAGGCGTGCCGGATGCTCCTCTGACAGCTGGCACGGTTTGGAGCTCTGGGGTGGTGACCGAGGGTGAGGAGGTGGAGTGGGCAACCTAAGAAGGTGACAGGCATGCACAGTGCATAGCAGGTGCCCTGGGTAGGACCCCCGCCCCCAGCTATTAACCCCTTTGAGCAAGGGTCAGATTGAATTTGCCCTCCACTTAATACTTGCTGACTGATGGAATGAACAAACGCAAACCCCCAAACCCTTGGCCTGTGGAACAGTGGCTGACTGGGTGGCACTTTGGCGCCTTTTCCATTCTCACCTGAAATCCTCACGGTGTTCTGTGACAAGCTGACAAGAGTTGAGGGGTGGTACTGGAGGTTACTCCCCCACATTCACGTTCAGAAAACTACCCGCCCCTCCCTGGACCCAGCAGGTAGTAGACAGTCCAGCCAGAGTTCTCTAAGAAGCAGAGCTGCACCAACATCAAAATGCCTGTTTTGGAGGTGTTTGGTACAGTGGCCACGACTTCACTTGGGAAGCCTGCATTCCTTATGGAAGTTTGGTTTTGAGTCCCAGCTCCACTTCCCATGCCAGCTTCCTGCGAATGTGCACCGTTGGAGGTGGACTTCGGCGTTCCCGACTTGGGCCTGCTCCAGCGCTGGCTGTTGCAGTCACCTGTAGAGTGAAACACCAGATGGGAACTATCTGCCTTTCAAATAATAAACAAATGGATACAAATTTTGTTTAAATGCCAGCTTAGTTCTGTCCAAATGGGGTTAGAGCCACTCCTGCCTGATAAATTTCTTCCAAATCCAAGAAACTTCCGAGGAAAGGTCGGGCCCTTCTCACTTCCCCGAAGCCACTTCCTGAGTTCTGAATTCCATCCTTGCCACCACCCTGCAGGTCTTGGTCCCCAGGATCATGGAACGCGTGGAGGATGGGGTAGGAAAATATCTGTAGGGAGATACTAGGAAGGTCAGTGCTGAACTGGAACGCCAGGTAGATTGATTTTTAGAATGCCTCCTCAATGTTCCTTTATTTAACAGCATCCTCTGTGTTTGGCTCTGTGCTGGATCCTGCAGCCAGTACAGATACAACACAGTACTCTTTATGCTTTCCAAGGGTTCCTACTCTCCTACAGATCCCAGAATGTCCTAAGAATTTGACAATTTGGCAGATGTTGAAACAAACAAAACGAAAACTTAATCCAACTCTAAATGACCAAGCGCTTTTTATCTAGAAGTGAGATTTTAGCATTATTCTCCCCCCTTTTGGGGAGACGATAATCTGATTGGAAGCTTTAGAAATAAACATACACTTCCCCTCTTTATACTGTGGAAACCTGGACATCGGCTTTGCTTTGCTTTTAGCTGTATGGGATTGACAAAAGTGGAAGTCAGAGAGCAACCACAGGCTGATGGTGGTGCCTTGCCCCACCGTCAGGATCCCTTCTGTGTCCCCTACAGCACCTCCTTTTGATTCATATTTGCTGCTTTGGGTAAATATTCCCATTATTTCCATGCTTGTGTTTCTCTTGAAACAGTGATGATTAACTTCTTCTTCTTCTTTTTTTTTTTTTTTTTTTGACAGGCAGAGTGGACAGTGAGAGAGAGAGACAGAGAGAAAGGTCTTCCTTTGCCGTTGGTTCACCCTCCAATGGCCGCCGCGGCCAGCGCGCTGCGGCCGGCGCACCGCGCTGATCCGATGGCAGGAGCCAGGAGCCAGGTGCTTTTCCTGGTCTCCCATGGGGTGCAGGGCCCAAGCACCTGGGCCATCCTCCACTGCACTCCCTGGCCACAGCAGAGAGCTGGCCTAGAAGAGGGGCAACCGGGACAGAATCCGGCGCCCCGACCGGGACTAGAACCTGGTGTGCCGGCGCCGATAGGCGGAGGATTAGCCTAGTGAGCCGCGGCGCCAGCCGAAACAGTGATGATTAACTTCTATTATGATATATGATCATTTTCCTTAAAAACTCTTATTTCCTCCCATTTTCACCCAAATCACCAACTTTCCATTAAATTAGATTTTGGTATTTATAATATTCTATAAAAACTGTTATTAGATAAGCTACTAGTGTACTATGATTAAAATTCATTTTTAAAGATTTATTTTTTTATTTGAAAGTCAGAGTTACACAGAGAAGGAGAGGCAGAGAGAGGTCTTCCATCTGCTGGTTCACTCCCCAGTTGGCTGCAACAGCTGGAGCTGAGCCAATCCAAATCCAGGAGCTTCTTCAGAGTCTCCCAGGCGGGTGCAGGGGCCCAAGGACTTGGGCCATCTTCTATTGCTTTCCCAGGCCATAGTAGAGAGAGAGCTGGATCAGAAGTGGAGCAGCCGGGACTTGAACCAGTGCCCATATAGGATGCCGGCACTGCAGGCAGCGGCTTTGCCCAATTCACTACAGTGCTGGTCCCGAAAATTCATTTTTTAAACGCAACTTTTGTTTTTTCCTGGAGTTAATAATGCCTTATGTTTTCCTTTGTTCCATTCCCTTTTTACCTACGGCTAAATCTTCCCATACCTGCCAGTAGCACTGTGGTTCAGTTTTTCATGAGGTCACTTCTCAGGAAATACGGCACTGGGTTTGGTGGCTGTGTTTCCCTTTCTGGGAGCATCCCCTCGGAGTCATCAGCTTCCAGCTCTCACCTGGACAGACGGCTGCACCTCCACTGCGCACGTGGGGAGCTGGAACTTCCTTGTCTGTTGTCCCGGGAGTCCTCTGTTCCCTTCCTGTGAGGATTTCCTGCTCCTGTATTCTGTGTCCTCCTTTTTCTTGGTTTATTCCCATGTTTCAGCTGAGGAAAAGCTTTTGGGAAATTTTGCTCATCTAAAATTGAGATGACTATTTCAGCATGAGAAGCCAAGCAGGCACCCTGACAATGAAGTTGTTGAGTCAGACTTCTATTTGGGAAGTGAGCTGGGGGTGGGAAAGCTGGCAAGGTGGCTGTGTTGTGCAAGTGAGGGGTGGGTGTTGGCAGGAGAGGAGGCAGGGGAGCCATCGAGGGTTCTTCAGAGGAGATGGAGCACTGGGAAGCCTTAGGCAAGGGCTCTCCCTGGCTTGTGGGCGCTTGGGACACAGGAAGGGTGGCTTTGGGCCCACGCTGCTCATTAGCTGGTTTGAGGGCCTCCCGGATCCAGCTCAAAGAAGGAGCCAGCATTACCCCGGCACTTGGATTAGGTGCATAGGAAGGTGACACTTGGATGGAGACTGGGTACGATGACAGCTGTCAGAGCTCTGGGCATCCCCTGGGGAGGCAGGTAAATACCAGGGAAAGAGCAAAGAGCAACATGGGGACCCTCGACTGTGACCCTCCATGTGAAGCAGCTCTCTGGGAAGTCCTAGGAATACGGGGGTAGGGGAAGGAGGATACACAGGAGGCTAATAGGGTCCATTTTAAATGTGTTTTAAAAATTTTCGTTTTATTTGAGACAGAGACATCTTCCATCTGCTGGTTCACTCCTCAAATGCCCACAAAAGCTGGGGCTAAGCCGGGCTGAAGCCAGGAACCCAGAACTCAGTCTGGATCTCTCATATAGGTAGTAGGGATGCAGATACTTGAGTCGTTACCTGCAGCATCCCAGGGTGGATAAAATTAGCAGGAAGCTGGACTCCTAAGTGGAGCTGGGACTCAAACCCAGCATTCTGATAAGGGATGTGGATATCCCAAGTGGTGTTTATTGTCGCTTATTTATTTGAAAAGCAGAGTAATATGGAGAGGGAGGGGGAGTTGGGGAGAGAGAGAAAGGGAGAAATTTTCCAATTTGCTGGTTCACTTTGCATATGGTCACATTGGCTGGGGCTAGGTCAGGCCAAAGCCAGAGGCCTGGAACTCCATCCAGGTCTCTCACATGGATGGCAGAGGCCCAAGCACTTGGGATATCTTCTGTTGCTTTCTAGGGAGCTGGATCAGAAGTGGAGCAGTTAGAACTCTAGTTGGTGCTCATAGGAGATGCCAGCGCTGCATGAGGTAGCTTAACACGTTGTACCTCAACACTGCCCCCCTCAACAAGTGGTGTCTTAACCCCTCTAATGCCTGCCCCAGTGTGATCTACTTTTAAAGGAAAAACATTCTGTGGGCCTCCAACCTGACTTTAACTTACCATAATGTCAGTTTGGGCAGATATAAATTATGAATTTCTCAGGCTTGGTTTCTTGTGTAACTGTAAATGAAAATATTTTATAAACTAAATTCAAACAGAGCAACAAAATAGAAAACTCAAATACGTAACATGAATCAAACATAAAAGAAGATATGGTTTTGCTGAAACAAATTCATTGCGCTGTGTACGGGACCCTGATTTTCTGCAGTCTTTCGAGTTTGGTTGCCTTGAACCACGTAATGACTACATTTATTCACCATTTGAAAAAAAAACTTTTTATTTATTTATTATCACGTTTATTGAGAGAGAGAGAGAGAGAATGTGTCACTTACTGGCTCGCTTCCCAAACATCTGCAACAGCTGGGACTGCAGTGGTCAGGTAGCAGCCAGGTGCCTGGAACCCAATCTCAGTGTCCCATGTCGGAGGCAGGGGTCCAAACACTTGAGCCAGCTGCCTCCAAGGGTGCACATTAGAAGAGGCTGGATTGGAAGCACAGCTGGGACTGGAACCGGGCACTCCTGTATGGATGTGGGCATCCCAAGAGGGCACCTAACAGCTGAACCAAGTGCTCACCCCACTCACCATTTCCTTCCTCTGAACAAAGGCAAGGACTTCTTTATGTAGCGCAAATGCAGCATTTCGCTTATAAAATATACATTTTTTTGCTCCATCTCAGGATTAAAGCAGCATGACTTGAAAAGAAACACAAATGAAGACCTTTAAACATCAGGTCTCTGTTATCAGGGGGTCACCTGGTGACTCAGAATATGTTTAGACGAATGTGCTAAAGATGATTATTGCGGTGAAAACTACATTGATTTTGTTCATGAACTCCTACATGTATAAGAATATATTCTTTGACTATACTTCAAACTAAGCAATGGAAAATTTGTAAATACTCTTTTAAATAAGTAACTTTGGTTAGGAGAAAGCTGACATAACAGACTAGTAATAAATTAAAAGATCAAAACTGTACGTTAAATTAAAACCATAGGATGTAGCCAAACTTGTGCTCAGAGGAAATTTCATAGCCCTAAATATGCCACGGAGATGGAACCAGAGGCCGTGGGGTAGGGTAGGGAAACCAGTTAAAAGCCTGAGGTTTCCAGGCAGGAAAGGATGGTGGCTTGGAGGGGGTGGGGAAAAAAGCAGTCATATGAAACTATAGAAAGAACCAGCCACCGGTTAAAATCCTCCTAATCCACCGTGGCTACAACCTTTCCCATTTGGTCATAGCCTCATGCTGACCCTGAAAATCTGGCATGCCTGATTCAAGGACTAATTAATCTCAGTAGACCAATTAGCACATTAGGGACAGGAGTCCTCCACTGCTCCCACCACAGCGCACCTAGGCCAGCTGCTTTTCCGGGGAATTCTATCAAGCCACCCAGAGACCTATTTCTCTAGCTGTAGAAACTGTCCTGGGACACAGGACACAGCTGTCATCCCATTTATATCTACTCAGCTATCAACATAGAGAATGAAACATATGCAAGAAGACGCTAAGCTCCTCAAGAACGATTCAGCAAACTAAATCTGGTAGTGTTTTAGAGATGCATAAGCCAGTACAGCTTATTCCTGGAATGCAAAGGTGACATTAGAACTGCTATCTCCCGTTTCTAAGCGCTATAGATCATCACCCATATAGATGATGAAACTGGGGATCTCCCAGCTCAGGCTAGAGGGAGACCCCAAAGTATGCCTGACTCCAAAGTTATTCTCCTTCGCCTGGGGAAGAGGCAAGTGGAAGTGCAAGCTTGGCTGGAAGAGGCCCCAGTGCAGCCCTCAGCTCACCGCACACGCCCTCCCTCCCACAGTCCTGACTTCCAAGCCCAGTGACAGGCCTTGGGCTTCCTTTCTCCATGAACCCCTTTTCCACCTTCTCCCTCCCTCTTTCCCTGTACTACGCCAACTGTCTTTCTCAGCCATCAATTTTTGGGGTGACAAAGGCGCCACCTATTGGCCATCTTGTATGTAGGAAAACACTGGAAGGAAGCCCAGATCCATTTGGATCTATCTGGGCTGGTGGGGAGCCTCCGGTGGCTGGTAAGGGCTGGTTCTAGCCGGGAGCTCCCGCATCTGGTGCGCAAGAAGAAGGCTGGCTGCACTTCCCGCCGCCTCTGAGAAGCCCTCCCAAATCTTAAGTCCTAAGTAGCTGCCCCACTGCAGAGGGGCATGGGAGGGGGCTGCGGGTACAGAAAACTCATCTACTCCATACAGGAGAAACAGAGGAAGGGGGCTAGGCTGGGGCAGAAGACCTAGGGTCAAGTCCCAGACCCCGCACGTGGCCACATCCTTTTCTTTCTCTGCCCTTCATTCCTGACTCTTAGGTTGTGCCAGGCCCTGTTCTGCTTCCCAGTGGAGGACTCAGAGGTGAATCAGACACTGCCCCAGCCCAGAGAAGTCCAACACCGGTGGATGACAGTATAGCATGCAGTGTTTTACAGAATGAGGGGGCTCTTAGGCCACCCAGAGGGCATCGGTTTGTGCCTCTGCCCTGCCCTGAGCCTCCGTGTGCTCTGAACGCCAGGGAGAATATGCATTCTCCTCTCTGCCTAGGTGGGGATGGCCTTTGCACCTGCTAAAGCACTGTGATGGCGGGTGAGGCTTTGCCACCTGCCGACTCGGGGCTTCCCAGGCAGGGCCTAGGTCTTCTCTGCTCCACTGTCTCCCTCACAGGCAGCCTGGCCAGCCTGGTCGCTCTGGGGCCTTGGCCAGAGCTGACCATCTGAGGGCTGCACTGGAGCTATAGGGGCAAAGGAGAATTAGAGACCACAGGCCAGGTGGTCTTCACCTGGAGATCAGTCTGTCTCCTTGAGTTGTGCAGGGCAGGGCTCTGGAGGCTTAACAGAGCGAGTTTCTTGGAAGAGGCAGGCTCTGAGTTGGAGTCCTGAAGGAAGGAGGACGAGTGCTGGCTGCTCCAATCCCTGTGAAAAAAACACAATTGCAGGAATAAAGCTTACACTGTTTTATGTCTTCATTTTTCAGTCAATGATATATCTTGGAGCTCTCTGAGATCAATGCATAATGTACTTATCCATTTTCACAGTATACACTCCCAATGTGGTTGGGCCATTATGTGTTGAACCAGTCCCCTGCGGATGGGCACGTACGATGTTTCCAACACACTGACATTCCAAACAGCAATGAGCCCCTGCACACGGCACACCACGTATGTGCAAGTGCAGAAGAAAGATCTTTCTTTAAATATATATTTATTTGAAAGAGAGAGAGAGAGGGAGAGGGAGGGAGGGAGAGAGAGAGAGAGAGAGGCTTCCATCTGCTGCTTCACTGCCACAGCAACAGCAGGGGCTGGGCCAGGCGGAAGCCAGGAGCCAGGAGCTCCATCTGGGTCTCCCACATGGGTGGCAGGGACCCAAGCACTTGGGCCAGCTTCCTCTGCCTTCCCAGGTGCACTAGCAAGGAGCTGGATTGGAAACTGAGGCAGCAAGGAGTGGAACTAGCACTCAGACATGGGATGCTGGTGTAGCAGGTGACAGCTTAACCCACTGCATCACTATGCCAGACCCAGCAGGAGAAATTTCTAAAAGTGGATTTCCATGCAGCCTTTGTCAGGACACCAAGCTTCTGGTGTAGCCACACTGGCTCCTTTTGTTTTTGTCCCCTTTTATTTCTCAAAGGGACCCTCGCTGGCCGTGGTCAGAGTCATAGCTGCTCAAACACCACCACCCTCCTCCCCTGGTCGAAGTCTGTCAGCAGGGCCCCTTGCCTCGGTCTCTGGATCTGAAACATCTGGGCACTTGCACTCCTCCCCTGGTAGAGCCTGTACAGCTCGGGCTGTTAATCAGACCAGGGCGATGGTTCCGAATGCCCTGAAGGGCTCCAAGCCCCAGCATCAGTGGTAGGGGCAGGGGATCACTTCCTGGACCAACACTGTTCAGGCCTGGGGCTTCTTGCCCAACACTGCGGAGGCCCCACCCAGGCCATTGATGAGACTTCTTTGTTCTGACCAGAGCATTGCCTCCTAGGATCCGCTCCACTCCCACTTCGGGTTTCCCCATTTCATTGCCTCTAATCCCCCACGAAGGAGTGGCCCCGCTTTGAAGGAAGCAGGGAACAAGGGAAGATCCAATGGAGCCCTCGTGAAGGCGTGCATGCATGTGGCGAATGGGGAGCCAAACCCTGCGGCTGCAAACAGGGCCCTGGGCAGCCTGGGAACCTCTGGGTTGGCCCAGACCCGTGACGTCAGCTTGTGTGGCCGTTGGTGCCATTCGGCACTGGCCTGACTGGGGGGCAGGGAGAATTGTGCCAGCGGGGTCTTCAGGGGCTGGACAGAGCAAGGGCAAGGCCTCAGGGGAACATGATGAACACTGCTGGGAACAGCCGCTGCTCATGTGTGCAGCTGTGGGTGGACACGGCAGGACCCCGCCCCGAGTCTAGGGCCAGGCTGTCCTGCACAGGGCACGCACTCCTCACCTGTCAGCCAGGGAAAGGCCCGGCCATGCCTCAGCTCGCACCGGGAGGCGAGGGCTCAAGCCCACTGCTCCTTTCCAGTTGCAGGGACGATCCCGGCTGGCTGGAGGAAGCATCCTATCACGTCTGGGTGGGGGAGGAAGGCGAGGGTGCTCACGGTGACATCTGCCATAGAGGGCCCTAGCTAGAGCAGGAATCCCGGGAGTCCCATGAGGAGGCGGGCTGAGAACAGGTGCCCTCGCCCCAGTCTCCAACCCAGCAATATAAAGACCTTACAAACGAGGCGGTGGAGACTTAGAGAGATCATCAGGCTGGGACTCATCGGCGACTGGGGGCGTAGTTTGAGTTTAGCTCTAAGACCCGAACTCTCTCTGGTACAACTGGATGCCTGAGACCCCTGCTCCATGATGGCACATCCTGTGCCTGTCACGCCATGTCAGAGGGCTCACTACCATCAAGGTCACCTCTTGCCTCTCCAGGGACTGTCCTGTGGGAAGGTGTTTCTTTTGTGAGGTCACAGAAACCGGCTCTCTTTACAACTTCCTGGCTCCCTTTGGCTTTGGTCTCTGACCCAGGTCAGGCCTGTTTGGAGATGGCAGCTGTGGGGCCAGCACTGTGGCATGGCGGGTAAAACCGCCACCTCCAGTGCCGGCATCCCATATCGAGTCCCGGCTGCTCTACTTCTGAACCAGCTCTCTGCTATGGCCTGGGAAAGCAGTGGAAGATGGCCCAAGTCTTTGGGCCCCTGCACCCACGTGGGAGACCCACAAAAATCTCCTGATCAGCTCAGCTACAGCTGCTGTGGCCAACTGGGGAGTGAACCATCAGATGGAAGACCTCTCTCTCTCTCTCTCTCTCTCTGTGTGTAACTCTTTTAAGTAAATAAATAAATCAAAAAAAAAAAAAAAAAGAGAGAGAGAGAGATGGCAGCTGTGTCAACCCTTTACTCTCCAGGCTGACTCAACTACTGACCTCTTGGTGGTCATTTTATTTTATTTGAAAGGCAGAGTGACACACACAGAGAGGGAGAGACAGAAAAATATCTTCCATCTGCTGGTTCACTCCCCAAACAGTTGCACTGGCCAGGGCTGGGCGAGGCTGAAGCCAAGAGCCAGAAACTCCATCTGGGTCTCCCTCGTGGGTGGCAGGGGCCTGAACACTCGGGCCATCTTCCACCACTTTCCCAGGCGCAATGGCAGGTAGCTGGATAGCAAGTAGAGCAGCTGCCAAGACTCCATTATCAGATGCCAGCATCGCAGGCATCAGCTTAACCCACTGTGCCACGGCGCCTGCTCCCATGGGACATTTTCCCATCACTTCCTGTTAAGGTTAGGTTCAGTTGTGAGTGACAGGCTGCCCCTCCAAATCCCACATCAGTGGCTTACACAAGGTCGAAGCTCATTTCCTTTTCACATAAGCCTATGCCGGCAGTTCAGGGTGGTACCGCAGTCTGGTGGTCTCGGGCACCCAGAATCCTTCTCTCTTGTGGCTCTGCTGTTTGTGAAATTTAACTCAAGCTAGTTTAGCAAAAGGGGAGCCTTCTTTCTTTGGAATGCCTACAAAGGCTAAGAGCTCTAGTTTCAGGCAGAACTGGATCCAGGAACTCAGGCGTCTCTAGTTAGGGTGTTTGCCTCTGTGTGTGGGCTTCAGTGTTCCCTGGTGATGACGTGGCCCGAAAGGGGCTGGCCCAGAACCCCATCGTTTAATTAGCGCCAACTCCCAGAGTCCGTGTATCAGAGTATCTGTTCACGTGGAAGCAGTGTCTTGCAGGGCTGAGGTCACTCGCTCCCGCCTGGGACAATCGCTGGGCCCTGGACTTGGAAAGCTAGGTTTGACCCAGCCATGCTACCCCTCTGCTCCTGGGAGTGTGAGGGGGACAGAGACTGGACAGCCCCGTCAGAACGGCTCGGAATAGCAGAGGGGAGGTTTCCTTCAACAGAGAGCTGGGACACCCCAAACTGCACATATGTTCCGCTCACCACGCAAAAGAGATGGAGTTGTGTCTTTACAACAAGTGGGGAGCACCTGGGAGATTTTTCCAGGTCTCAGTCTGGCACTTGCTTTATTTTGCCACAACTATTTTAAAAATGCGATTTTTCTGTTTGAAACACAGAGGAGTGGGGCAGAGACAGAGAGACTCAGAGACAGAGAGAAAGGGGGGGAGGGAGAGAGGGAGAGAGGGAGAGAGGGAGAGGGGAAGAGAGAGAGAGAGAGAGAGAGAGAGAGAGAGAGAGAGAGAGAGAGAGAGATTCCCCCATCTGCTGGCTTCACTCCCTAAATGCTCACAACAGCCAGGGGCTAGGAACTCAATCTGAGTCTCCCACATAGGTGGCAGGGACCCAAGTATTTGAGCTATCATCTGCTGCCTCCCAGGCTGTGCATCAGGAGGAAGCTGGAATGGATAGACAGAGAGCACAAAATAGAAACCCAATGCTAGCCAGGGCCAGGGCCAGGGCCCACAGACACAAGGGAAGCAAGTTCTGACCAGGGACAGGGAGCTGACAGAAGAGTACTTCCACTGTCAGGAACACTTCCATGATGATCTGAGCTAGCTCTCTGGGCAGTCTCAGACAAAAACAGAGCTATGCCACATGGTTCACTTATATTTTTTATTCATGCATCCATATAGCTAACATTAGTTGGGCACCTATTGTATGCTGGGCTTTATGCCTGGCAGCAGATATAATGGTTAATAATGGTATGGAACAGGCTGGCGCCACGGCTCACTAGGCTAATCCTCCACCTTGCAGCGCCGGCACACCGGGTTCTAGTCCCGGTCGGGGTGCTGGATTCTGTCCCGGTTGCCCCACTTCCAGGCCAGCTCTCTGCTGTGGCCAGGGAGTGCAGTGGAGGATGGCCCAAGTGCTTGGGCCCTGCACCCCATGGGAGACCAGGAGAAGTACCTGGCTCCTGCCATCGGATCAGCGCGGTGCGCCGGCCGCAGCAGTCATTGGAGGGTGAACCAACGGCAAAGGAAGAACTTTCTCTCTGTCTCTCTCTCTCACTGTCCACTCTGCCTGTCCAAAAAATAAAAAAAATAAAATAAAAATAAAAAAAATAATGCTATGGAACACATATGGAGCCCTTTAAAACTTTTAGGCACTAGGCAATGAAGTGGGTCCAATTATTACCCTCATTTTGTAGAGAAGGAAAGATGAGCATGAAGACAATACAATTCCCGTTCCCAATGAGCTCCAGCAGCCCACAGAGGACAGGCTGGAAAACAAACCCATTACTTTAGGGGCCCGGGGGTGGGAGCCGTGGGTGTTGCCATGGGAAGCAGCTCATTAGATCTGACTTAAGAAATGGACCAAGAAGGACAAGGCCTGAGTGAGGTAGGGGAGCAGGAGCCATGGGCAAAGGTGAGGTGAGAAAGGATGCACCAGGAACGGAGGTGAGGCTGGACGAGGAGGCAGAGGTGAGGCCCCCGGGTGTCTTCTACAGAAGGTGAAGCAGCCCTCCAAGGGCAGGGCAGGTGTCTCAGGGGGGCAGGTGTCTCAGGGGCCTCCTGCCAAGCACCTTCCCAGCTCCCCCCTCTCGAGTTACAAGCACCGGAAGGCCTCCTATTTTCAGACGCAGGTGCAGATGTGCACTAGCCCCAGAGGCATTTCAGCCTCTCAGCCCCTCAGTGGTGGGGGAGTTGTGGGAGGAGGCTGGTATTTTTGTGTTCCTCACCTTCAGCCCCACCTCCTCCTTAACCTAGGACAGTCAGCCAAGTCCTGGCATTCGGAACCACTCAGAGTATGTTGATTTGGGCAGCAGCTGGGGAAGCAAGTGTCCCGCCTCCCCCACAGCTTTTGCCTCTGCCTTTCTGGCTGTCCCTTACTGGGGCAGAACGTCCCCACCTAGGTCTCCTCCAGCAAAATAAGCCCTGCCCCGAATCCGTGTGAGATGGAGCGGCTGGGGCTGGGACACCTGGTACTAGGGGTCCACTTCCACCACTCTACCCATCTGCTGTGACCTTGGGGAGGTCAGCCCTCTCTGGCTCCGTCTCCCCTTCTGAGAAACAGGCTTTGAAAACCTCCTGTCCCGGTGTGGGGGAAATGACTTCAGACTTCTCCAGGGAGGGAGAGGCGCGTGGGCGGCACACTTGGCATGTGCTCCAAGGGGCTGACGGCGTGTGCCAAGGTCTCTCTGGAGAAAGGTGTGCGCCAAGGTCTCTCTGGAGAAAGGCGAGGCCGGAAGCAGGGCGACTGTGCAGCGTGGTGGGCAACCCCGGGAGTCCAAGGCTCAGAGGAGCTCTGAGCAGGAAGGGGCAAGGTTGGGAGAGAAAGCATCTTTCCGGGGGAGGCAGGATTTGAAGCATGGGCACAGACTGGAAAAGGATGCAAAGGTGAGCGAAGAGGAGACCGGAGATCCCGAGTCCTGACGACTGGGTCCAGGGCGTGGGGCGACCGTGGGCTGAGCCCTGGTCCCCTAGTTCCTGATTCCTTGCGGGGATGCGAGACTCCTCCAGAGGTCGCTGTTCCCCAGGAATCCGGCCCGGGCTCCCGCCGGGCTTCTCGAGGCTTTAGGCGGCTCCTCATCCAGCCCAGAGGACGCCAGAACCCGGCGGTATTTCCCTGCCCTCGCGGGCACGTATGGCCTCGCCAGTTTCCCTGTCTGGGTTAAAGGCGGACGCGCGCTGGTGTGCGTGGGGTACACGCGTAGGGTGCACGGGAGGACCCGGCTGGTGGCCCCAACTCGGAGCCCAGGACAGCCGCCCCTGTGCCGGAGCTGCGGCCGCTGGAGCAAACACGCACAAGCGGCAGGAAGAAGGCCGCCGCGCCCTCCCGCAGCTCCATAACGGAACGTGCTCCTCCCTCTCCCAGCTGGCGTCCCCGGAGACCACCCAGGCGCGCGCGCGCGCTCACTCTCCTTGCGGGCCGGGGTCTCGCTGCCGCCCCAAGTGAGCTTGCAGGCCCCGACCAGGTCTCTCCGCTGCAGGCTCTGGGGGAAGCCGTTGACCTGGATGGCGAGCCTTCCAGGGACGTCCCCGTCATTGCGGTTCTGCAAGCACACGGTGTGACACCCAGAGGCAAGGACAGGACATGCAGAGTGGGCCACACAGGGCCACCGGCGCCCGCAGGGCAGTCGGACACACGGACAGAGAAGCAGACCCTGGGATCAAGGAACGAGGGACCCGCAAGGGCGCACTTCGCCCAGAGGCCCCGCTCCCCTGGCCTGGCCGCTTCGCTGCCCTCCAACGGGAGGCGCCTGCCCTACCACTGTCGCTGCGAACTCCGCGAGTCGGCCAAGGGGCGCCCGCGGCCCGGGGTGTGGGAGCGGCGCTGTTTCCCCTTTCCTGAGCGTGCAGCCCTCTTCCCGCGAAACGGAGTCGGCGGCTCCACAGCTCGCTCCACTCCAACCGCCGCGCTCGGGGCCGCAGGGAGCTCACGCGGGTCCTCCACGTGGTTCGCGCTGGGGTGGGGTAAACGGGACTGTGGGAGGCTGCCCGGCATAGTGAAAGGAGCGGAAGACGAAAACTCCTAGGTGTGGAGGAAGGCAAAGGCGTCCAGGGGTGGGCAGGTGGGTGCATTAGAGAAGATCGCACGGGCTGCAGCCCCTGAATTCCCTGTCCGGGGAACCCGGACGCCCGAGAGCCTTCCCTGCAGGTCGCGCGCTCCAGAGGCTCCCGCCTTGCACCTGGCCCAGTGAGCTGACCACGCTGGAGCCGGCGATGACGGGAGCTGGGACGGGGGCGGAAGGTGTGCGGGCTGCCACTGGTCGCCCCAGAGCTGTGTGTCCCAGAGGGCTTAGGCAGGGTTGGCCCCACCGCACTGGTGGAGGCTGGGCGGTTGGTTGGTTCGTGTAGCAAGATTGCAGCCGTGTGCTGGGTAGTGCCCCGTGCTGCACTCTGGCTTCCCGGGGCAGCCAGGCTGCGCCCATGGGCAGGCTCAGGCATTCACCGAGATCCGGGCCTCGAAAGCCCGCTTCGTTCGTTCAGCCTTGCGACTCTGTGACAAAGTCCCGAGCCAGCCAGGCTGCTCTTGGTCAGTTTCCCAACCGACTTAAAACATCTGCGTGGAGGGCGCTGCCTCTGCCGAGCGGATAACAGCACGTTTACTGGTCTACTGGGGGCTCTCAGAGGGTAACAGGCAACGGAGGCCACCCCCGCTGACAGGCTGGGCAGGAGCATGCAACAGCCGCCCCCTTCCCCAAAGCCTTCCTCCCGATTACTCTGGGCCGCTCTGGGGAGGAGGCCGGGCACTGTGACCCGCAGAGCCTGCAGCCTCGGCTCCTCGCAGGCGCTGTAGGAGTGGGTGCTGGAGCCCAGCTTCCCCCCAGGAGCTACCGACTCACCACAGCTGCACACCCGCCTCAACACTGCAGAGAGGAGGAGGGTGCAGAGGAAGCAAAGGAAAGGAGCCCCAAAGTGGCCTCCCGCCAGCCCCAGTGTGCATCCCCCGGCGTTGTTTAAAACAAGCTGGCCCCGGGGCCTTGGGAGAGATGATGGGGAGGCCACCAGAAACCCCTCGCACCAGGCAGTGGTGCTGCGCCAGCAGGGCCGGCTACTAATTCTGGGCCTGGGGCTTAGCCACCTGCATCCCCTCAAAAGCCTGCCAAGCAACACGATCGCAGGGGTCTCAGTTTCCACTCCTGCGAGCGTGTGTAAAGGGTGATGGATGATCCCTTCACACGGGGCCCAGTCCCAGCCCTGCAGAACACAGCCTGGGCTGCTCAGCTGGACCAGGTCGGAGCAGCGGCTGGAAGAGTGGCTTACCTTGAAGCCAGCTGGAGAGCTGGAGCCTGGGGACCAAGAGTGCTGGCGAGGAAGGCAGTGTGGGCTCCCGTCCAGCATGTCAGAAATGAGGACTCCCCGGAGGGGACACCGGGACACCGGGTGGCAGGGACCATGCTCGCTTTCTCTCCGTAACTCAGACACTAGCGGAGCCGTGCTGGGCTGCAGTTGGTGTGTGGTCCACGGTGTGGGGTGTCTGCGAGCAGGATCCCAGGAGCGTGAGAAAGAGTTCCATGTAGTACCGTGAAAGCCGGAGGGATCCCCGGGATGCCAGACAGCACCCATCTGCCACATGCCACAAGCTCAGGTATGTGTGTGTATGTGGAATCCTGTGGGAAAATTCTCCCCAGTGGAGGACTATCGGCCCTTGTGGTCAGAGGCTGTGGGGGTGGGGGGTGGGGGTCCAGCCACCACCTGCGGGCTCTCAGCTTGGGGTGTGGCCCGCCCCTGCTGTATCTTGTACAAGCAGAGGTAGGGCCTTTCACCCTCTTCTCTGGGCCTCCAAGTTGGATTCACACTAGGCTATTCCACACTGGAATCCATCCACCCTCGTGCCCACCCTGGGCTGCAGGATGTGAATTTCCTCTCACCTGCTCTGGGCGCTGGAGGCGGCTGGCAGAGGCCATGCAACCAGGGCCCGAGCTCCTGGTGGCAGGTGCCATCAGCCCTAACCCCCTAGGGGGCCTGGGCTCTGCAGGGTGCGCTCCCAATGTCCTCTTCCTAAACAGCTCCGAATACAACTAGCTTTAACGCAGTAGTCACGTGGGAGGTGTTTTTACTCTCATTTGTGCAGAGAAGAGGGGAGCAGCGTTTAGGAAACTCCTCCAAGATGAAGGCTAGAGTAAGTAGTGAGGACAAGGGTGCGACCCCACGAGCCTGACTGAGGTTCGGAAGGGAAGGTACCCCAAGGACGCTCACGCAGCCCTGTGACAGCGAGCGCCGCGGGGACTCGGGCCGCGCCGGATCTCTGGCCACTGAGCGGCGCTGTCGGGGCAGCGGCGCCGCAGTTCGCTCGGTTCTCGCCCCCTGGCAAAGCCCGTCGCCCCTTCCACGCTCTAGGCTGAAACGGGCCCAGTCTGGCCTGAAGCCACTCGCGTCGGAGTCCTGGAGGGGACCTTGGGAAGAATGGGTCAAACCGCGTGGGCAGGAACGTGGCTGGCGAGAAAGAGCGCACAGGAGTAACCCTGGGTGCCCACGACCCTGAGCGCTAGAGGGACCCCCGTCTGCGGCTGAGTGCAGGCTTCAGGGCGTGAAGTCTCCGTGGGGCGCCTGCAGGTCCCGCGGCCAGAAAGCGGGGCGGGGGCAGGTCTCAGCAAGGCTGGGGTTGCAGAGAGAGGAAAACGGACCCAGGACACTCACATGCAGAATGTCGACAACGTCACGGAGCGTAAGAGACGCGGTCACAGAGACTGAGACGGGCGGATCCCGGGACTCACAAGGGTCGGAGCCCCGGGTAAACCCCGAGCGCCAGCCCGGCCCGCGTCCGAGACGGCGGCCCCGAGCCGCCTAGAGGCCTCGGGACCGGGACCCGGAGCAGGGGTGCGCGTCGCGGAGTCCCGCTGCGCGGGGATGCCCGGCTGGCCCCGCCCTGGAGGGGAGGCAGGGGCTCGGTGCGAATCTCTCACCTCTCTGAGTGTGCGAGCGCCAAGTTTGCTCCTCTCGACCATTCGGGCGCGTCCGTCCCATGGGCCGGAAACTTCGCAGGCTGCGTAGGGCCCAGCTCTGAGACGTTGGTCCGGGCGTCTCAGGCTCCCGCTCGCGTTCCAAGTGCGCTCCGGCCTTGGTGGCCTGGGCGTCGCCGCGGGAAGAGGCTGTCGCCACTTCTCCGGGCTCCGGGCTGGTTCCTGCGTGAGCCTTCACATCCAAGAGCTGAGCGCACTGAAGGAGGCGGCTCCAGGGAGGTGCGGGAGGTGCGGGAACCACAGGAGGACCCGCCTCCGGCCACCCCAGCACAGCTCCCGCCGCGGCCGCGGTTTGTTCCCGCCGGGCCCCGGCGCTCAGGCACTCGGCGCCCGCCCCGCCCCTCCCCACCCCGCCCCGCCCCAGGAGCTCCGCCCCGGCCCGCGGCTCTTCCGCCTTAGGCAGCCGCTAGGCGGGAGGGACTAACCCCCCACTCCCACCCGGGGCACGGGGAGCTGAGACCCGTCAGGGTAAGGCGAGGCCCTCGGCTCCTTCCGCCCGCGCCCCGGGTGCAGGTTCCAGAGGCGGCTCCCGGGACTGCGCAGGGGGAGCCGCGCGGGCTGGCTACGCACCGGGCCGCGGGAGCCGCCCGGCTGGGCCACCAGGGGGCGCTGCGGAGCTGGGGGACACCCCTCCCTGCCCGCCTCAGTCCCCCGCCCCCTCCCCGCCCGCGCGCAAAACACTCTCGCCCCAGAGGCAGCGCGGCCGAGCCCGAGCCGCGGCCGGAGCGGAGCCGGAGAGCGGCGGCGGCGGCGGCACCATGACCCTGGGCAGCTGCTGCTGCGAGATCATGTCCTCCGAGAGCTCCCCGGCCGCGCTGTCCGAGGCCGACGCAGACATAGACGTGGTGGGCGGCGGCGGCGGCGGCGGGGGGGAGCTCTCAGCCCGCTCCGGGCCCCGCGCCCCCCGGGACGTGCTCCCCCACGGCCACAAGCCTCCCCCGGAGGAAGCCGAGGCAGACGTCGCGGAGGACGAGGAGGAGTCGGGTGGCTACTCGGACGGCGAGCCCCGCGCTCTAGCGCCCCGGGGGGCGGCGGCCGCCGCTGGAAGCCCAGGGCCGGGCGCGGCGGCGGCGGCGGCGGCGACGGCGGCCCGGGGCGCGGCGGGGCCCGGGCCGGGACCGCCGCCGTCGGGGGGCGCGGCGACGCGGAGCCCGCTGGTGAAGCCGCCCTACTCGTACATCGCGCTCATCACCATGGCCATCCTGCAGAGCCCCAAGAAGCGGCTGACGCTGAGCGAGATCTGCGAGTTCATCAGCGGCCGCTTCCCCTACTACCGGGAGAAGTTCCCCGCCTGGCAGAACAGCATCCGCCACAACCTCTCGCTCAACGACTGCTTCGTCAAGATCCCCCGCGAGCCGGGCAACCCGGGCAAGGGCAACTACTGGACGCTCGACCCGGAGTCGGCCGACATGTTCGACAACGGCAGCTTCCTGCGGCGCCGCAAGCGCTTCAAGCGGCAGCCGCTGCCACCGCCGCACCCACACCCGCACCCGCACCCCGAGCTGCTGCTGCGTGGCGGGGCCGCCGCGGCGGGCGACCCCGGCGCCTTCCTGCCGGGCTTCGCCGCCTACGGCGCCTACGGCTACGGCTACGGGCTGGCACTCCCAGCCTACGGCGCGCCGCCCCCGGGGCCAGCCCCGCACCCGCACCCGCACGCCTTCGCTTTCGCCGCGGCCGCCCCGTGCCAGCTGTCGGTCCCCGCGGGCCGCGCCGCCGCTGCGCCTCCACCCGGACCTCCGACAGCCTCGGTGTTCGCGGGCGCGGCCTCGGCTCCGGCCCCCGCGCCCGCCCCGGGGTCGGGCCCCGGCCCCGCAGGCCTGCCCGCTTTTCTGGGCGCGGAGCTGGGCTGCGCTAAAGCCTTCTACCCCGCGTCCCTAAGCCCTCCCGCCGCCGGCACCGCGGCGGGCCTATCCTCCGCACTCCTGCGCCAGGGCCTCAAGACGGACGCGGGCGGTGCGGGCGGCGCGGGCGCAGGAGCCGGGCAGAGGCCTTCCTTCTCCATAGACCATATCATGGGCCACGGTGGCGGCGGGGCAGCGCCCCCGGGAGGCGGCGAGGGCTCCCCGGTGTCGCCGTTCGCGGCCGCCGCGGGTCCCGGGGGCCCAGCCCAGGTCCTGGCCATGCTGACTGCCCCGGCCTTGGCTCCGGTGGCCGGCCACATCCGCCTCTCGCACCCCGGGGACGCGCTCCTGTCCTCAGCGCCCCCGTTCACCGGCAAAGTCGCCGGCCTCAGTGGCTGCCACTTCTGACCGCGGCGGGCTCCGGGCCAGGTAGGCCCGCACTCCTCAGCCCCTCCCTGGAGCTCCTGCGGTCCCAGCGGAACTCAGGGAGTCTTATTTATGAAGGGTCCCCGGGCCAGGGGGCAGCACGCGCGACCTGGCACTCGACGCTGCACGCTCAGAGCTTCGCCGAGCGCTGGGGCCACGCGGGCGCCACGCCGAGGCCGCGGCCACCGTGCCACTGCGGTGTGAGCAGGGCAAGCGGGGAGCCTGAGCTTCCCTCGCTCCGAGCCTCGCCGCCGCCGGGGCCCGCGGGCCCGCCAGAAGCAGCCACCTCGCCGGGAGGGAGCTCTCCCCTTCTGCTCGCCCTGCGTCCTGAAAGCTCAACTTTCAGACCCTGCCTGTCCGGTTTTATAATTTAAAGACGTCTAGTTCGGCTCCGTGCTTAAGAGAAAAATTCAACTTTTTTTTTCTTGCTGTTCTCCAAGGAAGTTCGCTCTCTCTGAAGCCCAAAGCAGTGTCTACACCAGCGAAGCTGAACGCAGAGGTGAAGCAGGGGTCTGCACAATCCCGGCAGGAACCCAGAGCCCAGCCCACTGAGGAAAATCCTTTCTCTTTTGTTCGGGTGCTTTTTAGAGGAACTTGCCCCTTCCCGGTGGCCGGCTGGGTCCAGCCATCCAGGGCCGGCGGCTCTCTCCCGGCGTCCTGCTCGGGCCCAGGCCCTGCCGTATTTATTGTAGCTAAAGGCAATGAGGATGGGTGGGAGAGGTGGGTGGCAGGGGGTCCTGTAATTACTGTAAATACCTGTACAGCCAGCTGCTCTCTGCCTTCCCTGTCCACTGGCTGTGCATCGATTTAGACTTCTCCACTCCAAGGAGATTGTGAAATCGTCTGATGGTTTGTGTGGAAGAAAAGAAAAATCTGATTCCCACCCCCACCCCCCAGACTTCCCATTGGTGTCAATTGAATAAATGTCTGTGAACCTCCGCAGTCACCAGCTGTGTGCTTGCTGCCCTCGCTGCTCCCGGGCGGCTCTCCTGGAAGACCCCAGGCTCCCAGCAGAGGGGGAGTGCGGCGCAGGCCGCTGGGAGGCCCAGGCAGATGGAGGAGGGCTGGGGCTCATCAGATCTCTGGGGGGCCCTGTGGCCTTGGCCTTCAGGTGCTGGTGGGGCCAGGTCACTGGGAAGGCTGTGACCCGTGTAGCAGTTTCATTTTCACTCTGGTCCTGGAAGGGATATTTTGCCTGAGCTTGGGCAGGATTCTGTTCCAGATGCACCTGAGGCTTCTCTTCTCTGTCTGGTTGAGCTCTGAGGCTGGCCTGGGCAGATCTGGGTTTGAAGGGCTCTTGAACACTGTGCTTGCTAGAGGTGGTCGGAGGTGAAGCCGTCTTGTTGCCTGTTCTCTGGGTTTCTGTGTGCAGGGCTTTTTATGCAGCTGCTGGTTTGTTCTTGTGTTTGAGTCAGCACGAATCCTTGCTTTTCGACTTTCTTCCTGTATCGTAGCACACCTGCGTTTTTATTTCTCTGTGCACGTGCTTGGAACTCTCCATCGCTGTCTGTCTCGGAGGGGACAGAGATTTCTCTGACCGCTGGGGGGGGGCCTCTGGAAGTCCCCTGCCCCCACATGTGGAGGGAAGGGCATGAACTGGGCTCTGGGAAACCTCCCTCCGGCCCGAGAGGAGTGCAGGTGTACAGTGGCTGCCGGTGAGGTCTCACTCTGCTGGGAGACACCACCCAGTCCCTGGAGCTGTGCTCCTCACTGGAAAACTGCTCGGGTGCACGTCCATTGTCCTGGTTGGAGCCTGCACCAGCCTGTGGAGCCTCCCCGCTCTGCCTGTGCCCTGTCTCCCAGGGGCCAGACCTGCTGTTTTGGGGTGAAGGTGCTGCTTTGGGGGAAGCAAACATGGTTGCTTAGTTCTCTCTCTCTGCGTGCCACCGAGGTCATAGGAGAGCAGAAGCGTGGAGGTGCAGGGTGAGGCAGTTCAGCCTCCAGCACCTGTGGAGAGCAAGGCTTGAAAGACGGAGTGACACACGGGGAAGGGGGCAGAGACCCAGGTGCAGAGAGCTTGCTGGGCGGGCAGAGAAGCCCCTCGGGCCTCTCACACCGGGACGTCAGTGGCTAGCGGGCTGTAGGAAGGAAGGACTCGGTTGAGGACAGAGGCCTGTGCAGGAAGAGGACCCGAATCGGGATGAGGCTGGGGAGAAGGCACTGGAGCTGGGGTAGGCTTGTTGGGGCTACAGAGTCTCTCATCCTCTTCCCCCAGGGGAGAGAGCTGAGGTTGGAGGTGCACTAGGAAATGCAGTTCCCCTGCCAGAGGAGGGGTGCCCCTGTCCTCCATCTTGTTGAGAGAGCAGGAGTGGAGGGAGGTCGAAGGCAGGGGGCCACCTTCCCACCATTGTGTCCAGTGGTCCAGGTGGGGTTAGGTTCAAAGGTGAGGGGTGGCGAGTGTCTACTGGCGCCAGTGGCTGCTTGCCTGAAGTCCTGGCTCTGAGTTAGATTTCGTTTCTTGTTGGAGGAAGACTGGAGGTAACCATGTTGACGTGGGCGTGTGCACAGGGGTGCTGGCCATAAAGCCTTTTGCAGCTTTGTGACCTCAGTTAACCGTGCAAATGTCACTCCTAGACCTTAGGTTGGAGCTTTACGTAAAAGATCGACCGTTTGGAGAAAAGATGGATCATTTCTCTGCAGAAGAGAGCGAATGAAGTCAGCCAGGATTCCTATCTGATAGTGGGCAGACAAGATACTTGCACAATTGCTGTGTGCTGCGTGGGCTTCTCACTGTGCCTGTGAAGATGTGTGCGCGTGCACGTTCCGCGTGCGAATGCATCTGAACACACTGCTTGGCATCTGCCTGTGTGTGTTGGAGGATGCGTACCAGGGCAAGATAGAAAAAAGAGGACTGGGGAAAGAGTGAGAGCCCCTCTCACAGGGGCTTCTAGGGGTTTCAGGAGCCCAGATCCACGACTCGGACCCCAATGTCTCAGTGGTTCCAGAAGGTCAGAACCGAGCCAGAGACGATCACAGCTGGGGAGGGGGGGTGGTCAGAGAGAAGCTGTTAATGCCCAAAGGCTTCAACAAAAGTACGGGGGAAGAGAGTTACTGAGGGAGCCCCAGAGGCTGCAGGGACAAGGGCAGGGAGAAGGGATGGCGTTTGACATTCTTAACTTCCTAAGGTTGTCCTCCAGGGGAACCTCTTAGGAAAGGGTAGAGTCTCCCTGGCTGCCCCACCCCCTTCTAGACTGGAGGGGCTCAGGGTTTGTGCGTAGAGGACTCGGTGCTAAGTTTAAGGGGGCTCACTCCTTAAGGGAGCCCATCCTCCTGGGGAGAAACTGGGCCATCCCCTCTGAGCTCCCGTGGAGGCAGCGGAGTTTCTGCCCAAGCAAGCCCCAACAATCGGTAGCAATAATCAGAAACTACCCAGGGCACACCTTCATCTCCGAGGTGAGAAAGAAAGAAAGAAAAAAAAGGGCAAGAAATCGGTCCGGGGCTCCGAGAGTGCTGCTCAGAGCGGGCAGTTTAAAGGGGAAGAAAATTGGCGAATTTCGCTGGTCAATTTCACTTCATTTCGTTCAATTTCGTTCAATTTCATTCCTTTTCATCCGGCGCCGGGAGGCCCGAGGCCACAGGAGGGGGAGGGAGCCTTTCCGGGAAGAATTCCCCGATCTCGAGGATT
Organism: Oryctolagus cuniculus; assembly: GCF_964237555.1. Lineage (NCBI taxonomy): Eukaryota > Metazoa > Chordata > Mammalia > Lagomorpha > Leporidae > Oryctolagus > Oryctolagus cuniculus. Next base: position 125,429,930 of record NC_091438.1, on the reverse strand, counting down.
TACTCCACGGCTGAGGACAATCGCGGTGCTCCAACCGTGACGTGCGTTTTGCAGCCGTGGCCAGGGGCAGACATTTTATTTTATGGAAGGGCATTCGGTTGGGGTGACGGAAGCACCTCGGTGCGCCTCTCCGCGCTCGTCTCGTGCAGCCCAATTAAAGCGGTTAATTCTTTTCACCGCCTATTCCTCCACATCTTTCTTTCTTTCTCCAGGGGCTCCCCGGACCACCCAGGAGCCGGAGTTGAGATGGGGGCGGACACTTCCCCTCCGTATCCAATTTGTGCTCGCCACCGCGGGTGCGTCTTCGTGGTTACAAAGCGCTCCCCCCTCCAGGCTTTTTTTCCCCCTTTTCAAAAACACTTCTTTCTCCCCCACCCCTTCAACCAGCAGCCCTCCCAGGCCCACCCCTGCTCGCTCTCCGCTCCGGTTTATTTAAACTTCGCCTCCTCCAGCGCCGCCGCAGCGCGCACTTAATGAAGTTGAAGGCTCGGTGCGCCCGGGTGAAGAGGGTTTGGAATCTGTTGAAAGGGGCGTTTTGTGACACTGATTGGGCCGGGGGCGGGGGCAGTTGCGGACCAGACAATGACCGACCAGGCGGGTTTTCCTGCGCGCAGGGTCAGGCGAATAAAGGCGCCGACGCCGTTGAAACGAGGGACCCCGCGAGAGAAAGGGAGAAAAGCCATCGAGTGCGGAGCGTGCCTTGGAAGGTCTCGGACTTAGGGGGAGGAGGGACGCGGCGGCTCGGCCCCGCGTCTTTACGGACCGAATTCGGAGTTTACTCTGAATCCCGCGTGTCCCGCCCAAGGGAAGCGAGGCGAGCTCGGAGTTGCGCCCAAATTCTTCCAATGTGCGACTCCGAAGGTTGTCTGGGCTGGGGCCTGGGGAGGCGTGCCGGAGGGCCACCCCGGATTGGGGAGACCCAGCCTACGTCTGTCCCTGGGTCTGGCGCTGGAGGTTTCGGGAGAAACGGAAAGAGCGTTAGAGGTGGGCGCGCTGCTCCGATAGGGTAATCCAGACTCCAAAGCGCTTCGCCTGTTTGGGTATTCGGTGTCGCCTGGACGCTTGGAGAGGAATAATTCTGTTAAGGGCGGCGTAGACACGAACCCAGAGAGAGACTGCAGGAGGACGGAGGTTCCCAGCTCTGGTTTCGGGAAGGAGATTTTTCTGCCGGCTTGTGGGCGCGGCGCGGCGCGGGGCGGAGCGGCACCGCCTCCTTTCCTGGCCGAGCAAGCGCGGCCGCCCGGAGCGGCGGCCGCTGGGGAGGCCTGAAGACTCCGGACCGCGGTGGGAGGGAGGCGGTCTCTGGCGTGTCTTGCCGCTGTACTCCGCGCCGACACCCTCGGGTGCTTTCTGAACGTCGCTCTGCCGCCAGCTCCGAGCTGCGGTCGCTGCCGAGCGCCGTCTTTTCGTCCCACGCGGACTCGGAGTCTCTTGCTGGCCGTGACAGCGTTTCTCTTGGCGGTGCCTTCGCCCCGGCACGCCAGCCTCCTTGCCAAAACCTCGTCGTCCTGGCGGGGGTTGATAGAGCCCTGGTCTTTACTGCCTCCCCCCAGACCTTATCCCGCCCGGATACTTGGCTCCCGAGGAAGACGCATCAGACCCGGTGCGTGCGGCTCCGAGGGATGCGCTCGGCCAGGGCTGCCTGGACCCGCATCCTTTGCCGCGGGAACCCAGGGCCCGGGAGGGCTGTGCTCAGTTTCCCTGGATGTTGAAAAATTAACTGAGGATGGGCTCACCTCTGGGGGACGCGGGGATTCCTGTCTGCTCAGGTAGAATCTTAGGACTGGAAGGGCGAATTATTCGGAAACAAAATATTTAAATCCCTCCCTTCGATTCCTAAAATTCATTGCGGATCTGAAAGGTGTGTTTCACATCATCTGCGTAGACACTCCCAGACGGCGTGTGGGGGTCGGTGGGGGAGCTCCTGAGCCTGCCGGAGGCTACGTTGTTGAAGTTAACTCGCCGCGGCTCACGGAGGTCGCTCTTTCTGCGCCCATAGCAGGTGTGGGGCAGGAGGGTCGTGGGCTTTGAAGCGCCCTCCCTTTCAGATGCAGATGTCTGGGTGCCCCCCCCCAACTCCGGTGCCTTCAGTCTACCTGTCCTCCCTAACCCCAGGCAGAGCCTTCTCTCCCTGCCACCTCTTTTCCCCTGGTCCTTTGGGCTCACGCCTCAGCTGCAAGTTGCCTGCATGTGCCCCACTCTTTTTGCACCAGGTGCCCCCTCCCCAGGAGACACTTGGGTCAAAGAGAGCAGCTGTAGAGGCTACCGCTTAAACTAGCCCAGGACCCAGACCGCGGAGCTGGAGTGTATGCAGGGCCCGGGCGGAAAGGGGCAGGCTGAGGTGAAACTCGGCAGGTCTGGTGCAGAGCTGGAAAAGGGAGCCGAGGAGCTGGACTCCAGGGCTGGCAACGAGGGTGGGCCGGCTTCGCGTCCAGCTCACCGCGACCCGGTCACTCGCGCTGAGGTGCCCAGAGGATGATGGGGAGCATTTACTCGCGAACCCACAGGGCTGTGAGGGCAGATGACTGGGAAGGCGACCTCTCTGAACCCCTGGATCTTGCCGGCTGCTGACCACTGGAGCAGCGCAAGACCACAGTCAGCAACAGCTTCCTGCCTGAGGACCTACCTGAAAAGGATCAAGCACAGGCCAGTGAATTTGCTGTCCGTGGCCCTGGGAATCTTTCCTGGCTGGCTCCCTCCCTATCTCCTTCCTTCTCTCTCTCTGGAGCTCACGGTGCTGGGGGCATTGTCCTGCAGGTACCAGCAGGAAACAGCCTAGTGTCATTCCAAGAAGTGTAATTCAGCCATTGAAAATGGAAGGAAAAGTAAAACAAGCTATTATAACCATATTTTAAGTTTAAAAAAGTATGTGTGTGTGTGTGTGTGGGGGGGGCGTTAGGATTTAAAGGTTAAGGCCGTAGCTTTCCACTTGATGTCGAAGGCTCCAGCGTCACGGCGGCAGGTGTGTAGGTGGGTGTTGGGTGTTTGGAGTCTGTGGGGTTTTGGGTGACTGTTTTTGTGTGAGAGGGAATAGGCGCGGTGTCAGTGTGCGGAGGCCACTGAGGGTGAGTACTTGTGAATGACTGCGTATGTGCACGCATGTCTGTCTGTGGCTGCATCAGTGTGAGTCCTAAAGTGTGGGGAGTTGGCTTGGGTGGCTTGGACAGAGACTGGGGGATGTGCGTGGAGGGTTGGGAATGGGTCCCTGCAGGAGAGGAGACCTCAGTTCCGGGCCTTTTCCTTTATTCCTTAGCAGATTGCAACCTGTCCTTCCTTGCCACAGACTAGTCTGGGATCCCGAGCACAGCGCGAAGCATGTGAGAGGCGCAGTGACTTGGCGGGCAGTGGCTCGCGCTTCCTCTTTACCCAGCACGTCCAGCCTCTGCAGCCTGTCTGGGGCTCACGCTCCAGATTGCTCCGGAATAATCTAGAGGCTCCGTTGTCGGGCCCAGGACCTGCTCTCCAGCCTGGTGCTTCTTCCTCTGCAGCCTGCACACAGGGACTTGGCTGTCAGCCCTGTGTGTCTTTGGAGCGTCCCCTTCTGTTCCCCGGAGACACTCAGCCTGCATGAAAGGTGCAAGTGCAGACTGCGGAGCCTGTAACACCGGCTTGCCGGTTCTCTGCTGCCTACACTGTAGGGACGGGGGTGAGAGGCAGGGTTTGCCTAAAGTGCTCTGTGGGATCCCGGAGGTAATGTTGGACTCAGCAGCCTTTATGCACCAACGAAGACGATGATTAAGGCACTTGTCCAGACACCTGGAAGAAACCCAGGGACATCTCAGTGTTGTCCAGGCCGTTGCTGCTTCGGACCCAGGGGCAGGACGGCGGAGAGTCGCTAGCTAGGTGCAGTAGAACAGCCACTGTTCTGCATAGATGGGGCTCGAGCTTGATCACCTGGAGGCAAGCAAAGGGAGCGCGGAAGAGAGGCGGTGCCTAGGCCAGCGAGGGGGTCAGGCGCTGTCCTCAGCCTGGAATTTCCGGTGCAGAAGGTCTGGTTCCAGCAACCTGTTTGCAGGCAAGGAAGGGGTGGGGAATGGTCAGAGTTTGCCAGTGAATCGCCCCTTTCGTTTCAGTTCTTGGATGCGGTGGCTTTCCTCCCTGGCGGCTTCTGTGAGTCCCCCTGGAGAATCTCCCCCAGCTGGCCCACCTGACTGCTCCCAGCCTGGCTTCCTGTGCCCCACCCAACTCTAAGCCCTCCACAGCAGAGAATAAAGACAGACAATCCGGGTGCTCCATTTCCCAGGGAGCCCTGGCAAGAACCACGGAGGAAGATGTGCTGGCAGAACCTCCGGGCGGGGGGCGGGGGGCGGGGGGTGGGGCACTGAGATATGTTTGTGGGGTAACTGTAAGCCAAGTGTGCGTGCCTTCCTGGGTCTGGGGTCAGCAACTACCTCCCCACCGCCCCCTCTCCGTCTCAGGGTTCTTTCTGCCAACCCGGGTCTCCCTGTGCAGGGAGGGTGCTGGGTAAGACGTGCTGGACTTGAGACGGCTGCAGCAGCCACCCCAGGGCTTCCATGAAGCTGGGCTTGCTCCCTTTCTGGATCCAGGAAGCTCCTGGGCTCTCTCCTCCCCAGGCAGAGCTCTGGAGCGATGGACAAGTCGCTGTGGGCGTGGTGGTCCCCTGCTCTCTGTGGCTCTGCCTCCTTTGAAGAGGGGCAGTGTGGATGAGCGTGAAGATGGGTGGCCTTTCCGTGCTAAGCCCTGTTCCTGGGTCTGCAGCGATACTGTTCCCTTTTACTCCCATCTCTGTTCACCCTGCCCCCAGGGGGTAGGTGGGAGAGCTGGAGACCAGGAGCCAGAGTGGGGAGGGAGATGGGCTCTGCTTCCTTCCCAGATGGCCCCACCCTAGGATAAACTTGAGAACTTCCAGTTTCGAAGCCTAGGAGCTGACCTGCCCAGAGCTTGGCGGGGAGGACAGCCCTCTGAGCAACAGAGCAGAGTGGGCGTGGGAGAACCAAGACACGGGGTGGGGGCCAAGGGGGCGGGCCAGACTCTGTAGCAGCTTCTCGGGAGCAGGCACTGGGTTTCCCCAGGGCCAAGTCTTCTCTCCACCCGTGTCAGGGATCCTCGGCACAGATGTGCTCTTGCCCGAGTTCATTCTGTGAGCAGAGGCGTCCCAGAAGATGTGTGTAAAGAATATTGGGAAGCAGGTGCAATGCCTGGGGGGCAAGACTCCAGCTGCAGGATGGGAGGAGCCAGAGGCAGTGCTCAGGACCCAGGTTCCTGAAACCCTTGCGGGCACTGGACCCCAAACACCGGCGGGCCCAGCCACCTGGGGGCGCCGCTGGCCCCAAAGTACCTGGAGCTTCTCCTGAGCTGACAGATGACCCAGCCTGGCTGGGGTGGTCCCACCGTTAGAGGCTGACTCTGCAACCTGGAATGACCTTGCTGTGGAGCCGGATGACCTGGTGCTACAAAGGATGACCCTAGCCTAGTAGGGGGGTAATGGGCCTGGCCTAGAGCCAACAGGGGTGATCCCAAACTGAGGGGGCCAAATCCTGTGCCAGGGAGCTGTGCTGGGGCTGCCAGATCCACTGTGTGTTCAGGCCGGCCAGGCTCACCCTGCACAGACAGGCACCCGGACTGTGTTGGATTCGCCCTCGTCCCGGAGCCACGGAGCTCTTGCACCCCAACAGGCTGCCCCAGCTGCCCCAGAGCAGCTCCATTCTGCTCCCCTCAGGCAGTTCTGGGACACCTGGGTGGACAGGAGGCCGCCACAGCTGTGCACATCCCGCAGCCACAGACGGGAAGTTCACAACCTCAAGAAGGCGGCGAGGGTGTGGGGAGGGAAGCGTCCTCAGGGGAAACTGACAGTACTGAGGCTAGGGCGACTTGGGGGCCAGGTCCACGTGTGCCCTTCTGTGTCTGTGTCCCGGCCCCCAGCGCCAGGCCTCACTGCACTTCCACCTTGTCTGTCTACGCAGGCAGCTTTATTTATTTATTTTTTTTTAAAGATTATTACTATTATTATTTGAAAGGCAGAATTACAGAGAGAGAGAGAGAGAGAGAGGTCTTCTATCCACTTGTTTACTCCCCAAGTGGTTGTAAAGGCTGGAGATGAATCATCCGAAGCCAGGAACTTCTTCCTGGTCTCCTATGGGGGTGCAGGGGCCCAAACACCTGGGCCAGCTTCTACTGCTTACCTAGGCCATAGCAGAGAGCTGGATCAGAAGTGGAGCAGCCGGGACTCAAACCGGTGCCCATATGGGATGCCAGCACTGCAGGTGGCAGCTTTACCCACTGCACCACAGCGCCAGCCCCAACTTCATTTTTGCAGCACCTGTCCTCTTTTGGGCCCCACTCTGTACAATGAAAGGAGCTTGTTGCCAAGCTGCCCTTCTTGCTGGGGTGTTCGTCTGCCCACCCATCAGCCTGACTTCATGTCTGCAGCCTTTGGTCACCCACTTTGAGCCTGCTCCTCTGCCCCATGCTGAGGATGCAGTGATGAGCGAGACAGGTGGCAGGTGATGGGGGAGATAACACACACACACACACACACACAATTAAATCTGATCTGGCCTTTGGGGCAGGGAGACAGAACAGCCTCAGGGTGTGGTTCTGGGGGGTTGGGGGGATTTGCTCCTGGGCTCTGCTGGGCTAGAACCTGTGGAGGGGAGAGGCCATCATTCCCAGCTCCACCCTGTTTGACTCTGACTTCAGCCAACAGAGTTCTGACCACTGGGCTCACCTGTCACTTGGCTACAGGTAGCCAGCACCCCTCCCATTGTCTGTCTCAAAGAGCTCCCAGTGGGATAGCCCTCCCTGGACAGTGGCAGGAGGGAGTCAGCCTTCAACGCCACACCCAGTGCATCCTGAGACCCCTTTCCTGTCCCCAGGCCCTCAGAGCTGGAAGAGGTAGCCCATCCCTGCAGAGCAGGCAGTGGAGGCCAGCCTGGCTCTGGGAGCTGAGCCAGTGCTGTCTCTTTACCCAGCATGGTGGTTGGCACAAGAAATAGTTGTTGATTAAAAGAATGAGTCTAGGAGTCTACCCATTAATGAGCTCAAGGGCAGAAGATTCTGTGGTCATGGGTCTAATTTTTCCTCCCCCCCTTTCTATCTGGTTTGCTTCCTGTTCAGGTGTCACCCCCACTTCAAGTGTTTCTACCACCCCTGCCCCCCCTAGCCTGGGATTACATCCTTTTTCCTGGGCTCCAACAACTTGTAGTGCATTTAAAAAAATATTTATTTAGTTTATTTGAAGAAGTTACAGAGAGAGAGAGAGAGACAGAGAGAGAGAGAGAGAGAGATCTTCCATCCACTGATTTATTCCCCAAATGGCCACAGCAGTCAGGACTGGAGCCAGGAGTCAGGATCTTCTTCTGGGTCTCCCATGTAGATGCAGGGTCCCAAGGACTTGGGCCATCTTCTACTGCTTTCCCAGGTGCATTAACAGGGAGCTGAATTGGAAGTGGTGGAGCTGGGACTCGAACTGGCGTCCATATGTGATGCTAGCATTGCAGGCAGTGGTTTTACCCACTACGCCACAGTGCCTGCCCCATAGTGCATTATTTTCTGCTTACTGCTTCACCTCCCTCCACTAGACTGGGAACTCTGAGAGCAGGAGCTAAATTGATGTATCACTCTGTTCCCAGTACCCACCCCAGGGCCTCCAAAAATGCCTTTTCTTGCCCAAAGACAACTGGGGTTAATGCTGTTCAGAAGTATGGCTCTTGAGGCTCTCTGGTGCCGTTGTGTGGGGGAGGGGGTGGGAGCTGTCTGTCCAGAGCAGGGCCTGAGGGTCTCTGAGCCCACTGTTCGCAGAGCACCGGAAGGGGGAGAGGGGCCTCCTCTCAGGTGCGTCTCCATTTCCACCATTAAAGGAGCTTGCTGGAGGCAGGTCCCGGGGGAGGGGATCAGGGAGCTGGCTCCCTGCCACCCCAGGTCCCAGAGGTGCAGCAGCTGTCGGGAAGCAGACCTGCGCCCTCCAGAGCTGGGCAGAGATGAGTGCTCCCTGTCCAAGGGCAGAGACTCCAAGTGCTGCTCAGGGGTGGGGAAGAAAGCATGACTTCAAGGGTGTGGGCCAGGGAGGATGAGGCAGCCTGGAACCCACAGGAGGTGTCATTCGCCAGGCTGGGAGAGGGCTCATCTCGTTTTGTTTTTGTTTCTTTAAATTTATTTTTTTTTTTTTGAGAGGCAGAGCTACACAGAGAGAGAGAGGGACAGAGGTCTTCCATCCACTGGTTCATTCCCCAAATGGTCGCAACAGCTGGAGCTGGGCCAGGCTGAAGCTAGGAGCCAGGAGCTTCATCTGGGTCTCCCACGTGGGTGCAGGGGTCCAAGCACTTGGGCCATCTTCTGCTGCTTTCCCAGGTGCATTAGCAGGAAGCTGGATCAGATGTGGAGCAACTGGCACCCATATGGGATGCTCAAGGAGGCTTAACCTGCTATGGCCACAATGCTGGTCCTCATCTTGTTTCCTGTGTTCCTATTAGTCTTGCCTGGCTCCACAATTACAGTAGGTCCCTTTTACCTGCAGGGGTTCCATTCCAAGACCCCCAGTGGATGCTGGAATCGTGGATAGTACTGGACCCTATTTATACTATGATTTTTTCTTATATATACATACCTGTACCTTTGATAAAACTAAATTTATAAATCAGGCACAGTAAGAGATTAACAGTCATAGTGCATAATAACATGGATCAGCTGCAATACTACGCTGTAATAAAATTCCTCAAAAATGATGAATTATTTCTGGAATTTTCCATTTCCTATCTCTAAACTGGCATGACCTGCGGGTGACTGCATCGGAGGGCGAGGGGACGACTGTGCAGAGGCCTAGAGGGCGATAGACAATTGCTGGACATCCAGGCTGGGCAGGCAGACTTTCAGAAGAGACTGAGGCCCCAGTGTGGGGTGCGCTGCAGTTTCCCCCTCGGAGCACACATTTTCCTTAAACACACAGACGTTGTCTGTGTGGACCCGGGTCCAGCTGTGCAGTAACAGTTAAATCAAGCAGGTCTCTCTCCACCCACCTGCTTCCCCTGCAAGTCTAACTGGCCCTGCAATGGCTGAGCATCCCAGAGTAGGCCCACAGTGGGCACAGGGTGTAGGCTGGGGGAGAGAAGGGAACTTGTACAACTTCCTCCTCCCTGGGGAGCTGGCAGCCCCATGTTGATATCCTGATGCTTCAGATCAGAGGCAGTTGGTTCTCTGAGGGGGAAGAGGCCCAGGAGACTTCCTGGAGGCAGTGGCATTCGAGTTGGGCCTCGAGGGATGCGGAGAATTTGGAGAGAAGGCTGGGTGTGAGGGGAGACCGTCCCAGGCGGTCTGTCTTCTGTGCTTAAGGGTATTTGAGGAGAGTTGAGCACGTGTCCCAAGTGAACTGCACTCTGCCTTCTTCACACAGGCTCCCGTGTGGGATACCTGGGCCTCCAGCTCTCAGCCGTTGAACAAGTGAGTTACTTGTCCTTTCTAGCCCTACTGTCACTTCTGGTGTAGGTGGTGGAGGAGACGCTTTGTCTCACACAGTGGTTCAGGGACCCCGGGGCCTTCTACCCAGTGGCGCCATCATTCTCTAGGGATGAGTTGCTATCATTTAGTTTCTTTGGCCATGGTTCCCTTTGGGCAAGACTGTGGAAGCCTGTGGATTCCTAAGAATGGACTTTTCAATGCGTGAAGTCAAAGGAATTACAGAATTACAAGGAAGCTAATTGCTTTCAACATCTTGAGATATAATACTCCTTGTGATAAGCTAACTGAATAAGTTTGTGATATAATAATAGCATGTTAAATAAAATACAGCATGAGATTAACAGCAATTTCCAAGCGTACTCTGCATAAATGACCTTTTGATATTTTTGCAATCACTTAACATGCTACAGGAAAAAACACCTGCTAGTCCTATGGGTGGCAGAGTTACAGGTGTGAGGGCTGTTCCTGCGGTTTATAGTTGAATAAAATGCTGAGTTTCCACTTAGAAGTTTGTGAAAATAAAGATGAACAATTTTCCCACCCAAATTTATGGGACTGGTGACCAACAAGTTTTATCCATCTCTGCCATGGGGTTATGTCCCCAAATCCAGGCTCTTGACCCCCTCCACTGGGAGGAGACAAGGGAGGATTCTCGGGCAGATGTTTTTAGAGGTCTGGAGGCCTGTGTGTGGCCCAGGGGGTTCAGCTGCCTCCTGTGACACCAGCATCCCATAATGGGGTGCCAGTTTGAGTCCTGGTTGCTCTGCTTCTGATCCAGGTCTTGTTGGTGTGTCTGGGAAGGCAGAGAAGGATGATTCAAGTGCTTGGGCCCCTGCCACCCACATGGGAGATCGGGCTGGAGTTCCAGAGGCTTTGGCTGGTCCAGTCCTGGCTGTTGTGGCATTTGTGGGGTGAACCAGCAGATGGAAGATCTCTTTCTGTCTCTCCCTCTCTCTCTGTCATTCTGCCTTCTAAATAAATGTGCAAAGCAATCCTTTTAAGAAGAGAGTCCAGTCTGCAGGTGATAAACCTCACTCTGACCACGTTCCCTGGCCAGAGCCCAGCCATGTGGCTCCAGCTCGCTGTAGGAGAGTGGGAGACGTGGTCCGGGAGTGTGAGCCTTAGGGAGGGGAGAGGAGTGGCCACTGCACTGCCCTGCTTCTGGGCCGGTGAGAGGCTGCGTCTGGCTTTGTTGGGAAACGGGCTATCATGCCTGTGTCTCTTGGAGAGCAGAGGGAGTAGAGATTTCATTTATTCCACAGCTGGTGAGTTCTCCTGGAGGCACAGAGGTCTCTGGGTTCCAGCTGGTGTTGGATGGCTCCCTGGAGCCGAGCACCCCCCTCCCTCTCTTGCTCCTCCACCCCTCACTATGTTCTACCCACCCTATTTATTGATTTTTTTAAAAAGAAAAGTCAGAGTTACAGAGAGATGGAGATGGAGAGACACACACAGAATCTTCCATCCCCTGGCTCACTCCCCAAATGGCTGAAATGGCCAGGGCTGGGGCAGGCTGAAGCCAGGATCCAGGAGCTTCATCAGGGTCATCCACGTGGGTGCAGGGGACCAAACACTTGGGCCATATTCTGCTGCCTTCCCAGGAACATTAACAGAGGGCTGCATTGGAGGTGGAGCAGCCTGGACTCGAACTGGTGTCCATATGGGATGCTGGTGTTGCAGGCAGCATCTTAACCCACTGCACCACAGCACCAGCCCTGTCTCACTCTGTACAGAGAGGTGATTCAGAGCAGCCTTGGTTCCCAGCGGGCAGATGGAGACCGCCCTGCTGACCACCACTCTTTTGTCTGCCCCTCTTTCTCTTCACTGGATTCCACGGGGAACGATCTCTCCTGGGGACACACGGGTACATGGAAGGGGAGCGGAGGAATCAGCTCACATTGGGCAGAGCTGCATTCCTGGGTAGAGTCACCTGGCTCCTCTGATCATAACCATGACTTAAACCAAGCGGCACCCGACACGGAAGAGGTACTCAGCACCTAAGTGTTGAACTGAAGGTCTTAATGAATGGCTGTCTTTCCTAGGAGGTCCTTTGTCTTCTTACCGCCCCTGTCCAGATTCCTCCATCCATCCTCTGTCCCCCAGCCAGCCTGTATTCGTTCCCTCTCGGCCAACTCAACTCCTTTGTGGAAGCAGGCAGGACATGCCAGCATGTGCAATGTTCGTAATCACAAACGGTTACCTGTGTCTTCAGACTTCACTGGCAGCCTGGATGACTGGGGAAGCTTCTGGTCAGTGCTAGGAAGCATTTCCACCTCCCCTGTCTCGCTCAGTGAGGTGCATGCTGGGGCTGCTCCTTTCCAGAGCGGCTGTGGCAAGGTTGCAGCCCCGACACCAGCACTGGTCCTAGGACTCTCATCTTCTGCATCCGTGGCACAAGTGCCGCCCGCCCCACTCTTCTTGCTGTCCCAGGGCCTCCATCAGGTGCTGACCACGCCCCCTCTCTGACATCCGGGCTTTCCGGGGCACAGCGTAGGGTGTACTTTTGCTTATTATTTTTTAAATTCGAGAGACAGAGCTCCCATCTGCTGGTTTGCTCCCCAAATGGCTGCAGAGCTGGGGAGAAAGCAGGGAGAAGCTAGGAAATCAGTCCAGATCTCCCACGTAGGCGGCAGGAACACGGCCTCTTGAACCATCGCTGCTGCCTCCCTGGGTCTGCATCTGAGGGAAGCTGGACTCAGGAGCTGGAGCCCTGAATTGAACCCTGAACCCTGGCACTCCGATACGGGAAGCAGGTGTCCCAGTTGCCGTTCTAAAACCCGCCACCAGGACCAGCTTTCCTTCCTTTCCTTTTAAAAATGTTTCTTTAAAAAGCAGAAGGATATGAGAGAGAAAGAGAGATGAGAGAGAGAGAGAGAGAGAGAGAGAGACTCTTCTATCTACTGGTTCACTCCCTAAAAACCACCAGAGCTGGGCCAGGCTGAAGTCAGGAGCCAGGAACTCCATCTGGGTCTCCCACTTGGGTGGTAGGAGCCCAAGCACTTGAACCTTCTCTTGCTGCCTCCCAGGTGCATGAGCAGGAAGCTGGATTGGAAGCGGAGGCAGGACTGGATCCCAGACACTTGGATGTGGGGTGAGAGCATCTGGAGCTGGAGCTTCAGGTGCCGCAGTGCCTGTCCCCAGGGCTGGCTTTGCCTGCTGTAGCTGGAGACAGCCCTTTGCTCCTGCATCCTGTCCACTGTGAGTGCAGCGCAGCTCTCCTTTGGCTCTGCCCTCCAGCCTCCTCAGCATTTCTCCTTTCCTCTTGGGTGCCGCGCCCTCTTTCTTTCCCTGTTTTCCTTCTGGCCCAGCCCTGTGCCCAGCCTGAATCTCCTTGTCTGGTGCAGGCCCAAACCTCCATAGGAGGGCAGCTCCACAGGGCTCCTTGGCTCCAGCTCACTCTGTCGCGTGCACACCATCAGCCTCCTTGGCGCCCCTGCAGCAGTGCCTCCAGGAGGGGGCTGAGGCTGGTCCCTGCACTCTCAGGCCCAGGGTGCAGGAACTGGCAAGTGGGTCCTCCTGAGACCCGCCGCGGGCCAGCATCCAGGGCTTGAGCTGTCTCCGTGGTGACTGCACCTAGGTGCTAGTCCCCGAATCTGTTCTCCGCGGGCCCGTGGGCCCCAGTTGCTTCCTCTGCCCTCATGGTCCTTATCCCCTCCTCTGCTCCTTCTCCTCTCTCTGACCTAATTAGGGGGTGGCTTGGGGATTGGGTTTCTGGGATGTGGGGGGCATTGGCTCCTGGACAGTTGCACAGAGGGCAGCCCTACTCTGCATAGGCTGCCTGGGGTAAGGCCATCACCAGTCCATGCACGGGGTCTGCCCTGTGCAGACAGACCCCAGAGGCAGCCCGCTAGTGCAAGAGCATGCACGCTCAGCCCCCTCAGCCCACGACACACACAGGCCTGGCACCGGGATGGGGAGTCAGGGTTTAGGTAAACTCACCAGCAAGTCAGCACGTACAGGTTCAGGTAGGTCCACGTGACAGCTGCATTTAGCACAAGGAAACAAAAAAAAAATGTGTTTAGCATTTATCTGGTTGCCCTAATGCAGAGTCGAGTGTGTGGATAATTTTCCGATAGATAATTGCCTGGGGAGAGTCCATTTCTAGGGACTGTGTTGGGGGGTGGGCTTTATGAGCGACCCCTCCCTTATGAATTTTGTCTTATGCACAGGTCCTGGGCCGTTCTCTCTGTAGTGGCTACAGTGGCTGACCAGTGTGTGTGAACCAGGAGGGGCTAGGGGAGTGTGATGCATACCAAGTGTGTTGGCAGGTGTGTCCTCCACGGAGGACTGGGGTCGTTTTGTGGCGGATCTGTGTGTGGAGGTGTCTGTGCCAGTGGGTGTGCATGCGTTACACGCCTGGGGCCAGCAGGAGAGGTGTGCAAGCATCACAAGCAGCCGAGAGGCAGCCAGGCTGGCTCTTGGGAGAGACACTCATGTATGAAGAGCTCAGCGCTGGAAAGCGGCTGTTTAACAACTTGAGCATCAAATTATAGCCCACGTGGGCAGAGGTGCCGGCGGTCGCTGGTTGCTGTAAATACTTCAGTGCAATTGACAACAGCTTGTGGAGGGCTAAGTGACGTTGTGGGAAGGGGGGCAGGGGAGGGGCAGCGCCTCCTACAGGGACCCTTGGGCCTGCAGGCCTGTCTCTGCTGGATCTGGTGCTGGCCCGGAGTGGGTCTGGGAAGAGGAGCAGTGGGTCTGGGTTATTGTGGGTTTCAGAGCCAGACCTGTTCTGAGTAACCCATCAGCTGTAGCTGAACAACCTTGTGCAAATGACTTACCTACTCTGTGCCTCCATCTCTGTGTAGGAGAACACCCCGCAACACAAAGGTCATCCTGCCCTGAGAGATTTTGGTGAGGAATTATCCAGACGTCTTTCATCTGAAAGCACTTGTGGTTTCACAGACATTGGCTTTTATTGCCTTGTGCAGGATAATGCACGAGAATTAACACAGTGCCTCTCTCGCAGGAAGCCCTCAATAAATGTTAGCTAATGTTGTTAGCCTATTGCTATTGCTATTGTCTCCGTAAGCCTGGACCCATAGCTGGGGCTGCCACAGCCCTTCCAAATATGCATGGAAAAAAAGACTTCCCAGCGCGCAGCCAGTGGGGCTTTGTGGGTTTTGCGAGAAGCTGTTTTTCGTCTCCAGTCTTTCAGAGAATCCTGCTGGACAGGATCTGAGCCTGAGAGCGTGTGCCTGGGGTGCTCTCCCGTGGACCCTCCTGCCGTCCTTAGTGCCTTGGCTGCCTTCTTGAAAAGTCCTGTGCAAATGGATTTCTGCAGCTCAATCCCATTTAAAATGCACTCGCAGCACTGAGGGCTTAAGGGGACCCTGTGGCGAATTCCTTTGTAAAGCCAAGAATCTCCTGACCGTATTTTGCAAAGTACAGATATTTACTAAGTAACAATAGTCAGGATTTCTTGCATGCCTACTATGTGTCAAGTACCCTGCGTCTGTTCTTTAATTATAACACAGGACAAGCCTGTGGGACAGTAATCTAATTCCCCCAAGGTGAAACCCATACACGGAGAGTAGCGCATACACCCGAGTATGATGGAGCCGGGACAGGACCGGGACAGGACCCGCCCTGGGCTTCCCTCGTGGCCTCCTGTGCTTTGTCCTCCCCCGCTGCTCCTCCACCACACCTTTCATTTTGCTGCAATCACAGGAGAATCTTTATTTTGCATAAATACAAAGAGGGTAGTTCCCAACCTCAAAGACCCACCACTTTCCACACTCATCACGATTTCGCCTCATCTAGCCTCCACTTTTTCTGAGATTCTGCTTTAATTTCGTGGTGAGAGTTAGGTGCTCCTTTCCGCCTGGTCTTCTGATCAGCCAGGGGACTGAATCCACCAAGTACCAGGGGTCTCCAAAAAGTTCCTGGGAAATTCATGTTGTGAAAGAATTATGCATGGATTTCAATTTTTTTTTTGCATCAAAATAAAGTTACCTTTAAAAAAAAAACCAGAAACATGACGTTTATTGTGCAAATTTTATCCCCAACAAGTAAAGTTATCTTTTAACTCAATTTTCCCATGAAATTTAGGTAGCATTTAGTGACTCATTTTTTTTTTTTATTTGAAAGACAGAGAAACAGAGACAGAGATCTCGCATCTGCTTGTTCATTCCCCCAATGCCTGCAATAGCCAGGACAGGACCAGGCCGAAACCAGGAGCCCAGAACTCAACCCGGGCCTCCCATGTGGATGGTGAGGGCTGGAGTACTTGAGCCTTGCAGGGTCAGCATTAGCAGGAAGCTGGACTCGGAGTAGAGATGGGACTCCAACGCAGGCACTCAGATATGGGATAGCTAGTTTAAGACCAGGAAGGTAGAAGTCACAAGCCACACCCCCCTAAGTAATTTGATCCTCCTACTTGTCTATCAAACCATCCCTTCTTGGGATCTGGGAGGTGGGAGGCACCCTGTGACTAGCCCCTCTCCTTCTGAGAGTCTGGCGGTTGGGAGGGGTCTCTTTGCAGATGAGATGGCAAGAGGTGCCACCCTCTCTCCATGTCCCCTCTCTACCCCTTTTCACCTTCTGGCCCACTCCCCAGCTATGCCCACATGTGTGTGTTTGTTTCCTCATTTTTTAAAAAAATTTATTTATTTATTCAAGAGGTAGAGTTACGGCCAGGGAGAGAGAGGGAGAAAGGTCTTCCAAACTCTGGTTCACTCCCCAGATGGCTGCAATGGCTAGAGCGAGCTGGGTCGATCTGAAGCCAAGAGCCAGGAGCTTCTTTTGGACCTTTCATGCAAGTAGAGGGGCCATCTTCTACTGCTTTCCTAGGCCACAGCAGGGAGCTGGATTGGAAGCAGAGCATCCGGGACTCGAACCAGAGGCCATTTGGGTTGCCGGCGCTGCAGGTGGAGGCTTAGCCCACTATGCCACAGTGCCAGCCCAGCTTCCTCAGCTTTTAAACAAACTTTATCACTTTGCGCACTGTACGTGCGCCTGTACTTAGAACGCACGGACCTGGACTAAAAGCTAAACCCCACTTCCCCCACTGCATTCTGAGATGGAATACGGAGTGCGGGTGTTCCAGGCCGGGCCTTCACTGCCGTGCCAAAGCACGCCCTGCCTCTTCTGCAAACTTGTTGAAGGCTCCTTGTATTTATTTTTACTCAGAAGAGCTGCATATATTATCAGTTATTGAGTGTAAATGTTTTCTCCTACGCTTCTATGGCAAGTTATTGCGAGATCCTTCTAGGTCTCCTGAGAGCATTGCTTTTACGGCTGGCTCCCTCCTGCACCACCGGCAGTGCTATTCTCTGAGGCTTGAGTCATTTGACAGTTGCCAGAGTATTTGCTCTCTTTGATAAGGATGCAGTGATTCTCCTGTGGCTAATGATCCTGACGATAGTTAACAGCCACAGCTGCGCTTTCCATTCTGCACAAAGACTTCTTCTGTAATACCTCTGTGAGTGGCTGTGCTTCTCTTCCAACTACGGGGCTTTTGGTCTTGAATTCCCCCACGTGAAGTTCAGCCTAGAATATAGGGACTCTGGACGGATGCTTGGTTGGCGGCAGCAGGAGGCTGTTCTTCCATCTCCCAGGAAGCCTGGGCCTCCTGGTGCGCCCTGCCCCTGCAGTCTTGGGTGTATTGGATGAGTTGTGAGCACACTCTGCCTGTGGGCACGGGGACGGGGTGTTCCAGGCACAAGTGCAAGGAGGGTGATGGGTCCTTGCAGCAGGAAACCTGGCGTGGGCCCAGGTGCTCTGTCCCAGGGGACAGTGCCTTCTGAAGATGGCTTCTGAAGATGGCTGAGTCCAGCCGGTCATCTCTGCGTGGCAGATGGCTGTCCGCACACGGGACGTACTAGCCACCATGCCGCCGCCTGGGGCATCGTCACAGCAGGGTCTGGGGGGCTGGAGCAAGGTCACGGTCGGTTCTGTAGCGTGACCAGCACCTTGATCAGTGGCAGAAGCCTTTCCTGCCACCCCCAGCTCGGGCACCTACCTCTCCGTTTAAAAACAGGCCCTGGTAGTGAGCTCCCCCCAGGAACTCCCACCCCTGGAGAGCGGAATCATTCACCGGGAACTCAGACCGGGCCCATCGCTGAGCCGCCCTTCCTCAGTGCTTGGTGCAGCCAGAGCGTTTGACTTATTTTCACCCCGTCTTAAGCATACTCTACAAAGAACACAGTCTCACACGGGGCTGGCCTTTTTCCTCACTGAGGTTTCTCGTCTTACCAAAGCATATTTAACCAATAGTCATTTCTGAAAAAAATGTCATCATTCTAACTCGCGGACAATTTTGGGAGCAGTAAACAGAGGCGATTTTTGCCAGTTGAAATTGGGTTGAACACACGAAACTCTGTTTTCCCTGTCCAGAAACTCACTTACAAGCCGCTAAAAATACACCGAAAAGCACTCAGATAAAAGAGTCTTGAGCAAAACAGAAAAGCTAAAGACGACCTGTAGGGGTGGCACTGCTCAGCACCGACTCCTGGCCACGCTCGGGTGACACTGGGACATGCCGGGCTTGCACCGTCAGCAGCGCCCTGTAGCCCTGAGGGCATCCCACCGGCACGCTTCCCAACCTTGCTGCCGGCCCTTGTGGGGTACTCTGGGCCAGGCGGGAGAGGGGGTGGCCGGGCAGAGGCCCCAGGGCTGCAGGGCCAGTGACTATTCCCCTGTGGGGAGTCCATGATGAGTTTGAGTCCAAGGCTGCCCAAAGAGAAGTCCGCCTGACCTAGTGGGGGTTAGAGTTATAGGACAGTGGGACTGTGGATGGTTCCCTGGAAGAGGCAGGAATTGGCTGAAGGTGTTGAAGATTTAAGAGCATCTCCCTGAGTGGCAGTGTTGAGATGGGAGAGAGTGATGGTGAGCGAGCATCACCGTGGGCAGGTGCAGCATGCCGGCGTAGACGTCTGAAGCAGAGGGTACATGAGCAACTAACACACTTAGCACATTTATTTGAAAGGCTGAGAGACAGAGATCTCTCATCCCCCCCAGTTCAGTCCCCAAAGGGCCACAAAAGCCAGGGCTGGACCAGGCTGAAGCCAAGAGCCCGGAACCCAATCCAGATCTCCCGTGTGGGCAGCAGGGACCCAAGTGCTGGAGCCATCACCTGCTGCCTCCAAATGTGCATGCACACCAGCAGGAGGCTGGACTGGAAGCGGAGCAGCTGGGACTCGAACCAGGCACTTGGGTATGGGATGCAGTCATCCCAAGTAGCGACTCAGGCGCTGCCCCGAGCGCCCACTCTGTGGCCACTTTTTGATGAGCAGGAGCCCTCCCTGCCTTATTTGACATTGGACCCCCAGCACCTGGCACCACACAGTAGGTGCTCAGTCACGTGCTTGTGGCTGGTGGGGCCGGATCGATGGTAGGACCGGGGGGAAAGGGGAGGCAGGAGGGAAGCACTTCTGAAGTCGTGTGGGCGAAGGCACGGAGGTAGGAAAGCATGAAACATGTGTTGGGATCAGTGAGGGGCCTGGTGTGTCTGGAAAAAGGGGCTCGTGCCAGGGAGCTGCGGGCGATGAGGCTGGAAGGTGGGCAGCAGTGCTGCATTTTCCAGGTCGGGTTTGAGGCCACGGCAGTAATTCCCTGCAGAAGGGAAGGAAGGGACTGGGCCACAGAGGGCTTTGCTGGGTGGCCCCGGGCGGGGTGGGCTGGGTGGGCAGGAGGCTGTGGCCACCTCCTTGAGCTTCCGGTGTTATGCAAAGGGGTGGGGGAAGGGCACTAAATGGTCTTTCCTTCTATGGGCAGGGCAACACACACACACACACACATACACACACGCCCCAGTCCTAAGACTGGTTTTTTTTTTTTTTTTTTCCATTTGTCAAGAGCCAGAAAAAAGCTGAAGGTATAAAGTTCAGCGCTGGTGGGATGGACGCCAGCGGGAAACGCTGGGGAGCTCTGAGTTTTCTAAGCGGTGGCAACCATGGGCGGGGCTGGGGCGGTAGCCCCACCGTGGGCTGCAGGAGGCCTCGTGGCGTGTCTAGAAGGGCGCGCGCTTTCTCTCCCCAGAGCCTTGGCTAAGGCCAGGCCAGGCGTCTGTGATCTTGGCCGCCGGCCTCTGAGTGCTGGAGCTGGCAGCACCTGGTGCTGGCACCACAGCTGCCCTGCCTGGGCTCAAACACTGGCCCGCTGGCCCCCTGGCCTGGCAGTCCTGTGTCCTTGAGCTTGGTCATTTCCTCTCTCAGTACCGCCCTTTCTCTGGGTATAAAACAGGAGTGGCACCTCCCACTTAACACTTGCTTCGCACCATGCCCGTGGTAACAACACACTCAGTGCTGGCTGTGAGAAAGCAGGCCACAGAGGATGAGGCTGCAGGCAGGCGGCTGGAGCCGGGACCGGGCGCCTGCCTCGGGGCATTCCGAACTGGTTACATTACTCCCTGCACGTCTTGAGTAAGAAGTTAGGAAAAGAGGGTCCTATTTTTAAAGAACAATTTTTAAAAGTTCCGAGACTCAGAGATCAAGGATGCGTTTGGGCAAATTACCTAGTCTTCCTGAGCCTCAGTTTCCTTATCTGTAAGATGCGGATAATCACCCCTAATGCATGATGATGATAACAGTAATATCTATACAAGAGGGACCAGCGCTGTGGCTCACTTGGTTAATCCTCCACCTGTGGTGCCGGGTTCTAGTCCCGGTTACTCCTCTTCCAGTCCAGCTCTCTGCTGTGGTCCGGGAGGGCAGTGGAGGATGACCCAAGTGCTTGGGCCCCTGCACCCGCATGGGAGACCAGGAAGAAGCACCTGGCTCTTGGCTTCAGATTAACCAGACATGCCCGCATAGTTTAAAAAAACGCAGATGTTTCTTAATCTCAAGGATAATTTTTTTTCAAATTTTTACTTTCTCATCTTATTAAACAAGTAATTCCTATTCACTATAAAACATTAAAAATTACTATGAGAAAAAAAGGAAATAACAAAAACTGGAGTAGGGGCCAGTGTTGTGGTGTAGTGGGTAAAGCCGCAGCCTGCGATGCTGCCATCTCATATGGGCACTGGTTTGTGTCTTGGCTGCTTGGCTTACGATCCAGCTCCCTGCTAATGTGCTTGGGAAAGCAGCGAAAGATGGCCCAAGTGTTTGGGGCCCAGCATCCTTATGGAGAACCCAGAAGAAGCTCTTGGCTTCAGCCTGGCCCAGCCCTGGGTCTTGTGGTCGTTTGGAGAGTGAACCATCCGCTGGTTCACTCTCTCTCTCTCTCTCTCTCTCTCTCTCTCTCTCTAACTCTGACTTTCAAATAAATAAGTAAATCTCAAAGTAAAAAGCTGGAGTAATGCAACTGTGCTTCTGTCTCTCAGACAATGGGTGACAGTTTGCACTTTATTGCATTCGCCTGGAAGCCTTGGCACCATTAAGTTTGGTTTATAGGCCAAGAAGTGTTGCTGACATGACTCAGGCCGCACAAGTCTCCTTGCTTCTTCTGGATGAAAGAGACAGAATCCCTTCCAATTAGTCCAGGCGAGCTGGGGAGTGTGGGAAGAGGGAGATGGCGTGGTGGAGGCAGAGCTGGCCCAAGCCCGGCAGAAAGATATTGAAGCTCCAGTAGGGGACCTGGGGAGTGGGATATCTTTTTTTTTTTTTTTTTTTTTTTTTGCCTTTCCAGGTCATGGTCCCTTGGTGTCCCTTACCCTTGGAGACGTCCCAGGAAGGAAGGTTCATAGACAGGTGGAACGCATGGACAGAAGGAGATTGACTGGCTGTCTCATTTCCCAACTCCATGTCCCGCCCATCTCCCTCTCCTCCCTGTCTATCAAACTCCTCCTCCTCTGGGATCCCCGTTTCAGCCAAGACAGCAACCAGCTTTCGCCTGGGCCTACATGTGACCCTCTCCGGGAAGCTCTCCAGTCCTGTTGGGCTTCCCCGGCTGGCACCTGTGTGTGGCCTGGGGTGCGCAGGTGCGAGGGTGCACACATGCCACCTCTTGCCTTTTTGTGCACCCTTGCCGTTCACTGCACTCCTTCCTCCCTCAGCCCACCCCTTGCCCTAGGCGTGCCTGTGAGTTTGGCCTTGGCTGCCATTGCCATTGCCAGGAGCCACACCGACAGCCATCACAGCTCCCAGGTTCCTTAGGACTGCACCTATGCCAGATGCTCCATTCTGCCGTCACTCTGTTCCCCAGGGCACTCTACTTGGGCTGTGTAGCTGCCAGCTGTGGTAGTCCTAGGGTGTCAACCCCACCTCTCACATCTTTGAACATTTTCAAGTGTGCAGTAGAACAGGTATTGTTTGTAAATTAAATACTTAGCTTCAAATGTAAACTTCCACCACCACCATTAGCATAACATTAGTAGGGTCTCTATAGCTCCTTCCAAAGGAGAGATCACCTTCTCTACCAACTTGGGGTCTTCTCATTGCTCTGAAGGCCCTACAGATGCATAGGCTTCTCTCCCACACCATGATCATCCACCCAGTCATCCATGTTCAGCTCTTGGGTCACCACCTCTCTTGCGTGTCTGTCTCCCTTCCTTTCATCACATAGGCTGCTCCATCCACCAGCAACCACCTATTCACCAATTCAATTTACCAAGTATTTACAGATGTCATAAACCAGATAATGCATCTAACTTTCCATCCATCTTCCATCCTCCACCCATCTGCCCACCCTTCACAGCCAGGCATCCACCCAGCCATCTACCCACCCAGCCATCCACCCACCCAGCCATCCACCCACCCAGCCATCCACCCATCCATCCACCCAGCCAGCCACCCATCCACCCATCCATCCACCCACCCATCCACCCATCCACCCAGCCATCCATCCATCCATCCACCCAGCCAGCCACCTTTCACCATTTCCTTTCCGCAGCGTTTCTTCACCTCAGCAATCCCATTTCTCTGATTGACCTTGCTGGTCTCGCAGCCTCCAGTCTAGATGCCCCCATGAAGCTGTAGGTAGGTAGCTGGGCCATGTCATGGCATAGTGGGTAAAGCAAAGCAGCAGAGGACGGCCCAAGTACCGGGGTTCCTGCACTTGGGAGACCTGGAGGAAGCTTCTGGCTCCTGGCTTCATCCTGGCCCAGCCCTACCCACTGCAGCATTTGGAGAGTGAACCAGTGGATAGAAGATCTCTCTCTGTCTCTCCCTCTCTCTCTGTAACTCTGCCTTTCAAATAAATAAAATAAATTTCAAAAAAAAAAAAAAAAAGAAAGAAAGAAAGAAAGAAAGAAAAGGCAGAAAGAAAGAAACTGCAGGCAGTGTCCACAGAGCATCTTTCACTACCTTTTCCAGCTAGAGGGCTTGTCTGGATTCCACGGAGCTCCTCCTGCTGGGAACCTCTTTGGCCAGCTTTCGTTACCGTCTCTTACTTAAACTCTCCCTGCCTGTATTTCCCTGTATTTCGCTCACAGCCTCACGCCTGGGCTCAGACCATTTCCGGGGCCAGACTTGCCCTTTCCTGCACCCTCTCTTGCTGGTGACCTTCTGTTTTATTCTTCGGGACATTCAGTTCAAATGTCTCTTCCATGTCTGTCACCTGTTCCCCTCCCAGCTGAGTTAATGGTGCCCTCCCCTCTCCCACAACAAATCGTGCTTCTCCCTCACCCAGCTCTTGCCATGCTGCATTTTAATGAACTGCATGCTTGTCTGTCTCACTGGCTGGAGGGTGTATGCTTAACCCATCCTGGCATCTCTGGTACCTGGCACAGAGCTGGGCCAGTAGTCCTGTCTGTCTGTCTCTCCGTTGTCCAGTAAGCATTTATCACCCATTAATCAATCACCTATCATATACTATCAGTCATTCGTCATCATCGTTGTAATCTCGGTATCCATCCATCAATGATTTCGTATCTCTCTGTCTCCCTACTTCTTTTGCTTGCAGAGTTAAGTCACGCCACAGGAGACTGGCCTCCATCCTTCTCTACTGTGGTCCTCTATCCTTACTCCTATCTATTTATCAACCTATTCATAGCCCACTGTTCCTTGAAGGCTTAGCTCATGTACTTGCTTTTTAACTCTTCCATGGTTTCTCCACCCTAGTCAGAATTTCCAGCCCCCTGTTCTTGCTGTTCCCGTGTGTGCGTGGGGGCAGGCAGCATGGAAAGACTGTAGGGCACCTCTCCTCGCCTCCCTGTCTCCCTCATCTGTTTCAGAGTGGTGGATCCACATGCAGGACGCTGGCCAGCCTGGCAGGCTCCATCCTTAGGAATCCAGCCCCCAGCTCATGCCCCAGGTACCCTGGGCAGGCCAAGCGAGGAGCCCTCAGAAGTGCTGAGACAGGGCTGCCAAGTACTTTCCAAAACAAGAGGGACCTGTTCACCTAGGGAACTGCCCAAGAGGGTGGGCCCAGGCGGGGACTTATGTAAATCAGAAGCAAAT
Source organism: Oryctolagus cuniculus (assembly GCF_964237555.1). Taxonomy (NCBI): domain Eukaryota; kingdom Metazoa; phylum Chordata; class Mammalia; order Lagomorpha; family Leporidae; genus Oryctolagus; species Oryctolagus cuniculus. The sequence continues at coordinate 125,406,237 of NC_091438.1, read as the reverse complement.
TGAATGCAAATTTTATGCAAATACACATGTGGTTCTCCTGATTGCTTCTTTCAGTGGGAAGGGGCCCTCAGCAGGCCTCTTGCTGAGGTCACTGGGAGCACAGTGAGCAGGGAGCCTCCCCCACCCATCTCCTCTCCTTGTCTCCATTTGTAACTGTGCAGCTATGGCAATAAGTGCGGGGTGGGGTGGGGGGTGGGGCGGGCTAGGGTTTCCATCCACCCCAGGGTTAGGGGTGGGGCTGAGGCCTCCGTGATGGAAGCTGGGGGAGGAAGTCTGAGGCTTGTACTGGGGAGGGGACGGCAGCCAGTCCTCCTCCAGCATGGGCTCAGGACAGGGAAGTGAAGCTGGTAAGTCCAGCTGCGTGGACCAGGGAGGTGAGGGGGCAGGCGCTGGACGGGGAGGGCTGGCCCCAGCCCTGGATGGAACAGAGGAGCTGAGCATCCAAGAGAGCAGAAGGGATCCTGGTGGCGGGGAGAGGCTGCCTCTAACGTGAGGAGGATGAACTACAGCAGAGGACAGAGAGGCTGCCTCGAACGTGAGGAGGGTGAACTACAGCGGAGGACAGAGAGGCGGGTGGAGGAGGGTGAACTACAGCGGAGGACAGAGAGGCGGGCCCTCTGGGCTGGCGTTTACCTCTAGGACTGAATCCTTTGGTCCACGGATTTGTTCACCTCCCTTCTGAGCACCGTGTCTGTGTCAGGCTTTGCGAGGTGCTAGGTGATGCTCCATCTCTCTTGACTGCTCTGCAATCCTGCTGGAGCAGCTGGGTTTTATTCACAGTCAGAGCCTGGCGCACAGTGCTCATGGGCCATTTCTGGACTCAGCATCGAAACCCACCAACTCCTCCATCTTTTCCTGATTGTGCCCTGGAAATGCTGGGCACCTATTACGTGCCAAGCTCTTATGAAGCATCAGGGAGACACGGAGGGGCCACGCGCCCAGTGAGACCCACAGTCAGGAGAGGGGAGACTGTGCGTCCTGCCAGAGTCACCCCTGGGCTCTGCTGGGACAAAGTGGAGTGGCTGGGTGCTGGGAGTGACTGCGTGTCAGGAGAGGTGGACATCCAGGGGAACCTGCCCGGCTCCGAGCCTGAGTCCTCTTAGTCCTCTGAGTTGAGGGGAGGCAGAAAAGGGTTGAGCAGGGGAGAGATTGGGTCACACCTGGGCTTGGGGCCAGTCCTGTGGCTGCCGTGTGAAGGGTGCACCCGAGTGGCCTAGGTGAGGGTGGTTGCCAGGGCGAGGGCAGTGCTGGGGAGGTAGGGGGCCACTGATGGCCTCGGGAGCTCACTGGGGTTTGAACTGATGGCATCTGGCGACCCGTGGGGGTGGGGTGTCAGGGAGAGGGAGGAGTTGGGATCTGGCTGGAGTGTTGGCTGGGCAGTGAGGAGCCCTGGGGAGGGGAGAGACGCCTGCAGGGTCGTTGTGCTGAGTTCCTGGGGCTGGTGGGAGCCAGGAGGCTGGAGCGGGAGGCATTCCCCAGCCACGACTAGACAAGAGATGGACATGTGAAGGGCAGGACTCTGTCCCGGTCAGGTGGCCCCAAGGTGGGCTGGTCCCACGCTGTCTTGCAGGGCACCCCTGGGGCTCCCGGTCATGGAAGCTGTCACCGCTCCGGGCCTGTGCTGGAGGGAGGCTGAGACCTGGACTTTTGGTTTACAGTTGACAGGAGCATCCCTGTCTTGGCTGGGCTGTCTTGTTGACTCAAAAGGGAAAAAAGAAGTCCTGTCCATAAGCAGGCCCACCTCCTCCTTGGACCTGTGAGCAGCCTGCTCAGAGGTCCCAGCGTGAGTGAGTCAGTCCCCACTGGCTGTCCCCGCAGCCCAGGGTGTGTCTTTCATTACGGGAACAATCGCTTGGCTGCACCATCAGAACCGCCCCTGGCAGATCCAGGGTGTCCCGTGGATCTGCTCCTCGCCTGTCTGAGCCAGGCCTCTATGCTTTTTCTTACCAAAAAGAACAAGATGTGGGCAAACTAGAATGGAGGCATCGGGTTGGGGGATGCTCTGACTGCATCTGGCCATCAGCGAGGTCTCTCTGGATGTGGAGCTGAGAAGAACAGAGCCGGGAATCTGCATCAAGCTGGCCCCTCACTTTTAAGGGGCCCTGGGGGTGGAAGCACTCACTGCTGGGACTGAGGTGACTGAGGTGACTGAGGTGGAGGCGGGGCCTCAGGACAGCACCTGGGAGGCTATTCCCACCCCTCCCCACGCCCCCACCCCCGCAGGTGTTTGCACACACACCTGCAGAACAATTCCTTTCCTTCTTTTGTTCGTGTGGCCAGAGTTTGTGACGCCCAGTCTGTGGCTGAGTTCTGTCAGGTGTCGGGCGGTGGGGCACAGAGTCTTTGAAAGGTTTTTTCCCCCGCCAAAGGTTGGAGCTGCCGTGTGGGGTGTCCCAGCTGACCGCAGAGTCTAGGAGGAGCCAGGTGCTGGAACGCTGAGGTCCGGGCACTGGATGGTTGCAGGGCCGGGCATTTCCAGGGCCTGCAGGATGCCCTGGAGGAGCAGGAGCATCCCCCCACGTCATCCCTGGAAGGGGAACCAGGCCCAGGCACTCAGAGTCCCCGGGGAGTGGAAGATGCTCGGAGGCCTGGAGCGCCTCTCGCTCTCCTCCAAGACAGCCTGGACGCTGGGGATGCATGGCTGCCGGGGGCAGGAAGGGTTACATGTGAGTGTGTGCACGCACACACACAGTGAACACACACAGTGCACACACACAGAGCACACACACAGTACACACAGCGCACACACACAGAGCACACACAGTGCACACACAATGAACACACACAGTACATGCACACACAGTGCACACACACAGAGCACACACACAGTATACACACAGTGCACACACACAGTGCACACATAGTGCATACATACACAGTACACACACAATGTACACACACAGTGCATACACACAGTGCATGCATACACAGTGCACACACACAGTGCATACACACGGTGCACACACACACAGGGCACACACAAACACACACTGTGGCGGCTTCCACAGCAGCTCAGCCAGGATCACTGACTCTCTCCTAAAGGGTATCAGATAGGCCATGGATAGAGCCCAGGAAAGCAGCCAAAAATCCTCATTTGGTGGGCACAGTCTGAGGTCCACAGAATTTATCTAGTTATTCAAATGAAAGCACTGTTTTAAACTTTGCTTTCCCCATTTTTTTAAAAAAATTAGAAGTTATTTGAAAGCCAGGGTTGGGTGTGGGGGTGAGGACTTGGTGGCAGGGACCCAGCTACTTGAGCTGTCACTTGCTGCCGCCCAGGGTCTGCCTGAATGGGAAGCTGGAACCCGACATGGAGCTGGGACTTGAACCCAGACCCTCCCACATGAGATGCCAGGGTCCCAAGCTGCAGCTCAACTGCTATGCCTAGCACCTGCCCCGGGTATTTAAACAAGCAGCAAGCTATGCCAAGCGGCTGCCCGTGGCCTCCCATGCGTGGGGCAGCTCCTTCTAAACTGGGCGCCTTGGAAGCTGGTGTCTTGGAAACTTCCCCTCAGGGATTCTCACCCAGGGCCATCCTGGATGTCATACAGTAGAAGGCTGGGCGGGAACAGGCGTGGAGGCCTGGACCACTGAGAGTGCAGAGGCTGTGTGTGTGAGGAAGGGACACGTCTCCCCTCTCGGTGTCGCCAGCATTGTGTGCAGAGGTCAAGGGTAGGACCATGAGGCCTGGAGCCAGACTCGCCACCTTCACATCTGCGCTCTGCGTTTACAGGTCCCTCCGCCTGTCCGGGCCTCTGTTTCCTCATCTATAAAATGGGGATAGCTTATCTGATAGGGTTGTTGTGGAGCTACATGGCCGAGATGCTGGCGTTTAGCAAAAGTTCAGTACGTGCCGGCTCTGCTTTGTGTTATTTTACACCGGAACCCTTCCTGCCAGTCAGTCTACCTTTCTGAGGGTCTTAGGACAGGGTCAGTGGCAGCCCCACAAGGACTTGCTGCTTAGGAGACCTAGGGCCAGGGTGGGCTGGGGCTGGGGGCAGCACGGTTCTCTGGAGTGCGCTCAGGCTTGTGCGCTCAGAATTGGATGAGAGAACATCATGGAAGCTCCCGGCGTACCACCTCCCGGGAATCTGTGATCCTCGTGCGTCTGGCTCTTTTCGCTGGACAGGGCGGCTGGGAGAGACCCCGTAATCCCGCACCTGGGTGTGCAGCCAGAGGAAATGAAGTCAGTATCTTGAAGAGGTGGCGTGGTGCTGTCGTTCACAGCAGCTGGGATACAGAAACTCATCTGTCTCTCCACAGATGAGTGAATCAGGAAACTGGTGTACACAGTGGAATAGCATTCCGTCCCCAGGAAGGTGGCGATGCTGCCGCCTGTGACCCCGTGGCTGGACCTGGAGGCCATCAGCCCAAGTGCAATAAGCCAGACAACAGAAAGTCGAATACCGCACCATCTCACCTACCTATGGAATCTGAAAACTCACAGAAGCGGAGTTGAGCTGTGGTTACGAGAGGCTAGAAGGAGGGGTAGGCAGCTGCTGGCCAAAAGGTAGCAAGTCTCAGCTCCGCAGTGTGGGCGAGCTGTTTAGAGCTGCCGAACAGCCTGGTGACCGCAGGCAGCACCGGTGCAGAGGGCACCCGGAGTTGGCAAGGAGTGGGTCTTGAATGCTCTCATGCAAACACGAATGGTAACTCGTCGAGGGATGCGTTAGGCCCTTTGCCAGATGCTGAGCACCATTTCATAATGTCGACGGCTATCAAAATGCTGCACTTGACACATTACACGTATACAACTTCATCTGCCAGAAAAATAAGTACTGTTTTTTGTTGACAGGCAGAGAGGACAGTGAGAGAGAGAGACAGACAGAAAGGTCTTCATTTTTCCGTTGGTTCACCCTCCAATGGCTGCTATGGCTGGCGCGCTGTGGCCGGCGTATACTGAGCTGATCCGAAGGCAGGAGCCAGGTGCTTATCCTGGCCTCCCATGCGGGTGCAGGGCCCAAGGACTTGGGCCATCCTCCACTGCACTCCCTGGCCACAGCAGAGAGCTGGCCTGGAAGAGGGGCAACTGGGACAGAATCTGGCGCCCCAACCGGGACTAGAACCCGGTGTGCCGGCGCCACAGGCGGAGGATTAGCCTAGTGAGCCGCAGCGCCGGCAAAATAAGTACTATTAATCTCTTCAAACAAGAAGGACTCCAACAAAGTTGGGCTGTCCCTCTACCTGTTTGTCCAATTTGACTGGAATGGTTGTTTGGGTGGTGGTGCTAGGGCCAGCAGCAGACAAGAAGAACCCCAGTGCACAGTGCCGTTCGAGAACGCATTGCCATGTGCACTGTCACATTTCCTCGCACTGCCCCCGGCAGCTGTGGAACCATCGTGGGCACCTCCATGGCGAGAGGACCGTATCTCCCAGGAAAGCACTAGTGGGTTCTGCAGAGGGAGCTCTGCACCAGGCCAGCGGAGGTCTGGGAGGCCCCTGTGCTTATGCAAATGCAGGAGTGCTAATCACTTTGCTAATGGGAAACACACAGGGAGATAGGATCAGCAGCAAAGCGGAAAGGCCTTCCAGCAAATCAGAGCTGGGAGAAACCCAAAGAAATCCAGGAAGACGATAAGGCAATGCCCCGAGAGCTCAGCACTGTGGGCGGTGGGGCCAGGGCAGAGTGGGGTCCTGCAGCCTCAGCGGATGGGGCGATATGCCAGGGAGGCAGGATTGCTTGTGGTTAAGTGGCTGCCTTGGGCCCAGAGGGACTGGAGAGCAGGATCTGGATCCCTGAGCTCCGTCCACTTCCTGGGCAGCCTGGCCTGGGTTCCTGGCCATCATCTCTTTGCTTTACCCTGTGCTGGGTCTGGTATCACCCAGAGGTGTCTAATCCCTGCTTCCCAGGAGAGCAGGTCAGCCAGTGAGCCAGGGAGGGCCTGGATTCTGGAGCCACATTGTCTGAGTTCAAATCCCATTTCTGCCACTTCCGAGCTGTGTGACCTTAGGCAAGTTATCCTGGCTCTCTGTGCTAGCTTCCTCAGCAGCAAGCTGCGGAGACTACAGGGATTACATGACGGTAATGGTGCTGCGGCGAGGATTAAAGAGTGGCTGAGCTATAAGCAGTACCTGGTAGCTGGTAGTGCTAGTACCGCTATTTTAGAAAGGTGATACAGGGGCTGGCGCCGTGGCACGCTAGGTTAATCCTCCGCCTGCAGCGCCTGCAACCCATATGGGCGCTGGATTCCAGTCCCGGTTGCTCCTCTTCCAGTCCAGCTGTCTGTTGTGGCTTGGGATAGCAGTGGAGGATGGCCCAAGTGCTTGGGCCCCTGCACCCCATGGGAGACCAGGAGGAAGCTCCTGGCTCCTGGCTATGGATCAGCGCAGTTCTGGCCATTGCGGCCAATTGGGGAGTGAACCAATGGAAGGAAGACCTTTCTCTCTGTCTCTCTCTCTCTCACTGTCTGTAGCTCTACCTGTCAAATAAATAAATAAATAAATCTTAAAAAAAAAAAAAGAAAGGTGATACAATGTGTCCAAGTCCTCCCCTGGCTGAAAGCCCCTTTGATAGCGTCCCATTGTCCTCAGACTCAGGTGCACGCTGAGTGCTGTCATCCACCTTCATCCCTCTCTGACCTACCACCCTGCAGCTGCCACGATGGTCTGTGTTTTCCGGAATGAGCCATGTGCTTGCCCCGGGCCTCCGCATGTGCTGTTCCCTTGGTTTGAAATTCCCCCTTCCCCAGGTGTCCCCACTCTCGTGTTAGCTGTGATCAAGGGAGCTTTATTTCTGTAGCTCCGCCTGGTCCTCCTGCGTCCCTCTGTCCTGGGGCTGTTCAGGGTCTGTCTCCTCCGCAGGGCTGGGTCAGTCCTCTGCCACCAATGTGTGGAACGAGTTCTGATCCAGAGGGGGCCTGACAGTGTTTGCTGAATGAATCTTGTGAGGGCACAGGCAAGTGCACCCGGCTGTCTGTTCTACAGTCCCATCCAGCTTTTCTGGAAGACACGACACAAATCTGAGACATGGCAGCTTGGGGAAAGGCCAGGCAGGAGCCTAGAAAAGACTCTGGAGCCAAGCAGGTGGGGCTTCGCATCTGCAGCCACCTGGGAGCTGTGTGGCTTAGGAGTACACACATAACTTATCTGACGTCACTGTCTTCCCTGGCAGAAAAGAACAATTATAAATTGGTATAAATTGCTTCAACCATGTCTGGTCATCGAATGGTGGCCATCCATGTGGTAATCACCGGGATCTGTGCCTGTGTGACCATTACGGGCACCACCTCTGACCTGGTGGCAGTGGTCAGATGCGGGAACATTCGGAGGTTGTAAACTGTCCATGTGGGCAGGGCCCAGAACATAGCATTGGCAAGGAAAAGCCAGCAGGAAATGTGCAGCGCGGGCCAGAATGACAACCCACAGGCAGTGCAGGAGCCAGCGGGTCCAGAGAGCCCGTCCACCATTTAGAGTTCAAGCCTTAGTCCCGCCAGTCTAGAATGTGGTCGCTCTGTCTCTGGAATATTCTATGGCACTTGACCAGGTGAGTAATGCTGCATTGTGATTGGACAAACACTGGCAGTCATTCATTTGCTCCGCACGCATGGGGCCCCCTTCCACGTGTCTGGAGGTGTCGATTCCAAGATCTACATGATCCTGGGTACCTGCCCTTAGACAGATGTGGAGCAGGCAATTCATGGACAGGCCAGGGACGTGAGAGGCCGGGGCTGCCCCTGGAGCAGGTGCAAGGCTGAGGGGTCTTTATGTGCGAGGTTATTGAGTGTTGTACTCAAGCGCTTGGGTGTCCTGCTGCTGCTGTGACAAATCCCCACCACCCTGGTGGCTTAAGGCAGCTCAGATGCTCACGTGACAGCCGTGGGGGGACGGAAGCCCAACCCAGGCTTCGCTGGACTTCAGGATGTTGCCTGGTGCTTGCCTGATGGGGGCGCTGAGGTGACACTCCCCTTTGTTGCTGTTTTAGCTGTTAGGGGTCCCCTGGATGCCTGGCTCGTGGTCCCCTGCGTCACTGCAGTCCCTGCTTCTGTCACCACAGCTCTGATTCCTGCTCTGACCTTCCTTTCCTGGGACCTGTGTGGTCGCCCTGGGCCCACCCAGATAATCCAGGCCGATCTCCCCATCCCAAGGTCCTTGACTTAATCACTCCAGCAAAGCCCCTGTGATCATGAAAGGCAACCCAGGCACACGCCCGGGAGGGAGTGGGTGGGCCTCCCAGGGCTGGGAGCCGCAGCCCGCCACACACTGGATGACAGATGGGAAAAGCAGGGTTGACGGAGATGAAAAGACTTGGCCGCAGCCACGCAGCCCTGCCTGGCCTCAGGCCTCGGGCTCTGCACCTCAAAGCCAGAAGGCTGCAAGTGCCCGTGAACCTTGACCCGGGGTTGGAAGAATGAGCTGGAGTCAAGCACAGGTGTGCCCTGAGAGGGGTGGCCCATGCCAATCAGAGTGGGGACGGCAAGCCGAGCACCTGGCGGGGCTGGGCGCCATAAACGGCTCAGATTGGCTGGCGTGTGCAGGGAGGGGACACAGAGTGGGTAGCCGGCTGTAGACGGCAGAGCGCCGCACTGGGCACACCGGGTCGCTTGTGGTCCAGTTGGAGCAATGCGCGAGTGGCCCTGCATCACGTCCCTGCCCCTCCCCAGGGGAGGGAAACGGTGGGGCCACTGCTCTGCCCGTGACTGCGTGGCTCTGCCTTGCGCCTCACTGCCTGGCCAACTGGTCCGGTCCCCTCCATCCCTGGGCAGGAGTAAGGGCTGGATGAACGCCCCCCACCCCGCCCCAGGACAGCGACGGTTTCCAAATATCTGTCTGTTGAAATAATGTTCTCTGGGCGCGGGGCCTCCCTCCCGCCCTCACATTCCTGGGCGAGCCTGCCTGTTTGGCTTGCTCGGACAAATATTGACTTTCTCTGTCCTTCCCACTCTGGGTCTGTTTAAAAGGCATCAATCTTGGCCGGGTGTGCGCTCCCTCTCCGTAACCTGTGGCCTCTGCGCTCCTTCCGGGCAGGGAGTGGTGGGGAGGGGCTCGCGGCTCTGGGGATGCCCTTGGCCGGGCTGGCTGTGTGCGATCAGAGGCTTTGCATGGAAGACACTGCCGCTGCCGCTTCCCGCACTGCCCAGCTACCACAGTGGTTCGGGTGGCAGAAGTCCCAGGATGCTTTGCACTCGTTTCTCTGGATGTGGCCCTCTGCCAGGAAGCCCTGCTGTTCTACCTCCAAAAAACACGCTCCGTGTCCAGCAGCTTCTCGGCCTCCCAGGCCCATATGGCACCGTCTCACTCTGGGACCATGGGGTCCACTCTCTAAGTTGTACCCTCATTTCTTTCAGTCTCTGGTCAGCTAGATTCCCCAGTCATTAACACATTCTCCCTCCTGCCCAACCCCTTCCTCCCACCTCGCTCGCTCTCTTGGTTTGTGAGTGGGTAACAAACTTTGCCCCTCAATCCTAAGCAGGTGTCTTTCCAAATAAAGGTTGTGCCACCCAACCACAGGGCAGTCGCTGTTCAAAAATTGTAACTCGGATGCAATGCCATCATCTAATACAGAGTTCATGTTCAAATTTCCCTTGTTCTAAATAATGTCCTTTAGAACATTTGATTTTAGTTGTCATGTCTCTTCAGCATTAAAAAAAAAACTTATTTAGTTGAAAGGTAGAGTGACAGAGAGAGAGAGAAAGGGAGAGGTAGCTTCCATCTGCCGGCCACTCCCCAAGTGTCTGCAATGACCTGGGCCAAGCTGAAGCCAGCAGCCAGGAATTCCACCTGGTCTCTCACGTGGCTGACAGGACCCCAAGTGCTTGCACCCGTCTGCTGCTGCCTCCCAGGGGCATTAGCAGGAAGCTGGATCGGAAGCGGAAGTGGGACCAGACCCTGGGCGCTGCGCCACAAGGCCCGCCCTCTCTTCAGCATCCTTTGATCTTGAACAGTTCCCCAGTCTTTTTGTCTTTCATGATGCTGACAGCTTTGAAGGACCTGGTCAGTTATTTAGCAAATCACCCGTTGATCTGAGGTCATGCGAGTGTTTCTGCAGGATTAGATTCAGGTTACCCGTGGTGGCAGGAGTCTTCTCCCCTGTCGCCCGCCACTCTCTAGCTACCCCACCCACACAGGGCTCCATGCCCCACCCATGGCCCCTGACCCAGGGTTGCTTGTACTTAGCCGCCTGGGTCAGTGGGGAGGGCTGATCTGGCCCCAAGGGACTGCAGTGGGGGTGCAGGGGAGCGACCACCCTGCCCTGCCACTGAAGGCCCCAGGACAGCCAGCTCCCGGCAGCCAGCTCCCGACGCAAGCCTTTGCTCCTCAGATGGTTTTCAGCAGAGAGCTTCTGTTCAGGCACACCCTGCATGGCAAAGTGCCGGAGGCAGGCCCTGCTCTTGTGGAAGGATGTGTGTGCACGCGCACATGCGTGTCGTGTATGCACACATGTGTGTGTGTGTGTACACACGTGGGTGCGCACGCTTGTTTGCACACAAGTTAGTTCCGGAGCTGCAGTTCTGAAACTCTGGCTACTCAGGTCCCCTCCTGGCGCCACAGAGTTCCCTGGAGATTTTCGTGGAGCACTGAACGCTGCCCCCTCCAGAGGCAGTCTCAGCCCACAGAGCCGTGTGCCGCCGTCTGCATGGTGGGCCTGGGGGCGCTCCAGAGGAGAGGGACGGAGTGCCCTGGGTGGGGGGCACAGACACAGAGTCTTCCCCGGTTCTCTGCACTCTGTGCTCCTGAGCTTGCTAAGCCTCAGTCTCCTAACCTGTACAATGAGGATAATAATGGCATCACCTGCCACTCATCCTGGGGAGGATGAGATGCCAGAATGCCCTTGGAGGCTGGGCACGAGGAGAGGAGGGCGGGGTTGCGATGGCAGGTGAGACCTGCCACGCCCTGCGGGTCCAGGCCCGGGAGACAAGGTCAGACAGTTCCTGGCACATGCAGGCCTGTCACTCTGTCCTGAGCCCGTCATTCTCTCATGCGCTTTGACCTCGAATGCAGACGTTTAGCGCTGAGAGGAGTTTCTCGCCCTTGGCAATGACTTTGGGGAGGACAGACTCAGAGTGGAGCGGGGGAACTGGGTGGTGGGGATCCTACCGGCTGCTGCCTTGGTGCTGCCCCGGTTCTGTGCTGGCAGATCACGGCAGCTGGTCCACAGGTGGGGAGGAATCAGTCCCGCAGCTCGTAGTTGGGTGCCCGAGTTCTGGTCGTGGCTCAGTCGCTGAGTGTGTGAGCCCGGGTGCACCCCTGCCTCCTGGGCTGCACGCCTCGTCCGTGAAGTGTGTACGAACGAGTTGCAGTTATTTATTTGTCTGTATCAGCTGAGCACCTGCTCTGGGCCAGGTGCTGGGATGCAGTGATGGACACAGAGACAGGTCTCAACTCTTGGTGAAGTCACTTTCTTTTCCTTTTCTTTCTTTCTTTTTTTTTTTTTAAAGATTTATTTTATTTATTTGAAAGACAGAGTTACACAGATAGAGGTAGAGGCAGAGAGAGAGGTCTTCCATCCACTGGTTCACTCCCCAGATGGCCACAACGGCCAGAGCCACGCCAATCCAAAGCCGGGAGCCAGGAGCTTCTGCCAGGTCTCCCATGTGGGTGCAGGGGCCCAAGGACCTGGGCCATCTTCTACTACCTTCCCAGGCCATAGCAGAGAGCTGGATGGGAAGTGGAGCAGCCGGGACTAGAGGCGGCACCCATTTGGAATGCCGGCACTTCGGGCCAGGGCTTTAACCCACTGCACCACAGTGCTGGCCCCTGAAGTCACTTTCCAATGGGAAAGACACACACAAGTCATTGGAATTGTGCAAGGGGTGCAGCAGAGAAGTGCGGGGTGCTCTCAGGTTGGATTGGACGGTGGAGGAGGCAGGGAAGGCATTTCTGAGAAACTGACACCTAACTGAGGCCTGAAGGGTATGTGGGCGTCGGTTATGCAAAGGGAAGGAGGGGAGGTGTATGCCAAGGTAGGACAGAGAAAACAGTATGTGCAAAGGTCCTGGGGTGCAGAGAGTGCAGTGATCTATGAGGTTCTGCCACCTGAGGGTCCCTGACACCCTGCCCATCTCATCTGATTCATAGAAGTGCCTCACACTGCAGCTGGGCTTGGCACCAGCCCTCTTTTCCCTCTTCGCGGGAGGAAGCTGGAATGGGAGGTTCTAGGGCCTCTGAGAGCCCCGTGGTGACACTCCTGCTCCGGGCCTCTCATCTCCCCATGGCTGGGATATTCTCTGTCTCATCTTGCTTCCTTCTTCCTACCCGTGTTGGGAGTGAAAAGCCCTAGACAGTTTTTTTTTAAATTGTCAAAATGATACATTTTTTTTAAGAATTTAATTTTATGAGAGAGAAAGAGAGAGAGAGAGAGAGATCTTCCACCTGTTGGTTCACTCTTCGGATGCTGCCAACAGCCAGTCCTGGGCCAGGCTGAAGCCAGGAGCCAGGAGCTCCGTCTGTGTCTCCCACGTGGGTGGCAGGGGCCCAAGTCCTCAAGCCATCACCGGCCGTCTCCCAGGGTGCACCTTGGCAGGAAGCGAGGTCAGGAATGGAGGAGCGGGGACATAAACCAGACGTTCCGACTTTGGGTGCCAGTGTCCCAGGTGGCACCCGGACTGCTGAGCCAAACGCCCACTCCCGCAATGGGTGTGTGTGATCTGCGTGGAACTGCCTCATGTCAGTGCAGAGACCCTCCCCTCTCACCTTGGAAAACAAGCATGAGGGGCGTGTATGTGCGGTTGGGGGAGAGGGGGTCCATGAGGTCATGGCCTCCAGGAGGCCCTGGGGAAATCCTACCCCTTGCTGAGAGGCCACGGGGGAGCCCTCTGCAGGCTGGGGGAGAGGGAAGGGCAGTGACCAGAGGGTGGTGGTCATCACAGTCAGGAGGCTGGCGGCGGAGAACCGAGCCCTCAGCCCGGCTCCAGCTTCAGAGGTAGCATGTGGATGGCAAGAGACAGGACACTGGCCAGCACTGTGGTGTAGTGGGTAAAACCACCGTCTGCAGTGCTGGCATCCCATATGTGTGCTGGTTCGAGTCTTCGCTGCTCCACTTCCGATCCAGCTCTCTGCTATGGCCTGGGAAAGCAGTAGAAGATGGCCCAAGTCGTTGGGCCCTTGCACCCGCGTGGGAGACCCAGAAGAAGCTCCTGGCTCCTGGCTTCAGATCAACACAGCTCTAGCCGTTGTGGCCATCTGGTGAGTGAACAATGGATGAAAGACCTCTCTCTCTATCTCTGCTTCTCCTTCTCTCTCTATGTAACTCTGACTTTCAAATACATAAATAAATCTTAAAGAGAGAGAGAGAGAGAGAGAGAGAGAGAGAGAGAGAGAGAGAGAGAGACAGGGGGTTTGGAGAGGTCCTCTTGACCTTGACATCCCCCCTGGCCCATGGGGAGGGGAGCAGGAGACTGCCTCTGTGGGCTGGGTGCCAGGTGGATGGAGCTCTGCAAGGCTCACTGGGTGCAAACTGCTGGGTAAGTTCCTGATGAGCCCCCCGGGGTGCTGTGTGTGGCCAAGGAAGCTGAGCACACGGCCTGCAGCCAAAATCTGCTGTGGTGCTGAGCCCTAGCGGAGCTCTGTCCCGCCCATCTGCTAGCTGCGGAAGCCTTGGCCCTGTCTTGTGCACAGCTGGGCTGCCTATGTCTGACACACGCTGACACACTGTGGGCTCTTAAAAGCTGATTTGTCAATGACTGAGTGGAGTCAACCAAGCACAATGCAAATTGGATTTAAGCCTAATTAGCTTAATGAAACTCAACACATTTTAATTCAGCTCAACTTAGACCAGGCTTTTGGATCCTATAACCTCTGCAGAGTAGGAGATTCTTGTAACTTTTCCAAGCCTCAAGGAACGCATCTGTGAAATGGGAGTGGTAACATTTTTGTGGGCATTGCGGGAGTTGAGTGAGGCTGCGTGCGCTTTATGGACTGGAAGTGCTGGGGGACATTTCTGTCCTTGGAGCCGCGTGACGGAGAGGGAGGGCAGACCACGCCGTCTCCAAGGTCGGGCTGTTCACAACACACTGCAGATCTGTGGCTCTGAGAATGCCTAGACCCTCCCTGGTTAAAAATCCCTCCAGGGACACCCAGTGGATGCGGGACAAAGCCCGAGGTCCTCACCAAGACCCATGAGGCCCTTATGGTCTGGCCTCCCAGTGCGCTGCAGCCTCCACTCTCCCCATGTTACTCCCCTCATCTCTGAGCCCGCCTTGGCCAAGCTACTTGAAATCCCATATCCTGGTGCAGTGGGTTAAGCCACTTGCAATGCTGGCATCCCATATCCGAGTCCCAGCTGCTCTGCTTTGGATCTAGCTCCCTGCTAATGCACCTGGGAAAGAAGCAGAAGATGGCCCAAGTGTTTAGACCCCTGCCACCCACGTGGGAGACCAGGGTGGAATTCCTGGCTCCTGGTCTCAACCTGGCCCAGCCTTGGCTGTTGTGACTATTTGGAGAAAGAACCAGTAAATGGAAGTTCGCTCCCTGAATCTCTGCCTCTTGAATAAATAAATAATTTTAAAAAATATTTATTTTATTTGAGACAGACAGAGGGAAAGACAGAGAAAGAGGTCTTCCATTCACTGTTTCACTCCCTACATGGCTGCTTCAGCTGAATCTGGGTGAATCCAAAGCCAGGAGCCAGAGCTTCATCTGGGTGTTCCATGTGGGTGGCAGGGGGCCACGCCCTTGGGCCATCTTCTGCTACTTTCCCAGGCTATTAGCAATGAGCTGGATAGGAAGTAGAGCAGCCGGGATTTGAACCAGCACCTATATGGGACGCCGGCACTGTAGGTGGAGGCTTACCCTACTATGCCACAGCATCAGCCCCATAAATAAATCTTTAAAAAGAGAGAAATCCAGTTTCCCTCTGCAGGGCTCTCTCCGGCCTCTGGGTCCGGGCACCTGCGGCTCTCACCGCCTGGGTTCCCATCCTGCCCTGCTTTTCTTTTCCATCGTTCCATCTCAGACAGGTGCAGCAAGCTTCCTGGACCGGCCCAGCCCCTCCGTGGCACGCACCGTCCTCACCTTCCTGCGGGGCCTGGCTCTAGTCTGTGTTCTGTGAGCTTCCGGCCGCTCCGTTCCCAACTCCTCCTCCCCTTCCCTTCTTCCCGTTGGTCCCCCTCTAATGGGTCTGGTGAATGACTTTGGAAATGCACATTTCTTTGAAAAATATATGATGTTGTTTTCTTTCTGTATGCTTTTAATTTACATAATGGCATTTGGCTTTCGAGCACCTTCTGTTTCTGATTTTTTTTTCACTTTGCACATGTTTTTAAGATCTATCCATATCACCGTGCGTCCTCTGGAGTCTGGTTCATTGCCCTTAACTGCATGTGCGTGGCAGGCACACGGGGCACTTCCTTGCCCGCTCCCCAGCTGCCCCCTCTACCAGGCGTGCGGTAGGGAACCTTCTCATGCCTTTCCCCAGGGGCTCAGCATGGAGGACTGCTCCGACGGCTCCCACACTGCCCTGGGTCTCACTGCCCTCAGTTCTGCCTGATTGTGCCCCAGCAGCACACTGGGGTGCAGGTTCCCCTAAGCCCTCACCAACATTTAGTGTGATTCAACCTTTGCATCTCTAATCTGACAGGTGTTAACGGCCTCCCATCATTTTAGTGTGCATATCTGAGGACTGGTGAAGTTCAGGGCCACCCTTACTCTGGTTTGCACCTTTGACCTCCCTCTTCATCTGGTTAAATCCTGCCAGGCCTTCAGCTCTGTCTCTCTTTTTAAAGATTTGTTTATTTGAGAGTGGACTTACAGAGAGAGAGAGAAGAAGAGACAGAGACAGGTCTACCATCCACTGTTTCACTCCCCAAATGCCCACAACGGCCGGAGCTGGGCCAATCCAAAGCCAGTAGCCAGGAGCTTCTTCCCGGTCTCCCATGCAAGTGCAGAGGCCCAAGGACTTGGGCCATCTTCCACTGCTTTCCCAGGCCACAGCAGAGAGCTGGATTGGAAGTGGAGCAACCGGGACTCAAACCAGCACTCATTTGGGATGGCGGTACCACAGGTGGAGGCTACTATGCCTCAAGGCCGGCCCCTGGCCCTCTGGCTCTTAGTGCAGGTGCACCTGCCCTGGGAAGTCTTCCCTGGCTGCCTCTCCCTGGCTGTGTTTCCTGCCTTCTTCTTGATTCCTTGTTCAGAGATAGAGAGCAAACTCTATTACCCTGCTCTGCAATAGGACTTGCACTACTGTGATCTGCCTCCCCCTCTGGACTGTGGGGTCCTTCAGGGTCACTTTCATGTTTCTCTCCAAGATTCTAAAGCTGCTCTGGGGCGGCCTGGTGCGAGTGCCGGGGGATGATTGGCAAGTGGCTGACTCATATAGAGGGTGATGGCTGAGCGAGATGAACGGGGTAGCTCCTGATTCAGGGTGGGTGTTGTGGTTTTGAAGGGCTTGGGGGTCACACTGGCAGGGGGCGGTGTGGGGCCAGGTAGAGGGCTGGGCGGCTTTCTGGGGGTTGGAGGAGACAGCGAGAGGCGGAGGTGGAGATTGGAAAGGCGGATTCAGGTTTATGGGCGTGAAACCCAGTAGAGGAGCCCCTGAACTGGGGGGCTTCTGGTTGTGTGTCGTTGGAGGAGCCAGCCCAGGCCAGGCATGCCGACGGGTGGAGAAGCAGAGATGGAGCCTGGTGGCCAGACACTTGGTACTTACGGCTTCTCTCCCCATGCTGACGGTTACGTTCTCGGCCTAATGTTGTCGCCGTCCTGGCTTTCTCTTGTCCCCGGCCCTCAACGGAAGTGCAAGCCGCATTTTCCTACCTCACTCCTGGCCCTTCTCCTGGGGCGGGGGGCCGAGAGGGCTGCTGGCGCGGCCAGTCTCGCATCAAAAGCCCTCGCAGAGACTTGCAGCTGCAGCTGTGGTCGCTGCAGCTGTGGGCTCCGGCGGCAGCCCGCGGCCCCCGCCCGTGGCGGAGGTCAGGCCCCACCAGCGCCCGCTCCCTTCTTTTCCTTCCACGTGGTTTGGCATGGGCTGAAAGGCAGAAGATTACAGGCGCGCAGTGCAACCCCACAAACCAGCGTGAAACCCCATGCTTGTCTTTTTCCACCCTCTGCCTCTACTTAGTTTTTCCTTCCTCTGAGGAACCGGGCTCCCAACATCTCCTTCTTCCCGGGATCAGTCAGTTGGCAGGGTGCGGTGGGAAAGAAATTTGCATTCAATCAGGGCCCATGGCAGCCATCCTAAGCAGGGCCTGTGTTCCTGTCCACAAACCCAGACTTCATTCTGTTTAAAAGGCTCGGGGTTTACAAAACTAAGTGGACTGGAACAGAACTTTTAATAGCGCATTTGAACAGAATTTAATGAGGTTTTTAAGATGCAACTCTGAAGTGGTTTTTCTGCAAGGACTACCATTAATCAGAAGAATCACAGCCGCCTCGCTCGTCTGCCCTGCATGGTCCAGCTTTCAAAAACCGCTTCACGCTCGCCCTCCCGTCTGACACTCTCCGCTCTCCCGTTAGCTTCCCCAGAGCTGTGCGTCCCAGAGGTCCGAGCGCCCGCAGGTCACCTGGGGATCTCGCACAGCTGCACACCCCGACCCAGCAGGTTTGGGGCTGGGCTCGGACTCTGCGTTTTGAAGGAGATCCCAGGATGTGGCTCCGCAGACTACACGGCAGGTGTGAGGGTGAGACGTGTGACGAGCCGTTCAAGGTCCCCAAGCTCAGACGGGCGAGGGGACCCAGCGCACGGAGACAGCCGACGTCAGTGCCCGAGTCCTTTCCTTGCCTCCCTCCCTCTCCTGTCCGCTCATGGTTCTTTCTTACAGCGAGTGCCAGTGTGTCGGATGCTCCAGGTGCTGCACTGAGTGAACCGAAAGCACTTTCCAGGGTGAGGTGAGCCCTGGCCCCTCCCGGCTATGGCATTGGCTGCGGCTCCCAGTGGTGGGAGGAGGCAGGTCTGGAGGCCTCAGGGGAGAGAGCGGATGGCCAGGCAGGTTGGGGGTCTTTGGGGGGCTCAGAAACAAAGTGTCTCAATATTGCAGTCCAGCTGCATAATGGCCCTGGGCATGGGAGGTACAGCGGAGTGCCAGGTAGAACTCTGGCCTGGGCCAGCTCAGTGCAGCTGGAGAAGCAGACGAGTGGCAAAGAGGCCGGCACAGCTCTGTGGCGGAGACCATAAGCCCGGGCCGGCACTGTGGCGTATTGGGCACCAGTTTGAGTCCCAGCTGCTCCACTTCCAATCCAGCTCTCTGCTAATGCACCTGGGAAAGCAGCAGAAGATGGCCCAAGTGTTTGGGTCCCTGCACCCTCATTGGAGACCCAGAAGAAGTTCCTGGCTTCTGCCTGGCCTAGTCCTGGCCATGTGGCCAACTGGAGGTGAACCAATAGATGGAAGATCTCTCTTTCTCTGTCTTTCCCTCTCTGTGTAACTCGGCTTTCAAGTAAAATAAATCTTAAAAAAAAAAAAAGACCATAAGCCCTGTGAGTGCCCAGCATGGCATGGCGTTCACCTGTCCCCTTCGCCACTGGATCCTCGGAGCTTGGGCAGCGTCTGGTGCATATCAGATGTTCACACATTCCTCCCCCCGACCCTGGGAGTGAATGATTACACATGGCGCAGGGCACCCAAGTGAGAGAGGGGTCAGGTCTATCGGGGATGCAGCAAGGTGAGGAGGAGCTGTCCAGGAAGGCTTCCCAGAGGAGGTGGTGCTGGAGGCGAGTCTGGAAGATCAGCAGGTGTTTGCAGGAGAAGGGAGGGCAATGGGCAGCTGTAGAGCAGGATGTCCTGCTTAGCCCCAGGCTACGGGGCAGGGGGCTGACCTCTTTCCTCTCCGAGGTGCTTGGGGCCATTAGCATCTGGGTTCCCCCAGCCTCCTAGCAAGTGCTCCCCTTAGGGAAAGAGGGGCCTCTCCTGGAGGATGACCAGGGCCTGCTTGGGAGCCCTCTGTTCAGAGTGGGCTTGGCCCATGAAGGCCCACCCTGTGTTGGATGCTGGGGCCTCAGAAGTCAATCAGATGGACCCTCAGGGACTCCTGGTGGAGCCCTTCCAGAAATCCTCACCAGTAATCACTTCCCCTGGCTGACAGAGCCAGAGCCCTTGACCTCCACCAGGGGCCCCACCGTCTGACCTGGCTCCTACCACCTTCTGTCTCTTCCCACATCCTGTGGGTTGCAAAGCCCAGCAGGTGTCACAGTCCTTATCGTTGGGCCGGCACTGTGGCTCACTAGGCTAATCCTCTGCCTGTGGCTCCGGCACCTCGGGTTCTAGTTCCAGTTGGGGTGCCAGATTCTGTCCCGGTTGCTCCTCTTCCAGGCCAGCTCTCTGCTGTGGCCCAGGAAGGCAGTGGAGGATGGCCCAAGTGCTTGGGCCCTGCACCCCATGGGAGACCAGGAGGAAGCACCTGGCTCCTGGCTTTGGATCGGTGCAGCGTCGGCTGTGGCGGCCATTTGGAGGGTGAACCAACGGAAAAGGAAGACCTTTCTCTCTCTCTCTCTCTCTCTCTCTCTCTCTCTCTCTCTCTCTTTCACTGTTTAATTCTACCTGTTCAAAAAAAATCCTCATCGTTGGATGGACAGACGAAGGCCTTGAGAGCCGAGCTGTTTGGGCAAAGGACATGGGGAGAATTAGAGCTCAAACCCTGGTCCAGTCCCCTCTACATCCACTAGTCTGCTGAACACTTATTCCTGACGGTCTGCTGTGCACCAGGCTCTGTTCCGGGCTCTGGGCACAGCTGGAGAATGGAGGCAGTGAGTCTGAGTTTGGAGCATTGGTGTCTGGCTTCTTCCAGCTGCTAGGAGTGAGGGGAAATGGACAGTTACAAACAAGAAGTCGAACAGAGTATGGCAGGTGGTGCACATATTGCAGAGGAAAATACAGCTGGGGAGGGGAGGGGGAGCCTCAGGAGCTGCGTGTGCAGCCTTCAGGCAGCAGGAGGGAGGGCCCTGCTGACGGGGGCCTTTTAGACAAAGCTGTGGAGGTGACACAGCAAGCAAGCCTTGCGCACACCTGGGGGGACAGCAGGAAGAGCAAGTTCAGAGCCTGGAGGTGGGAGTGCGCTGGAGCCGCCGCCCCCGTGCTGCTCCTATGTTGCTGAGCCGCACTGGGGGGCGTCTGCTCTCTGCATTTCCTCCCGGGGCTCCTGCGTGTGGCTGTGCCGAGCCAGGGTAGTGAGGTCCCTGCAGCGGCTGGTGGCAGGCCAGAGAGGCCCGAGGGAGCCCATAGTGCTGGGTGCCCGCTCTCTCACGGCCTCCCTGGGCCTGTGCCCGGCCTGTGATGTGCTGCAGCGGCCGTATTGAAAGGTTGATCTCCCCATTAGAAAGGATTTGTCGGCACGAGCCGGGGCTTAGCGGCCTAAGCCGCGGGGCTGAAGGCTCAGACAGGTTCAGGGCCCGCAGGAGCTGACTCAGGCCTGGCTCCCTCGGGAACCAAGCAAAGGCCACCAGCTGAGACCATGGGGTCAGAGGCAGGATGCATTGTTCCGTGTCTCTGGGGGATGCTACCATAGCCCCTGGCGTGCCCACGACGCTGCCCTGGGCTCTCGGAGCCACCCGTGCCTCGCCTGGCATGCAAAGCTGATCAAGGCCTCACTCAGCTGGGCCCCAGCAGGTGTCTCTCTCCTGGAGACATCTGCTGCTTTCTCGTGGCTTTGGACCCCATCTGCACACCACTAGTCCCTAAGCTGCCTCAAGACTGCTCTCCTGGGACCCACAGTCCACCTGACATCTCCTCCTGGGTGACCCGTGAAACCGTCCCCACCCTCCCTGCAAATCGGCTCAGGTCAGCTGGTCTTGACTACCTTGTCCCCCTCTCCCTTGGTGTGCCCTTGCCTTCAGTACTCGCAACATTTTTATGGGGAAGGGCCTGTTATAGCCCCATTTCACAGGCAGGGAAACTGAGGCAGGGGCAGTTACATCACCTAAGCTGGCACTGCACAGCTCCCCGAGTCAGCGACCCTGGAATCAGCCACGTCCAGCCCCTGCCCGCCCCACCCCTGCCTCTTTGCCTCATCCAGCACTTCCTTGCCAGGCGTCACTCCTGTTTGCACCCTCCCTGCCCCCACATGGCCCGAGGGAGGGTTAAGACAACACGGAGCCCTTCAGGTCACTCCTCATCGTTCTCAGGGTTCTCAGGATGGAACGCCAGCCCCTCCACACACCAGGCCCTGGCCGTGCGCCTCCAGGGTCCTGCTCCCCTCTGTCCTTCCTCTTCCTGGCCCTGTCACTCAGCTCATTCCAACCCCACTGGCTTTTTTTTTTTTTTTTTTTTTTTTTGTTTCTTAAAGGGCCCTGATTGGAAGGCCCCTGCTTTGCCCGGTTTACTGTCATTCTTCAGGTTATAGTTTGAATGTCACTTCTTCAGGTCTCATCCCTCTGCTAGGTGGATGCCTCATGGCGTCTAGAACTTATTTTGTTTGTAATTAAAAAATATAAATAAATTAAATTTGAGAGGGGCAGAGAGATACACAGAGAGAGAATCTCCCATCTGCTAGTTCACTCCTCTAATGTCCACCACGGCCAGGGCTGGGCCAGGCCAAAGCCAGGAGCCGAGAGCTCAATCTGGGTCTCCCACGTGGGTGCAGGGACCCACCACCCACTGAAGCCGTCACCTGCTGCCTCCGGGGGTGCAGGAAGCTGGCTGTACCGTGTGCAGTTCTGAGCCTGGAACCCTTGACCAGCAACAGGTTCAGGTGCTCTTTTAAGCTTAGTGTCTTCTCCTGAGGAGTGGGAGGACAGGGCCTCGTCCACGGAGCGGGGCGGAGGAGAAAATGAACGGCGTCTCATTGCGGGTCACAGCGAGGAGCCTAGTGTGAACCCTGCCTCCCCCTTCTCACTGGGGCCCCCAAGCACAGACGTCACATCCCTCACAGCTGTCAGGGCAGCCGGAGCAGAGGAGGAGCTCATTACAGGCAGGATGTCAGCAGCTCCCAGAACCGCCAGGGGTCCCGGGTCCCAGCGCCCAGACCTGACCAGACCGTGGGCATTGTTAGCGAAAACTCCACTGCCTGCTCACTCGTTCCCCAGGGCTGGAACTCAGGGCTGATCCCAAAGACCCTGCCACTGCTGCCCTAAGGACTGGGTGCCTCCGCCCCTTCCCGAGCCACACTGATTCTCCCATTTGGCTGCCTCTTTTTTTTTTTTTTTTTAAAGATTTATTTATTTATTTAAAGGACAGAGTTACAGAGAGTGAGGGAGAGGGAGACATACACACACGCATGCACACACACACAGAGAGAGAGAGAGAGAGAGAGAGCGAGAGAGCAAGAGAGCAAGAGAGGGATCTTCTATTGACTGGTTTACTCCCCAAATGGCTGCAATGGGCAGGCCTGAGCCAGACTGGAGCCAGGAGCGTCTTCTGGGTCTTCCATGTGGGTGCAGGGGGCCAAGCACTTGGGCCATCTTCCAATGCTTTCCCAGGCATGTTAGCAGGGAGTAGAATCAGAAGTGGAGCAGCTGGGACTTGAATAGGATGCTGGCACTGCAGGCAGTGGCTTAATCTGCCACACCACAGCGCTGGCCCCCGCTGCTTCCTTTTGAGTCCAGCTTTCACAAAGGCGTGTTTGATTGGTGGCACCTGGGTCTCATGGCTGACCCTGAGCCCCAAAGTCGTCTGAGGGCAGGACTTTCCCGTCTGCAGCACGTTGGACACACAATGCAGGAAATAATCAAAATATAGAGACGTCTCAAGGATGATAACTATGTGCTGCTGCTTGTTAGCTGTGTGCTGTGGGTATGTAATTTACCCTCTTTTTTAAAAAAATATTTATTTATGTATTTGAAAGGTACAGTTAGAGAGAGAGAGAGAGAGATCTTCCATCTGCTGGTTCACTTCCCAAATGGCTGCAACAGCTGGAGCTGGGCCGATCTGAAGCCAGGAGCTTGTTCCCGGTCTCCCACATGGGTGCAGGAGCCCAAGGCCTTGGGACATCTACTGCTTTCCCAGGCACATTAGCAGGGAGCTGAATGGGAAGTGGAGCAGCTGGGACTTGAACTGGTGTCCTTAGGGATACTGGCGCTTCAGGCATCAGCTTTACCCACTATGCCACAGCACCGGGCCCCTTACCCTCTCTTAACCTCAGTTTTTACATTTGAAAAATGGAGATAACAGTAGTAGCTATTTCACAGGGTTGTAGTGAGAATTAAATGTGCTGATTCGGTGCTGGTGCTTAAGTGCCACCTGTGATACAAACATCCTGTATTGGAGGGCTAGTTCAAGTCCCAGCTGCTCCACTTAGCTCCCCGCTAAAGTGCCTGGGAAAGCAGAGGAAGACGGCCCACTGCACCCACGTGAGAGACTTGGATGGAGTTCCAGGCTCCTGGCTTCCACCTGGCCCAGCTCTGGCCATTGTGGCCATTTGGGAAGTGAACCAGCTGACAGAAGACCTCTCTGTCTCTCCCTCTGTCTCGGTCACTCTGCCTTTCAAATAAATTAAATAAATCTTTAAAAAGGGCTGACTGGTGGGGGAAAAAACCTTCCATAAGAACCTGGCACACAGTAAACCCTCCACAGATGCTAGCTACCGTCATGCTTACGACATTATTATTAACGGACTTGAGACCTCTTGGCACCAAGCCCGGCTCAGAGAAGCAGATCTCTCTGTGTTTGAGGAGAGGAGTCTTCGGGCTGAGTGTTCAGAATCACCTGCCACCAGCCCACAGTTCCGCAGTCAGCCACGATTGCCCGGGACTTGCCCACCGTGAGCGTCCCTGGGGCTTCCTGGCCGCCCACCGTCTGGCAAGGCTTGGAGTCCGCCACTGCGTGAGGATGCCCTGGAAGCTGGCAAGACCTACAGATCAGGGCTCAGGGCTCCCTCTCCCCAGGAAGCCCTCACCGGCACAGGCTAGGATACGGGGTGTGGCATCTGAGAGATGCCGGTACTACCCTGTTGGTCCTTCTCCCAGTTAATAAATGCTCAGGCCCCACTTTCCTTTCCAGATTTCAGCACGCAGAGACGCATCTCTGGAGTCATGAGATCGCCATGGTTTTCCCATGGAAGTTCTTTGTATGGGTGAGTCCTCTCCAGGCAGGGAGGCTGCTGAGCCAGGCACCCAGCTCGAGGTCCAGCACGCAGTGGTGTGGCAAACAGGTGGCAATGGCTCCATGGGCCAGCTCTCCAGAGCCGGCAGCCTGTCCCTTCCCCACACCGGCTGGCCACAGCTCTCTTCTCCTGACGCCTCCCAGAAGGAACATCCCACTGTGGCCATTCCTCCCAAGGAGCTTCTGCTGAGTGCTCCTCTCTGCCCGGAGTGTGGAGGAGGCTGTGAGAAGGTGGGGCTGCCTCCTGTTTTGGAAACATTCCTCTGATTGCTGCCCAGGCGCCCTGGCTGGGGAGGGAAAGGAAGGAGAGGCAAACACCCATCACTTAATTAAAGCCAGTGTTACATTGTTATTCCATTTGCCTGTGTTATTCCAATAAAGTTCCAGGGCACCTCCAGGGCAGCCTGGGCTGCGCAGTCCAGCGCTTTGGGACCACGCCCACCCATTGCTTAGGCTCCGACCTGTCCCAGTGCCTTCATTGCTATTTCGCTTATGTGACAAACCTTTACTGCTTATTTTCCATGTGGCCAGCAGTGGGCTAAGTGCCGAGGCTAGCCCTGGCACAGTGCTGCATGCCCCAAGCAGTCCACACCACTCCGGTCTCGGTCTCTAGAACCCAGCCTGACCGGTCGCTCTCCAACAGAGAGCTCCTGGGGCACCACAGCACCTCCTTCTCCGAACGCTTTGGCCAGCCCGTCTTTGGCAAAGCAATCCCTTATAAATAGCAGTTCCCTAAATCCTTCATCCCTGATTCTCTGATGCTCACAGCACCCCCTTGGAGGTCCTACCCAGTCCTCAAGATTCAGTGCAAATTCTGCTGCCTCATCACAGACTCCCTGGCCACATCTTGTCCCAGAGTCTTTGGTGCTCGCTTTGTCCCCTTTTCATGGATCTCATCATACAAGTTAAAAATTTCTAAAGTTAGTATGAGGGATGGCACTGTGGCCTAGTGGGTAAAGCCGCTGTCTGTAGCACCGGCATCCCATATGGGTGCCAGTTTGAGTCCCAGCTGCTCCACTTCTGATCCAGCTCTCTTCTATGGCCTGGGAAAGCAGTGGAGGATGGCCCAACTCTTTGGGCACCTGCACTCACATGGGAGACATGGAAGAAGCTCCTGGATCCTGGCTTTGGATCTGCCCAGCTCTGGTCACTGGCTGTTTGGAGAGTGAACCAGTGGATGGAAGATTCTCTCTCTGCCTCTGTCTCTGTGTAACTCTGCCTTTCAAATAAATAAATAAATCTTTAAAAAAATAAAGTTATGTTTTACATCCATAGAAATGTGTGGCTCTCAAGTGTGGTTTTTGATGCTTTTTGACAAATGCATATACCCAACCCAATCAAGGCAGAATATTTCCACCACCCCTCGTAGGATGAAAGCTCCCTCATGGCAACCACGGTTTTTCCTCTTCTTTGGGTCCCGTTTCCTTTGCCCAGAATGTTTTTGAACTTCATCCAAGTTGTTGATGGGTCGGTGGTTTGTTCTTCGTAATGGCTGCATTGTATTCCGTTGTATGGCTGTACCACATCTTGTTTATTCATTTGTTAGGGTTGTTTATGGGTATTATGAGCAAAGCTGCTGTGAACACCTCTTGTACAAGGCAATGGCTGCATGCCTTTGCTTCTCTTTGGTTCACACCTAAGGGTGGAATTGCTAGGTCATAGACTAGATGCATATTTTTAACTTTATATGAAACTAGGGGGTTGCATCTACAGGTGATTAACTATGTTGACCAACTTTAATGCATTTATTGGTTACTTGTGTGACTTTCATGAAGTGACTATTCAAGCATTTGCCCATATATTGAATTATCTCTCATTTTATTAAGAATTGCTTATATATTCTGAATACAAGTACTAAGCCATATTGAGCTTCTTAATATCTTTTGATGAACAAAAGTTTTAAAATCTGATCATGTCCAACTTACTAATTTTTTACTTTATGATTAATACTTTTTGTGTCTTAAATTTTTTTGTCTACTCCAAGGTCACAGATATATATATATATATATATATATATATATATATATAAAACAATGTTTTCTCTTCAAAGTTTTGTAGTTTTAGCTCTAAGTTTAGGTTTCAAGGATAATCAATATTTAATAATTTTTTTCTGAGATAGGGTAATTAGTGGTTGAGGTTCAAATTTTCCCAAGTGAGGATTCAGTTGTCCTGGCACTGCTTGTTGAATAGACTTTCCTTTCCCTACTAAATTGACTTGATCAAAAATCAATTGATGATACATGTGTGGATCTCCTCTGGATTCTATTTGTTCCAGAGAGCTACTTATCTATCCTTATGCCAGTTCCATCTTTTCTTGATTACTTTGGTTTAATGGTCATTTTTTTAAGATTTATTTATTTATTTGAAAGTCAGAGTTACACAGAAAGAGGAGAGGCAGAGAGAGAGAGAGAGAGGTCTTCCATCTGCTGGTTCACTCCCCAATTGGCTGCAATGGCTGGAGTTGCACTGATGCAAAGCCAGGAGCCAGGAGCTTCTTCCTGGTCTCCCATGTGGGTGCAGGGGCCCAAGGACTTGGGCCATCATCTACTGCTTTCCCAGGCCACAGCAGAGAGCTGGATTGGAAGTGGAGCAGTTGGGTCTGGAACCAGTGCCCATATGAGATGCCAGGGCTTCAGGCCAGGGCCTTAACCTGTTGTGCTAAAGCGCTGGCCCCTATGGTAACTTTTGAAACTAAGTTAAGTCCTCTAACTCTGTTCTTTTATAAGACTGTCTGACTATCCTATGCCATTTGCATTTCCCTGTAAGTTCTTTTAAAAAGGCTGTTGTCATTTTGATTTGGATTGTATTACGTATATCAATTCTTTTGGGGGGAGAATGGACATCTTAATAATATAAAGCCTACCAATCCATGAAAATGGTATATGTCTCCATTTCTTTGGGACGTCTACATTATTTTTTTCTTTAGTCTTTTTATTTATTTATTTAACAGGTAGAGTTATAGACAGTGAGAGAGAGAGAGACAGAGAGAAAGGTCTTCCTTCCTTTGGTTCACTCCCCAAATGGCTGCTACGATTGGTGCTGAGCTGATCTGAAGTCAGGAGCCAGGTGCTTCTTCCTGGTCTCCCATGCAGGTGCAGGGCCCAAGCACCTGGGCCATCCTCCACTGCCCTCCTGGGCCACAGCAGATAGCTGGACTGGAAGAAGAGCAACCGGGACTAGAACCCAGTGCCCGTATGGGATGACGGTGCCGCAGGTGGAGGATTAACCAAGTGAGCCACAGCGCCAGCCCCCGAGACGTCTATGTTTTTTTTCAGCAATGATTTTCAGCTTTCCGTATAGAGATCTCACACACTTTTTTTCAAAATTCACCCCTAAATTTTTATAGTATTTGACAACATTTTAAATTATATTTAAGAAAATCTCATTTTACAAATGTTCATTGTACACATCCATGCACATATATAATTATCTACATATTACAAATGAGGAGCTTCAAAGAGTTCATGGAAAATTTGCATTATCTTTTGATTCTACCTAAACTCTTTTAAGTCCTCATATATATCTTATAATGTTGCTAAATATATTAATTAGTTCTGAAAAGCTTTTTTTTTTTTTTTTTTTTTTTGACAGGCAGAGTGGACAGTGAGAGAGAGACAGAGAGAAAGGTCTTCCTTTGCCATTGGTTCACCCTCCAATGGCTGCCACGGCCGGCGCGCTGTGGCCGGCGCACCGCGCTGATCCGATGGCAGGAGCCAGGTACTTCTCCTGGTCTCCCATGGGGTGCAGGGCCCAAGCACCTGGGCCATCCTCCACTGCACTCCCTGGGCACAGCAGAGAGCTGGCCTGGAAGAGGGGCAACTGGGACAGAATCCGGCGCCCCAACCGACCGAGACTAGAACCCAGTGTGCCGGCACCGCAAGGCGGAGGATTAGCCTAGTGAGCCGCGGCGCCGGCCCTGATAAGCTTTTAAAAGATTTATTTATTTATTTGGCAGAGTGACAGAGAGAAAAAGGAAGGAGGAGACAGTGAGAGAGAGAGAGAGAGAGAGAGAGACAGAGACAGAGACAGAGACAGAGACAGATCTTCCATCTGCTAGTTCACTCCCCAAATGGCTGCAATGGCTGCAATGGCTAGGCCTGGGCCTGGCTGAAGCCAGGAGGCAGGAGCTCCATTCGGGCTTCCCATGTGAGTGTCAGAGGCCCAAGCACTTGGACCATCTTCCACTGCCTTCCCAGGCACATCAGCAAGAAGCTGCACTGGAAGCAGAGGAGCCAGGACTAGAACTGGCACTCCCATATGGGATGCTGACATTGCAAGCAAGTTAATTATTTTTTTATTTAAAAAATTTTTTTAGAAACTACACATCATTCCAAGACCCATTTCTTTCTTTTTTTTAAAAAAATTTAAAAATGATTTATTTATTTATTTGTAAGTCAGAGTTACACAGAGAAGGAGAGGCAGAAAAAAAGAGAGACGTCTTCTATCTGCTGGTTCACTCCCCATATGGCTGCAGTGTCTGGAGCTGCCACCGATCCAAAGCCAGGAGCCTCTTCCAGGTATCCCACGTGGGTGCAGGGGCCCAAGGACTTCATTGCTTTCCCAGGCCATAGTAGAGAGCTGGATCAGAAGTGGAGCAGCCAGGACTTGAACTGACACCCATATGGGATGCCGGCACTGCAGGTGGCAGCTTTACCCGCTACACCACAGCGCCAGCCCCTCAAGCAACAACTTAGTTTACTATGCCACAACATCAACCTTTTCTCTTTTATCTCTGTTATTGTCAATTTGTATTTTCTTCTGTCTTAATCTTGGTCAGAGACTCATCTTTTTATTAACCTGTTTTATAAGCTATTTTCCAATATCTTACTGGTTTTTCTTTTGTAAATTTTCTATCTCAATGAGTTCCACTCTTAAATATTTCTCTCCCTCTAGCTACTGTGCTCTTTTTTTTCTGGATTCTTAAAATGGCAACTTCTATCACTGATTTAAAATCATTCTTACTGTTTGACATGAGCCTCGAATTACAAAATCTCCTCTGAGCCTTAGCTCCCTACGACCATTTGCATGCTGTGTTTTCATTGGCGCTCGGTGTGCGTGCTCTCCCTCCATTCACTCTGTGATCAAGTGTTAGTTTCTTAGAGACTTTGATCAATCCATGCAGAGTAGCGCCTTCACGCCAAGCACTGCTCCCTTTACCCTGCCTTGTTTCTTTTCACAATGCCTGATATTACTCTATAATTAATTTATATACATATAACACACTTATAAAATATGGGTGATTTTTTAAATCTAATTTATTTGAGAGGTAGAGCCACAGATAGAGGGAGAGAAAGAGAAAGGTCTTTCACCCTCTGGTTCACTCCCCAAATGGCCGCAATGGCTGGAACTGGGCTGATCCAAAGCCAGGAGCCAGGAGCTTTTTCTGGGTACAGGGGCCCAAGCACTTGGGCCATCTTCCACCACTTTCCCAGAGCATAGCAGAGAGCTGGATCGGAAGAGGGGCAGCCGGGACACGAACAGGTATCCGTATGGAATGCCAGCACTGCAGGCAGAGGCTTAACCTACTATGCCACAGCAGCGGGCCCATAATTTGTGATATATATATATTATATATAATTATTTTCTCGTCTCGCCTTTTTTGCTGCTTATCTCCCTCACTAGGCTCCTTGAAGGCAGGAACTACTTATTTTGTTCACTGCTGCATCCTAGAACTTTAGTGGGAGAGCTCCATAACATTGCTTGAGTGCAGGAACAACAAAGATTATTCGCTGCTCTGTGCAAACATCCCCTTCTCAGTAGGCTTACCTGGTAGCCGCCTGCGTTCTCTTCCCAGTTTGCCTAGCTTGTTTATGCTGTTTTGTGCTTGCTGACGCCTGGTCAAGGCTTGATTACAACTGCTTATTGCCTGCCTCAGTCCCCTCTGCTGACCACCTGCCCAGGGACAAGGACCGTGTCTCTATTCACCAGTGCCCAGTACAGGGCCTGGCACAGAAGAGATCAGTGAATGTTTGACAACTAAATATATGAAGTCACCTGTTACCCCTGCCTTGCAGACCGGCTGTGATCTAGACATGCCTGTTAGAGCAGAGGCCTCCCCACGAACCTGGAAGACGCGCGCTGGGAAACGGCCCGAGGTTCGTGGGCCGTTTGTCTGTGATGGGGCAATGACGCGCTTTCTAGTTTAGACAGCACTTTCCTACCCTCGTCGCGCTGGACGCTCTCAACACTCCCGGAGGAAGGCACTGTTAGCCTCATTTTCCACACGGGGAACACAAGCTCAAAAAGCTGCAACCATTTAGCCAAGAACGGGAGAACTGGAGCCAGAGGCACCGAGGCCGCCAGTCTTTTCAGGGTGCGTGGAAAGAAGCATCTGTGTGGCTTGGGGGCAGGATGGGTTCCAAAGCCCCAGGACCCCAGGGGTGGGGCGTTCGGTTTCCAGGGAGCTGTATGGGGCCCCAGGGGCTGCGTGTGCGCAGGCTGAAGCGGCCGTGGGGCTGTGCTTTGCGGCTAGGATCCACAGACACAGTCCTGTATGGGTTTTTGGATTTTAACTCTGGCCTTTCCCTCCTATTAGTTCAGGACCCTGGGCAAGGGACTCTTCCTCTGTGAGCCTTGGTTTTCACATCTCTAAAATGGGGATGAAAAACGCACTTCCTGCAGGTGCTGTGAGAATGAGATGTGAGATTCAGGTAAGCAGCTTCTATAAAGCAATTGTGCTACCATAGGTGGGTCCTGTGGGGTCTGGGAAATGTCCTGTGTCCTCCTGCTCCCCCTCAGTGGTTCCCCGCTCGCTGACACTGGACACAGGGGTGGCAGTCTGGGTGGAGTGTAGCTGACGGCCTGCTGCTGTTGTGTCTCCTGCTCCCAGGTGCTGAGAAAGGCCCTGGCCCTACGTGGACTTGACAGGTGGGTCAGCTGGTGCCAAGTCACACTATTTGTCAATAGAAATGACAGCCCAACCATTGCCACTTACAAACTGCCATTTGCTGTTTCTTCTGAGACCAAACTCCGTGGCTGGCCCCTGGGGGTGCCCCCCACAGGTCGTGTCCTTCCCCTAATCTCTGAACAACGAGAGCCTGCTCCCTGCACCCCAGCCTCTGGCTGTGAGCCTGCCTCCGCTGCCGCCCTCCTCCGGGCCCCTTCCCCTAACAGCAGCAGCAGCACAGCTCGAGTACGCGTGATCCGACCCCAGCTAATCTTTCCATCTGCACTTCCTGCCACTCACAGCCTGCGTCCCACACGTCGGTCCCCTGCAGCCTTCCCTGGAAGGTGACCAACACTAACCCGCCTCTCGACCTCTGCTGAAGCATTCTCTTTGCCTGAGACAGCCTTCCACGAAAGTCTCTGCTGGGGCTGCGCCACGGAGCTCTGTCCAACCTGATTCCCACCAAGGCTGCTCAAACAGTCAAAACCTGCTTTTATTTTTCTTTTTAAAAGATGCACTTATTTATTTGAAAGGGAGAGAGAGAGAGAGAGAGAGAGAGAGAGAGAGAGAGAGAGAGAATTGAGATCTTCCATCCGCTGGTTTTCTCCCCAAATGCTTGCAATAGCTGCGGCTGACCCGGCTGGAGCCAGGAGCCAGGCACTCCATTCAGGTTTCCCACATGTGTAGCAAGAACCCAAGTTCCTGGGCTCTCATCCGCTGCCTCCACAGCACCTTAGCAGGAAGCTGGATCGCAGCATGGAGCAGCTGAGGACCAGCGCTCTGTTAGGGGATGAGGGCGCCCCCAGCAGCAACCTAACCCTTAGTGCCACAATGCCAGCCACAACCTATTTTCCTTTGACAGAGTGAGGCCGTGGTCCCGTACACACCCGCAGGTTCAGGGTGGCGGTGCCGGATTTAGCAAGTAAAAGCACAGGACACCTGTTTAAATGTGCATTTCAGATAAACTACAAAGTGTTTTTAATATAAGGATGTTCACATAATATTTGCAACATACTTATACTAGAAATTATTTATCTGCAATTCACATTTAACTGGGCGTCTTGTATTTTTAAAAAATCATTTTGTTCATTAGGAAGGCTGAGAGCCAGAGCCAGAGCCAGACATGAAGAGATCTTCCATCCGCTGATTCACTTCCCAAATGCTGGCAATAGCCAGGACTGGGCCAGGCCAAAGCCAGGAGCCTGGAGCTCCACCTGGGTCTCCCACATGGGTGGCAGGTTCCCAAGGACTTGAGCCATCACCTGCCTCCCCCCGCCCCGGGTGCTCATTAGCAGGAAGTTGGCTAGGAAGCAGAGCCAGGACTTGGAGCCAGGCCCTCTGCTGCATCCTGTGTTTCTGTGGCAGCCCTAACCAGTGACCTGGGAAGCTCTACAGCCTGCTGAGAAGGGTGATGCTTCTGTCAGGGCTTACAGTGGGAGAGGGCCTGGGCGCCTGGGATGGCATTGACCCAGGAGCCCATCTAGTCTAGGGTCCCCACGTCGCAGACCAGACGGGGCAAGGCCATGCCCAGGTTCATGCAGTGGGCAGGCGGCAGACGGAGGCTGGAACTCGGGCGCCCTGGCTCCCGGCTGCGGCCTCCTCCTGTGCCAACAGCTCTGCGCTCCGTGCTGGTGAAGCTCAGGTTCCCACTCCCCTGCCCCTGACCTGCCCTTGGCTGGCTTCAGAGGGGGGTCTGATGGCGAAATGTGATCCTGCCATAAAATCCCCACCAAATCGACTCTTCTCACAGCCCACCAGCCCGCCTCAAAGAGGGGCGCCTAATCCCCATTTATGGAGCTGAGCAGCTGGGCCGGCCGAGTCTTTGAACGTGAGCTTGGGGTACCCCGGGTCAGCCCGGCCTCCGCCAGAGGAACCTGAGAATGAGGGTCTCTCAGGAGTCTGAGTAAGTTGAGGGGCAAGCCGGCCAGGGCCCCCCCAGCCCAGGGAGCCCCGTTGGGCTGAGAGCATCGAGGCAGGGGCTGAAGATGGGGTCGGCGTGGACCCACCTTACAGAGCGTGCGTGGGGGGCCCGCACTTTGTTCCGGCTGCTCGGAGAGATCCTGGAGGCTTTGACACAGCGAGCAACATGATCTTATTAGAAAGATGGATTAGGGGCTGGCACTGTGGCTGGCACTGTGGCTCAGCGGGGTAAGTTGTCACCAGCAACAACAGCATCCCATATCAGAGTGCCTGGTTGGAGTCCAAGCCGCACCACTTCCAACCAGTTCCCTGCTGATGGCCTGGGGAAAGCAGCTGATGATGGCCCAACTGCTTGGGCCCCTGCCACCCGTGTGGGAGACCTGGAGGAAGCTCCTGGTTCCTGGCTTTGGCCTGGCCCGGTCCTAGCCATGTGGCCATCTGGGGAATGAACTGGTAAATGTAAGGTAGATCTCTCTCTCTCTATTTCTTTCTCTTTCTCTCTCTCTCTCCCTCTCTCTCTCTGTCTCTCCGACTCTCTGTTGCTCTATCTTTCAAGTAAATGGTAAAAGTAAGCCTTATTTTTAGAAAATGAAAGATGGATTGGAGACCTCTGCGTTGAAGACTCTGGCAGTAATTTCGGAAGAACAGCAACACTCCTGCCTCAGAGTGACGGGGAGTAGAGAGAAGTGAGGGCATCGTAGGGAGGAGCAGAGGCAGAGACGGGGTGGGCAGGTGTGGATCTGCCCCCTGAGCAGGAGGGGCCGGTGGGACAGCCAGCAGGGAGGCCAGCAGGTGGATGTGAGCCTGGGTCTGGTGTCACCAGCCTGTGGGCATTTGCGAGGACTGTCAGAGGAGGAGCCAGGTGAGGACAGCCTGGGAGCGAGCCCCTGAGAACGCCCACACTTAGCAGGGGGTGGGCACAGGAGGACCCACCAAGGGGGTGGGGGAGGCAGCCACAGCGCAGAAGGAAGCCCAGATCATGGGAGTCCATCGTCAATGCCGCGGCAGCCCACAGGTCAGGCTGGGATGCTGTCCGGGGCGTCTTGCTGCTGGGGATCTCACTCTTAGTGGTGCAGGGGTGAGCTGATGTGCAAAATACTGGGGGTGAGGGCACGTACACACCGAGTGTAGACAGCTCTCTCAAGAGACTGGGGTGCAGTGGCTGGAGGATAATGTGACCCAGTTTGTGGGAGTCTCAGGGGGGTGAAGCGAAGGGCAGTGACAGAGAGCCCGGCTGCTTCCTGGACAGCCCCTGCGTCGCGCCCTCCAGGGACAGCGACACACACTGACACGGCTGAAATTCAGCTTTCCTGGGCGAGGCACCCCAGAGGGAGTCTGTCAGCCTCACGTAGAGGACGTGGGCAGAGGCGAGTCCGTGGGCAGTGCGGGAGCTCTCTGGGGTGGCTCCCGTCCACGGCAGGAACAGATCTGCAGGGACACAGGTAAAAGGCTTGTGGCTGAAAGTTCCTGGCTTTTGCTTCTCCCAGGAAGGTCCCCTGGGGAAAGGGCAGGGGACGAGGACGGCAGGGAGATCAGAGGGCAGAGAGAAGGTTTGAACAGCCACTGTGGGGAGCACACGGGCAGGGGCGTGGCCCTGCCTGGCAGTTCTCAGGCTTGATGGAGATGGGCTGCCACATATTGCAAGGGGCTTGAGTTTCTCGGGGGTTCTCGTGGAATCTCCTTGTGTGGGTGACCGTGAACGCTGGGCACAGAGCAAAGGCACAGGGATGAAGAGTGAACGAACGAGCAAGCAGCTCAGTGATCAAATTCATCAATGCAACAAATATTTATCGAGCACCTACTAAGTGCCAGCTGCTGCTTTAGGTGGGGGGTGCAGGGGTGACAAAGGCGAAATTCTTGCCCCCAAGGAAGCAGCATGTGCAATGGAACTTTTGGACTTCGAGAGGATTTTCTGAAGATTATTCCTTGTTGTTGTTTGCTTGTGTTTTTAAACCTGGTTCAGTGGAAAATCTGGAAGGCTGGCTGTTGCCTTGCCCACCCAGTTGGTGTCATCTTTCAGCTTAAGATCAAAGGGCAGAGTCCCCACGGCTGGCTCCACTTCTGATCCAGCCGCCAGCTGATGTGCCTAGGAAAGCAGTGGAGGCCTTGGCCCCCGCCACCCACATGGGAGAGCCGGATGGAGTTCCTGGTTCCTGGCTTCTGCCTGGCCCAACCCTGGCACTTGTGGCCATTTGGGGAGTGAACCAGTTGACAGAAGACCTCTCTCTCGCTCTCTCTGTTGTTTTGCCTTTCAAATTAAATAAATAAGTAAGCAAGTAAGTAAGTAAATCAATCCATCAATCTTTTTAAGGACACTGAAAGGCCAGGGAAAATCGCTTCATTTTCGCAACTCAGAGGGTGGCGCGCCCTGCCCCCGCGACCCACAGCAGTCAGCAGAGCCGCGGGTCCGGGGTGCGCCACTGGTTTCCGGCTTCCAGCGCAGACCCTGACCCTGTTAGGGTGGGAGCGGGGAGGAGTGGCTGCCTGGGGGTCAGGTTTCTGGAGGGAACTCTTGTGCCTGTGTGTTTTTCCTTATTTCCCCGGCTGGAGGCACACAGAAGGCAGCGGGTCCCCCAGGTGCGCGCGTTTCCGTGCCAGGCGCGTCCTGCGGGTGGGCACGAGCAGGGCCCAGATAAGCTGTGAGGAGAGGGCAGCCGCATTGGTCCAGGTGCGTGTGGGGGCCGGTGCTCGCACCCCACCTCGGCAGTGCAGCCGCTGTGCCCACACGGAGGCACAGGTCCTCATTCAGACCCGCGGCAGGAGTGACGTGCACGTGCCGGCACCGCACCACACAACCATGTTCACACGCTCCGGTGTATAGGCACACATCTCTGGGCATGCTCAAATGCACGCCCAGCAAGTACAGACTCGCAAGTGTGTAAGTAAGCACACACCCACAGCCAGCTGTCAACGTGTGTAAGTAAGCACACACGCACAAACAGCCAGCTGTCAATGAGTCTGCACGCCCCTCCTCTGTCCTCTTCATCAGCCTGGTCTCTCGTGCCTCAGGCCCTTTGCACAGGCTGTTCCCGCTCCTGGACTGTCCTCTGAGTCTCTGCCGTCCTCATTTACTAGCTCCCCCGGTCTACCCTTCTCTGGGACCCCCAGCTTGTGCCCCACTCACCCCTTCCACAACCCTCAGCCTCCTCGTTTCCCCGTTACTGTCAGCGGTCTTGTGGCTCTGCACAGCCGGCCGGGTGGAGACCTACCGTGTGCCGGCAGCTGCAGGGGTGGGCACAGCAGTGCTCTTTCTATTATGGTCTCCATTTCACGGGGAGGGGGCGACACGGAAGCGCGCGGTGCCGGGGCTGGCAGGCGGGCTCCCGGGCGGCCTCTCGCCCTCAGCGTGTCTCTGCCTGCACTCTCCCAAGTAGCCTTGCTCAGTCCCCATCTGGGGCACCCTAGCGTTCCACGAAGTCTCGGCTGGGGCGGAGCGGGGCAAAGCGAGCAGGGTGCAGCCAGGCGCGGGAGTCGCCCCCCACGCTCCACCCCTCCCCGGGGCCACCGCTCGCCGCCTCCGGGCGCCGGGTTCCCAGCGCACTCGCGGGCGGCGGAATGGCTTTTCCAGATCAGGGCCCAGGCCGCGCTGTTGACACAGCCGTAAGTTTTAATGAGAAATTTGGAGCATTTGTGTGGGAGACGCAGCCCCCGCGTGCACAGATGCGGCGGGCGGTGCGGGGGGCCGCGGGCGCGGCGCGGCTTCCTTCCCGCCGAGGGGAGCGTTTAAAGCCGCTCACCTTTGCACCGCCGGGGACGCTGTTTACCTTGGCCGCCCGCGCCGCCTGCTCGCAGATACGGACTCCCGCGCGGGGCGCCCCCGCGGATGGCCCTCGGAGCTCGCGCCGGGAGACGCCCCGGGCCGCTGCCCTCCCATTCTCTTCCCAGCCCATCCATCTCCCAATCCGATTTTCTGTGTCAGGGCAGAGGCGTGCGCCCTCGCGGGCGCGTTTCTTGGCATCTCCAGGTCTCCCAGGGGGCTGTCGCAAGCGTTGGCATCTCCCGAGCAGAGCCCCTGGCCTGGCTCGCCTCTGCCGGGGGGTGGGGGACAGGCGAGATCCCCCGCTCCAAAGATCCCGAGGGGGCAAAGGAAGGCTCTGCGCGAGCCCCAGGCTTCAGCAGCCGCAGGGCTCCCTGCAGAGGCGCAAGCCATGTTGATTTTACGGAGAAGGCTGCTATGCGCATTTCACTGCTGATTTATTGGTTTTTAACTAGATCCTTATGCTGGACTAAAAAAGCCATCTTGCACTTCGCAGGGCTCTGCTGACTGCTGCCGAAAATGACACACAGGGGCTCCTCCTGCGGTC
Source organism: Oryctolagus cuniculus (assembly GCF_964237555.1). Taxonomy (NCBI): domain Eukaryota; kingdom Metazoa; phylum Chordata; class Mammalia; order Lagomorpha; family Leporidae; genus Oryctolagus; species Oryctolagus cuniculus. The sequence goes on along the minus strand of NC_091438.1, from coordinate 125,369,225 downwards.
CCTCCCCCCTCGCCGAATGGCGCCCCGTGGAGGTGTGAGTAGGGAGCCGCTGACCCCCTGCGGTGCGCACTGGGGCCCGTGTGCTTGTGTGTGAGAATTTATGGACCCCCAGGGAGCTGCTGGGAGGGAGGCAGGGCGCACACCCAGCCTGGCCACCACCCACTACCCACCTTTCTCTCCCCCTGCCCCTCCAGAGCACTTGCCATGTGTCTTATTAAAGCTTGGGGTCAGACAGATCCAGATCCACATCCTGGTTACCACCCTGGCTGTGTGGTGTGGGAAAGTTAAGCAAGCTCTCTGATCGCGGATTGGTCATCTGTGGAGTGGGTTCGGCTTTGGCCTGTGAGGTAAGGATCCCATGGAATACTGTGTGAGCCACGCTAACCCAGCGCCCGGCACACGGCCGGGGCTTGCTAATTAGCTGCCCTCCAGAATTCTTCCTTCTATCCCTAGCTGGACGCTCGTGGTTAAGGGGAAGCTGCTGCTGTTTCTTTTTGAAGATTTATTTATTTTGAAAGTCAAAGTTAGAGAGAGAGAGAGAGAGAGAGAGAGATACAGTTCACTCTCAAATGGCCACAACAGCCAGCGCTGGGCCAGGCCAAAGCCAGGTGCCAGGAGCTTCCTCTGGGTCTCCCACCTGAGTGGCAGGGGCTGGGCCGTCTTCAGCTGCTTTCCCAGTCCCATTAGCAGGGAGCTGGATCAGAAGTGGAGCAACCAGGACTCAAACCGGTGCCCACATGGGATGCCAGCGTCACAGGCAACTGCTACACCACAATACCAGCCCCAGGAGAAGCTTCTTAATACAGGAGGTGAATGATTCCACATTGCCTCCTGGTACGTGATTCCTAATTTGAATGGCAAAGAGCATGCTAACATACACGGTGAATGTATGAGTTACAAAGCAGCTGGACCCAGGACTGTGTCCAAATAGGAGTTCTTCCGAGAAGAGACAGGATATAAAGAAGGAGCGAAGACAGAAAAGCAATGCATCGCAGAACTGGGGCTCAGCAGAGCCTGGGTGGCGGGTCCCAGCCCAGGGCTCCAGGCTCTGTGCTGGCTGCCTCTCCCACTGTGCACCTCTGCTGCCCCACCCAGGGAGAACCACCCCCCTGGGAAGGAAGGGAGGGGGGGCCGGCGAGGGGAGGGGGCTGTTTAGGGGGACAGGTTACCCAAAGGCGTTCCCGCCTGTGGGACAGGCTCCTTTGGCCAGCCCTGGAGGAGTGGCCAAGGTGTAGGTTGGGCCCAGTGAAGACCCCCAGAACCCAGGGAGCCACGGGAGGCTGGGCCGCATCTGCAGAAGCCATCAGGCGGCTTGATGGGTCGCCGTTAAACAAAGATGGGATAAGGTTACATGTGTTTTCCGTGGGAGTCGGCTCCGATTTCAGCCTGATGATTTAGTCAGGTGTAGGCATGAAGTTTCCAATTTAGAGAAATAAATCTCCAGTGATTTTATTATCCCCTGTTTTACCCTGACACCCAACTTCACCCCGGCCCCTGTCAAAGCCCTCGTGATGTGTTTATATAGGGCGCACTGTAATTGATTGGCGTGCAATAGAACATGACACAGAAAATGTGGCCTTCCCCACTAGGCCCGACGCTGTGAGCTTCCATATTTCATCATCCCCCAGGCCCGATCCAAGGCCCCCCTCTTGCCGTGGCCGCAAATTCCTGGGATTCTGCGTTGTCTGAGAACAGGAGCGCAGGGCCAAGGGGTCCGGAGGGTGTTTGGGCCTGGAGAAGTGGGTTGAGGAACAGCAGGGAGAGGCATTCACCCTGGGCTAGGTGGACCCGTGACCTCGGAGGCCTCGCCTACCCTGGGAGCAGCCAAATGGAACCACTCTTGTCAGTAATGTTTGGTAATTCTAATCTTTCAAGAAGTCTGGTCTTTTTTTTTGTTTTTTTTTAAGATTTATTTGTTTATTTTGGAAGTCTGTCTGTACACAGAGAGAGAGGGATCTTCCATCCACTGGTTCACTCCAATGATCTGTTATTTCAAATATCTGTGAATCTGTGGTCCCAGATTTAGAGCCCACGGTAACACTATGTAACCCTATGGTATACTTCGGTAGTACTTCGAATAAACACAAATACAAATATAGGTGTGCACTTGCGTGCTGACGTCAGTGCTAATGCCAGTCCTAGTTCCGGCTTTATTATTTACTGAGGGCTTTCCACGCGCTCAGCACTATACCAGGCGTGTTGCACAATTCTTTAATTCTCACAACAACCCTTTGAGGAAAGCACTGTTGTTTCCGTTTCTTTCCATCCAAGATCAGAGAGGGTAATAGCATAGTCGATACTATACAGCCAGGATTGCACCGTTCTTTTTTTAAAAAAGATTTATTTATTTATTCAAAAGTCAGAGTTACACAGAGAGAGGAGAGGCAGAGAGAGAGAGAGAGAGAGAGAGGTCTTCCATCTGATGGTTCAGTCCCTAATTGGCCACAACGGCCGGAGCTGTGCCAATCCGAAGCCAGGAGCCAGGAGCTTCCTCCAGGTCTCCCACATGGGTGCAGGGGCCCAAGGACTTGGGCCTTCCTCTACTGCTTTCCCAGGCCATAGCAGAGAGCTGGATTGGAAGTGGAGCAGCTGGGACTAGAACGGGCGCCCATATGGGATGTCGGCACTTCAGGCCGGGGCGTTAACCCACTGCGCCACAGTGCTGGCCCCTGTAGTGTTCTTATACTGCCTTATACGGCAGTGAGGCTGCCTGGCCCAAGCGGAGAGGTGTGGGGTGAGAAGCAATCCCAGCCTCCTGGGTTGTTGCCAGGTGTGTACCTGTGGACTCTCACAGCGTCAGCCCAACTGCCGTTGCCTGTCAGCCCCGGGAGGAGCGTCGGGGGGAAGGATCCCCAAGATTTGGGGGAAAGGAGAAGGGAGGAAAAGAGCACACGGGAGACCCTCCATCCACTGGTCACTCCCCACATGGCTTTAAAGCCTGGGTCTGCACCAGCGCAGGACTAGGAGCTGGAAACAACCCATGTTCCCCAATTACTTGATCATCACTGCTGCTTCCCAGGGTCTGCACTGGTGGGAAGCTGGAGTCAGGAGCTGGAGACAGAAATTGAACCCAGGTACTCAGTCACTGGCATCTCACCGCTGAGTTCAGTGCCCACCTCCGCTCTGACTTACATAGAGCCGAACTCGGCTTGCCTTTGGCTTTGACTCACTGATTGTAACTGTGTCTGGTGGGGGCGCAGAGCAAATCTGCTTCCTCCACACTTTGGAGATTTCAGGACACAGTGAATCAAGTCTGTCTGTCACTTATTCTCCACCTATCTGTTCAGCACCCTTTCCACCCGCCCTCCTTTCTTCTGTCTGTCCATCCATCACCCATCCATCCACCCCTTCATCCATCTGCTTCTCCATCAGCCACAATCATACCCCCACCCATCTCTCCATCATCCATTCACCCACTAGATACCATTTATCCATCCATCACTATATCCACGTTACCTTTTTTCTGTATCAGAGTTTTCCATCCATCTACCATCACCTAATAATTCAGCCACCCGTCACCTATCTGTTCATCTATTTACTCATTCATTCAATCACTTATTCACTCATTAGTTCATGGACGGCAGCCACTCAAATGGTACTTGTTAGGCACTCTGGAGAGTGACACGAAGACAAATACGCCTTCAGTGAGTTTGGGAGAGAGAAATAAACCAGACTCACACCTCCAGATCTCACTCATTTCAAAATGTTAACAATGTAGGAGCCTTCTCAGGGATTCGTAAACCAATGAACAGGGAGGGGTGGAGGCGGAGAGCGCCGCCAGGTGCGGGGAGAGGGGAGGTGCGGGGCGGGCGGCCCAGGCTGGGCTTTCTGTGCCTTGTGTTCTTTATTTCACAAGCTTAGTGTCTCGGGTAGCGTCCCTGCCTGGCGCCCGGTGGAAGTTCTGTACTGTGCTGAGTCCTGATACGGTCCACTCATTTGTTCACTTTTTGAATATTACTGTCCGTCAGACTCTAGGGAGGCGGTGATGAATAACACGCCCTTGCCCCAGAGAGTTATCCTGTCATCTGCGAAGTACGAATGGGATGCCGAACAGGCAGACGCATACATGCCTACTACAGTTTTGGATAGTTAGGAGTGTGATTAAAAAAAAAAAAAGAACAGGCAAAGAGGATGGGGCAGAAGGGAAGATGCTGTTTTATTTTATTTTTAAAAAGTATTTTCACTGAGGACTGGTATTGTGGCACAGCAGGTTAGGCTACTGTTTGCAACACTGGCATCCCAGATGGGCACTGGTTCGAGTCCCGGCTGCTCCACTTCTGATCCAGCTTCCTACTAATGTACCTGGGGAAGCAATGAAAGATGGCCCCAAGTCTTTGGGCACCTGCACCCATGGAGGAAACACAGATGGAGTTCCAGGCTCCTGGCTTGGATGTGGTCCAGCCCCAGCCATTGTGACTCTTTGGGGACTGAGCCAGCAGATGGCAGATCTCTGTGTTTCTGCTTCTCTCTCTCCCTCTGTAAGTCCACCTTTCAAATAAATAAATAGATCTTTAAAAAGCTAAAATAATTTTATTTAAAAAATTATTTTACTTGAAAGGCAAATATATACACATACACACAGAGAGAGAGAGAGAGTTATCTCTCAGATGCTGGTAGAGGGATGGCACATCAGGAAGCAGGGGCTGAGGTCTTCTTTGGCCTTCCAAGGGCATTCTCTTGGTCCTCCTCCACCGCCAGTGTAGTTCCCTCATTCTTGGGGAGGCAGTGGAATGGCACGGGCTGTGATTTGCCCAAGAGCCAGAGTGGGTCGGGGATCATAGCTCCAGCCAGGACCGGCGTGCCTCTGTCCTCCAGGGTCTCGGGTATGCTGTGCCGGGGAGTCGCCCCGGCAGTCTCCTTCTGGGGCTGGAGTGTGGTGAGGTCCAGCTCCTGGAGGTGCCTGGAATGTGAGCCTCAGAACCCCTCAGGGGCCAGGAGAGACCGAGGGCCTTTGGGAACAGCAGAGAGCTGTCATTCATAAGGCGAGAGCAGGGTACAGGTGGTTCTGGGCTGGGAGTCCGGGCGCCGGCTCCTCACCCTCATCTCTGGTTTTGCTGGGGGACTGGACAGCCCCCTTAGTGCTGGAGAACTTGGATGAGACCACAAGAGCTGGCGAAGCTTGGCTTGGATGGATACAAGCAAGGGGAGTGAGCTTAGACAAAGGCATCTTCCAGCAAAAGCAGTTTTGGCCTTCTAGAACTCAGCGGCTGGACACAGGGTCTGTTCTGGGTCCAGGGACTTGGGGCTGATGGTGAGCCGCGCCTCCCGGTACCCGTGTCCTTGTGTGGTCCCCGGTCATGCTGACTCCGGCTGGGCCCGTGACTCCTTTATTTTTTTGACAGGCAGAGTGGACAGTGAGAGAGAGAGAGAGAGAGAGACAGAGAGAAAGGTCTTCCTTTGCCGTTGGTTCACCCTCCAATGGCTGCCGCGGCCAGCACACTGCGCTGATCTGATGTCAGGAGCCAGGTACTTCTCCTGGTCTCCCATGGGGTGCCGGGCCCAAGCACTTGGGCCATCCTCCACTGCCCTCCCTGGCCACAGCAGAGAGCTGGCCTGGAAGAGGGGCAACCGGGACAGAATCCGGCGCCCCGACCAGGACTAGAACTCGGTGTGCCAGCGCCGCAAGGCGGAGGATTAGCCTAGTGAGCCGCGGCGCCAGCCCCGTGACTCCTTTAACCGAGAGTGTGATGGCCATGCTGCCTGCCGGTTCCGGCTGTGAGGTTCGCTGTTGCGGCGGAACGAATGACTGCAAACTTGGGGCCTTAAAACCACTCCCATTTAGAGCTGCCAAGTCTGGAGGTGCAGGCACGACGGGACTGGGCTCTTTGTTCAGGGCCGCCCTGCATGGGAGTGTGGGCGTGGGCTGGGCTGTGGTGTCCTCTGAGACTCAGGGCCTCCCCGCGGCTTGTTCAGCTCATCGGCAGCCTTCCACTCTTTGCTGTGGGCACCGAGGCGGCCGCCCCTTGGTGGCTGTGGACTGGCGGTCTCTCTCAGCCCCTGGACCCTGCCTGAGGGCCAGAGCGCCTTGGCTCTCTTCCTGCACGCAGCTGGCTTCCTCAAAGCCAGCAGGAGGCTCTCTCCCTGGCCAGCATGGTGTGCTGTCCTAGCAAGGAACCGAAGCTAGGGAGTCACTGTCCTGCTTCGGGGAAAGGGATTTTACAGGGCCTCTGCTCGAGGCAGTGCGAATCTTAGAATTCTGCCTTTCTTGCTGGCACAAGCTTTTTTTTTTTTTTTTTTTTTTTTTAAGTTTGATTTATTTATTTGAAAGACAGAGAGGGAGAGAGAGGTGTTCCATCCAGGGGCTCACTCCCCAAATGGCCACAACATCCAGAGCTGGGCTGATCCAAAGCCAGGAGCAGGGGTCCAAGCACTTGGGCCATCTTCCACTGCTTTCCCAGGCCATAGCAGAGAGCTGGATTGGAGGTAGAGCAGCTGGGACTCAAACTGGCGCTCATATGGGATGCTGGCGTTGCAGGCGGCCGCTTTACCTGCTACACCACATGCTGGCCCCTGGCACAGACTTTAAGAAGGCTTGGCAACTAACTTTCATGTGTGTCCTTTTGTGACGTAAGCGGTGTGGCCACTCTGATGGAGAAACCACATTGGGGCCATCTGGGGAAGGAGAGGCTGTGCAGCCTCGCAGGTGAGGGCCCTAGGATCCAGCTGGGCCCAGCCTTCCAGCCACCTCTACCAAGGGCCAGACAGGTGTGAGCATCTGGGCTGTTCCCTCCCCTCTGGCTGAGCCCCCTGCAGACTACAGCTGGCAGCACGTGGGTCAGAACCCCCGAGGCGTGGAGTGCGGTCAGCCCTCTGGGAGGGCGCTGACTTACTGCCCGTGGGCTGCTCTGGGCAGAATCATGGCTCTGTCTGTCCTATTTCTGGGTCCTGGGAAGCCTGCCTGTGGCAGGGAGTCTCTGAAGCAGGGTGTCTATTGGGTGGGGGTGATGTGGTCACTGAAGGGTCTGTCTGGTCTCCTCCGAGTTATCTGGAGGGTGGCGTGGCTGGGTAGGGGAGTGCTCTATGGCGACTCCACTCTCAGCCTCTGCGTGAGCTTAGAGCCACGGCTCTCATGTCCATGATCCTCTCCCTGTGTCAGGTTCTGCGCTAGTGTTTGTGTTTTGTATGTATTTACTCAGTCAATGCCCGCAGAAACTCTAGGATGTGGGTACCATTGTTAACCCATTTCACAGATGAAGAAACAGAGGCACTTGCCCTGAGTCACCCATCCAGGAAACAGTGGTGCTCCCTGGCTCGTCCCTGGCCACAGAGATCCGATTCTGAGATTCTGGGAGGGTAAGGCTCAACAACTCTGATGGTTCTGCTGGCCTAAGACCCCTCTGGCTCGAAGATCCTTGCATTCCTGGGTCCCAAGATTCTAGAATTCTTGGACTCCAGTTTGCAAAAGCAGAAGCCTGCCATGTGTGGGTGGGGAGAGGCAGGGGAGGGGAGGGGAGTGACACAGCGTGGGCCCCGGCTCTGCTAGGCCCTCTGCTCCAGGAGTGACAGAGGCTGCCGCTGCTGCCGCATTAGGCACTTACTTCATTTCTCTGAAACCCGAAACCTCTCTTGGAACGGGGAGCCCTGGGTGGTAACGGAGCGGGAGGGAGACCTCCTTGCCGGATCACGCCTGCAGCATCCGCGGAGAGGGGCCAGAATAAGCAGTGAGCTCGGGGCTCCGAGTTCCCCGAGAATGATAACATTCCCTGCATCCCGCAGGCCCCAAGTAAACCCACGGTGTCCTCGGGCGCTGCTGAGGCCTGGAGGAGGGGAGGAAGGGTACGTGGGAAATGGCTGATGTTTCCACAGAGCCCCCACACCTTGGGTGTCGGGTTTCTGTTGGAGCAGGGAGTGTGTTGGGGGGGAGGAGAAAGGGGGTGCTGGCTAAGCCTGGTGAGCGGGTTGGCTGGCCATATTGTGCAGGCGAAGATAGGAGCCGGGTCAGAGTGGACATGTGGAAGCGTTTAGGGGCCTGGGAGACTGGGCGCTGCAGAACGTAGGGTCCTGCTGGGGCTCGGGAGTCGCGGGGCTCCAGCGGCTTCATTTTACAGATGGTGAAACTGAGGCACTTTTAGCACGAGGCTCACTAAAACCTCTGGCATGGACCCAGTGCAGTCAAATGCCTGTGCCTCAGCATCTCTAACCAGAGTGGCATCTCTAACCAGACTCTGGGCCTTTGCTCCCTACCCGGAGTGCCTTTTCATGCCCCTCTTTCCTAAATCCTTATCTTTCAAGGCACAGTGCCCATGCTACCACCTCCAGGAAGCCTGCCTTCTTCCTTCTCCTTTGCCTGATGCCCTGTCACCCTCTTCTCTGGGCACGAGCCCTCGAATCCGTTTTCTCCTTAGGGTCATAGTACCAGTGGCTGCTTCAGCTCAGTTGTTGTAGGCCACTCAGCCAATCGACAAGATTCTCTTCTTGAATTCTCACACTGCTTCTTTTTGATGGAGAAGGCAATGAAAGCCCTGAAAAGTAAAGGATTCTGAGTGGGGGTCACACACCCAGAAAGCTCCAGAAAAGAGATTCACACCTGGGTCCCACCGGCCCCACCTCCGCACCCAAGGCCCCGGATCCCCACCTGGCTCAGGTCACTCATCTTTGAGGACATGGTCCTTGTCGCGTCGCCTTTTAGTTGTTCATTCACGCATCTCCCCCAGCCGCCCGCCCCAGCAGCTTTTTAAGGGCAGGGCTCCTGCTCCTTCCTTGAGTTGTCCCAGACTGCGACTCAAGCGCTCAGGGAATTAATGATGGGCTCTGAGGCCAGTTGAGGAGGAGTGCAGGTTCTGTCACTACCAGCAGGGGGCCCGGTTCCAGGTCCTGCCTCCCACAGGTACCAGAATCTGCGCATGCTCAAGCCCCCTAGTAAGCCGGCACATATTCACATGTGATGTACACATAGCCTCTCGCATACTTTCGATCATCCCTATATTACTTCCAACACCCAACACAACGTAGACGCTATGGGAATAGTTGCCGTACTGTCTCATTTCAGCAACAATGACCCCAAAACAGTCTGTACAGACGTCTTCCTTTTTTTCCTGAATATTTTTGATCCACGGTTGGTGGATCCATGGGCGCAGAAACAGCAGTGGCAGAGGGTGAGAAGTATCTTGAAGGGTCCTGGTGGCAGGTGTCCAGGTGTCTCTGGTCCTGTTTCGGTGAGGACTGCTGGCTGAGCTAGCCCCTGAAAGGAGAAATCAGAGACAGCACCTGCAGGAGCCATGGAGCCCCATGCTGCTGAGAACTGGGAGCCATGAGCCACAGTTGGAAGGCATTGGGATTTGGAGCTAGAGGCAGTGGGGAGCCCCGATGGCTTTGTGGGTGGCAGAGTGATGGAGATCACCCTGGCAACCAGGAAAGAATCTCACTAAATCCTCGCCTGCTTCTTCCAGGCTCCTGTCTCTGTTTTTGGTGACAAAGAGCCCACTACTTGTGATGTTTCCAGGAAGAATTCCCAGGAGATGACAGCAGTGTAGACAAGGGTTGGGGGAAGGTCCAGGAAGCCTTTCTGGATGTGGAGGAGGGAGTTGGACTCCTTGGTGCTAGCAGGCTGGGTACCTTATGTAAAGAGCTCAGGGCTGGCAACAATGTTGCAAATCACTTTGTCTACTGACCAATAGCAGGTCGCCTGGGTTACATTTTCAAAGCTCATTTAAATGTGCAAGGGGTATACACAAGGGCCCAAACTTTGGGATCCAACATAGGGGCCATATTTCATCCTCGGCCAATCAGGTGCCTTTTTACGCTCTCTCCAGATTGGTTTCTTCATGTGTGGAATGGACATAAGCATGTGTTTCTCAGAGCCTTGAACTGCTGGGCCACAGGCATGCTTGGTCAATGGCACCTCAGCCTCACCCCATCCTTGTATATCTCCATCTGGGGATCTCAGGTCCTTTTACGGCTCCAACCACTGTCTACCTGCTTCTAGGTCTTCCAGGAGCTGCCTCCTGCTCAGTGGCTCCTGGATTCATGACAGGAGGCCTGCGTCAGCTCGCAGAGTTGTTTGATTCTCCGACTGCTGGGTTTGCAAGCTCATGCCTTCCTCTGCAGCTCTGTTGCCAACCTCTCTTCATTCTGCCCCCTCCTATCTCTGCTGCAGCACCACAGGTTGGAACTCACCCCCAAGGTATTGCCAGGAAGGGCTTTGCGTGAGATCAGTACCCTTGTAGAGGAGACTGCAAGGAGTTTGTCCTCGGGTTTTGCCATGTGAGGATGTAGCAACAGGGTGCCTTCTTTGGAACTCCATCCAGGCCCTCCACACCCAAGTACTTTGGGTCATCTTCTGCTGCTTTCCCCCAGGTACATTGGCAGGGATCTAGATACGAAGTGGAACAGCTGGGACTTGAACCAGTGTTCATATGGGATGCTGGCATCGTAGGCAGCTGCTTAACCTGCTGTGCCACAATGCCAGCCCTGCAAAGTGCTGTCCTTAAAGAAGAGCACAAGCCTTCCGCAGATTCTGAATGTTCCCAGTCTCTGGAGCTGTGAGAAGTAAATTTCTGTTGCTTATAAATCATCCATCTAAAATATTTAAAAAAAAAAGATTTACTGGGGCTGGTGCTGTGGCATAGCGGGTAAAGCTGCCATCCACAGCGCTGGCATCCCCTGTGGGTACCAGTTCAAGATACGGCTGCTCCACTTCTAATCCAGCTCTCTGCTAATGTGCCTGGGAAAGCAGTGGAAGGTGGTCCAAGTGCTTGGGCCCCTGCACCCATGTGGGAGACCCAGATGAAGCTCCTGGATCTTGGGTTTGGTCTAACCTAGCCCTGGCTCTCGCGGCCTTTTGAGGAGTGAACTTTGCCTTTCAAATAAATAAATAAATCTTTAAAAAAAGATTTATTTATTTATCTATTTATTTGAAAGAGTTACAGAGAGAGAGGGAGAGAAAGAGAGAGAGAGAGAGAGAGATCGATCTTCCATCTGCTGGTTCACTCTCCAGATGGGCACAATGGCCAGGGCTGGGCTAAGCTGAAGTCAGAAGCCAGGAGCTACATCTGGGTCTCCCATGTGGGTGCAGGAGCCTAAACATTTGGGCCATTTTCTCTGCTTTTTCCAGGCCATTAGCAGGGAGCTGGGTCAGAAGTACTCAAACTGGCATCCAAATGGGATACTGGCATTGCAGGTGGTGGCTTTACTGGCTACACCACAGTGCCGGCTCCCACTTAAGGTATTTGCTGTGGCAGTCTGATGGATTGAAACTCAGAGGGTTGGGGGCTATGGCTCTTCCCCAGGCGTGCAGGGTGGATGGTGGTGAGAGTCTTTAAGGGCTGGGAGAGAAGAGACATCTTTTTTTTTTTTTATAAAAAGATTTACTTATTTATTTGAGAGATAGCATTACAGAGAGGGATAGATGAGAGAAAGGTCTTCCATCTGCTGGTTCACTCCTCAAATGGCTACAATAGCTGGAGCTGAGCCGATCTGAAGCCAGGAGCCAAGAGCCTCTTCCAGGTCTCCCAGCTGGTGCAGGAGCCCAAGGACCTGGGCCATCTTCTACTGCTTTCCCAGGCCATAGCAGAGAGCTGGATTGGTAGAGGGGCAGCTGGGACTAGAACCAGTGCCCTTATGGGATGCCAGCACCCCATGTGGAGGATTAATCTACTGCGCCACAGCGCCAGTCCCAATCTTTTAAGTATCTTGCTGCTGCTGGTGGGGCAACCATTCACTCCTTCACTCTGCACACACTCACGGATTGCATCACTTCCATGGGCACCTGACCACAGCAGGAGTTTCTGCCACTTTCTTATAACGTATGCAACCTCTGGGAGCTGTACAGTGTGTGTGTGTGTGTGTGTGTGTGTGTGCGTGTGTGTGTGTGTGATATCGGGACAACATGGGCCCTGTGTCCTAGGACTGCAGCGAGATGGATGGGGACAGCTCATGCCAAGTGGGTCTCAGTCTCCGCGCAGCACTCTAATGGCTACTGCGAAGTCTCAGCTTCCTGACCCATGATGACGATGATTCAGCACCAGACTTTGTCCCAGTGTCCTTCGGAGTCTCTGGGTCTGGTGGCGGAAGGTAACCTACAAGTAGGAAATCCGAAGGAGAGGATGGTGGTACCCAGACAGGGGTAGAAAGCCAGGATCGGGACCCAGGGTTCTGACGACAGCATCATGCTGTATCTCCAAGTTGTGATGGCAACAGCGAAGTCTCTTTCTTTGGACTGTGAGCTCCCTCAGGGCTGCAGCCTCCTCTGACCCCGCTTTGAGGGCTGAGGACAAGATAAAGCCCGTGTTTCAACCTTTGATTCCTCAGCTGCGGCGGAGCAGCAGCCATGTGGAGTTCACAGGGCTCCCTGAAAATTCAACGAGACGATGGGCGTGGAGCCCTCAGCATTGAAAAATGGGTGTGGCTCTGTGCAAAAGAGCAGGGGTGAGAGGAGTGGGGCTGGGGCTGCCGAGCACTACAGACCAGGCCACCCACGCATGGCCCACAGCTCCCCCGTGGAAGGCAGCTTCCCCACCCATGCATGGCCCACAGCTCCCCCTCTCCGGCAGGATGGCCACTTTGTGCAGCTGTGCAGGGCCATGAGAGCAAACAGCCGTCCGCTGATGAGAAGGCCAGCCCTGGCCAGTCTGTCACGCACAGTAAGCCAGGACCGACCCCTCCAGGTTGCCTGGCTCTTTTGCGGAGGGTCTCTGACTCCAGGAACAGCTGTCCTCCCCGGGACTCTCACTGGGGGCTCTCGCTGGCTCAGGAGGTGCCTTCAGTCCAGCGTGGACTGTGTGGCCCAGAATTTGAAGCCGGTGTTACTTGTCCTGGGAAGTCGCTCATGTAGCAAGACGTCACTGACAGCAACAGGCCCCGCCCTCGGCACCTTACAACTTTCCAGCTCTTCTCCTCAGTAACCAATTTCCCACTTCCGCTTCCTTACAGCAGCCTTGGGCGATAAAGTGGGATTTTCACCATCATCTATCGGAGACCCAGGGAGGAACAGTGCCTTACTTAAGGTCATAAGCAAGCCCAGGGCAGAGCTGGGACCAGGATGCCCCTGCCCGGACTCCCAGCCAGGCCGCTTTGTAGACCCGTGCTCTGGGGAGGGGTCGGGCTGGACATGCGTGTGTGGCTGCCTCCAGCTCCCTGGAGAGCCACAGGGCATGGGGCACTGGAGGAGGTGCCTCCACTCTTTGCTTGGCCACTGAAATCTCCTGTGAGCAGGGATTCAGGAAGGGCCTGAAGGTGAGGTCTTGCGAGGGGTGGGGGCCAGGCTGAGTGGCAATTTCAGTATCGACAGCATACAGGGTGTGAATGATACATGGAATGGGGGTGGGGCTGAGGGTCTTTAGGGGTTTCCTTTGCCCAGAGGCCATAGGGCTCCAAGGAGAGAGGTGGTTGGGAGTCCTGGAGCAAAGGCAGGAGACAGCCCTAGCCCACCCTCCCCTGAGAGGCAACATAGAGTTCCCGTTAGGGACACTTGGGGGTCACGCACATGGGGTCCAGATCCCCACCTCCACCTCTCAGTGAGCAGCATACTTCCATCTCCATGCCTCGCTCTGTCTTTTTAAAGATTCTGAATTTATCTGAAAGACAGAGTGACAGAGATGGGGTGGAGGGAAACGAGAGAGAGAAATACAGAGAGAGATCTTCCATCTGCTGGTTCACTCCCCAAATGGCCACCACAGCTGGGGCAGGGCCAGGATGAAGCCAGGAGCCAGGGACTCTATCCGGGTCTCCCATGTGGGTGGCAGGGGCCCAAGTACTTGTGCCATCTCCCACTGTTTTCCCACGTACGTTAATTAGCAGGGAGCTGGATCAGCAGCAGAGCACAAGGACCCAACCAGTGCTCTGATATGGGATGCTGGCATCGCTAACCGGCTGTACCATAATGCCAGCCATCTCACTCGATCTAAAAATGAGTTGTCAAGAAGGTGAAATGAGGCACTGAGAAAAGCGCCTGGAACAGAGCCTCAGGCGCTCAGGGCCCACCAGGCAGGGCCTCGGTTTGCTTCCTCCTGGGCCTGAGGGAAGAGGCTGGAGCATTTACAGTTGGATCTCTCTCCTTGGGTGCTGCAGGGGTGAGGCAGCCGTGCCACAACCCATGTGCTGGAGCCGAGAACAGGCCAGGCTGGGAGGACTGGTGAGGGGCTGCAGGCCCTGCCCAGCCTGTCTCACCACTTGTCCCCAGGCACATCTATGACGATGACTTGGAGCTTTCAGAGGGGCCATCTGTGCCCTGGTCAGGTCGCGGTTGACAGAGCTAGCACATATCTGGCCGGGGGTGGCTTTTCCCATGCCACCATTTTCATAATGAACTCCCTGACAAAATATTGTTCTTGGCCTCCGCCTGGCCCCTCTGCTTGTGTTCAGTGGTAACAGGCAAGTAACTGCATTTCCACCAAGGAGGTAGAGGGCCACATGTCCTCCTCTTTCTAAGGGGATTGATTCCATCCTGAGGTTCACCCCTGTGATCTAATGTAACCCAAATCACTTCCCAAGGCCCTGCCTCCAGGTGTCCCCCCCCCCCCACCGTGTCAGAGGTGTAGCACGCTCGCGCCACAGGGCAGGAGCCTCCGCCCTCAGCTCCCTTAAAACAGCCTCCACGACATCCAGCGAGAGGATGCGGAGGCTTCCACAAGGTCACATGCCTGTGGGAAAGTCTGCCTGCGTTCCAAAAGGTTTTGCACCAAAATGCACTTACCTTTTAGTTTCCTTTTCCGTGCACTTTCTGAAGCCCCCTGACCTGCCCAGCCTTGAGGCTCAGGGACTTTGGCTGCTCCTGGCGGGACCGGAGGTGGACTCTATGCAAACAACCCGTGGGAAAGTGCAGCGGGCCTGCAGTCCCAAGGCCCTCGGGCGCTTGTGTATTGCCCGGCTGGCAATGGCCAGGTGTAGTGACTGTCCAGTTCCCTCCCCTGCTCCCCGGCAAGTGCTCACACCCATGGCTTCGCGGCAGATTCCTTTTGCTTTGTGTGTGTGTGCAGGGGCGGGGGGGGGGGGGCAGACCTGAGGAGAGGGCTCCCCTGCATGCTGTATCCACAGATGGCCTGCGTCTCTCTGCCTTCATGACCCCGGGATTGCTGACTCCCTCCCGGCCCTCGCGGAGATGCAGAGCAGCCTGGAGCCTGGAGAAGGGCCACGCTGGGAGTGGCCAGCATTTAACCTCAGAGCAG
Organism: Oryctolagus cuniculus; assembly: GCF_964237555.1. Taxonomy (NCBI): domain Eukaryota; kingdom Metazoa; phylum Chordata; class Mammalia; order Lagomorpha; family Leporidae; genus Oryctolagus; species Oryctolagus cuniculus. Next base: position 125,354,121 of record NC_091438.1, on the reverse strand, counting down.
AGCTCAGGAGGTGTTCCTTGGCTGTCGTCATCAATGCTGGGGCCATGGTGTCTTAGCTCTGAGCACGTGACTTCTGGCTAGGCTGCTGAAATTTCTCTGTCTCTCTCTTCCTTCCTCTGAATAGTCTAAGCCCAACCCACCCACACCCGGGCTCCCCGCTTCTCGCCTGGTCAATGTCTTCCTGCTTCCCTGAGATGACGCAGGGGCATCCTAAACCTCCAGCAGCCCTGTGTCCCATCCAGGTCTTATCTTCTGCCTATGGAATAAAATCTATGTGCTGATTACTTTCTGGGAACTGTGTGCACATTTTGCAAATTAATTAATTTGCATTTTGTTGGAAAGGCAGAGAGACAGAGACAGAAGAAGACGGATCTTCCATCCATTGATTCACTCCCCAAATTCCCTTGAAAGCCAGGGCTGGGCCAGGCTGAAGCCAGGATCCCTAAACTCCATCTGAGTCTCCTACATGGGTGGTCAAGTACGTAGGCCATTACCTGCTGTTTTCCAGGGTGTGCACTAGCAGGAAGCTGGATCAGAAGTGGCACAGCTGGGACTAAAACCTAGGCATTTGAATGGGATGCGGGTACCCTAAGTGGTGGCTTAATCTGCTGGGCCACAATATCTGCCCCCTCTCTGCTTCTCAAATAAATTAAATTAATTAAAAATATGTTTAAAGATTTTATTTATTTATTTGAGAAGTAGAGTTACAGACAGAGAGAGGGAGAGACAGAGAGAGAGGTCTTCCATCTGCTGGTTCACTCCCCAAATGGCCAGAGCTGGGCTGATCCAAAGCCAGGAGCCAGGAGCTTCTTTTGGGTCTCCCATGTGGGTGCAGGGACCCAAGGACTTGGGTCATCTTCTACTGCTTTCCCAGGCCATAGAAGAGAACTGGATCGGAAGAGGTGCAGCTGGGACACGAAAGGGAGTTCATATGGTATGCCGGCGCTGCAGGCTGAGGCTTAGCTCACTATGCCACAGCGCTGGCCCCTAAAATGATTTTTTAAAGCTTATGGCTACAGTGCGTGACAAGAGCTTACTTAAGATGTAAAAGGCATTAAATGTGTGCATGGATCAATAGTATGTATAAGGCTGGGTATGTTCCATGGTATTCAGGCATCCACTAGGGGTCTTGATGACAGGTAATCAGTTAATGAGCTCACTCCCTCTTCCTGTTCTTGCTGGTTCTTCCTTGTTGCTCTGGGATGTTATATAAGTCCCAGATGGACTATATTTAAAAATACATTCTGTTCTCAACACCAGGCTTGCAACGTGCTCTCTGTGTGTTGGAAAGAAATGAGCACCGGGTGGGAGCAGCAGTGCTGGGTTGGAAACTGCTGCTCTGTAACTTTGTGCTGTGACCTGGGGCAAGCGTCCCGTCTGTTTAACGAGGGGCTGGGGAGGCTCCCTGCTGAGGACCCTTCGGGCTCTGGTGCACAGCTCTCCACAGCAGGCTTGCACGTGTCTTACGCTGTGGCTGCACTCTGGGGCTCTGTAGTAACACCAGGGTGTGGCGGGTGCTGACTCTTTTCTTCTGCTCTCGCCAGCCCAAACTCCCTCATCCCATGGTCGTCCTTATAAAGACGCATCTTCTAGTTCATGGTCTCAGAGGAAGAGGTGGCTCCAGAGGGAGAGGAGGACCGAGCGCAGCAGCGCTGGGAACTCTCTGTCTGGGCAGCAGCTGCAAGGAGAAGGGGCCTGGCCTGTCCTGAGCTCTCTTGGGCTGAGCAGTAGCCAGGGCCCAGCCTTGTGCAGAGCTGTTCAGCTTGTATAGCTATAGTCCATGCTGCTGGTGACCAGAGAGTATCTCTGTTAGTCTCTGGGGTGGAAATTAAGAAGGCTTGGCATGTGTATCAGTTGTCTATTTCTCCTTAACCACCCCCAAACTCCATGGCTTATGACAAGAGCACCATTTATAAGGCTGTGATTTGACTGCAGGGATGGGCTTAGCCAGTTGGTTCTTCTGCCTGTCTCAGTTGGGCTGATTCATTATGGCAGCTGGTCTCCAAGACGATTCTTTATGAGCTCTGTGTAATGGTATTCACATCCTTGTGTGGTCCTCTCCCACTCTGCAGCCTGGTCAGTCTCTGGGATCACAGGTAAACAGCAGAAGTGATGGTATGCCATGGCTGAGATCCTGTTATCAAAGACTGCACCTTCTCTGTCTGGTGCGCTCATGAACATGCTCTTGTCTCTTCCAGATCACTTGCTCTGGAGGAAGCTAACTCTGCACAGTGGCGTGTGGAGAGGCCCACATGACAAGGAAACAAACAACAACAACAACAATAAAACCCGGCCAAAAGCCAGAGTGGATCTCAGGCCTGCAACAGCTGGTTGTTGGTGTTGGAAGCACATTTACCAGCCACAGCTCAGCCTAAAGATGACCAATTTATCTGCAATGTAGGATATTTTGAGCCAGAGTCATTTGGCTAAACCCCGCCCGGATTCCTGATCCTCAGAAACTTTGTGAGGAAAGAAATGTTGCCTTAAAATGCTTTGGCAATAATCTGCTACTGTTATGCAGCAGTAAATAAGACACTCATGTATGTGTGATCAGATGGCAGTGATGGTCTTCCATGCCTGCTGGCTGGCTTGGCTGATGGCTGGGGTAACCAGGGTACCTGGGCCACGTGTATCCCGTCTCCCAGCAGGCTAGCTTGGGAGCCTTCACACAATGTAGTCACAGGTTTCCAAAGGTGGCAAGAGATGGCAAGTCTCCCAGGGTAAGCACTTCCTAACCTCTGCTTGCATCACATTTGCTGCTGACCCACTGGATGAAGCAAATCACACGGCCAGTTCAGATTCAAGGAGTAAGGAAACAGATTCCACCTCTTGATGGGAGGGGAAAGATTTGTGGTCACTTCTGCAGTTACAGAACACGAGGCTCCTGGTCAAGCTTCCAACACCTGGAGCCTTCCTCCTTCTCCATCACTCTTGAGCCATTTCCCTTTCAGGAGACATTTACTGAGCAGCTGCTGTGTGGCAGGTGTTCTCACAGTCGTGGCCTTAATCCACACCCAACCCATATGGCCCTCACTTCACAGCTGAGGAACAGAGGTTCAGGAAAACAAGGTGATGGCCTGAGGTCATTCTCACCTAGCTCTTGGGACTCCAAGGGCAGCATCAGATCTGCTTTCCATGCCAGGATGGCCAGAACTTTCCATTTAATTAGGTCTGTTTGGACACAGAGTGCATGGAAGGTGGTCCCTGGCTGGGTCCTCCCAGGACTGTGGGCTGGGCTGCAGGGGATTTGTCAGGGGCAGGAGATGTGGGCAGAATGAACAGTCTCTAGGGGCAACAAAGGCCAAGGTGGTCGGCGCTGCGGCTCACTAGGCTAATCCTCTGCCTGCGGCGCCAGCACACGAGTTCTAGTCCCGGTCGGGGCGCCAGATTCTGTCCTGGTTGCCCCTCTTCCAGGCCAGCTCTCTGCTGTGGCCCGGGAGTGCAGTGGAGGATGGCCCAAGTGCTTGGGCCCTGCACCCCATGGGAGACCAGGAGAAGCACCTGGTTCCTGGCTTCGGATCAGCATGATACGCCGGCCGCAGCGCGCTGGCTGCAGCAGCCATTGGAGGGTGAACCAACGGCAAAGGAAGACCTTTCTCTCTGTCTCTCTCTCTCTCACTATCCACTCTAGCTGTCAAAAAAAAAAAAAAAAAAAAAAAAAAACACAAACAAACAAAAAACAAAACAAGGTGACTTCTCATTGCCACTCCATGCTCTGCTCCCTGCTTCCTTGCCTTTAGGAGAGGGAGAGAGGGGCTGCCCATCAAGAGAAAACTTTCATCTTCAAGCACTATGAAAGCAGGAGGGAGGAAGTGAGAGGAGGAGGAGGAAGAGGAAGAGGAGGAGGAGGTGGTGGAGGAGGAAGAGGAGGAGGAGGAAGGAGGAGGAAGGAGATGAGGAGGAAGAGAAGGTGAGAGGCAGAGGAAGGCCAAAACAGAGGGAGAGCAGTGAAAAGACACAGAAAATCAAAGAGATGGAGAGAGTGCGCAAAGACAGAGACAGAGGAAGAAGGGCTGGAGAGAGTGCGCAAAGACAGATATAGGGGAAGAAGAGAGGGCCAGATGGAAAATAAACCCCAGGCCAGGATCGGGAGAGATGGAGACAGGGAGACAGAGCTGCCTGGAGAGAGAAGCGGAGAGCCGAGGGAGAGAAAGGCAGAGCGGTGCAAAGCTGCGTGCAGGAGAGGGGCGCGGCGGCGTCGGTGCCACTGTGGGGCCTTGGCCAGGCCAGCTGCTCCCTCTGAGCCCCGATTGCTCACCCACAGAAAGAGGCTGTCTCAGGGAGCTGCTGTGAGGGGCACAGGAGAAAGCTCTGCTGACACTGGAAACAGGGCCCTACCCCACCAGTACTCACTGCTGTTGCTGGTAGTGTCACCACTGTTGCTGCGATCCTGTCATGGGGGGAGGACCGGACACTGGGAGTGTCAGAGCCCGGGTGGTGGTGGGAGAGGGCGTCAAAGCATGGGTGCTGGTGGGAGAGGGCGTCAGAGCCCGGGTGCTGGTGGGAGAGGGCGTCAGAGCCCGGGTGCTGGTGGGAGGGGGCGTCAGAGCCCGGGTGCTGGTGGGAGAGGGCGTCAGAGCCCGGGTGCTGGTGGGAGAGGGCATCAGAACATGGGTGCTGGTGAGAGAGGGCGTCAGAGCTCAGGTGCTGGTGGGAGAGGGCATCAGAACATGGGTGCTGGTGGGAGAGGGCGTCAGAGACTGGGTGCTGGTGGGAGAGGGTGTCAGAGCCCGGGTGCTGGTGGGAATGGGCGTCAGAACATGGGTGCTGGTGGGGGGGGCGTCAGAGCCTGGGTGCTGGTGGAAGAGGGCGTCAGAGCCCGGGTGCTGGTGGGAGAGGGCGTCAGAGCCCAGGTGCTTGTGGGAGGGGGCGTCAGAGCCCAATGCTGGTGGGAGAGGGCGTCAGAGCTCAGGTGCTGGTGGGAGAGGGCATCAGAACATGGGTGCTGGTGGGAATGGGCGTCAGAACATGGGTGCTGGTGGGAGGGGGCGTCAGAGCCCGGGTGCTGGTGAGAGAGGGCGTCCGAGCCCGGGTGCTGGTGGGAGGGGGCATCAGAGCCCAGGTACTGGTGAGAGTGGGTGTCAGTAGGGGTGCTGGTGGGCTGCTGCACACCTCTTCCCTAATGAGCAGCCTGGTGTCAGCTGGCAGTGGGAGGTCTCTATGCTGACGGTGCTACTGGGAGATGCGCTACAGCTTTCCCGGCTCTGTGCAGCGGCAGAACTGCCACATTAATGCAAGCACTTAGGAGAAATCCCGGCGAACAACAGTCGTTCCTACAATTGCTCCCCCCAGCCAGATCCCAGCCGCTGTTTGGGTGTACCCTGGAAACACCTAGACTCTACCAACAGCAGGACACCGGGGCAAGGATGCTGTTCCGTGTCTCACGTATGTGAGTTTCTTTTTCTTTAAAACTAACAGTCTGATCTCAACCTACTGAAGCACATGGTGTTGCCTGTGTTTCTGCCTTGGATAAACACACAGCTCTCTCCCTCTGCTAGTGACGCTGCATATTTCTGGAAGATAAATAGCTTTTCTTGAAAGTTAGCTGGAAGCTTTGATAGGCTGATGTTTAATGTCTGCATGATAGGACTTGATGGACCAATTTGTCAGACCCACTCTGGAAAGTTCTCTGATCTGTTTGGTGAGACTGGGTGGTTTTCACTGCTGCTGACTGCACTGGTGGGAGAGAGGCCATCTCCCGCATAAATAGTGACTTGATTTCTGCATCAGATGAAGTATTTTGAGGATATGTACAGTGGTGATTAGGGGTCTGAATTTCAGCTAACAGTTCTGTGGTTATTATTGTAACCACACAACTGAAGTACCACTGCATACACATGAAACTACCTGACAACTCTCTTCTCTCCATGATCTCCATGAAGGCGGATCTTTACTGCAACACACATTCGGAAGTTCCAAAGAGTTGGGGCTGGTGCTGTGGTGCAGTGGGTCAAGGAAGTGGGTGAAGGTGCTGTCCGTAGCACTGGCATTCCATATGGGCACTGGTTTGCATCCTGGCTGCTCCACTTCCCTTCCAGGTACCTGCTAATGTGCCTGGGAAAGGGACAGAGGATGGCCCAAATGCTTGGGTCCTTGCACCCATATGGGAGACCAGGAAGAAGCTCTTGGCTTTGGATTGGCCCAGCTCTGGCAGTTGTGGCCATTTGGGGAGTGAACCAGAGGATGGAAGACCTCTCTCTCTCTCTCTCTCTCTCTCTCTCTCTGTAACTCTGCCTTTCAAATAAATAAATACATTTTTAAAAAAAGAAATTCTAAAGTGTCAAGAACAAGTTTAGGACATTCTTGTGGCTGTGGCTGAGAACAATAAAAATAGCCTGGGGCAATGTATTTTTTTTAAAGATTTATTTTTATTTATTTGAAACAGCTACGGAGAGGTAGAGCAGAAAGAGAGGTCTTCCGTCTGCTGGTTCATTCCCCAGATGGCCGAAACAGCTGGAGCTGCTAGAGCTCCTTGAGCCAGGAGCTTCTTCCGGGTCTCCCACATGGATGCAGGGGCCAAGGACTCAGGCCATCTGCTACTGCCTTCCCAGGCCATAGCAGAGAGCTGGATGGGAAGAGGAGCAGCCAGGTCTAGAACCGGCGCCCATATGGGATGCTGGCGCTTCAGGCCAGGGCTTTAACCCACTGTGCCACTGCGCCGGCCCTGGCAATGTATTGATAAGAGAGAGAAAAACATTTCAAGAAGGTCTTGATTATATCTAATCTATTTTTAAAAAAAGATTTATTTATTTATTTGAAAGGCAGAGTTACAGACAGAGGGAGGGAGGGAGGGAGGGAGAGAGAGAGAGAGTCTTCCATTCACTGGTTCACTCTCCAAATGGCCACAAAAGCCGGCGTTGGACTGATCCAAAGCCAGGAGCAAGGAGCCTACTCCATTCTCCCACGTTGGTGCAGAGGCCCAAAGATTTGGCCAGGAGCAAGGAGCCTACTCCATTCTCCCACGTTGGTGCAGAGGCCCAAAGATTTGGGCCATCTTTCCCAGGCCACTGCTTTCCCAGGCCATAGCAGAGAGTTTGATGGGAAGAGGAGCAGCCAGGACCTGAATTGGTGCCCACATGGGACACTGGCACCACAGGAGGCGGCTTTACCCACTATGCCACAACGCCAGCCCCTAATCTATTTTTAAAAATCAAAAAAGGATACTTGAGATACTTTTGCTTCATTTAATAAATGAGATGAGATTCTTTGCCTGCAATACTCATTATTTCCACTAGGTAGTGGTACTATCATTTTAAAATATTTATTTGAAAGGCAGAGTGACAGAGGGAGGGCGGCACACACACAGAGAGAGAGATAAAGAGAAAGAGAGAAAGAGACAGAGAGAGAGGGAGAGAGACAGAGAGAGATCTGTCATTCATTGGTTCACTCCCTAAATGACTGCAATAGCTGGGCTGGACCAGGCTGAAGCCAGGAGTCAGGAACTCCATCTGGGTCTCCCAGGAGCCCAAGCACTTGAGCCCTCATTCACTGCCTCTCAGGATGCATTAGCAGGCAGCTGGATTGAAAGAGTAGAGTAGCCAGAACTCGAACCAGGCACTCCTACATGGGACGCACGTGTTCTAAGTGGTGGCTTAACCAGCTGCACCATGCTGCCACTCTATTGTAGTAGTATCGTAAGTAGCCTAAATGCCGGAACTATGGACTCTATGTGGCCAATTAAACGTCTGAGATTTATGCATGAATGCAGCCGGTTAGCTGCCCCGCCCCATTACGGTAAGAGTCTATATTGAGCTGGATTTCTGGAGGCAATGCAGTAGGGTGCTCAGTCCAGCTGAGCCGCGGCTCCGCCTGGCTTGGACACATGAGCTTTCTCATCCGAGGGAAGGGGAAACGCTGGTGCCTGCCGGGCCTGTGGCAGCTCGTATTTACAGAACACTTCCCTCCTTACCGAGAGCCCCCTGACCTTGCACCCCTAGGTGCTTACATTCCGTGCTGCGGGATTAATGTTTACAGCCCATCGGTGCGCAGTGGAGGAGGGAGTGCGGCTTATCACTGCACTGCTACACTTCCTAATCCATGCACACACAGCAGTGGCAGCTACTACTGACCGAGTGCGCACATGATGGCCACCTCAACAGCAATTCTTTCCTCGTTCCCAGGAAACTCTGAGGTCTTAGTATTATGTCCAGTTTACAGAGGAGGAAATCCCCAGGGTGGTGGGAGGGGTCAAGGAGTTAATGCCTAAAACTTGCTTAGCGCAGTGCCTGGGACATAGCAGGTGCTCTTATTTTGTTATTGATTGTTATTATTAAAATGTTTTCTTTGTTATTTGAGAGGCAGACAGACAGACATAGAGAGCTCCCATCCATTGATTTACTGCCCAAATGTCTGCAATAGCCAGGGTTTGGCCTGGCTGAAGCTGGAACCGGAAACTTAATCCAGGTCTCCCATGTGGGTGGCAGGGGCCTAGGGACTTTAGCTATGACCTGCTGTCTGCCCTGGTGTGCGTAAGCAGGAAGCTGGCTTGGGGAACAGAGCTGGGATTGAACCCAGCTACTCTGATATGCTCTGATCTGTGGGCATCCCAGCTGGGGTCTCAAACTCTGGTCCCACAGGCCTTATTATTCACAGATGAGGGAACAGCAGCTCAGTGGGCTGTCTGCGGTGATGGGCCCATCAGCTGAGAAGTAGAAAGCAGCACCGTACAAGGGGCTGTACTAGGACAGAAGTGGGGGTATTAATTCTTGAGGATGCATCCAGGAAGGCTTCACGGAGGAGGCACTGTTTAGACTGGATCACAAAGGACAAGGGGTGGCAGAGTGCACTGCTCCTTTCCCAAATTCTGTTCTTTTACTTTTTTTTTTTTTGGTAAAGATTTTATTTATTTATTTGAGATACAGAGTTACAGACAGTGAGAGGGAGAGACCAGAGAGAGAGGTCTTCCATCCGCTGGTTCATTCTCCAGTTGGCTGCAATGGCTGGAGCTGCGCAGATCTGAAGCCAGGAACCAGGACCCAGAAGCTTCCTCTGGGTCTCCCATGCGGGTGCAGGGGCCCAAGTGTCTGGCCATCTACTGCTTTCCCAGGCCACAGCAGAGAGCTGGATCAGAAGAGGAGCAGCTGGACTCGAACCAGCACTCATATGGGATGCCGGCGCTTCAGGCAGAGGATTAACCTACTGGCCACAGCACTGGGGTCTTACTTTTAATCAGAGGAAAACTACTCCCAGGTGTGGCGGGACACACGGCCATCTAGCCAGAGACTGTAATGACCTCCACGCCCTGCACCAAGGTGAAGCCCTGGAAGTTAAGTGTCTACACCAATTCCCTGGAGTGGAAGGGGGACTGCTGGCCGCCACCTCTCTTGCTGGAATGTGGACACAGGTTAAGAGAGCAGGTTCTGGCCAGGCAGGGGTGGCAGAGCCACAAAACAGAGAGAACCTGGGCTTCTGGGTGACCTTGGGCGCACGGCTGTCCCGCTCATTTCTGACCACACGCACATCTACAGACCTACAAGGTCAAATCGACAAGGTCGGACCTTCCATCCTATTCGTACCACGGTATGAGAGTACTTGAAATGGAATTTAAAGATGGTTAGCTTGGTGCTCCCCCCAACCTCAAATCCATGCCTAGTGTTTTCGTCACACACATTTCCATAAACTTTCTGAAGCACCCTTGTCCTGTTGCCTCTTTTTGTCTGAGCCCTATTATTTAGTCAGAAGCCTAAACAGAACAGCAGATAGACAAAGAGGGAGATGGGCAGGGCAGAAGGAACGTGTGCCGCAGACACAGAGAGTAGAAGGAGGTAGAGCATCTTAGCAAATGTTCTCACAGGATTGTCTGCACGAGCAAATGAGATACCAAAGGGACAGTGTTCGGGGTAGTGCTCAGCACAAGTAAGTTCACAATAAGTCAAAGTCAGACTGCTTTTCCTGTGTGACAGAAATGACAGACGGAGAGCCCGAGAAATTCTACTGGGAGCAAGGTTAAAAGGAAAACAGTGGCCAGAGATGAATGCAAACCGCACCTTCCAACGATCTAAGTAATTTGAACAAAACCTCAAGGCTCTCCTAGCCTTCAGCTCTGGCTAACGGTCGTCTTGCTCATGGTGCCCTGGAAAGTACTAGCAGTTTCTGCAAAGAGTTGTGGACATCCAGGGCTCCGGTTTTCTTTCTTTTTTTTTAAATCTGTATTTATTTATTTGGAAGTCAAGACTTACCGAGAGGGAGAGATGGCGGCATGGCGCGGGTGATCTTCTATCCGCTGGTTCACTCCCCAGACTGGGCAGGGCTGAGCCTGGCCAAAGCCAGGAGCCAGGAGCTTCCTCCCAGTCTTGGGCTGTCTTCTGCTGCTTTCCCAGGCGAATCAGCAGGGAACTGGATCAGAAGTGGAGCAGCCAGGACACACAAATCAGTGCCCATATGGCACGCCGGGCTCACAGGTGCAGCTTTACCTGCTATGCTGCAGTGCAGGCCCCCACCCCTTTCATTCGCAGGCTTCTCGGGTCTTTGCCCTGTGAGATAGTCCCTTCCACTCACCCCGCAAGACTCTGCACAGCCGTCGCACCTGCCAAGCAAGGCCCCCGACCTGGGCAGAGCTACCTGTTCCTCTGCACCGATGGGGATTCCACGACAGCCTCGAGAAGTTCGTGGGAAATGCATGTTATGAAAAACCGATGAATGGATTTTAATCCTGCTTTGCGTCCACATAAAGTGATTTAATTCCTCCTTTCTATGAACGCTGCGAAGTCCCCTTGTATTCCCTTTTGTCATTGGTTTAGGCGTCCTTTCCTCCTGCCAGACGTGGGCTCTTCCATGACAGGGGGCATCCGTGTTTCACGTCTGTTTCCCTAGCAACTGGCCAGCGTGGGAGCTGAGTTCACGGTCACTGACCGAACGGGGCGTTCTCGAGAAAACGCGTCAGGACGTGCGTGTGCTCGGCGGGGCACACAGGAGTCGACACACGCCCCCCTACCCCCCATCTGTGCGGCCTCATAAGAGTCTCTCCCTCTCTGGGCCATTCCCTTTCTTCTAGGAATGCTGGCGCCCTCTCACCGTGGCAGTCCCGAGGGAGGCCCCGCAGGGCCTGGCTCTGCCCGGGGCTGCGCCGTGCTCACTGCCCTCCCCCGCACGGGGCGCGGGGCGCGGGCCGGGCGCGCGCTGGGTGGTCCGGCGGCGGCCGGGGGCGGGCGGTAGCCTGCAGGCGTAATTGGCATGCACGCCGTTGTAGCCGGGCCCGCTTAATAAAGCATTACATATCTCACCGCTTCCATATTTCATTACCTCACGCGGAGCCTGTGAGAGGGCCCTAATGGGAGTCAGCTGTGTTTTTACTTTCTGTTGTCGGCCGGGGCCGGGCGGCTCCGCGGAGGCTTTGAAATGAAATAATGCGATGCACGCCGCGATAAGGGCCTGCCGTAATGAGGCCCAGGCCGCCGGCGGCCGCCGCTGCTCCAGGTGTCGCGTATTTGGGCTCCGAGGCCGCTCGGGAGGAGGGGGCGGCGCCAGAGCAGGAAGGGGAGGGGGCGGGCGCGAGGGGCGGGGAGGGGGTCGGGAGGAGGCGCGCGGGGCCCAGGACAGAGGGTTCGAATCCCGACTCTGCCCTCGCGCGGTTTGTGCTTTGGCAGGGGGAAAAAGAAGTCATTGAGAGACGGGAAGTGACGCGCTTGGAGCACCCCTTCCGGGCATGGCACCTGCCAATCCTGTCGCTGGAGGTGAGAGAGCTTTGAGAAGGTTCAGCTGCACCAGCAACGATGTGCACTATAATTTCATGGGGGCATGCACCCACGCCCACACGGGCACGCACATACAGCGGTGTCTATGTGCACACACACAGACAGGTGCACACACACAGCCTGTCGCAAGCCTTGCTCTCTTACCTTTTAAGGGGAGGAGAGCGAGGATCCTGTGCCCCAGGCCCACAGGAATAGGACGAGGGAGAGGAGCCAGAAAGAGGGCAGGGGGTAACGTTGGGGGACAGGTGGCCCATTGCCAGCTGCCCGTCCCCCCTTGCCCTCTCCACACACCTTGGAGGGGAGCTGGACTTTCTGCAGCTGTGGGCTTCAGGCCTCTGTCTTCGGCACCTGATGGATTGGAGGGAGGCTGACCAGACTTTGAAGGAGGGGCAGGGGCTGGGTGTGAGTGTGTGAGGGCTGGGGGCTCCAGGTCGCGTTCTGGGCACTCCCCGCTCATCCTCTGGGGCATCTCAGGCAGCCTTGGACTCAGCAAGTGTCTGCTTCCTCTCTGCCCACTGTCTCCGTCTCTAGAAATAAATGTGCTTTGAGGAGTCCCTGCCCAGCCACTCTCAAAACCACCTGTTTCTCTGGCTCCCACCGGGGCTAAGCCTCCAGCCTTGCGTCTAACACTGCAGCACCCAAGGCTGCCGTCGCCCTGTGCTGGGCTCCCCGTGGCTCTCCAGGGCTGCCAGCTTCCCTAACAGCCCCACCACCAGCCAGGACGCTCCCTGCCTGGGCTCCAGGACCTCCCTACTGCTGCAGCTTCGTCTCTGGTGCAGCTCATCCCAGACGCCACAGCCTGGGGACTCGACTTTCCCCGAGTTCATCTGTGCCATCCCTGAGCCCTTGCCCATGCTGTTTCTTGTGTTTGGGGTGCCCTTCCTGCAATGACCCCTACCTTTGGATCCTGCTCCCCCTCCAAGGCTCAGCACAAGGAGCACACACGCCAGGGCGCCTTCTTTCCACCTGCTTCTCGGCTCTCAGGCTGGATATGTTGTCTTGTTGTCTTCTTTCTGGGAGTCTCCGTTCCCTGTATGCACCATGAGGGGGTTGGGGAGTTGGTCTCCAGGCAGCAGAGTCCCAAGACCTGGCCCTGTGTCGGCTGTGTGTTTCTTCTTGAAGGAGAAAGATAGTTTGAGTTTGTCATTGTGTAGGCGATAAGCATACTGTGTGCCCACCGGGTGCCAGGCATGGCACTTCATATGCATGATTCCACGAGATGCACACACTGCTTGGCTCATGTCATGGTAAACGGAGAAGCTGGGGCTAGAAGCTGGGTCTTTGCGATTGCTGAGCCAGTGTGTGTGCGCCTGTTTGTATATGTGCATCCACGTGTCTGTGTGTATGCACGTATGTGCAGGTGTATGTGCGTGTCCATGTAGAGCCAGAGAGGGTGGGTGATGGCCTTCGTTACACACCTGCTGGGGGCAGGGGGCGGAGCTGGAGGGGACACGTCCCAGACCTAAGGCGCCGAGTTGGGCTGAGCAGGAGCCTTTGCTGTTTGAGTCCGCCTGACTTTGCCAGTTCTGTTTGCCGGTTGACCCTCTTCCTGGCAAGCAGGGCCTGCCGTGGAGCCTCTGCCTTCGCCACTCCCTCGTCTGTAACACTCCTCCCCAGTGCCCGCCTGGGGACATCTCACTTCATCCTTCAAGACCTGGCCCACAGAAGCCACCAAACCATCTCTTTCCCTGTGTCATGCCCTGTATGCGCTCCTCCGGCCCCGCTTCAAGTGGTGTCAGCTCGGAGCTTGCTGCTTCCGTGCCGTGAGCCCGAGGTAGGGGGCTGAGCTGGCACTTGGGCGACAGAGCCCCAGCAGGGAGCAAGTGCAGAAGGTCTGCTTGTGCCTGGCCAGGCAGGGCGTGGTCTGAGGATCCCTGCAGACGTAGGCACGTCCCCGGTCAGAGCCAACGCCTGATAAATGGCAGCTGGTCCTCTTGCCATTATTTATTACTCTGCTTTTGCTTTGGGTGAGGTTTTATGTTGCAATTTGTATTAAATGCTCGTAACATTTTATGAGATTGATATGACAGCTCCATTTGACCAGTGAGGAAACAGGCTAAGTGATGCTAAATCACTTACTCAAGACCAAAGAGCCAATCAGCAGCAGAGCTGGGATGAGAATCCGGTTCTGTCTGCCTCTGTGTTGCGCCTCTTCTGTACGTACTCATCACGCAGGGCTCCGGGCGAGCGCCCCGCGCCCGCTCCTCTCTGTGCCTGTCACACAGGGCTGCTCTGTCGATTAACATGCAAATGATTTTCTGAGAGAGGGCTTAAGTGTAGTCCGCTCTCAGCAAGCCACAACTGAGCTTTGCAACCCAACCCTGCTCCTCACCAAGGGCTCTGCTATCGGGTTTTCATCTCCCGAGTGATTGACGGGTATTTTTTTCCCTCCCTGACCCAGAACGCCAGGCCTCCAATACTACTGAAATGTTTGCACAATCTTGAAGCATTTATTTAAAAGTTGCTTTTCCCCAAAGGGCCTGGCCTCAGCCAGATCCTGAGACCGATCCAAAAAAACAAACAAATCCTATCTTTACAAGCTCCTCAGCTGGGCTGCAGGGGGGCGGTGGGGGTGGGGGTCCCCTGGGCCCTACCTTTCCCTTGGCTGGCTGACAGGCCCGCCCCGGGGCCAGGAGCCCGCCTGCCTGTTTACAGCCCTTTCCAATTCACAGGCCAAACAGGAAAGGGGAGAGGGGCTTGGGAGGGGGCGAATGTCAGAAATCACAAATAACACAGTTGCTCTTCCAGGCATGGGGTGGGGGTGGGGGGAGATGGGACCTGGACCCGGCCGGGGGATGGGGACTTCTTGAAAGTTCATCATAGACCCAGTGAGACCCTGGAGCCCACCCCAAATGCCAAGCCCCCCACAGCCCCTCAGCATGATGGTCAGAGCAGCTGGGGTGCTGAGGGCCCGAGTGCTGCATCTGGCTGGGGTCACTTCTTGCTTTGTGGGCCTGGACAGGTCCCTTCTGCTCTCTGGTAACACACGAGGCTGCTCTCCTGTCCTGCTGTGTCTGCCTTGGGATGGTGCTGGCTGAGACTTAAGGGGGGGTGCACGAGGCCCCAGCGACAGAGGGCACTTGGTGTGCCCAGCACCGTGTGGGCTTGTCTCACTGACTGAGCACAGCCACCCTGAGTGGTCCTTGCTGCAGGCCCTTTCTATGGAGGAGGCACTCCGGGGCCAGCACTGGGCTCGAGGTGTGGCGGGCTCCCTCCTCCCTGCGGCCTGGTGCCCCCTGGCCAAGCACTGTCTCTAGGTGAGCCTGGCAGGGGCCTGGCGTGTGCTATGGGTGGCCCTTGCGTGCAGAATATGGCCCGCTCTGCCCCGTGTGCCAGCGATGGGACCAAGGCAAAGGAAGGACTCCGCAGAAGAGCTGCACCAGGGCTGAGGGCTCGTCTGGCTGCAAATGGGAAAGTTGAGGCCTGTGACCGAGTCCCTTGGTGCTGCCCAAGTGGGGCTCAAACATTTGGACTGCCTTTCCCAGAGCCCGCCTGGTGTGGGATCCCACTGTTGGAGCTCTGCTGCCTCCTTCAAGGCCCCAAACTGTTCCATGGCCTTGGTGTCTGCCCCGCTGTCCCCGTCAGTGCCAAGGCCACTGAGCCATGTGGAGGGCCTGGCACAGGTTCTGCACTCACACCTCAGCCTTCTCCTGGGACACTCCCCAGAGTTCTGCTTCTAATGCTTCCTGTGTCGATTCTTCTTGGGCAAAAGACTTAGCTACTGCTGTAGCTTCTTCAAAGAATCAGTTATTTACTTACTTGCAAGGCAGAATGACAGAGACAGGGTCAGACACACCAGAGTTCTTCCCTCCACTGGTTCACTCCCTAAATGTCTGGAACATCTAAAGCCAGGAGCCAAGAACTCGATCCTGGTCTCACAGGTGGGTGGCAGGGACCCAGATACTTGGGCCATCCTCTGCTGCCGTTCTCCTCTGCCTTCTCGGGCACATTAGCAAGAAGCTGGATCCAAAGTAGAGCAGCCTGGACCTGAACCAGGGCTCTCATGGAGGATGCCAGATTGCAAGCGGCGGCTTAACCTACCATGCCACCACGCCGTCCCCCACAACTTAGCTTCTTGAAGCCCTAGTATCCTCACCTGCCAAAGGGGAGCCCCTGCAGTGGAGATGGGCAAGCGTTTGTGGCCACGAAATCCCAGCTGGTATGTGTCGGGCTGCTGTCACTTGTAGCTTTCAGCTGGCTGTTCTCATCTGGCCAGGAGCTGCTATTGAGTGAGCCATCCACTGGCTGCCTTCTCCCCTTCCCCCACCCCCGCCCGCGGACCCTCTGCGAGCCCTTTGTTCTGAGGTTGGGGGGCGCAGGCTGGGAGCCCTGGGGGGAGGCAAATCATGGAAATATTTTGCTGTCCTTTCCCTATACTGAGCCCGCAGACCTTTGTGCGTGTGCGATGGGAGGCAGCCTGATGGAGCAGGAAAGACATGCCAGTCTCCACCTCTCCCGATTTGGGAGGCCTGCCTGGGAGGGCTGGGACCGTGTCTGATATTCCCCTGCATATGTGAGTCTGGCACAGAGCCTGGCCCTGAGCAGGCACCCACTAAGTATGTGTTTATGAATGAACAACCTCAGGAAAGTTATCTCGGTTTTTCAAGCCTCAGCTTTCCCATCTGTAGAAGGGGAGTACTCCTCCTCCTACTCAATTCATAGAGTCATTGCGAGGGTTAGGAATAACCATCCATGAGAAGTACTTATGCTTGACCTGGCGTGGCATGTTAACCGTCTCGTGTGCTTGGGGAAGCAAAGGCTCAGAGACAGCAGTTGCTTTGTTCAACATCACACAGCTCGGAAGTGGCGGAGCCATTTGCTCCCATTTCACAACAGCAGAACCTCAATTTTTTAGCCGAGTATGTGGCCAACTGGAGACTGTTTCCCAGGCCCCTGTGCAGCTCGCTGACTGTCCTTTTGTTCTGACCCATGAATCACAATTATATGTGAAACTACCAGGAAGAAACCTCAAAGACAGAGCACCTGCCCACCCGGCAGCTGCAGCAGCGGCCAGCAGACACCTGAGACGGTGGGGTAGCAACAGCAGGAGGGTGAAGCCACATGGGGCGCAGCCACCGGGCAGAGGGGACCTGGTCCCTGACGATGCAGGATCCATCCGAGCAGCCTGTTCTTGAAGCCAGAGACAAGCTTCCCTGTGTGTAAGCCACTGTGATTTTGGGTATGAATGCAATGGTAACTAATTCACCAGGTCTCAATGGCAGGCAGTCACGAAATGGGCCCTCCCCTGTCATCAGTCACGCGGTACTGTTTTAAAAATCATCTTAGTCACAAGAGTAAGTTCTGGGGTGGCAGCGACTCTGATTTTTCTGGGTTGGGTCCTCAGGGCTCAGTCCTGCGCCAAGCACCCAGAAGGTTTAACGGCCTCCTGTTGTGCCAGCCCAGCTAGGTCGGATCACCGTTCCCCAGAATTCTCTTCTCTGTCAGGCTCCAGGTCGGCAAGGGCTGCGGGAGGCGTTGTGCCCGAGATCTGGAAGGAGGCAGGGAAGCTACTGTGCTCTTTTCGGGCTGGAGAGGCCTGGGCAGGCCTGGACGCTGCTCTTCCCTGCATCTCTGCCGGCTTGCCAGGCTGGCCCGGGGCAGATGCCAGGGCACCAGGGCTTAGCCGGCCTCCCCCAGCTTTCTCTTCACTTCCCTGAGGCCTGGGCTGTGTGTGCCCAGCTCCAGTACACAGAGTTGCAGCTTCTCCAGGAGCACACAGGTCATCGGCGTTCCTGGCTTAGGCTGGTGAGGATTCTCATGGGTCCCAGTTTGTCCCTGCTTCCCCAGTTTCACATGATCATCCCTTGCGCGCTGCCTGCCCTGTAGGCCTCACATGGAGGCAAGCAGGACATGGAGCCAGCGCTGACCGCTGCCTATGACCTATTCCTGTAATAAGCCCCTCTCTCTGCGGGTCTTCTCCGGTTCTTTCTCTGGCTGGTGCATGAGGGCATTGCAGAAAGTTTGTGGAAAAGTGGAATTAGAAGATTACATTTAATTTGGTGTAAAAAATTTGAAATCCATCAGTTTTTTTATGATATGTATTTTCATGAATTTTTGAAGACCCCACATGCACATGGATTTCAAAATTGTTTTGCATTAAAATAAGCTCATATTTAATTCCTTTTCCCAAAAACTTTATTATTATTATTATTTTTTGACAGGCAGAGTGGACAGTGAGAGAGAGAGAGAGAGAGAGAGAGAGAGAGAAAGGTTTTCCTTTTGCCGCTGGTTCACCCTCCAATGGCCGCTGCGGCCAGCGCACTGCGCTGATCCAAAGCCAGGAGGAGCCAGGTGCTTCTCCTGGTCTCCCATGCGGGTGCAGGGCCCAAGCACTTGGGCCATCCTCCACTGCCTTCCTGGGCCACAGCAGAGAGCTGGACAGGAAGAGGAGCAACCGGGACAGAATCCGGCGCCCCGACTGGGACTAGAACCCGGTGTGCTAGCGCTGCAGGATTAGCCTAGTGAGCCACAGCACCGGCCTTCCCACAAACTTTTTAAAAAAGATTTACTTATTTTGAAAGTCAGAATTACAGAGAGAGAGAGGGAGAGACAGAGATCTTCCATCTGCTGGTTCACTCCCCAGATGGCTACAATGGCCTGTGCTGGCCCAGGTGGAAGCCAGGAGCCAGGAGCTTCATCCAGGTCTCCCATGTCGGTGCAGGGGCCCAAGCACTTGGCCCATCTTCTGCTGCTTTTGCAGGCCATTAGCAAGGAGCTGGATGGAAAGTTGAGCAACTGGGACTCAAACCGGTGCCCATATGGGGTGCTGGCATCACAGGTGGTGGCTTTATCTTCTATGGCACAGCACCAGCCCCTCCACAAACTTTTTGAAGTATGCTGTGCTTATTAAATAAATTCAGAAATGATTGCCCCTGCAGTGTGGCTCCTACTAATTGATGCCCATCTCTTCCTGCTTGGAGTCTGGGTCAGGAGGGAGAAGCACTGGGGCTTAGCCTCTAAGACCGTGTTTCCCAGCTCTTAGGAACACAGCAAGCCCATCTGTGTCCAAGCAGAGTTAGCAGGACTGGAGAGCTGGAGAAGGCGGGGAGGGAAGATGAGGAGGGGGCTGCCTGCAGATCCCACTCACTGACGATTTCCATTTCTGCCCTTGCGTGGGAATCCTGAGGTTGGGGAACCTCCTATTTTTCCAATTAGCCCTGCAGAATGGTTAGGGAAGAAAACCTAGAGCAAATTCTTATGATTCTCAATCTCATCTTAAAGGACTCAAGAGAGGTTGATGGCTCCTTATTATGCCCTGAGTACTCTCCACTGGCTTCCCATCAACCTCGTGGTAAAGGCCAAGCCCCTTAAAGCTGTGTAGAAGATTCTCTGTGACCTTGTTGTCCTTGAACCCAGCCTGTGTAATAAAGTCGCATGTCATCCAGATTTTCCCTCAGTAAAGCTGAATGAACCAGATGTGCAGGTCTCTGTACAGCTGTTGTCTTTGTTATCTTCCCTGCCAACAGAGCCTCCATTTTTGAGACTGATTTTTTTCCCATGTCAAGAACTCTTCTTGGAGGTAAAGGAGTCAAACCCAAAGTTTGTTTCCTTTATGGGAGAGAAGCTGTCCATCCACCCACCCATCCACCCATCCACGCACCCACACATCCATGAATCCATGCATCCAATCATCCATCCACTCATCCATGCATCTACGCATCCATACATCCATCCACCCACTCATCCATGCATCCAATCATCCATCCATCCATCCATCCACCCACCCATCCATCCATCCATCCACACATCCACGCATCTGTGCATCCATCCATGCATCCATGCATCCATGCATCCATCTACCCACCCATCCACACATCCACACATCCATACATCCATCCATCCATCCATGCATCTATCCATCCATCCACCCACTCACCCATCCATGCATCCACACATTCACTCATCCATGCACCCGACTATCCATCCATGCATCCAACCATTCATGCATCTATCCATCCATCCACCCACCCATCTACACATCCATGCATCTCATCATCCATCCATCCACCCACCCATCCACATACCCATACATTCACGCATCCATGCATCCAACCATCCATCCATCCACCCATTAATGCATCCACACATCCATGCATCCAACCATCCATCCACCCACCCATCCACACATTCATGCATCTGTGCATCCAACCATCTGTCCATCAACCCACCCATCCACACATCTACACGTTCACGCATCCAACCATCCATCCATGCATCCATGCATCCAACCACCTACTCATCCATGCATGCATGCATGCATCCATCCATCCCTCCATCCACCTACTCTGGTCAAGGCTCTGTGCTGGGAATTGAGGACTGAGAGGTGAATGAAATACATCCCCTGCTCTGTAATAGCCCACACTGGAGTAGACAGAGATGATCCAGATGCACCACAGAACTGAGAACATATATGTGCCATGAAGAGAAAAAGCAAGAGTTGTGGGAGTGCAAGAGAGATTCTAGCCCAGCCAGAGGGTGCAAGGAAGCTTCCTGGGATGGAACCACTGGAGCTGGCACCTTGAAGGACAAGAAGGCATTAGCTAAAAGACAATGAAAGCCGTGCAGCCTAGGGAGCAGCATGTGCAAAGGCCCAGTGAGGTGGTAAAATATCATACCAGTGTTGTGCTGGAGCCCAGTCCAGGTCTCTTGACCTGGGAAGCTGTTCCAGTTTCTTCTGGAGGCAGACGGGGAGGTGGTGCCCATGGATGCCCACAGAGCCGTGTGGCCTGTATTTGGCAGCTGCTATCAGACTGAGTGCTTGCTGAGGCCAGGGTTTCCCTGGGCAAAGAGGGGTGAGGAAGCTCAGTTTCAGGTCATCTCATCATCCGGATGTACATGAGCAGCCTGCAGCACAAACTGTGGAGCCAGGTGGGTGGGGTCAGCCTTGGCTCTGCATAGATAAACACCTGGACAAGTCACTTCTCCGAGCCTCTGTTTCCCATGGCTCAGCTGGGAAGGTTCCATTCACCCCACAGGGTGCTGATGCCCAGTAATCCTCACTTTCCTTCCTCCCCTTTTCCTTACAAGGTGACCCTCGATGGTCCCTCCAGCTGAGTGCAGGGAGGGCCCCCTTCGTGCCCAGACTTAATTTCTCCAGCTCTGTGTGGTCAGAGTGATTCTCTGACATACAGTTCTAGCTGCATCATCCACTGCTTGTAGGGATAAAAAAAATCACACATTTCTTAGGCATTCAAAACATTACGAAGTTTTTAGCATGGTCTCTGCTTCCCATCCACCCATCCACCCATCCACCCATCCATCAATTATCCATTTATCCTCCATCACCAATCCATCATCCACCCATCCCTCGTCCATCAGTCTACCCAGCATCCATCCATCCATCCATCATCCATCATCCATCCATTTACCCACCATCTATTCATCCACCTATCCAGCCACCTGTCAGCCATCCATCTGTCCTATGTGTCATTCTGTTCCTCCTTCCAGCCACTTATTCACTCAACAAACACCCACTTCTTGAGTCACCCTCTTCTTCTTTTCTTCCTGCTTAGGCTCTGTCTCTCCAAATGGCCAATCCCATGGCCACGTGTTTGGGGGAGGCCCTTCCCTCTGTTTAATGGACAGGGTAGGGACTGTTGCTCCCTTCTTTGCCTCTCAGCTACTTTTTCTTCAAGGCTAACTCAAGAGTTCCTGCCTCTGTGGCGACTCCTGCCTTATCGACTGTCCTCCCTCTGTGCTTGCACCTTCTGTGGGACATGTATTTCGCAGCGTTGTTTCTGTTTCTGTCTGTTGTTCTCCGCCCCTGCTGCACTGGGCTGGGGGGGGGGGTGTCCCTCTTTGTACAGCTGTTTAGGTTGTGTCCTGCACAAGAATACCCAACTGAAGACTGTGCCCTGATGAGAGCCGCATTTGCCCAGAGGAACGAGTGTTTTCTCTAATTCATAACAAGGCACCTGCTTGCCAAGTGATGCACTCCAGTGGCTGAGCCCACCCAGAAGGGGCACCTTTTTCTATTTCCCACACAGGGGCTATTGGAGCCTGCCACACGCAGCTCTAAGATCCCGGAGGACAGGACCAGGCAGGAGTCATCCCCGTTCCCCCAGTACCCAGCACAGCAGCGCCAGGCCCTGAGACCTCCTCGAATGTTCTTGAAGTTGAAAGGAGCCTGTCAGTCGTGAATGTCGGTCCTGTGGGCCTCGGGGGGCAGGACTCACGCCTGCCCTGCAGGGAGAGCAGCCTTCTGGGCTGACGCAGGGTGGCGGCAGGTTTGTTTGGAAATTCCCCAGTAAGTGGTGTTCTCGGACCCGTCCCCCGGGGACCCGCGAGCTCACTGGAGGACCTGCAGACCAGGGCTCCTCCAAATATTGTTTTAAACTGATTGATGCCACGCCAGCCAGAGAAGGGACAGGCATTTTTCACATATGAAAAACAATACATTCTGGGGCCGAGATGAGGTTATTTTACATTTATACGATAACAGGCAGGGAGACAAAGACGATGTCTCAGGACATTGAAACCCTCAAAATCATTAGTCACAGTCCCGGCGGGCTACACAAATAAATGATCGATGCACAGGAAAACAAGGCCCTTGGAGGTGTTTGCCCAAGACCACTTATGTGTCAAACAGACTTATTAGATGTGAAGGGAATGATTATTTGTACAAAGTGAACTGAACATGTGCAATAATATTGTAAAATGTTTATTAGTCTAGAGTGTGCTGAATGCTCCTAAAATCTAGCGGGTTCTCAGCTTGCATTTAATGTACTGTTATAAATGATATCACATCCTTCCAAGCCGATTTCCCGCTTAACGCTAAGCTTCTTTGCCGGAGAAATCGTGTTTTCAGATCCCGAGTATGAAAACATGGTGGGCTCAGCTCTCCCTCCTGCTCCCCAGCCTGCACCTCGTCCCAAGGCTGGCTGGGGGGCAAGGGCTGGCTGGTCAGGCCAGATGGTGGCTGGCAAAGGAGAAGGGGGTGGGAGCGGGATTGTGGTGGGAGCATTCGACTGGAAGCCTGGAGACTCAGAGTTCAGGATTGGCCCACGAATCCCCTGCTGTGTGACCTAGGGAAAGGCCCTTTCCCTCTCTGGGCTTCCATCATTTCAAGAAAATGGGAAGAGTATGTAAAGAGGTCCCTGGAGCCGACCCCTTTACGTAGCCTAATTCCCAGCTTGCCAACTCTTGAGTCTGCATGCTCCGAGGGGATTCTAGAAGTAAACAAGTCAAGTGCCACAGAGAAACCCTGACATTTTTCTGTGAGGTTGGTGAACTCTTGCTCCCACTTTAAGGCCCTGCCCAAACGTCCCCTCCTCTGGGAAGACTTCCTGATCCCCCGTGCTGTCTGTCGTTTTGCTCTGACAGCACTTCGTCCTGTGTCCTTATTGCTCGTCTGGTCCCACCAGTCTCTGAGGCCCAGCCTCTCTGTCACCTGGGCTAGGCGCAGGGCAGGTGCTCAGGGAGTGGTTGTTGGGTGCTGGGAGATTCGGGGTGGGGGAGAGCAGAGCTGATGTGACTGCTGGAGGTTGTCCAGCACCTGCCCCGCATGTTAAAGACGAGGGCTTGAGCCCAGGGGAAGGGTCGGTGCAGGTTTCCCCACCCGCACCTGCTGGGCACAGGCTTCCTGGGCCAACTAGAAGGTTTCTCCTCATCCCAGGATGACGGGCAGAGGGGAGCAGGCAGGCCCACGGCCTTGGCTCCGGGCAGGGATGGGAGGCGGTGGTGGTCAGCTGGACTTGGTGGCTGTGGAGGTGGTTGGGAAAATGAGCAGTTTCTAGCTTCCTAGGAAGTTGCAGTCCCCACCCTGCCATGGCCCCCAAGACTGACTTGGAAGCCCCCTGCAGAGTGCCCTCCTGTGAGCCTAACTGATGGCCTGGGGCCTTTTGGGGACCTCAGTTCAGAGCTAGTGGACAGCCGGATGGGCATGGGGCAGGGGGGAGTCCTGTGGGTCCCCCAGGGCAGGGAGGGGGCTCTCTTCTCCCCCCTTCCCAGCCTGCCCCGGAAGGGACCTAAACAATGACTGGAAACAGACCCCAGCATGTAGCAAACGAGGTGAGAGGTGAGCCACAGAGGCCAGGATAGGCAGGTGGAGGCAGGAGGGGCGCTGGGTGTGAAGCTCCCACGCAGGATTCGTGCACCCTGGTGGAGGTGGCTCAGACCTTCTGCTCTGGGCTTCCAGCCAAGGGGACACCGTTGGGGACGCCGCTTACTGTGCACACAAGGTACACGCAGACCCCCTGGCTTAGAAGAAGGGCCAAGCTGCCTTGATGCTGGGGCCCAAGAGCAGAGTCTCCTGTGATTTCTCCAAAAGGGATAAACGGTCCCCAACAGCTGCCTGCCAGCCACCTAAGCTGGCTTTTTCTCCCTCCTCCTCCCCACCAGTGACAGCTCCGTAAAGCAGTTGTGGGCACTCGGGAAGTGCTCTTGGCAGGTTTGAAGGCCGGGGAACTGTCCAGGGGTGGCACCAGGAGCGGAGGTGGACAGCCCTGGCATGGGCTCCAGACAGTCCAGCAAGTGCAGCTGGACTATCTGTGGGCTCAGGACTATCCCCACCGTGGTGCAAACTTGCCACGTGGAGCGTCGTCTTCTGCTGCTTGCTCCGGCCAGGCACGCATAGCTTAGCACACTTAGTCCCCAGCCCCTCCATTCAGTGCAGCTTTGCTTTGATTTGCTTTTTCTTTTCTTCTTCTTCTTCTTCTTCTTCTTCTTCTTCTTCTTCTTTTTTTTTTTTTTTGACGGACAGACAGTGAGAGAGAGAGACAGAGAGAAAGGTCTTCTTTCCGTTGGTTCACCCCCCAAATGGCAGCCACAGCCGGCGCTGCGCCGATCTGAAGCCAGGAGCCAGGTGCCTCTTCCTGGTCTCCCATGCAGGTGCAGGGGCCCAAGCACTTGGGCCATCCTCCACTGCCCTCCTGAGCCACAGCAGAGAGCTGGACTGGAAGAGGAGCAACCGGAACTAGAACCCGGCGCCCATATGGAATGCCGGCGCCACAGGTGGAGGATTAACCAAGTGAGCCACGGCACCTGCCCTCAATGCAGCTCTTCTTACCCCCAAGTCACAGGCAGACTACATAAGAACTGGCTTGGGCACCAGGTCTCCAGGCTCCCATGCTGGCCTCTGGCAGCCCCACTCCTGTCTCATGGAGTGATTTTGAATATTTCTTTTTTTTTTTTTTTTTTTTTTTTTTTGACAGGCAGAGTGGACAGTGACAGAGAGAGACAGAGAGAGAAAGGTCTTCCTTTTGCCGTTGGTTCACCCTCCAATGGCCGCCGCTGCAGCCGGCGCACCGCGCTGATCCTGGCAGGAGCCAGGAGCCAGGTGCTTTTCCTGGTCTCCCATGGGGTGCAGGGCCCAAGCACCTGGGCCATCCTCCACTGCACTCCCTGGCCATAGCAGAGAGCTGGCCTGGAAGAGGGGCAACCGGGACAGAATCCGGCGCCCCAACCGGGACTAGAACCCGGTGTGCCGGCGCCGCAAGGTGGAGGATTAGCCTATTGAGCCACGGCGCCGGCTGATTTTGAATATTTCTATGGTCCTGGGCTTCAGTGTCCCCATCTGCACAGTGCAGGCCAGCTGTCCCCTGATCACTTGCGTAGTCTGTGGCTGCCTGGTCATCTGAGTCCCCGGGCCCCTTCCCCCGCACTGGACGTGGGCAGGGACTTGAGGGGTACTTGCTTTGCCTTAAGTGTCTCCTCCGCCTGGCCCTGGGAGAGAGGCTTCCTCCGCCTGGCAGGCCTTGGGTCCTGATCCTGGCCAGGGCCTCTTGTCTCCCCACACCCAGAGCCTGAGGCTCACATGCTCACAGCCTTCCTCAGGCAACAGTGAAATCTCAACATTTAGCTCCTGGACCAAACCTCTTGGGCTGTGGTGGGTGGGCCGGGCTGGGCGGGTCTCTTGCCTTGAACCCTCTCATCACCATGGACTCCAGATTCCTTACCATGTCCCTATGTGGCTGGGTCCCTGGGGACACTGGGCCTGACTTCCTCCTGCTCCCCCAGTGCTGCCGGGGGCCCACCTGCCAGCCTCTGTGGTCATGAAGGCCGCCGAGCTGCTGCAACTGCTAAAACCAGCCAATGATTGATTTCACACTCGTTAGGAGTGCAGTCCCTGGGCTGTGGGCTGATCCAGGGACCCAGGGGTGTCCACATGGTGGCTCTGCCATCTCTGCCAGGCTGCCGGTCCTTTGTACTCCACTGGCAGGTGGGGACAGAGGCGGGGAGGGTCTCAGGTGAGTTTTCTGGCCCCAGTCTCAGGTGAGTTTTCATGCCCCAGGCATGTCACCTCCTCCCATTCCATTCATGGGAACCTAGTCACATGGCCACACTGAATGGCAGGGGAGGCTGGGAGACACTGCAGGTGTGTGCCCAGGGTGAGGTGCCCACATGTGCGGTGGGTAGCTGGCTAGCTCCTGACCACCCTACAGCCTTTTCTTTTCCCCTCACTAGACCAGAGGGAGCATCCCCACTCTGCAGGTGCAGAAACAAGGCTCAGAGAGGCTGTCCACCATGCCCCAGGTCACACAGCCAGTTGGTGCCAGAGACCGTCTCTTGGTGAAGAGCCTGTACCCCCCCAGCAGGACTCAGTCCGGCCTCCCCACCCTGCCATGTGTGCCCTGCCCCATGGCCTGGCCCTCCCCAAGGCATTCCAATCTCCACTTTGTGTCAGAAGTCACCAGGGACCTGGCTGGCCCCTGTCCCGCTGGTGGCTTCTGGAGTGTGAAGCCAGGTCTGCTCCCCTCTGTGTCCCCTCAGCACGTGGAATGGGGCCTGGTGTGGCTGCAGTGTGGAGGACTGAGCAGGGCTGAGGTGAGTGAGAGGATGGAGGGGTGAGGGGATGCGAGGGAGTCTCCGGGACCAACAGGCGATGCCCTCGCAGGCTGATCTCTGACCACTCAGCGCTGCCCTCAGCCCGAATCGCTCTCCTCTGACATCCCTCCCGGGCTTCTGTCTCAGGCAGCCTGAGATGCTCACCACCCTCACCACTGGGCCCCTCCCGCCACCTCCTGCCTCCACGCCTCCACGCTCTGGCCACCGGTGTCCTCTGTGGCCTGTGGCACACTTTGCCTTCCTCCACGCATGTGCGCATCCTGACTGAGGGCCCATGTGTGTTCCACCACTGGGAGACACCCACGGGAGACAGCAGTGTTGGGTCAGCGTAGCCACATTGGGCGGGTCCTCTCCCTGCAGGTGTCTGGGGTTGGCTGGAGGCCCCAGGAGCCACCCCTCCTCCTCCTCTGGGGAGGGCCCCGGGCCCCGCCCTCTTCCTCTCCTTCCTGACAGCTCCTCTTCGAAGGACCCAGAGACCCCTGCTTCCTTCCTGCTCTTCGGAGCTCCTGTTTCTCTGTGGGAGGCCACTGGAAGCACCACCTGCCTCACAGCCTCCGACCTGGCTGTTCCTGGTGGCTCAGATGCTGTCCCCTTGGGTCTCTCCATGGGCGCCTACTTTTCAGCTGTTGGGTGTTGGCCTAACACCTTTGTGGAGAGGGTAACCTCAGCCAAAGGGATGTCCCGCAGCCAATCTCAACCCCATCGCCCTAGATTGTTTCCTTAGCAGTGTTCAGAAGGTGGGGCTGGCTTCTGCTCTGGGGTGCAGCCCCCGTCCTGTTTGCTGCTATAGGCCCTGGGCCCAGGACAAGGCCAAGTGCACAGCAACACCAATTATTCTCATTGATTGAATGTGCGTGTGAAATGGGTTTCGAGTACCAATCAGTGAGTGGTGTGCAGGAGTGACACATGGACTGGCAAGGATGAATGAATGACTTGTGCACAGGGTTAGAAATGAATGAATGTGCAGATGCATGTGAATGGAGGCGGGAGGAAGTGAGTGAGCACAAGGTGAGTGAGTGGGCTGGTTTAAGGTCAGAGGGGGATGGGGCTGGTGCTGTGGTGTAGCGGGTAAAGGTGCTGCCTGCAGTGCCAGCATCCCATATGGGTGCGGGTTCAAGTCCCGGCTGCTCCACTTCTGATCCAGCTCTCTGCTACGGCCTGGGAAGGCAGTGGAGGATGGCCCAAGTCTTTGGGCCCCTATACCCGTGTAGGAAGACCTGGAAGAAGCTCCTGGCTCCTGGCTTTGGATCTGCGCAGCTCTGGCTGTTGTGGCCATCTGGGGAGTGAATCAGTGGATGCAAGACTCTCTCTTGGGCCGGCGCCACGGCTCACTAGGCTAATCCTCCGCCTGCGGCGCCGGCACACCGGGTTCTAGTCCCGGTTGGAGCGACGGATACTGTCCCAGTTGCCCCTCTTCCAGGCCAGCTCTCTGCTGTGGCCCAGGAGTGCAGTGGAGGATGGCCCAAGTGCTTGGGCCCTGCACCTGCATGGGAGACCGGGGGAAGCACCCGGCTCCTGGCTTCGGATTGGCCCGGTGCACCGGCCGCAGCGGCCATTGTGGGGTGAACCAACGGCAAAAGGAAGACCTTTCTCTCTGTCTCTCTCTCTCACTGTCCACTCTGCCTGTCAAAAAAAAAAAAAAAAAAAAAAAGACCTCCCCCCGCCGCCAACATGTAATTCTGACTTTCAAATAAATAAATCTTAAAAAAAAAATAAAGGTCAGAGGGGTCCCCACTGCTTCTGTCCCCTTAGCAGACAGTGGCCTTTGGAGCCCAGGAGGTGAGCTTGGTCTTGGTGTGTGTGTGTCTGTGGTGGTGGTGGGGGGGTGTGAGGAGTGCAGCCTATGACCCTCCTGGCAGCCGGCAGGGCCAGGGACGCCCACTCTGCCCAGTAGCTCCCCTGCCTCAGAGCGGCTCCTGCCCCTGCAGAGCCTTTTCCAGCCAAGTCGTCCTGAGAAGAGCGGGCAGGACAGCCACTCGCTCCTGGGCACAGCCTCGCGGCACCTGCCTCTGTAACTAAGGCAGCCCTGAGCAGCGGCTCCGGCCAGGCTTTGAGCTGGGCCCGCCCCGCCCGGAGTGGGCACTGTGGGGGCAGCTGCGGTGCAGCGAGGGAGGCTATGGTGGGGCCCACTTTGGGGTCTGTGGTCGCGGTGCACAGGGGCCCACCTGGCCAGGAGGGACCAGGGAAGGTCTGTGGAGGAAGCTCAGCTGTGCTGTGATTGGACCCCCGACGGGCACCCTCAGGACCAGGCGAGTTGGGAGGTGGACGGGGAAAGCTCAGAGCCCTTTAGCTGGCTGGCACCAGTGCAGGCGCCAGCAAAGGCCCTTCTGCCGCCCTTCTTGGCGGGTAGAATCTTACCGGTGAGCTGCTGGGATCCTCGCCCAGGGTGCAGTCATGGTCACTCCGCTTTCACAGCTGGCCAGCAGGACGCAAAGCGGCTTGGCTGTGGTCCCACAGAACCGCGGTCTCTTCTTGATACTGCCCACGTCTCACCATTGTCCTCCCCTGCGCCTAGTGCAGGGCAAGGGAGAGGCGAGGAAATCATTGCTGCTTCTGACCCGAGGGCAGCGCAGAGCCCCTCTGCTGTGCTGGCGTTGCGTCCGTCCAGACCTGAGCGCTGGCATCCTCACCCCCGGCACCTGAGTGTGCGCCCTGTTACTCACCACTCAGGCAAGAGAGCTAGAGTGAGATCATGGGGGAGGCCCTGCTCCCATGCACTGGGGGCCTCTCTGGAAGGGGGGGATGTGGACCCAGGCCTGCATGCAGGAAGGATGCTGGCTGAGAAGAAGGCAGGGTTGGGGAGAGGATTCTGGAAGCCGAGGCTCACCAGCACACCAGCAGCTGCGGGGAGAGGAGCAGCCCTCGGAAGGGACCAGTGCGCCGATGCCCTGATGTTGGGCTTCCGGCCTCTGAAACTGTGAGACAGTGTTTTTGTCTTTGAAGTCGTATTTATTTATTTATTTGAAAGGCAGAGGGAGAGAGAGAGAGAGAGAGAGAGAGAGAGAGAGTCTTCCATCCCCTGGTTCATTCCCCAAATGCCCGCAAAAGCCAGGGCTGGAGCCTGGAACTCCATCCAGGTCTCCACGTGGGTGGCAGGGCCCAAGTACATGAGCCATCCTCTGCTGACTCCCAGGCACATTAGAAGGAAACTGGATTGGAAAGGGAGGTGGGATTCGCTTCCAGGCACTCCCACATGGGATGTGGGTATCCCAAGAGGCGGCTTAACCTGCTGGGCCACTTGCTCACCCCAGGGACAAAAATCTTTTGTTTGTGAAGCCACCCAGTTTGTAGTACTTGTTCTGGCAGCCTTGGGAAAATGAGTCAATTCTCTTCGGGCTTCAGTCTCCTAGAGCTTTAGAGGTGGTGGCCTACTGTGTGCAGGTTCTGGAGAGGCAGCACAGTGTGGTGGAAAGGGGCTGGGGTGGGGCCTGGAGCCCTGATCCTTCGCAGCTCTGAGTTTCCCTACTTGCGGAGCTGAGAGGGGGAGGGCCGTGAGGTCAGGTGGCCCAGCCCAGGCCGGCCAGTGGGTGAATGGGAAGCGCTCCCAGGAGCCGAGCCTCTCGCCAAGCACGCGCTGACCGCTCCTCCCAACAGAGTGCGCAGCGAGCCTAACCCCTGCTCGGCTCCTCGGTTCTCAGCCCTGGGTGGCCTTGGTGCCGTGTGTGGGGCTGTTTGGAGAGGCGCTTCCTGCAGCAGGGAGTCCCGGGAGTCCCGGCCCTGCCTTCCCAGGCTGCCGGGATGGGAGGCAGAGGCCTGGGTGGCCTGCAGCCCCGGGCCCTCTGTGCAGAAGCACAATACGCCTTTGTCTGACCGGGGATCCTGGGGCTCATGGAGGCAGATCACATGCCCTCCCCCCAGTATTTTCTTGGGGTCCCTGGTGGAAGGCTTGATGCCCTGGCTGCCTCCCTCACTTCCCTTCCCGCCTGCCTCTGCTGTGGGACTCAGGCTGCTCGGCACCCAGAAGGCAGCGCCTGGAGCCCAAGAGTCCGCAGTGGTCAGGTTGCTGCCGAGTGGCTCTCTGACCGCCTGCAAGGTTGTACCCTTAGCTGGGACAGCTTGGGACTCTGGGTCATCAGCTTCGTGGAGCTGCAAGAGAGGCTGGGACATACCAAGGTTCAGTGCTTGGAAACCTGGGTTTGAAAAGTAACGGCCTGCCTTAGGTGGCGAGGTGTGTTTCACACTCTGAAAAGAAGCTGAAGGTCGCAGTGGTGCCCAGGCTCGGTGCCAGCCGGCAAAAACGACTGAGGCTGTGCATGAGCGGCGGCTGCACGCACGGAGCCAGTGTGCTGCCCACTCCTCCGACACCCGGCACAGGAGCTCCGCCTGCAAGCCCCCCGCCACCAGCCCTGTCCTTAGCTTCGTCTCCAGCTGGAGCCGGGGGAGACCATCCCCTCCTCTGCTGTCGTGAGGCTGCTCCTACTGATGCAGCCGAGGTGGGAGGTCCAGGGACCTGAGCTTTTAACCCCAGATGCTTCTTCAGCAAGGGCTCCCTCGTCCTCCCTGGAAGGGGCTTGGTGAGGTCCCAGGGGCCTTGGAGGGCGGTTGCTCCTGCATAGCCCCCTCCTTCCTGCAACCTTTCCTTGCCCCTTCTTCCTGGCTGCTGCACCAGAACCCCCTTTCCCCTTGAATCCCAATTTCAACCTGTCTGCACTGGGAAGGGTTAATAACCCCGAGTGCCCTACACCCAGCCCCTTTTCTCCCCTGGACTCAGTTTCCCAAGGGTCCGTGCAGTGCCCCTCCGGAGGCCCTTGCAGCCCTAATGTCTCGTGTGCTGGGTGCAGGATGAGGCCCCTCCGCTCCCGTGACCCACCAGCGAGACAGAGGGCTTAATGGCACCCATCTTATCACACGTGGTGTGGGTGGTCTGACCTCTGCCGGGGCCTCCACCAGGAGGCTGCTGGATTCCGGGGCAGGCACCCGTCCACTAGGAGAGCGCACGGAGCATCCGTGCAGCCACCACTTAGGACCCGGGACAGGCGGGGAAGCCTCAGCCAGAGCAGGTTCCCCCGTGGCAGGAGGGCCTTGTACTTGGTCAGGGCTGATTCTATGAGAGACTGTAAATTCTCAGTACAACAGCCCCGCTGGGCCTGATTTCAACCACTTAACCCCAAGGTTGCACTCTTGAAGTGTTCTGCCAAACGCAGACAGCTCCCGCACGCTCCCGCGCTCCCGCACACAGCGGCCTTTCGCTTCCCAGCACCCTGGACGCGCGAGGGAGTTGCCCCGTGTGGCTTGTCATCGAATGCCAGGTCGGTGCTGGCAAGCCCTGCTCCTGTCTAAGACCCAACAGCTGGGTACTTGGAGCCGGATCTCAACGCCTGATGTGAGGTCAGCTTGGCCAGGCGGTGCTGAAGGCAGCCCGCGGAGCCCAAGGCCCGGGTAGCTGAGCCAAACGGTGCCGAAGCAGTGTCTCCATGAAGCACGAGGAACGGAGGACTTCCACCGGTCACACGATCACCAAGCAGCCACTCAGTGGGAATAACAAACCAGCGTGGCCAAGCGATACCCAAGCGATTGTTGGACTTAGTCAAACACTATCAATCAGCCTGATCAAACAACTCGCAAACAACTTGTCCTTACAGTTAAACAAAGCCAAAACGCCAAACCATCCCCACCACTAGCCGTGCGGTTAAACAATGCCAGAACAATGGGTCAGCGGGTCAAATGCTGGCAACAGAGCCAGGCTGTTGTAAACAGCCAATCAATGGCCTGAAACAATGTCCAAATATTTGGATTAATTCACTCAAACATCCAGTCAGTTCAATCAAACCCAGTCACGGGGCTAATGAGTGCCAAAACACCTACCCAACTTAAACAGCCAGTCACAGGGGCCGACCGTGACAAAACAACCGGCCAACGTGGTGACACCAGCAGTCACCACAGCCAAACAAGCAGTCAGCCCCATCACACTCTGCGAGAGCAACAGGTCACGCTGGTTACCAGGAGGTAACCAAACACCCACTCCGGGCTGTCAAACAACCGCAGCGGCCCCGGCGGCTGTGTGTAAACATCCAGTCAGCCACGCGAACGGCCACTGCCGCCCCGCCGCAGAGGAGCCGAAGCAGCCACTTCCCTGGGGCCTAATGGGCGGGCGCGCCCCTCTCTGCCCTGCCTGGCCCTCTCAGGCCGGCGGCGAGGCGCAGAGAGGTGGTCAGCACAGCCCGGTGATCGTGGGGCCCCTCGTCCAGGCTGGGGACATCCAGGAGGGAGCGGGCGCCGTCCCTCGTCTGGGGAAATAAACTCCCCGGGACACGTTGGGTTTCCCAAGTCTGCGTGGTCCTGGGAAGAGGGGAGCGGGCCTGAAGAAGCTGCTCCTGCCCCTTCGCCCCCGACAACGACAGCGGTGGGGAGGGAGGAGCCTGCTGCCCCTTGCCACGCTGCACATTGGGGTCTTTTTGGAGGGACTTTGCCCCGTCTCCCAGGGCTGAGCTGCTCGGCGCCTGCGATAACTCAGCCTTGCCTGGTGTGCTGGGCTAGTTCGTGCTCAGGCAGAGCAAGGCACAAGCCCCGAGGCACGAGCCTGTTTCTCCAGGTCCAGGTCCCTCCGTGGTCCCGGAACTCTGCTCACTCGCAGACTTGTGCTCTGTGTGCAGGGCACTAGGGGCCAGGAAGTCCTGCATGGCTTTGCGTCTTTATCTGCACAGACCCGAGGAGCTCAGCACTGTCGTCACCCCCGTGTCACAGACGAGGAGGCTCACAGAGGTCCGGAGAGGTGCCCAGGGTCCCAGAGCCGTGAAGCGGCAGGGCTAGGATCTGCAAGCCACTCCATTAAAACGCTTGTTGAACAAGGGCCGGTGGGAGTCCTGGCTGCTCCACTTCCATTCCAGCTCCCTGCTAATGCACCTGGGAAAGCAGCAGAGGATGACCCAAGTGCTTGGGCCCCTGCACCGATGTGGGAGACCCAGAAGACGCTCCTGGCTTTGGCCAGGCCCAGCTCTGGCTGTTGTAGCCATCTGGGGAGTGAACCAGCGGATGGAAGACCTCTCTCTCTCTCTCTCTCTCTCTCTCTCTCTCTCTCTGTGTGATGATGCAAGAGAAGTGGCACTTGCTGTGAGTGGACATTCAGGTGTAGGCAGGTTGGAGGCTGAACTGCAGTCCTGTACACTCTCAGCTTAGAGTCTACCCTGGCGCTAAGCCTTCTCGCCCAGGCATGCCAAATGGGCATTACTCCTTTCCCCAGAGGCCAGCGGGTCCTGGGGTGCCCTGGGCCTACACACAGCCCTCAGGGCTGGCCTACAGGACAGGGGACAATTGGCTTCCCGAGGCCTGCCCCATCCGTACCACTAAGAGCCCCCTAGCGCCTGTGTCCCACAGCTGGGCAGAGTGCTGACCACGGTCGACAGCCCCCTGCCTCTGGGAGGCAGAGAGTTATTGAAGGCTCACGCAGATCGCACGGGCAGGAAATGTCGTAAAGAGAAAAGTAATCTTCTGACGGAAAAATAAATTATCAGCCGTGTTCCGAAGGAAAAGAAACATTCTCCAATAATTTCTCTCGCTGTTGGTATTGGCTGGCAGTGTGGGCCAGCCAAGCAAATGGTAATTTCCAAATTAGATTATACATTATGTCATATTAGTTTTATATTAGAAAAACAAACGGGATCAGAGGAGGAGTGCCAAGGCTGGCGGCCGCACCGGCCACGTGGCCGTGGCGTTCCCACTGCAGGATGTTGAAGGATTCCGGGAGAGGTGGCAGGGCACATGCTCTGGGCCAGCCTGGGGCTGAGGGCAGCTGGGGGGGGGGGGCTGAGGGCAGGGGCAGCTCCAGGCCGGGCCTCCGTGAGTGCAGGGGTTCAGCCAGCACGGAAGGCAGGCAGGGCCCTCGGCATGCGGTCTTCCCTTCCCTTCTTCTGGCATCGGGGTCCTCCCTGGAGGGGCTGGCCCAGAGTCAGGGCACCATGGCCAGCAGGTTGTCCCAGGAGTGGCAGGTGGAGTCCGGCGGGGGGGAGAGATCTGATGGGGCAGCCCCTTCTAGATGCCCTGGGGTGGTGGGAGCCCACGCCTGCCTTCCCAGCGTCCTCCACCAGCCTCCACTCGCTCAGTACCAGCAGGCTGTGTGGTGGATGAGGAGCTGGGGGGAGCAGGTGAGCAGCACTGTGGGGACCGAGGCTCCAGAGCCGGAAGTCTCCCCACCACACGGCGTGTGACGCGTTTGCTCTGTGCAGTGCCGCGGCTCAGCGGGGAGACACCTGTGATGGGTGGGACGCTGGGGGGCGGGGTCAGGAGGGGTCTCCCACCCCAGCGCCATCTGACCCTTGACCTCTAGAGCTGCCTTCTCTGCCAGACTGTTGCTCAGGCAGACACAGGAGCTGGGTTTGCCGGTGAAGGGCAGGGCTCTTGTTTGATTACCCCTGCAAGCCTCGTACGTGGCACAGAGCTAGCTACCGCTCGCGACAGTCACAGGAGAGACAAGAAATCACCACGGCTACAGCCAGAAAGGGCTCAGGAGCCCTCGGAGCCTGGCTAGGCCTCACAGATCCAGGTCCTTTTGGTGTCGACAAAGCTGCCAGGCATTGCTAATCAGTCACAGCACCCTGCTCCTGCCAGATCTTCCCAAGCAACCATGCCTAATCCACCACCGTTGGCACTGAAAGGAGTCCTGTTGGCCACTCTTGGTCTGGCCCACCCTGTAGTTGCACCAGAGACGCCTGGTAGCATAGGGAGAGGGAGGCAGTCTGATTTCACACAGTTGGTTAGTCACCGACAGGGTCAGCTCCAGAACCCACCAGCCAGAGCACACACCAGGGGTTAAGAGAGAAGGCTCAGAACAGCTTGATTAGCAGGTATCCGAGGGAGAGCAGCACGTGCCCAGCTCTGGCTGCTTGGACTGGACGGGAGAGGTAAACTGGAACCCCGGGACCAACGGGGGCACCAGTGCAGGCAGGAGGTCCCATCATCCCTGTCCTCAGTCTGTGTTCCCCAGAAGATCTGGGTTCCAGTTGTAGTTCTTTACATCTCTGAACCTCAATTTTCACATCTGTCAAATGGGGGCAGAACTCAGCCCAGATCCTGCCCAGATTCAGTGGTTCCTTGGTAGTGGTGGTGGGGTGGGGGCTGCCAGTGAGGCCCAGGGAAGCTGCAGTAATTCTCTTGGACCACCAGGGGGAGAGGGAGGCATTCAGCACGATTCCGGCTTCTCTTCTGTCTGACCCCCCTGCTGGCCTGGAGGGGTACTGCCGCTCCTGCCTCGCTTCCGGTTTCCTCCTGGGAGTCGGTCTCATCTGCGAACACCTGCAATCACTCACCATCTGCTCACCCAGCTTTCCCCCGGGGTCAGGCCCCTGGCTGAGTGCTAAGGACCCCGTCTCTGTCCTTGGAGGTGTTGCCAGTGTAGCGAGGGGGCAGAGGTGCACGGAGACCCCCGAGATGCAGCCTGTGCTGGAAGTAAGACTGACCTTCCTGGAGAAAGTGACCTGAATGCGAATCCTGCAGGAAGAGGCACCGGTCAGCAAGGAGGGGGTGCAGGCATCGCGGAGCGCCGAGGGAACAGCCCAGTAGAGGCCGGGTTGTGGGAGGTAGGGGGTCTCAGGTCCTGGGACCGGAGGGCAGGGCTGCAGGCTGGAGTGGGCAGGGACAGTGCCACAAGTTCCCCACCCACTCAGTTGATCTGTGAAAGGCTGTGAATGACATTCCCACTTCCTGGAGCATTTTCTCTCCTGGGCCCTGGCCTGAGTGTACCCGAAATGTTTATAATAAGAATTCATTTATTTGTTTCTAAATTCAGTTCTTTACTGTGTGGCTTCTGCCATAGCCCCCTGGGGAGAGCTGCACTGGAGGGAATCGGGCCAGGAAGCCGGCCTCAGGCCTGGGAATAGCATCGGGCACGCTGTGGTGCAGGGAGGTGAGATAACTGCGGGAGACAGGGGTGCCGCCAGGCTGCTCCACCCGGCCTGGGCCCCGTCTCTGGCTTCCCACATCTCCCTGGAGGCTCCAGACCCAGCAGCCTCACTCTGCCCAGAGCTCCTAGACCCCTGCATTGCCCCATCTATGTCAGACTGTGGGGGTGTTTGCAGGGCTGGGGTATCCTGGGCTGCATAGTGAATGGTGTTTGCGGGGCTGGGGTACCCTGGGCTGCATAGGGGAGGGTGTCTGCAGGGCTGGGGTACCCTGGGCTGCATAGGGGAGGGTGTTTGCAGGGCTGGGGTACCCTGGGCTGCATAGGGGAGGGTGTTTGCGGGGCTGGGGTACCCTGGGCTGCATAGGGGAGGGTGTTTGCAGGGCTGGGGTATCCTGGGCTGCATAGGGGAGGGTGTTTGCAGGGCTGGGGTATCCTGATCTGCATAGGGGAGAGTGTTTGCAGGGCTGGGGTATCCTGATCTGCATAGGGGAGGGTGTTTGCAGGGCTGGGGTATCCTGGGCTGCATAGGGGAGAGTGTTTGCAGGGCTGGGGTATCCTGATCTGCATAGGGGAGGGTGTCTGCAGGGCTGGGGTATCCTGGGCTGCATAGGGGAGAGTGTTTGCAGGGCTGGGGTATCCTGATCTGCATAGGGGAGGGTGTCTGCAGGGCTGGGGTATCCTGGGCTGCATAGGGGAGAGTGTTTGCAGGGCTGGGGTATCCTGATCTGCATAGGGGAGAGTGTTTGCAGGGCTGGGGTATCCTGGGCTGCATAGGGGAGGGTGTTTGCAGGGCTGGGGTATCCTGATCTGCATAGGGGAGAGTGTTTGCAGGGCTGGGGTATCCTGGGCTGCATAGGGGAGGGTGTTTGCAGGGCTGGGATACCCTGGGCTGCATAGGGGAGGGTGTCTGCAGGGCTGGGGTACCCTGGGCTGCATAGGGGAGGGTGTTTGCAGGGCTGGGGTACCCTGGGCTGCATAGGGGAGAGTGTTTGCAGGGCTGGGGTATCCTGATCTGCATAGGGGAGGGTGTCTGCAGGGCTGGGGTATCCTGGGCTGCATAGGGGAGAGTGTTTGCAGGGCTGGGGTATCCTGATCTGCATAGGGGAGGGTGTCTGCAGGGCTGGGGTATCCTGGGCTGCATAGGGGAGAGTGTTTGCAGGGCTGGGGTATCCTGATCTGCATAGGAGAGGGTGTCTGCAGGGCTGGGGTATCCTGGGCTGCATAGGGGAGGGTGTTTGCAGGGCTGGGGTATCCTGATCTGCATAGGGGAGGGTGTTTGCAGGGCTGGGGTATCCTGATCTGCATAGGGGAGAGTGTTTGCAGGGCTGGGGTATCCTGATCTGCATAGGGGAGAGTGTTTGCAGGGCTGGGGTATCCTGGGCTGCATAGGGGAGGGTGTCTGCAGGGCTGGGGTATCCTGGGCTGCATAGGGGAGGGTGTCTGCAGGGCTGGGGTATCCTGGGCTGCATAGGGGAGGGTGTCTGCAGGGCTGGGGTACCCTGGGCTGCATAGGGGAGGGTGTTTGCAGGGCTGGGGTATCCTGATCTGCATAGGGGAGGGTGTTTGCAGGGCTGGGGTACCTGGGCTGCATAGGGGAGGGTGTCTGCAGGGCTGGGGTACCCTGGGCTGCATAGGGGAGAGTGTTTGCAGGGCTGGGGTACCCTGGGCTGCATAGGGGAGGGTGTTTGCAGGGCTGGGGTACCCTGGGCTGCATAGGGGAGAGTGTTTGCAGGGCTGGGGTATCCTGATCTGCATAGGGGAGGGTGTCTGCAGGGCTGGGGTACCCTGGGCTGCATAGGGGAGGGTGTTTGCAGGGCTGGGATACCCTGGGCTGCATAGGGGAGGGTGTCTGCAGGGCTGGGGTACCCTGGGCTGCATAGGGGAGGGTGTTTGCAGGGCTGGGGTACCCTGGGCTGCATAGGGGAGAGTGTTTGCAGGGCTGGGGTACCCTGGGCTGCATAGGGGAGGGTGTTTGCAGGGCTGGGGTATCCTGGGCTGCATAGGGGAGGGTGTTTGCAGGGCTGGGGTACCCTGGGCTGCATAGGGGAGAGTGTTTGCAGGGCTGGGGTACCCTGGGCTGCATAGGGGAGGGTGTTTGCAGGGCTGGGGTACCCTGGGCTGCATAGGGGAGAGTGTTTGCAGGGCTGGGGTATCCTGGGCTGCTGCACATGGCACAGTTTGTGCAGGGGCTGCAGCGAGTGGGTAGAGGGGCAGCGGGGACAGAGACGTCCCTTGGGGCAGGAGCTTTGTGATGGAACTTCCCAGGACAGGGAGGAGGCCGTGTCTCAGCCAGGCCCTGGGGGAAGCAGGAGGAGCCATCCTGCCTGGCACAGTGACCACACGCCAGGAGCTCGGCCGTGTGGGCTCAGGAAAATGCCGCAGTGACCTCAGGCAAGAGAGCTGTTGCCCCCCGGGGTGCGGGTGGGTTTGATAGTAGTACTGTAAGCACAGAGAGGTCAAGTAATTTGCCCAAGGCAGCACAGCCAGCACGTGGTGTCACTGGCATTGTACGGGCCGACTCCTGTCACTTCGCTCTGGAGTGTGGCTCCCAGTGTTCCTGCTCCCCCTCTGTGAGCAGCAGGGAGCCATCACCCCTCCTGTCTCCCCCCGCTGCTCTGTCCGGAGCTCCATCTCCTGTGTCCACGTCCCCCCCACCCACGCAGGGCTGCATCAGCTGTGTCTTGCAACAGCGCCTCTGGCCCTTCCTCCCTTATCTGCCCATCATCGATCACCTGTCGGCCAGCCTCCATCTCTCCCTCCATAACCAGGTCCAGAGAGTTCCGGGCCGAGCGCCGACCTGGGCTCCGAGGACAGGGGCAGGGCTCGTGTGTCCAGAAGGCCTCTCGCATTTGACCTGTTTCTCGGGAAGAGTCTTCCAGATCGGGTGTGACTTGGGTTGAGGCTGGGGGAATGCGCTGGGTGCCGAGAGGGAGTGATGAGCAGCTGCTGTCGGAGGGGGAGGACTGAGCTGGTGGAGCCCCTGAGGGGCCCTGCGGAGACACGAGAACTGGAGAGGACTCGGGACATTCCAGGGCCCCGCTGCTGGCCGCAGCAGCCCGCGTGCACAGCGGCTCGGGAAGGGGATGCGGGCCACGGGCCCTGCTGGGGGGGGGGGTAGTGCTGGGCGTGGCAGGCCCCAGGCAGGGCCTTTTTGGTAAGAGACGTGTCTGTTTCCACCGCGTCACGGTTTTGCCTGGGACAGTGGCCCTGCTCCGTGGGACTTCATTATGCGGGTTGCTGTGAAGTACTCAGAGCAGGGGCTGAAGCGCGCGCCAGCTCCCAGTGTCATGTTCACTGGCACAGGGCTGGGCCCTCTGCAGACCCAGTCAGCTGCAGTGGGGGGTGGGCTGGGGCTGCAGAGTCCGCTGACGGGCAAGGCTGTGACGGGTGATCAGGAGCAGTAACACCGTGTACCCATGAGCCGCCCTTCCCACCAGTGCAGCATGGGCCGGTGTGCATTCTCTCGCTTTAAGAATCTGTAGAGGGGCCAGCGCTGTGGTGCAGCGGGTAAGGCCACCGCCTGCAGTGCCTGCATCCCATGTGGGCACCGGTTCAAGTCCCGGCTGCTCCTCTTCCGATCCTGCTCTCTGCTGTGGCCTGGGAAAGCAGTGGAAGATGGCCCAGGTTCTTGGGCCCCTGCACTTGCGTGGGAAACCTAGAAGAAGCTCCTGGCTCCTGGCTTTGGTCTGGCCCAGCTCTGGCCATTGTGGCCATCTGGGGAGTGAACCAGCAGATGGAAGATCTCTCTCCCTCTCTCTCTCTCTCTCTCTCTCTCTCTCTCTTTCTGCCTCTCAAATAAATAAATAAATCTTAAAAAAAAAATGCAGAGCAGCCTCTGGGGAAAAGTGATGCCCGGCTGGACTCGAAGGCGTGGCTCGGGCTGTGGGGTGCAGAGGAGGGGCAGACAGGAGGGGGCTGCTCGGGAAGACCCTTCTTTCCATCTCTTGGCCAGCAAACTCTTCCAGGGTGAGATTCTAATAATACCACCTCCTCTGAGAAGCCCTCCAGGGAGCACCCTCCCAGCCCAGCTTGGTGCTCCTCCTCGGTTTCCCAGCTCTTAGCCTTTTTTTTTTTTTTTTGACAGGCAGAGTGGACAGTGAGAGAGAGAGACAGAGAGAAAGGTCTTCCTTTGCTGTTGGTTCACCCTCCAATGGCCTCCGCGGCCGGCACGCTGTGGCTGGCGCATCACGCTGATCCGAAGCCAGGAGCCAGGTGCTTCTCCTGGTCTCCCATGCGGGTGCAGGGCCCAAGCACTTGGGCCATCCTCCACTGCCTTCCTGGCCACAGCAGAGAGCTGGCCTGGAAGAGGGGCAACCAGGACAGAATCCGGCACCCCGACCGGGACTAGAACCTGGTGTGTCAGCGCCGCAGGCCGAGGATTAGCCTAGTGAGCCGCGGCGACAGCATGCTTCTTAGCTTTTTTGCTTTCACACCGCGTAGACTGTGTGTGATGCCTGTTTATGTGTCCCAGTGCCCTGGGAGCAGTGGTGCGCCTGGAGTGGTATCCAGCGGGTGGCTTCATCTCGGACGTTACCCTCACAGGGGTCAGCAGATGCTCTGTGACGAGAGAGCCGCTGCCCTGGACTGTGGGCCACAGGAGGGCCGGGCCATGCCTCACTCACTTTCCGTGGGGTCTGGGTGTCCACAGGAAGTGGCCGATAGGGGCGTGAGCGAGTGGACTTTGGAGGCTGGCGTAGAGCATGACTGCATGTACATGTGGCCGAGTTCGAGTCGCCTGCTGCGTCTCGCCTGTACTGCCTCCCAGGACCCCATCCTTGCCCAGGTCCTGGCTCTGTGCTCATGGCCCCAGGGGAGCCGTGTGGCAGGGGCGGAGCAGAGAAGGTCTGCAAGCCTGTGGGCCTTTGCCCTGCAAATCTCTGAGTTTCTAGAGCCGAGACTGTTTGCAGAGGAAGTCCTGGGGACAAGAAGGATTGACAAGTGTCTCCCTCTCTCTCTCTTTTTAAAATGATTTTTATTTATTTATTTGAGAGGCAGAGCTGCAGTCAGAGGGAGAGATACAGAGAGAGGTCTTCCATCCGCTGATTTACTCCCCAAATGGCCACAATGGCCAGAGCTGGGCCAGATCAAAGCCAGGAGCTGGGAGGTTCCTCTTGGTCTCCCAGGTGGGTGCAGGGGCCCAAGCACTTGGCCCATCCTCCTCTGCTTTCCCAGGTGCATTAGCAGGGAGCTGGATCGGAACAGGAGCAGCCTGTTCCATATGGGATCCCATATGGGATGCTGGCTCTGTGGGTGGAAGCTTAACCTACTATGCCACAGGACTAGCCCTGACAGGTGTCTTGAATATAGTGAGGGGAGGGGTGGGCAGGTCCTGGCTGCTGTGTCCCAAGCGGCATTGTTGGGGAGGTGACAAGAGCCTGAGCAGGCAGGGCTGTGGGGTGCATCCAGGGGACAGTGCTGCCCCCTATGAGGGGCTGGGGGCTCAGGTACAATCAGTGGGCCAGTGCTCAGGGACTGAGTCCCGTCCCTTGTCTTGGCCCTGAATCTTGACATCACGGGAGATTTCAGAGATGTGGAAACTTGGGGTATAAAATTAAGCGATGGGGAGCAAAGAAAAGGAGGTTTCTAGCAGCCCGCTGCTTCCACGCGAGCTGGGGGGGGCCCTGCCTCTCGTGCACAGTTGGGAGCAGAGGTGGCGGATGTGTTGTGTGGAGGGCCACGGAGTGCATGCTCCCAGCTCTGCAGGCCGTGTGCTCTCTGTGGCTGTTGAACTCTGCTGCTGTAGCCCAAACGCAGCCATAGGCAGGCTGTGAACAGGAGTGAGTGTGGCTGTGTTCCAATAAAACTTTATTTATGGAGACAGACATTTAAGCTTGGCAAATTTCCATTGTTCTATGTCTCAAAATCTCCTTCTCATGACTTCCAGCCCCCAAACATGAAACAAGGTCGAAGCAGTCTTAGCTTGCAGAGGGTGGTGGGAGAGTTTGCTGCCCCTGTCCAGAGGCCAGAGGCCGGAGCGGAGGAGCTGGGGTCAGCCAGGCGGGAGGGCAAGTGCACCCCAGCAGGGGTGGGGGCAGCAAGAAGAGCCTTCTGCCGCGAGGACGCCCCTCCTCTTTCCCTCCACACCCCTACCGGGCCCTGGCGCCATCGGGAGCCGCCCAAGGTGCAGGCCTGCGGGAAGCTGGACCCTCTGCGGGAGGGTGGCCGGGCAGCTGGACTCGGCGAGGTGGGCGGCCGGCCGTGTTCAGTCTCCGGGAAATGAGTGTGGACACAGCGCGGGCCCAGCGGGGCTGCCCACCCTGGTCTGCCCGGATCAGGTTCCCGGCGGCGGCGTCTGAGCGCTGTAAACACAGCGGCTGGACAGGCCACCTCGCTCCAGCTCTGTTGAAGGCGGCCCTGCCTGGGAGGAAGGCAGGATTGGGGCTGACAATTTGACATAAACCACGGGGCAGTGTCCGGCGGCTGGAGAAGTCCCCACGCTCGCTCGAGTGGCAGCTGCTGCCAATTAGTTCCCCCCGGGGAGCCAGGGGTCTGTGGAGTGGGAGCCCCCGAGCCCCCCCACCCCAAGCCTACCTCTTGTGACGTGGATGGAGAAACAGAGGCCCAGAAACAGGCACTCAATAGTTGCCAGACTGAGGCCTCCCGGGGGCGCTGGGGAGGGAAGACCCTTGGGTGGCTGCTGGGACCGACTCCCCTCAGCCTTCACCTGCCCCGGGGAGAGGGTTCCTGGGGGTGGGAGTCACTCCCAGGGAAACCGCTCCCCGGGGCACTTGTCGGTGAGCGACACAGGGCTCACAGCCCATGAGCACCTCCTGGGAGCCCGGCTCTCGTGCCTCCTGCAGCTGGGACCCATCCAGGCGAGGAGTGGGCACGAGCACGCAGGACACACGTGCAGGCACCCCAGCACCCGTGTCTGTGCAGGTGTGCTCTGGTCAGACACACACATGGGTGCACCTGCTCTCCTGTGCACTCTCACGCGTCTCCCCGGGGGGCCTGGCATGGAGGGGCCTCTCGGGGGGTGGGGTGGGGTGGGGCGGGGTGGGCATCAGCTTCTCACCTGCCTGACACGCTTCAAGATTCTGCTCTGGAGAGGGGCCCGGGGCAGAGGGCTCTGTGAAAGGAAAAATACACGGTTTGGAGAGTTCTCGTGCGTTCTGAGCTCTTTTCCAAAGATGCCCGGGCAAGCCGCAGTGGGGCCGGCCCGTGCCCAGCCTCACACTGGCCCTGCTGCCGCGGAGCAGGCCTCTTGCCTACCCCCCACCCAGCCCGGCTTACTCAGTGATTCCCCACCTTGGAGGGTCCTGCTGGAGACGCTGTGCACGCGCCACTCCTGCCCCCCAGACCCCCGCCTCCCCAGCCCCAGCCCCACCCCCGCGCAGGTCAACAGGGACAACAGCTGGCGCGGCTTGCTGATGGCCTGGCACTGTCCCGAGTGCCTAACACACATTGTTTCATTTTCACAACAAGCCTGCGTGTCCTCAACTCACTGCGTCTGTCACAGCCGAGGAGACACAGAGAGGGGAAGCAGCTGGCCCCCAGCCACGCCGCCAGGAAGTGCTGGGGCCAGGACTCACAGCCGGGCTGCCTGGCTCCGGAGTCACCCTCGTGTCTGCTCACCCTGCCGCCTCTCGGGTCGCGGGGCAGGTTGGCCCCCAGGGGCACCAGGACCTCTGCCACTGGGGAGGGCTGTGCCTCTTGCGGGCCCACTGTGTGCCAGGCCCTGTGCCACGAGGGCCCCTTGGTTTGCTGCCAGCGCACGAGCTCCGTCTGTCCCACACGGTTCTTCCTCCGGCCCATGCCTCACCTGGCTTGGACCGGTGCACTCTTGGGGTGTGGGGCTCCACGTGACTGACTCCCCCGGTGCAGCCAGGGCTGGGCTTGTGGTCATCTGAGGTGGAATGTGTAAAGGGGGATACAGCCCCCGAGCCCGTTCCTGCCTCGGGCCCCTTGTTCCCCTCGCGTGCACGTCCCACGCATGGTTTAAACTTCCGCCTCCTCTATTGTGTTTATGGTGTCTGCTCTCCAGCACCCCCTCCCAGGCTTCAAAGCCCTCGGTTGCTGCCACTGCCTCTTCTGGGAAGCCCTCCTGGGGCACACAGCCCGTATCAGCACCCTCCCTGCTGGGCGCCTGTTGCGCTGTGCTCCTGTCTCCATGGAACCCTGCAGCCTGCCTTGGGTGAGCTGCCGCTGATTCTGAGAGGGTTTACCTGGTGCTGCCCGTGGGCC
The DNA here is from genome assembly GCF_964237555.1 of Oryctolagus cuniculus. NCBI lineage: Eukaryota > Metazoa > Chordata > Mammalia > Lagomorpha > Leporidae > Oryctolagus > Oryctolagus cuniculus. The sequence goes on along the minus strand of NC_091438.1, from coordinate 125,309,625 downwards.
AGGCCCTGGCCCTACAGCCGCCGGCCCGGCACACGAGTCCTGCATCGCTACAGGACGCCCAGGTACTCTGCCCACTGGAATTCGGGTTTCTTCCGCCCCTCAATGAAGTTAAGTTTGTCAACGCCTTTTCCAGTGCCTGACAAATGGCGCACAGTAGGTGCTTTGTGCGGGTTGAAAGGATGGACTTTGCAATCTTGGTCTGGAATGTTTTGTAAAGTGATGCTTCACATTTATTTTATTTATTTATTTATTTATTTATTTTTGGACAGGCAGAGTGGACAGTGAGAGAGAGAGAGAGAGAGAGAAAGGTCTTCCTTTTGCCGTTGGCTCACCCTCCAATGGCCGCTGTGGCCAGCACGCTGCGGCCGGCGCACTGTGCTGATCTGAAGCCAGGAGCCAGGTTCTTCTCCTGGTCTCCCATGGGGTGCAGGGCCCAAGCACTTGGGCCATCCTCCACTGCACTCCCTGGCCACAGCAGAGAGCTGGACTGGAAGAGGAGCGACCGGGACAGAATCCGGCACCCCGACGGGGACTAGAACCCGGTGTGCTGGCACCGCAGGCGGAGGATTAGCCTAGTGAGCCGTGGCACTGGCCAGATGCTTCACATTTAATTAAACATCAAGTGACTAATTTGAAAAATTAATCTCACATACTATCCCGGCTCAATGTGGCCTGGCAAGAGTGGTTTTCTCAGGGCCAGGTGCAGGCCTGGGACCGGGGACGGGCTGGTGGCCAGGGCAGAGGGGGGCACGTTTTAGTCTCTGCTCCGCCTGTTGCTGCCGCCTGCCATCCACAGGGTGGAGAAGCCGATGAACAAGGGCCTCCCTGTCTTCCTCTCTTTTCCCCTTCTCTAAAAATAAGCTGGAATCGTCCCCTCAGCTGCCCCCAATTTTCTCCTGCTTGACCCCGACGACCCCAGGCCCTCAGATGAAGCCACATGTGTGCCCACTGCTGGACAGATGGGCTGACCCCACGGTGCAGATGGTGGGAGCCAGGAGCCCGCCCTGGCCTCTGCCCTGGCCCAGCCAGCCCCTCCAGCCATGCCCTGCATGGGAACAAAGCGCCGAGCCAGCCCTGCCTGTGCGTGGAGTGGGGAAGAATTTGTTGCTAACAGGAAGTTCCCCCAGGTTTTATGAGCTGTCATGATAACAACAATCGTCGCCCGCATCTGGATGCACTAAGCACTTCCACATCTGCAGGAGGGCCTTGAGCCTGGGATGGTGGTTGATAGAGTGAAGAGATGAGGAAACCAGAGAGGTTAATGGACTTCCTTAAGGTTGCACAGCTTGCAAAGAGCAGGGCCAGGATTTGAACCCAGGTCCCTCAGAGGTAGAATTCTGATGTCGGGACCAGACAGTGGGCTTGTGACCCAGTTCCCAAGGATCTTGGGCGAGAGTGTACTGAGGGCCGAGTTTGCTCCCCCAACCTGTCGGGGGTGGGGAGGAATTACTGAGGTGATTTGGAGAAGGAGCAGGGGTGCGAGGGGCGGAGGTTTGGGGCTGCTTGTGGGGCTGCCACGGCAGCGGTTTGCTTTTGTGGCACAGTTCATGACAGCTGGTGTCCGGTGCCTCCTTTCTGATGAATTCGATGCAGCACCTGCTCTGTGCCACGCCCAGGGGCCCAGGGGTGAACAAGACACGCGGGTGCTGCCCTCGCGGGCTTTGAGAGCTCGTGGGAGATGGACACGCGAGCAGCAGGCGTGGTGCTGAGAGAGGGACCCCTCTAGCCACAACGGTTAGCTTCTCACCGTGCTTACGGCTCGCGGAGGACGGAAGTCTGGTCACTTCCATATTCAGCTGAAAATGGGCCCGCGGCTTCCTGGTTGCTGTAGCGTCACGTCCGCCCCTCCTGGCCTGGCCTCCAGCACCATGGTGACGTGGCAAAGCCCAGCTCTGCCTGCCGGCTCCCTGTCGCTCTGTGCCTGGCCCTGTGCCCCAGCACCGCAAACCGCTAGGGGATCCTCCCACGGGGTGGGCGGAGAGGGGTTTTGTACCTTGGCGGCGGCGTCTGCTGGGCCTTTGCCTGGATGGCTCCTTGCCAATGCCCCGCTGTCTCCTGCTTCCCTTACTCTGTAAAACGCAGCTCAGAGGGTGCCGCCTCCCCAAGCGTGGTGGGCGCTGGGAGGGAGGGACTTTCCTCTTCTTGGAAGATCAGGCTAGGGAGATGAATCATTACCCTCTCTGGGCCTCAGTTTCCCATTCTGTAAAGTGGGCTCAAGAAGAAGACTCAACTATAGGAAGATAAAACCTTGTTAGAGGGAGGCACAGAGACCCGTGGGAGCGAGAGGAGCACAGCGCAGCCCTGGAGGACCCACGGCGAGGATGGCCTCCGTGGCAGTCACGCCTGGCGGTGCTGCTGGCGGGCCAGGTGCTGTGCTAAGCCCTTGGCACAGGTGAGGTCATTGAGTCTTTGCTCGAGTATTTGTTGTATTCCTGGTTTACACATCAGGGAATTGAGGCACAGGGAGATTAGGTGACTTGAGCAAGGCCATACCACTAAGGCCCAGGCTCCAGGCTCCAGGCTCCAGTGCCCTCGCTCTAACCTCCTTGCTGTTACAGCCAGGGAAGGACAGTGCGGGTGGAGGCAGAGCCTTCGCACTCTGGGACATCTGCTGCTGTCTGTATTTATTTTAAGAAGCATTTATTTGAGAGGCAGAGGGACAGAGGGAGGGAATGCCCACCCGCAGGTTCGCTCTCCAAGCACCTGCAGCGGTTGAGGTTGGGTAGGGCTGAAATCTGGAGCCAGGAACTCCATCCAGGTCTCCCAGCACCTGAGCCATCTGCACTGCCTCCCAGGGCCTGCATCAGCAGGAAGCTGGAGCCAGAGCAAGGTGCTCGGGTGTGGGGAGCTGCCCCTTGCCCTGTATTTGACACAGCGAAGGCAGGGGAGTGCCTGCCTCCCTCCAAGCAGCTCATGAGCTGGGAACTGCCCTCGGGGTCCACACAGGTGGGGACCAGCAGTGCCTCTCACCCCAGGGCAGGGGCCCTGGGGGCTAGAACAGCCTTCTGGTGAGGACAGCCCCTCAAAGGTACAGATGGAGGACCCACGACCCAGCGAGACAGCAGGCAGCTGGGCCGGCCTCCTGGCTGGAGCTGGAAGCTGAGATTCTTCACTCCAAGGGCAGAACCTCTCCAGGTGATGGCCCCGTATCCCCTGCGTGCCCTGTGGTGAGAACTGCATGGAACACCTGTTAAACGTCCTGCCCCAGGCCTGCCGCTGCCCTGCTGCCTACGTGGCGCTCTGCCAGGTCACGAGTGGGTGTGTGCGGAGTAGCAGGGGTGGGGTGAGCTTGCCTGCTGCTGCTGAGGGGGGCAGCTGGGCACGGGCAGCATCTGCTCTGTCTGCCCTCACCTCCTCCCCGGAGTCGGAGCCCAGTGCCAGGGCCGCCCCTTCACCGTGCCCTTGCTGGTGTGGGGTCCACGGGTCGTCCTGACCCAGCCCACGGGTTTGTCTCTGCTTGGAAGCCAGGGCATGCCAGGCACTTGGGGAGGAGCCCTGAGAAACGCCTCTCAGGAGGAGCCTTGCTGCCTCCCGAAGCGCTTTCCCTGCCTGTGGTCTGAGCCGGTGTGTATACAGAGAGAAAGCAGCCGAGACAAGGGAGACGCCTGCCTGAGACCAGGGCCCAAACCTGGGCCGCCGCGCCTCCCCGGCCGCCTGCCCTTGCTTTGCCCCTTATTCCTGTCCTGCGGTACATGTTTATGCAGAGGACGAGGGGAACAGGAGAGCGGAGCCGTCAGGCGCTAGGGAAGATTTCTGGATGGGAGTCAGGAGCCTGGAGCCCCTGGATTTGGTCTGCATTGGCTTCATGGCCCTTAAGCAGGTCTCTCTCCCTCTCTCAGCCTTATGTGTTTGTAGGAATGACTCAGGAAGGTGGCTTCACTTCCTCTTTTTTACTTGGAGGAATTGTTGTAAGGCTCAGTTCAGTAACAGCCCCTCATCTCCACCTACCCTCCATCCCTCCTCTACCCAGCCTGCCCACCTGCCTGCCTGCCTTCCATCCACATCCAGCATCATTCCTCCCATTCACCCTCTTCCCCCTCCATTCCTCCCTCCTCCATCCAGCCACCCACCCACCCATCTGTCCCTGCACCCTGCTATCCATCCCTCCATGCATTCATCCATCCCGCCATCTCCCCATCCTCCCTCTCCCTCCCACCTTCCATCCATCCATCCATCCATCCATTTATGTGCTCATCCATATGCCCACCCACCCATCTGTCCATCCACCTGTCAATCATCCATCCAGTCTCCCTTCCTCATCCCTCCCACCCCTTTAGCTTCTCACTCATCCACTCACTCATATGCTCATCCATCCACCCATCCCCTGGGTACGGCTCTGTTTGCTGCACAACAAGAAAGGCTGTATATTTAGGGCTGACAACTGCCGTCTCCTTCAGGCGGTCTGCAGCCTTCCTGGACAGCCCATCCTTGTTTCTTCTCGGACAGTGTCTGTGCCTCAGGGTCACACTCACCAGCTGCCTTTTGTCACCATGAGTCCTTGACCAGATCAGAGCTCCTGGAGGGCCAGTGCTGGGGCCAGGGCTGACTTAGCATCATCTGGCCCTCGGTCCCTGGCAAGCATGCAGAATGCGCTCTGAGTTCCCAGCTGTTGAGCACGTCCCAACCCTGAGCCTAGCTCTGCCCTAGCTTTCCAGGGTGCTGTGGAGTCTGGGGTGTGCAGGGCCAGCAGGTGCTGCTCTGGCCTTGTCTCTTTGGAACCGTAGCCCAGTGCCCTTTAGAGAGACGCATCCTCACTCCCTCACTTCTGCGGTCCTGAGAGGTTGAGTTCAAATCACAATCTCCCGATGTTGGTGAGAGGCTGGCAACAGAAGTGGAGACTTCTTGTCCTGCTTAGCAGTGCACAGTCTCACCCCCAGGGAGCAGGGCACGGCACCTCTCTGGGGCGTGGACTCCTCTGTCTTCCCATCCCTGACCTGGCCAGCCGGCGCAGGCAGCCCTGCCGAGCCACACCCCGGACTGGAAGCAGAGGGCTTGTTGCTGCTATGTCACCGGGCTGGTTCCAGGCAGCTGTGGCCTCCCAGGTGCCACCTGAGTGACAAATTAGGGCCTCTGCCGGTGCCTGCAGTGGTAGCTGTGAGCCCGCCCCCAGCCTCTCTGCTCCCAGGGGCCACCCCACAGGGACGTGCAGTTGATGGGCAGCTGTAAACCGCCCTCAGCAGAGGTGATCTGGCCCCTCCCTCTCCACCCCCCTCACCAGTCTCCTAGTTCTCAGCCACCTTGGAAGAATTAGGGGGCGGCTGGCGCAGGGAGGTGGCTGGCTCCCATGTGGGGACAGTGCGTAAGTCCTACCACATTGGCGTTTTGTGTATGTGTGCATGTGCGCGCGCACCCACGTGCAGGCTGTGGGAGGTGGGCCCAGGCTGGGCTGCACCAAGCAGGGGCTCTGCGGGCAGGGGCTGCCCCGAAGTCCTTGTGCTCAGCTCTCCTGGCCACGCCTCCCTCTCCTCATGGGGCTTCTGTGGTTGCTAGGAGCTGACAGCCTGGCGTGTAGAACGTCACTGAGGAAGCGCCTGGTGTCTGCTCTCCAGCCTCCGCCATGCTGTGTAGCTGGCGTTCTTGGCCGCGTGGTACACTGAGAGATGTAGGACCCCCCCGGGGTTGGGGGGGCAGGCAGGGCCCGTGCGAGAGTTGCACAGCTAGAAGGTGGCAGAGCCGGTGTGGAAACCAGGCCCCCACCTTACAGAGCACCTGCTCTGTGCCTCCCTAGAAATTCAGCGTTCTCCATGTCTCAAGCACCTGCTGTATACCTGCCCCCAGGGGCCTACGGAATGGGGGCTGTGGTCCCTGCCCTTAAGGAACTGGGGGACCAAGGTTGAGGGGGACAGACAGTGCCAGGTGGCGGGGGTCTCCTGTGCCTGTGGTTTGGACAGCCCAGGCTGCAGGAGGTGGGCCTGGCCGGAACACCCAGGAACTGAAACTGCAGGGAGCAGATGACAGACAAGCATCCTAGCGACAGTGCCAGGGGCAAGGGGGCGCGTAGATGTCGCTGCCCCTGCAAACTCCAAGAACAAACTGGCACCTCCCTCCCCTGTTGTGGGACTTCACCAATGCCTCTACTCCTCTCCACATCGTTAGAGTATTTTTTTTAAAAAAGATTTATTTTATTTATTTGAAAGGCAAAGATATATATATAGAGAGAAGTGGCGGGGAGAGAATCGCCCATTTGCTGGTACACTCCCTAAATGGCTGCGATGGCCAGGGCTGGGCCAGGCTGAAACTGTAACCAGGAGCTTTGTCTGGGTCTCCCACGTGGGTTCAGGGGCCCAAGCACTTGGCTCATCTTCTGTTGTTCTCCCAGGTGCATTAGTGGGGAGCTGGGTCAGAAGTGGATCAGCCAGGACTCGAACCAGTGCCCACATGGGATGCGGGTAGTGGCTTTACCTGCTCTGCCCGCCCCATTAAGAAGAAATTTTAACTAAAAATGTCAAGGGGCCCAGCCCCTCACTGTGTCCTGTGTGGGGCCTTTGGCGAGCAGGCCGTCACAGGAGCAGGGACAGGTTTGCCCACATTTCAGACATGCGGATGGACGTGGGGGTCGCTCCTGGTGCAGTCTCAGGGCTGCAGGGGGCAGGGCACAGGTCCCACACTGGCTGCACATGCAGCTGCTACAGCCTTGCACAGGGCTGTTCCTGGGGCGACAGGAGGAACAGGAGCCACCACAGGAGCCATCAGGCAGACTTGGGGGGGCGTCAGGGCACGCCCAGCCCTCTCTTTGGCCCTGTCCGCTTCTTCATTCCCCTCTTCCACTGGCCTCTGGGGTTTCTTGGGAGGTATGGAAGGGTTTGAGGGATGCTGAGTTTGGCCTCAATGAGGCAGAGCCTCTGGGGTGTGGCCCCCCAGGGCAGGGCAGGGCGAGACCGTTCCAGTCTGGGTGGAGTGTGCGTCCTCTGGCGGTGCCGTGGGCGCCCTGAGCACACACCAAGCACAGGGCCAGGACTGGTGACACATGGGTTCCATTAGCAGGTCTGTGTGGGGGGCCCTGGGTGGGAACAGCTGATCAGCCTAAAAATAGCAGAGCCCAGGATTCTAGAGGATATGGGGGTGCCCTGTTCTGAATTTGGAAAATGGCCCACGGTGTTCTCCATTGCTGGGACCCTAAGTGGGAGGCTTTTCTGTGACGTGGCAGCAGCCCTGGGGTGGCCTCCCCCAGCTGGGTGAGCTGGGCAGAGAAGGCCCTACTTTCCTGGGGCCCCTGCCGCCGCCTCCTGCCCTGGCCATCTGGCTCAGTGTTGGGGTGCCTGGGGCACACGTAAGCTGTGAGGTGCTGCAGACGTGCCTGTTGGCACTGGGCAAGCCGTGGCTGCCCAGAGAGCAGAGCTCGTGGCGGCTGGGTTTCTGGAACAGCCTGAGCTAGTTGTCCACGAAGGGCTGCAGGTTCCATTGTCTTCCTGTACCTCCCTGTCGGTTCTTCTAGACCCTCTCTGTGGCCTCTGCATAGAAAAGGCTTCCTCTGAGCTAAGAGCAAAACCGTCCAGCTGTGGAGTGGGCTGCGCTAATAGTGAGCTCCTCATCACTGGAGGCATTCAAGACAAACCCCGACAAAGTGTGGCAGGGAAATCACTTCTTTCTCTCTCTCTCTCTCTTTTTTTAAAAGATTTTATTTATTTATTTATTTGAGAGGCAGAGTTATAGACAGAGAAGGAGAGACAGAGAGAGAGGTCTTCCATCTGCTGGTTCACTCCCCAGATGACAGCAATGGCTGGAGCTACACCGATCCAAAGCCAGGAGCTGGGAGTCTCTTCTGGGTCTCCCACATGGGTGCAGGAGCCCAAAGACTTGGGCCATCTTCTACTGTTTTCCCAGGCCACAGCAGAGAGCTGGATCCTAAGTGGAGCAGCCAGGTCTCGAAACAGTGCCCATATGGGATGCTGGTGCTGCAGGCAGAGGCTTAGCCCATTATGCCACAGTGCCGGCCCCAAATCATCTCTACTTAGACTCCATGTGGGTGAGCTTCCTCTGACCCTCAGAGTCCAGCCACGTGTCCATGGGGCTGCCTTCCACCTTCTGCACAGCACCGAGGCAGATCCACACCCCCATAGCCCTGCACCCTCACGGCCCCCTAGTGCCCCTGGGACTACCCTCACTGCACCAGGCCTGCCTCGGCGTCCCCACCTGCAAAAGGGAGATACAACACCTGGCTCTCTGGCTTTGCCGAGCTGGGTAGGGGCCAGAGGACATCAACTCGAGGCACCTCAGGAACCACAGATTCCCCTTCTGCAACCTTCCTGGAGAGGTCCTGTCCACAGCCACGATGGCTGAGCCACTGTGAGTTGAGTTTCTCATGTCCACTCCTGTGTGCAGAGCACCCTGGAACACGGGAAGGGCTCTGTTGTGATGGCGATGCTGAGTGTGAGTGCGGCCATGTGTTGGCTGTGTGGCCTGGGGCAGGTTAAGCCCCTGCTCTGGGCTACAGTTCTCCCACCGGTACACTCTGACATCTGCCTTGTGTGAGCTCCCAGACACCGGACTCCTGGGAATGAATGAGGCACTGGGCAACACAGGGGCAGGTGGGAAACACCCTGGCCCCGGGCGTGGCAGGCAGGGGGGCTGGGAGTCAGCAGGGCTTCGTTGGGGGACTAGGAGCACCATGGGGTCCCTGTGGCAGCTTCTTCCTCATCCTGCAAGTCTGAGCTCAAGCGGGCGTCTCTGGAAGTCCTCGCTGCTTCCTCCTCCCAGGCCCCCCTGCGCTCTGGGCCACTTGCTGATGGAGAAGCCCCTGGAGAGGGTGGGAGACAAGCAGACTGAGTCTTCCAGGCTGTCTGACCTCGGGCACCACTCTGGAACCTTGGTTTTCTCATCTGAGACGTGTCAGCCTCAGGAGTGTGCAGTGAGCCGGTGCCACAGCTCACTAGGCCAATCTTCCACCTGCGACGCCAGCACCCCGGGTTCTAGTCCCAGTCTGGGTGCCGGATTCTGTCCCGGTTGCCCCTCTTCCAGGCCAGCTCTCTGCTGTGGCCCAGGAGTGCAGTGGAGGATGGCCCAAGTGCCTGGGCCCTGCACCCGCATGGGAGACCAGGGGGAGCACTTGGCTCCTGGCTTCGGATCAGCGCGGTGCACCGTGGCGGCCGCAGCGCGCTGGCTGGAGCGGCCATTGGGGGGTGAACCAATGGAAAAAAGAAGACCTTTCTCTCTGTCTCTCTCTCTCACTGTCCACTCTGCCTGTCAAAAAAAAATAAATAAATAAAGTGTGCAGTGAACATGAAGGGCCTTGGTGCCGAGAACACGTGCGGCGGACGGCAGCCCTGGTGGTGATGGTGCTGGCATTGATGGCAACCATTCATTCACTCACTCGCTCGTTCATTCATTCACTGCAACACTCCCAGTGCCTCTCCTCCCCCAGCCCCTGCTGTGCACTATGGATACAGCAAGGCTTCAAGCACTCCTGACTCCTGGGAGCTCAGAATCCAGGAGATCAACCTGCAGATCCACAATTCCAACCCAAGAGAGTGCCAGTGATGGGCGCCCTAGCAGATGCAGAGGACGCACAGGAGCAGTCAGGGAAGGCTTCACGAAGGAGGAGGCTTTTGCATTGCAAGTCAAAGGGAGGGTAGGTAGTCTTGGGTCAGGTGATCAGTCTTGGTCAGGTTAGCATTCGTCACACCCAGAGGTAGGATAGACAAGGAAGACCTGTGGGCTGGCTGGGGACACTGCAGCACACAGCAGCATGCCTGCCCCAAGACCCCGGCAGGGTGTCGGGACCACTGCTCACCCACGGGGCCACCTAGAGGCCCGGGCAGGATGGTACAGGAGGGTTGAGTTTTAATGGCAATGAAGAAGATGGTGTTAAAGAGGTGGTTTGATGTTGCCCACGGCACTGGCCAGGCCCTAACGCCCGAGGGGTGCTGCTTGCCAAGACCTGCCTGGGTTTGGGGTGCACGGGCACTGGAGAGTGGAGTGCTCAGTGCTCTTGTAAGCAGGGCAGAGCTCAGTGATGGAGAGTGTGGGTCCTGGCCCAGCGCCGGGGTGGGGTGGGAGGGTTGCTGAGCCCCCCGCCCCGGGCTCTGCGCCTCTCCCAGTCCCCTGTACCTAGTGCAGGGTGGCCCTGGCGCGGTGTTCAGATCCCCTCATGGCGATAGGGAGGGAGAGACGGGGTCACACGGCGAGACAGGGTGGCCTGTGCCAGCACCCCCCAGCCTTCTCTGAGCCACCCACCGAGCCAGGCCCCTGCTGCTGAGCCCCGCCCCGCCGTCCTCACAGGGGCGAGCTGCCTGGCCGGGCTGGCAGCCGCCTCTGCCGCTCCCCCCAGGTCTGCCGCGGACTCCTTGGAGCTTCCTTGTTTGCTTGACGGAAGGCATCTGGGGCCGCCCGGGCGGGAAATACAATCCGCCGATAATGATCTAATATTTATACAACGCCTTTCTACCAGATGCATCCCAACAAAGTTTACAAGCTGTCCCCGCGGACATGTCTTCCAGACCCGCGCCCGCCCTCCGCCCCGCTGCCCCCGGGGCCGGGCCCGGATGCCAGCAGCGGGCTCAGCAGACACCTGAGTGCCGGGAGCGTCTGCTGTCACTGCGGGGCCGGCATCCCCTGCTCCCCGCCACTGGACGCTGCCCGGCGCCCGGGGGAGGGGCAGGGCCGCACCCATGGCACCCAGCGCCCGTGGGCGGGACACGGGAGGGCCCGGCTGGCCGGGCACAAGCCTTCCTCCCAGTCACTTCCTCCGTGGCCGGCTCCATGAATGAGGATTTGTGTTCACTCCCGCCCCATAAATTGCCCTTGGTCACCAGGGCCATGTTCTGTGTCAGATCCCTGACCACCGGCCTTGGACAAAACCTGCTTTGTCAAGTCCGCGGGAAGACAAACAAATGATTATTGGCTTCACTTGTCCCCTCCCCCACTCCTTCCCGCGGCCTGGAGTTCAGCCCCCTTTTCTCTGTCAACAATCTTGACTTTGTTCCCCGAGAAGGAAACAGCTCCGGGAGGGACCTGCGGACGCTGCCTGGAGAAAGCCCGTATGGGAGGAGGGTGGGGAGACAGAGGTTACAGGAAATGGCAGACATTTTTGGTTGAATTAAACCATTAGGAGTGACCCTCAAACCAGAGCCAGGCCGAGGAACAACTGGATGCATTTAGGTCAGGTTAGCAGCCAAGTGAGGAGCTGAAACCAATTACCATAAATGAATGTTTCTCTTTTATTCACGACCACCGTGCCTGTTCCCAGGATGCTCTTGGGCGTCTTATAAAAACAGATGAACTCTCCGGTTTTGTTCGGGGAGTTATTAGCTAATGCAACTGTTGGGCAGTTTATCAAACATTAGCACATGCTGTGGCGGGTGACCGGGGACGCTGGCCCCGAGCCGCCGAGGGGGCTCAGGGGAGGCCGTGTGTGTGCGGGGTGCAGCCAGCCTCACACCCAGCCCGGCTGCGGGGTTCTTCCGGCCGGGACGCGCGGTGACCACTGGGTGAGCAGATGGGCGCAGCATTCTGTTCCATGTTGCAGCCTCCGGCGGTCGGCGTGGAGGTCCTCGTTGTCTTTCCCGCCTCTGGGTGTGGCGACTGCCCTGCTCTCGGGCCTGCTGCCTTTCTCCAGCTCGTCCACCTGATCCAGGTCTCCCAGTTCAAAAGCTTCCTCCTCCATGAAGCCTGCCCTGACTTCTGGCAGCTGGGGTGGGGAGGAGGCGGGATTTGGTTCTAGGTGTCCCTTGGATTGGATGGGACCCCTGTCGTCGGCACTCTTTTGGGTTGAAACTGTGGGTTTGCAGGTCCGTCTCCTAGATTCGGAGCTCCCAGGGGTCAGGGAGGGTTTGGTGCTTGGTTGTGTCTGTAGTGGCGAACAGGAGCTCGCCGAGGAGGGGCACGGGGGTGTCCCAAAGGATGAGGAGCGAGTGGGTGAGTGAACGGCAGACCCACAGGCAGCAGAGAGCCCTCCTGGGCCTCCTGGGGTCTGGGGCCGTGTTCTTATCTGCTACAGAAAAGGGATCTGCCAGCATGGGTTCTGTCTGGGGCTGCGGGAAACTGGCATCCAGCGGAAGGCCGCCCAGGGGAGGAGGAAGACCTGAGTTTGTGTTCCGGTATAGTTGCTTTCTCGCTGCAGGTCTCAGTCTCCTTATCTCTAAAATGGGCTGGATGAAGCTTCTGGGGAGGAGACATTTTCAACCCAGAGGGAAGCAAATGGGATCAGAAGATCGACCTCCGCAGCTCGACCTCGGGCAGCTCGCACTGTCTCTCGGAGGCTCAAGCCTGAGACCATAATGGTTTACACCCCGAGAGCTCTCAGTGTCTGAAAGTGCTGCGCGCAGCCCCTGGCCGGCAGCAGCGACTCATCACCGCGTGGCTTTGCCCGCAGGCTGCCTGCCTCCCTGTTGTTTCTTGCCACGAGCTGCTCTGTGCCAGTCCTGGTGTTGCCGAATCAGCATGCCTAATTCCTAATTCCACCCCACGGGCTTCCGAGCCAGCGCGGCCCCTTGGTCAACTGTGCCACCAGCCTCTCCCTGCCGAGTGCGCTGTGCCGGGCCGGCGGGGCTGCCAGCTGCCCGGAGAGCACACCACCTGCTGGGATTTTCTGTCTGCAGCTAGGAGCGCGGCACAGAGGGCGGGCTGGCAGAGAAATCGCCAAGCTCCCGCTCGTGGGGTGGGTGAGGTACTGCTAGGGCGCAGGCCTACAATGGGCTTGGCTGGAGCCGCAGGGTGCAGTCAGGGCACAGAGGCTTCTCCAGGGACGGGGAAGGACTAAGCCTTGAGCCTGGACTCTGGGCCTTCAAGCAGGGTTTTTTTTTTTTTTTTTTGCCTCTCTCAGACTCAGTTACCTGAATCTGTAAAATGGGAACCAATGCAGACCCACCATCCCTCATCTTTTGGAAGTGCTTGGAAGTCAGGATTTTCAGTTTTAGAAAGGGATGACAAGCCCGGTGGGCAGCCGGGAAGGGGGCAGCCTGTGACCGCCCGCTGGCGACTTCCGCCGTGAGGGGCGTGGGGATTCGCCTTCCGCGGGGTCAGAACAGACCACCAGCGGCTTTGTGGATGTTCAGGTCGGGTTCTGTGACACCAAATGAGTTTGTCCAGAGTTTATGGGACAACTCTCTGCTTTCAGATCCTCTTGGGTTTTGGAATTGAGGTTAAAAGCTGTGGGCCTGTGATGCCCGTGCCACGGCGCAAGAGGAAGATGGCGGGAGGCGGGGCTTGCTGATTTTCGGGAAGTGGGAGGCACTGGCTCGCCGGGACCATGGTTCGCAACCTTGGCTGCAACTGGGAGCCGCCTGGGAAGCGTTATAAACGCTGGCTCCCAGGCCCCGCCCCCGGGGCAGCTTTAAATCCAGGCCCTGATGGCGGTTTCCAAGGGCTCCACGGGTGACTGTGCATGTGTGTGTATGAGACAGAGGACGCTATACTGAGACGTTACCCACACACGGTGAGCTCACCTGTTGCAAGCACGACGTGGTGAGTTGTGGTGTGTTTAGATGCGCGTGGCCACCACAGTCGGTGGAGGACTTTCATCACCTCCAAGAGACCCACAGTCTCCCTTCCAGTCCCGGGTCCCCACCACCTGCTTTCTGTCTCTGTCGAGTTCTGAATTTGGACATTTCCTAGGTGGTCTTTTGTGACCAGCTCTGTCACCATGCACAGTTTTCAAGGTTCCGGGTTCATCCATGATGTAGTGTGTGTCAGCCCTTCGTTCCTTTGAGTGCCGGGAGATGGGGTTGTGATTCTTAGGAGCAGGATTGCTGGGGCAGATGGTAACTGTTTTAGCTTTTGGAGAAAACACCAGACTATTTTTATGTGCGTGTTTATTTTTATTTGAATGGCAGAGTGACAGCGGGGGGAGGGGCAGAGAGAGAGAGAGGGAGAGAGAGAGAGATCTTCCATTTGCTGGTTCACTCCCCAGATAGTCATAACAGCCAGAGCTGGGCCAGGCTGAAACCTGGAGCCTGGAGCTCCCTCCAGGTCTCTCACACGGGTGGCAGGGATCCAAGCACTTAGGCTATGATCTGCTGCCTTCCCAAGTGCATTAGCAGGGAGCTGAGTTGGAAGCAGAGCAGCCTGGACTTGAACCGGCACTCTGAGATGGGTCGCTGATATTGCAAGTGGCGGCTTAATGTGCTGTGCCACAATGCCAGCCCCAATGCTACACGGTTTTATATTCCCGCCAGCAAGGTGTGAGGGTTGCATTTTGTTCACACCCTCATTGTGATCTTTCAGCCTTTGATTCCAGCCATCCTATTAAGAGTGAGGTGGTAGCTCATAGGGTTTGCACTTTTCTGATGACTAATGGTGTTGAGCATATTTTATGTGCTTACTGGCCATTTTTATACCTTATTTGGAGACACGTCTCTTCAGATCGTTCATCCATTTTAAAATTTATTTACTTATTTTTTATGATTAAAGCTCAAGAATCCTTTTAATTTTAGATGCAAGACCCTCATTAGATACATGGTTTACAAATATTCTCTCTCTCATTCTGTGCACTGTCTTTCCATAGTGTCCTTCCTTGGAAACACTAAAGTTTAAGCTTTATGATACAGTCTAACTTTTTTTCTTTTGTTGTTGATGCTTTCGGGGACATACCTGTGAATCAATACCATGTTCAAGGTTGGGAAATTTATCCGTGTTTCTTCCAAGACTGTTATAGATTTGGTTGCTATGTTTAGGTCTTGTATTGATTTTGAGTTGCTCTTTGCATATGGTGTGAGGTAAGGGTCTGACTCATTCTCCTGCATGTGGCTGTCCAGTTGCCCCTCCTTGGAGGTGCCCGTCTACTCACGTGCAGCGTGGTGAGTTATGTCTGCACTTCCAAGACCCCTGTAAGGGCGAGCGAGCCAGAGACGCGGGGTGCCAGGACAGAAAAAGGCGAGTTGTTGGAGAACAGCCTCCCTTCTGGGGAGCACCTGTCTTCGTATGACTTTCAGCCTACAGAGTAAGTCTCTCAGGGAGGGCTCTCGATGGCCTAAAAGCAAGTTCTTCCTCCCTGAGAACTGCCGCCTGCCTCCTCCTGCCCCCTTGTAGCTTCTTCCTGTCCCCCAGCCTCGGTGCTACCCTCTGGGCCGGTGCTTCAGCCTCAGGTGCTCTGGGCCAGCCCTGCAGATCGAGTGACAATAGGGGCAGCCGCAGCTTCCGTTCCTGCAGGCCGAGCAGCACCCACCTGTCACAGGGAGGGTTTCAGGCCCTCATACCCAGGCTGCCTCCTCTGCACGCGCCCAGCTCTGCCTGCTCTGCCGAGGGGCAGATCCAGAACCTGACACAACCGCCAACTGGCAGCCAGCCAGCAGGCTCCGTGCCGCCCTTCTTCCAAGCACTTGACTTCTATTAATGTCGCCCGAGTGCACAGTAGCTCCTTTTAATTAGTCCAAATACTGCTTGCTCAGATTAAGTTTATGATACTTAGATACTACAAGGTAAACAATGTCTTGTTTTAATACACTGACAGCAATGTCATGATTGATCTATCAGACTTCATGAGGGCGACTGTCACCCAGAGTGTTGACCAGGTGCCGGCTTGATGAACATTGTCGCCTTGGATTTTCTATAAGGAACTTATCCTTGTACTGCTTGTTAGAGAAAGCGGAGGCTGAGAGAGGTAAAGGAACAGACTCAAGGCCATGGAGCTTGGCTTTGAAGCCGTGTGTGTGTGTGTGTGTGTGTGTGTGTGTGTCTGCCTTCCAAGGCCCTGACTTCAGGCTCTGGGCTATCTGCTCCTGGTGATGGTCCCCCCTGGGGTTGATGCTGCCCTCACATGGCTGGTAGGCCAGCAGCCCAGGCCCTGTTCTGAGCTTTTGGTTCTGCCGAGCCATGCACCTGCTGCCCACGCTGCAACCCTGAGCTTCCTGCTTTGTGTCCTGCCGGCCCGGTCTGTCTTTGCTGTCAGGACTCTGACAGGCCAGGTGTGCACAGAGGCAGAAGCCTCAGGATCTTGCACCAGCTCCTGCCTGGCCAAGGGATTAATGCTTCAAGCCCATACGGTCAGTTGGATGTGCCACTCACATGCCTGTCTTTTGGGCCCTAGGGATAGAGGAAGCTCTCACTATCGCTCCCTCTAGATCCATGCGCTTGGTGCATCCCCGTGCACGGTTGGGGCCAGGCACATGCAGCCTGCCTCCCTGTTTCATGGAGGAGAGGCAGGAGGGCTCCAAGACCAGCCGGAGCCCACTGGGCTCCCCGCCCTGCAGACTTGCCCCCTGCACAGATGCTCCGGCTGCTCTCACTGTGCCGGCGTGCACAAGTCCCTGTGGCAGCGAGTGAGTTGGGCACAGGCTGCACAAGCCTTGCAGGACGGCACGTGGAAGAGAAGGAGAGCCGTGGAAGCCCTTCTCCAGGTCACTGGGCACGTCGTCAAGGCCCGACGAGGCTCCAGGAAGTTCCAGAAACAGCTGGTGGTTTATTTGCAGCCCATGGAGTTTGAGCAATTCAATTCCCTGCTCCTAACGTGGTTCCATTCAATTCATTACAACCAGCAAACAAGCCCTCAGCCCTGCCTTCGCATCCACTCTTCCACTGGTTCATTCACTGACTCCCTCGTTCACTTATCACCATGTGATCATTCATCCATTCATTCCCTCATTCATACACTTGCCCTGATGCTTCCTCGCCCCTTCCAGCCACATTCCTGGCGAGGCCCTCCATTGCACACCCCCCAGCACAGGAAAGGCCCTCTCCTCGCTCAGCTCCCCTGTACAGCTTCCTCCCACACCAGCTACTGCACACGCTTGTCTTCCCCATTGCCTGACTCCCGCTCAGCATCATAAGCAGGGATTTTTGTTACTGCTTCTTACAAGAGTCTCAGTGCCTGCAACTGGCACACAGGGGCTTAAGAAACGTCCATGGAATTAATGAACCCACTCATTGATTCAATAAATGGAGAGAGATGCAGGCAGGTGCTTGGGCGGGGGCCTGCGGCGGAGGCCTGCAGAGATGCGCATGCGCCGGGAGAGCTCGGCAGGGCCGTGCGACGTGAGCACAGGCCAGGGCCCAGTGTAGCCTGGCTGTGCAGCGATGCCTCGCTCCTGGCTGCATCTGGTGAGTGACAGAGTCGGGGCTGAGGGTGAGGGATGGCGCGGGAGCCGCGTCGGGTAGAAGGTGATGGCATTGCCGAGGGAACACTACGGGTTTCCAGGGGAGAAGCACTGGCGAAGGCTTCAAGAGCTCTTTTGAAAGCAATGTTGCCTTACAGTTGGAGGCACGTTTTTTGCATTGTGTTGATTTTGTGTTTGATTCCTGCCGTCTGCTTCTGCCCAGTGCCTGGAAGAGGGGTCTGGCTGCCTCATCCATCTCCGATGTCGGAGGCCCGGGTGTCCGTGAAATGCGGCTTCGGTATGGCTATGAGTGGGGCCCACGGGGCGGAGCCGCAGCGAGCCCTCCACCTCGTGGGCGGGGTCGGCACAGGCCGTGGCGAGACTGGAGAGGGAGATGCCAGGCTTTCGCAGCTGACGCTTGGACCTGATCATCTTCAAATCACTGTCGCCCTCTGAAAATTACAGATGCGGCAGCTTTGGAGTTTTGACCAAACATGCGCCGTGGCTGCGTGGCTCCGGCTTTCACAGGGAGCTACAGTGGGAAGGGGAGGGGGAAGGATGGAGCCTCAGGGAAGACTTCCTGGGCGAGGAGCCTTTGGGGAGCTGTGCCCTGGTTTAGCGGGCAGCCCTGTTCCCTGCGGCTTCTGACGAAGGCCTCTGATGCACCAGCGAGGAACTTCTCAAAGTCAGGTGTTTCCAAGGGTGGGATGAGTTGGCTTTCAAAGTAGTGAGCTCCCCGTTCGACAAAGTGTGCAAGCAGGCTGCGAAGTGACTTCTTGTTCTGGGCAGGTAACTGGAGTGCACCTCATCTCTGAGTTGCTTCCAGGACTCACACCCTGAGCTGCTGAGATGTCAGAGGTGAAACATGCACATCACTGTCCCTCCCCCAGCACTAAAGCCCCTCCCCCCAGCATCCAAACCCATGGCTCTGAGTGGTGGAAATGAGGTCATCAGGAACAGGTCCCAGTAAAAGTGGTCCAACTAATGAGGGAAAATCGAGACAGAATTTGCTGTCCTTGTCACTTTGCAGCACCCAGTGCATGGGTGGATTTCAGCGCACTCAGTCCCAGGGGGAGACACGGCCATACATCGTGTGCTTCTGCCGACGGCAGAGCCCTGCATATCATTTGCCCAAGGCGTTTGAGCTTGAGTCTCATCTACTTTGTTTGCAGCTGCCAAATGTTAAAAAATATTGATTTTATTTGAAAGAGAGAGAGAGAGAGAGAGAAATCTTCCATTCACTGGTTCACTTTCCAAATGCCCCCAGTAGCCAGGGCTGGACCAAGTCCAAGCCAAGAGTGTGGAACTCAAATCTCCCACATGAGTAGCAGGACCCCGGAACTTGACCCATCACCTCCTGCCTCCCAGGGTGCACAGCAGCAGGAATCTGGCATCAGAAGTAGAGTGGGGACTTGACCCCTGGCCCTCTGCTATGGGATGTGGGTATTCCAGCTGGCACCAGATGCATGCCTTTCCAACTGGCCATTTGAAGCAAGAAACGGGACAGCTGCACAGGTGAATGGTGCCATGGACAGGCAACTAGCAGTCAGGTGACCAGGCCATGGTGGTCTCTTCTGTGCCTCCCAGACTCTGCCAACTGTGCCAGCTCTGCAGGTCACTGAGCCGGGGCTCCTCAGTGGATGCACTGTCGGGAAGGCAAGGAGCAGAGTAAAAACCCAGGATGAGGAGAGATCTTAAGGATGGATCATATAGGGTGATGTTATGGTGTGGCTGGTGTTGCCTGCAATGCCAGCATCCCATATGGGTATTGGTTCGTGTCCTGGCTGCTCCACTTCCAATCCAGCTCCCTGCTGATGTACCTGGGAGAGCAGTGGAGATTGGCCCAAGTGCTTGGGCCCCTGTCACTCTCGTGGGAGATCCAGAGGAAACTCCTGGCTTCCACCTGGCTCGACCCTAGCTGTTGGGGCAACTTGGAGAGTGAAAAAGTGGATGGAAGATAGCTCTTTCTCTCTGTCCTTTCCTCTCTCAGTAACTGTGGCTTTCAAATATATAAATATTTTTTTAAAAAATGTATTATATAGAAAATAGACACAATTAAATGATTGCATTGGGGGGTACATTTTGGCGATACAATTATAAGGGAAAGCAAGAAAATGATCACTACACACTTAGGACTTCTGACTACTCTGGGAGAAGGGAGAGGGCTGTGGCTGGGGTGATGGGCCGTTGGGGGTTTCTTGGGTAGCTATTACAGCTCTGTGCCTTGGCCTTGGTAGTGACTGCCCGGAAACTCACCTTACAATGGGTTGTTAGACTACACGTTTGCCTTGTATGGTTTTCTGTTGTTTTCTAATAAAAGGTTAAGAGCAAGCCACAGATGCACAGCTTTTAGTATTAGCCCTCAAACACCAACATGTCGGCAGCCCTTGTCTGCTCCGAGTCGGGTGACCCTGGCTGATGGTGGTCTTTTTTATTGTAGTCTCCCAGGCACTCTGAAGTGCAGAGATAAGGAGATGGAGGAAAATGTGGAGATGGAGGAAAAAGAAAACAATCATTGCTTTAAAACATCAGCAATGGCAATAACAGCAACAAGTCCACCTGCAAACCACAAAGGTGTCTGGGTAAGCTGTTATCCCTTCCTTGTTAGCCACCGTCCTGCCGAGAACTGAGATGGGCCCCTATGGGGCAAAGCTGCTGCCGGGGGCAATGCGGCTTCCTTTTGCTTCCCTCTGGTCCCCGGGACGACCCCTGCCTGAAGGGGTAGGCCCGGGGAGCTCATTGTCCTGTAAGGTAAGTCACAGGGACATATTTAGATAAAAGCAACATCAAGTTGAGGTCCCCTGGGAGGTGGTGCAGAAAGCTTCTGACCTGCTCTGTAGCTTCGGTCGTCCAGGGTGAACAGGGAGCCTGGCCCTCGGCCTGTGCTGGAGGCAGCCACCAGGGCATGTGTGCGTGCGTGTGTGGGGGGGTATACGAGATGTCGGGGACCCTGGAAGGGACAGGCATGACTCCTGTCCTCCAGGGGCAAATGAGGAACCCCTGGAGTGGGCTAGGCAGAGGTTGCAGTGGAGGAACGTGGCTCCGGCAGCAGAGAGCCTTGGCACTGTCCTGGGTACCGTGTGTTTCAGGGAGGACGTGTGACTTCGCTGGCCCTCTGCTCTGTCACCTGCCAATGAGGGGGGCAGAATAGGATGACCTGGAGGTCGCTGCTAGATTTTTTTGTTTTCCAGATTGATTGATTGATTTGAAAGTCAGAGTTACAGAGAGAGAGATCTTCCATCTATTGGTTCACTCCCCAGATGGCTGCAATGGCCAGGGCTGGACCAGGCTGAAAGCCAGAGGCCGGGAGCTTCATCCGGGTCTCCCACGTGAGTGCAGGGGCCCAAGGACTTGGGCTGTCCTCTGCTGCTTTCCCAGGCACATTACCAGGTAGCTGGGTGGGGATGAGAAGGTGGGACTTGAACCGGTGCTCATTAGGGATGCTGGCATTGCATTTGGCCACAGCGCCGGCCCCTGCAGAGTTTTCTTTCTACCAAAAGCCTGCAGCCTGTCCTCAGGAGGAGAGTCCAAGCTGCCTTGACATCTGCGCTTCCCCTTTCCTAGAGCTGTAGGCAAGAAAGCGCCTCCCAGCTTCCCAACTCCCTCTCAGGGCCTGTGGTGCCCACAGCCCTGGCAGAACTGGAAGTGGCTCTGGGCAGACACTGCCCAACCTGCTTGGAGTCAGACTGGAGGACAGCCATGTGCGAATTGGCAAGAGGAGCCCTCTTTCCAGAAGACACAGCCTCATGACACACAGCTTGGGAACAGAACAAGAGCTGAATGTCAGCCCTCGTTTACGCTCTCGGCAGAGTGAATGTCTTGGACAGTGAACAACTTGTACAACTGCACGTGGTGGACTCTTTTACTGCCTTGTGTACCGAGGGGCCCAGATATCCTTTCTTGCTGCCATAAAAGAAAGTAAAGAAGCAAACAGAGAGGAGCCCCCAGAGGATTCCTTCCTACATGAGCTCTGATGCCCAGCACGGGCCTGGGAGAGAGTAGGAACCAAGGGGTTGTACTGGGGCCCTCTCCACCACGGCGGCCAGCTGCAGTGGGGCCCACATGCACCTGCAGCCGTTCTGGGCACTGCTCAGGTTCTCTTCCAGCTCCTGAGACCTCCACCTACTCTTTCTACCCTGCCCCACACCCCGTGGTTGGCCAGCTCCCTGTGCACAGAGCATCAGCCACAGTGCAGGGGAGTCTCAGCTTCCTGCCACCAAACCGAGTCTAGGGTGCCCCCCACCCCGTCCCAGCTGCATAGCTCTTCTCTGCACCTCCCCACCCCACCCCCAACTCATCCACTCGCCCTCGAGGTCTCTCATAGGCATAACTGCTTCTCCATACAAAGGGCGAGGGCGGCACACAGGCTTTCCTGATGCTCCCTGTCCGCACCCCCTGGCGGGGTGGGGTGGGGGGGCGGCTTTCATTGCTCTGTGCAGTTTCTCTTCTTCTCTGCTGGGCTCTCAGCTTCCCAGGGCAGGGATGTGCTCTGCTTTGCTCACTGGCTGAGACTCTGCCCAGCCCCAAGCCTGGGGCGTGGGGTGGGGGTGCAGAGTGGCAGCTGCTGTCTGTGGCCCCACTGCAGGGATGCAGGGACGCCCACCCCCCAGCTTCCGCGGCTGCCTCCTTTGACCTCATTTGTGACAGGGACCTGCGGACCCCGTGGAGGCAGAATGTGGAAGGGACAGCCCAGACTGCCCAGGCCCATCCTGCTGTCCTATCGTTCAGGAAACAGTCCCAAGAGGGAGGCAGAGAGGGCCAGGGAGGAGCGAGCCTGCCTCCAGGCACATTGGGGTAACCAGCAGAGCCCAGGGGCCCAGAGGAGAGCCTCTTCAAGGGGCAAGCTCTTGGTAGCAGCCGCTAATGAGGCTAATGATGCCTCCATGTGCACAGCCCCTCACACCAGCGCATGAGACAGCCACGTGTGGAGACATTGAGTCCCATGCTTCCTGCGTGTGCCTGGGGCTGCTGCGTGCCTCCCGTGTCCCTGGAGAGGAGGGGGCAGTGCAGATGAGTGGGGCCCGGAATTTAGGCTTCATTAACTTCTTGGTAAATCTGCTTTTGAAAGTGTGTGTGTGGCCAGCTCATTGGCATAGCAGGTAAAGCCGCTGCCTGCAGTGCTGGCATCCCGTATGAGTTCTGGTTCGAGTCCTGGCTGCTCCACTCTCCACTTCTGATCCAACTCTCTGCTATGGCCTGGGAAAGCAGTAAAAGATGGCCCAAGTCCTTGGGCCTCTGCACCCGCGTGGGAGAACTGAAAGAAGCTCCTGGCTCCTTGTGTCAGACTGGTGTAGCTCCGGTTGTTGCAGCCAATTTGGGGGTGAACCATCAGATGGAAGACCTCTCTCTCTCTCTCTCTCTCTCTCTGCCTCTCCTCTCTCTGTATATCTCTGCCTTTCAAATAAGTAAATAAATCTTTTTTTTTTTTTAAAGTGTGTGTGTGTGTATGAGAGAGAGAGAGACAGACAGACAAAAGGAGGGGGTTTTGGCATCAGCTGAGGTTGGAGAGGGGCAGGATGAATGCCAGGGTAAGGGGGTGGGTTTTGCCCAGCCACAGGAGGTGTCCACGAGCTGATGTGGGGGGCATGGGTTTGGGGAAGGTCCCCTCGCAGCCATGCAGGTGAACTGGGGTGGGTGGGAGTCCAAGGCAGCGGTCAAGGAGGTGTACGGTTGATTTCACTGTGGGGTGGGCAGCTGGCAGGGCAGCATGGGGCAGGGGGAGGCCCATAAGACCATCAGGAGCCTTTGGCCTGCTTACGATACTGAGCTCATGTGTTGGCAGCCATAAAGCAACCACCGGCTGCCTCGCCACACGCTCTCCTGCAGTAAACCGTACCTGAGTGGGGAAGGCAGGCAGGGTGGGGCTGTGCACTGTGGGAGCTCAGGCAGGAAGTCAGGGGAGGCACCAGGACCTCCCTGCCCTGTGCTGGCTGTGGGTGCCCGGGGAGCTCCAGGCACAGGGTGTGCACAGCATGGACCTGCACAGCTGTGCGTGTGTGAGTGTGAGTGTGTGTGTGTGAGTGTGAGTGTGTGTGTGAGTGTGAGAGAGAGAGGGAGGCTGTGAGTAGGAGCTGAGCTTGCCTGCTGCAGTTCTGTGTTCTCTTGCCCATGCACAGTGTGGAGGTGGGGACGTCAGCGCTTCTGGCCATGCAGTTGTCTTCCTGTGAAGCAGGCAGGAAAGTGGAGAGAGGTTGAGGGCTGGCACCGAGGGGCCACCCGAGAGCCCTGAGGCCCTTCTCAGGGGCCAGAGCGTCCTGGCTGCAGAGGCCTATCCTCCACGCACCGCAGTGCCCCTGACCCGTGCCCACTGTGGTGCTGAGCCAGGGCTGGGCCCAAGGCACTCAGGGAAGCCTTGCCAGGTAAGCAAGCGTGGCGCTGGCAGCAGCCCCGGCTGTGGCTGGGCAGGGCCTTTAATCCCAGGATTGCTCTCCCCGTGTTCAAAACACAGCAGATGGCCGGCGCTGCGGCTCACTAGGCTAATACTCCGCCTAGCGGCGCCGGCACACCGGGTTCTAGTCCTGGTCGGGGCGCCGGATTCTGTCCCGGTTGCCCCTCTTCCAGGCCAGCCCTCTGCCAGGGAGTGCAGTGGAGGATGGCCCAGGTGCTTGGGCCCTGCACCCCATGGGAGACCAGGAAAAGCACCTGGCTCCTGGCTCCTGCCATTGGATCGGCGCGGTGCGCCGGCCGCAGCACACCGGCCGTGACGGCCATTGGAGGGTGAACCAACGGCAAAAGGAAGACCTTTCTCTCTGTCTCTCTCTCTCACTGTCCACTCTGCCTGTCAAAAAAAAAAAAAAAAAAAAAACAAAAAAAACACAGCAGAAACAAAAATCAGACCGTGAGTGGAGGGTAGGAACGGCCCAGAGGCCTGGCTCTGGCCCCGAGCTGCTGTGGGGCCTTGAACAAGCCCCTTGCCCTTGCCTCAACCGCAGAGTGGACACCGGTGCCAGCTGATGTCCAGGCTCAGGGCTGCAGGACAAACTTGCTGGACTGGCCACCTTAAGCCCCTCTGGGGGAGGCCATTAGGTCTGTGCCCCCAGGGACAGGGGGAGGAGACAGACTTCAACCCCGGGTATGGCAGCCGGAGGGAGAAGGACCCTGACGGCCCTTCCTGTGGATTCGGAACAGGCGCCAGGGCCCTGCCAGGTTCCGGGGCACCTGCTGGTGCCAGGGCAGGTGACAGGCGAGCGGTGGGCGGTGGCCCACCCCAGCCAGCGGCCCGGAGCCTCCCCAGGCCGGGCAGACTCCTGGGAGCGGGCGGAGGATTTCCAGAGTGCAGCTTCCCGAGAGAGCGGGATTAAGGGGGAACTGCTCGGGTGGGCCTGAGCCGGGGCCGGGGGAGGCCGGGCGGAAACCCTAAACCTCCGCAGCTGTTTCCAGTTTGCCGCCGGGCTGCAGCGCGGCAGGCTGCGTGGAGGAGCGGCAGGGGCCCGAGCGCGCTCCGCCTGTTGTCCGCCCCGGGGCTCTCCCGTCTGCCACTGCCTCTGCGGGGCTCCGACTGATTCCCCTCCCTCCCTGGCTTGGAAGGGGGTTCTCCTGACCACTGCGTTTCTGTGTTGCTCGGCCCCGACCCTGGCCCACCCCTGTCCTCCCATACAGCAGCAGCTCCCGGCTCAGGGCAGGAGGGATGTGGCTTCACCTGGGGCCTGGCTCTGTCCTCCACACCCAGACCCTCCTGTCCCAGGCTTCTCTTCCCCCCTCCTCCTGCCTGACCCCCCTGACTCAAAGTACCAGAGCCCTCCAGGCATGGGGGTCCCAGCCCTGACCTCACAGTCAGGGAGTGGCAGGGACACTGTGACTCCCTGTGACCTCGGTGCGCTGATCCCACCCAGAAGCCAGCCCCTGGTGACAGCTCAGACAGGAACTAGGCTCTGTGCAAGAGTCGGGGCCTGCACGCTGGAGTCAGCCCTGAGGGCAAGTTCTGCTTTGCCTCTGCTGGCTGTGCTCGGTTCTGGCATAAGGCTCCTTCCAACAAGCAGCAGGCACTGTATGTGGTGTGGAGGAGATTCCAGGGGGCAGTGGTTGGGGTACAGTGGTTAACATCCCAGCCTGTGATGCCAGCACCCCACATCATAGTGCTGGCCACTCCATTTCTAATCCAGCTCCCTGCTAATGCGCCTGGGAAGGCAGTGGAGGTTGGCCCAAGTGCTTGGTCCCCTGCCACCTACATGGGAGACCCAGATGGAGTTCTTGGCTCCTGGCTTTGGCCTGGCCCAAACCTGGCTGTTGTGGGTATTTGGGAAGTGAACCAGAGGATGGAAGATCTGTTTCTCTCTCTCTCTTTCGATATTTTATAAAAAAAGATTTCAGGGCATGGGACGATTTGTTACTTGATCCCTCTCCAGTCCAATGCCATATGCTCCCACCAGTCTCCCATTCTTTTTTTATTTTTAAAAAGATTTATTTCATTTATTTGAAAGGCAGAGTTCCAGAGAGAGAGAGAGAGAGAGAGCGAGAGCTCTTCCATCTGCTAGTTCACTCTGCAAATGGCAGCAAGGGCCAGGGCTGGGCCAGGCAGAAACTGGGAGCCAAGAGCTTCCTCCAGGTCTCCCACACAGGTGTAGGGGCCCAAGCACCTGGGCCGTCTTCCACTACTTTTCCAGGCACATTAGCAAGCAGCTGGATCAGAAGTGGAGCAGCCAGGACTCGAACTGGTGCTCATATGGGATGCCGGCATTGCAGGCCGCTACACCACAGCGCTGGCCTCACCACTCTCCCTGTCTGGTGCCGTCCACAACGGCCCAGCACCTCTAAAGTAAAACCAGAAAGCCTCAGTTGGTAGTGTAGGCTGCCAAAAGTGCCGTTCAAGTTCTTCCCTCCTAAGCGTGTGAGAGACACTGAGACGACACAGCCTGACTCTCCCGCCGCCACTCCACTCACTGGGGCACCCTTCCCACATACTCTGCTTGTCCACAGAGCAAGGCAGCAAGGTCAGCGAGGCTTTGCCTGGCACCCTCCCATGGTCACCCTGCCAGGAGAGGCCCGTGTATCCCTTGCTGCACTTGACCGTGCAGTTTCACAGAGAACCCACTGGTGCCAGGCCCAGGGCTGCACACTGGGGTCAGAGAAAAGAGCCGGAGCAGCCAGGCACTTTGGGTAGCCCCAGCCTGGTGGGCAGCGAGGGAGGTCAGCCAGGAAAAGAGTGGAGGGCAGGCAGCGCCAAGGGCAGCTGGCGGCAGTGACAATGGGCACTCGCCAAGGTTCGGCTCCGACTGGCTTTTTTTCTCCCTGGCATGCCTCGGCCCAGCCGGCATTGCTTTTCAGCTCACCAAAAGTGGAGTTTCTGGCTGGGCCCTAGCGTTTAATCTCCGAGTCACAGGCCAGATGTTGAGGCCACTGGGCCACCACCTTAGGTGGTAGAGTCATCAGCTCCCACCTGCTCACCCTTGGGCCAGGGGACTCAACACTTCTGGAACACATGGGACTGTCAGCAACACCAGGGTTGTTTTGCTTCTGTTACTCCGTTGCTTTGCAGAACTGGGAATGTCCAGCCCAGGGAAGTATAAGGCCAGTGAAATAATTTGGTTTGGCTCTGTCAAGGCAGTCGCAGGTGAGATTTGCAACTCAGTACATATACAGCAGGCTCATTTTTAAGTTGATTTTTTTAAAAAAGATGTATTTATTTATTTGAAAGTCAGAGAGAGAGAAAGAGAGAGAGAGAGAGAAAGTCTTTCATCTGCTGGTGCACTCCCCAAATGGCCGCAACAGCCAGAGCTTGGCTGATCCGAAGCCAGGAGCCAAGAGCTTCTTCTGGGTCTCCTATGCAGGTGCAGGGGCCCAAGCACTTGGGCCATCTTCTACTGCTTTCCCAGGCCATAGCAGAGAGCTGGATAGGAAGTGGAGCAGCTGGAACTTGAACCAGCGCCCATATGGGATGCCAGCACTGCAGGCAGCAGCTTAACCTGCTACGCCACAGTGCTGGCCCTAAGTTGATAATTTTGTATTACCTTCAGGTGATGTTATAAATATCCAAATGGCCCCTGGCAGAGTAAAGTTTCCCCAGCCCTGCCCGAAAGCCTTGGGTATATTCCTTAACTGACAGGAGGCCTGGCTGCTTCTGGAAGACAAGACGAGGGGGTGACATAGAACATGGCTTCCCCAGCCTCAGTGGGCATCACCTCGGTTCATCCGAACAGGGTGCTGGGTGCATTCATTTGGTCTGGGCTGGGGTCGGAGCATTTGCGTTTTGGACCTGCTTCCAAGGGATGGCTGTGCTGCAGCTCACAGCCCAGCTGGCGCCCTAGGGCACTGACATGGAAACACTGGGCTGACACTGCGGTAGGTGCTGTTTCAGTGTCCTATGACACGCGTGCTTGCTGCTGTCACCTGGCTGCCCTCCTTGGGACAGAGCCCTGGCCTGCTCTGCCCTCTGACCTGGCCCACTCCACCTGGCTGGGCCCTGAGCAACAACTGCTCTGCCAGATGCAGACTCAGCAGCTGCAGTGGTCAAAGTCAAGTCATTAAAAACCCAACAACTGACTTTCAAATAAATAATAAGGGTTGACACTGCGGCTCACTAGGCTAATCCTCCGCCTTGCGGTGCCGGCACACCGGGTTCTAGTCCCGGTCGGGGCACCGGATTCTGTCCTGGTTGCTCCTCTTCCAGGCCAGCTCTCTGCTGTGGCCCGGGAGTGCAGTGGAGGATGGCCCAAGTGCTTGGGCCCTGCACCCCATGGGAGACCAGGAGAAGCACCTGGCTCCTGCCATCGGATCAGCGTGGTGTGCTGGCCGCGGCGGCCATTGGAGGGTGAACCAACGGCAAAGGGAAGACCTTTCTCTCTCTCTCTCACTGTCTAACTCTGCCTGTCAAAAAATAAAATAAAATAAATAATAAAATAAATCTTTAAAAAAAAGAAAAAAAATTCCATCCAGAGATGGGATGGCAGAATGGTACGTGCTCTAATTATGGTGACCCACTGAAGGTCATCTTGGCCCCAGGCTGAGCCTGAACACCGTGGGGCACTGCTGGCCACAGGGGCATTCGGAGACTCTTTCTTCCAGTAGATTCTTTGGTCCACGAAACACTTTTTTTCTGTGAATACAGGAAATCCCTGCATACATTTATTTAGAATTCAGAAAAAGAAACACAAGGTGACTTCAAAAAGTTTGTGGGAAATGGAATCGAAAGATAATGAATGCTTTCTAGGAACTTTTTTTACACAATTATTTGAGGGGGTGGAGAGAGAGAGAGAGAACTGATTGATAGCCGAGCTCCTGTCTGCTGGTTCACTCTCCCACTGCCTGCAACAGTCAGGGCTGGGCCAAGCTGAAGCCAGGAGCCAGGCACTCAATTCAGGTCTCCCACGGGAATGACAGAGATCCAACTACTTGAGCCATCAGTTGTGCGTTAGAAGGAAGCTGCAGCCGGCCGCCGAACCAGAACTCTGAACCAGGCATTCTGATATGGGACGCGAGAGTCTCCACAGACCTAACTACGGAGCCGAAGCCAAACACCTGCTCCTCTCTGGTGGGCGAAGCCTCCTCAATAACTCAGATTTTGTCCAGAGCAACACAACGCCAAAATGTCTTTAACGAGAGACTTTGAAAGTCACCACTAGATGTGTCTGGCCCCTGACCTTAGAGGTAAGGCAGGAAGATTTGTCGTCCGAGCTCAGAAATAGTGAGCAAGGCGTGGTGACACTGAGCTCCGGGGCTCTGGGGAGCTGAGGATGTCACTCGGGTCTGTGCAATGTAGGGCCCTTGGCTTTGATTTCTGGCTTTGCTGCCCAAGTGAGTGTATGTGAGAGCTGGGAATCAGGGTGAGCCTGTGCAGGCCTGACTGTGTGTGTGTGTGTTTGTGGGGTGCTGCGTGGGTCACATGTGGTGGGTGGACAAGCTTTCTGAGTGTTTCTCCTCCCAGCCCCCACCGGTCCTCACTAGGACACAGATATTGTACCCAGGAGAGACAGTCTACAGACCAGGAGGAGCCAGAATTCAAGCGGAGCATAGCCAGTGTCTTCTAGGAGCCAGAGTCGGGTATTAGGAGCATGAAGCTGGGCTAGGTTCACTGAAGGAACCGCTAAAAGTGGGTTTCAGAAGGACATTGTGGGTAGGCATTTGGCCAAGCAGGTGAGACGCTCGCATCCCACATCGGAGTGTCTGGGCTGGAGTTCCGGCTCTGGCTCCTGATTCCGTCTTTCTGCTAACGCAGACCCTGGGAGGCAGCAGATTTGAACTGAGTTCCTGGCTCGTGGCTTTGGCCCTGGCTAGGGGCTAATGCAGGCGTTTGGGAAGTGAACCAGGATATGGGAGCTGTGTTTGTCTTTGTCTTTCTGCCTCTCTGATTAATCAACCTATTAACAAAGAAAGATGCTGAAAGAAAGGGAAAGGTATTCAGAAAGAAGGAGTATGACACAAAAGGGAATATGAATGAAGAAAAGTAAATATGAGGATTCACTTAAACACATGCTGATTCTCAAACAATGTGATAGTAAGAATTATGACTAATTAGGGGGTCAAAATCAGGGTAGAACCAAAATCCTGGAAAAGAATCTCATGTAAGATGGGAGAGAAAGTATTTCACATTGAAGATTGCTAAAGTCTTTGTATTGTTAGATGGTATTAAGAATGCATGTTGGCCGGCGCCACAGCTCACTAGGCTAATCCTCCGCCTTGCGGCACCGGCACACCGGGTTCTAGTCCCAGTCGGGGCGCCGGATTCTGTCCCGGTTGCCCCTCTTCCAGGCCAGCTCTCTGCTGTGGCCCGGGAAGGCAGTGGAGGATGGCCCAAGTGCTTGGGCCCTGCACCCCATGGGAGACCAGGATAAGTACCTGGCTCCTGCCTTCGGATCAGCGCGGTGCGCCGTCCACAGCGCGCCGTCCGTGGCGGCCGTTGGAGGGTGAACCAACGGCAAAGGAAGACCTTTCTCTCTGTCTCTCTCTCTCACTATCCACTCTGCCTGTCAAAAAAAAAAAAAAAAAAAAAAAAGCATGTTGAAAATTTCAGGGTGACTAGTTAAAAAGCAGAAATAAGATGAGCAACTTGTAAATCAGTAAAGGAAAAAGTGAATTAAAGAAAATCCATGATTAATTCAAAAGAGGACATAAAAAAATTAGAAAGCAGAGGGAAAAACAGGATAAATAGAAAGCAGAGAATAAGATAGGAGACATAAGTCCAAAGATACAGGAAGCCTAATAAATGTAAATGGACTAAAATCTGTAGTTAATAGATAAGGATTGCCATATTGGATAAATGTGAACAAATGTAACTGTCCTACTTGCCCAAAAAGACATGAAACATAGAGACCTAGAAAAGTAAAAAATAAAGAGTTTGAGAAAGACTTTGTGAAGATTGTTGAATGATCCTTTAATTTCTTTTTTTTAAACAAATGGATAATGGATATGGTTGTGTGTGTGTGTGTGTGTGTGTGTGTTTAAAGATTTATTTATTTATTTGAAAGTCAAAGTTACACAGAGAGAAAAGGAGAGGCAGAGAGAGAGAGAGAGAGAGAGAAAGATCTTCCATCCACTGGTTCACTTCCCAATTAGCTCCAATGGCTGGAGCTGTGCCAATCCGAAGCCAGGAGCCAGGAGCTTCCTTTGGGTCTCCCATGTGGGTGCAGGGGCCCAAGGACTTGGGCCATCTTCTACTGCTTTACCAGGCCAGAACAGAGAGCTGGATAGGAAGTGGAGCAGCTGGTACTTGAACTGGCGCCTTATGGGATGCCAGCACTGCAGGCAATGGCTTTACCCACTATGCCACAGCGCTGGCCCCAGTCCCTTAATTTCTTTCTTTCTTTCTTTCTTTCTTTCTTTCTTTCTTTCTTTCTTTCTTTCTTTCTTTCTTTCTTTCTTTTGACAGGCAGAGTGGACAGTGAGAGAGAGAGAGAAAGGTCTTCCTTTGCCATTGGTTCACCCTCCAATGGCCGCCGCAGCCAGCGTGCTGCGGCCGGCACACCGCACTGATCCGAAGGCAGGAGCCAGGTGCTTCTCCTGGTCTCCCATGGGGTGCAGGGCCCAAGCACTTGGCCATCCTCCACTGCCTTCCCGGGCCACAGCAGAGAGCTGGCCTGGAAGAGGGGCAACCGGGAAAGAATCCAGCGCCCCGACCGGGACTAAAACCCGGTGTGCCGGTGCCGCTAGGTGGAGGATTTGCCTATTGAGCTGCGGTGCCGGCCATCAGTCCCTTAATTTCTAAACCCAATCATTTTTATTAAGAACACATTGTTACCAGTTGTGGTTATTCCACTAATGCAAAAATGCTATAACATTATGGAGTCTGCTAACTCAATGGTAAATACTAACACATTAAAAGAAAAAACAATTATCTCAATGAATTTGGAAAAACACTTGGTAAAATCCTCTATCTATGATAAGGCTGTCAGTAAACTAGTAAAATAAAGTAGGTTTCTTAACCCAAGAAAGGGCTTTTAACAAGTACTTTCAGCAAACACAATATGTGATGGGGAAGTATTTGAAACTCCCCCTTTAAAAGCAGGAGTTAGACAAGGATATCTGCGATCACTGCTTCTATTCAGCATTGTACTGGGATTCTTTATCAGAATAATAAGGCAAGATAAAGAAATAAATCATACTGTGATCGGTTACAATAGGATATTATCTATGTGGAAATCCAAGATCATCTATAGACAAGCTATTAGAATGAATTAGAGCTCAGCAAATTTGCTAGTTATAAATAAATCAATATTTATAAATAAATTGCATTCCTATATACAATAAATAACAAAGTGCTGAAAATTTAAAAATACAGCCTTTGTAATAGGAACAGAAAATATAAGATATTAGGAATAGATATAACAAAATATATGATATGTTTGGGAAGAAAATTATAAGACTGTGATTATTAAAGGAGGGCCCAGAATGAAGAAATATCATATTAGTGGATAAGAAGAGCCAGTGCCATCAAGTTGTCAGCTTTTAAAAATTAACAAATCATGTATGGAACTAAAATAGAAATCGCAGCAGTGTGTGTGTGTGTGTGTGTGTGTAATTTTAAGAGCTTGTTGTACAGTTTACATGGAGGAGTTAAAGTTCAGTAACAGCTAAAAAACAATTGAAGAAAAAGAACAAGGTGGTTAAATTTGCCCTAGCCAAAAGTCAAACTTATTTTAAAATCTTAGTAATTAGGACATTGTGTACATCTGGAATAGATATGGTTGTGTAAATCAGCATTTTTCTCCTAGAAATCATCCAAAAGCAACAAAAGAACTGAAAAACAAACTCTATTTTTGGAAAAACTTAAGGACAGGTAATACCTAACACGAGTAAGAACAACCCAAGAAGCTGTGTTGAGGGAGAAGAGAACTGGGAGGACGTACAGAGAGGCCCAGGAAACTTCCTTGAAGACATCGCCAGGCAGAAATGCTCATCCCTAAGGTACGGGCTACAGATAGATGCAGAAACTCTGCCGGCCATTTTTAAAAACGCGCGCCATCTCCGGGGTGGCGTGGGTGAAAGGAAAGAGGCTTTGCGGGCCGATGTCACGGAGAGATGGCTGGGGAAGCAGCGCTGTGCAAGTAGTCACAGGAGGGGCCCGTTGCAGAAGCCAGTGAGTCCACGGCGGCAGAGCCCTTCTTGAGAAAACCAGCAAGGCTGCAAGTCCATCTTTCCCCAACCAAAGCATCCTCACGTCTGCCCGTCAGTGTGCAGGGCAACCACACCCAACCCATTTAGTGCTAGCGAGGGTCTTGAGAGCTGTCCTCAGGTGTGATGACAGCTGTTTAACAGGGCGTCCACACGCGTGTCCTGTAAGAGAGGAACCCGAAGGAAGACACAGCAAGAGGAGGAAGAGAGTATTCAGAGGTGAAGACTCCTCCCCAGAGGAGGGTTCCGCGCAGGTGACAGTGGGGACCAAACAATGGATGAAAAATTAAAAAAAAAATTATAAAGCAATTGCCTCCAGGAAATAAGACAACGAAACAAAACAAAACAAAAAGATGAAGGAACCTAGGGAAGACAGGGCAAGGTCGTGGAAGAGAGTAACGCGTGAGCTGCCGAATTTCAAGAAAGGAGTGGAAGAAGAGAGCACACGGGGCGCTCTTTGGCACAGCAAAGAGGGCGCCTGCGTCGCTCCCCAGAGTGCTTGGACGAGGTCCTCGCCTCCGGCTCCTCACTCCAGCTTCCTGCTAACGCGCACCCTGGGTGGCAGTGGTGACAGCTCCAGTAATGGGGTTCCTGCCACTCAGGTGCCAAACTTGGATTGAGTTCCCAACTCTCAGTTTTTTTTTTTTTTTTTTTTTTAAGATTTATTTATTTACTTGAAAGACAGAGTTACACACAGAGAGAAGGAGAGGCAGAGAGAGAGAGAGAGACAGACAGACAGACAGACAGGTCTTCCATCCGCTGGTTCACTCCCCAAATGGCCGCATCGGCCGGAGCTGCACTGATCTGAAGCCAGGAGCCAGGAGCTTCCTCTGGGTCTCCCACGTGGGTACAGGGGCTCAAGCACTTGGGCCATCTTCTACTGCTTTCCCAGGCCATAGCAGAGCCAGCTCTCAGCTTTGACGTTGGTCCAGCCCCAGCTGTTGCAGGCGTCTGGGGAGTGAACCAGTGGTTGGAAGCTCTGTCTCTTGATACATAAATAAAACTAAGAAAAAGCAAAAGCATGAAGGCAAATGGACACTGAGGAAAGCACAGACAGTAACCTAGCAAATAAAAAAAGCAAGCAAAATGAAGCAGGATATTTATTAAAAGGATTTGAGAGGGCTGGCACCATGGCTCAATAGGCTAATCCTCTGCCTTGCAGCGCCGGCATGCCGGGTTCTAGTCCCGGTCGGGGCGCCGGATTCTGTCCCATTGCCCCTCTTCCAGACCAGCTCTCTGCTTTGACCTGGGAGTGCAGTGGAGGATGGCCCAAGTGCTTGGGCCCTGCACCCCATGGGAGACCAGGAGAAGCACCTGGCTCCTGGCTTCGGATCAGTGCGGTGCGCTGGCCACAGCACGCTGGCCTCAGCGGCCATTGGAGGGTGAACCAAAGGCAAAAGGAAGACCTTTCTGTCTGTCTCTCTCTCTCTCACTGTCCACTCTGCCTGTCAAAAAAAAAAAAAAAAAAAAAAAAAAAAAGGATTTGAGAGAAAATGCTTACTATAGGCAATACATAACGAAGACACAGCACACAGCTTGTAACTTTTGGAGTCCCCAGAGCAAGTTAACCAAAATAATAGTACAGTATACATGTTTAAAGACTCAGGTCAAGACTTTTCATGAAAAAATAGACGAGAGGCCAGTGTTGTGGTGCAGCAGGTTAAGCTGCCACCTGTGCCCCCAGCATCCCATGTGTGTGCCAGCTGCTCCATTTCCTACCCAGCTCCCTGCTAATGCACCTGGGAAAACAGTGGAAGATGGCTTAAGTGCTTGGCTTCCCGCCATCCACATAGGAGACCTCGATGGAGTTCCAGGCTCCCTACTTCAGCCTGAGACAGTCCTGGCCTTTGCAGCCATTTGGGTAGTGAACCTATGGATGGAAGATCTCTCTCTCTTTCTTCCTCTCTCTCTGTAACTCTGCCTTTCAAATAAATAAGTAAATCTTAAAAAAAGAAAAAGCAGACTTGACTATATATGAAGATACTTCAAAAAGTGCATAGAAAATTTGTACCATGAAAAAAACTATTCATAGATTTCAAAAATCTTTTGCACCAAAATAAATGTGTCTTTTAATTTCACTTTACCCAATCTTTTTGAAGTACCCTGTATATTTATTCATGATAACATCAAAATATAGCCTAGTAAATCCTTTCTGCCTCAGATTAAAGACAGAATCATTTGGAAACCCAGGTAAGTTTGGATCGTGTATAAGAGAAAAAAGACCAAGATAGCTATAGTTTTTCCGTATTAACTTTTAATAGTATCAGACACTGGGGAAACATCTAAAAAATCCTCAAAGAAAAAGGTAGACCTCAGGATTTTTATATGCAGTCCAACTTCCCTTCAATCAACAGTCCTTCCCGTGGAAAGGTTATAGGTTAATAAGTTCAGGATGAGCATTAATTAATTAATCATTAATTAGGGAAATTGCAGCAAAATGACTACAAAACTAGGAACAGTATGAAGACTAAGTTGAAGAACAGAAAAAATACTGTTTAAAAATATAGAAATGACACAGCTGATGAAAATTGTGCAGAGAGCAGGAGAGGAAGGTGGAGGTAGCTCAGGAGCGCTTTGCCTCAGCTGTTCCAGCTGCTAATAAGAGCATGTATTTTCATGTTGACAAATGAAGTATTTGAAGTAAATGCCCATTGAACAGTGCAGAGAGAAAAGGGCAGGGGAAAGAAAAGGGAATGGGAAGAAGTGCAACCCTTTATCATGGTTCCTAGGAAGGCACTAACAAGTCTGCGTGAAGAAATAGAGAACTAAAGAAGTTTAATAAAATACAGTTTTTCCAACTAGCAAAATAACGGCCCCCAAAAGTAATGAGATCCCATAGTAAAGAACATAAGGAAATCACTTCAGGATTGAAAACCATGCAGAAACTGTGGCCACGCCCAGCAGTCATATCAATAGCCCCAAATCACCTGTTAAAGAGATTTTCACAAAAAAAAAAAAAAAAAAAAAAAAAAAAAAGTCAGTGCAGTGTCAAAGAGACAGGCTTAACACAATGCCATTCAGTGGGATTGGAGGCAGTGGTCTTGGTGAGGACCTGTCAGTCAAGTGCACCCCTGCAGGTGTGACAGCAGGGAGGACACGCAGTCCTGGAAGGGCCCTGTGGATAGCTAACACCTTTATTCGCTGTCACTGCACATAAAGAGCCTTGGGTCAAAGTTTGGCAGTTTTCAAACAGGGAGTGTGTGCTACCTCATACAGTTTTTGAGTCTGGTCCAGGACTACCATCAGTGCAGGCTTCCCTGGGACTGGGAGGTGGACTTCCACGTTCACTCGTCAGGCTGTTGGGAGAAAAGAGGCGGGAGCAGGAAGAGGGAGGAAGAGGGAGAGAGAGAGGTCAGCAGAGCCCGAGATGAAAACCATGGTCTCTTCCATGAGCTGATCTTGGAAGTGGTGGACACCATCGTTTTTGCCTTATTCTATTGATCGTAAAGACTAACCCTGGTGTAATGTGGGAGGGTGCTACAGGTAACACTTACGACAACATTGTTACATCAACAGTATTTATGCAACATAAAACTGAGGGGCCAGCACCTTGGCGTAGCAGGTAAAGCCACCACCTGCAGCGCTAGCATCCCATATGGGCACTGGTTCGAGTCCCAGCTGTTCCACTCCTGATCCAACTCTCTGCTATGGCCTGGGTAAGCAGTGGAAGATGGCCCAAGTCCGTGGGCCCCTGCACCCACATGGGAGACCCGGAAGAAGCTCCTGGCTCCTGGCTTCAGATGGGCCCAGCTGCAGCCATTGTGGCCACTTGGGGAGTGAACCAGTGGATGGAAGACCTCTCTCTCTATCTCTGCCTTTCTCTGTAACTACATCTGAAATAAATAAATAAAATCTTAAAAAAAAAAAAACAACTGAAACCACAGGATATGCGAGGGGAAATAAGCCATAAATATCCCAGTAATGGGAGACAACTCAGTGATCTTAGCATATGATAAGGTGAATGGATAAGAAATAATTAAGGGTAGAGAATGAGTAAATATTATTTTGATATCTATGTTCTAAGGACAGATGATTTGTCTTTACAAATTTAGCTGCTGATAAACCATTCATTAAAATTAATATTAGACAACACAGAAAACCTTGATACGTTATCAAAAGTGTAGATAATATTCTAATTAAAATAAATTTAAGTCAGAAATTAATACTAACATCAGAACACAAAACAAAGCAAAAAACCCTCAACCTGGAAATGAAAACAGACAACAAGGCACGGGCATTGTGCCACGGAGGCTTGAGCTACTGTTTCTGACACTGCCATCCCACAGGGGCGCCGATTGGAGCCCCGGCTGCTCCACTTCCAACCCAGGATGTAGCAGAAGACAGCCTGAGCCTGATAGCAGGGGCTCCTGCCACCCATGAGGGAAATCCTGATGGAGTTCTAGGCTGCTGGCTTTGGCCTGGCTCAGCCCTGGCCATTGCGGTGACCTGCGGAGTGAACTAATGGATGGAAGATTCTCTCTCTGTCTCTCTATCTGTCTATCTCTCTCCCTCTCCTGCCTCCTCTCCCTCTCCTTCTCCATTACACTATTCCTCTCTCTCTCTCTCTCTCTCTCTCTCTAACTTTTAAATAAAATGAAGTAAACCTTAAAAACAGACAAGAAAAGCTTCAGGTCAAAGAGGAAACGCAAACCCAGCTTGCAGGCTTTTTGGAAGCTGAGTCGGCTGAGCAGTGTGTTGGGGCCTGTCTGTGGCTGAGGTGGTCGTCCCAGGCCAGTGCTGCTTGAGAATGAGTGGACAAGTCAGTGAGCAGCCACATTTTGTTCGGACCATGAATTTCGTCTTATCAGTGGAAAGGTGGTAGCTGTTTTATTCTCAGTAGGTTCAGAATTTGGGTAAAGGAGAGGGGTGTTACTTGTTGGGATATACAACAAAGACAAAAGAACAATGCTTGAGAGGTAAAGTAGGAGGCAGGATAGGAAGTTATCCCTATTGGCAGAGGATTAAGTTCCTGGGAAATGTAAAGAATCCATAAAAAACTATTGCTAACAGTAAGATAATTTCGTAAGACTGGATATCTGAAGTTAATGAGAAAGAATTAGTTACTGTTGTGGGAAATGGCACTATCTGAAATATAAATTGGAAGAAAGATTTATAAGAGAGTGGTGATAGCAATAACAACCACAAAATAGGCTACCTTGCAATATAGTTGAATGTAGGAGCAAGACCTACCCCAAGAACATGTTGAAGCACTCCTAGCACACACAAAGGAAGATTTGATTAAATGGAAAGACCATGTTTTTGGCTAGGAAGACTCAACATCATAAAGATGTCAATTCTCCCCGAGAACATTTCTAAATTTAATGCGATCCCAATAAAATACCAACAGTTTTTTTTTTTGAAAGCCAGACAAGCTGATTCTAAAGTTCATGTGAAAAAATAAGGAAACAAAAACATTCAGGAAAACTCTGCAAAGAAGAGTAATATCAAGGGGCCAGTGCTAGTAGATATTCAAGCATATTCAAAGTCTCAATAATGCAACTGTGAGGAACTAATGCTCGGATAGCAGGACAGGGCAGTCCCCCATAATAGAAAGTCCAGAAATAGAAGTGAATACACATATGGGAATTTAGTACACAAAAAAACTGGCTCTAAAATCCGTGGAAGAAATGATTAACTGTTCAATAAATGTAGTTGGGGTCACTGATTGGCCATGTGGAAAAAAGATAAAGTTAGATTCAGACCTAACGCCATAGACCAGGATACTTTCCAAGTGGACTGGTGATTGAAAGGCAAAAATAAAGCCATAAATATGCTAGAAGAAAACATAATCTTGGAATAGGGGCAATCTTTCAAATGTGACTCAAAGCTAGGGAAGATACTAGAGGAAGAAAACTCTTCATACTGTTTATTACAAAGTCAAAATTAATTGATTGGGAAATTGTACTTGATACATTTCATGAGAAGGTCAATTTTCCCAACTTACACAGTGGTCCCAGAAATCCATGAAAGAACCCAGAGCTGAGTAGGAAAATAGGCCAAGGGGCCCGGCCTTGTGGCACAGTGAGTTCATCTGCTGCTTGCACACTGGCGTCCTGTGTCCCAGTGCTGGTTCCAGGCACAGCTGCTCTGCTTCTGATCCAGCTCCTGCTGATGCTTCAGGCAAGGCAGCAGAAGATGGCCCAAGTGCTTGGGCCCCTGCCACCCACGTGGAAGATCCAGACAGAGTTCTGGGCTCCTCGCTTTGCCCTGGTCAGCCGTGGCCATTGCAGCCATTTGGGGAGTGAACCAGCAGATGGGAGATCTCTCTCTCTCTCTGATGCTGCCTTTCAAATAAACTAATAAGTGAACCTTTGCAAAAAGAAAACTAGGCGAAGAATGTGAAACTGTGACTCAGAGAAAAAGGTTCCACTTCACTTGTAGAACTAGAAATGCAAATTAAAAGCAAGATAAAATTTTTTTTTACCATTTTTTTTTTTACCTGACAGAGTGATTTTAGAAGAATCTAAGAATTTGGCTCCATGGTCTGTTGTCAAGTGGGGAGGTGGTGGATTGATATGGCTCCCACGGAGGGCAGCGTGGCAAACACCTCGTCAACGCGTGCGTTCTCTGATCTAGCAATTCCACTTTGGTGAATTCACTCTAAAGATGGATTTGTACACGAGGAAAGTGACACATGCAGTGTTCTGTGTAATAGCTAAAACTGGGAACTCCTGCAAGCTCCATCAACAGGGCAGTGGTTAGACAAACTGTGGTCCAAGCTTTAACTCCATATGCAGGAAAACGTAAGACTAAGGATTGAAGACGCTCTCAGAGCCTGACGTGGGAAGAGCTCCGGGATGCAGAGCGAGGTGAAGAATCCAGTGAACACGCTGGCCCGCCATCTTTGCCAAGTCAGAGAGAAGCATATCTGGCTGTATCCCCTTGAAGGTGCATGGAAATCTCTGTCTGTTAGAGGTGGGATGGGGGTGGGGGTGGGAGGGACACTTTTTACTGCATACCTTTCAAATTTGCCTTCAAGAATGTCCAAACAATTATTTTAATATCATATTTAAAAATCTTGTAAGGGAAAAGCTATACTGATAAAGGAACCGGGTTCGATAAATCGGGCGAAGGATCAGAGTGGAGAGAACCAGACCCCCACTTACATGGACACTTCTAACGTGGCCAAGGTGACCTTGCCTAACAGGGGCAAAAGGATGGACAGGCCCATCGGTTGTGCTGGACAAATGTCATCTGCATGGAAAAAGTACCTCGCACTCTGCACAAAAAATCACTTCTAAAATCTCTATGGGAAAATATCGAACGCAAAATCGTCACCCTTTCAGCTCAGTAGAAAAATAGGCACAGACTACAAAGGCTATCTCATGACCTCGCTGTGAAAGGATTTCTTTGAAATTCTTAAAAAGTACTAATTTGAGAAGCAGATAGAGAGCTCCCATCTGTGAGTCCACTGCCCAAAGTCCCATGATGGTGAGGGCCGTGTGGGAGCCAGGCGCTCAGTGCAGGTCTCCCACACGGGTGGCCGGAGTCCAGTCACCGAAGCTGTCACCGCTGCCTCCCAGGGGCTGCACTGGCAGAAGCATGGGTCAGGAGCTGAAGGCAGACCTTGAACCCAGCCACTGCAGTACGGGGTGCAGGTGTCTTAACTGCCACACTGAATGCCTGGCCCTGCAAGGATCTCTTAAACAATCCAAAAAAAAAAAAAAAAAAAAAAACCCACAAACAAGGGTGGAAAGAGACGGCTAGATGTGGTCACATTAAATTTTAAACATTTATATGCATCAAAAGACACCGTAAACTCTGCAAAAAGGAAGAGTTAGAGACTGGGAGAGAATACTGGCAACACTTCTAACCAAAAAGTGAGTAGTACCCAGGACACAGGAAAACTAAAAAAGGGAATCAATTAAATCAGGCAAGCACCTACAGAACAATCCAAGCACACCGCCAGTCAGGTCACAGGAGCAAACTGAAGGCTGGCACACATGGCAGTGGTGCTAAGTTCTGCTGCATCACTGAGAATCGAACTACAACCCCTCTGTGAGGCCGGCATTGTGGTGTCGTGGGTAAAGCTGGCTAGGCAGCTCCGTGCTGATGGCCTGGGAAAAGCAGCAGAAGATGGCCCACGTGTTTGGGTCCCTGCGAGCCATGTGGGAGACCTGGATAAAGCTCCTGGCTCCTGACTTGGGCCTGGCCCAGTCCGGCCATTGTGGCCATTTTGGGG
This sequence comes from Oryctolagus cuniculus, assembly GCF_964237555.1. Taxonomy (NCBI): domain Eukaryota; kingdom Metazoa; phylum Chordata; class Mammalia; order Lagomorpha; family Leporidae; genus Oryctolagus; species Oryctolagus cuniculus. The sequence continues at coordinate 125,268,933 of NC_091438.1, read as the reverse complement.
AGTGAACCAAAAGTTGGAAGCTTGCTCACTCTGTCTCTCCCCCGCCTCCATCCCCTGTAACTCTGCATTTCAAACAAATAAATACATACTTTAAAAAAAACCACCGTGATTATATTATGTGTATAGCAGAGTTTCACAAAGGTGAGAGCGTGACAGTATCACGTACTGAAGAAATTGTGATAAGACGGCAGCTCTGACACACTGCGGCTGTGGGGCGTAAGCATACAGAACTTCATTAATCAGCGAGTCGGTGATGTCTGATACAGACGTCAAACGCACTTTACACAGATGGAATTCTCACCCAAAGAGGCACGCGCAGGAGTATTCCTGGTGACATTGTTTGAAAGAGCTTAAAAAAAATTATGCTAAATGTTCGTCTAAGAGCAGAACTGATGAGCAAGTTGGGGTACAACTCCACGTCGGAAGGTACTGTACAGCACGGAAAATCAAACAAACAAAACGGAGCTATGCAAAGCAGCGTAAGGTCATCTTGCAAACGCCAAACAAAACCCAAACCAAAAGCAAATTGCAGGAGGATCTACAGTACGCTGACATTGTATGAAGTTTAACGGCAGGTGTAATGATACTGTTTACATTGTAGTGTTTGCACTGCTCTCGCTCAGCGTGCGGGGTGGGGGGTGGGGGGCTGTCCTGTGTGGCGGAGGCGGAGCTCGGAGGGGCAGGGTGCAGCCCTGGGTGTGAGAGCCCCTGCTGCAGAGGGGCGGGAATGGGCTGGAGAGAGGCCCCGGGGCTTTCAGCGGTGATTGTAACTTTCTTCTTCTTCTTTTTTTTTTTAATGAAGAGCTACCTATATTCTCATGTGTATTACACATTACTCAGAATGTTAGATGTAAAAACAGTGGACATATCTACCTACACATGAATAGACTTGAAATGTGCCACATAAACACAATGGGGTTCCACTGAGAATTTCCATAGTGAAATTCTGTCACTTTTGACAATTTATGTGAATATAGAGATTATCATGTGAAGTGACAAACCCAGAAGGACGCAAAAGGACAAATATTATCTCACTAAAAATCTGGAATGCATGTTAGAGAGAAGAATGGTGGAGTAAGGATAAAGGGGACACATTAGTAGATATGCACAAAGTTTCCCCTAGACACCGTGAATGAAATTATAATGCTGCATTTCATATTTCAAATTTCTTGTAGAGGTTTTTTTTTGTTCTCACCATAATATATGAGGTGAAGAATGTGAATAATTCTGGGCCAGTGCCATGGCTCAATAGGCTAATCCTCCACCTTGCGGCGCTGGCACACCGGGTTCCAGTCCCAGTCGGGGCGCCGGATTCTGTCCCTGTTGCCCCTCTTCCAGGCCAGCTCTCTGCTGTGGCCAGGGAGTGCAGTGGAGGATGGTCCAGGTGCTTGGGCCCTGCACCCCATGGGAAACCAGGATAAGTACCTGGCTCCTGCCTTCAGATCAGCGCGGTGCAACCATTGGAGGGTGAACCAACGGCAAAGGAAGACCTTTCTCTCTGTCTCTGTCTTTCTCTCACTGTCTACTCTCCGATGTCTTCTCAAAATCCCTTAGTGGTTGCCAAAAATGTTACTGGAGAAATTGCAGGGTTCTTGTCTTTTCGCAAGAAAGAATTCAGGCGTGAGACAGAGAGTAGTGGGAGGTAAAATAGCAAGGTTTATTAGGGAAGGGACATCCATAAGGATGGATGGGCACCTCTCCAGACAGGACCTGAGAGAGTGCCCAGTCGCTCGGACTGGGGTGGGAGGGAGCGAGGTTACGTGTTGAGAGGAGAGATTACACCTGGCCAGACCAGGCGGGCGGCTCAGCAGAGAGGCAGAGGGCTGAGCCCCGCTTGTAACTGTCTAACTGGGAGGGTGGGTGTGGGGAGCCCCTTTTCTTACTCTCTGTGCAGCTGGTGTCAAAGATGTAATTGCAAAGATGTAGTTTTCCTCCACCGCAGTAACACTGACAAGAAACACAGTGCCAGAGTTTCCCCCAGTAGCAACAGAAACTATGAAGTATTTGGAAATGGGTCTGGCGCTGTGGCGTAGTAGGTAAAGCTGCCCGCCGCAGTGCAGGCATCCCATATGGGCGCCGGTTAGATTCCTGGCTGCTCCACTTCTGATTCAGCTCTCTCCTATGACCTGGGAAAGCAGTGGAAGATGGCTTGAGTCCTTGGGCCCCTGCACCCATGTGGCTTCTGGCTTTGGATTGGCCCTGCTTTGGCTGTTGTGGCATTTGGGGAGTGAACCAGCAGATGGAAGACTCTCTCTCTGTCTCTCCCTCTCTCTTTGTACCTCTGCCTTCCAAATAAATAAATAAAGCTTCCAAAAAGTATTTGGAATTAACTTACTAAGAATGTCTAAGGACTTTATAAAAAGGTTATAACTTCAGTAAATGTCTGTGAAAGAGAAACGTCACACTGAGGGCTTGCTTAGTTCTCCCCAAGTAGACCTAGATGTTCTGCATTGTTCCAGATAAAAGTGACCCCCACCCCGCCCCTGGCCCTGTCCTTTCATGAGGACCATGGATGTTGTCTCTATTTTATGAGCTGACCTTCGTGATGCGCCCAGCAGTCCTGGCTTCACTGGGATTTTATGAAGGTTCAACTCAACACCCCAGCACCCCAGCACCCCAGCACCCCAGCACGTGGGCCCTGGTGCTTTGGCTGTTGGCAACTTCTGAAAACCAGGGTCCTCCTGAGGTGAGTGGAACAAACACCGCACCATTGCATGGGGGAAGCAGGCACGTGAGGGCTCACTGTGGCATTCCTGATTCCTACGGAGACGTCAGGACCAGGAAGGGGAGGGAGGGCGCTCCCTGATGGTGCTTGCCTGGTCGGCCGCTGAGCCGAGGCCGGAACCTGGGCGTGGGTGCGGAAGGAGGCAGAAGGAAGGTCGGGAAAGGGGCTGGTGAGGAAGGCCGGGCAGGCGGAGGGAAGAGAGGGAGGCCAGGCGCAGGGGGCCCTGAGGAGGGAAGATGCCATTGCGTCCACCTGCTGCCTCCCCCCGGAGGAAGCAGTGGCTGCCCTTCCTCGCCCACCGTGCAGGACTCCCCTCCCCACTGCCCTCTGGGAGGATTTCCTGGTCAGTCTTCATGGAACTGTTTCATTTTCTGAATTTAGCAGTATCCTTTGGCCAAATGGGCACTTCCAGTTCTGACCACATCTCTGCATTCCCCCGGAAAGCTACAAGTTCCTGAGTGCTCCACTGCGCAAGCCCAGTCCGTGGGGAATCTGTGTTAGAGAAAGATGCTTCGTGACGCTTGTGAAGGCCGTGGGGATGACCTTGTCCAAGTGGGAGCACGGGAACCGGGTTTGCACGAGAGCAGAGAGATTGGCTCAAGTCATAATGCAGAGGACAAGTGGGGCGCTTGAGCTAAGAAGCAGGATGAGGGTTGGAGGACAGAAAGCGATGCAGAGGAGACATTAGGGCTGTGGGACCCCTGGCTAGCCCGCTGTGATGGTCCTGTTGCCAAGGCAGCTGGTGTGGTGAGCTACCAAGGGTGATGGGTGAGCAATGTGATCAGATACCAAGCGTGGGGGCATTTTGTTCCCCGGACCCAGTAGTATTCTCGCTGAAATTGGACCAAGCAGGCTAAGGACAGAGCCCGAGTTTGGTGCCTCATTGGGAAGAAGACTCAATGGCCTGAGCTGATCAAGGAGAGTCTTTGTTGTTTCAACCAGGAGAGGATCTGGGAGTTTGGTGAGGGGTGGGTGCAGGGGCCCTGCCTGGGGCACAATCCCACAGCATCCCCCAGGCCGGACTGTGGCGAGTTCCAGCAGGATGAGGCCAGCAGTGGGGGTTGGAGTGGATCCTCGATCTGAGGACAGATTCACCATGGCTCAAGGTCACAGTAGTGCTCTCCACCGGCCCATCCGCAGGACACAGGTGCATCAGCGCTCAGAGCAGGGAACAGCAGCTGTCTGGGGTCAGGCCGGAGACTACTTGACTGCCAGAAGCCATCGCTGATGAGGGAACAGAATCTCAGGTGGAGAAGTTCTTCACCGCCCACGATGCTGGGCTGGCCTCTCACCGTGCTGCGCGGGAGGGTAAGTCAGAGTCAGGGAAGGGCCAGGGTTTCCCTCCGGAGGCCTGGTTCCACACGGTCTAATCTTCACGGTGCCTTTGAAGTGGGCATTACTGATTCCAGGTCATGGGTGAAGAAAGTGACGTTCGCGTGGTAAGGAAACAGGGTTTCAGGCCTAAGGTGGTGGGCCTAGAGACGTCTGGTGGCAGAACTTGCTCTTTCTGCTGCTAGTCCTTGGCGCCTTGTGCTGAAACTGCAGAGAATAGTATTATGGGCAGAAAAAGAGGAGCTCAGAATTTGGGGTTGGGGCAGGCTGGAGCCAGAAAGACCATGCTGGGCACCCAAGCAGAACCCTGGAGATGGCGCAAGAGGGCTCTCAAGAAGTGGTCTGGTCCAGGTCCCTGTCTTCTGGCTACTGACTGCCTTAGAGCATGGGCTCACCCGGTCTGGCCCCTGCATCCTCCTTCCAGGAGGTGAACGCTCAAGCCCATGGCTCCCTGAGCTCTCTGGAAAAATCACTTCTGCCCATCAAAACAGTGTCCCCCATTTCCCAGGGCCTCAACTCAGGCATGCACACGCGGGGCTCCCACACTGGACTCCTCTTGTGAAGCACCCCCCCCAGCAGTGCGAATACGCATATTTCAAAGGGACATGGGCTCCAGGCACAGCCCTTGGCTGCAGGGATCCTACCAAGGGGAGGGGAATCAGGAGGCCCTTAGGAGTCATCATCTCCAGCTCTCACTTCCCTGCCCCTGCTCCTTGTCCCTTCCCGCGGGCCTGGGCGGCAGGTGTGTCTGCTGCAGGACCAAGTGCATTAGTTCCATCCATCAGGCCAGCCCCTGTGGGTCCGAGTGCCTCTGCAGACCACAGTGGCCCTCCCTCACCTGGCCCAGGCCGGCCTCTTGGTCTCTTCTCTTGCTGTTTCAGCCTGTGACTTACTCTTCCCCCTCCCAGGTGCTTGCCATCTCGGGAGGCACCTGCTGCTTTGCCCTGGGGTTTGTGGCCCTTTGCTGCTGTGTCCCTTCCCTCTCTGTGTCTGGCCAACACAGACAAGAGCCTACTTTTCCCAAGAAGTCTCCCGTCATCTGATCAGGGTGGCTGGGCTGAACTTTCCTCCCATGAGGACCCCTTTCTGTGACACTCATTCTCCCCTGGACTATGACCTCCTTGTGGGAAGTAGGTTGAATCCATCATGGTGTTTCTGGAGCTCAGCCTAGGATCAGGCACAATGTAGGTGTCCAATGCATGTTTGATGAATGAATGAATGAGCAACAGGATGTTGGGGTTACGAATGCTGGCCCTGCGGTCCTGCTTCCTGGGCTGGGGAATCCCAGTGAAATGGCGCTTGCCATGTGTGACTGTGAGCAGGTTGCCCATCCTCCTGTGTCTCATTTTCACGTCTGTAAAATGGGACTAAATAAGAGTGGCCACTTCATGGCGCTGTTATGAAGACCCAATGAGTCACACAGGAAAAGCCTGTGGTAAGTGGCATAGTGAAATCTGCTACATCGATTATTGCAATTGGATTATGTATTCATTTATTCAATTGTTGTTCACCTTTTTTCCATTAGAAATTTTCACTGAGTTGCTTTCCTGTACCAGGCCTTGGCCTGGGCATTGGAGCCGTGGCAGCCTATATTCTCATTGTGGGCATGAGTCAGAGGAGGCAAAAGCAGAGACCACTCATTACGTCCCCGGGGAGGGATGCTCGGTCCCCGAGGGGTGCGACTCAGGGTCAGCAGACGAGCACCCCTCCTCCAGAGCTCACGGAGGACAAGGCAGCTGAGTGGGCGGGGGCTGAGCCTGGGAGGGCCGAGGGGTCTGGGAGCCTCTGCTGAGCCTTCATTGACAGCGGGGCCCTGAGACCCAGGGTCTTTGATTTCTCATTGACTAATGCTGTATTTTTTTTGAACAGAAGCTTCCTGTTAAATCAAAACAGATGAGGTTTTAAAAATAATTCTAATTGATTCCATCCCTGGAGTTCACATCCGTAGCTCTCGGACCCAGCCAGAGGGGAGGAGCCGTGTGCGTGTGCGTGTGGGCGCGCAGGTGTGTGTGGGCACAGGGCACCTCCAGCGTGCCTGCCCCTGCCAGCCGCTCCCTTGTTCGGTTTCGTTCTGTCTCCACGGTCCCCTAGGAGGTGCGCACCATCTGGAGCACCACTGAGAACAGACTGCCGCTCAGGGAGCTCCAGAAACTTGGGCAGGGTCGGGAAGCGGAAGAGGCAGAGTCAGGACTCGATCCCGGTCCTTTCCCACCCCGGAGCCTCAAAGCCAAGCCACGTGGAGAGTGGGATCAGGAGGGGACAAGACAGCAGGGTTGGTGTGAGAGGTGTGCAGGCCCAGGAACCACAGTCAGGACAGACGCCTCCCAGCGCAGCCCCTCCTGCGTGCTGGGCGCTATCCCCGGAGACTGGCAGAGGAAAGCTTCACACTGTTTCCCACCATTGGTCCCATTTTTCAGAGAAGGGAGATGAAGCCCAGAGAGATTAACAGAATTCTCCAGTGTCGTCTCAGTCAGTGATCCATGTGTCTGCCTCCCAGGTCCTTGTTTCTTAGTGGCTGTCAGCTCTGCTGTGTGCACGTGACTGCGGGGCCCAGGGCTCCTGCAGAACCCTCACACTGCACTCCTTCCCCCTCGGTGGTGGGGAGCAGCTTCCTTTCTTCATCCCTTCATTCACTCAACCCCCGTCCTGGGTCCAGCCCCGGTCATGCCGTAAGAGCAGAGAGCAAGACGAGAGAGATCCCTGCGCACTAGGGACCAGCTGTCTGTGCGTCCGTTACGACATCAGGAGGGCTCTGGCTGGGGAGCGGCTGTGTTTGGAGACAGATGTAGAAAGGGAGAGGCATTTGCAAAGACAGGAGGAGCTGACCCTGGCTCGGGCAGGAGTGTGGCAAGCAGAAGGGCAGGCACTGCAAGGCCCGGGCATCACAACCAACGTGGTGGGTTTCGGGACCAGAGAGGGGGCGGGGGTGGCTGGCGCCGGGCAGTGAGAGCAAGAGCAGCTGTCCGGGAGCTGTCCACATGGGCCAGCCTCTTGTCTGCTGGCTGCAGCTGCGCCTTCCACGGATGAGCCAAGCCTATCACACGTCACTCCTTTGCCTTCCTCCCTGGAAAGGCCGGTGAGTGGGCCCATGTGCTGTGCCTGTGCCCCTCTGTGTAGACCCTGTAATGGGCTCTGGGGAGCTGAGACAAGGCCCTGGGAAGCTCCTGGGGACAGATCCAGGAGGGGATGGAACCCAAGGCGCAGCATGTAACCAGGGTCTTGCTGGGGTCAGGGTACGGGTTGCACAGTGAGTGGCACAGCCGGGGCCACACCAACCCTGCCTGCTCTCCCCCAGGACCTCTAAACCTCACTGGAGCCTTTTCGTTAACCTGGCCCCAGGCAAGCCTGTGGCGATGTCACCTGTCCTGTCGGTCCCCTCTGTCAGCCCTGGAGATGCTGCGGGGGTGGGGAGGGTGCCCCACTCGCATTTGCCTCCTTAGCACAGGTATAATGAGGGACTGCATGAGGGCACTGCTGCCGCAGACACCACGCCGCAGGGCTGATACAGAGAAGAGACCGGGACCGCCGGGTGGGCGGTAGCTCAGGCTGCCCCGGAGTGACTGCAGCCCGCACAGATGACTCTGGGGCCTTCTGAGAAGAGAGGGGGCTGCTTGCCTGGTCACCCCCCACTCCAGCCCCAAGTCAGGAACCCAGGGACAGAATGAACTGGCGGTTAACGTTGGGGGGGATTGTAAATGGGAAAGATAAACGTTGGAAAATCAGGCGCTGACCCACGGGCTCGCCAAGGGGACAGGGAAATCCGAGCCGGGCTCATGGAAAAATCTATAACCAGAGCAGGCTGAGCCGCACCGCCCGGAAAAGCAGATGGGGGCAGCCGTAAAACGTGACCCCTTGAGTCCGCCAGGCCAGGCCGTGTGCTATTTTTAGATGCCGGTATTATTTTAAAGCATTCCTCCTCCTTTAAACACTGCCCTCTGCCCCCGAGTGCAGTGCGACCAGGAGAAGTCGCCCAACTTCCTGGGCCTCCACCTCCCCATCCCTGGTGGGGGAGTCCTCACTCTCCCTGTCCCTCTGCTTGGGCCCACCAAGTTAAGGAGAAAGTGCTTTTTTGCTGGAACATTCTGGAACTGTGAGATTTTGATTCCCACCTTTGCTTTTATCTTGCCCAGGAGAAGGGAGAACCCAGGCTTTGGAGCTGCCACTATAGTTCTCAAACTTCCTTAGCTGTGTGACACTGGGCAAGGTCCCATGTGAAGGAGGACTCTGTGGGAGCTGAGGGACTGTCCCAACATCATCTAACACACCTTGATGTCCCTGTCTCTGTCTCCGTGTGCTGACCCTGCGGAGGCCTCTCCCCCTTCCCTCCAGGGTCAGCTACTCCTTGGGGAGGAGGACACCTACTCTCTCCCAGGCCTTGCCCTGGGTGGATCTCCATCAGGGCCTCCCCAGGGCTTGGCAGAGGCTGAGGGAGGGGACAGCCATGTGCAAGCAACCAATCACAGCCCAGGAGGAGAGAGGGCGCCGGGGGCCTGCCTGGGCTAGAGAGGGCTTCCCATAGGAAGTGGCACCCAAGAGTGCAAAGGGAACGGGGTGCATGGGGGGGCCTGAGGGGCCTGCATGGGAGACTCGGGTGCCTGAGGCCCAGCACATCCTTGGGGAGGAGCAGGGAGCTGCCTGCGGGAAGGCGCCTCCAGGCCTGGTGAGCCCAGCGTCTGCTGTCATTCTGCCTGCGGGCAGTGGTGAGCGCTGGAGGTTTTTAAGCGGGGAAGTTGTCATCTTCCCTTCCAGCAGGGCCTGATCTGCCCAGGGCACCACGCACAGGATTTCTCTGGTTGTTTCAGGGCCGGTGCAGTGCTCAGCACAGACCTTTCGTTCATTCCTGCACACACAAGGCCTCCAGGGCCGGAGCCCAGCGCATCGAGGCCTCCAGAGTGGGGCACACCCTACAAGGCCATCCAGTCCATCTCCCCATTCTGTAGATGGAGAAACTGAGCTCCACAGAAGGGCAGATTCAGGAACCTGGCGCGCTCTAGGTGTGGGGGAGGGACAGGCAGCAGGGACTGGGGCTGGGGGTCGTCGTCCCACTCCGTGGGAACAGGTTGGTCGCTCAGGAGATCCCTTTGTGTCCTGCCTCACCCACCCATTTTTATTTTTTTTTAAGATTTATTTATTTATTTGGAAGTCAGAGTTATATAGAGAGAGGAGAGGCAGAGAGAAGGAGAGAGAGGTCTTCCATCCGCTGGTTCACTCCCCAGTTGGCCGCATTGGCTGGAGCTGCGCCGATCCGAAGCCAGGAGCCTGGAGATTCTTCCAGGTCTCCCACACAGGCACAGGGGCCCAAGTCCTTGGGCCATCTTCTACTGCTTTCCCAGGCCATAGCAGAGCTGGATCGGAAGTGGAGCAGCCAGGACATGAATCGGCGCCCATATGGGATGCTGGTGCCCACATGGGATGCCGGCAAGGCAGGCAGTGGCTTCATCTAGTACACCACAGCACCAGCCCCACCCCACCCACTTTAAGGACAAGCTGTCCAAGTGCAGCCCCCACAGTGGGAGTTGGCCGCAGTGCCAACGGTGCTGGCAGGTGCAGGGAGACCACCTTTCTCTCTGCTTCTCTTCTGACGTTCTCCCCGGAGCTGCTCTGAGTTGTCCGGAGTCCAGCATACTGCTGGGAAGTCACTCCGGCGACTCTGATGAGTTGCATACACTGGCTCACAAGAGGAAAACGAACCTCAAAGCCTTGGGCGTAGCTTCCCCGCCCACTCCCTGGCCTTACCTGCCCACGACACCCCCGGCCAACCCTCCCTCTCACTGTCGCCTGAAGAATCCACGTGGGATGCGGCTGCGGCGCCCTTGCTTCTGCCGTGGGCACCATCGCGGTGGCCCGCTGTCCCCTCTCCTCTGCCCTCCCGGAGGGTCCTGACCACTGCTGTGGCCATGTCCTGTCTCCCAGCTAGAAGGTAGCGCTGGCACCAAGGTTGCGACTGTGGCTTAAACTCCAAAACTTCAGGGCCAGAGGGGGCTTGGAGACCTCATCACCCAGCCTCTTCATTTGACAAATGGGGAAGCTGAGTCCCGGGGAGGAACGGGCCTGCCTGAGGACACGGAGCGTGGTGGCAGAGCCAGGAGCTGGTGGATCTGGGGACACTTCCGCTCAGGTGAATTTTTCAGACTTCCTTCTCAATTGGGTGTTTGCAAAAAAACTTCCAGGGAGGGAGTGGGCATGGTCACTCACTCAACCAACACGTAGCTCCCACTTTCGGCTGGAAGGTAGTGTTGGAGCTGCCTCTTAGAGCACACAAGCACAGTAGGGACCAGACACGAGCATCAGGACCCATGGGCATTGTGGTCACCTTCATCAGCATTGCCGCTTAATACCGTGTTTGAGGGTTACCTTTTACTGAGTGACTGCTATATGCCAGTTATTTTTTTAAAATAATTAATTTATTTATTTGAAAGTCAGAGTTACAGAGAGAGATAGAGAGACGGATACAGAAAGAGATCCTCCATCTGCTGGTTCACTCCCCAATAAGGCCATGACTGCTGGAGCTGGGTCAGTACGAAGCCAGGAGCCAGGAGCTTCATCCGGGTCTCCCACATGGATTGCAGGGGCCCGAGCACTCGGCCATCTTCTGCTGCTTTGCCAGGCGTGTGGGAAGGGAAGTGGGGCAGCCAAGACACAGAGCGGCGCCTGCAGATGCCAGCGTTGAGTTCACATTTACTGCTCGTCTTTGTCCCCTGAGACAGGTGCTGCTGCCATCCCTGTGTCCAGGCAGTGCCTGGCGTGGGGAACCACGGAGGATCGTGGCCTCCTGTAGAGGGGGAGGGGAATGCACGGTGAAGGACTTGAGGGTACAGGTGACCGGGACTCCCAGGTAGAACGAACAGCATTGAGGAAGTGCAGGAGGTGGGGCTGCCAGCAGGAGGGTCCCAGGGGTGGGGACCCTGTCCCGCGTTATCTCTGAGGCCACATCACCAGCACCAAGGGACAAGGGCTGGGAGTGTCTCTGAACTTGGGGGCCCTTGCAGCAGTGGCTTTGCAGAGTCTGCTTAGGAGCAATGTCCTGCCACCACCCTTCCCAGGAGGGGAGGGAAAGCAGGTCGCCTGACGGACAACACACGAGGCTCCTGCGAATGGAGGAGGGAGGTGCATGCATGGACGCTTGGTGGGGGGCTGGGGAGGGGGCTGTGTCTAAAGTGTGGGGTCCGGGTGCGTGTGTGTTCCTAGGGAGTGCTGCAAGCTCCCTGGAGGTGAGTGCGGCGTGCATGAGGGCTGTGCCGCGCACACGCACCGCCCCCAGCTGGTGTGAGACACGCCTTGGATAGCTCACTAGGTAAACATTCAATAATGTAATTTGGAAACCTGGTCCCCAGGGCCCTGCTGTGTGGCCAGGCAGCTGGCGGGTGGTGGCCGGATTAAGATATTAGCGCATTAATGCCATATCAAAGCCCGGTGCCCTGGGCCGTGGGAGGGGCCGCTGACAGCCCCAGCACCCCCGGGCTCTGCGGGCCCGCAGCCCCTGCGTGGGCCTCTCGGAGTCACAAGGAGGCCTTGTGTTCGGAGCTGCAGGCTACGCAGACATGAGCTCATGCCTGCTGGGCCCTGCGGGAGGAGGTGGGTGGCCTGCCCGCACGCCAAGCCTCCCTCATCCCACCACAGGGGCCAGACCAGGGCTGAGTGGGAGCTGGGCTCTGGGTCTGAGCTGGTCTTTGACCTGGTCCAAGTAGGCAGTTAGGTGTCAGTGGAGCGGAAGGACGGCTGAATCTCTTTCCAGGAATTTTCTTGGAACACCTCAGCAGCACGGGCCAGGGCCCCCTGGCCTTGATATTGCCAGAGCCTAGCCGTGCTCGGCACACAGCTGGTGTTCCGTGGCGGTGTGCTGAATAGACAGACTGACAGCAGACAGAGGAGGACCGGAAGTCAGGAGACTCGAGTCTGAGGCCTGGGTCTCTGGGGCCTGTGGTCTCTCTGGTGGCCCTCGGAGAGGCCTCTACCTCCCTGAGGACACGGCTCAGCTTCTGGTCTCTGGTGTCAGACTCTGTGCGTGTGCAGGGACCGGGGAGGGGTGGGGAGGAGTGGCTCTGACTCCTGGGAAGGGGACACATGGGAGCTTCAGAATATTGATACAAATCACTGGCGGGTGGATGTAAGTGGAGGTCCACAGGACCAGGAAAGCCCGGAGCCAGGGCTAACATTTCTGCCCAGGGGACCAGCGCTGTGGCACAGCACGGTAAGCAGCTGCTTGGGATGCTGGCATCCTGTATTGGAGCACTGGTTCCAGTTCTGGCTGCTCCACTTCCAGTCCAGCTCCCGGCTAATGCACCTGGGAAGGCAGCAAAGATGGCCCAAATACCTGGACCCCTGACACCCACAGGGGGGACCCAGATAGAGAAAAAAAATCTTAAAAAGAAGTTCTACCCAGTATATGGGCTGGGATGGGGAGGGCATGGGGCTCTTGTACACGGCCAGTTCTGTCTGAGGCTGGATCCATCTCCGAGACAATTCAGCCTGACTGTCCATTTTACGGGTGTGCCAACTGAGGCCCAGAGAAAGGAATGTGGCCAAGGTGGCCCAGAAGAGCAGCGTCCCCTGGGAACATCCCTGAGCCGAGGCCATCTCCTGCCCTCACATCCACACGCAGTGGGCCAGGCGCCTTGCCCTACAAGGCTACTTCTCAAATGTCAAGGAAAGATGAATTCCACGATAACATTTTGGTGCCAAAAAAGTTGGAATCCCAGCCGGCGCCGTGGCTCAATAGGCTAATCCTCCACCTTGCGGCGCCGGCACACCGGGTTCTAGTCCCGGTTGGGGCGCCGGATTCTGTCCCGGTTGCCCCTCTTCCAGGCCAGCTCTCTGCTGTGGCCAGGGAGTGCAGTGGAGGATGGCCCAGGTGCTTGGGCCCTGCACCCCATGGGAGACCAGGAGAAGCACTCCTGCCAGGCTCCTGCCAGGATCAGCGCGGTGCGCCGGCTGCAGCGGCGGCCATTGGAGGGTGAACCAACGGCAAAGGAAGACCTTTCTCTCTCTATCTCTCTCTCTCACTGTCCACTCTGCCTGTCAAAAAAAAAAAAAAAAAAAAAAAAAAAAAAAAAAAAGTTGGAATCCATGCATGGTTTCTTTCTTTCTTTCTTTCTTTCTTTCTTTCTTTCTTTCTTTCTTTCTTTCTTTCTTTCTTTCTTTCTTTCTTTCTTTCTTTCTTTTTCAGGCAGAGTTAGACAGTGAGAGAGAGAGAGAGAGAAAGGTCTTTCTTTCCGTTGGTTCACCTCCCAAATGGCTGCTACAGACGGCGCACTGCGCCAATCTGAAGCCAGGAGCCGGTGCTTCCTCCTGGTCTCTCAAACATGGTTTTTTCTTAGTACACATTCTCCGGGAGTTTTGTGAACACCCATTGTACACAAGGAAGGGAGGGAATGGTGAGTGAATGAGCTGGGGCTACACCTCGGGCCAGTGGTAAACTTGACCCTCCGTTCACTTCCCCAGGGCCAGCCTGGGCTTAGCCAGTGCAAAGCTTTCTCATGCTCTTGCTGTGAGACCACGACCGGCCTTGTCTGTGCTAACGGTGTCGTGAGGTCATGGGGTGAGGCAGCCAGGGAGCCCAAGTACAGGCCCGAGGCGGGCTTCCTGACCGCGGTTGGGACTGTGATCACGTGTGGTGGGCTCCCCGCCTCTGGACCTGGTCAGCGGCCATGGCCCCTCTGGAGGATAGGCGGGGGGTCCTGGCCTGGTGGAGGGGGCAGATGAGGGGAGACCATCAGACTCGGTGTCCTGTGGATCTGCTGTGCCACTTCGGGGAGAGCCTCTGATTGCCATGTGTCTAAGCTCGATGTGAGAATCAAGGCATTTGAGGACCAAGACTGACTTCTTCTTCTTCTTCTTTTTTTTTTTTTTTTTTTTTTTTTTTTTTTTTTTTTTTTTTTGACAGGCAGAGTGGACAGTGAGAGAGAGAGACAGAGAGAAAGGTCTTTCTTTGCTGTTGGTTCACCCTCCAATGGCCGCCGTGGCCGGCGCGCTGAGGCCGGCGCACCGCGCTGATCCAATGGCAGGAGCCAGGTACTTATCCTGGTCTCCCATGAGGTGCAGGGCCCAAGGACTTGGGCCATCCTCCACTGCACTCCCTGGCCACAGCAGAGAGCTGGCCTGGAAGAGGGGCAACCGGGACAGAATCCGGCGCCCCAACCGGGACTAGAACCCGGTGTGCCGGCGCCGCAGGCGGAGGATTAGCCTAGTGAGCCGTGGCGCCAGCCCAAGACTGACTTCTACTGGACCAGTTAATCGATTCTACTGACCCATCTCAGCTCACTGCCACATAGCTCTGGTTCCAAGAAGAAGAGGGGGTATGAGCAAGGACATGGCGGCAAGGACGCTGGCTAGGGGACACGGGGCGTGGGGCACAGTGGGACAGGACACTCCATGATAGCACAAGTGGGGAGGGCCATGCTGTCTCGTGGGGCTGGGGAGGCCGCTGTGCCCATCTTCGCCACCTGCCTGCACTGGCTGATGCTTACGCTGCTTGGAAAAGCAACATCCCCGAGTGGACAACCTCAGAGCTCCGCCTGGGAGCCCCAAGCAGCAGCAGCAGCTCCCTGCTAGACGCCCGCCGATGTTGCTCAGGAGGACTTTGTGGGGGCCGGGCTGCAGCCGCTGTCCCACAGGCTCCCACAGGACACCGTGGAGCATCCCCGGGGTGCACTGGGATCTGGTAGATGAGCTCGCCTTCCTTTTCCAGGAGCTTCAAACAAGAAGGCAGGAAGTGTCCCAGAGCAGGTGGGGGCCGCCCTGCTGTGCAAGGCTTCTGCAAGCTCTGTGAGTGGTCTTTGCCACAAGGACCTCAGTCTCCACATCTTTCAAATGGAGCTCTCCCGTGTCACTGTGCATATCTAGTGTGGGAACCTGAACTCTGACAAGCACAGTGCCTGGTGCCACCAGCGGATGACAATGGGGCCCCTTCCTAAGCCACGGCTGGAGGGAGGCCAGGTACCGGCTACAGAGACAGTGACCTCGGTGGGGATCCAGCTCTGCTCCTTCTGCAGCCAGGCTGTCTTGGAGAGATGGCCACGTCCTCACGTGGAGACCCTGCAGCACGTAGCATGCAGCACTGATGGGTCCGGGGAAAGCACTGAGCATAGATGCTGGCACTTAGCAGACGTTCCGTGGGCGCCTTTACCATCGCCCCCAGCTCCCAGCCTTGATGGCAACCGAGCTCATCCGCCTCTGCCCTGGGCCTCACTGCCCACCTGTGGAGCAGGCGTGTGCCACCTGGCAGGCCCATTGCCCTCGAGTTCTGGGATTTCCAGAGCCCTGGGCCTTAGGACATGGGGTGGGGGCAGTTTTCGCATCTGCTGGAGAGAGACCCAGCATATCCCTGGACTGCAACCCCTGCAGGGCCCAGGGGGACCCTCCCCCGCCCCTCCGCCCTCCCCTGGGGCTGCCATGGGAACCAGGCAAGGAGGCAGCAGCTTGTGATAAATATGCATGAATGGGCTGTGGTCACGGCCCCTCCTCAGGTCCATTTGGGGCACCTCAGTGAGCTAATTGAGGGCGGCCATTGTCCCCGGGCTCCCAGCGCCTGGGCCCCATTTTCACATTCAAGTGCCTGGCCCAGGTTTAAAGTGGCCGAGTGGCGGGTGCTATTTTATTCAACAAAAGCCCCTCAAGAGGCTGGACAGAGAACTCTGGGGCCAGCCCATTGCTGAGCCCACTGCTGTCCCGGGCCAGGGGGAGGGGGCCACACCGGGCCACCTGATCGCAATTGAGGCAGAGGCGGCCCGCCGGGCACAATGGGTGCTCAAGAGGCCTGTTCAGCCTCTGGGATGAATAGCAGGGACGCTTTTCCTCCAAGCCCCCATTCGAACCGGGTATAATTTCCCCCTGAATGAGGGTGGCGTGGGGCCGGCCCTCCAGGGCGAGAAGGGGATGGAGATAAAGCCGCAGGCTCTTTGAAACCCACCCCAAAGACCCTGCCCCCACCCCCCACCCCCCACCCCCCGCCATGGCCAGGGCTGGGGGAAAGGCAGAGTGTGGTGGAGGCCTGGGGTGTCTCACCCCACCTCAGCTCCCATCACAAGGGGTGCTCAGCCAGCGCACAAAGGGGGAGAGGGTGGCAAGACCCAGCCCACTGCACATCATACACAGGGCTGATGCCCGGGGCCTTGATATGCAGGGAGCCCAAGTGCAGGCCTGAGGCGGGCTTCCCGACCAGGTGATGAGACCGTGACCACGTGCAGGGGCTCCCTGCCTCTGGGACCTGGGAAGCGACTGGTGGCCCCTCTGGACAATAGGTGCAGGGCCCTGGCCCTGGGAGCAGAGGCGGGTGAGGGGAGACCATCAGACCCAGCGTCCCGTGGGTCTGCTGTGCCACTCCGGGGAGAGTGTGGGCGCAGTAGGGAGGTCAGGGCTTGGGAGACATCAGCTGTGGCTGTGAACTCCAGCAGGTGGATGCTCAGAGCCAAGGACTAAACTTTGAGGAACTGAGTGCGCCTAGAAATGAGGCGAGGAGGTGTAGGCAGAGGACAGCCGGAGACCCGGAGCAGGCCGTTTCCTGGATGCAGGTGCCCCCTGCACTGCCCATCTTTCTGCACAGTCACCATGTCAAGTGCTGTCTTCACCACTCTCGTGTCACAGAGGAGAGCACTGAGGCTTAAACAGGGATGTGATTTGCACAAAGTGACACAGTGACATCTGGCAAAGCCACAATTAGAAGCCAGGGGTGCCCACTCTAATCACCACTCTACTGTTTCAGGCTCTGGAGAGGAGACACTGCCTGAGGACCCCCGGCTCCCCGTTTTGCATGGATGCAAGGCCAGGCCAGAGCAACACTGTGGGGAGAGGCACAGAGAGAGCTGGGAAGGCCTCCAGGAGGAGGTGGCTCATGGGATTATGGACGTGGCTGGGGACAGTGCTCTCACCACCTTGGGGTTGGATGGGAAAGAGAAGGAACGGGCACTGATGCCCCCCAGCTAGAGGACCGTGGTGGTTGCCACACAGTCCACCCAGCTCTGGTGGGCAGTTCTAGCTCAGTGCCACTGTTCTAGCTCAGTAGCCACTGCCTCCTCTGACAGCTTGCCGTCCTCTCCCTCCTTATCTTCCTCCCTGCCCCGCCCCTTTCCCCTTCCTTCATGCCGCCACCACGCCTGGTCCTTACAGGCACTTGGGATGGCTAAGACATGAATGTCCCCGCTCCTGGGAGTTCCGCAGTCTGAGAGGGCAGGTGCACAGCAGAAAAGGACAGCACTGGAAAATCCCCAAGTACAGTGCACGGTCGGGACTTGCTGCCACGCGAGTCCACCACACTTCCTGCTTCTTTCTTTGGTGGAGTCATCTCCCAGGCCCAGCGAGGAAGCGGCGTTGCAGGAACACGTGGCGCCTTCATGCCTGTGTCAGGACTGGCCTCTCCCTGTGACCGCTGTGAGCTGGGCACAGCATCCGCCCCCTCGGGAATACCCGTCATCACCAGGCTGGAGCATTACACCCTGAGTGAGGCCACTGTGTGGCTTCATGGAGCTGCCCGGGCTGTCCGTCCACCCGGGGGAGGCACTGGCTCTGTCCCTGAGCCTGTCCTTCCCAGAGTCCTTGCCAACTGTGCACATAGCCAAAGGCAGAGCCGCACTTCCAGCTGCCGAGGGCTCGGTGGAGCTGCCCATGCGCCTGCCTCTGGCAGCTGCCCTGGGCCTGGGGGTGAGTAGGGCACAGTGGCAGTAGGTGTTCTTTTACATGAGAGGTGCTGCAAGTGGGGCTGGGCGGGCAGCGCGGTGGTTAGGAGCACAGAGAGCAGTGTCCGTATGCCTGCGTTCAAATCCCAGCTCTGCCCCTTTCCAGCTCCTCACCTGTAAAATGGGCAGAACATGGTACCCACGTCCTGGGGCTACGGTGGGGTAAGGTGCAGCCAGGCACTGCTTGGCGCTCAGGCATGGCGCTGGTGCAAGGGCCCGCTTCCCGCTCTCTGCCTACCAGTGCTCCGTGAGTCCCAGGACTCTGTCTGTAGAGGGGCCATCACAGCGCCTGCCCCAAGGGCCGTGGTACAGGGGGACTGGGTGGCAATGCCACGGGGAGCTGCCTTCCCTCACTGTCCAGGGCTCAGGTGGCACCCAGCAGGCCCGCAGCGGACACTTCAAGCTCTGGATCTTTCCACCAAGGTGGTATTGCCCACTCCACGTCCTCTCCTAGTCTACACCAAGTGCAGGTACGCGTGCACTCCCTGACCCCTGGCTGTTCCAGCTGTGGAGCGCCTAGGAGCCGGTTATGCTCCTGGCTGCAGGGGCAGAGGGCTGTCGGAACCCAGCTGTTCCTGGTGTTGTCCTTTCTGCCTTTTTGCTTTCTCTGGTTCCTGCTCAGTTATGGTGCTGGCTCCGTGGGCCACTCTGAAACTTCCCAACAAATCCTCCTCCCCTTCCTCCTCCTCCCCCTCTCCCCTCCTGCCCCACTTGGTTGGCTTCTGTTACTGGTAGCAAAGGCTCATGGCTGAAACCTTGGCGACTTGCTCCCTGACACAGCCAAGTGCAGGCGCTCATTCATGGGAAGGTATCTCAGAAAGTGCATGGAACATGGTTAGAAGACGCACGGATTCCGGTGCGTGGTCTCTCCGTGACAGGCATGAGCTTGTTGAGGGCCCCCCGTGTGAAGATGATGGGGGTTGGTGGAGCCAGGAGGGCCTGTGGACGGCTTCCTTACTGTGAGCAGCTGGGGAAACTGAGGCAATCAGAAGGGAAGGATCCATCTGGGATCAAACGCAGTGACTCCCAGGGTCAGAGACAGATGCTGCCCAAGTGCCCATGGGTGGAAATCTTGGTGATGTTTTTGAGACCTTGTAACCCTTCCCCAAAGAAACATCTGTCAAGATCTTGTCCCCGGATCTCTCCATGACTGCAGGTGATGATGGAAGCCTCGGGCACAGGAATCAAACACGGAGGCTTTGTCTTCTGGTCCCTCCTGCCGTGGGCAGCCCTGGGCTCTGGTCCTGGCCGGGGCCACTGAGGGCTCAGGAGCGCCAGGCCCAGCCGTCGGGGTTCATCATTGCTGCCTGTGATTCCATGCAGGGCCTGACACACTTCCCCTCCAGCCCTGGGCTCTTGTCCTTCCTCTGCCGCCGACTCTCCTGTGACCTCGGCTAAGTCACCTCCCCGTGGTGAACCTGCGTCCTCCCAGGTCAGGTCAGACCCTGGGCCCTTGGAGTCGCCCACCACTCCTCTCTGCAGATTTTGAGGCCGAAGCTATGGACTGGACCAGTGATAAATGTGGATGAAAAAAAATACTACACGTGGGGGATTTAAGACGTCCTCATACCAACCTCAAAGATAAGGAAGAACACTCAGCTCCAGAGAAAGGAAGTGGTTTTGGAGAACAAAGTGAGGGATGGGAGTGTGGTCTCCCCACCTCAGCGAGTCTTCCCAGGCCGGACCAAGAGGCCGTGGCCTGCGGGTCTGTGTGGTCCTTGTCCTCTGGGGGCTGGGGCAAGGCGGTGCCAGGCAGGCCCTGCAATGAGACCCCGTAGTGAGGTCCCTGTCCACAGCGGTGTGCAGGCAGGGCCTGCTGCTCCCTGGGATGGTGGAAGGAGGTTGCACAGAGCCGCCTCTGCGTTCTTCGCATGGAAATCCGTCCGTCCCTCAGCCACTGACAGGGCTGGGTTTGCTGCATGGGAGGGAACCAGCTGGACGACCGTCCCTGTGCCAGACCGGGAGGAATGTCCGTGGGGGCGTCGGGCCGACCACAGCCTTGGCGAGACCTGGTTATTCCATCAGAGCCGACAGGCGTTGCCGGTGCCAGGACTCCGGGCTGTGCGGCAGAAGCTGGGCCATGGGGATTGACGGCAGTGCAGAGGGTGGTCCTGGGCCTGGTTGGATCCCTGTGACTCCCAGGTGGGCGGGGCGTGCAGAGCTGACCATCAGCAGGTGTTTTATTGAGCAAGTGGTAAGTGAGGGGCCGGGGGGCAGCCAGGGGCTGGGGCTGCCTGTGTGCACGGCGGTCGGGGTCAGTTGTGTGGAGTTTGCTTTCCGCCAGGCCCTGTCAAACGGCTTCTCTCAGTCCGGAGAGGGTTGGTGCCAGGGCCATGAGGCTAGAGCTCGGGGAGGGGGTGAACTGCCTGGGTTGGTGGTGAAGAAGGGGCCACTGTCGGTGGTCGTCTGCAGTGATTTAATGGAGCTGGAGGCATAAAGTATACCCTAGCCTTGGGGACATCAGGGAGGGCCCCCTGGAAGAAGCGACATCTAAGGTTGATGAAGCGGTCTGGAGGCTAAGCAAGTTCCTGGCAGGGGGAGCTGCATGGACAAAGCCAGGAGGGGGAGGGGCACCAGGGACGCCCCCACCTCCGCCCTGCCTGCCCCATCGGCGAGGCTGCCAGGCCCCTTTTCCCTGCAGGCAGAGGAGGAGCACAGCAGCAACCTTCCATCACGGAGAGGCACCGCGTGCTCAACAACCGCCTTCACCCCTGTGGCCCGCAGGGAGCTCCCTGTGCCCCGGAGGAAGCCAGGGGCTCAGTGCTGGCGGGGCCAGGTGGGACCCTCCGAGGCACGCCTGGCTCCGCGCTCTGGCCCGCGCCCGCCTGGCCGCCCAGCCCCGTCCTCTCTCCTCCTAGGCAGGGCTATGACCACCCCGAGCTCCCTCCCCGCTGCTGCTCTGGCACGCGGCTGTCGCCAGCTCTTACCCAGAATCTGCCGCGGTCCCCCACTTTGTCTGGGTGCCATGTTGCAGCCAGGGCCACTCTTCTGCCGTGTGGACTTCCGCAGCCTAATGACAGACACCTCAGCTCCTCCAGTCCTTCCCCGAAGGCCTCAGGACAAATCCCACCTTGGTGCCTGGGGCTCTGAATCAAGTCCCAGACCTCCCCTTCCTCCTGACACGGGCCCAGCCCCTGAGGCACGCTTGCCCTGCCAGACTCAGCTCCAGCCAGTCTTCCTCCAGGAAGCCTTCCTGGTTGAGCCAGTGTTCACCCATTTCTCACCTGTAGCCTTCCTGTCCGTCCCACTCAGCTCTGCCCCAGACAGGTTTTGTTATTTATCCCCTGCGCCTGGCCCCTTCCCACGCTTCTTCAACAGACGTTGCTGGCCAGCTAGACACTATCAAACACACAGATGGGTGAATGGATGCACCTGACTCCTTCCTAGGGGAGGTGACACCTGAATTAGGTCTTAGCAAGGGGGAGGCACTTTCTAAGAGAGAGGAGTTGCAGGTAGAAGGAAGAGTGTGCAAAGCCGGGCAGCGCAGGAATCTGTGCATGTCTGGAAGCGCCCATGGCTGGGATGCGGCAGGTTGGGGGAGAGGGCCAAGACATGAGTCTAGAAGCCAGGGCCAGAGCCCCGCAGGCCTTAACCTTGGCTCCGGAGTGAGGCTTCCAGCAGTGGCAGAGCCTGAGCGCGTGTGGGTTTTAGGAAGACTCCTGCTGCAGCCAGGCGAGAGGGCTGCTGGGGCGCTCAGGTGAGAGGACAGACGCAGAGACATTTAGGAGGTGGACCCAGAGGGTGGGGGCAGGGCCCTGGGGCTCTGACCCAGCGGGCGCTTGGACACTGACTCCTACTGAGCAGACTCCAGGTCTTGTCTGGCCCTGGAGGCTTCAGAGGGGACACCCTGGGGGCTGGCTTGGCGACAGCTTCCTGGGCCAGAAGACCACGGCGGCTGGAGGGTGAAGTCTGGTCCACCAGTGTCCCCACCTCCATTAGCTCTGAGTGGCGTCGGACTGGGCCAGGTGGAATGGGGGCGGTGGCAGAGGCCACGTTCTTTGGCAGCCAGAGGGCCAGCAAGCCCCAGGCTTGGAGAGCAGGCATGGCCTGGAGTCAGGTTCACAGGCATTCACGGAGCTATTCCTGCAGGTCAGGCTGCGTGCTAGCCGCGGGGACAGCAGGGGACACAGGCACGTCCCTGCCCTTGGAGAGCATCCAGCTGTGATAACTGCATCGCTGACGAGGACGGGAGAGGGCTCAGCATGGCCAGGGCAGCCGGGCTCTGCTTAGACAGGCTCTCGTCTTCCACCATTGACTGCACAGCAATGGGAGTAGGGGGGACTGTGAGGGGGTGGGGTCAGCTGTGGTTCTCCATGGCACACGTCCATCCCCACGCCGGTGCCATCAGAGACCTCCTTCCTCTCCACTCCGCCAGCCCGGGACATCTGCCTTGTGGAGCAACAGCATGAGCTCCAGGCTCCGCCCCTGGGACCCGGATCTCTGTCTCTCATTCATTTATTCATTCAACAAGTTCTGGCTTTCCTCCCCTGTGGGCACTTGAGTAGGCACTGGGGGTAAAGCAGTCAACCTCCCGCAGAAGTCACAGAAAGAGCAGACCATGTCTAGAATGTTCTATCGGAGGGTGGTCAAAGCCAGTCTACGAAAAGCACAGAGTATGAGAGAGCAGACTTTCAGGGCAGAGGCGGTTATGTGGCTGGGTGTTAGCCACAATTTCCGGTGCTTGCCAGGTGGACCACTGGCAGTTCTGACGAATGAGCTGTGGCAGCCGTGTGGAACCTCCCGTGGCAGCTTCTCCTTCTGAGAGTGACAGTGACATTCAGGATGGCAGGCGCTCTAGCAGCCCAGGACCCTGAGTGCCCACGACGAGCAGAGCCCCCTGGCTGTGTGGCGTGGGTGGGAAATGCAACAATTTGGGGGTGAGCATTTGGCACATCTGTTAGGTCACTGCTTGGGATGCCCGCGCCCCAGATCAGTGCTGGGTTCGAGTCCTGGTTCCACTTCCGACTCCAGCTTCCTGCTAATGCGCACCCTGGGAAGCAGTGGTGGTGACTCAAGTAGTTGAGTGCCCACCACCCATGTGGGAGACCTGGGTTGAGTTCTGGGCTCCTGGCTTCAGCTTGGCCCAGCCTTGGCTGCTGCAGGCATTTGGGAAATGAACCAGCGATGGGAGCGCTCATGCGCACACACACTCTCTCTCTCCTTAGTCTCTCTACTTTTCAAATGAAATAAACAAAACTTGAAAAGGGAAATACCGAGATTCCCCGAGATGTCCGCGGGTGCTGTATGGCACAGTAGGAGCATTTTCTCCGGATGATTAAGTAACAGATTTAACCAGAGTGAGAGCAGGTGAGGGCAGGCAGGTGTGAAGGGACCGGGGACATCTGTGGATCGAAGCCCTGCCAGGGCTCGGCCTGGGTGAGGGACGTGGTGTGGGAGGAGCCGGTCAGAGAGGCGGCAGGAGCCAGTCCCCGGTGGACGGTGCTGCCTTCCTTGAGACTGGAGATGGGGAGCACTGAAGAGGAGCCGCGGTGGGGATGGGAGTGCTGGGTGGGGTGTGTGGGTCTCAGAGCCAGGACGAGCCAGCAGGCAGCTGGACACGTGGCCTCCCCTTGGGGGAGAGAGACAGGCTGCGGACGGCTGGAGGAGTCAGAAGCACAGAGCAGGGCCTCTGGCAGCTGCTGGGCGAGGGGCAGAGGAAAGGGGGCCATGTGATGCCTCAAGGGGAAGCAAACGGCCCCGTGGGGTCCCCCCAGCACTCGCGGGCAGAGACCCACACCCAGAGGCGCCCCTGGTGGGGTGGGGGCCTCCCTGCCATCCCAAGGGCTGTCACAGTCAGTCCCTAGAGGCTCAGGGGCCTGTGTGGGTCTCACTGCCCCCTGGACCTCCTCACAACTCCCTCTTTGGCACACTGGCACCTGCAGGGTGGGATAAGCCCAGCATTCGGGGTTCTGCAGGAGGGAGGTGGGAGGAGGTTAGAGCTTCCAGAGCTGTCTGTGCGCTGGGGCTGAGTCCAGCCGGCCCAGACAGACAGATGCTCAGATCCTGTTATTCTAAGGCCCCGTGATGGCAGCCCACAGGAACCTCATCCATCACAGAACCCTGGTGGTCAAACGCACTGGGTCACCCAGCCTTACCCTCGCCCAGGCTGGCTGTGCCGTGAGCGACCGTGGCCCACGGCTGGGAGCTCCTCCCTCGGCAGCCTCCCCAGGCGGGGCAGAGGCCGCCCTTGCCGACTCAGGGCTGGAGGGGCCGTGGGAATGGGGGTGCCTGGGGGTCAGGTCTCACACAGGGACACTGCTGCGTTGCCTTCAGCCTTTCTGGAACCTCTGCACCCAGAAGGCGCCGAGCACCAGAAAGATCTTTGCCGAGAACCGTTTGTGCAGCAGCGTCTTCCCTGGGGCAGCCAGAGGCTGGCTCGGGGAAGGGCCTAGAACTTGACCCGAGCTTGTTTCCAGAGAAGAGGTGGCCGGCGCTTCCAAGGGAGAGAGCCGTGGGGTGGGCCAGGACGCCAGCCCCGGGCCCCGGCCCGCCCGGGCTGTCCTCCGACTCTGCATCTGGGGTTCGGGCTGTATTAATGATTTAGGGAATAATTATTGTAGGGCCGAGTTTCTTTTTACGAACGCCAGTGTTCCATCCTGCAATGAATTCCAGATGGCGGGAGCTCTCGGTGAGGGAGCTGGCTCCGCGGAGGATGGCCTGGCCCCTGCAGAGTGACAGCAGGCCCCGGCCTCCTCACCACCGCAGTCTTTACAAGGCACCCGACCCCTCTCCGCTCTGTTTAAAACCCATCGCTTTTGCTGTGCAGATGTTCCTCGGGGTGAGCCATCTTTATAGTTTGGAGAAGATTCTATCAGCTTTCTATGATATTGGGTTACTGTGTTTCTTGGGCTCCCCCCTTGCTTAATAGCCCTGGAAAGGCCAAATCCTTCCTCAGACATCGCTAATGGAATGCAGAGGGGGCGGTGGCAGAGCCCAGGGTGGGGAGGGAGCCCAGGGCTCAGGCTGAGGCCGGAGGGAAACAGACTCCGGTGTGCGCCTCCTTCCCCGGGCGGCAGGCTGCGAAAAGTGCTGGGGCCGCGCATTTTTCGATGATTATCAAAGGTGTTAAAATAGAGACAGAGGCACATGTTTGGCTGGAGGGCGGGAGAGGCCGCCGCAGAGCGCGCAGGCTTCAGCTGTCTTGAATCAAAACTATCACTTTGATACTGGAAAATTATTAGGAAAATGTTAGTTTTGGGCCTGGGAGCACAAAGCAAAGGCTGCTTGGAAGGCCGGGGGCTCTTCATTTAGCGTTTGTGCCAGGTCCAAAAATAACCTCCCCTAACCGTTGGATTTCACCTTGATCCGGGCTCAGAGGCGGCCCCGGGCCTCGGGAGCCAAGGGTGGGAGGGGCAGGGCCGTGAGGGCCTCACCCCGGGCTTGTAGCAGGGGGGAGGCAGGAAAGGGAAGCGGTCATTTCCCAAGTTTCATAGGTGAGGATTACAGCGGTGACATCACACCCGGACACCTGGGGACCGAGACGCGGTTCTGCTTGCACTTGGCCGCCACCATCAGCCAACAGCGGGAGAAGGAAGAGGGGAAAGGGAGGCTGGAGGCGTGGGGGCCTGTGGAAGGGGAACGAATGACCCACGGCCACCTGGGTTGCTCTGGAAGTGGGGGAGGGGGCCGGGAGTGGGCGCAGGAGCTGGGGAGCCGCCACCCTGGGAGAGGTGGTCAGGAAGGACTTCCTTATACTCAACTGGAGGATTCAAGCAAGCACCGTTCAAACTCGCAACTGTTTCATGCTCCGAAGTCCCTCTGCCAGGCTCCCTTCCCAGAAAGGAAGGGAAGGCACTGAGATGCTTGATGAGGCCCTACTGTGTGCTGGGCTCTGGGGCCAGCAGGCGGGAAGACCCAGACCTACCCTCACAAGGCTCACGTGTCCGGAAGGCAGCAGGAGACGGCCACAGTGGCCGGAGGAGGGGCTGCTGCCTGCTGGGAGCCTTCAGGATGGCAAGTGTCCACTGGGGAAGAGGCCGGCAGCAGCCTCGGCAGGGGGACGGAGCCCACCAGGGCTGCTGTGGCACCAAGTCTAACAGGTGTGACGTGGCTGCAGACAGCGCTGAGTTGGGGCTAAACAAACACAGCCAGCAGCAGGGAGGCAAGCGGTCGGGGCCCCTGTGGACCCCAGGCTGCTCACACCACACTGAGCCAGCTTCTGTGGCCTGAAGGTCACTTTCTGGGGGTGGCAGAGGGGGGCTGGGGACTCTGGGCAAGGCCGAAGGTGGGAGTTGGGCAGTTGCTCTGACAAGAGGGGAGGAGAGGTGCTCCACTTTTCATTCTGGGCCGAGGAGTGGGTGGGAGGGGGCAGCCCCCAGGAAGGGCTCGGAGCCTCCAGGGGGACTGTCGGCATCGTCACAGCACGTGCCCCTGGTCAGTTGTTGCCAGGCTGTGTCCCCGGATGTCCCACTGTTTCCTCCTCATCTTACTCCTAGACCCGCCCACTGGACACATTTCAGCACCTGCAGCCTCCCGCCTGGGCTCCTGTGCTGGACCTCCACCTCTAGGATCTGCCTCCCCCAGGCCACCATCTCAGGTGGGGCCACCCCTGCCTGCGGAGCAGGCTCATTCTGGGGGGTGATCTGGTCTAACCTCGGCTCAGAGGATCTAGGGCCAAGCCCCCCTGCCTTGCCGCATGGTGCATGCTGGGCACCTCCTTGCCTGGGGCTCTTTCTCTGGGTCGGGGAATTGAGGACCCCTGTCCTGTGTGCCCCCCGGGCCTCCAGGGTTGGGAGTGCCAGATGAGGTCACAGATGGTGAGGGACCTGCTGTGTCCTGGCCCCTGGTGCCTCTGGGCCTTGTGATGTGGGCCAGCCCTGTCCCCTCTGGAGCCTCAGAGGCTGGAAGCTCTCCCAGGCCAGAGGTGAGCAGGTTTCCCCCGACAAGCTCAACTCGACCACAGCCATCTTTCAGAGCTCAGAGTGCAGACGTGTGTGGAGTCCCTGCTGTACCCACTCTGGGGGCCGCCCGCTCTCTGCCTTCCAGGGCCCTGCCTGGTCTGTTCTCTCTACTTCTCCAGCATCACCCTCCTCCCTCCTAGTGCTCTGCCCACAGGGAGGAAATGGGAGCAGCACCCTCAGGCTTCAGGACCTTGGAATGCACAGTTCTTCCGCACGGAACACTTTCCCCAAGCCCCTCCTCTGGCTCACTTTTCTGTAGTATTCAAGGGTCAGCTTAGCCGGCATTTCTTAGGGAGGGCTCCTCCTCCTCTGCCCCTTCGTATGTTTTCTAGCATCCTTGGGTAGCTAGAACGTTCCTTTCAAAGCAATAACTCAGCTTGCAAATTGGGTATTCATTGTGTGCAAGTCTGTTCTATCTCTAGAGAGTGTAAATTCTATGGGGTCAAGGACCTTGTCTGTTTTGTTCACCATCGTAATCCTAGTACCTGGTCCAGTGCCTGATCCACCAACAAATATCCAGTCCATATTCATCCAACAGAATGAATGGACTGTCTGTTAAACCTAGAGGTTATCATTAACGTGGCCCTCATGCTTACAGGAAAAAAGGCCCGGAGGAGGCGATTGCCCAACTTCTGACAGCCAGGGGTTTAATTCAGACACAAATTCTGAGGCCCTGTGCTGGGAACTGGGAGAAAGGGGAAAATAAGCACAGGGGAGACTGGCCTGGGGGAGGTCTGTGGCCTCGGCCTGCAGCCCCGCAGCGCCTCCACACGGGGCGCCCCAGTGGAGGCCGGACTGAACGGGCAGCCTGAAGCGCTCCCTGCTGCCTACAGGTGCAACCCACATGAGCAGGTGAAAATGCAGAGGTGCTGACAGCTCTCAACCCTGCACGCCCTGGGGCATGTGGTTTGGATTTGGTCAGGGTTTTTACTAGTTGTTTTAGAGACACTTAAGCCCGCACATTACACCTTGAGCCCACCACATGGCTCCTCCAGGGCCTCGTTGAGCCACCCAGGGGCAGGGAAAGGACATCCCACAGCCCTGCCACAGGGAGCAGACGGCGTCCTTGCTCAGCTCCCACCAGGGACCAGGCAGTCAGCGGCCACTCCTGGTCTCCGTCAGTGCCAGAGATGGCACCATGAGGAGATGCGGGGAAGAGTCCAGCCCCCAAGGCTCCCGGACCTCTGTCATCTTGTCCCAACGTCCTACACCAGAGCCCCGTCTCTTTCGGCACCGCCTGTGGCCGGACACCCTGAGGTGCTCCCGTGCTGTGAACTTGCCCTACTCTCTGGCCTCTCTGCCTTCTACCTGCTGGTGTGGGACAAAGGATCTTGCAGCTGCTCTGGTTGGTCTGTCATTTTGCTGAGGGCACAGCCGGGACAGACGGGAAGGTCAAGTCCAGCCCCTCACAAGCAAACTCTGCCTGGGCTCAGGAGCTCAGCTCCATCCAGGGCCCAGGAAATACTCTGCTCACAGGGCACAGGCCCCACCGAGGTCTGCCTCCAGCTGTAGCCCTTTGCTGGGCCGTCAGCCGTCCCTCTGCCCTTGGTCCTCATTCCATGCCTCCCCGGGACCTTGCCACTTGCTCCTCGTGTGTCCAGCCCACCACGGACCTTGGGGGAAACCTCTTTGAACTTGAAGTCTCTCTGTCTGCCATGCCTGGATGAACCAGAGCATGGAGTATGGAGATTTCCAGCAACCCTGCTGGTTCTGTGCATCCCGGAGGTCCTGTGATTCTAGGTTTCAATTTGTCTCCTGGCC
The DNA here is from genome assembly GCF_964237555.1 of Oryctolagus cuniculus. Taxonomy (NCBI): domain Eukaryota; kingdom Metazoa; phylum Chordata; class Mammalia; order Lagomorpha; family Leporidae; genus Oryctolagus; species Oryctolagus cuniculus. Next base: position 125,240,545 of record NC_091438.1, on the reverse strand, counting down.
TATGATTCTATTATCTGATCCTGTTAAGGATTCTAAGACCCTGTTTTCATAGGATTCTGACTCTCTACCGCTGTCCTACACCTGGAAGTCCCCCAGGCCTGGCTCAGGCCCTGACACCTTGGGTGCCCAATAAATATTTGCCTGGTTGATTCTCTGACTCAATGGCTCTGACATTCCATGCATCTTCAGATTCCCAGCATTCCCCTGGGTCTGTACTTGGTCCTTTCCTTCTGTGTCCACAGGGACAGAGCTCCCGACTTTGCAGGCAGCTGTTACGGAGCCAGCTTAAAAGGGGTTGTGGGGAGCCCGTGCTGGGGGCAGGAAGAGGGGTGGGCCCTTTTCCTCTCCTGTCGTTCCCACAGTTTAGGTGTGGGTGGCTGGATGTGTCTCTGGGGTCCGTTTTCATTGGGACAGGCTGGTATACTTGGTGAGGTGTGGAGGGGGCAGCCTACCTGGTTGTATGTGTGTGGGGGAGACCGAGGCCCCCCTGAGGAAACAGCTCACCACGAGGGCCGACCGCCCTGGACTCTGTCTGATCAGCATGAACTTTTTCTCATCAGCAACAGACGCTGTTCAAATTGTGACTCTCCTGGCGCTGGGGCAGCGTGGTTGTGAGCAACTACCCGTACAGCAGGACGGCTGGAGAGGCCACGTGGCTTGGTGGGCTGTCCAAGATCCACGCTGGAAGTTTCCACAGGCCCCGCTTCTCGAACATTCTGTGGTGAAAAGCTGTGTTCACAACGTTCACTCTTGCTGAGCATAACTACTTTTGCGCACGGCCGTAAGTGTTGTCATGGCAATGCCAGCAGCCTGGAAACATCTCTGGTTGCTTTCTCTCCGTTTCTGTGAACTCAGAAACTTTGTAGCCTCACGGTCAGGGGATGTCTGGCGCTGTGCCTGGAGTGCCCATGGAATGGGGCTGGTCGAGGCTGCGTGTCAAGTGTTTCTTGAGTGAGTTCAAGGCGGAAGCATGAGTCAGCGTGCAAAATACCGCGTCCGAGGCACCTGCTCGCTGCCTGCGGGCTGCACACACACATTATTGCAGGTGGACCCTGCTGCCTGCCTGGGTGGCACTGGGCTCACCCTGCACGCTTCCCTCCTTTTCCCTGAGACAAAGCTCAGGGACGATCATCACATTTTATCCACCCCCCCCCCCAACTCTGCTCTAGAATTGACCCCTGTAAGGGTTATTCAGGTTGACAAAACGAACATTTCCTGTTGTTGTTTGGGGAAATGTGAGCCTGGCCCTGGTGCAAAGCAAAGCTATGCTCCCCATCCCAGGCAGCTGGCACAGGCCAGGCACCGCCCCCAACTCCTCCAGGGAAGAGAGCGGCCTTCGAGGGGCTCCCGAGCACTTGACCCTGGGGGCGGATTGGGCACCAGACTGCTCTGCGTGTGGAGAGCACACTGGCAAGGGAGATTTATGGTGGCAATCTGGGGGAAGGGCTAGTTTATCTTCCACTTGAAGACTTGGGGAGGCCTCTGCTTGGGCTGCAGACCTCACAAGGATCTCATTAGAGGCCGATTAGTCAAACTAATTCCCGACATGACATCGGTTTGCATTAGACAAACAGCTCTGACTTTTCACTCACCCTCCTGGGAGCCAGGACGCGACTGGGTGACATCTATTGATACAAAATCGGGCAAGTGGCTGACAAGACAGTGGGCTGCCTGATGCCAGGGGGGTTGAGTGCTGGGAAGTCACGGGGGCTGCTTTTATGTGGTTGGCAGGTGTTTGCCTCAGAAACCCCACGGGACATCATTTCAAGGCAAGGCGATGGCTTTGTCGATGAAGTAAAAAATTGAAGACCATGTAGGGTCATTGCTGGTGTCCGTGTCGCTGTGAGCAGACCAGGCCCTGCACACTGTGGACATTCAGGGGCTATGTGGAAAGGAAGGGTCCATGGCAGCAGCCTGGCCTTAGAGCTAATAAAAGACCCCCTGGGAAGCAGAGCAGGGGCCAGCAGCAGGCATGGCAGAGGGACAGGTGCTGTGGCAGGCAGGCAGGCCTGGGGCTGTGTGGGTTGGCGGGAGTGAGGATAGGGGGAGCAAATGTATTCTTGGAGGCAGGTGCGGGGCTTCACGTGGTGCTGGACGACAATTACGAGAGCACTAGAGGTGGTTTGTGGGAAAACAGAATTAAAATGTTGGTTTATTTTGCTGCAAAAAATTTTTGAAGTCCATGCATGGTATTTTCATAACACACATTTCCCATGAACTTTTTGAAGTCCCCTCTTGCGTTTGCCTCAGCATCAAGGACCCCAGGTGTGGGGATGAGCTGCCCCGAGCCACCGCCCTCATCCCTTAGAAACAGGCACCTGTGACGAGGATGGGGCTTCCACCCATGGAAGGATTCAGATTCAGCCTGCACCTGGGCCCAGGGGTTGGCCCCAGGGACTGTGCTGGGACTCGGGCTTAGTGTCAGGGCTCAGCTTGTTGTCCAAGATTAAGGCTGAGTCTGTAAGAGAATCAGGACTCGGGCTGCGATCAGGGTCCGGGCTCAGTCAATAGCCAGGCTCAGGATGCCGTCTGGTTTCCCGTCTGAGGCTCTGGGAGGCAGAGACCTGTCCTGAACCATCTCTCCTCTCCTAATGTTGTTGCTTAGTGAGTCTCAGATAGAACTGGACTCGGCCGGTTTGCATCAGGAAGGATTACAGTCTCTGCAGGATTCTCTTAGGGCGTGAATGGTGTTTTCTGAGAGCTGCACTACGGTTTTTGTAAGTAGTGAGCTTCCCGTCACTGGAGGTGTGCAAGCACAGTGCTCACGATCTCACATCAAGCAGAGGAAACAGGGGTTCCTGCCCCAAGCAGGGGATGAGCCGCGGTGCAGAGATTCAGCTGCAGGACCAAGAATCAGCGCAGAGAGCAGCTGCCCCAGGCTCGCCGGGGGCCAGTCCCAAACTTCCTGTTCCCTGTGTCTTCAGCTCGCTGGGCCAGCCCCATCCATCAGCAGCACTGCCTGTCATAGGCGCGCGGATGGCCTCTGGCCGCCAGGGTCTGCCGCTTGGTGAAAGCCCTTATTAAAATTAATCTCATTTTTACGACGGCCCCATCTATCTTCTGTCCAGTGGGAACTCGGGGGTCACTGTATTTTTGTTTACTGTCAGGCTACTTCCTTTGGCCATAAATTGCTTTCCTTCCCAGCTGAGCTGCAGTCCTGGAGAGCAACCCAGTTTGCTTTTTGCTTTTTCTTTAACGGCCAGCCCCGCTGGGCTGCCTCATTTCTCTGCTGCCCTGCATCTCTCTGCTGGGGGAGTCTGCAGGGTTCAGATTTTCCCCCTCGTGCCCCTCTGTGCCCCTCTTCTTGCCTAGAGAGCCCGAGTTTTTGGCAAGTTCAAGATATGTGTGCTGAGCATGGGCAGTCTTGTGTGACGGGCACCAGGGGGCCCGGTCCAGCAGGGGAGACGGGCAGGGCACAGGTAGCTTCTTCCAAGGAACTCCTACTCACCCTGCAAAACTCAGCTTCAATCAGGCCTGCTCTGGGAAGCCCTTCCTGACCTTGCCCGGGCTGAGTTCTCGCTGTGCCCTCTGCATCTGCCTTACTGTGGCCTCCCCACACCGTGCCGTGACGGTCTGTGCAAGGGCTGCTCTCTGACAGTGGGGGGCGTTTCCACACTCAGGCCCTAGGGAGACCCGCACAAAGTGCCCCAGGCTGAGATCATCGCGTCCAAGGGACGTCCTCCTGCCGAAGCTTCTAGGGGAGGACCTCTCTGGCCACCTCCAGCCTCGAGCGGCCCCAAGCCTTCGTGTCACTGCCTCTGTGTCTGTGTCCTCTTATAGGGACACCACGGGGTTAGGGGCCCACCCTCCTCCACCATGAGCTCACCCTAATGCAGCTAACTACAGCTGCCATGGCTGGTCTCAATAAGGTATATTCCAAGATAACTTGAGGTTATGACTTCAACTTGACCTTTTAGAAGAACGCAGCTCTGCCCACCACAATCTCTCCTGCATCCTTGTCTTCCTGGCACCTTGGCACATAGTAGGTGCTCAGGAGATGATGTCAAGTGAGTTAACACTTTCTTAAATGATTAAACAAACGTGTAACATGCAAGGTAGTAAAATATGTAAGAGAGGTGAGTGAGGGGAAGAGACACTAACTCCATCTGGGGCCTTCTGTGGGGTTTTGAGGGATGAGTAGAAGTTCAACCATGAGAAGGAAAAAAGGGAGCAAAGCAGTGTGCACAAAGCAAGGACTTTCATGTGACCTGGGGGAGCCACTGAGGCTGGGTAGGTTGTTTTATCCCCGGCCACAGGGCCAGTAAGCAGCAGAGCCAGCACTAAAGCCTATTTCTAGACGGGTTCTCTCCATTACTGTATTTCTATCTTGTGTTAAAAATTGAGCTCCTGGGGCTGGTGCTGAGGTGTAGTGGGTTAAGCCTCTGCCTATAGCACTGGCATCCCATATGGGTGCCAGTTCGAGTCCTGGCTGATCCACTTTTTTTTTTTTTTTTTTTTTTGACAGGCAGAGTGGACAGTGAGAGAGAGAGACAGAGAGAAAGGTCTTCCTTTTGCCGTTGGTTCACCCTCCAATGGCCGGCGTGGCCGGCGCGCTGCAGCCGGCGCACCGCACTGATCCGATGGCAGGAGCCAGGTACTTATCCTGGTCTCCCATGGGGTGCAGGGCCCAAGCACTTGGGCCATCCTCCACTGCACTCCCTGGCCACAGCAGAGAGCTGGCCAGGAAGGGGGGCAACCGGGACAGAATCCGGAGCCCCAACCGGGACTAGAACCCAGTGTGCTGGCGCCACAAGGTGGAGGATTAGCCTATTGAGCTGCGGCACCGGCCTTGATCCACTTCTGATCCAGCTCTCTGCTATGGTCTGGGAAAGCAGTGGAAGATGGCTCAAGTCCTTGGGCCCCTGTACCCACTTGGAGACCCAGAAGAAGCTCCTGGCTCCTGACTCCTGGCTTGGGATTGGTCCACCTCTGGCTGGATGGACGATCTCTCTCTCTTTGTCTCTCCCTCTCCCCACTCTCTCTGTAGCTCTGCCTTTCAAATAAATAAATCTTAAAAAAAAAAAGGACTTCTCCACCCTCACTCACTCTTTCACATTAATCTGTTTTTTTTTTCCAAAAAAATTTATTTATTGGAAAATCAGAGTTGCACAGAGAGGGAGAGACAGACATCTTCCATCCACTGGTTCACTCTGCAGATGGCACGATGTCCAGGGTTGGACCAAGTTAAAGCCAGGGCTTTCATGCAGGTCTCCCACATGGGTGGCAGGGGCCCAGATACTTGGGCCATCTTCTGCTGCCTTTCCCAGGTCATTTGCAGGGAGCTGGATCAGCAGCGGAACAGCTGGGATTCGAACCAGTACCCCAATGGGATTCTGGAGTCACAAAAAGTGGCTTTGCTTGCAACGCCTCAACCATCAGCCCCTGTACCTCCTTTCTTGAGCTCTTCTTTGCCTTGAATTGCAAGTCACGGGCACAGCGAGCTGATGTTCTTGTTGTGGGCCTGTGGTCTGGGGTTTGTGGTGCAGTGGGTTAAACCACCGCCCGCAACACAGGATCCCATATGAGCACCAGTTCATGGCCCAGCGGCTCCACGTCCAATCCAGCTCCCTGCTAAGGTGCCTGGGAAAGAAGTAGATGATTGCCCAAGTACTTGGGGCCCTGCCACCCTTGTCGGAGACCCAGATGAAATTCCAGGTTCCTGGCCCAGCCTGGCTGCTGTGGTTCTCTGGGGAGTGAACCAGTGGATGGAAGACCTCTCTCCACCTGTCTGTTTCTCTCTCTCTCTCACTTTGCTTTTCTAATAAATAAGTAAATGAACGAATATTCACTTTTTAAGTAAAAGCACGCATTCCAGGAGCAGGGCAGGCGTGGGACGGCCACCCCTGGGCCTCTTTCTCTGGTTTGAGAGGAAAAGTCCCCCAACATTCCCCGAGGAAGTGTGTCTTGGGGATGGGGTGAGCCACGTGGATTCCAGAAACAGGCGTCCTTCTCCGCTTAACCAGCCGAGGCCTGTGCCTCCGTATCACTGTCCTTAAGTGGGAATGATGGTGGTAGCTGGCCTGTGGGGATTTGCAAGCGTTAGATGAGTTAATAGACACGAGTGTTTGGAGCAGGGCCTGTGGCCCAGGCAGCAGGCAGGGGCTGTTCCTGTGATTGCATTGTACGGAGCTTCAGGTACTGAGTGGGGAGGTTCGGGTCTGCAATGCATTATTCATGATTGTGATCACTCTGGGCTGGGAGAGCCTTGGCCAATTCCAGCTGCAGGGCAGCCACGCCGCCGTGGCAAGGGGAGACCCGGCTCGGCCATGCCGCTGTGGCAAGGAAGGCTTCACACAGGGAGCCGTTGCCAAGAAAAAGGGAGGGGACGGGGTTTCAGGGCAGACTCTTCTCGAACAATGGATTACCTTGAGGCCCCAGTGCGAGGGCGCTTGGGTTGGGGAGCAAACCACGGATTTAGGAAGCAATCGCAGAGCTCAGATGAGACCAGAAAAACCCATCCGTGTGTGACTAGTCTGTGCGTTTACTTCAGTCTTGCTCATTTACAAAAACTTGCTTCCTAGCTTTTTGTAACTGAGTTTAACAGAATGTTTGGAAATCTGCTGTCATGTGGCTGGTACCCGAGGAAGACCTGAGGCTTCCCAGAGGGCGGGTTCGCCCTCCCCGCCCCCACCCGACCTCTGCCAGGGACTCGGGTCCCTCTCCTCGCTCCTCGCCCTGTCCTTGTTCTCCTCCGTCTGCCCCGGCCACGTGGGCCTCAGCATCGCTCACCTGGAGCCTGCGGCAGCTCCCCCAGCTCAGCTCCGCGGCTTCAGGGCTGGGCCGGTGGAGACTGGCATCGGAGACCCCTCAGGATTCGGGCCTAACCTGTTTCCAAACCTCTTTCCCACCCCTGCTCAAACATATGCTCTCCTCCAGCCAAAACCGGACAACACGTGTGGGGAAAGAAAGGAAAAACCATCAGGCTCGGGATGCAAAACCACAGTGTTTGAAAAAAGCTCACGTCTCGATAAAGTTTGCCATTGGTTTTCTCACCACAGTTCCCGAATGCCTTCCCAGGCCTCTCCCGTGGCCCCCACTTCCCCTGGAGCCGCGGGATCCGGCAGCCGTCCGCTCGGCCTCCTGGCCCTGCCACACAAACCGAGGCCGCGCAGAGCCCAGAGCTGCTGCCGCCCTTACCCCTGCTCCTTGCGCTCGGCTTTCCTCACCATCTGCCTTGTATTCTGCTTCTTCTTCTACAGCTGCTGAAGGAGCAAGCCGTTTGCCGTTCATCCACCCACTCATTCATTCACTCCATTGCATTCGAAGGCCAGGTTGTTCTCTGTGCTGTGCTGCCGCACAGGCTAACACGATGGGGTCTTGCCTCCAAGGAGCTCAACTTCCAATGAAATCCCTGAATTCAAAGCCTAGTAGTGGGGCTGGCATTGGGTATAGTGGGTAAAGCCACCAATGCCAGCATCCCATATGAGTGCCAGTTCAAGTCCCGGCTGCTCCACTTCCGATCCAGCTCTCTGTGAATGGCCTGGGACAAGCAACAGAAGATGGCCCACATGCTTGGGCCCCTTGCACCATCACGGGAAACCCAGAGGAAGTTTCTGGCTCCTGGTCTCAGCCTGGCCCAGCCCCAGCTGTTGCAGCCATCTGGAGAGTGAACCAGTGGATGGAAGACCTCTCTCTCTCTCTTTCTCTCTTTGTAACTTTACCTTTCAAATAAAATAAACAAATCTTTAAAAAACAAAACCAAAAACAACAGCCCAGTAGTAGCCCCTGGGGCTCTCTGAGACCTGAGTGCCTTAAAGACCGCTTTGACCATCAAGGGAATGTACACAAAATGTTGTGTACCTGCGCTCAGGGGCTCCCAACAGAGCTCCAAAGCTTAGGCCTTAAAGTGCAAGGGAATAAACCACCTACTATGTGTCTGCTCCTGTGCAAGAGGAGTTAATCTGTGTCAACTCCAAATCCCCACGTCCACCAGCCGCCGCCACAGGCCACCACGGCCAGCACATGGTGGGGCTCTAGAGCAGGCAGGCACGCTGGAGGCGTATGCGCCCCCAGAGCCTCGGCCCTGGCTCCAGTCACCGGGTCTCCTCTCCCCGCCCCGCCGGGGGAGGCTGGAGTGGAGGCTGCCAGGAAATGGCCCGCGCAGCAGAGGGCTGTTTCTCCTTGCTGAGCTACTCTGTGCTCTCAAAGGCCACGGTTTTGTGTTTCTCTAAGACACGGCTTCCTATTTTAGACTTGTCCCTGGAGCAGGATGGCCCCTGGCCAGCCAGCCTCGCTGTGGGGAGGCTGCTGGATTTGGGAGTGCAAACGCCCCAGGCCCGTCACACAGGAGCCTCCTCTTGGGCCTCCCGACATTCCTCACGGCCCTGGAGCAGTGAGAAGTGGCCCGGGCTCAGCCTCCCGGAGCCTGGGAGTGAGGGCAGGGGCGGCTCAGAGCACAGATGGGGAGAGAGGCCTCTGGTCCCCGCAGGGCCGCCGCTAACAGCGCACACGCGGGAGCCCGGTCCTCAGGTGCGGCCATCTTGGGTCACATTTGCACAGAAGAACAATCTGGAAGTCCCTTCTTGGTCGCTTTTTCTCTCTTCTCCTTCCAGCAGAAGATTTGTGGTATTGGGGGCAGGGGGAGAAGAAAGGAAAAACTATTAGGTCCTGAATGTAAAACCACAGGACTTTTAAAAAAAGTGTTTATTTTTCTGCAAAGTTTGTTTTTCTTCCAATGGGAGCCAAGGCTCTCTCTAATGCAGGTCTCTGCTGGCAGCTGGGAGCAGTGGAAAAGATTGCTCTATATGGAAGGAGTTTGCCGCTGAGAGCGGGGTCTGGTTCACACGGCTTCCTGTGAGGGGTTCACGGGTGGTGGCAGCGGAAGGGGTTCCACAGGGGCCCCTCTTCTGCACCTCAGGGTGAAAACGGTGCCCACCACTTCCTGAGTACCTACTGTGTGCCAAGCACCGAGCTAGGGCTTCTCACACGTTTCACTTGCTCCTCACCAGAGAGCTGTGTGACGTTGATATTGTTATTGCCATTTCACAGGTGGGAAGCCTGAGGCTAGAGAATTTAAGTAGTGAGCCCATGGTAGCCAAGTGGTACAACTAGGATTTGAACCTGGCTCAGGCCCCCTCCCCTCCGAGAGTGCGCCTGCCCGAGCTGTGTTCAGCGACCGCCTCCACAGCCGCCAGCGCTGACCTGGGTGCTGCACCCTCCCAGAAGACCACTCGCCTGTCGCCACCCTTCCTCTCTTACCCTCCCCCACCCCGGCTCCTGGAGCTCCTCAAGCTCCTCCCTGCCCACGGGAAGCCCCCATCTCCTCTGTCTCCCCTTTCCTGGGCAGGCCCCAGGGCCCCCACCACACCCAGAACAGCTTAGGGAGCCCTGATGCTCAGTTCCCCCCCTCAAAAGCAGGCGTGGCTTGTGGGTCAATCGCGCTCCAGGAGGAAGGCGACATGGGCTGGGGTTGGGGTGGGAAAGGCTTCGGGACGTGGCTGTTGCCATGAGCCTGAGCGTCCTCCATGACCTTGCAGCTGGACAAATGGGGAAGACTCCTGTGGATGCCCTTCAGCGATTCTTCGACCTGCGTTTCCACATTTGTCAAACGGGTGACAGCAGAATCCACTGCCCAGGTCCGTCAGGAGCCTGAATGAGACAACCACCATAAAGCACTTAACACATTGTGTCGGGCACGTGGTCAGAGTGCAATAAATGTCCATTGTTGTCACTGTCATTTCCACGGCAGCAATGACAATGGCCAACCATGGCAGCCATGAGCAAGGTCATCTCTGTGAGACTGATGCCCTTGTCAAGGGCCAGGGCAGCCACTGAGGCTCCTTCTCCTTTTGGGAGGAGAGAGAGAAGTGTCACCATGTCATATTCTAAATGCCACAGCTTCTGTGTGGGGCTCCTCCCCCAAGAAGCTTACCCTGGCCGTGCCAGCTCGCCTGTGCCCTCTCCTCCTTGAGCTCCGGCAGCATGAGCGCTCGGGTGGCCCACGTGGCACTTGGTGACCCACTGTCTGGCCTGCCCTCTAACAGCTGACTCAGTGTGGGGGCTGGTCCTCCCCGCTAAATCACACAATCTGAGAGTAATGATCGCCCCTCACTGGGTCTCTCAGTACTATCTATCCCACGGCAGATCTGATCAGTGATGTGTTGATCTGACCCTCCCCAACATGCTGGGTGTTGCATCTGTCGCAATGTAAGCGCTGAGGTTGCAGGAGAAACACGGATGAAATACGAGTTCATGGAAATGGCCACATGAACGGCTAAGAAGTATTAAAAATAATGTTTAATCTGCCTTATTAGAAATCAAAGACACGTAAATTAAGTCGAGATTCTATTTTTCTTATTCATAGGCACTGATTTAAAATGATAGAAGTGTGGGTGAGGGGCTCTCTCTAATGCAGCTGGTGATTCTTCCCGTGACAATTTGCAGTGCATGGCACAAGGTGAAGAGGCCGACACTTCTGACCTGGTCGTTTCGCTTACAGGAATCTTTCCCATAATACCAGGGGATGCAACCACGGCTATGCCAAGATGGCCACCACATTTCGATTTAAAAAAAATTATTTTTATTTCTTTGAAAGGTGAAGTTACAAAGAAAGAGGGATAGACAGAGACAGAAAGAGAGAAAGATCCGAAGCCAGGAGCCAGGAACTTCTTCTGGGTCTCTCATGTGGTTGTGGGGTCCCAAGCACTTGGGCCATCCTCCACTGCTTTCCTAGGTGCATTAGCAGGGAGCTGGACTGGAAGTGGAACAGCCAAGACACAAACCAGCGCCCCTATGGGATGCCAGTGTTCCAGGAGGCAGCTTACCCTACTACACCACAACACCTGCTCCCACAGTGTGATTTTTAAGATGAATTTTGACAGATGGGCTAATTTGAGATAGGATGCAATATCAGTGAACTAATAAAAGGACTTTTTTATTTGAAAAGATGCTCAACTCCTCTCTCATAGTGAAAGAAATGAAAGTTTAAATAATGTATGATCTTCAGCCGGTGCTGCGGCTCAATAGGCTAATCCTCCGCCTTGCGGTGCCGGCACACCAGGTTCTAGTCCTGGTTGGGGCGCCGGATTCTGTCCCGGTTGCCCCTCTTCCAGGCCAGCTCTCTGCTGTGGCCCGGGAGTGCAGTGGAGGATAGCCCAAGAGCTTGGGCCCTGCACCCGCATGGGAGACCAGGAGAAGCACCTGGCTCCCGGCTTCGGATCAGCGTGGTGCGCCGGCTGCAGTGCGCTGGCCGCAGCGGCCATTGGAGAGTGAACCAATGGTAAAGGAAGACCTTTCTCTCTCACTGTCCACTCTGCCTGTCAAAAAAAATATATATATTTTCAACTACAAAAATAGAATAGAAGACAACCTATAAAAAACAGGCATGGAAAATGCTTTCAGGATAGTCATTGTTACGGACAGTTTTGTGAAAGCTATTGACTTTTCAAATGCAGATAGGAATTGTACCCCTAAGAATCGGATTCATAGCATGATTCCACATATATGCACGGATAGCTGCGTTTATTGTATTATTTTTTAATAGCAAAAAGCTGAACGCAATGCAAATGCAAGTCTGTCAGGGATTACTAAATCACAAACACTCTGCCTTAGCTGTGTGAAAGAAAGGCCAAGCACGTCCAGGTATTTTAGTGAAAAAAGCAGGCGCAGGGGGTTGGCGCTGTGGCACAGCAGGTTAAAGCCCCAGCCTGCAGCACAGGCTTCCCATATGGGCTCTGGTTTAAGTCCTGGCTGTTCCACTTCTGATCCAGCTCCCCGCTAATGTTTCTGGGAAAGCAGTAGAGGATGGGCCAAGTCCTTGGGCCCCTGCACCCACATGGGAGACCCAGAGGAAGCTCCTCGCTCATGGCTTCAGATGGGCCAAACTCCAGCCATTGCGGCCATTTGGGGAATGAATCAGCAGATGGAAGGTTCTTTCTGTCTCTCCCTCTCTCTGTGACTCTTTCACATAAATAAAATAATTTTTTTTTTAAAAAAAGGAGGTGCAGAGTGAGGATCCCATTCCTTGACCAGAGGATGTGCGACACAACAACACAAACAAACAGGCGAACTGACGTGGGAAGAATCAGTGGCCATCTTTGCCATGGACCACAGTGGGGACCTTGTCTTACTCTTCTGGGTGGTGCCTAGCATGACCTGTGGCACGGTGAGCAGCCGAGGTTTGTTTTATAAAATGGAATTAATGCAAAGAGATCTGTCCAGGTCTAGCTTTAAAACCCCAACACACGTCTTCCAAGCCCTCACGAGCTCACCTTGCATCTTCAAAGGCCCCTGGTGCTGAGCATGAGCAGGGAGGACAAGATCCTAACCAGGGCATACTGTGGGCCCAGGGCGGCCCCAGTGAGGCGCTGTTGGTCTGCGGCCACTCCGAGAACGCGCGTGAAGCCACAGCCACAGTGCTCGCTGGTTGGCCTTGTCCCCGTGGTTTTAAATTGTGGTGAGGAGCTCCTGACATGTCCAAGACGATCGCTGTTCTGGGTGGGTGAGTGGCAGAGCCCTCTTGCTAACCGTGCTGGGCCTGCCATGGAGTCCTGCCCTTCCCACAGCGAGGCCACAGCCACCCCCACGGCCGAGCTGGAGACAGAGGGATGGGTGATGACAGGGTGGCTCCAGGCTGGTGATATGGGACGACTTGGTTTCCTGCTTGCGAGGCAGCCAGCTGCTGAGTCCTGGGCCAGGAATCTGGAGTGAGGCCCGCTCTCCATCCCGCTGCTAACTCGCTCCCCTGCCCCTCCCCAGCCTCAGGCTCCCGCAGCAGCAAGGAGGGTGGGCATGGGATGAGGTGTTCTCCGAGTGCCCTGCCAGTGCTGGGGCTGGAGGAGCTTGCCCTGGTGCACACGCGCTCCCGTCTGGTTCCCACTCTCCACGGGCTCCCCGATTGCCCAGGCCCTCCCTCTCTTCCAGGCTTCCTCGCCCACTCTGCACCCCTTTGGTGGCTGCACACGCACACCTATGACCTTACTGCTGGGTGTCACGTGTGCTGCCTGTTGTGTGTTTCCCAGCACACGCAAGCACTGCTGGGCTGGCATCTTTTCTGATTTGCTGATCCGCCAGTGCCTAGGCTCGCGTCTGGCACATCAGTCAGGAGTACAAATGTACAGGGCTGACCCTGCAGCGTAGCGGACTAAGCCTCCACCTGCGGCACCGGCATCCCATGTGGACTCCGGTTTGAGTCCTGGCTGCTCCTCTTCCGATCCAGCTCTCTGCTGTGGCCTGGGAAAGCAGTGGACGGTGGCTCAAGTCCTTGGGCCCCTGCACCCATGTGGGAGACCAGGAAGAAGCTCCTGGCTTCTGGATTCAGATCGGCGCAGCTCTGGCTCTTTCTGCCATTTGGGGAGTGAACCAGGAAATGGAAGACCTCTCTCCCTTTCTCTTTCACTCTCTGTAACTCTGTCTCTCAGATAAATACATTTTTAAAAAAAATTTAAAAAAAGAGTACAGATGTGCTGAATGCACAAATCAACGTCTATGCCAGCAATACCGCCCCTCCCCCAGCCCGGGCCACACCGCCACCCATCGCTGTGGCCTGAGAACCACAGCCGAGAATCCAGGTGCCTATGGGGTCTGTGCGTGGCTGGAGCTGACATCCTGTTTTGCCCTCACTGCCCCCTTCCACTGGCGGTCATCATTCCCCTTTTACAGGGGGAAGCTGAGGCCCAGTGGGAGATGGGGGACTGTCCGTGGCCATGCAGTGGCTTTGCCGGGCTCGTGCCTGCTTTCGGTGCCATTTGGGGGCTCTCCTGAGGCAAGCAGCATGACCTGGCTGCACCTGCCTGCACCACTGCTCTTCCCACGGGTCAGGGAGGCCAGGCGCTCCGAGGAAAGGATTCTAGCCGGAGCAGACCACAGAGGGCTGGCTCCAGCCCACCACTCGCCAGAAGTCACGGCTGTCTGTCTGTCTGGGTCTGGCCGGCCTCCTTCCTCCTTCTCCTGGGAAAGACACTTCCTCTTCCTACACTGACCCTGCCAGAGGATTCTGTCCACCGTGTTCATGGCGTCTTTACTCTCTGAGCACAGTGGTGAGCTCAGGACCAAAGCAACACCTGGCCAAGCTAGGATAGTGTAAGTGGAGCTGTCCGAGCTCATCTCTCCACACCCAAAGACCAGGAGGCAGCTGTGTGGACATCGGAGGCCCATCAGATCCAGAGCAGCAACAGGGGCGAGCCTGGGACTTTTCCGGTCCTTGGCTGTCTGATGCTAGTGCTGCCCCTGGACTTTCTATCACAGAGTGGCTGCTTTTGGCTTAGGCAGCTTACATCGAATTCCTGTCCAGCGCAACCGAGAGTACCCTGTGGAACGCCCAAGGCCAGGTTGGGAGGAACTCAGCCATGGAAACTCAACTCAATAAGACCCAAATGGTTGGATCCAAGTCAGCGGGATTCAACCCGGTGGAGTCCCATTCAGCTAAAGGCACCAGCGGCCTCTCCTGGCTCCCGGGCCTGCTGTCTGTGAGTCAGTGCAGCGCTGAAGGAGGCCTGGATGGCAGGCAGGGGCTTGGGCTCCAGGCTGTCCCTGGCCTGCCAGTGGGTCTTAGAAGAGCCGCTCTAGCCTGTGGAGCCTAACTTCCCATCCGCCCCTTGAGGTAAAGACACAGCTCACCGGAGCGTACGGCGAGAAAATGGATGGGCAGAGAGGAACTGAGTCGAGAGGCTTGCCAGCATCTGCGGGGACCACCTGAAGTCCTGTTCCTCCTTCTAATACTCCCTGCTGCTCCCTCTATGGGGTTACCTGACATTCACGTTAGGGAGATGGCTGAGAACCCCTCAGACTGAGTTCTGCATGGGCTATGGTGGAGGCAGTGTGTCATAGGTCTAAGTACGGGCTCTTTGGAAGGGGTCAGCCTGTCTTGAGTCTTCTTAGCTGAGTGCCCTGGGGCACACTATTCACCCCTCTCTCATCTCTGCCTCCATCACGTGTGGGATGGCGCTGACCATTGTGACTGCGCCCAGGACTACAGAGGACTTCATGAGTTCCTGCGGGAGTAAGGTGACCGTGAACAGGTGTCCAACAGATAGGAAGCACTCAGGAAACGCTCTTCACTGTTGGAATCACGGCTGACAAGCGCATGGCATTTTGCATTTCCTGAAAGGGCTTATCTGTGCCTGATGTTAGTGAATTCTAATTCTCCCCATGTGAAAGATTATTTAAAATCCCATTATATGCTGGAAGATACCAAGAGTTGGAAACGTGAGAGGACTTATCCTAAAGTCACAGAGGTGATGAGTGGCAGAGAAATCTTCTAATCTCATTCTTCTTCCTCAGGAGTGTCTTGGATACTCTTGGCTCTTTCCATTTCCATAAAAATTTTAGAATCAGATTGTTCACTTTCACTTACCAATCCTTGGATTTATATTGGAATCGCATTGACTATAGATCTAACTGAGGAGAACTTTCAATCCGTGAATTGGGGATGTCCCTCCATTTATTTAGGAATTTTTGTATTTCCCTCCACAGTGTTTTATAGTTATTGGTGCAGGTGCAGGGTTTGTATATATCTTTAACTGGATTTTTTCCTATGCATTTAGAAATTTCTAGTGTTGTAGTAGCTGCCAGTTTTAAAGCATCTGGTGCAAATATAAAGCAATGAAATTGAATTTTAGTTTATTTATTTTGTAACCATTAGCCTTGTAAAATGTTACCTTAATTTCTACATTGTCTGATAGCCATGTGATTATAGCAGTTTTTGAAAATTATGGTTTGAGGGGCTGGCACTGTGGCATAGTGGGTAAAGCCACTGCCTGCAGTGCCAGTATCCCATATGGCCGCTGGTTCTAGTCCCGGCTGCTCCACTTCCTATCTAGCTCTCTGCTGTGGCCTGGGAAAGCAGTAGAAAATGGCTCAAGTCCTTGGGTCCCTGCACCCACATGGGAGGACCAGAAGAAGCTCCTGGTTCCTGGCTTTGGGTCAGCGCAGCTCCAGCAGTTGCAGCCATTTGGGGAGTAAACCAGAGGATGGAAGACCTCTCACTCTCTCTCTCTCTTTCTCTCTCTCTGCCTCTCTGTGTAACTCTGACTTTCAAATAAATCTTTAAAAAATAAAAAATCAAAATCATAGTTTGTATTTTATATCCTTTTTCATGCTTCTATTTTTTTGAAAAAGTATTTATTTATTTGAAAGGCAGAGTGAGAGAGAGAGGGAGAGAGAGAGAAAGAGAGATCTTCCATCTGCTGGTTAATTCCCTAAGTGGCTGCAATGGTCAGGGTTGGGCCAGGCAGAAGCCAGGAGCCAGGAACTCCATCTGAGTCTCCTATGGGTGGCAGGGGCCCAAGCCCTTGGACGATCCTCTGCTGTTTTCCCCGGGTGCATTAGCAGGGAGCTGGATTGGAAGCAGAGGAGCTGCGACTCGAACCAGCACTCACCAAAGTGCTGGTGTTGTAGGCTGTGACTTAACCCACTGTGCAACAATGCTGGCTCCCATCCTTCTATTTTCAATCTTTCTACATTCTTAGGTTTCAGATATATGTCTTAGAAACAGCATATAATTTATTTAATTTTTAATATAATTTGACAATCTGTTAAAATTGGAAGACTTTAGGTCATTAATATTTTAATGCAATTGCTGAAATGTTTGGATTTAAAACTAGATCTTACCATTTACTATCTATGAATTCTGTGTTTTTTTTTTTTTTACTGTTTTATTGCTTTCCTTTGTACTTATTGAGTATTTTATTATTTTGTTTATTCCATATAGAAGCTTTTCTTTTACTATTCTTTAAGTTTTTTATCTACAGATTAAAAATACATCCTGACTTATGAATATTAAATAATATGTAAATTTATACTTCTTCCTAAAAATGCAATCATCTTAGAACACTTCAACTACGTTATCCCTTCCCAAGTTGGCTGTATTATTTTCTTACCTTTTAATTATTTATATTTCTAATCCTAAGAGACATTACTGTTGTTATTATTTTAATCTCCATTATATTTACCCAATCATCCTTATTTTTTTTATTTCTTTAAATTTTCTGTGTGAGATAATTTTTCTTCAAAAATTCTTTAATATTCCTTATAGTTCATGTTTTCTGGTGAAGAATTCTTTCATTTAAAAAATACCTAAAGTGCTTGTATCTTCATTTTTTGAATAATATTTTCTCTGTTGTAGGAAGTTACTCTGTTGTGTTGTGGTTTTCATTGTTTCTGCTGAGAATTAAGCTATCAATCTACTTGTTGATCCTTTGCAGGTAATATGTCATTTTTATTTAGTTGCTTTTAAGATTTTTTTTTGGTTGTTGTTAGAAATTTAGCTATGGTGCCGGCGCCACGGCTCACTAGGCTAATCTTCCACCTTACGGCACTGGCACACCGGGTTCTAGTCCCGGTCAGGGCACCGGATTCTGTCCCAGTTGCCCCTCTTCCAGGCCAGCTCTCTGCTATGGCCAGGGAGTGCAGTGGAGGATGGCCCAAGTGCTTGGGCCCTGCACCCCATGGGAGACCAGGATAAGTACCTGGCTCCTGCCATCGGATCAGCGCGGTGCGCTGGCCACAGCGCACCAGCCGCAGCGGCCATTGGAGGGTGAACCAACGGCAAAGGAAGACCTTTCTCTCTGTCTCTCTCTCTCACTGTCCACTCTTCCTGTCAAAAAAAAAAAAAAAAAAAAAGAAAGAAATTTAGCTATGGTATGGTGTGGTTTACTTTGAATTAATCCTTCCTGGATTTTACAAAGCTTGTTGATTCTGTGGTTTGCTGTCTTTTGGCAATTCCAGAAAGTTCCACCCTCACCTTTGTGTATTGCGTCTGTTCCTTTCTTCCTCCTCTCATCTGGGGTTCTAGCTGCAGGTTTGTCAGGACTGTCTCAGATTCTCTTTCGTGCTTTACATTCTGCTTCTCTCTGTCATTCTGGTTATTTCCCCTTCTTCTACTTTCTAACTCACTGATTCTATCCTCAACTACATCTAATTTGCCATTAAGCCAATCTGTCGATATGCTAAGTTGTTAGTATTAAATCTTTTAATTTTCAGTTTAAAAATTTACAGTTAATCCTTTATTGTTTTGTTTTCTATGCTGAAATTCTTCATTAAACATAGCAATCATGGTTATTTTAAGAACCCATGTCTGACCCATTCCTTTGTGGGTCTGTTTTGGTTGTCTTTTTTTTTAAGTCATATAATATTATATGCCTGGATATTTTTAATTGAGTGTAAATATTGTGTTAAAATTTGTGGAGGTAATGTGAAGATTGGGCTTTATATTTGTCCAGAGAGGATTTACGTTTGTTTAGTACAGGTGGCCACGGTTGCTATTTATCTGGGATCACTCAGTCCCAGCGATCAGATCATTTAAAACGAGACCATGTTCCCGGTTAGGGCAGCCTCTTCCCTGTGCATTCCCTCCCTTGTGATGTAGCCCACCAGGGACCCCACCGAGCCTGGAGCATTACAAGAGTCCCTTCTTCTAGGAAGACCCCTTAGCCTTGTGAGTCTGTTGAAAGCTCTGCTCTGTCTCTTAGCCTCTCAACAGTGTCTTTTGTAATCAGCAGAAACAGCTATGCAGAAACAGTCTCAAAAGCTAACATGACCTCTCTGAGTTTCCTCTTCTTTGGTTTCGTTCCCACGATTCTTCCCTGCCTGGCTATCTCTCCAGCTCCTTCAGAAGTGTTTTGTTGGTGGTGTTCACTTTTCTAGTTGTGCTTAATAGGAGAGGTTGGTCTGAATTAACTAATCTGCCAGTACTAGAAGCCATATTCAAGTGTGCATAATGACAATAACACCTATCACCACAAATAACCACTGGTCAGTGTTTAAGACTATCTCTCTCAAATATATATATATATATATATACATATAATATTTAATGTATATATATCTGCATATAATATTTACTGATATAAACAACATACAGTATACAATTTAAAATAATAATACAATCTAAAATGTATTTATTTTATTATTAATTACATGTAGCAAATTAATTCTTACAGGATGCTTTTTTTATAAAAGATATTTATTTATTTATTTATTTGAGAGGTAGAGTAACAAACAGTGAGAAGAAGAGACAGAGAGAGAGGTCTTCCTTCTGTTGGTTCACTCCCCAAATGGCTGCAAAAGTTGGAGCTGTGCCAATCCGAAGCCAGGAGCCAGCAGCTTCTTCCTGGTCTCCCATATGGGTCTAGGGGCCCAAGCACTTGGGCCATCTTCTATTGCTTTCCCAGGCCACAGCAGAGAGCTGGATTGGAAGAGGAGCACCTGGGACTAGAACCAGCACCCATATGTGGAGGATTAACCTATTTCACTACAGCGCCAGCCCCACCGAATGCTTTTATTGGCTTTTGCATGCATAGGCAGATTAAGATTCAATTAGAGAATGAGCATTGTTCTGGCAGAAACAAGGGTTGATCATTTTGTTTGCAGTGGCAAGTAAGCTGAAATTCGTAAAACCACAAAGACTACTTCAGAGTGTCAGTCATTCCTCAATGACGTCAGCAAATTCTTGCTAATTCACACAATAGTTTTTGAATACCAGAATAACGTTTCTTCCAGCATTTGTGTTATCGACATAACATGCTTTTCAGCTTAATTTAGGTCATTAACATTATTGACATCATTTTGTTAAGCTGAGGCCATCAACAAAATAAATAGCTCAAGCCCTGGGGGATAGCCTTTGCCGTTTGGCTGACTCCAAGCTGACACGGATGGACTTGGGATGGCCTGCCCAGGAGCATGGCACTCTGGCAATGTAGACGTACGTAGTCTTTACCGCATACATAACGGCAGAACGTAGACAGGAAATGATGGATTACCCTGCTGTTAATACAGAGTTGTGAGTTTATATATTGAAATTTTTAGTAACAGCTGGCTTATGCAGTGCCAGAACATGTACCAGTCAGCTCTTGGAGACGGTGTTACCTGCCTCTGACGCACGCTTGACCCCTGCCCTGGTGTGTGTGTCCCCCTAGAGTTCAGGAGCTGGGACCTGAGCTCCCTGATGGGGCAGTGCTGGGAGGTGTGGCTGGTAGGTGGCGCTGGGTCACGGGGTGCTCTCATGCAGGCATGGATGCCTTTCTCGCAGGAAGTGGCCAGCTGGCACGCTAGGCGGCCCCCTTCTCCCACGAGCACACGCGTGCCTTCTGTGTTGTGTTGTGAAGCCAGCAGCACGGGCTCTCCTCAGAGGCGGCTGCCCCATCCTGGACTTCTCAGCCTTTGGGACTGTGAACCTACGTAATCGTCTTTCCTTCTAAATGACCCAGTCTCGGGCGTTGTGTTATAACAACAGCTGGAACCTGACCATTTCTCATCAGCTCCATGGTGGCACCGTGGTTCCAGCCACCGGCATCTCGGGCTGAGAACACGCAATGGGTGCGTGTGCATTCCCTGCCTCCAAGCTGGGGACCCGCTGACAGCTTAGGGCTGCCTGGCACTTGGCAGGGCCTCAGGAAACAGTCACTGAGGGAGGGATCCCGGTGAGGGTGGATGGCCTGGAGTTCAAACCCAAGCCGGAGTCTGAAGAACACAGTGACCTTTGGCCCCAGGGAAAGTGGGGTCCTGGGCCGACCTTGTGGTACAGTGGGTTAAGCCACCACTCGGGAGGCCAGCATTCCACACTGGAGAGCTTGGGTTCATGTCCTGCCTCTGCTTCCGACCCAGCTCCCTGCTCACGTGCATCCTGGGAGGCAGAGGCGATGGCTCGGGTAGTTGGGTCCTTGCCATCCTTGTGGGAGACTGGGATGGACTCTCAGGTTCTGGGCTTTGGCCTGGCCCAGTCCTGGCTTTTCTGGGCATTTGGGGAGTAAACCAGTGGATGGAAGACCTCTCTCTCTCTCTCTCTCTCTCTGCTTTTTACATAGATTAAATAAACATTATTGAAAAGGAATTGGGAACCCTCTTATTTCTTCTCTTCCTCCCCATTGGCCTGGCCAGGGTCCCACTCTCTCTCACACACATAGCATCACAAAGCTGCCGTCTCACTCACGGACACACACACATAGCCTCACACACCTGCTGTCTCACACAAATAACTCACAGACACACCCACACGGCATCACACACCTGCTCTCTCACATAGGTACACTCACAGACACACACACAATCACACACGTGCTAACACAGATACACTCAGACATATACACACGGTATCACACACGTGCTGTCTCACACAGATACACTAACAGACATACGCACACACGACATCACACACCTGCTGTCACACAGATGCACTCACAGACACACACACATCACACACCTGCTGTCTCACACAGATACACTCACTGACACACACACATAGCATCACACACCTGCTGTCTCACACAGATGCACTCACACACACACATCACACACCTGCTGTCACACAGATACACTCACTGACACACACACATAGCGTCACACACCTGCTGTCTCACACAGATGAAGACACATTCACACATCCACATGGCATAACAACTCCTTCAAGGGGTCTTGAAAAAGCTGGTGGAAAATATTTACTGTTGGAAAAAATGCATGGATTTGAAAAGTTTTGCACCAAAAAGCTCATCTTTTCGTCTTTTCATTCCATTTCCCACGAGCTTTTGAAGCCTCTGTGTACAGAAGTATCACACATTCTCACACACACGTTCCATCAACAGGCACTCCCTGAGGGCCTAATCGCGGGTGAGGCCTGAGAGAAGCAGCAGGTGGACGCATGCACGTCCCCCAGGGCGCCCACGGACTGAGTGGGGTTGGTCACCAGCAACTGCGAGTGTTTTCTCACCGTTCTGGAGGTTAGGAGTCCAGGATCACTGTGTGGGCAGGAGAGTTTCCTCTAAGCTCTGAGATGGCCTGGCTCCCAGGCAGTGTGGCTCTGGGGTGGCATGGCTCTGAGATGGCCTGGCCATCCCTGAGCCACACCATCTCAGAGCCATGCCACCACAGAGCCAGAGCTTAGAGGAGCTTTTATAGACACAGAAAGGGGGCTGTCCAGAGCACAAGGGGACTGAGCCAACCAGCTGAAAGGTAAGGCAGGACATGAGCTGGGCACGCCCTCAAGGGCCAATCACAGCTGAGGACTCATACTGTTCACGAACACGGAAGTCTCCTGTCAGGCTAGGTACCTCCCCCGGGGGCCATCTTGGATTGTTGGAAACGCTGAGTCACTGGGATGCGGAAGTGCGGCAAACTCGAGCAAAGGCTTAGTGGCCTTGTCGAGGGACGGCTTAACTCTGTTTCCTTTTCAATTGGAACCGCCGCCCGCCCCCACCCCAGCACTGAGGTGGTGTGGCTCTAGGGTCGTGTAGCTCTGGGATGGCCTAGCTCTGGAGTGGCCTGGCTCTGGGGTGGCCTGGCTTCCAGACTCTTTCATCCATATGACTACATAGAGTCTTCCCTGTGCACCTGTGTCTAATCCTCCCTTCCCCATAAGGACACCAGGCTGATGACCTCATTATACCTTGGCCACCTCTTTAAAGACCCCCATCTCTGAGTGCGTTCAAGTGTTGAGGTTCTGGGGGTTAGGACTTCAACGTATGGGGGTTGGGCACACAATCCAGCTGGTGACAAGGAGCTAACCTCTAACAGGACAATGGAGGTGACAAACGGAGGTATGAAATGATCTCTCTGGGGTAGGGCTGGGAGAGTGCATAGGGGAGAGGAGGTGGTATCCCGCCAAGTAGAGGGCTTCAGCTGTGTTGGGTGCAGGGGAGTGAGTCAGGGGCTCCCTGCTGCTGAGGGAGCCCAGCCCCTAGGTGGGCAAGCACTACGGAGAGGTGGGCGAGGCAGCAGCCAGCCAGTGCCTGAGAGCCTGGGTGGCTGCACAGGGTGTGGATGGCCTGGCAGGAGCCCAGGGCCTGAGCTCAGGAGCAAAGCAGGAGGGGAAGGAGGCGGATGCCGGCTGTGAGGGTGCTGGAGCCGTCGGGCAGCTTCTCCCGTCTGAGCCGGATTCCTCGCCTGTCAAACGAGGGTGGGGCGGGAGCTGCCTCCCAGAGCCGCGTGGGGATTCTGGGAGACGTGCATGAGAGTTGCGTGCCACACTGCCTGGCGCGTCCTAGAGGCTCCACGAATGCGGCCACACGATTCCAGCTCTCCCCGCTCCTCCTGGATCCCGCCACGGCCCTGCCCACATGCACCCAGCAGTCACCAGGCATCGTCCGCTCTGTCTCTGGTTCAGCCATGCCCTCCCTGGCCCTTGAAGAGGAGGTGCCCCCGTCGCCTCCCACCGGGAGGTCCCGCAGTCTCTGGCTGGTCAGGCCGGCCTCCATGCCTGGCTTCCAGAGATAAAGGGGCACTTAAAGCCCTTCAGGTCCTGGCCTTGAATTCCAGCCTCATCTGCAGCCAGGGTCTGCGTGCATGGTGAGGCAAGGAACCTGGGAGACAAAAAGGCAAAGCCGCCTGCCCGGGCTTTGTAACTCTGCTTGCTTGTGTCCACGTTCTGTGCTGCTTAGGGTCTCTGTGCCTAGAGTCCTCTCTCCCTCTTTTTCCTGGCTCGTACTTTAGACCCAGCTTAGATCTCGCTGCCTCTAGGAAGGCCCCCGGGCTGTGTCAGCTGGCTTGCCCAGGACCGCCTCTCTCCTGTGCCATGGAGCAGACTGTTTCTCCCACTGGACTGTGAGCACAGCGACCATGACTGCCCCCGGACTATGGCGCTTCTGCCTCCAGAATCGACCTGAGTCTCCCAGAGCCACTCCCCAGCACCTTCTGGAGATCCATTTTCATAGGTGTCTTTGAAGGAAGGACCCCCCCCCCCCCGCCCCAGGCCAGCAGCCGTGACCCCTGCTGGACGAGGGCCTGGCTGTGAAGCCCAGCCTAAGACCATGGGCGGGACTCCCAGCAGTGCTTGGGGCGGCAGGTAGACCCCATGCTTTTAGGCCAGGGAGCCCTGCAGAGAGACCCATGCAGGACTCATTCTGGTCTCAGCATCCCGCCTGCACCGCAATGCCAGCCCTGGGCAGTGCCAGGCATCAGAGAGCAACTTAGGAAATTTTGAGGAAGGCTCCAAAGTGTGGGGCAGCCTGAGAAGCAGGGCCCCTCCTTGTCCCGGTGGAAGGGCAAGTCCTTCCTGTTCACCGCTGGGAGGACTTAGCCATGGTGCCATGCCTGTGGCTGCACACAGCAGGAGCCTGCGGGGTGGCTCAGAGGCTGCAACTGTGGGTGGCATCGCAGAGGAACAGTCCCCAGCTCAGGGGAGATGACCACGGCTACTGTCTGCTGACCAGGCCACGTGGAGAGTCAGCGTTGAGGGCACGGGGAGAGGTTGGACTACGTTTAGTTCTTAGATGGGTCCTTACACAGAGAGAGGGGCAGAGTTAACGTGGTGACACTCCAGAGGGCAGAGCCTGGGGGGCATGCAAGGAGGGAGATTTCCACCAGACGCCAGAAAGTATGTCCCAGAGTGGACTGGGCTGCCTGGGGGACCGCAAGTCTCTGCCCCTGGAGGTGTGCAAATAGGGCACAGCAGGCAGGCTGCAGGGCTGATCCCTTAACTCCCTTTATAGCACTTTCCAACTCCGGAGAGTCTGAGACTGAATCCTGACTGGGAATCTAACTTGTTCTGGATGCCATGGGAGAGGACAAGTGAAGGGGGACCGGGCCCTGAGCCCCTGAGGTGCTCCTGCCGTGCGGGCCAGGCTATCATTGAGTGACAGGTGTCACAAAGAGGGTGCTGGAGGTACAGGGGCTATGAAAGCCCAGAGGACAAAGCCGTCTTGCACCCTGACCAGAAGTATTTCTATGGCCAAGACCGCTGACACTGAGAGCAGCGCTGTCCCATAGAACTTTCTACAAAGATGGAAATGCGGGGCCGACATTGTGCCTGTGACACTAGCATCCCATGTATGCACCGGTTTGGGTCCTGGCTGCTCCACATCTGATCCAGCTCCCTACTAATGCGCCTAGGAGAGCAGTGGAGAAAGGCCCTAGTGCCTGGGACCGACCCTGCACCCACGTGGGAGACCAGGATGAAGCTCCTGGCTTCTGGCTTTGGCATGGCCTAGCCCTGGCCCTTGTGCACATCTGGGGAGTGAGCCAGCGGATGGAAGATTCCCTTTCTCTTTCTCTGTGTGTGTCTCTCTGCCTTTCATATAAATAAAATTTTAAAAGCTGGAAATGCGTTCGATCTGTGCTCGTGCTCGTGGTGGCTAGGGTGCCCAGTGTCTAATGTGCTAAGCATCTGTGGGGAGGGCCCCGTGTGAGGCGGCACAGACACCGAGCACGTGTACTCCTGCTGCAAGCGCGTCGGGCGGCACCGCGGCTGCTCTGCCCCCAGGACCTCCCCGTGGCCTCCTCAGCCAGGCCAGTGCCACAGAGAGGGTAGAGTGCAGACTGCCAGCAGCACACTGGACAGGCCAGCCTGCCGGCTGACTCTGGATGGCCCCCTCCACCTCTGCGGGCTCCACCATCAATAAAACGAGGGATCAAACGACAGGGCTTTAGAAAACCTTTTATAAAATAAACACGGCGATTGGTCTCTTTCAAGAAGAGAACAAGAAGTCTTCCCTCCTCATCCCCTCTTTCCCTGTGCTGACCCCAGCCTTCCACCCCCCAGGCGCAGCTCCCAGTGACCCCGGGAACTGTCGTATGCACCGCTTAGCACTTGCTGTAAGGGTCTGTGACCTTCTTTAGAGACTTCTGCTTTACGAGTTTATTTTGGCTTGTGCTGAGCATTCATAAAATTCCTAGGGAACTGGAGCTTTAGACGTAGGCTTGTAAAAGGCGGAGGTGGAGGGGGCGGGACCAGGGTGGAGAAGGGAGAGGACAGCAGCCGGGCGTCAGCTTCGGGAAGATGGAGGGAAGGGCTCCCGTCTCCGGTCTCCACCCCAGGCCTCGCCCCCTGTGGGTCCTGGGTCTTGGGGGTCGTGAGAGGGGAGACTTAGGCGGAGGAGCCGGGGGAGGAGCGGGCTGAGAGTCGGGTAGAGGCACGGAGGGCTGGGGTCTTCCCGCTGGGCGTCAGAGCTGAGCCCGTTTGTGATAAGGGGTCCCTCCGGCCCGCCTCGGGTTTTTCTTGTCATTCATCTCCTGGCTGCCCAGGCTGCTTCCCAGCAGGTTGGAGGTGCTGGCGAGCGGCTCGGAGAGCACGGGGCATATGAAACAAATTAGGTCTCCGTTACAGCCACCCAGAGGCGGGTGATGGATGGGGGCCCCATTCACGGCAAAGCTAATTGGCAACACACAGAGACATCCAAGAAAGTCTATTATTTTGCCAGACTTCGGAGTCATTGGATTTTTTTTTTATTGTAGAACATTATACAGCCAGAGATAAAAAGCACAGTGAAAGTTTTAAATCTAATAAAAGCATTTGACTGTGGAGTAAAAATAACATACACAGAGAAGTTTGATTTGGATTCGGGTTTTATTAATGTTCTTTCATTGCAAAATGTTTCCAATTAAAAAACAATTCCGAGAGCGCCACATTAATAAACTGCTTGTCTTTCGGAGGCCAGAGATTTTGAAATGCTACACGGTAGACCCACACACACGCGCACACTCACAGTGCTACCAGGCGGTTCCGACGGCTGCATCTAAATTACTCCACACCCACCTGGGCTCGTTCGGCTCACCCCGGGCAGGGCTGAAAAATCTCATGATGGAGTAGGGATGAAAAGCACATGAAGTTTTCTCAGGTCCACAGACCCCCATATAATACACGAATCTGGCTCAGCTGTTGCCAGAGGGAATCAGTACATACTGGAATATTACAGGCCTCAGTTTCCCCAGGATGATCTCTAAGGATGTCGGGATTTCTCCCAGAAATCAATCAGGCACCCTTATTGATTGTCCCCAGATGTGTTCTGATCTTAGCTCCAGGAAAAGTTAAGTCAATCAGTGGGAGATAGAGAGACCAACCATACTTGGAAGCTGTCACAGCAGGGGCTGGTGCCTGGGCCCCATGGTTCTTGAAGAGGGGTGACTAACTCTGGGTGCAGTTTGCCAGATAACCAGCCGACCTCACCACGTAGGGACAGGGGGTGTTCGGTTATTTGTAACCCGTGGTCTTCAAAGGAACTTGGTGTTTGCAAAGCAACTGGTAAAAAAATAGTTCTGTGACTAATTCTCGACAAGCTCTTTTTAGAATAATGGGTCATTTTCAATTCAAGTACTTGCTTCGCTACATCCAACTGTTTTGTCTCCTGTCCCCACACAACTGGAGTTTAACTCCGGGGAGGGAATGCAGTTCTAACTCCGTGCTTTTTAGGTGGCTCGAACTATTTGGCCCACACACGGGGGGGGTGGGGGGGGCTGGCTACTTGCGTCAATATGGGGGAGGTGACATCTCCTTTGGAAACCCCTCACTCCCTCTGGCATCCCTGGCTGGGGGTGCCAGCCATAATCCTCACCACAGCACCCCGCCCCGCAAAGGCATGAAGGAGGAGCCTTTGCTCCGTGGCTGGTTGGGTTCAGCTTTCTGTTCTTTGCGGATGCGGAAGCTGGACCCCTTCCTCCTGGGCACCCCTACCCTACACGGCCAGCTCTCCCTTCCAACCTCCCAGGCTTGGCCCTGACCGCCAGCTCCGAGAAGGCCAAGGAGAGCCTTGAAACGGCTGAGTCAGGACAGACCCACAGAGCCAGGTTTCCAGAACCTTCCGGCCCAGCGTCCAAGTGAAGCTGGCCTGGTGAAAGATGGATCTTCACAGTTAGAGAAAGGAAGTCAACTCACGCTTTCTGCTCCACTGGCTCAGGCTTCTGCTCCCCACACACCGCTCACACTCCCTTCCGGGGTCCAGAGAAAGGGCATAACGGCTGCTGGGTCTGGGCCCAGCTTCCGGAGGCAAGCAGAGCCCGCCCAGCTGTCCACCCCAGCGGACACCTGAGGACCCGCCCCTTCCCCTTGTCCTCCCCGCCCCCCAACTCCCGCAACACAGCCACTAGGCCAGGCCCCGTGGTGACCACCGCCAGCCTGGCCAGGCCCTGTGGTCACCACCGCCCGCGGCTGTCTCCTCTCCGCCTTCCCAGGGCCTGGATGGCCTTTGAGTAAACAGATAGCCCTGCGAGGTATGTGATCAATTAGCTTTGCTGAAAATACAATCACTTTGTTATTCCAAGCTGATGAGAAGGCCTCTTCAGCCTGCTCCCCCAGCCTCCACATGCCAATCAGCCCGTGTCACCGAAATAATTTTCCACATAAACACAACCTTTGTGCAACATCTACTCTTGTAAATAGATGTAATTCCCAAACCAAATAGCGCGCTCCGAGGGCAAATGGATGTGAGGCATGTGAGAAGAAAAGCCGGCGATTTTTACACTTCCCAGGCAGCAAAGGATTCCCCGTAGCCGCGCCCCCGCCCTGGGGGGGGGGGGGGCTGGGCAGGGGTAGGCTGGGGAGGCCAGCTCCCCGCGGGCTCCGCGCACACGTGTGATCCCGGCGTGGACCACCGGGAACCGCTTAAGCGGGGATTTGTCCTGTTTAGGCAGCGGGAGGACGCGGCGGTTGTTGTTGATATCTCAAAGGAAACGGAGAGTTACTTAATTATAAGGTTGGGTCTCCCTTGCCAGGCGAGCCCCCCTCGGCACCCCAACGCTGCACTTCCTGTCGCAGCCTCTCCCGCCGCGGCCGACCGTGCAGCGTGTGGGTCCCGCCGAGACGCATTGCTGTGTCTTTCCCAATGTTCTGCTCGTTGACACGGCTCCCGAAATCAGACCTTGAAAGCGGCGGAAGTTCCTGGGCGGCGGGGCGGGCCAGGCCGCAGAAGCCGCCGTGTAATCCCGGTCAGGTTCTGGGCGGCGCCCGTGCCAGGAAGGCGAGGACGCCCCCTCCGA
Organism: Oryctolagus cuniculus; assembly: GCF_964237555.1. Lineage (NCBI taxonomy): Eukaryota > Metazoa > Chordata > Mammalia > Lagomorpha > Leporidae > Oryctolagus > Oryctolagus cuniculus. Next base: position 125,211,931 of record NC_091438.1, on the reverse strand, counting down.
GCCCCTGTGCAGGAGAGAGGAAGCCCTCTGGGGTCTCTGGCGGTCAGCAGGGAGGTCCAGGACGGGGAAGCAGCCAGGGTGCTGAGCTGCTGGGGGCTGCAGGTTCTGCGGGGCGCCCCCGCCTCCCAGCCAGCCTCTGAGAGGCCTGAGGTTGGGGCCCGAGGAGGGCGCGTTCACAGATCAAGACCCAGTCGCCACAGGGATTGTATCTGTCTTGCGAAGATGCATCTCTTAGCAGGTGACTCAGAGGCCCCTATGCTCTCATAGAAGGCGTCTGGTTCTTTATTCACGGGAGCTCAGAGCAGTGCTGAGGAGCTGGAGAGGAAAGAGAGCCTGGGTGCTGGGAAAGGAGCAAGCAGAGGACCCCAGCTCCGGGCGCCCCTCCGGGCTCTGTCCCCAGGCCCGTGTGTGTGTGTGTGTGTGTGTGTGTACAGGGCGGCTTCAGCAAACGTCTGCTTTGTGACCCCCGCCCTGCCCGTGAAGCAGCCCACGGACCCTCCTCCCGGGGCCCCCGCAGCCCATCTGAAACTCATTAGCTGCTGGGGGCATTGTCATGGGAGCCCTGGATGGAGAACAAGAAAGGGAGAGGGGTACTTTTAAAGGCCAGCGATCGGGACCCAAACGCTGGCAGATGTTTGGAATGGCTGTGGAGGAGGGGCCTCCCGGAGGCATGGGGGCTGCCCCCACGGCCAGGGCCGGGCTGGCCTGCATCGCCACGTCTTTGTCTCTTCCCAGGGCTCCAGGGCTCCAGGCCAGCGTGGCCCCGGCCCCAGCCCCAGCCCCGGCAGTGCTGACCAGTGCATAGCGAGCGCAGCTGAGGGGCCAAGTTCTTTGTCCCCTGTAGCTTAATTCCTGTACTTAGTAGATAATAGGACTTGGTATTTGTAAAGATGAAATCATAACATGAGAAATGTTGGAATTATGAAAACAGGTAATATTAAAATTGCTAAGAATCTTAGAATTCAAAAATATGGAACATGAAATAAAAAATCTCTTCATCATGGATCATAGAAATCCAGACAGAGTTGCACAGTTAGAATTCTCAAGAAGTTGCTACACAGGATCACACAGAGACTTTAGATTCTTATTGTGATAAGCATTAGAATAATGATATTTATCAGAATTCTGGAATACTAGAATTGAGGGGTATCAGACATATCAAATAAACTTATAGGTATACAGACTCACAGACCCCAAGAGTAGTAGAATGTTGGAACATTAAATTAAGAAAACACTGAGTGAGTGATAGGATCTTGGAATCACACATATTATGGGATAATATCACAGGATGGAAGAATTGCCAAGCCAGAGCTGTTTACAGCCACAGCCTCACTGGATTAGAGACTCTTGGAGTCAGAACACTAGCACCGGAGCCTCCGTCTTCTCAAACAAGTGCAGGACCTGTGACCACCACGGAATTTGGGGATCACAGCATCTTAGACGCAGCCCGAAAGGAGAGAGAGGCCGCTCAGCTCGCTGCTGGCCCAGTTCTGCCGGTGCACATGCACGTACGCTGACACACGAGCACACACTGACACACACGTGAACACTGACACACATGCACACAGGCACACGTGTACGCTGACATGCATGTGCACACACTGATGTGCCAACACGTGTACAGACACACATGCGCACAGTGACACATGCAGACACACATGTGCACACCAACACATGCACACTGACACAGACACACACTGACACACACATGCCGCTGGCTGGATGACGCAGTCTAATGTTGCCACTCCTTGCGTCGCCCGGAGCTGCCAACCTCCTCGTCTGCCTCCTGTCTGCCTCCCTCTCGGCACTGCAGAGTCCTACCAGCCTTGTCAGCTGAGGGCCGCCTGCTTTCCTTTTTGCGAATCTCCCAGCATCTTCATTCACCTGCCTGTGCAGGACATGACTATTGCAGGGATGAACATATTAGCAAAGTGAAGCTTTGGACCCTCCGAGGCCTGAGAGGGGTGGCGGGGAGGTGGGGAAGGCCTGTGCATGTGTGAGTCCTCGGTCCAAACACAGCAGCGCGCAGGTCCCTGTGGGAAGCCAAAGCACCCCTTCCTCCCTGGAAACAGGTGGGAGCCGCGGCGGGGCTGTGGAGAGCGGGCAGCCGGGCCCGCCCAGGTGAGAGGAGACCGTGAGGCATTTCATGCTTATTAATTTTATGACCCTCCTGGGCAGGGGTTTACGCAAATTGGGCAACATGTGGATTAGATAATTTGCTGGGAATTAGCAGTGTCTGATGGTTATCAGTCGGGGGGAGATTGAAACGGGCTGATGAGGGTGGTTCAGTGGCTCAGGGATGAATCGGTGGTGTTCTTGGCGCCGTCAGCAGGGTTCACTGGGATGTACAGGCCCCCTTTGTCTTCCACCAATGCCCACGGGGCACGGCCCAGAGATCCGCTGGATCTGCTACAACATCAGCAGGAGACAGCTGGCTTCAGAGTCGCCCTGGGTTTGGAAGGCACCAGCTCCAGGTTGCACTCAGGCCAAAGAGGAGCAACCTCAGCACGGCACTGTCCGTTTTGTCTCCCAGCATGGAAGGACAGGCTGCGTGCACTGGCTGCTCAGATCTCGGCTGTCCTCCTCCGGAGCCTCCCGTGACCCCCCAGCTCCGTGATCATCTGGGGAGCCTCCAGACTTCTTGGGGCGGGAGCAGCTGGGGTCCGACCTTGCCGAGAGGTCCCTGCAGTTCTCCCGTAGACAAAACAAGGGAAGTAGTCCCTTCTGCCAGCTTCAAAGCTGCAGACTCCCACGGCAAGCCAACGGCCGTGCCCGCTGGTCCTCGGAAAACCATTTTGATGGAGCAGAGATTTTCCTGCTGCCGAAATGCCTGCGCAAGAGGCCGAGTGTACAGCTGGCTCCGGGACCAGGTCCAGCCTCGCCTGGGTGCTGTGCGCCTTTAGGCAAGTCAGAGCTCCTCTCTGGTCCCAGTAGGCCCACCCACAGCTAGGAAGTTGGATTAAATATTAGAAACAGGAAAGGAACAATTTGGCTTTGTTTCCTTTGTGTGAGTTGAATTTCAAATTAGTCAGGCCAGTGTTTCTATTTATTTTAGAGGCAGCTCAACCCCAAACTGCCATTTTCATGGCTCTGGCTTTTGATTTCCAATGTTAAACAACAAAACCACGACCCCGTCTTTCCTAGACTACCGGCTGTGGCGCCGGCGCACACGCTGCGATGGTGCAGCCTGCGGTGGCAATGCTGACGACACACACGCCGCCGCAGTCTCGGCAATCAGGAATGAAGTCGGGAGCGGGAATGAGCTAATGCGAGGGCACACCGCGGGTCAGGAGGCCTCCCTGTGTGGCCGTCAGTCTCCCCATCTGTGCAATGGAGAGAGGAAGGGGGCAGGAGAAACGCCGGGGCTGAAGTCGGAGCACTGAAGCCATGGCCCCGGTCCTTGCTAAACGAGGGTGTTGGGACAGGCTGTGCTCTGTGACATCTGCAGCCCGCTGATCCTGGGGCTGGGAGGGGTGGGGGAGAGGTTGACAAAGGGACAGTGGCAAATCCCTGGTGTGTGCGACAAGCTCTTTTCACTTGAGCCCAAAAGGCCAGGAGGGGCTGGGCAGGGTGAGTAGGGGCTGGGAGGAAGAGGCGAGGACCTTCTTCCCACTGCCCCACTGAAAGTTGGGGGAGCTGCCAGCCGTGAAGGGGAGTGAGAGGCAAATGAGGGGGCTGTCCCGAGGGCTCAGCCACCCCTAACAGACAGGGACAGGACCAGAGGCCTCAACCCAGCCCCTGCGGCCAGCAGGGAAGGTGGAGGCTGCCCCAGCCCCCACAAGGGTGGGGACCATCTCCCTCTGGCTTCGAAGCCCAGTTTTAAACCTACTCAGTCCTGTGCATCCTCTCCTGGCACCTGGGGTGGGCTGCGATCCTGAGACACCAGGCTGGGCTCTCCGTGGCTGCAGGGGCCCCAGATCAGCTCCTTCCCTCCAGGTCCCCCAGCGGGCCAGCCCCAGTCCCACGGCCACACCGCACCTGACCAGCAAGCCGGGCAGGGCTCAGTGTAGCTGTTTCAGCTCTAAAACGTGGAGGACAGGGACACAGCAAGCCATGCAGGTCTTTAGTAAGCCGGCGCGCTGCTTCCTGGGCTATTTAGAAAAGGGACAGCACAGAGGCTCACGGACACCAAAGGCTCGTCCCAGCAGTCGGTCACTTGGCAGGGCTGGAGGTGCAAGTCCCGGGCAGCAGTTCTTCCGTGCAGTGTGCCACCTCCAGCGGCAGCCTCACTGGGCCAAGCTGAATGTCCTCAGGGGTGGGAAGTTCTGCTTTGTGTCTCCCCGTAGCATCTCCTGCTACAGGGCCAGGCTGGATGCTCCTCCTTGTGGCCAGTCTCCAGAGGCGAGTGTGCCAGGTATGCCTGAGCCAGGAGTGGGCCGGGACCCCACCTCCCCAAGAGGCAGTAGAGGGTCTGGATGGCCGAGGAGAGCCTGCAGGGCCCTGTGGGTGTTTGGTGAATAAACAATGGAGTCGGGTTTCTGCCTGTCACTCTGCAGCCTGCCAGCGCGGGGAGAGGCCAGGTGGGCCGGAGGGAGTTCTGCGGGCAGCTCGTGAAGAGGCCCGGCCGGCAGGGCCTGGGGCCCAGCCAGGGTCCGCTCTGCAGGGCCAGTGGAGCCAGCCTTGTGCAGGCCCTGGAACTTCACACCTTTGAAAGGCCCCAGAGTGGCTCACAGGAAAAATAAACCGTTCCTGCCATCCGTGGCGGAGCGGCCATCCTTGGGGGCTCCCCGTCATGCACGCGGAAGCCCTGTAAAAGGCCCAGTGTTTCCCTCCACGCTCCCTGAGAGGGTGTGCGCTACGCCTCGTGAGCACAGCTGCCGCTGGGCGTGCTCTGGCCGTGGCCAGGGCCTGGGGCCTGCTCTGGGACATCCACCTGGGCTCTCTGAGCCTTCGTTTGCACTCCTGGGAGGTAGGCATAGAAATACCTGCCTTGGGGCTGGCTTTGTGGTGCAGCAGGTAGAGCCACCGCTGTGATGCCGGTATCCCACATGGGTGCTGGTTTGAATCCCGGCTGCTCTGCTACTGGTCCAGCTCTCTGTTAAAGCACCTGGGAGAGCAGAGGAAGATGGCCCAAGTCCTTGGGTTCCTACCACCCATGTGGGAGACATGGATTCCTGGCTTTGTCCTGGCCATCATGGCCATTTGGGGAGTGAACCAGCAGATGGAAATCTCTCTCTTCTCTCCCCATCCCCTCTCTAACTCTGGCTGTCAACTATATAAATAGAAATCTTTATAAAAAGAAATACCTGCTTTCGGTGCTGATTTCGCGTGGGTTTGATGGTGGCCTAGGGCGCTGAAGCCCACGAGAGTGCTCAGCACACACCACCGCTCTGTCGATGTCTTCCTCCTTGGCTACCTGCATGACCCAGACCAGGTCAGAGCCCCTGCAGCAGCTGCAGGCTCCTCCGTGAAGTAGGGCGAGAGCTCACCTGTCAGGATGCAACAAGACAGACAGGGTTTAGCCCAGGGCCTGGCACACAGCCCCGTCCTCCCTAGGGGTATCTCCAGCTCTTCCTCCTCCTCCTCCTCCTCTTCCCCTCTGGGTCCGAGGTCCATTGTCTTGTGAATGGGAACGCTTACCCTTTCTTACAGGCCATACGAAATGATCAACTTAAAAGGCTGTTCTCGACTTACTGAATTCCGAGTTCCACCTGTGGATACCTTGGCTGGGCCAGACCAAAAGGTCTCGTGGCCCATGGGCCGGACATTCCCCATACCTGGCAGGCCACAGCTCTTGTCTCATCCAGTGATGGTTCAGACAGCGATGTTGGGAGTCCTGAAGAGAGAGGGCTTCCTGGAGGAAAGGTCTGTCCAAAGCTATACAGCTCAGCCTTTCTACCTAGGTCCACGAACACTTGAAGTCCATGCTGCTGCTGGCTCCCAGCATCAGGAGGTGTCCCCAAAGTGTCCCTGTTCTGCATGGGCTCTTTAGAGCCAGGAAGAAACCATCAGAACCAGGAGCAGGAGGTGAACAGCAGCGCGAGACCGCGAGACAGAGCAGGTATCTCCAGGGGTCCAGCAGAGGTTGGGGGACCCTGCAGCAGGTACAGAAAAGAGAGTGGGACCCTGGCTAAGAGGTGGAGGCATCTGAGAGGTGGGCTTTAAGGCCTGGGACCCCGGGCTCCGGTCTGGCTTTGCAATCCACCCAGTATGACATTGGGTTACTTCCCCAACCTTTGTAGAGTCCCAGTCTCAGGTGCGTGGCCAGGCATGTCCACGGCACAGAGTTGTCTGTGGAATGGGACCATGTATGCGAGGCGTCTCGCCCAGTACCTGAAGCCCATGGGCCCTGGTAAGCGCTGAGATTCCAAGAGCTGACAGGCCACAATTTGTAGGGGCTCCGCTCCTATTCTTCGAGGCTGCTGGAATCGCAGGAAACGATCCAGTGGTTGACCAGACACTTGATGCTTACCCTCTGCTGGAGACAGCCTGGGAGTACCATACGCAGTCACCATCTTACCAGGACTCTGAGACAGGCGCCAGCCTTCCCATGACGCACAGACGCGGAAATGTGGCAGAGAAAGTGGAGTTGCTCGCACATAGTCACATGGCTAAGGAAGAGGTAGGGCTGGGACCGACTCTGGTTTCTGAGCCCATGCACACAAGATTCTAAGACCACAAGCTCTTAAAGCCACCCGCAGCCTTAGGATTCCAGAGAATTCAAGCCTGCAGGACTTCTATGAATCTTAACAAATTCCCAGGATGAGACAGTGGCCGAGCAGGGGTCGGTAAACGTTTTCTGTAAAGGACAGGCAGCACGGTTTTCGGTTTGCAGGCCAGAAGGTGTGGCTCACCACTACCCAACTCTGCTGCTCTAGCTGAAGTCTAAACACGCGAGTGGAGCTGTGCCCCCAATAAAACTTTATTTACGCAAGCAGGTGGCAGGTGGATTTGACCCTCACACTGTAGCTGGCCGACCCCTGTTCTGTAGACACAGTTCCCCCATCTGCTGAGTCCCCTGGAGAGGAAGGGGGGCTCCCTTCAGGACTAAGCCCCAGAGAGCCCAGCTCTGCCCTCCCCCCCCCATCCCCATTTGGAGACACAGAGGGGCCGGCATGGCCAGGGCGACTCCCCAGGGCCCGGGTGCCCGCGAGCATGGCTCTCGCTTTCTGTCCTGGAGAGGTCTCGTTGCTCACGGCTGGAGAACAATGTTAATTTCCCCCAGGCGGGAAGCAGCTGCACTTGTGAGCCCGGGCTCATTTTGCTGCATGAATATTTATGGCATGTCTACTAATTAAGCCCAGAAATCAAACGTATCCTGCTGACCGGGCTGGGGGAGACGGGAAGGCTGCATCAGGAGCCAGCCTCTTGTGCCTGTGAAGTAGGGCTGTCAGTGGAACGTTTGGCCAGGGCTGGCGTCTGCAGGCGTGGGCCTGGCCCGGGGGTCAAGCACCCTTGGTATAGTCACGTGCTGGAGGCCTGGGCCACCTCCATGGGCAGCAGTGGGTGGCTGTTGTTCCAGGCCTGCATGGGTGTCACAGAGGGGACTTCAGGGTCCCCTAGAGTCCCCTAGAGTCCTAGCAACGCTAGTTTTCTTTTGCTCAGGGTGACGCAGGTGTTTCCTGGTTGGGTCTCGAGGGCCCCTGGGGAGGTGACAGAGGGAAAAGGCCCCAGGGTGGGAGTGAGGGGAGCTGTGTTCGAGCCCCTCCCTGACACTGGCTCTGTGATGGGGGCGCCCCCAGCCTCAGTTTCTCCATCACGATGTGCACTCAGTGGGTTTTGGGGGTAGGTGATGGGAGAGAAAGGGTTTGGGGAATGATTCCAGCCAGGACTTTGGGATTTCCTAACCCCAGGGCCCTCCCTCACTTGAATCTCCAAGGCGAGGAAGGCTGACTTTGCCAAGCCCAGTAACCTTGAGGGTTTCCGGAAACCGTAAATCGTGGGTTTTCCTTGAGGGGTCCTGTGTGCAGGGAGCAGCTCGGGCCCTTATGTCCTCTTCCACAGAGCCAATAAACCAAGCAAACATCATAAAGCTGCTCCCCCGGCTTCAGCCTGCCCTGCTGCCGGTCGGCGTGGGGCCTGGTCAAGGAGCGCGGGCAGCAGAGCCCCACGAGGCTCCACCCTTCCCTCCCAGTGTGGGCCTGACCTTGGAGCTCTCTCTTCTGTCTTCTCTTCCAGGACTTTCCTCTCCGGCTTCTTCAGAGAGACCCTGGAGTGTGTACCTGCCCCTCCCCTCCGCACCACTGCTGGGGGGAGAAGGATGCTTTCCCAAGGCGGGGCCTGCTTCGTAATGGCCCTGGGGCCTTGGCAGTCCATACACCTTATAAACCCAAAAGTCAACAAGACGTGGAAATGGGGGAGCCCCCGGGGGCTTGGGGGGAGCAGAGGTGGGCAGCGAGGGAAGGCCTTGCCTGGGTGACTGGAGCGCCCCCTGCCACCCAGGACTCTCACTCTCCATGTCCTGAGCTGAGATCCCATCACAGTCACAACAGGCACCCTGGAAGGAAGGAGCCTTGGGATTTCTCTCCCACGGCTTCTCATGAGAGGCGGCCAGGGTAGAAACACAGCAGGCTGCCGTATGGAAGCCCAGGCTCTGGTCACACGCTGAGCCCGGCCCCCAGCCACGGGGTGCAGCCGTCTCTCCTACCCCAGAGGTCACTCTGGGCTGCAAGGGAACAGCACAGGGATTGCCAAGCTCTCACCCACTTGGGCAGAGGTGGCTCTTTCAGAAAAAAAGCCACTTTCCTCTCTGGACTTGAGTGTCCTCATCTATAAACTGGGGATTCTGGCCGGCGCCATGGCTCACTTGGTTAATCCTCTGCCTGTCGCGCCAGTATCCCATATGGGCGCCGGGTTCTAGTCCCGACTGCTCCTCTTCAGTCTAGGAGCTTCTTTCTGGTCTCCTACATAAGTGCAGAGACACAGGACTAGGGCCATCTTCCACTGCTTTCCCAGGCACATTAGCAGGGAGAGGGATTGGAAGCAGAGCGGCTGGGACTCAAGCTGGTGCCTATATGGGGTGCCAGCGTTATGCCACAGTGCTGACCCCAAGTGTACACCTATATCTGCGACTGTGGCACTGTGCAGTCAGCCACCTCCACAGGGGGTCATTTGGTGCTGAGAAGCCTCATCTTGGAGCTCCAGGAGGCCAGGATCCAGGCTCTGTCTCTCCACAGTCCCACAGAATCCCCCGGTCTCTGCCTAGGAGGACCAAGGAGGTGCTTGGAGGTAGCTTTACATCCATCTACCAGGAGACATTCTTTCCCAGGTCCACCAGCCCCTGTGTTTGGGGCAAGACAATTTAAAACCCATATTTGTTGGCCAGTGCCACAGCTCACTTGGCTAATCCTCCGCCTGCGGCTCTGGCACCCCGGGTTCTAGTCCTGTCCCAGTTGCTCCTCTTCCAGTCCAGCTCTCTGCTGTGGCCCAGGAAGGCAGTGGAGGATGGCCCAGGTGCTTGGGCCCTGCACCCTCATGGGAGACCAGGAGAAGCACCTGGCTGCTGGCTTCAGATCGGCGCAGCATGCTGTCTGTAGCGGCCATTTAGGGGGTGAAGCAACAGAAGGAAGACCTTTCTCTCTGTCTCTCTCTCTCTCACAGTCTAACTCTGCCTGTCAAAAAAAAAAAAAAAAAAAAAAAGTACTTGCGATTCATCTGTGAGAGAGCCGCCAGCTCCTGGAGAAATCCTGGCTGTGCTGAAAGGCCTTTCCGCCCCCAGGGAAAACAGGAAAGCACAGTGGCCAGCAGCACCCAGCCTGAGACCCTGGCACCTGCCCCCTGCCTGGAAGTGAGCGTCTCTCACCGGGACTCCCCGGAGGCATAGGGAAGCCTCTTTGTAATCTATCCTGGAAGCGGCTGTGCCCTAGCCACCAGGCGGGGCTGTCAGTCGATGCTCTTGGAAACTTCTGCTCAGTCCCTCTGCCCTGACCATGTTTCTTGCTTGCCGTCCCTGAATCCTGGCCTTCTGTGCAGCCCAGACTCAGCCTTCCCTCGGTCATTGGCAGCGCAGCAGCCGGTACTGAGTGACGTGAGTAAACATTTATTGAGGAGCGGATGGATGAACAGGTGGATGGACGCCATGATGGATGGTGGGGGCTGGGACAATGCATCCTGTCCCCTATCCCTCTGCTCAGATGTGTCAGGCCCAGATTTTGGCACGTGCAGAGGTTGGACAGACGCCTGAAGGATGAATGAGTAAGCAGTGAATGAGCCGCTATTGGAATCCACTTACGGAGCCGGGCTGGTGGTCTGGGCCAGGCCGGGGCAGCTGCTGGTGCCACAGACACCAGCTTCCTGCCTTCCTGGCCTCTGCCACGGCTGAGAAGTCAGGCCTGTGCAGGGAGGTGCACAGTCCCGTATGTGTTTAGTAACCACGAGGGAGCAAAATTAACTAATAAATAAACAAATGAGTGAAGATAGGCCGGGGCCAGCCCTGTAGTGCAGTGGGTGAAGCCGCTGTCTGCAGTGCTGGCATCCCATATGGGTGCTGGTTCGAGTCCCAGCTGCTCCTCTTCTGATCCAGCTCTCGGCTATGGCCTGGGATAGCAGTAGAAGATGGCCCAAGTCCTTGGGCCTCTGCACCTGCATGGGATACCTGTAGGAAGCTCCTGGTTCCTGGCTTCGTATTGGTGCAGATCCGGTCCTTGTGGCCATTTGGGGAGTGACCCAGCAGATGGAAGACCTCTCTCCTCTATCTGTCCCTCTGTCTCTGTAACTCTGCCTTTCAAATAAATAAACATATCCTTTTTTACAAATAGAATAGGCAGACAGAATAAGGGAATGATTAATAAAGGAAGAAATGAATTGAGGGAACAAATGAAGCAGTGATGGGCAAAGATTAATTTGTTATGAAGGAAAGTCCATGCCACACAAGGCAGTATTTATGGGCACAAGGCCTGGAGGCCAGCATTGCAGGACACCGGCCCCCTCCTGCTGCCCAGGGCACAGGGGCCGCAGGCTGGCTCGGGGAGGCTCCCTGGCAGTACCACAGCCACGGTCCCAGTGTCTCGGGAAGCAAGGTCGGGTCTCACCAGGTGAGTGGGTGTGTGTGTTAAGATGTGGTGCGGGGAATCCCAGGGCTTGTGGGGTTGGATTTTGCTCAGGAGGTGGAAGGAACCTCAATGCTTGACAGTCATAGCCAACGTGAATCCGCCAGTGAAGACCTTAGGATGAGGAAGGGCCAGGGATGCCTGCAGGCCCTGCCCTGGTGACCAGGCGCCTTGAGGGCTCTTGGCTGGGACCGACAAGGCTCTTGGTGATCTCCTCTCTGGTCTTCTCCTCTTCAGGGCCCCTTGCCACCCCGCCACCCCCCTCCCTCCCGGCACGCATCCCAGGCGTGCTCCTGCCTCCAGCCTCGGTGCTCCTGTGTCCCTTTGCCTGGGGTGCTCTCCCCGCACCCCTGCAGAGCTCACCCTCTCACTTCCTCCAGGTCTTTTCTCAAAAGTTACTCCACGGGGGTGGGGGCCTGGTGCATTGGTTAACACAGTACCGGGAAGGCCTGCATCTCATTTCAGAGGGCCTGGGTTCAAGTCCCACAGCCGCTTGCTTCTGATCCAGCCTCTGGCTAGTGTGCTTCCTGGGGGACAATGGGTGATGGCTCCCGTTGCTAGATCCCCGCCCCCCGTGTGGGAGCCCCAGATGGAGTTCCCAGCTCCTGCTTCCCTGGCCCAGCCCCGGCTGTGGTGGACATTTCAGGAGTGAATCCGCAGATGGAGGGAGATCTCTGTCTGTCTCTGGCTCTCTGCCTTTCAAGTTAATTAATTAAAAATAAATAAATGCTATGATTAAAAAAGCAGTGATGCTCTGAGCCAGGACTTCTGTGACCATCGTAGCTGTATAGCTCCTCCTCTTCTACTCCCTCCCCTGGCCTTGGTTTTCCTCTGCACCCTTCTCCTTATGGAACAAACTCTGCATTTTTCTTATTTAGTTCATCATCCACTTCTCCCACTAGGAAGCAAACTCCAGGAGGGCAGGGGCTTTGTACTGCTTTGTTCAGGAATGGCCCTTGCCACACAGGGGAGCACCTTGAGCGTGTATTGGATGAGTGTGGGAGGGCAGCAGCCCAGACCAGCTGCCCCTCTCTTGGACAAGTCTCTGTCGCTGTCTTTTCTCTCTGGGGTGTGCCACAGCCTCCTCCCTGCCCCTCCTGGGCCCTCAGATCCCTGCTTGGCCCAGGGTGGCCTCCGATGAAGAGGCCGACCCCACCCCTGTGGGGAGACTTCACCGTCCCCTTCGTAGATAGAAATGGGACCTGAGAGGCACCTGCTCAGTCAGTAAGCAGTACCTACCATAAGCCCTGGAGGCAGCGGGCATCCGTGGTGGGTGTGGGGACAGCAGGGCCATGCGTGTGGGGACAGCCCAGACCCTGGGGAGCTCCAGCTTGCTGGCACACTGCCTTCGGATCCCCGAAGGTACTAACTGCAAACCCGAGGAGTTCTGTCCCTTTCTGCAGACAACAGGGGACTTCTGTGAGCCCCGGCCATGAATTCCAGAACATCTCCAGGCCCCAGCGGGCACCAGCCCACGCAGCCTGCCCTCCTTACCCTTCTACGGATGGGGAAACTGAGACAGCAAGGCGGGCTCTCCCTAGGCAAGGATTTGAACTCAGGTCTCAGTGACCCTCCATCATCCAGCGCTGCTGGAGAGCAGGCCCCATCACCCGGAGGCCGTGACATCGGACCTGGTCCCAGAGCAGGCACTGAGCCCCCGCACGGCCCTCTTGGCCTCGGAAGTCCCGAGGAGCAGTCACGGCACGATGGAAACGTGTGCCCCGGGAGGAGAGGGTTCTTGTTTGCTTTTGACACAGCCCGGGCTGGTGATGAGTGGTGAGCCGTGGTGCCCTGTTCTCCATCCCGACACCTATTTTCCAGGTGGGGGCAGGGAGGGCCGCAACCTGAAATGTTATTCCAAAGCCCTCCCGGGCCGCAGGCCACAGAGCCGAGCCCGATTTCCCATTACGTCATGTTGCCCTTTCTCGCCTGAGGACCTTTCGGAGCAGGAAGACCCCGCCTGCTCCAATGCCCTGCCTCCTGTCCCCGCAAGGTCTGAGTGCCCTCACGGAGCTCGGATCACTGCCCTTGGTGAGCGCCCAGGGGCCGCGCCCCTGATAGGCCCGCCTGCCAAGGGCAGCAGGCTCGGCTCACTCCCCGCAGCCCTCCAGAGAGAGAAGCCGAAACTGGTGTTTTGCAAGGGCTGCCGCCTGCCTTGTGCCAGCTGAGGCACATTCCAGAAGTGAGCAGGCAGCAGGGTCTGGTTTGTGACCGCGCGTGGACAGAGATGAACGAGCTGCTACCCGGCCAGGAGAGGCCACTTTGGGGGACACCCACCCGCCCACACCTCCCACACTTCGCTCTCCCCCCCTCCTCAGCAGCCAGCTGCCACTGCAGAAAGAGCAGAGCGCCCCAGAGGAAGCAGGCTGGGAAAGACAGCATTCATTCCTGCTCACCTTTGCTTTCCCACTGGGGGAGCCGGCCCTGGGTGCTAGCTGTCCAGGGCTGAGGAATGGTCGTGTCCCTGGGGCTGCTCCCAGCCCTTCTGCAGCCTGGGCATGGGGAAGACTCCAACACAGCCCCAGGACAGCTCTGGATGGGGTGGGGGCTTCAGGCGAGCTGGATGCAGGGGCTCAGGGCAGGCAGGGCCTAGAGAAACATAGTACCCTGGCACCTGTTAAATTGTAACCGAAAGGGCTTGGGTGTGGGGGCAGGGGCTCCAGGTAGAGGCTGGGTGCAAATGCACCATCAAATGAGCTTGTTACTAATTAAAAACATGCAGCTGTGTGCATCTGAGAAACCGCTTTGTACCGTGAATAAAATCAATTTGGATTGTCGGAAAATGCCAACACTAGAGCTAAACCTTTTTGGGTATCTATTAAACTCGGTTCCTAGTATTACTCTATGGACATCATTCTGAAACAAGCTGAGAGCCCATTCATTCTCTGATGGTTTCAGGGTACCTGAGCATGTGGCCTGCTCTGGGAAACAGCTGTACCCAACGACATTTTTTTTTATTTTTTTATTTTTTTTATTTTATTTTTTGACAGGCAGAGTGGACAGTGAGAGAGAGAGACACAGAGAGAAAGGTCTTCCTTTTCCATTGGTTCACCCTCCAGTGGCCGCCGCGGCCGGCACGCTGCGGCCGGCGCACCGCGCTGATCCGATGGCAGGAGCCAGGAGCCAGGTGCTTTTCCTGGTCTCCCATGGGGTGCAGGGCCCAAGCACCTGGGCCATCCTCCACTGCACTCCCTGGCCGCAGCAGAGAGCTGGCCTGGAAGAGGGGCAACCGGGACAAAATCCGGCGCCCCACGACATTAACTGAGTTAGAAGGTGTTGGGTTGAGCAAGTTGGGTGGCTCTGGGGAACAACGGCTTTGACCTTATGCGAGGACGGGATTGTAGTCGTCGGTCCCTCCTCCCCCAACTCTGAGTATGCGATCATTCACCATTCCTCCAGTGCATGCACATCAGAGATGTGAGACCTGGGTTCAAATCCTGACTCTATCACTGGAGTGAGTGCACCCACATGATTTCTGATCCGTGAGTGAATGTGTACTACTGTGTGCAAGAACTGGGCCTCGTTCGCCCTGCGTGGTGTGTCCAGGCTGCTCTCGCGCTGTGTCGCTGGCCGGGTGGGTCACCACGCAGCAGCTGAGGGCTCGCGGCGCTGGAGGCCGGTGTGTCCAGGGCTGGGGTGATGGCCGGCTCGGTTCCCGGGACAGGCTCTGTCCCCGCTGGCTGAGGGCTGCTTTCTTGGTGAATCCTCACATGGTGTGGGGGGAAGACAGAGAGAGAGAAGGACAGAGGGAAGACTCTGTTCTCTCTTCTTTTCCTGGTAAGGACACCAATCCTGCCATGGGGCCCCACCCTTAAACCTCATCTGAGCCTAGTTGCTTCATAGCGGTCCCAACTGCACCACCGCCTTGGAGGTGGGGCTTCAGGCAGGGGCTTCAGAGGAGCACACGGCCTACCACAACGCCCGATGGGACACCTGTGTAGTTCGCCTCCGTGTCTGCTTGTCTACCCACCAGCTCCCGTTACAATTAAACCTCAACAGGAACAGCACCACTGGGTTTACAGGCACGCGTGTGCCCCGCCATGTGCAGGCCTGCGTCTGTGTGCAGGTAGAACAGGTTAAGCGCCTAGGTTCTGAGGGCGGGTGTGAGTGTGAGTGTGAGTGTGATGTGTGGACTCACGCATCTGCGGCTACCCCACTGGCCACCTCGAATGGCAGGCAGCTCTCCTGCCCCCACCAGCTCATAGCAGCTGTTGGAGGGGCCCAGGCTGCCGGGGACTGGAGGGTCTGCACAACTTGAGGGTTTGTCCTACGCTGTAGTAGAGCCCCTGTCCCTGGGCACACCGTGTGCCCTATCCCTGGTACTATGGGGGCTTCACTGGCTCATCTCACCTGGTGTGGGACCCACCACCATCCATTCAAATGGATCACCTGTCTCCCCCAGAGCCCTCCAAGCTCCAGCTCAAATGACATTTGCTTAGCAATTGGCCTATTTGAAAAAGCTGATGTGTTAGACTGAGGCGTGCAGCCGCCGTGGGGCCTCTGAGCCGGGGGGTACAGGGAGACAGGCCCATGGGAGAGGGCAGAAGGGAGGTGGGGGCATTCGATTGGTCAAGGATCTCCCACAGAAACAGGCGAACACATTATCCACTCCAACACGGCAATTTTTTCCCCAGGGCGGCTAATTAGCAGACGGCTGCCGGGGCTGCCTACTTGACTTGCAGAATTAGAATGCTCAGCACAGAGATCTGTGTTTATGCTCAAGTCTGTGGTCTCCCTTCCCCACCCAGCACAGGGGCTCATGAGCCCTGCAGCCCCGGGGCTGCTCACCTAGCACTTCAGGCGTTGGGACGGGGCTTAAACGCCTTCCTCACTGGACGCTTCAGAAAATGGCAGGCCTGTGAGTGCAGGCACTCACAGGACACACGGAGGCATGCTCACCGCACTTACGGAGACGCCACACAAAGGCCATCACACAGAAACGCCCAGGCCCCTAGCACCCATCCCCACACAACACGCCTACCACCCACCCTGAGACCCACACCCACACCTCCCAAACACACGCCTGCACACGTGTGCACACGCACACGCACCTGGAGTCACAGGCCTATAGCACATGCACCCTCACGGGCTGCGAGGAATCTGTGTGTGAGAGCACACACTGCTTAAACAAATCTACAGAAACACAAATTCTCAGACATATCACATATGTCATCCTACGAGGCTGATGTAGCAGAGGAGAGAGCAGACATAGGGTTCAGCAATGAACTTGGTAGTTGGAATTCTCACAGCAGAAGCAAGGACCTGTGTGGAACACTCCCACTCCCACTGGCCTCCTCCACAAAGCCAAGTCGTTGAGTGAGGTGCCATAGGAGCCATGGGAATTCTGAGAGATTCCCTTATACAAGAACAGAGAATAGTCTTTTTTTTTTTTTTTTTTTTTTTAGTTATTTGTTTATTTGAAGGTCAGAGTGATAGAGAGAGAGAAAGATCTTCCATCCATTGTTTCACTCCCCAAATGGCTACAATGGCCAGAGCTGGGCCAGGCAAGAAGCCAGGAGCCTAGAACTCCGTCAGGGCCCAAGTACTGGGACCATCTTCCACTACTTTCCTAGGTGTATTAGCAGGGAACTGGATCAGCTGGGACTCAAACCAGTGGCTTAACCTGCTACACCACAATGCCAGGCCCCATGTAGAATATTCTTATCATTACAAACAAGTTACAATTAGATGGCTCATTCCCAATGTTAAGAGGAAGACCAATTTGATTAGGTGAGAAGTGTTGCAGTTTTCAAAGAGACAACTTTTTCTGTTTCAAGGACAGAATTCAGTGGGCAGGAAGATTTTCCTGGCTGGCATCCTCATGTCTTTTTTTAAACCGACGGAACCAGTGATAACAAAAAGGAGACAGTCCACTCTGTGTGTCTAAATTGGGGGGGGCCCTGGATCCGCCCCTCCCAGCTGCAGATCCGGAAGTGGAGGCCCAGAGCACACAGTAGGTGCTCAGTAAGTGAGCCACTGAATCACTGCTGTCATCATTGCCGTCAGGCCATCAGACCTTCTCATTAGCAGGGCAAGGCTAAGAATCCACAATGCCCCCCCTCCCCATCTTGTGGAGGGACTCGGGATTCCCTTCCAGCAGAGAAGACCCGGGGAGGGCGCAGTTGAAATCTGGGCCCCCCCCCCCCGCCCAGTCCCATCTTCTCTGACCCTGAGTGTGTCCCCACCCTCCCACTTCCGAGGGAGAGGCAGCGCAGGGTGTGGGCAGGGTAAGGGAGCCGCCTCCTGCACTGAGCAGAGAGGGGGCCTCCTCTGTTGGGGAGGGGCTTCAAAGGACAGCAGCCTCCTCCTGCGACCTCAGAGAGGCCAGTGGGGACGGTCACAGCCTCCCACCAGCCCAGCAGGGCACAGCAGCAGCGGCAGGTAGCAGGACTGCGCACTGCCTTCCGGAAAGCAGCTCCCTGGGGAGTCTGCAGGCGGAAAGCTTTGGTTCCAACCACTTCTTCCAGAGCCAGGGCTGCTGGGTGGTCTAGGGGCAGGAGGGCAGAACCCGGGCGGGGCAGGGCAGGCCGGGGAGGAGTGAGGGGTGGGAGTCCTGGGGTGGGGGAAGGTGGAATCCCTGTGAGTGGGGGTGGGGATGGGGAGAGCTGGGGGTCGGGGAAAGTTTGGGGGCACTGGGGGAGGGCAGGGGGGACTGGACACCGGACCACAGGGAGGGTCCTTGCCGTGCAGATGGAGATGACACCCCCTCCCTCCACCCCACAATCCCAGGTGGCTAGCGGGAGGGCCCATGGCCCGCACCGGCCCTCACTTTGTGTCTGGGGCTCCAGAACATGTGGCCCACACGCCCCCCTCCCCAAAGGGCTGCCATTTGGAACACATTTGCAGACACATGGATTGTTTTTAAGTTAATGCTTTTTAATTCACTGTTTCCCAGTTGTCGTTTTTTATTGCACAGGCGGATTCTGCCGGTGTGTGTTCCTTTCCAGGCGCCGGGGGCGGGGTGCAGCTTCGGGCAGAGATCCGCAGAGACAGCGAGAGGTAGACACAGAGACAAAGAGACGCCGGGAAACCGGCCAACAGTGCCTGGCCGGGGACACAGACCCCAGCGAGTGGAGAGTCCCAGCGGCTAGGCAGCAATGAGCCTCGGGCAGCCGGGAAACCCGGCTCCGGGGACCGGCGGATGCCTCCACCCAGGCCCCGGGCCCCTGGGTTTGAGCTGGCTTTCCTCCGGCGCTGAGGACGCAGGACCAGGCTCGGGAAGGGCTGCGGGACCCGAGATCAGAGGGAGGGAAGAGGCCCCAGGGGTCGGGGGCGTCCCTGCTATGGCGTGCTGTTTAGGAGCCGAGTCTGAATCCCGAGCACCCGCACTCACGAGGGGCGGCGCCCTTGCCCCAACCTCAGCGAGCCCTAGCTCCGCCACTTGTAGGACCAGAGGGGCCGTGGGGGCGCTGGTGGCCGCCACGCAGGCACGAAACGGCTTCGGGTCGGGGACCAGGGCTCTCGGGAACCGGAATCGCAGGGACTGTGGACCCGGCAGTTACCCAGAGGCTCCTGTTGTTACCGGCTGGTGGCTCGCCCCCTCCCCTATCCGCGCCTAAATGCACGCAGCGCCAACGGCGTGGCAGCACGTGGCTGCCGTGGAGACAGCGCCCGCGCGCACAAGGCGCGCGGTCCTGGTTTCGGATGGAGCCTGTCCGGGGTCCCTGCCGGATTGCAGAGACGCGCGCGCTGGGGCAGCGGCTCCCTGGCGGGTCCACACTAGCGCGCGGCGTTCGGGCCGCAGGCGGCGGGCTGAGAGGCCGGGATAATGCGAGCTAATTGCCTGTTTGCAAACAGCCGCAGCCGGTCCCTGCCTGACCTCGGCTACCCCACCCGGCGCAGCTCGGGCCCATGGCTGGGGGCAGGGCGCGCAGGCAGCCCCGGGGACCAGTCGGGGTGCAGCGTCCTCCTCCCGAGCGCCCCTACACCACACACTGTGTGCAAGGCCTGGGCGTCCCGGGGTGGTGGGTGGAGGATCAATAGGGCAGAGCCGGGTCCGGGCACCCCTGCTCTTTGCACGGAGCGCTTCGGCCCGCCGCTGTTCCATCCCCTGAGCACCTCGCCCTCTGCGGAAGATCGGAAGCGCCTTTCGGGCCTGCAGCTCGCGGCCAGCATCGCGGCCAGGATCGGGCCGCCGGACCAGGACGGGTCGGGCCTTGGAGCCCGCGCGGGGAAAAGCCACGCAACTCCCGAAAGAGCAACATCTCTAAGCCATAGTTTCTAAGCCATAAGAAAGGAATGCGGTGCCACGCGTGCCGAGTCTGGTGCTGAGTGCAAGGCGGAGGACGGGTTTTACACCAATCCCGCCCGTGTGGACGGGGTCAACGATCTCGCGTTGTGGGTTTAAGGAGCCCTTGGCGGGCTGGGTTGGAAGGGTAGCGGGAAGGGAGTTATATTAATCAGGGGTGAAACTCAGAGAGGTCAAACTTCTCCCCTGAGGACACACAGCAGGGAGAGGTGGCTGGGTTTTCCGATTTCAAAAGTTAGGTTCGGACCGTGCGCACGCTCCTCCAGCCCTAGCGCACGCCCCCTTGCGCGCTCTGCGGAGTTGGGGGAGCCGCCGCGGCCGGCTCCCAGCGGGACCAGGGCGCCCTCTTGCGCTCGCGACCGGAGGCGCGCCCGCCGGGCCCCTGGGGGTTCTGAGGCTTTTTGCGTTTGTGCAGGCGAGGGGATGGAACGAGGTGGCACGAAGGTGCGCTTTGCACACTACCAGCGCGGTGCGCTGTAGGCCCCAGCGTTGGACACCGCTGCTTCCCACGCACTCCCATCTCGGCCCTTGGTTTTCTGCGGGAATCCATGAGGCTGCTAAGGTAAAGGTAAGTGTTCGCAGTGTACAGCCGGGGCTAGCAAGGCAGGCCCAAGGCCTCAGAAGCAGGAGCGGACACAGAGCCTGGATGTGTCTTCCCTCCGCCAGGCGCGCCTGGGCCGGTGCTGGGCTTGCGGCTCTCAGCCAGGTTAAAGAGGGCTGGAGTCTGGTTGACTCAGGCTCGAATTCCAATCCCGGCCTGGCTGTGAGAGCTCCAGCAAGCACAGACCCTCTCTGGGGTAGTCGGAGCGGTGTATCCAGAGCCAGCACCCGGAAGGCTAGGTCCTTCCTGAGGGGAGCGCAGGCCTGGGACTTTAGGGGTGGGGCAGCTCCAGGGACCTGAGCCGCAGGGCTGGTGCTGACCTCAGCAGCCCTGCGAGCCACACACCTCTGGAGGGCGCCACCTCCTCCATACAGGAGGGATTGCAGAAGCGCCAACGTGGAAGCTGCTCCTGGAAGGCACACAAGGAAAGGTGTGCACCCTGCCCCCAGACTCGTGGAGGGCAAGGGCACCCTGGGACTCGACGGGGAAATGAACAACCGAGGAGGTGGCAGGCACAGCCCTTGCTCTACAGCGATGAGGCCCAGAAGGTCTCAAGGGCGCTCAGTGGGGACACGGTGCGAGGGCTGAGGACAGAAGACACATTTGGGACCCCGCAATAAGAATTGCAAGCCCCGTGTAGGGAGGGAGAGGCTGCCTGTGGAGATGGGTGCTGGGCGTGGTGCAGGTGCAGGTGACCCTCCAAGGGTTGCGCGTGTTCATGGCAGGGACTCGCGGGAGCAGGGGCCCGGGGTGTGCAGTGAGCACTCAGGTGCATGAACCCTTGCCGACCCGGAGAGGGTCCCTCAGCCGGTGGATCAAACAGCGGCAGGGCAGGGTGGCCCGAGCAGCTGCCGCCCTGCCTTGGTTTCTCCACGTGAGGCTTTTGCGTCCTGTATCTGCCGGCTCCCTGCCCTTCCCAAGCTGCCTGCAGGATAATATATGGAAATTGCTTTGACCTCCTGAGAAAAGAGGGTCTCTAGGAATAGAGAGTTCAGCTGCTAATCCCGTCCCCCCAGACTTCCCACTAATTCCTGCTTCCGATGTCAGCCTGGCAGGTTGAGTTTAGCCAAAGAAAGAACAACTTAGAGGGATGATGGTTTTTCTAATGGCCCCGCTTCTCCAAACACACCCACACACAATACACATGCACACACAGCCTGGTCACACACCCACCTCACGCGCTGCCTTGCCTCGACCCCCACTCACACACGCGCCTCCCGCGGAGCGCTCATAATTGTGGAGAATAATGAGAGCTAACATTTGCACAGTGCCCGGCCGACAGGAGAGGGGTCCACCCCGCCCTGTGGCTTAATCCTAGCACCGGCCAGAGAGGCAGGGATTATTGCGATTATTAACTGAGGCTCGGCAAGGTTAAGTGACTCGCCTAAGGTCACTCAGCCAGTGGGTGATGGGCATGGCTTCAACTGAGGTCTCCTGGCACCAAATGCCATCCTCCTGCTTTTGTCCATTTCACTTCCTCCCCTCTTCCTCCCTCCCTCCCCTTCCTCCCCCTTCCTCCCCTCTTCCTCTCTCCCTCCCTTCCTCCTTCCTTCCTCACTTAGTGATTCCCTTGGAGTGGCACTGGCGGGCCAGGCTCTGTGCTAAGTTCTCAGCGCTTCACTGCACCTTGCACCTTTACGTCTCTACTTTACAGCAGAAGTCGGGCAGAGCGAGTAAGTGACAGAGCTGAGACTGGTCCCACAGAGTGCCTCGGGGGCCCCCTGGTGCTGCACCTCCCTGCTGCATGGCTGACCATCCCCAGAGGGACAAACTCATCTCTGCTGGTGTACGCCCCCCCCCCCCGGATCCTCCCAGGGCAGGGGCTGGGACAGCAGGTGGCCTGCCTTGGGCCCTGTAGCGGAGACCCCAGCCTGTCTCTGTCACCCACCCAGGCATTTCAATGGAACAGGCCCAGAAAATCAAGGATAGGATTTTCTCCAAAATGCCACTGGCATCTCTGGGGACAGAGTCACATTTTCCTAGTGATTACACAACACGGTAGCATTTACAATAGTCACTCCATCCATCAATACCAGTCGGAAGCAGCAAGAACGTCCTCCCCACACCCACCCTGTGCTGACCCAGGCTGAGAGCCAATGCAGGACAGAGGGGAGGAGGAGAGAGCCCCGCCCTCCACAGAGCCAGGAAGGGCGAGATTTGCTCCTTTGGGGGTGGGGGGCTTCCTGTCATTGGCACCACGGATCCCCAGGTCCCACA
Organism: Oryctolagus cuniculus; assembly: GCF_964237555.1. Classification (NCBI taxonomy): domain Eukaryota; kingdom Metazoa; phylum Chordata; class Mammalia; order Lagomorpha; family Leporidae; genus Oryctolagus; species Oryctolagus cuniculus. The sequence continues at coordinate 125,189,877 of NC_091438.1, read as the reverse complement.
GACCTGGATTCTGATCTGGGTCTTGTGCGCTCCAGCTGTGCGACCTTGGGCAGTTGTCACTTCTCCTTCAGGGACTTTGGCCTCCTCCCATACAAACGGTTGCCTGTGCAAACTGAACGAGGCCAGGTTGCAAGCAGTGAAGACTTGCAGGCTGCTTGGTCTGACCGTCTGGGCAGGCTGCTTGGTCCAATTTCCATAAGGAATTATCTACAGTCTCTTCTGCTCTATGCCCCAAAGAGGATGGAAGGAAGGCAGGTGGCAAAGGGGTGACATTTGCTGTGCACTTGCCATGCCAGTCCGGAGGCCTCTGCCCTAGATGCCGAGCCGGAGGCTCAGGAAGAGCAGGGATGGGTGACGTGGTGCAGGCAAGCCCAGGAAGCAGAGACGGGGCAAGACTTCAAGGACAGGGATGAGGAGCCCCGCCCGCACTGACCCGAGTGACCTGGGTTTCTGAGGCTTGGGTTTCTTTGCTTATTTATTTAGTGAGTGTCCTGTGTGTTGAATGATGTCTACTGGGCACTGTATCTGTCCATTTTCTGTTGCTATAGCAAAATACCTGAGGGTCCTTTATAAAGAGAACAGGTTTGATTAGTTCACAGAATTGGGGACTGAAAGTCTTGGCTTGGGTGGCCCCAGCATCCAGCCTTGGTTGAGGGCATGATGAGGGCAGCTGGTATCCCAGTGGCTGTAGTGAAGGCTGGACGAGGACATGGTGAACTGGCAGGCCAGAGAGACTTGGGGACCAGGCTTACTGTACCCTGAATAAACTCCATTAATCCCTTCAGACAACCCTGTCCCCAATGACCTAAGCTCCTCCCACCAGGCCCTGCCCCTTAATGCCCCCCCAATATTGCCACTCTGGGGACCCAGTTTCCAACAAATGAGCCTTGGGAGGCACCCCAAGCCATCGCAAGCACTTACTTGCTGGGACTGTTCTGGATGCTTGGTCTACAACCATGAATTGTGAGCAAAATTGCAGACATCATGGAGGCTAGATTCCAGTCACTGGGACAATGTTTATGCAAACAGTAGCAAACAGTGGATTCTGGCTGTGCTGTGTGTCTTTGGGCAAGCCACTCGGCCTCTCTGGGCATGCAGGTCAGTCTCTGGGGTGTTGCAGAACGACTCCTGCCTTGTGAGCATGGGTGCAAGCAGTGCTTTGCCAGCTGGCAGGCCCGGTGCTCACGTGCACCACTCTGGGTCCGTACACACGTGTGTGCTAGCCGGCACCAGGCTTCCCTGGCCCAGTAAGCACAGCACCTGGGGGACTCCAGAGCTGGTCCCACATTCCATAGCATCCACAACTCCTCCCGGTAGAAATGTAGGGAGGAAACCATATGGCTCTGATATCCTGCCTTTGGGTTTGGTTTTGCCCCAAGACAACACATTCTGTTAGTTTCTCTGCTTGGAAATGATTTCCCAAGCTTCTTGCTCTAATAGATTTCAATTATTTTTCTAAAGTATATTTATTGGGGGGGGGAGAGGGAGAGAGAGAGAGGGAAGTGAACTGTCATATACTGGTCCCCAAATGCCTGCAATGGCCAGCCAGGAGCAAGGAATCACAATCCAGATCCCTCATGGGGGTGGCAGGGACCCAGTTTTGGAGCCAACCCCCTTGGCTCCCAGGCCCTGCACTGGCAGGAAGCTGGAGTCGGGAGCTAGAGCCAGAATGGACCTAGGTACTCATGTGTGATGCAGGTGTCTCGACAGCTAGGCTAGGTGCCCATCCAATGGACTTCACCTTAAGGAGGCACTGGATGTTGAACCGGACACTGGAACTCCCTAAGCCTGGGCACAGGTCTGGCTTGAGGGTAAGCCTGGGCACAGGTCTGGCTTGAGGGTAAGCCTGGGCACAGGTCTGGCTTGAGGGAAAGGGACTTGGCCCTGCCCCAGATGCTGGAGAGGAAGCCTGATGAGGGCAGACAGATAGGGGTGTGACTGCCATTGGCAATGTCAGCCCGGCTCTGGATCAAACCCTCAGACCCCACCGGCCTCAAAGAGCTTGAGACCGGTGTCTAAGCTTTGCTGACCTAGTGGCTCCCAACCCAAATCACCCATCACAATCCACCTCCTTCCAACAGTGGCCAACCCAGCTCAGCCACGGGCAGCCTAGCCCTTCCACCTATTCCTACCCCTCTTCACCCATTCTAGCCCGAACCAGGCCAACCGCACCCCTCCCAGCTCAGCCCGCCTTATACCCAGCTAGCTCCAGGAGTCTGGCCCATTTAGCATCCCGCTCCCTCCTCCCAGTGTGCCTTTTTATCCTGCAGAGGCTGAATGGCTAACAACTATGTATTTCCTAGCCTGCCCGAGTTAGAGCTCAGGCTGTGATGGACGTTTCCCTAAATGCCAGATGTTCGTGCAAGGTCTGAATGCAGAATCAAGTGGGCAGAGAGGCAGGGGATGAGGCAGCCGCCCAAAATAATATTTGTAGAAACAAACGTGCAGAAAGAGAGACAGTCGCATCACTCAGCTTCAACAATCAGGAGTGTTTTCCCGGTTTTTTGTTATCTAGCCAAATAATTTCCTTGCCCCGTGTTTTGGAGACGAAGCCTGGCAGCGCTTTGCTGCTGAGGTGTGCCTGCAGCTGGTGCGGACACGCAGACCGGCATGTCTCTGGAGCCAGCAACTGGGCTGGCGGCTTCCTGCCTTGGCAGCTGGCCTCCTGGTGGCTGCAGAAGGAGCGGCTGCCTTGGTGGTCCAGCTCTGCAGCCCAGCCTGGGGAGCTGGTGCTGAAGATGCAGCCCTGAGTCTGTTGTTTCAGCTTTCCAAATATTCTGCAAGCCATTAAATGCCATTAGTACATTTATTTCTGCTTAAACCATCCACACTGTGTTCTGTCTCTGCACCTAGAAGCTGATGAATCCCAAACCTAACCTAGTTTCAACTCAGTCTAGCCCAGCCCCAAACCAATCCATCCTAAAACCACCCAGCCCATCCTAGCATGTTCACTGTAGCGTGATTCAAATCAGCGGCGCCCAGCTGGACCCAGCCCTAACCAGCACACCCGACTCGCCTCTTTCCCTCTCCGTCCTTCTAAACTCACTGCAGCCCAGCCTGTGCCGACTCCCTCAACTCGTCACTTATTTCCAGCCAACCTGTACGACCCCATCAACTCACCCCAACACAATACTTTCCCAGGCCTGCTGCCAGCTCCTTACTCAGTGACGCTCAGCTCGACCCATCCCATGGGAATTGCGCGACACGGCCCATGGGATTTCAGACGTGTTTACTGAGCATCTCTGGGAGCCACCACGAGGGAGCAGAAGGAAGTGGAACTTCTCTGCACCACGTTGGGAACATTCCCGTCCTCCTCCCGTCTTCTTCCTGCACATTTCTCCCCCGGCCACAGGCCTTGCTGCTTGGCTCTGTCCTGTGCTTCTGTCCACCCGGCAGCCTCACGGTGCTTTCTGGTGCTTTCTGGGTGTTGAAGACCTCCAGGGGAAGCCTCTCTCTCTCGCAGCCCTGCCTGCCTGGAGCTCCAAATTCTATGGCTACAAAGCATGCCCACTGTAGCAGGCAGACTTTCGAAAACAGACCCCAAAGATGACCTGCCCCCATCCCTGCAGCTTGTGACCTTGTGAGACACTGCTCCGCCACTACTTCCTGTCTGTGGTGAGGCTGACTTACCACTGTGGTGAGGGTGCCCACTGCATTCACACGAGCCCCTGCTCTCTCCAGCTGGTGGCAGAGGAAAACTCAGAGATGCACAGACGGGGAACCTAGAGATGTTTGTGGAGACACAGGACTTGCTGCTCGGCTGCTGGCTTTGAAAGGGAGGGCACCATGTTCGCAGGAATGTGTGTGGCCTGAAGGGGCTGCAAGTCAGCAAGGAAGCAGGGCCCTCGGCCGGCACTGCAAGACCTGGATTTTGCCAGCAACACGAATGAACTTGGAAGTGCAATCTCGCCAGAGCCATCCGCAAGACCCCAGCCAGCTGACCGTGGTGTTGTGGCTCATGGAGACCCTGGGTGGCAGGACCCAAGTGCTTGAGCCATCAGCTGCTGCCTCCCAGGGTGTGCATCTGCAGACAGCCAGAATCAGGAGCCGAGCTGGGACTCAGACCCAGCACTGTGATACGGGCTGCAGGTGAACTAAATCTTGCTGTCCCTCAAGAACGCCAAGCAAGCAGAAGTGTGCGCACCCCGCCGCAGCCTGCAGATGGGATTAGCAGGAATCCGGCCACAGCCCTTTTCTCCCCAAGTCTAAATGTTATGAGGGTGTTTCAAAAAGTTCATGGAAAATGTACCTTTATATATATATATATGTGTGTGTGTGTGTGTGTATAAAGATTTATTTACTTATTTGAAAGACAGAAAGGCGGATCAGTAAAGAAGAAGCCAGGACTTCAATCAGCGCCCATGGGATGCTGGTGTGGCAGGTGGCAGCTTAAGCTGCAGGGCCACAGTGCCGGCCCCAGGCATTATCTTTGCATTGCATTGTCTGTGAACTCATCCAAGTCACTGGACAATGGCTGCAGCCCGCAATGCTTGCTCCAGAGAAGGGCATGCAGGCTTACAAGTGACAGAAGGCCTGCTGCCCTTGAGAAGGACTGTGGTGGCCTGGGCATGTGGAGCAGAGACCCCGCCCAGTCTCTGCAGGGTCTCCGGCCTCAGCACCATGCCCATCTTCCCTTCTTCCTCCGCCACAGCCTCCACCTCCCACCTGCACCACCCCTCGGGGCTGCTGGTCTGCACTGCTGCCCACCCCTCTCTTTGCTGACCTCACTCTGCTGGTGAGAGGACACTGTGGGGACCGGTGGGGGCTGAGGCCAGGCTTTCCCAGTCCTGGGGAGCTGACGCTGAGCATTTAGCAGAGTGCTCATGCCTCTAGCCTGGGGGGGGGGGGGTCCTACCCACCTCTAGGCCTCAGTTTCCTCTTTAGCCAGTACCTTAGCTGCCCTTTCAAGAGCCTTTTTTTTTTCTTTTTAAAGCTCTCACCAAGGGAAAGAGATGAAGTGGTGGTAACAAAATCATTGCTTTCACAGCAGAGCTGTATCAATCAAAGCAAAATAGCCCCATTCAGAAAGCGCTCTCTGTGCTAAGCACCTGAGAACCCGCCATGGGCTTCGGCTAAGTCCCCTGCCTTATTAAACCGCACACACCTTACTCAGCCGGCCAGCGAGCCGCTCGGGGCTGAAAATACTTCCCCGCTGACTCCGAAAGTTGAGGGCCTGCATCACAGCACCCTGGGCCCCTCCAGTGTCCTCAGTCGCTTTGATGAAGTTACCTGGCTGCTCCCTGAGCTGTAGAATGGGGGTGACACTAACAAAGCCCACTGCTCAGCGCTGTCAGAGCACCAAGTGAGAAAATGCACATGAACGCTTAGGTTAGTGCTACATACATGGTACCTGTTGGTATTCTTGTGTCTCTGGGCCAGGCAGGCTGGGTCTGTGGAGGGTGCCTAGTACGTGTATAGGAAAAGGAGGGAGGAACACAGGGACAAGATCAGGAACCCCCCCCATATATAGATATAGGTATCTATCTATCTGGGGGGGGGGAGAACCCCTTGTGCTTAGACAGTCTCCTTCATTTTCCTAAGTCCCTGACATCAGCAGTAAAATGGAGAGGTGGGGGAACACCTGCCTGTTTCCAGGTTTGCCTGGAGGTGTGTGAGGGGCAGAGGGGAGGCCTGTGCGGGCCCTTGGGGCCAAGGCTGAGAAGAGAGGAGAACGCTGATGCCTGGTCAGTTCCGCGCTTAACAGAGGAGAGCCTGTGCTCATTTTGTGTGTAAACTGAGGCAGACTCCTCCCACGCCCCCTGCCCCCCCACGCCTGTGATGAAGGAGCATGGTCCAGCCCAGATCTGGACTCTGCCTTCCACACGGGGCCTTGTCCAGGCAAGAGGAGAAGCCACTGGGGACGCCAGGCGGTTGGAGGCCGGGCAGGCGGTACTTTGGGCAGGGGCACGGGTCTGGGCCAGAGACTGTGGCGAGCCTCGCCTGGGAGAGCCAGCCAGCCCCACGCACGTCCCACAAGCAGAGGTGCCGGTGGGGGGGGGGGGGGCGGGGGCAGGGGCTCACCACGGGCTGCTCCAGGGCAGGGCTAGAGTTTCACTTTTTACCCAGCTCAGATGGGGAGTGACAGGGCTGGGGGCTGCCTGACAGTTCAAAGAGGATGTGTGGCTCCCGGGGTCGCAGTTCAGGGGGAAGTCATTCCCCAGCCCCTCGGCTGGGAAAAATGTCTTCAAGCTGTTCCCTCCTGGAGGGCTCTTTCCTGGCACCCTCGCCCCGCCCCCACCCTCTCCCTGCACTGCTGGGTGTGGGGCAAGGTGGGGTGGAGGGAGCAGGGGCGTGACTCTAGCCCCTCCTGCCACAGGAGGCCTGGCCCAAACATGGCCTATCAAGCTCTCTCCTTCCCGCTCATCTCACTGGGCAGCTTCTCAGGGTAGGCTGGGTGTCGGGCGCTGGCGGCGCTGAAAGTGGTGGGTCGTGGGTTGGGTGAGAGCAACAGACAGCAAAGAGGAGAGCCCGGGTAACAGGATAAACAGAGCTTCTGCCCACGGAGTGTTTGTCAGGAGCCATGGGTCTGACAGTTGGTCTAGCCTCTGAGCTTCTGGCGACCATAGCCCCCCAAAGCCCAAGGCTGCTGGAAGGCAGCCTGGCTGCGTCCCACGGCGAGCATTGCCAGCTGTGCTCCTGCGCAGGGGCCCTGCAGGCCTGGGGGCCTTGCTCGCTCTGGGAGGAGAGGTGAGCCAGGGATGCTTCCGAGAGAGACTGCACTGGGCTGTGGTGACGGAGCAGGCGTGGGGTGCTGGCTTGGTGGAGGAAGCACGCCCAACAGCAGAGTTGGTGCGAGAACCCAGTGGTGCGATGCCAGTCCCCTCTTTGAGGAGTACTTCACTCATGTGACTGCTTCCTCTCGGGTCCTCTGCTGGTGCTCCCCTCCTCCCAGGCCTTGCCATGTTGTTCTTCTTTCTACCCCACAAATCCTCCTCCATGTCCTTAACTTCAGCTGCCAAGTCTCTGCCAAGGTCACAAACTTATCTCCTCTAAACTGAGAACAGCACATCCTACTGCCTTCTTGACCTCTTCAATCTTATGCCAAAGCCCCCACCCCCCCCCCACCCCAGAAGGCCCCGGGGCCAGGGCTCCTGTCTGCCTGTACCAGCATCTGGCCAGCAGCCCCTCCCCAGGTCCCCAGGACAGCGGCTGCCTGCCCCTGTGCCCAGCTACCCGGCTGAGCCACCAGTAGCCACAGGCTGCCCACGCTTTCCCCATCCACCTTGCCCACGGCCATCCTGCCCATCTTGCGTAGGCCAGCATCTCAGGCCTACACCACAGCAACAGCCCCCCAGCAGGGCTCCCCGGTCCCTGCACTCTGGTTTGCAGTCTCATCCAGTCCTCATCGCTGTCACCAACAGGGTCTCTCAAACACATCTCACACTGCTGCAGGCACTCACGGCTTGCTCTTGCTTTTAGGATAAGTTTCCAGTGGCTCCTGTGGCTCCGGGGGCCCGTGGTTCTCAGCCAGTGCCTTTTGCAGGTTTATCTTGCACGTGGCTCCCACTGAGCCATCACACAAGCAGTGGACTCTTTCTAGTTGTCTGGATGCTCCTGACTGCCTCCCACCCAAGTGCCTTTGAATGCACATGTGCCGCTGCTGGGAAGGCCGCTCCGGAGCCAGCCAGCAGGACGGTGTGCATCTGGCTCCGCACCGTGTCTGTCCCCAGTGCCAGCACAGGTGGTGTTTCTCCAGGGGAGTTCCCTCTCCTTTCCAGTCATGTTCTGCCGTCCAGCAGGCTGTGAGCTCCTGCAGGGCAGGGCCCAGGCCCTCAGCCAGCAGCGGCTCAGCAGATCCTAGCATCTGGAATAGTTTGGGTGCAGACCGAGGTTGGCCAGGGAAGCACCAAGGGGCCTCTGAGAACAGCACTGAGTTACCACCCACGCTTCACGTCTCAGCGAACACAGGCGCTCGAGCTCCACCAGGGCTGGCTGTGTGGCCTGGGCCCAGATCTGCACCTCTCTGGGCTTTCACTGACTGTCATGTTTGGGCTCGTGAGCTGGTGGCTCAGTCTCCGATTCCACACTAGTAAATGCTCTGATCTTGGAAAGAAGACTGGGGTCTGGAGAGCCCACTTGTAGAAGCCTCTGGACAGAGTTGAACGGTTCTGAGGCTGTGGAGGAGGAACATGTGGGGCGGGCTCATGGTCCATGAAACCCCCCTTTCCTGCTCCTGCTGCAAATGGGAGGTGACCATAATAAGCCCCACCCTCCACTCCCTGTTCTTCCCACACCCCTGACTGTTAGCCCTCACCTCTGGGGAGCAGCCCAGAAACCTCCAAGGTCATTGTCATAACAGGTGAGTGGCAGCAGTAAATGGAGGCCTTGGCCTCTCAGAGGGGTGAGCACTACCAGCGATGCCTTTATTCCTTATCCAGGACTGGGGTGATCACTTTTATTTTACAGTGGGGTAAACTGAGGCACAGAAGGGGGGAGGTCATGAGCAACGGAGTTGGCCCCATCTGAGGTCATTGCTCAGGGAGATACTGATTGATAAACCAAGATCAGCTGTGTGCAGGGGCAGACGCACTGGGCAGAGCCCTGGGAGTGGAGTCCGGAGACTCAGGTCCTAGATGCCCTGATTCAGTGCGGTGACCTGGGCAAGTCCCTCTGCTTCTCTGTGTCCATGATTCTTAGCTGCCTGCTGAGAGCAGAGCAAAGGATCAGGCCAAGCTGGCACAGCACGGGGAGAGCATTAGGATGGTGGTCTCAGCTCCTAGAGCTCCAAGAGGGGACGCTGGGCCCTCTGGGCAGCCCCACTGCTCTTATGATAACCTGCCCAGTGTGGGTGGGGCCTCTTTCACTCCCCCGGTCACTGATCAGGACAGAGGTGGGCTATTCTTACCAGGAAGCGGGGGCTAGGGGCTGAGGAGGGATCAGAGGAAGGAGCCCACTCCCCGCCCCTGAAGCTGCCAGCTTTTTAGAACTTGGCTCAGGTACCCCTGGGCACGGCTGGCATTCTTTTGTGCAGGGTGTTGTCATCCCTGGGCATCCCTGGGTGACAGACTCCCCACAGTGCCTAATGTCACCCCTCTGCCCACGCCAGCACCTCTGCTGCTCAGAGCTCAGGGGTCCTTCTGTCCCATGCACTAATTGGAGATGCGCACCAAGATGGCCAGGCCTGTGCAGGGGAGAGCAAGCCGGGACACTGGTCGTCTTTCCCACCTGAGCCTGTGACGCTCAGACTGCTAGCCCAGGCCCTCCTGCAGCACCACAAGCAGCCAGGACCCTCCTCTCCCGGGCTTCACCCCTGCTCTGACGCCCACCTGCTGGGGCACTCTCTTCCTGCTTTTACTTTGTACACAGTAGGGAGAACAGGTGTGGAGTTCAGGGGGCACCATTGCAGGGCTGGGCCTCTGGGGAGCTCCGCATGGGCATTCATTAAATAAATCTGCAGCGTGGCAACTGCCCACCTCGTGCAGGCGGAGCCAGAAGGTGCCGGCCAGCTGGGAGAGGTGTGTGCTGGATGCTCCAGGAACCCAACCAGACCGGCTCCGACAGGCTGTGGCAGCGCGAGGGCGCTTGTCACAGTCACCACCCTGTCCATGCCCACAGCCCACGTGTGCACTCACAGCCTGGCTGCCCACAAACACGAGTGTGCATAGAAGTTTGTCTTCCAGCCCCCCCCTCCCATTTCAGGGGAACAGCCTGAGGCTGAGAAGGGAGAAGGGACCTAGGGGAAGAGAGAGAGGCAGGGGCAGAACCAGAACAGCGCACGGGCACCGGCTGCCCACACGGTGGCGTGGGGACCACCACTCACATGGTGCCCCTGCAAAAAGGAACGGCACCCACCTCCAGCCCAGCTGGACCCCCAGCGGGGCGACCCGGAACCAGCCAGACCCAGGCATTGCACCCCTCCCCCGCGCGCTGGCGCGGCCCCTCGGCCTCCCCTAACCTGGGCGCGGGGCCGGCTGGGCCGGGGCCATTATGCGGGCGCATGGCCGGCCGCGCCGGGGCGCAGAGCAAACTTAACCTTCATTTGGGAGCGCCCAGCGGCCGGAGCGCGCGGCGCAGCCATCGATCGTCGCTAATGGCCTCGTCTAAATGCGAAGCCGCTGCCTCCGCCCCCCGGGTCAGGGCGCCCCCGCCCTCGCCCCGCGCTCCCTGCAAAATGGTGTTTACCAAAGTCAATATTGGCCCCGGCGCCCGCCCGGGGCAACCCGCAGCTCCGCTGGCCTCGCCCAGCCCAGGGCCGGAGCCTGGTGTCCCAATTGGCCCTGGCCCTGACCAGGAGTCTGAGGGCCAGGCACGCGCTGGTGTGGAAGGGTCACCTGCAGGGAGGAGGGGCGAGCGGTATGGCCTGAGACACCCTTTGGCCTCTCTCCTGGCCCCATCGGTGGGTGCCTCTGGGCCCCTTCCCCTTGGAGCCCTCTGGCCTGCCTGGCAGTAGAGGCCATGCAGGTTAGGTGCAGAGCGAAGAGGTGGACCCACAGGGGCATCTTAGCCAGAAGCTGCTCTAACAGGACCCGCACCATGACTCCCGCCTGGGTCCTTTTCAAGGCACAAGGACACAGCGCCGACTCCGGAAGTTTCTCCTGAATCCTGGCTCACCAACGAAGGGACCAAGGCCAAGCCTCAGCCCCTGGACTTGCTCACTCCTGAGCCCTGTGCCGCATCACGCTGTCCACTGGGGACCCCTGGCCAGATCTGCTCTCCCAGACAGGTGGGTGTCTGAACTGGGGGGTGTGGAGGACCACACAGCCAGACCGCCAGGCAGTGGGTGGTGTTTCTGAGAGGCTAGCCATGTGGCCACGCCCTGCCCTTGCCTTTCCGTGCTCCCGCCGGTGAAGCTGGCAACGAGGTGGCCTTGAAGCTCATTGCACAGTGAAACCACCCTTTTCTTTCTTGCATTGCGGATCTTCCGGTTGATAAAGAAAACGTAGCGATTCCAACTGTCTCTTCACTCCTCCTTCCCTCTCTGTTCTCATTATGGAAAGGAACTTCTAAAGGAGAGCCAGAGACCACTTTGGGGGGCTGCTTCCAGAGACCCTGCTCCTTGACTCACCCTGCCTGTCAGGGAGACCGGTGACCCAAGCCTGCCATCTGGTGGCCGCGGCTGTGGTGACAGCCCTGCTCCTAGAAAGGGGGTGGCTGGGAATTCTCATACCTAGTATCTGGGAAACAGGAACTCCTGGAATCCCGGAGGAGCACTCCCTCAGGACTGGGGGATTGCAGAGTCCTGGCATCTTGTGATCACAGTAACAGCACCTACTATTCTTCAACAGCTTTCTCTGTGCCAGTGCATTGTGGGAGCCATTTATGTGAACCGGCTCTGCACACCTGCGTGTGGCCACACCCTCTGTCCCCATCACACAAGTGAGGTTCTCCTTGAGCCGTTTGTCCAAAATCATGCGGGGTGAGCACTGGGGGGACTGTGAGCCCTCGCTCTCCTGACCCCAGACACATGCTGTCAATCATATACCTACCTTTAGAATCGCAGGATAATACAGCGTGAAACAAAGTTTACAGTCTTAGAATTGTAGGACACCAGACTCCTACAACTGGAGACACTTGAGCCTTAGGAGCCGTGGAATACTGGGAAGAGACTATCTCAGATTTTCAGACTTAAGAACCACGGATGGGGTGGGGGGCTGGGGAGGGTCTTTGGGGGTCTCTGGTTCTGCCCGTGGGCTCAGCCAGGGTAGGCACCTGGCTGGAGGTACAGGGCAGGGGGTGGGAAATGTGGGCTTCCTGTCTCCTGACCCAGGGTTCTTTCCCCTGTGGGTTTCTCAATCAAGGCTTTTCCAATCATACTCTTTTACAGCTGCTGCCATAAAGCTGTGGACTTTTGCTCCAGAAAGCACATAAAATATCCCATTATTTGCCTCTTAACCCGAGCTTCTGTTTTACATCTTAAGTCTAAAGTGTAAGCCTCATAAAAGGTAATCATCTAAGGCCTGTTCAAAGAGAAGTCATAAATTGGTCATTTAGCCCAATCAGTCTTTATTGTGCTCCTACGGGATCCCCAACCAGTCCAAGCCTGTGCCGCGTGGCGAGGAAGGGGGCGCAGAAGCCTCTGTCCCGTGTCCCACACGCGGAGCTGCCAGACTGCTCTGGGGAGGAGTGCAGGGATGCAGAGGCAACCCGGTGACCGACAAGTCACAGGAGGCCAGATAGCCTGGGGTGGGGGCCCCGGGCGGGCCAGGGCGGGCCGTGCAAACCAGAAAGTGGAGGAGGTGCTTTCTGCCTTGTATTTTTCTGCTGCTGGTTCTGAAGCCTTGCCTTGGCCCTGGGCCTGGGGTCAGCGGGCCATGTCCATTATCACACGGAGTCCCCTCCGTCCTCGGTCAGCTTGCATGGGCACACGGAGCTTTCCCCAGGATCGCCCAGCTAGCGGTGGGGAAGCAGGGATCTGCTTTCTCAGCCTTTGCTTTCAGCCATGGTGCAACACTGCTTTAGAGCTGGGCCTTTCGTGACCACAGTGGTTTACGGTGGGTGATGTGCCAGGTGTGCAGGGCTGGAGGGCAGGAAGAGAGAGGGCCTGGCTAGCGAATCGCAGCTCCTCCACACCCCGGCTCACCCCCGGCCCTTGCTCTGAGCTTCCTTGCCACCTGGTGGATGAAGCAGACAGACCCGGGGGCTGGAGTCAGGCTGTCCTAGGGTAAGCCTAGACCCACCTGCCCCCGGCAAGCCAGACTCCCTGGAATCATCAGTTCTCGTTCCAAAACTCCTCACCAGAGGGTCCTCCCTGCTGTCTCCTTCCCTCTCCCTAGCTCCCCAGTCTCCCCAAAGACTAGGAGGGTCCAGGGAAGGCCCTGGCTGCCCCTCCTGTGGAGTGTGTGCCTGGGAGATGCTGGTCACTCACGCCCTGAGAGTGTCTGCTGCGGGCTCCAGGGGGACTGGGAGACGCCTGCGCCTGGGACGAGGCCCTTGGTCACTCCCCTCACATCGGGAAGTTACCAGCCCCTGCTCGATTCCTTCTCCTGACTGTAGATCCTTCCCTCTTCACACCCCAGGCCCCAGGCTGTGTGACCCATGCCTAGGTTCGCGTGGAAGTCTCCTGCTCATTCCCCCTATCCTGCCCCTCAAACTAACGTGGTGGGCACTGCTCGGCGGAGACTCCCCGTTGCCCTCAGGATGCCATCGTGGCGCCTTTGTGGGGCTACCAGGCTACCCAGCATCTGTATCTGCTGCCTCTTGGGCTTTCCTTCATCCTCGTCTCTTTTATACCTGGGGCCGGGGCCTGGATTTGAATCCTCGCCTCCCCACTGCGGGCAGTGTGATCTTGCCCAGGTTACTCAGCCTGTTAATCTATAAACTGGGTGTGATGAGAAAACTTCCCAGACTTGTTGCGAAGATTCAATAACAAAACACTAACGTACTTACAACCTTGGCACCTCGTAAGCACCCAAGTTGCTGATCATTCGGGTCGAGTCGCAGTCGTGTGCATGAAGGCGCGCGCAGTCCCGAGTCGCTACTTCACAGCCTCCTGGAAGAGGCTGCTGCAGGATGGAGACAGATTCAAGAGGCACTGTGGGCCGGCCTGTGACTGCTGTGCCTGGCAGTGTGCGGCAGAAGTGACCCCGTGCCGGCCCTGGGTCTGCTTCTAAGAGAGCGGGTGGGGTTCCACTTTGATCTCCGGTGCCTTGGCCCACCCTGCAAGGAGTCTGCGGGAGAGGCCCTGACACACAGGCCCAGAGCGCCCAGGGCTCTGATCACGCCCCCCAGGATCCGGATGCCTTGCCCCACTGCTAGCTGAGAGCTACTGAGTGACCCCAGGTGACTTGTGTGCAGCCGATGACCCGGCCAGCCCAGCCCTGCCTGAATTCTTGACCCATTAAATCAAGGGGTCGTAATAAAATGATTACTGCTCTGAGCTACTGAGCTTTGGGGCAGTTTGTGCAGGGCAGGAGACAGTGGAAGCCATGACCAAGGGGTGGCTGGGCTCGCAGAGGAAGACTGCTACCAAGTGACACTTAAAAGTGTTTATCAGTGTATTATTAAACATCTAGGGGCCGGCGCTGTGGTGCAGCGGGTTAACACCCTGGCCCAAAGCACCGGCATCCCATATGGGCATCAGTTCGAGACTCGGCTGCTCCATTTCCGATCCAGCTTTCTGCTGTGGCCTGGGAAAGCAGTGAAGGATGGCCCTGGTCTTTGGGCCCCTGTACCCACATGGGAGACCCGGAGGAGGCTCCTGGCTCCTGGCTTCGGATCGGCACAGTCCCGACCATTGCGGCCAACTGGGGAGTGAGCCATCAGATGGAAGTCCTCTCTCTCTCTCTCTCTCTGCCTCTCCTCTCTCTGTGTAACTCTGACTTTCAAATAAATAAATAAATCTTTAAAAAATCTAATAATAAGAGATTGAAACAAAGTTTTAGAAAATATCTTAACATGTTATGAACTTAAATGAGCACATTGGTTTGCATAGCTTAAGCTGCAGTTACAAATGCTGCATTTTTGAATTCTCCAAATTTATGAAGCAAACAGATGAAACATATACAGAGTGGTTAAAATGGTCGGCTACGTTTCCACTTACAGCTATCCTGAAAGCCTGAGTTTCATGGTTTAATTCATTTTTTATTACCTCTATACTTAATGCTATATCTTACTAGGATTTTCTAAAATAAGATTTATTTATTTATTTATTTGAAAGGTAGAGGTAGAGAGAGTGAGAACGAGAGTGAAAGCGAGAGCGAGAGCGAGACAGGGAGTTACGGAGAGAATCTTCCACCCACTGGTTCACTCCTCAAATGGCCACAATGGCTGGGGCTGAGCCAGGCTGAAGCCAGGAGCCAGGAGCTTCTTTTAGGTCTCCCACATGGGTGCAGGGGCCCAGGCACCCAGGCCACCCTCCACTGCTCTTCCAAGCACATTAGCAGGGAGCTGGATCAGAAGTGGAGCAGTGGCGACTAGAACTGGCACCCATCTGGGATTCAGGCGCTAAAGGCAGCAGCTTTATCTGCTGCATCACAGAGCCAGTCACTCTTACTAGATATTTAGATATGGATTTTGATACCTGGCTAGGGTGCAATAACCTTCAAATTGAAAAATAATACGGACTCAGACCAGGATTTGGGTCACCAACTGTTTCTCTCTCCTTTTCTTTTCTTTTCTTTCTCTCTTTTAGATTTATGTATTTATTTGAAAGGCAGAGTGACAGAGAGAAAGAGGGAGAGACATATCGTCCCTCTCCTGGTTCACTCCCCAAATGACTGCAATGGCCAGGGCTGGGCCAGGCTGAAGCCAGGAGCCAGGTACTCCTCTCTCCCCCATGGGGGCAAGAGCCCAAGTACTTAGGCCACCTTTGGCTGCTTTGGCACATTAGCAGGAAGCTGGATTCGAAGTGGAGCAGTTGGACTCGAACCAGAACTCTTTCATGGGATGCCGGCTTTGCCAGCAGTGACTTCAGCCACTGCACCTCAACGCTGCCCCCCACCATTGATTCTTGACTGGGCATGGGGTGCAGTTGCTTCTCCCAGGAGTTTCAGGACAGAGCCAGTGGCTGACAGACCAGGCTGCCTTTTGGGGCTTAGTTCTCACTTGCTGCAATAGTCCAGTTTGTAAGTGCGGGTCTTTCACACCGTGTCCAGCAGTTGTGTTGCAACCTGCTTCTGTCTCCCCTAAAATGTTCTACAGTGCAAGTCTCACCCAGCCAGTGTTACATAACCCACTGTGCTGTCGCTGCGACATACGGATGGGGTCTGCGAGCAGTGTTTGAGACTTCAGATACTTCTTGTTTTCTTATCATTAGTGGGGTCATCTGGAGGTTTCATGAGAGGTGAGGGACTGGGCTGCCTGTTTTTCCTCCTCCCTAAAGCAGTCCGGTGATTCATCACTGAGAAGCCCCGGGAGGAATGCATGCCCTACTCGATTCCAGGGCCCAGGGCCTGCTGGGCCAGGTCCCCCGGGGCTCATCTTCCACCTGACTGCCCGCCGCCCGGCCCAGGCCTTTAGGTTCTCAACGTGCTTCTTACCTTTTCCATGACGTGGTGGCTTGCGCGTGGTTCCCTGTGGTTTTCCTGTCCCGTCTCCATAGCTAGAAACAGATACATGGCAGTGTTTTATGAAGACTGACATTCACTAGAAAAAATAAAATAGGCTGTGTAAACATTCCCGGGCTTATTGAAATAATAAAAGTGAATAGATCTTATTATGTTTACCTTCTAATTACAGCCACCTTTTTGTCTGCTCCGTGTTCACTTTCCAGGGGAGTGTCATGGAGGCACAGCTTCGCGGGAACTTGCCTCCTCCTTATGAGCCAGGTGGTTCCTCCCCTGCCTCTCTGCTTTGTCCCCGTGATCACAGCTTGGCTGGTGGAAGGCACTAAGGCACCTCACGCTGGCCGCTTTGGAAACACGCGGCCCTGGCAACCGCTAGAGAACCCTGCTTTCTGGCAGCAGCCGCGCTCACCCTCTGCTTTGCTCTCCGAGGCGCAGGCGCACCGCCCTCCCACCAGATTCCTGTTCTTTTCTGCAGAAAATGGCATGGTAGCCAGGCCTGGGTGCTGGGAGAGAAAATCTGGCCCTGCTGCCCTGGCCCAGCTCTTCCGCAGGGTCTCCTGCTGTGCTGCCCAGAGGTGGCCGCTCTGCCAGGATGCACAGCTCTTACCCGTGTAGGCGGAGCCATGGGTGCCGCCCCCCCCCACCGCTCACTCCCAACGTTCCTCAAGGATAGAAGCGTGGGGAGCCCCCCCCCATTTGTTTGATGGAAACTATCGGGAACGATGGAAGAGTAATCAGTCGAGGATAATATAGCTATACTCTCTGTGCTTTCTCTTGCAGCCCTGGTGGGTGAGTCCATTCTAAGATCACTTTTAAAGCATTCCCTGCCTACCTCCCAGTCCACCTCTACAGAGAGCCTGGGTCCCGCCCGACTCGCCCCTGCCCCTGCCCAGACTCCCCCCAGCATGTCTATGTCAGAAATTTGCACTAGTTCCCTAAGGGTGGATAAGAATGAGTTTGCTCTCATTCCCAGTCTGGTGGACACTGGTCCACTCTCCCCGGTGTTAGGACCGACGGCTGGCCTGGATGATTGACACTAGAAATGCCCACCTGCTTGTCCTCAGGATGGGGCCCCAAGACAATGGATATCAACAATTGAACTCCAGTCGGCACATTTCCCAAGTCCAAGCTACTTAGGCCTAGGTGACATGGGAGGGACATGCACACTCAAGCTCCGGGTGAACTGTGTCCCATGCAGCCCTGCCATTTGCTACCACTAGTCCTCTAGGTATTGTGTCTGGATAGCTTTCTACCTTCTCAGCTTAGACTATTTGGTGAACTACTGTTAAATAACACACACACACACACACACACACACACACGAGCAGGATGGCATTTAACACAGCCAGAGCAAAGAATAGCATGTTTTGTGTCCTTTCACTTTTAAGGGGGTAATAAAAATCTATAGAAATACATCACTGAACACAACCACATGTGATAATTTACATGTGCTAATATCTACTTCAACTCTGTAGATGTTCCCAGAAGGGGACTGGAGGGCACTTGCTGTATGCGATGCCACCAAGTGGCCTGTTCTGTGGTTGCCCGAGACAAGTGGATATTTTGCTCCCAGGGGCAGAAGTCACACATAGTTTGCTCTTTTTTTAAAAAAAAAAATTCTTTTTCACTTGTTTTAAAACTGGGATACACTCTCATGACTTCAGAGAAGTTTTAAAGGACGCACCATATATTGAAAAGCCCCGTTGCCCACCGCTGTGTCCTGCCGCCCAGCCGCTGCCCCCAGAGGATCCAAGGCCACCGGCATCTTGTGCCCCTTTGCTGAGCTTTTTTATGCACTGTCGGATGCATGTGCACATGTGGTCTCCCCCACTCGTTTTAAGAAACCTAAGTGAAAGCACACCACATGTGCTGTGCAGCGCACGTGTTCCCGCGCCTAGCGCAGCGAGAGGATCGCTCCCGCGCACCTCGTGAGCAGTTGCAGGTGTGGCGCTGGTGAGGGTTTCTTAGCGTATGTGCCTCTCTGCCGTTGACCGACGCTAATGCTCCACCATTACAGACAACGCAACCACCGGGAAGTCTTACGTGGCCATCACTGCACACAGGTGCTCTCTGCAAGGGTGAATTCCTGGCCCTGGGGCTGCTGGGACACCGTGTGTGCACATGGGTTTGATGTTGCAGAATTGCCGTCCAGGGGACACTTCTGAGGGCGTGTGAGGCAGGTGGCCTCTACAAATCCTTGCCGATAGGGCACAGTACTGAAGTTTTTCATCACAGCCAGCCTGGTCGGTGCAACATAGATCCGACTGAGGTCTTAATTTGCCTTTCTGTTGTAATCATATGCGTCTTTCTGGATAGTTCAGAGCTGCTTGTGTTTCTGCAAATGGTGTGTTTTAAATCCTTTGTCTATCTGGGGAGGTGGGGGTAAGATGTGGATCTTTTTAATTGATTTTCAGAGTTTACCTTTTGAAGGAAATTTACTTTGCCTGTGTTATGAGTTGAAAGTATTTTTTCCCAGTTCATAATCTGCTCTTCAACTCCCTTATAAATAGTTTTTGCATGTTTGCTTTTCCATATGAACTTTAGCAAGACTTTGTGAAGTTCCAAAAAAAATTCTGCTGATACTTTTATTGAGTGTTTTTCCCACTGAAGAAAATTTATAGTCTTTTATAGTCAAATTTATCAGCTCCCTCCCCCACCCCCCGTGTGCCGTCTCAGTTTTGTTGTGTTTAGAAAGGTCACCTTTTCTCTGAAGTTATGAAATCCTTCCCTGTGCTTCTTGCGAGCGTTCTCGCACTCAAGTCTTTGATCCTTTTGGAACTTGTCCTGTGGTAAGATGTGAGGATGTACTCGGCTTTAATTGGCTGCAGGGACTGCTTGCTGTTTCCATGCTGTTTATTGAGAGCTTCATCCCCCCCCCGCCCCACCCCTTTCTCGATGCCACCTTCAGGATACACACATCCTAGCTGGCAGTTTAGACTCTTGCTGGATTTTTCCCTCCGTCCTGGTGCTCTGTTTGTGTGCCAGCGCCATATTGTTTTAATAAATGTGGCTTTAGAAATGTTGTTTTAACTATACGGTTGGCCATCCCTCGTTACTCTTCCTTTTTAGACTTTTCTGGAATAGTATTGCATACTTACATTGCCATATAAACTTTAGAACGGACTTACTCAGTTCAAAAAAAAAAAAAACCACTGTTGATCTTTCCATTGGGATTGCATTAAATTTTATATTAACCCAGAGGGAATCGACATCTTTATGACGCTGTGTCTTCCCCTTCGGGATCATTCCCCTTTGTTCCAGTATGTTTTTATGTCTCTCAGGAGTGCTTTAAAGTTTTCTTCACATAGATCATGCGCATTTCTGGTTATTATTCCTTAATATTTTGCCTTTATTGTTGTTATTGTAAGTTTTGTTCCTGTCATGCTGTAGGCTCTGAACAAATGATATGTGTATATATTCGAGCTACTTATTTTCTATCCAGTTGAGTTACTACTCTCAGTCTCTTGGTTGATTCTCATCTCTTCGTTTTTTTGGGTTTTCTGGTCTACCTTACTGCATTGGCTAGGACTGGAGCCAACTGGACTGGTGCTGGAGATCCGGAGGTGAACCAGGTATTATTTCTGTTCCCAGGGAATCTCAGTCTAGTGGGGAGATAGTTCCAGAAGCAGATTGTCTGAACACGCTGTGCCGGGTAAGACGAGAGAGCAGAGTGAGTCCTGGTTCCAGGGCTGCCCAAGGTCCAGATGCTGAGGTTTCCGCTGGAGGGTCCGGGAAGTGGCCTCCTGCCCCCAAATCCGCACCGACACCTGCATTCCCTCCTGTGAGCTGAAGGGGGCGCTCCTCCCTGTGCCACCGCAGCCCCTCCTGCCCACCTGGGACCATTCGTTGTTCAGCCTCACTCTTGCCACCTCGCCCGCTCAGCTGGCTCCTTCACAGCACGCTCCCTCCTCACCCATCCTTAAACACCAAGAAACCCTCACACGCCAGCTAGAACTGCGATCTCCTGTAGTGCCGCTCTCCCCTGCCCTGGACAACTGGGTGTTCTCCTCTCAATCCAAAGGTCAGCAGTGACCTTAGGAGGCTCCTTCTACTAAGCACCAGGTCCCTCGTGGGAATGCCCTTCCTGACCCCACTGCCTGCTGACCTCCTGCTCGTGTCTGAGGACCCAGCTTGCAGGTCACTTCCTCCGTGAAGCCCTCCCGGACGTTCTGGACCTTGTGAGCCCCTTCTGCTCTGGAAGCCCCCTGGCTATCAGCCGAGTGTGGTGAATGACGTTGTCTCCCTGCAGAAGGAAGGCCTTGGGGCACAGCTGTCGACTCTCGCAGCTCCAGAACACATGTCTGACGAGCGGAATGATCTGATGTGTGTTTTTCTTTTTAAGATTTATTTATTTATTTGAAAGTCAGAGTTACATAGAGAGAGGAGAGGCAGAGAGAGAGAGAGGTCTTCCATCTGCTGGTTCACTCCCTAATTGGCCATAACGGCCAGAGCTGCGCCGATCTGAAGCCAGGAGCCAGGAGCTTCTTCCAGGTCTCCCATGCAGGTGCAGGGGCTCAGGGACTTGGGGCCATTTTCTACTGCTTTTCTAGGCCATAGCAGAGAGCTGGATCAGAAGTGGCGCATCTGGGACTTGAACCGGCACCCATGTGGGATGCCGGCACTGCAGGCGGTGGCTTTACCCTCTAGGCCACAGCGCCGGCCCCCGGAATGATCTGTTTAATACTCACAGTAATTCTGCAAGGCACAGATGAGGAAACTAAGGCTCAACACAGGTTGTCACTCAAAGTCCCAGGGTGAATCAGTGGGGAAGACACTTGGGTAAAGTCCAAGTTCAGGTCCAAGTCATGTCTCATCTGCTCTCTGTCAGGACAGAGATGCTGAGCTTGGAGCAGACAGGTGTGGCGTCTCAGCTGGGAACTTTCCAGAGGGTGCCCTTTAACAAACCGCTCCACCCTCACGTGTTCCGTCCTTTCTCTGTAAAATGGGCACAGTCACGCCCTCTTCCCGCTGGGGCTGCTGTGCAGAGCCAATGAGCATCCGTGCAGGCTCCTGGCAGAGAAGGACTCAGAGTCAGCCAGTGTTTAACTAAGTCCCCCACCGTGTGCCCGGGGCTGTAATTACCCAACCTCAACCCAAGGGATTGCTCTGTGAGTGTCAAGGTGGCGGAGGGGCTGGGGGCCGTCTGCAGCGGCAGCCCTCACGCTCTCGCCCCTCTCAGCAGCCCGCGATGCTCTGTGGCGGGCACGGGGGCTGAGACGGGATCCCTGCTGCAGCACCCAGCTACATTCCCAAGCACCTGCAGATGCTGGCTGAGCCTCCGGGCCAGGGGCACACACTCGGGCCTCTCGCCCTTGGATCTCAGAGGCTGCAGCCGGCCGTGGGCTCTCTGCGGAGAGGAGATGGTGCAGAGACAGCCCTGATGAAGAGTTTTACCGAATGTTCAAGGAACCATTTTAATTCAGAATTGTCCTTGATGTGCCTCAAATTTCCTTCAGAGTATTCTAGAAAGTTTTACATTTATTCCGATATTGAATTGTAAATAGAAATCAAACACAGTCTAATGATGCCAAGAACTGGAAAAGAGAAAGTAAATCATTAAGGATCAGTGAGAGGGTTCTCTCTTAATGTTCCCATATGTGTATTTTCATTTTACGTGGTCGAGACAACACTTCGTACATAGATTATAAACTGCCTTTCTGCTCCAAACTAGCTTGCAAGCAAGTCCTCAATTAGGATCAAGCTGTGTGTGTGTTATTTCTAGTAGCTGCCCAGCACTCGGGCTGCGTCTCCTTTCCCCCGCCAGGCTTCTGCTGTTGGGCGCTTTGTGTCCACGCATGCGCTGTTGCGCGGATGCCGCCCTGGGCGTCCTTATGTGCGAGTCTCTGACCAGCGGTGGAATTAGGAGGGCGAGTGTTAAGATGATTGGTCCAAGCTTCCAGAGTAAAACCTGTCACTTTAGAGAAAGAGAAATACTGGTTGAAATCCGGAAAAAAGACTTGCTTCCTTTCACACGGCTTCTTCCGCAACTGTGAGTTCCTCTCAACACGCGTGGGGCCTTAAATACTATTGTATTGTTGCATTTGCTCCGTGGTAATATCAACCGAGTGCATTAGCACAAGTTGAGTAGAGAGAAACAGCTGGAGAGGCAGAGCAAGTGTTAGGGGAAGGCACCATTGTTGCACATCCGTGCTTCTTCCTGCCCTGCTTTCTGCTTCCGTCTCCACCAGGCACTTGGGGTACGTTGGAGATGGTGATGTTTCGAAGCCAGGAAAATGAGGGCTGAAGACCCGGAGATGTGCCCAGAACATGGGGTGGAGCAGGCAGGCCAAGGCAGACTCCAGCAAGACCGGTCTGGGAAGCTGCCACCTGCTGCGGGCTTGGCCCATCTCACAGACAGACTCTAGGTGGCGCTGTGGGCGCAAAAGTTTTGAGTTGAGGAATCTGGGGCAAAGTTGTTAGGTACCTGGGAGGAACAGAGGAAGGAGGTGAGCAGAAAGGATTGGAGAGATAGAGAGAGAGAGAGAGAGAGAGAGAGAGAGAGAAACAGAGAGAGGGTGCCTCAGGCTGTGCTTGGTCCTGAAGCCACAAAGTTAGCTGAGGGCTCACTCCTTCCGTCACCCAATAAGCATTGCTGAAGGCCCACCTTGCCCTGGCCATGGCAGATAAAATGCTGGCTGGGCAGCCCATCCCTGGGGACGTGTGGCTTATGGAAAGAAAGAGGGGCCGACATCAGCTAACCCCCAAGTGAGCAGACAGCGGCATCCACTCAGCCTAGAGGCTGGGGGCTGGCAGTGGAGGAAGTGAGCGGTTTGCCCAGTGGAAGGTCCCTGAGGCAGAGGTGAAGGTAGCCAGGAGAGGAGCAGGGGAGAGAGACGAGCAGGTGCAGAGGCTGTGAGGAGAAGAGACAGGCATGGTGGAGGAACAGAAAGGAGCATCAGGGTCAGCTTGGGGGTGGGGGCAGGGAGAGGGCGGGCCACGCAGCACTTTCGGCTCACCAGGTTTGATGCCCAGGAAGGGGCTGGGCAGGGTTTGTGTTAGGTAAGTGCTGACGTGCTCAGTGATTTCTGGAGAGGACCAGCTTGGGTGATACGTGGAGACGGACTCGGGGATGAGAGACCCCGTGCGGCCCATGCAGCCACGTCGGCCGAGTGTGGACACGGACGGGGACTATGTGTGTCTCCCGCGCTGAGGGCCGTCCCTCTCGCTGGCCTCTGGACTTGGGCACATGGAGGGGTGTCGGTGCCTCCGTGCAGGTCTTGGAAGAGGAAGGTCGTGAATGTGATTTGGGGTACCTTTGTGGGACAACCATTTTCTCTCTGCTCTTCCTTTCTTGAGTCACAAAACAGGGGCACCCAGGCTGGGAAGCCCCTGAGAATACAGTGGACAGGTGCAGCCTGGCTGCCCTCTCCCTCTCCTGACCTGGAGGGTGGTCAAGTTCCCCTCCGCTCCCCTTCCATGTGGAGAGGCCGTGGGGGCCAGGACCCTCGAACCCTCCCTGTTCCCATTCTTGGGGCTCAGCAGGCCGACCCCGGGGCCTGCAGGGTTCGCTCTGCTGAGCCATGCTCACCTCACTGCCCCACCCACTTGCCTGGGGGCAGTTGTAGGAAGCAGGGTGGTGGCCACACAGTCACATAGCCCCTGACGCGCTCTGCCCATCTCCCTCTGTGCGATTCCCCGTCTTCCTCTTTGCTACCTCAGCCTGGGAGAGAGGAGTCGGCTTACTGCCCTAGAGCCAGCTTAGTGCTGGTGCCAGATGGGTCTGAAGCTTGGAGAAGAGGCCCTGACCAGAGGACAAATCAGAGCCACCAGTGGGAGATGGGACTGGGGGAGAGGCGCCAAGGCCGGGGGCTGAGCCACGCGGAGCTCAGCACCTAAGGCCTGGGAGAGGAAGGCGGTGGGCACAGTCGCCAACACAGGATGGGTAGAAGGGAATTCCCGAGGGGCCGGTGTCACGGAAGCCTGCAGAAGAGGGAGTGGCCAGCAGGGGCACGTAGATTAAGTGACGGGGAGGCCACTGTGATCTTAGCAAGCCATGTGTGGCCGAGTGGCAGAGATGGCTTAGCCAGCCTACAGTGGGGAAAGGGACTCGGAGATGAGACGGAAGTAGCCGGTGTGGACAACCCCGTGGATCAGACACCTGCCATTTATTTCCAGGGCCTGATTGCTACAACATCTCCCCAGTTTGCAGACTGCCCTGCCGCTGGGTCTTGCTGAGAAGCAGAGCCTGCTGACCGCTACACATCAGGAAGGTGTCAGATACTTGTCTTCCCAGCTGGCCTGTGCTGGAGTGAGCTCAGGGCTGGGTCTGGCAGACAGGAGCCTCACCCCAGATGTGGGGTGGGGAGCTAGATCTGGAGACGTGTCCTGTAGCGAGGGTGGCTGTGGAAGGGAGCGCTCCTGGCTGGCAGGGCAGCCGAGGTGGTGGCCAGTGCAGGGCTCGCCGTGGCACAGGAGCTCGGGGAGTGATGATGGAGGTGAACATGTAATCCCTGGCCCGTCTCCCAAGCTGCTGCCAGTCCTGTGAGCCAGCCCAGTGCTCACGCACCTGCCTCTCAGCCAGGCCTGGTGTATCTGCCACTTCTGTAACAGATCTTATTGAGGAGCAGCTCAAGTTCCTATTAAGGTGCATAACATGCCTGTCACCCTCAAAGTTACCTGTGCCTCTCACCATTTCCTCTCCCATCTCTGACTCCACTGAAGCACTTGTTTCTAGGTTTATCAATTAGTTTTCCTGTTCCAGAGGGCTTTTGCTTTGTTTTAAATTTTTATGTATTTGCTAGAGGCAGGAAGAGATAGAGATGATACAGAGAAAGTGATATTGAGAGCGAGAGTGAGAGCGCGCGCGCGCGCGAGAGAGAAATTCCCATCCACTCCTTCACTCCCCAAATGCCCACAGTAGCCAGTGCTGGGCAGAGGCCAGAAGCCCAGAACTCAATGTGGGGGGCAGGGACTCAAGTACTTGAGCCCTGACCTATATCTCGCAGGATGCACATTTGTAGGAAGCTGGAAATGTCAGCTGGGACTCCAACCCAGGCCGTCTAATGTAGGCTGCAGGTGTCATAACTGGGTCTCACGGCGGAAGAGAGGCGTGGACTTGCCATCCTCGAGGCATCTGAGCACAGGTGTTGGGTGGGTGAGAAGCTTGGACTTTCAGGGAAACTCAAACATCTCTTCCCTGGCCTCTTTCCGCCCGCTCGCTGATGCTGAGCTCCCTCTGTGCAGGTGCTGGCTCACCTGCAGGGGGCGTGTTTGTAGGAGAGGGCTTTCCTTCTTGCCACTGAGGAGGGCATTGCCCTACCTGATATACCACAAGTGTGGCCGTCCCCGGCCCTGTTGGTGAACAGAGCGGTGTCCCGTCTTTGGCTACTGTGAGTGAAGCTGTTACAAACGTCTGTGGAATGGTCTTTGTATGGACATATGTTTCAATATCCTTTTAATCAGTTCCATTTTTGCTGAAACCAGCCAGAGCTGGCTTCGGATGCTCATGGCTGTGAGCTCCGGCTGCAGCAGAAGGGCAGCCGTGAAAGTACCTGGCAGCTGGGCGGGGATGCGGATCAAGGAGAGGACTGTGTTTGTAGGCTCTAGAGGACTGCAGGATGCTTGTGTAGGGTGGCTCAGGATCTGGCGGGGCGGGGCGGGGCTGGGGACAGTTGTTGAGAGAAGTCCTCGGCCTGACCCCCTGCAGAAGTGCGTGCAGAGAGAGCCTGGAGCCCAGCGTGGAGCAGCAGGAAGCTGAGGGAGCCCTGTGGAGGGATGGAGAGAGGTCTAACAGGCTCAATCCTGTTTCCACTGGTGGCTCAGGGCGAGCTGCTTTACTGTTGGAAAGCATTCCTTCCCCACTTTAAAGAAAGGGAAACTGAGTCTCAGAGACATTCCACAGGGAGCCTTAAGATGTTAGGCGGGAGCAGCAGAGCAGGGATTTCACACGCTCCCCCATTTAGTCGATATTGACTGGGTCCTGCTGTAGTCTCAGTGGTGGTCCCGGCCTTCGCACCACTCTACCAGGGCTGCGCATCCTCACTCTTGCCTTGTGCGTTCCTGATGATGCTGGGCTCGGCCAGCAGAGTCCTTAAAGGAGCTGTGTTTTCATGATTGCTGCTAGAAACACGTGCTCAGAAAGGCACAGCAGGCTAATCCTCCGTCTGCGGCGCCAGCATCGCATATGGGTGCCGGTTCTAGTCCTGGCTATTTCTCTTCCAATCCAGCTCTCTGCTGTGGCCTGGGATAGCAGTAGAAGATGGCTCAAGTCCTTGGGCCCCTGCATGCACATGGTAGACCCAGAAGAAGCTCCTGGCTCCTGGCTTCGTATTGGCACAGCTCCGGCTGTTGCGAGCAACTGGGAAGTGAACCAACAGACGGAAGACCTTTCTCTCTGTCTCTCCCTCTCACTGTCTGTAACTCTACCTCTTAAATAAATAAATAAAAATCTTTAAAAAGAAAGGTGTTGCGCCTTCGGCCTGTCCCAGGAGGAACACAGCTGGGCCAGACCTGAGCCCAGTGCAGCTGGGGGCACTCAGCAGCTCTCAGCGTGCGTCCCGGTGCACCGCTGCACCGGGAACAGCCAGGCAGCTCCTGAGCACAACCATGCCTGTTGCCGTGAGCTGCTAGCCGGGGGCGTGCGTCACACAGCGTGACGGCGGCCATCACTGATGGGTATGGGACAGGTCCTGTGCCGACTGCAGAGATGCACCAGGTGCTGTCACTCTTCTCGGACTCCCCGTTTACTGAAGGGGAGGGTGGCGTCATCTGAGATTTGAAAAAACAAATTCTAATTTCTGAAATTCATATCTACATCTAAGAGACAAAATGCAAATTTTCTCAAGGCTTTCTTTTAAGGGGAAGCAGCTGGCAGGTGAGAACTGTCCTTGCTGAGCTGCAGGGAGCACTTAGCAGAGCCTGGTCTGTGCTGCCAAGAGGCAGGCGAGCTGGCGGGGTCTCTCTGGAATGATATTGCCAAACACTGGGCTCAGCAGCTCCACGACCAGCACCAGCAACTGGCTTAGGAAGTGACATGAGCTGGGTTCTTTATTCTGGAGTTGGATGGAAGCACAGATGTTAATGATTTGACCACTTTATTATTTTTCTCAATACATAACAATGATGTCTCTGAAAATGTTGTAGCTTGCAGAGGTCTTTTTAAAATCAATTAATTTTAATTTATTTGAAAAGTTGGTGGAGGAAGGGAGAGGGAGAGGGAGAGCGAGAGGGAGGGAGGGAGGGGGAGAGAGAGAGAGAGAGAGAGAGAGATTGATTCCATCTGCTGGTTCACTCCCACAAAGGCCCCCCAACAGCTGGAAGAGTATTTGGGGTAGAAGGAACAATGTGTGTGAAATCCTAACACAGAAAGACTCTGGGATGGTTGGGAGTCATATGGAGACCAGGGTGATTGATAGAGGTTGAGCATGGAGAGGGGTGGAGTGGGTGGTGTCAGAGGGATGACCAGGGCACTGGTGGGACTGGTGATTTCACTCTAAGTCTGGGGTTCCCTGAGCAGGAAAAGTACAGGCTGTGATTTCCACCATGAAGGAGCACATGGCCTTGTGGCGTGCAGGTGGAGGGTGGGTGGTGACCTGGGCCATGGGGACCTGGATGGGAGGCTGGCAAGAGAGGGTGGCTGGCTCAGGGCAGCCGCAGTAGGGATGAGAGGTCCATTTCTGGGTGTGCTCTGACAGTAGAATCATCAGGATGGACAGAGCACAGGGGACGTGTGCTCGGAAGGACCCTGTGCATGGGGGCACCATTGCAGGGACATGGTGCTGGGGATGTGGGGGCAGACATCCCAAGCTGGGCTTTGAATATGCTGAGTTGGAGATGCCTTCTGATGTCCAAGTGCAGGGGTCCCAGTGGTGGCTGGGTGTCAGGGGAGGGGGGCTGTTAAGGGACTGGGGAGAGTGTTCAGTGTTATGGAGTGCCCGAGGCACTAAGGGAGGGAGCATGCCTAGGGAAGATGCCATTTAGGCAAGATCTTGGCCACCTGCACGTGCCATCCCGTGGGTCGAGTGGACAGACGTGTGCGGGAAGAGGAGGCAGGAGGCGCTGTGATAGGGATCTGAGGAGGGCAGGGTCAGGCTGGGAGCCACGAGCCGGGATGACTGGTACAGGGCAGCTTGGGCTCCACAAGGGAGAGGCTGGGCCGTGCCAGTGCCTGGCTTAGAGTAGCTGGGAAAGCACACGTGGTCTGGCTCTCTGTGCGCATGCCTGCAGCCACTGCCTGCCTGTGCAGTGTGGGGAAGTCACTCTTGTCTTGCAAAACCTCAGTGTCCGTGTCCGTAAAAGAAGGCCAGCAGCACCGACTTCTCGGCGTCCCTGGTGGCCTGCGAGCGAGATGTTAGGAGAGCTCTTAAGACACTGGGTATTAATGGATGTTTGCTGCTGGCCATGGCTATGTGAGATGAGAGCTTGAACGCTATTTGTGAATGCAGATCTTATTTAAGCCAATGAGAAGTGATTTTTCTTTACTGTTTTTATTTGTATAAAAGGAACAAATTTCATGTATTTCATATATAGTTTTTTTTCTTGACAGCTAGAGTTAGTGAGAGAGAGAGACAGAGAGAAAGGTCCTCCATCCGATGGTTCACCCCTCAAATGGCCACTACGGCCGGAGCTACATCGATCCAAAGCCAGGAGCCAGGTCTCCCACGCGGGTGCAGGGACCCGAGCACTTGGGCCATCCTCCACTGCCCTCCCAGGCCACAGCAGAGAGCTGGACTGGAAGAGGAGCAACTGGGACTAGAACCGGCACCCAAATGGGATGCCAGCGCCGCAGGCGGAGGTTTAACCAAGTGAGCCACGGTGCCGGCCCTCATATATAGTTTTAAAGAAGATAATGATACTTCCCACCCTCCCCTCTCCCCTCCCCCTCACTCCTACCCTCCCGGCTCCTTTTCTTTCTTATTTTTATTTTAATTTTTACAATGACGAGATTGGCGAAGCCACTCCTAAGGTCTCATGTGCAGAGTCTGTTGCTATAACGTGTCGCCGTAAGGAGGAGCCGGGAGCTTGTGGATGAACTGAAAATGCTGCCCAGCTGACCGTGTGGCTAACACGACCTTGATTACGGGCAGTTGCTGTGGCGTGTTGCATCAGTGTGTTCTCAGAGGGGTCTCCCGGAGAGAATGCTCACCCCAGGAGCCTTTCCCTGCGCCCCTTGCCAGTGGCCTGCTGTCCAAATGTCACCTGCCGATTGATCTGCTGGAACTCTGCGAGGTACTAAGAGGAAAGAACTTTACTTTTCTTCCAGCCAGCCCTTCAGTGGGGCCCATGGCAGACCCTCCCCACCCCGAGGGCCTCTCCCGGGGTCCCACCGCCTTTCTCGTCACTCTCAGCTCCTGGAAGAGGCTCCTTTCTGTGGATTGATAATTCCTGGAAGTTTCTCACTGAATTCAGGGTAACTCCAGACCTCTTATCCTCACTGGAGGCTACCCCGCCCCTCCCCCAGGGAAGGACCCTTCATGGGTGAGGTTCGAACGCTGCCTCTTTCCTCTCCTCCTCCCTGCTGCACTGGTGTCGGCTCCCTTAGCTGGTCCAGGCACAACTCCTGCTTGCCCCACTGGGTGTTGGCTCTCCTTGCTGGTCCAGGCACAGCCTCTCCTGTCACTCCCCTGGCCTGCAGGGTGCCCCTGGGCAGTGGCACTTAGTCCATGCTGAGCATCGGGCTCTTACTTCCTGCAGGACAGATACTAGCATCATCCCCATTTACAGATGACAACTCAGAGAGGTTGAGTCACTTGCGCCAGGT
Source organism: Oryctolagus cuniculus (assembly GCF_964237555.1). Classification (NCBI taxonomy): domain Eukaryota; kingdom Metazoa; phylum Chordata; class Mammalia; order Lagomorpha; family Leporidae; genus Oryctolagus; species Oryctolagus cuniculus. The sequence continues at coordinate 125,160,234 of NC_091438.1, read as the reverse complement.
CAAACAGGTTATCAGTAGCAGGATGGGGGCTTGACTCTAGGCCTGTCTGATTCTAGACTTGTGTGTTCTACCACTCATCTGCCTCCCTCACCAGCTCACTCTTAAAAAAAAAAAAAAGATTTATTTATTTATTTGAAAGGCAAAATTACAGAGGGGGTTGGGGAGAGAGAGAGAGAGAGCCTTCCATCTGCTGGTTCACTCCCCAAATGGCCACAACAGCCAGAGCTGGGCCAATCCAAAGCCAGGAGCCAGAATCCTCCTCCAGGTCTCCCACGTTGGTGCAGGGGCCCAAGGACTTGGGTCATCTTCCACTGCCCTCCCAGGCCACTGGCAGGGAGCTGGATCAGAAGCAGAGCAGCTGGGACCTGAACTGGCACCCACATGAGATGTGGATGCCATCCATTACGCCACAGCACTGGCCCTACTGGCTCACTCTTTATCTCTTGGCTCACTCTGCCAAGAATTACTCTTTTGTATTCTATGGGCATAATGGGGATTCTTTGAATGAAGTCACTTCCTGGAGTGCACCTTGGAAACACGACCCCACGGTTCAGTAGAATGAGGCTTCCTGTGTCGCATCATAACCTGTCCCCACTGCAGCTTCCTAGAGGTGCTATTTATTCCATCCACTTCCTGTGTGCTGTTACTTACATTTTATAAAGTTGCATTTTGCATGAAAAGCATCTCCTGAGTGTTGATTCAGCATCTATTCGATGTCCAACACTGGTTCAGTTCAAGAGGGAAGGTAGTTTCCGAACTTCGACATGGAATGTGTTTGGAAAGTTGAAACATGTACAAAGCTTGCCAACAATCCCAGGATGTATGTGGTCACCACCCATGTCGGGTGCAGGAGCTCTAAGTAGAGGCCGGGAGGATGGGAAAGGGCAGGGTCTGGAAGAGGACGTCACAAACGTCTTCCTGGAGAATATGGGGCTGGAACTGAGCCTCGCAGGCCTGGTGGAAGTCGGAGCAGTGAAGGTGAGAAAGACATGTTTCGTGTGTTTGCCACAAGGAGGGAGCAGGGGCCCGGCGAGGGAGAGACCGACCCAGCGTGGGTGCAGGAGGCCTCCTTCCAAAGGAGCCTCGCTTTCAGAACCCTGAGCCTCTTTGCTCCCTGCTTGGGGATTTTTATGACCCCATCCATCTGTTTGCAGTCAGCCTCAGGTTTGCTTTGAAATTCGAAAGCTGAAAGGGAAGTGTTATATTGGAGCCAGAGCAGGAGGCTGGGCAGCTCTCTCGGAGCAGAAGGGAGCGGCTCCAGCGAGCACAAAGAACATAAACCACGCAGGCCGAGCACCTCTGCTGCTGGCCTGCATCCTGGGGAGAATGGGATCCGGGTGCCTGCAGGGGTGGTGGAGGATCCGCCAGGGGCGGGACTTCCGCAGCCTCCACGCCACCAGCAGGGAGCCTGCCAGGGTACATGGCCCAGCATGGAGATGCGAGGGTCCTCCAACGGGGGGCTCGGTGCCTGATCCGGATCCGGCCGGCCTCTGTTTGTTTCTCTTTCCTGCTCTGGCAGACGGGCCTGGGCCCGCTGGGAGAGTTGGCTCGGCCTGCGTGCCTCCTGACTTCTTCGGCCCAGCTGCCACCCCCTGCATTCCTTAGGAGTCTCGAGATCCCAGAGGGACAAGAGTTGTTTCCATCCTCTCGAATAAAATGGCAGTCATTGATCAAATCCAAGATCCACAGTAGGGCCTCCAAGTGCAGCCCCGAGCCCTTACTCCCTCAGGGCCACTGGCCCTGAGGCCACTTCCTACCTCCTATGCTTTGTGGGGCTCCAGCCCGCTCCCCGAGTCCTCTCTCCACACCCTCCTGCTCTGTCACTCACAGAGCCACCAGACGCTCCCAGCCCCTCCACCCCGGCCCCGTGTATTTTGGAAGTCCTCCTGGCAGGCTCTGTCTGATGCGTCCCGTCCACACTCCACCCTGCATGGCTGCTTTCCCTGCCTCCTGTTGCAAATACCCCCTAAGCCTGCTCTCTCTGCGCCACAACCAACCTTGCACCCTGGGTGTGCTGAGGCATTCACTGCAGTGTGCTTGGCATAACTGCTTCCAACACAGATCTGGAGCACCTCCCCACGTGCTGGGGAAATGCGCTTTCAAATTTACTTTCATTTTATTAGAATGAGGTGGGGAGGAGAGAGGGAGAGAGGAGAAGACAGGAGAGGAGAGGGGAGGGGAAGGGAGGCGAGGGGGGAGGGAAGGGGACGGGAGGGGAGGGAGGGAGAGGGGAGGGTAGGGAGGGAGGGAGGGGAAGGGAGAGAGGGAAGAATCTTTCATCTGCTTGTTCACTCCCCAAATGCCGCAACAGCTGGGGCTAGACCAGGCCAAAGTCAGGATCTGGGAATTCAATCTGGGTCACCCATATGGGTGGCAGGCACCCAAGTATTTGAGTCATCACCTGCCTCTCAGGATATACGTTAGCAGGAAGCTGAAATCAGAAGCAGAGCCAAGACTTGAACCTAGGTATTCGGATGTGGGGTGAGAATAGCCCAAGCAGGGACCCAACCATTGTGCCAAATGCCTGTCCCAGACGGTCACCTTAAAAGCTAGTCGAAGGGCTGGAATTGTGGTGCAGGGGGTTAAGCCACAGCCTGCAGTGCTGGCGTCCTCCATCACAGTGCTGCTTCCAGTCCTGGCTGCTCTGATTCTTCCCAGCTTCCTGCTAATGCTCCTGGGAAAGCAGCAAAGTTGGCCCAAGGACCTGGGCCCCTGCCACCGGGATGGGAGACCAGGACGGAGCTCCTGGCTGCTAGCTTCAGCCTGGCCCAGCGCTGGCTGTTGCAGTCATGCAGAGGGGGGAGTCAACCAATGGACAGAACTTCTCTCTCTCCCCCTCCCCTTGTCCTCTCTGTCATGCTGCCTTTGAAATAAATAAATAAATCTTAAAAAAAAAAAAAAAAGGCTCCAGCCACCAGGCAGCAGCTAGTTGGTAGGCTTGAGCATTTGATACAAAGAAAACATTTTTTTTTCCTAGGAGGTGGCTTTCAAAGCCTGGCAGTTAAATGCAAAGGTGGGAGGGTGGAGCAAGACCCTGAAATTCACTCCAGACAAAGCTGGAAGGCGGATTAAAGATCACCCACCGCAATCCCTGCATCTGTCACACGGGGCCCCTGCTCTCAGTGATGTTCCCTGTGAAGTCAGGGGCAGAGTGGGCCTGGAAGCCAGTGTGGGGCCTGAGTTGGCCACGCCTCTCCATTTGTGCCATTTGGGGTCCCTGACTGAAGGCTGGGGGGTTGAGGGTTGAGGACATGTGCTGTTTCCATGACCACAGCGGGTCTGGGCCCGGGCCGCCTGCCTTTGAGCACATCATGCTGCTTCCCACCCTGGACAGCTGCCACTCTGTGTAAGGAAACCACGCAGGGCTTGGGAAGAAAGCAGGACTGCTCAGGATGCTTCCTTTCCCACAGTGGAAGCGTCAGCGGCTCTCAGCCTTCCCGATCCAACGTCTCATTGTATTGCGGATGTCTCACAGTGACTGCACTGAGGTGAGACTCAGGGATCATGGAGCACACCTACCAGAGGAGTTTTAAAGTTAATATGGGGAGGGGGCAGTGCTGTGGCACAGCAGGTAATCCTTCACCTACAGCGCTGGCATCCCATACGGGCGACAGTTCTAGTCCCAGCTGCTCCTCTTCTGATCCTACTCTCTGCTGTGGCCTGGGAAAGCGGTAGAAGATGGTCCCCCTGCACCCATGTGGGGGACCCAGAAGAAGCTCTGGGCTGCTGGCTTTGGCCTGACCCTGTCCCAGCTGTTATGGCCATTTTGGGAATGAACCAATGGACGGAAGAGCTCTCTATTTCTGTCTCTCCCTCTCTCTGTTACTCTGACTTTCAAATAAATAAATAAATCTTTAAAAACGTTAATGTAATGGCCCAGCTATCAGGAAGAAGAAATACAAGGAAAGTAGCTTACAGTAACACCACGTGTCATTCGGCATATCGGCATCAAACGTGCACAGTACCACTTGCAAACATAACGCAGCCATCAAAGCTTGCACCCGTGAGTCACTCCACGTGTGACAGCTGAAGTGCAGGGTGCCTGTGTGTGCCGCTCCATTGTCAGTCGGGGGCTTTTTGGAAATGGCGAACAACTCTCAGTCAAGTTAGGAACAGAACACAGTCTTCTGTCAACACTCGTGCATTCCTGTGAGGTCCCATGCACATTACAACGTTGCAAGTAAATACTTTGTGTTGTGTTAAAGGATTTAGCTTCCAGGCTCAGATAATCACAAATGGGCTTTGCTCTCCTAGTGAATGTTTGGCAAAGCTTGGACAAATTGTGCAAGATGGTAGACAATTCTTCCTCTAGGGCTCTTTGCCGGTCACCAGACATGAATGACCTGTGACCACAACCTCTCTCCTCAAACTGTGTGAAATGCCCAGCCCTCCACAAGCTTCCCAAACACCCCTGAGCAGTGACACAGCCCCCAGTGGGAAGCACTAACTCAGAAGTGTTCTGGAAGCCGAGTCAGGGCGGGTGGCTCCCACCTGTGCTGGGCCTGGCCGTTGGCATTTCTTTCCATTCTGCTTGTGGGGAACACAGTCTTGGACAGCACTTATCAAGCACATGCCTGTATTTTTAAGACTGTTCACTCAGGGTATGTAACAATGAGCGAGTCTAGATTCTGCAGACATGGGCCTTGTTTTCAAAAGCTGTTTAAGGGTGTAAGGTACACCAAATCCATAACTCAAGATCGAATGCCTACAGAGCCGGGGACATGTGCGGTGTGAGGCAGGGCAGACCCAGGGCCGGCTTCCACGGGGAGGTAGCAATTCAGCTAGGCCCCGAAGAACAGAAGGGCCGAGAGATGGACGTGGTGACTGGTGGGAGCCGGGGTGGTTCCACCTGGCTGGATTGTGGTGTCCAGGGGAGGGCAGGGGCCACATGGTTGGGGAGGTCGCCTGGGCAGTCTGCAGAGGGCGAGGGAAGTAGGATCCCAGGGAAGGAGGGAGCAGCACCGTCCCCTGTTAATTCCTGCTCTTTGAGGAAGTGTCCTGGCCTAATGGTGAGCTCCATGTGTTTTGTTTTTGCCACTCAGTGTCTGCTTCTGGGAAGGATGTGTCTCCAGCTCTGCCCAGGGCAAGGCCGGCTCCAGATGGCTCTTCGCAGCATGCATGTGTTTTTTATACCATGTCTACATGAGCGGGCTCTGAGCACAGGGCTCTGTTTTGGAGCAGCAGGCTTTGGGAACCCAGGGGAACCAGACTTCGGCCCAGGGCTCCGAGTCTAGGTGAGCCACAGTGTGCCAGAAGAGGGGAGTCCAAAACCCAGGCTCTGCCTCCACCTGAAGGCACCGAGAGCCCTGGGGAGACGCCTCTTGGCGATCCTGTCTGTTCAGGCTGGGCCTGAGTCCCAAGGTGGAGACCCAGCCTCTCCAGCCCCCCCACCCCCCCAGCCTCGCTCCTCCCTCATCACCTGTTGGGAGCCCACTATCACAGGCCAGGCCGAGCAAACACTGCCCCCTGGTGGCGGGTTCTAGCAGGCAGGCGAGCCACTGCCTTTCCTTCTTTTCTTTTCTTTTCTTTTCTTATTTATTTATTTTATTTGAAAGGCAGAGTTATGGAGAGCCAGAGAGAGAGAGAGAGAGAGAGAGAGAGATCTTCCATCTGCTGGTTCACTTCCCAGATGGCCACAACGGCTGGAGCTGTGCTGATCCGAAGCCAGGAGCCAGGAGCTTCTGCCAGGTCTCCCATACCGGTGCAGGGGCCCAAGCACTTGGGCCGTCTTCTACTGCTTTCTCAAGCTATAGCAGAGAGCTGGATGGGAAGTGGGGCAGCTGGGACTCGAACAAGCGCCCATATGGGATGCCGGCACTGCAGGTGGCGGCTTCACCCACTATGCCACAGCGCCGGCCTTCTGCCACTGCCTTTCAAGTCCAAACTCCTGTTAGGTCCAGGGAGGCACCTAGAGTGTGTGCCTTTGGGTGTGGCTCCGGTGGGCGAGCTGCTGCAGAGGGGCCGAGCGAGGGCAGCTGAGCAGAGGCCACCCTTCTTGGGGGAACCCTCAGTAGTGGTCAAGGCCTTTCCACTCCTGGCCCTTCACATGACTTCATGGAGCAGGCATAGGACAGAGGGGCGGGCGGGGCTCAGTAACTACCTTCCTTCCTCCTCCTCATCATGGCCACCACCACAAGCACAGCACCACAAGCACTCGGGTTCTACAAAGCACAGGTGCACCCACTTCACCCTAGGTCCTCATGGTAACTCTGGGGTTGGGGCTCTCCTTTTCCATTTTTTTAATGGGAAAACTGAGACTCGAGGGGAGGTAGAGATTGGCCCGGGGACATCAGGCTTTTACGCTACACCCTGCCACTCCTCCATGTTTCCTGCGGCTCCCTGCTGCCTGTTGGGCAGCGTCCCCCAAGCCTCAGCCTGTGGGCCACAGCCCCTGCTCCTGAGCCCAGCTGGGAGGCCCCCAGCGGCGGCGGCGGCTGCTGCTTCAGGGCCTGGCCTGTGCTGCCTGCAGGGGCGGCTGCGGTAACAGCTAACAGGGGCGGGGGCCTTGGTCTGCAAGGCATTTTCACATCTGCTATGACTTGAAAACCTCATCACCACCTGGGCCAGGACGCTTTAATCGCTCCCGCTACAGAGATGAAGGAGTGGAGCCTGGGCGAGGGCAAGGGACAAGGTCGGGGCTCAAGGGGGAGGGCTGCCCGGCTGAGTCCCAGAGCCTGACCTCAAGGCGCCTGGCCTCCTGGGAAGCTGGGTCACGAGTCCCTGGGTGAGGATCCCCCTTGCCCAGTCGGTTGCGGCCACTCAGCCTGGGTCCCAGCCTGCACTGTCTGCCTGGACCTGCTGAGTCTGACCCCAAGCAGTCCCTTCTCCCTGCATCCACCCCCTCTTGCCTGTTTCTCTGTCTCCCCGCCCAGGCCCCTTCCAGGCGACTTCCTTGTTCAGTCTCCCTCTTTGTCTCCACCCTGTGTGTCTGTCTGTCTGTCACTCTGGTGCCCCCTTCTCCTCGGAGTCTGCACGTGTTTCCCTTGCACCTCTCTAGGTATTTCCCCCCTGTTGCTGTCTCCTCCTGCTGCTCCTGGCCCAGCCCACCTCAACCCCAGTGTCTGGTCTGGGGGTCTGCGCGCCCGCCTGTCCTGGCCTGGGAGCACCCGTCTTCTGGTTTTAAGCTGTATTGCTCTCTGTTGGTGACGGATCAGGGAGGAAGAGATGGAAAAATAAGAAAATAGGAAACACAAGAACTGTTTGGCAAGCCCAGAGCCGACCGACATCAAACATGATTTTAGGAATATTTTCTGAAAATAATTTCATTTTACGATGCCACAACAGTGGCGGCCCGGCCTGCCTGGCTTGCTGCTGGCGGCAGTGAGTGCAGCTGGAGCCCCCGCCCTGGGCTCCACCCGGCCGGCCCTGCCCCAATTCCCAATTCCAGAATTCCATCCTGCAGGCCAGGCCACAGGGCTCCCTCTGCTTTGGCAGGCCTGGAAGGGAGGGAGGAGGGAAGGGCTTCCTGCCCGACTCAGCCAGCCCTGGAGCTCCCACAGCCCTCAGTTCCTGGAGCCCAGGTGAGCAGTCCGGGCTTCCTGTTCCCATCTACCTGTAGCCTAGACGCGCAGCTGTCCACACACCTCCTGTATTAGAGAGCTCCATGAGCAGTGGGGTCTGGGAAGCCCCGCCCCTCACTCAGCCAAAGCTCCTCCCTGAGCTCCCCCTGCCCCCTGGGCCGGGCTCCTGGTTCTGTGGCTGTGCAGAGGGACCTCCCATCTGGTGTGGCTTATGGGGTGGGGGTCCCCTGGCTCCAGGGATCTCTTCTCAGCTGAGGTGGCCTGTTTCTCCACAGCGGGCTCTTTAGAGGGAGCGGCTCGGTGCAGGGACTCTGTCTGGCAGCGCAGCAGAGGTGGGCCAGGGCTCCTGGGGCTCCCGCTGCCACAGGGCTCAGGGGAGCTCCTCGGCCGCTCAGCCGCCCATCTTGCTGTACCCGAGACCCTGTTCCTGGGTCGCAGCTTCTCCTCCAGGAAGGTCAGCAACTGGGGAGCACCCAGAGGACCGCGGCCCCCAGGGCAGGTCACTGGGCCTCTGGGCAGCTGGAGGGCAGAGCCCAAGGTCCTGAAGGCAATCCCCGCCCTGGATGGGGTGGGAAGCATGACCAGGCTTCCTCGCTGCAGCTCCGGGGCTCTGTCCCATTGTGGGTGTGGCCCTGGGACATGGGAGGGGCTGGCCGTATGGAGCCCCAGTTGGGTCCTGTGGGCCTGGTGCCTGCCTGGCCCAGCCTGCAGCACAGAGGGGCTGGACGAAGGTGAGGAGAAAGGGCTGGGTGCTTTTCTACCTGGGTTCCAGTCCTGCCTGCAGCACGTGCACGCTGTGGAAGCATGGTCAAAGCCCTTAGCCTCTCCCTGCCTCGATGACTGCATCCGTAAAATGGGGCCAAGGCAGAGCAGCTGTGAGAATTAAGTGATTTGATACCTGTGACACCGAGACCACCGATGGGCACCTCCAGGTGCTCAGAAGACCGGAGCTCCCCGCTGCGATGTTGCCGGTAGCCTTTGTCTGGGGTGCAGCCACACACCCCATCTTCCACGGCCAACGAGTGGTCTGGTGAAGACGGCTGGGGTTTTAGAAACAGAGCTCTTCCACTGCAGCTCTCCTTGCCCCGCGTTCCAGGGACAAAGGCCGGCCCCGTGGGACTTGTAGCCCCGACGCCCCGTGCGGGCCCCAGGCAGCTCCCGCGCTGTCCTCTCCTCCACCATTCTTCCTCACGCACCCACCATCCGTGAGGCCGCTTCTAATCACTCGGCAAATTCACATCACCCTTCAATCCCATTCCTCCGTGGGCATTTTCAAGTCCCTTCGGATGGTGTGTCTACAGCGGATGCAAACCGCTGGGTGTGGGGCTGACGCGACAGAGACACACACCTGCGGTCCCGGCCCAACAGGGGGCTGATGGGACAGTTGGCCCTCCCAGCGGGGAGGGACGACTCCTGCACAGCATCTCGGAACCAACAGTGCTGGGCTGTGCAGGAGCTGTAGGAGTTTAGCAGAGCGATGAGCGGGCTGGGCAGGTCTCAGGGAGCCCTGTGTCACCCCCCGATCACTGAGGAAGTCTCAAAGCCGGCGGTGGACACTGTCCCTTCTGTCGTCTATGGAGGTCCCTTTGGCTGCAGAGGGGGTGGGGGCTGGACGGGACATAGGGGGAGGTGGCAGTGGCTCCAGTGATGGCCTGGGAGAGCAATGCGGGACATCCCCAGGTCTTGGCGTGGGAGGGAGGGCGGGCCCAGGTAGGAGCCCTGTTATAGCTCCCGGGCAGCCCCTTGCCCTCGCCTGTGGGCAGCTCAGGTGCCTGGTGAGGTGATCCCCACCTCCCTGGTATGAGGCCTCCGTAGCCGCCGGGCTGCTCTCGAGCTGCACTCCCAGATCCTGCCTGATCCTCTGCTTGGAAAATAGGCCTTCCAGTGGCTCCACTCCCCTGCCGCAGCTCTGCCCTGGAAGCAAAGGCAGTTCCCCTCCCAGCTCCCCCAAGAGGCACGCCTTCTGCACACACAAACACACCAAGCCGCGGGCTCCATAGTGTCTTTTATTAATATATTATGCTACAAAAATATTTTTGGCAAAATAACATTAATAGCATCTTTCTTTGTCTTCCATTATACTCTTAAAGAACTCTTGGTGAGAATTCACAGCGGAGACCAGAGAATACCTTCCAGATACAGTAAGATCCAAAGCTCGTGTCACACAGGGAGTCGGGGTGGGGGCCATCTGCGATCTCAGTGAGGCTTAGGTAAGGCCCAAGGCTCTGGCGAACCCTCCTCTGGCCAGGGCCGGTCCTTGTCACCAGGGACCGAGATGTCGGAGTGCTGTCGGTCCCTGGCGACTCACTGGAAACATCTGAGGCTTGGATCCTGTACTCATTCCTGCTGCAGGATGGGGGATGGAAGGGACCATCAGGGGACACTACTCTGTCGCCCTTCGGCCTACTGCACACTCCCAGCCCTACGCCAGCCTGGGGGTCCCGGGAGGAAAGCCACACGTGAGCCTGAGGAGGGGTTGCACCTCACAGCCATGGAGCCCCAGGATTGCACACGGCCTACCTACCCGCAGCCCCGGACAGCCCAGGCAGGAAATGGGGTCTCTGTTTGACAGATGGAGAACTGGGGGTCCAGAGAGGGGCCAGGACTTGCCCAAGGTCACCGAGCAGAGTGAAGCAGTATGGAAAGGCTAGGGAGAGCTGCTGCTGCCTGGAAAAGGCTGGTGGGGGGATCCCTCTGTTCTCAGGACTCCTCCCTCCCGCCGCCGCAGTCCCCCAAGCCCCCGCCCGCTTGAGGGGAGCGGGCAAGCCTGGCTGGCTTGTTGAGCAGCAGGGAGGGGCTGGCGGTGCTGGCGGGAGAGCGGGAGGCTGGACTGAGTCCTGAGCCGTACCCGCTTAGGCGGCCAGCGGGGGTGATTTTTTTGGCTGCTTGGACGGATTTTTGTAAAAATAACAACGTTCAAAGAACCTGAGCAGTACAGAGCCATCAGGGACCTAGGAAGTCATCTACACCAGTGCCCCTCCAAGACCTCCACTCTACTCCCACGTCTGCGGCGTGGGCCCCACGGCCCTGCTCGCACACCTCTGCTGACGGGCACCTTACCACCACCTTCCCACAGCTCTTGCTTGGTAGAAATGACTCCTCTGGCAGAGCTAAGCGTTGCCTCTGCTTTCTTTCCTTCATTCCTCTCTTCCTCCCCCTCTCTCTGCTTTCTTGCCTCTCTACACAGCTGTTGAGCACAACTGTGAAGTCATGTGACCCCTGCCACTCAGCTGCTCATAGTCCGATGGGGAGCAGACACACCATCAGACAGTCGCAGCTCTGGGCAGTGGGTATTGCAATAGATGCTGAAAAAACACAAGGAAATCTGACAGGCTTCCCGGAAGAGGTGCTATCCAGGTTGATCCTCAAAGGATGAGTAGCTAGGGGGATGAGAAGGGAGTTTCCAGGTTAGGGGGCAGCAGGTATGGAGCGTCCTGTCTGTTCTAGAAACACGATTCCATCTGGCCAGGCATAGGTGGGAGAGAGGAGAGACACGGCCGACGAGGCCAGCAGAGATGGACCAAGGAGGATCTAGAAGTCTAGGCTGAGGACTTCGGTTCTTACCCCAGGGCCACTGAGTACCCAACACCAGCCCTGCGAAGGGCAGGTGTGCTCACAGCCAGCACAAGCCCCTACACGTCTCCAATTCCCATCTCAGGCCCAGCGCCGCAGGGCCCTCAGCTGCCCTTGGGGCTCCCTGGCGGCCTGATTCTGCCACCTCCGCCCTGGGTGACGGGGCTCTTGCTGCCCCTACCTGCTGCAGGGACCTCAGACAGGCCACTGGAGGGAGGCCAGGAGACGAGGCTGTTCAGGGCTCTTGGCCATAGGGTCAGGGCTCCTGAGACTGGGGGCTGGGCCACGGCTGAGCTGCCAGGCCTTCACCAGCTTGGCGGTGGGCCTTGAGGTCAAGCAGCAGAGTCCCGAGGAAGGTCCACAAAGCCCTTCGAGGAGCAGGGCCACTGGGTGAGGCCAGGTGCACAGAGCATTCTGGAAGAGAGGTTGAGTGGCTGCTCCTGCAGGCTGATTCCCTGGCCTGGGACGGGAGGGCTGCAGTGCCCAGCCCCTGCCGATTCCTGTCTGTGTGCCTCTTCTCCTGGGACTTAAGTGAGCTGAGGGTACCCGCAGCCTGACCCAAAGGGATCCGTGAGCTCCATTTGGCTCCGGGTGCCTGGCACACAGTGGCTCTGCTCGCTCTTGGCATGCGCCCGTCTAATCAGCTCACGGCCTCTTGTTCTCTAAACTCTCATGTACTTGGTCGAGGGGGACTTCGGAGTCCCCAGGCTGCCCAGAGGAGGGCGATGGCAGAGACGAGGGCTGGGTCTGCCTGAAGCCAGGGCCAGGCCAGGACACTGCAGGGCGTAGCTGCTCGTCCCATCTACGTGGGCAGTGAGTTCCTGTAGGCCAAGGAAGGGGCTCAGACTCAGCCCCGGCACAGGGCCCGGCGCTGCCCGTCCTCCGCAGTTCCCTTCTGTGTTCACTGACGTTTTTGGCCCCAGGCCTGGCACAGCTCTGGGCACACGGTCAGGTGCCTGGACTGTTTACCCAAGTGCTTCATCTTTAATTAACCTCAAGCTCCCTCCCAACATGTCTCATGCCGTACTCTGCCCCAAACACAGCGGTATCTGGCCTGTGTGTTTCTAATTCCTTGACGCTTATCTCATTCGCCTCGCTCTCGACACAATCCGTTTGATGTCCAACTTCTGACTCTGTTTTCTAAGTCAGCTAAGCTCCTTCCTGCTCGGAAAGAGGAAGGCGCATCTGTGCCAAGGAGAAGCGTGCTCCAGCGCTGGCTGAGGTCAAGTTCAGTTTAGAGTGTGGTGCCCACGGGGCTGCCTGGCCCGTCTGAAGCACAGCTCCTGGCTCCTGCCAGGTCTCAGGCTCAAACACGTCCATCTGGGCTGAGCTGAAAGGAATTCAGCTGCCGGCCAGGATGCCCCAGGGGCCTCTGGCTCTCTAACGAGCTGCCTAGACTTCCAGCATCTCAGACGGGAGACAGCTACCATGCTGGGCGTGATGGCCGGGTGGCCCAGCCGCTGCCTTCCAGGAGTCCCCGTGTAGCGAGGCTGGGCGCATCCCCGGCTATGCCGCCTTGGAGAAGTGTCTTGCTTCTCTGGGCCTTACACTTGCTCTTACTGGTATTCTGATCTGTCCAGAGAGGGTTCCTGTGCGCATCCGGGTCCCAGGGAGCCATCAGTCCAGCTGCCTGGGGCCTCTGGCCCTGCAGCCACCACCCTGGGCACACAGGGTGAGGTGAGTCTCTGAGTCTCAGTCACCTGCCTGCCCCCATGTGGCCGCTCTGCCTCCCCAGGCCCCACAGCTGTCCCCAGCCCCAGCCCCAGCCTGCTTTAGCAGGGACAGCTCTCAGGAGCTCCTGGATTTGATGAGTGAGGCACGGGATAGGTGGGACCCTCAGTTGGGGGGCCTTCAGTCAGGAGGGCCAGGAATGACCAGTGAGACAGCCTGCCTGGCTGCACTGAAAAGCTAGTGCCCGCCCCTGTTTGGGCCACACCCACCTCCCTTGGAGTTGCCTGGGCAGGCAATGTGGCAGAAATGACCGTGAGGGGCTGGGTGACCTTGAGCAAGTCCCTCCTCCTCTTTGGGGATCCAGTTTCTTCATCTGTGAAACGGGGCTGACCACACCGCACAGATCTCGAGTGACGATGTGAGTGTGCAAAGTGCCTGCCCTGCTGCAGGCTTGGGACACACGGTGGCTCTCCTCACCGCTAGGACAATGCCACTCCTAGAGCCCATGTCCCTGTGCCGGTCCTTCTGTGCCCACACCTGTGCTGTGGCCCAGCTCACCCCGCGTAGCTGGGACTTCAACAGCTTCCCAGGGGTGCGTGCCGGACCCAGGACACCAAATCAGGGAGGGGCTGGCCTCGGGCAGCCCCTCAGGGCCCACTGTCTTTGGCTTTCAGCTGGTTCATCTGCCATTTGGTTGGGGCTACCTTCCCCCTGCCCCGCCCCCACCCCAGGCCCTTGGAGGTTCACAGACACTCAGGGGGTCCAAAATAGCAGCATTCTCTTTCCTAAACCCCTCCCCAGGCCTGGGACGTGCCCTTCCAGGGCAGGGGAGCAGGTGGGTGTTCACACCGCCAGCTCCCACATCCAGCTTCACAAAAGCTAAGCCTGTCTGCCTGCCCCTCTCTCGGAGCACCCCATGGTGGGAGAAGCCAAACCCGGACCCAGGGGCCCCAGGCGAGGCGATGAGGGAGCGAGCTGAGTTCAAAGCCATGGTCCACATGGGGCCACAGACGTGCTGGGTTGGCATTGCGGCTAATTCAGGGGTTATGACATAGGCCACATAGAAATAGCTTTATCGGTAGAATAAATACATTTTTCTTTTTTAATATGGACACATATTTTACAAGAGAGCCCCATAGCACTATGGGAAATTAAGATCCTTCTACAAAAAAGAAGATGTAACTCGGGCACGATAAAGCTCTAGTGTTCTAGCCAATCCCGTCAGCTGCTCAGCTGCCCGTGCAGGGCTGGTGCCCCCTGGGGGGGGGCGGGGGCCGGGTGGCATGGGGTGGCCGAGGTCAGGAGGGCCCGAGGCTGTGCAGCAGGAAGGGGGCCGCCAGGGCGGCCGCGAAAGTAGGGAGGAGCCCAGGGGCGGGACGAGGGTGGCTGGGCGCGGAGCTGCTGGCCGGGCCTGGCGGCGGGTCCTGCTGCTGGAGCTGCTCAGACGGCTGGAAGGGCGGCTTGGCAGTCCCGGAGCTGTGGGTGGGCTCGAGGGGCAGCGGGGGCGGCGAGGCGGTGGTGCTGGGCGGGAGGAGACACAGGGCAGAGTGACCGTCAGCAGCGGTGACCTGGGCACAGGCCTGGGGGCTCACGCCTGACCGGACAGCCCTTTTTTTTTCTTTTTTAATAAAATGGGGAGGGCACCAGGTGCTTGGGCAAGGGCAGGTGAGTGGCCCGGGGTGGGTGAGCGGCTTGGGGCCACCGGGACAGGCTGGCTGAGCTCTGCCCTCCTGTTCCAGGCCCTGGGGCTCAGGCTTCTAATGTGGTCACCCTGGGGGCAGGTCCTGGGCAGGAGGAGCTGCAGGGAGGAGATAACTCGGTGACGGCATTCTCACCGCTGTCTATGCAGCCTGGACCTGCCACTCTCCCCTCCCCGGCTGCTGAGATAAATGGAACAAAAGAAACAGCTCTCATTCCTTCTCAGCCCTCCTCGCTGGAACCACCCTGCTTTGGGGGTGCACGGGGAGCCCAGAGCCTGGGTTTGGGGCTCCCTCTCAGCAGATGAGCTAACTGGGGCTCGGAGGGGCCACCTGGGAGCCAGGGTGCGGAAGAAAGGGCAGGTGCCCGCACGAGGCAGGTGCCCTGGGGCCCAGCCCACTGGGCTGAACTGCAGGGCAAGCAAAGATGCAGCTCTCCTTGAGATTTTAAAAACAGAATCCAGGGGCCAGCATCGTGGCGCAGCAGGTTAAACTGCAGCCTGTGGTGCCGGCATCCTGTATCAGAGCTCCAGTTTGAGTCCCGGCTGCTCTGCTCCCCGTCCAGCTTCCTGCTGATGCACCTGGGAAAGTAGTGAATGACGGTGCAAGTGCTTGAGCCCCTGCCACCTACGTGGGACACATAGAGACCAGGATGGAGTTCCTGGCTCTTGTCTTTGTCCTGGCCCAGCATCAGCCACTGCAGCCATTTGAGGAGTGATGAGTGAATGGCATATGGAAGATCTCTCTCCCTCTCTCTAGCTCTGCCTTTGAAATAAATAAATCTTTTTTTTTTTTTTTTTTTTTTTTTTAAAGCAGAAGTCAGTTGGGGAGGTAAGGGTGGGATTCTTGGCCCCAGAAAGCTGGGCATGGCAGACAGGGCCCTCGGCCCCTGGGAAGGCAGGAGCCTGCTCCAGCTGGTGTGTGCTGTGCCGCTGGCTTGCTGGGTGACTTAGGACAAGCACTGCTCTCAGGGCTTCAGTTTCCCTGTCCACACACTGAGGTCAGAACCACCCACTGACTTCAAGTTGCTTTCCAGCGGTGGCAGCAGAAGCCAAGGTGCGACCCTGGGCAGAAGCCCAAGGCAGAAAGCAGAGCACAGAAGGCCAGTGCCTGTGGCAGCGTCGGCACAACCGCAGAAGGCCCTCCTGGAGCAGGGCTGAACTGGAGCCAAGCGGATCCCTAAGAGCTGTTGGGGGCCAGCCCCAGGCCTCAGCTTTCATACCAAGGCACGGGGCAGTGGGCTATGCCCTATGGGGTCTCCTTACGGAGCTTCAAGGAGAGGCACGGGAGACCAGGCTTGGGGTGCCCAGCGCCTGGGGACAGGGCTGTGCTGCCTGGGGGTGGAGCCCTGGATGTGACTGGGCGGCAGGGAACGTCCTGTAATCCCAGTCTGGGCCTCTGCATCTCTGAGCCAACAGGTCAGAGGGAGGCAGAGATCCAGAGAGGCCGACTGGCTGCAGCCTGGCCTCCAGATATCCAGAGCCCTGCACACCTTCTCGTATCTTCCTCCAGGCTGGGAAGGTCTCCACCGTTCCCTGATCCTTTCTGGGGCACAGGCAGACAGCTTCCGTCCCTGGGGCTCTCCCTGGGGCTGAGGCAGTTTCTCTGTGCTGGGACTCCGTACTGGACAGCTGTCTGTCCTGCTGTGACCCGAGACTCTTCCTGCTCCTGTCCTGCATGGGCACTAACCATGGAGCTGCACAACTAGTCTGGGTCCAGCATGGTCCTGCCAGGCCGGGGAGCTCACAGCACCCACCCAGGGTAGGGGTGGGGACCGGAGGATCTCAGATCACACGATGACAGTCAAAGACATCAACATCAGTGACAACTGACAGTGTCACTGGACACCTCGGTGCGCTCCAAGCTTTGTCTCCATTGCTAAGTCCCCAAGTGTGTACAAGGAGAGTCTGGGATTTGAACCCTGTTCTGCTACATTTGTGCTTTTATTCACTGAACGCCTCTCTCTCTGGTTTCTTATCTTCTGCCTCTATTCAGATGGGGGCCTGGCCTCACACAGGAGCCTTGAGCATCTGAGGAGGAGGCGGGGAGGTGCTCGGAGGCACTGGGGCTGGCCAGCTCCAGCAGGAAGGACCGGCAGGCAGGAGGTGGGCAGGGCCCTTCCCTGGGGGACACGGTGTTTCCACTCCTCCTGGGGGCTGCTCGAACCTCAGCAGAGATGAGCTGGGACACGTGTGTCCTGGGCTCCTGCCCTTGTCTGCTGGCACTCCCCAAGGCTCTGCATCCATCACATACGGATGTCACCTCTGTCCCTTGCACTTAGGAGATCCTCGCTTCCCTACCCTGTCCATAATCCCTGTCCTTCCAGTACTGATGGACCAGCCTCTGCCCCCTTCTTATGTTCCTCAACCCCCACCCCCACCACGTCCTCCCACACCTGAGAGTGCCAGCCGGGGACTGGGAGAGCAGGAGCCGGCCTGAGCCCAGAGCTCGCTCAAGGCTCTGACTGCACAGTGGGAGACACCGACAGATGGGCCGGTCACATCCCGTGCTGCACGGGAATGGCCTCTGCCCTGCTTAGCCCCTGGCCCCTTGCTGCCCTGCTGTCCCCCGCCCTGGCTCTCAGATGAGAGGGTTCCCTAAGGATGCGCTGCCCCTGTGTAGCCATCCGTGAACCCAGCCTGGGCTCTTTTCATGGGGCCCCATAAATCCTCCTGCCACGGGCTGCTGCTTCTCTAAACTTCCTCCGCTGTGTTTACATCGTGGGTAATGAGGGGCGAGAGGAGGCCGGCCTGCTCCACGTGGGGGCCCGGCCAGCCACTGGCAGCCTGCACCCTCCCCCAGCACTCCCAAGCCCCCAACAAGGCCTGGGGCAGCCCCAGCAGTGCAGACAGCGCTGGTCCCCAGGGCCTCCCAGTGAGGACCTGCAGTCAGGGTGATTGTGCAGGCACAGGGGCACCCAGGTGGGCTGCAGGGAGGAAGGGGCAGTTACCCGATGGTCATCGATGAATGTGGCCTCTGTGTTAGACAGCCCTGGACGGCATTCGGGCTCCATGACCCTATGTGGTCTCAGGCAAGCCACCTGGCCTGGCAGGGGTATGGAACCAGCTACCTCCCCTGATTCTGGTCAGGACTGGGGACACCATTGAAGTGAATGCCTGGCATACAAAGAGCTTGACAAATGTCTACTTGCACCCCACCCTGAGCAGAGAGGGAAAGGTGTGCAGGAGGCCAGGGCATGGCCTGTGGCAGGTGGCAGCCCCGGGAGGATGAGGTGGGCAATCCCCGGGAGAGAAGGGGTGGGGGAAGGAGAGGGGGGCTCTGCCTGGGGTTGGGGGACCTTTCCCACCGGGGGGCGGGGGACACTGCAGGGTCTCCAATTGAGGAGGGGCAACGGCCAAGGGCAAGACTCGGGTCAGGACACCCCACGGGAGTCCGGGTTGCAGGATCACAAGCAGAAGATGCGCTGGGAAGGAGACGGGGGTGGGGTGAGGAGCTCCCATGTGCTTCACTCCCCAGGGGCCTGCAGTGGTGAAGCTAGGCCAGGCCGCTGGACTAAGTGCCTGTCCTCCCCAGGGAGACCGAGGAGCAGACAGCACTGGACGAAAGATGCCCCAAGGAAGACGATGCTGTTGGAAGGGTTACAAGTGGGCCCTGCTCCCAGACAGCGCTTCTCGCTTGCTCTCTCGGGAGACTGGCAACGTGGGGATCCCGGGCCTCTGGGGCCATCAGAGCCTGCTTCCGTAAGCAGCAGGCAGGGGTTTCCAACCAACGGACTGCTCGTCGGTGGAAACTGGCTCTCCAACCCAAGCAGACGCGGGAGAGTTAGCCAAGCACAATTTACCTGCTGGGATGGAGAAGGCGCTCCCCTCTCGCCAAAGAAAAGCTGCTCTTTTCTGCCGAAGCTGGGCTCTGTGCTTCAGAGCTTCGTGTTGCAGAAAGGAAACCGTTTGGAGTCATTTGCCGAAATTTACCTTTCAGACGTGGTTAGGGGCCAGGGCCCGTGGCCGGAGCTGACAAGCCCAGCCTCTGTGCGCTGCGGGCTGGACCTGCCGCTGGCAGGGTTTCTCGCAGACCCTGGGCAAGGCGATCAGGGCTCTGAGTGGCCAGCCTAAGGGGGGTCCCGAGGGCTGTTCGGCCATTCCTTCACCCTGCCCTACCGCCGCAAGGAGGCGCTCTCGCTCCCAGCTAGAAGGGGGGCGGTCCATGCTGGGTGCCTGACCCAAATGCGTCACAGCCAATGTATCTATGGCGATGCCTCCTGCTTGGGCAGGGCCAGCCAGGGCGCTGCAGAAGTTCATTTCCTGGTAACCCAAGTCAGGCTTTTGGAAGTCAACACCCATGGGCTCCCCGGGCTGGACTTCCTCAGAGTGTAGAGCCCACCCTTCAGGACAGTGGGTGGGGCCGTGTCAACCTCTGTTAACTGCTCAGTTACCTCCACACCAATTAGAAAGTGCGAATGGGGGCCCTTGCTTGCTCGTAGGGTCCTGAACAAACTCCCCTCCTAGGGACCTTGGCTCACCACCCAGAAACTCAAGATTGGGTCAGCGTTTCGCACAGCTGCTCAGGTACGCCCTCGAGAATAGCTGCCCTGGCCCCCGCCCTGCAGATTCTGATTCGTGGGGTCTGTGGTGGGGCCCGGGGATTTCCTTCTTGGACAAGTACCCCAGGTGATTCTCTTCGAGGTTGCTGATGGATCTGAAGGGCCCACATGGAGACTCTGAGACTCCTGGGCCCACAGCAGGGAGCGCCATGTCCAGCACTGGGTTACTGCAGTTGGAAGGACTCTATCCCTCCTTGGGACACCCTGGTGCCCAGGTCACACTGTTCCCAGATATGGGAGTTCCTGCCGCACAGCGGTATCTGCTCTGTATCGAAAGCACAGGTGGAGTTTGCAGGAAACAACTTGGTGACAGGCAGGCTGTGGGGTTGGGGGTGCAGGTGGCGGGAGAGACATCCAGGAAGAGGATGGAGGGGTCTTAGCAAGGCAGGTGGGCTTCTGCACCCGGCCACTTTCAACAAGGTTCATCACGAGTTCTGCATTTGTTCCTGAGACCAAGGGCATCAAGTACCATCTAGCAGGTCGGGGTCCCCCTGCGGCCTCCTGCCGGGCACTGATCCCACAGGCCCCCCAGGCACAGGGAGCTCACACCATTTAGGCATAGCCAGCCTATTGCAGTCTCTCCTGGTGTCACCTCTAGTCCATGGCAAATGGAGCCCACCAGGTGTGTCCTTGGAAAGCTGAGTGCAAAGCAGATCCTGGCCAGCAAAGTACCTGCCTTTCCTAATAGAAGTTTCTGTCTCCTTCATTTTTAAATTATTTTTAAAAAAATTTATTTGAGATGCAGAGGGAGAGAGGGAGGGAGAGAGTGCGAGTGAGCTCATCTGCTTGGTTTTAGCCCCAAATGCCTACAACAGCCAGGGCTGAGCCAGGTTGCAGTTAAGAGGTTGGAACTAAATCTGGGTCTCACCTTGAGTGGCAGGGACCCACGCACGTAAGCCATCACCTGCTGCCTACCAAGGTGCACGTCAGTGGGAAGCTGGGGTCAGCAGCAGAGCCGGGACTCGAAGCCACGGGCTCTGCTGTGGGATGCAGCCGTCCAGGGGGTGGCTTCACAGCTAGGCCAAGCACCTGCCCCAGCTTCCTCATCTCTGAAATGTGGACAACTGGGCTTGCCCTGCCATGAGGACATAAAGCAAACAGGATGAGAGTGTGCTCTAAGAACCCCACAGATGACCAGAGGCCCTCGGGGATGGCAGAGAGCAGATCTTGGCTTCTGCTGGGTCCCTGTAGGCCACACCAGCTCAGAGCAGGCCTTGCCTGGCAACAGTGCCTGGCCATGGCGGCTGCCGGTGGTTCCCAGATGCAGCTGCCCCTCCCCCAGCTCACCTGTCCTCGAGGCGGACCCAGAGGTCATTGAACTGCCGTGGCCGCTGGTGTCTGTTGTGCCTCTTGTGCCACTTCTTCTGCCGTCCGAACTCTTCCAGCTGGCTGAGGCTGTCTGGCAGCAGGAGGTGTGGGGACAGGGCCGGGTCCTCCTCCTCAGCAGGGGCTGTAGGGGTCACGGAGGCCGCCGAGGAGACGGCTGCAGTGGGGGTCACTGGGGCTGGGCTCGCTGAGGTCCCCTCTGGAAGGGGTGCAGGGCTCCCGGCGGCAGGGCTGCAGAGGGGCGAGGGGACAGCGTGTGAGGCACACGTGTGGGAGCGATGAGGAGGGTGACTCGGTGGGGAGGTCGTCACAACCAGAGACCAGATAAGGGTGCCCTGCTGGCCGGCCTGAGCCTCTGCCCGGTGCTGCCACGCCCTCTTCCATGGCTTAGTCAGGGACTCCCTACGGAGCACCGCCCTGCAGCGGGGACAGGATCACAGCACACACGACCCTCCGGGCGTGCTTCCTGAAGACCAAGTCAGAATGGAACACGGGGGATGCCGGAGGGCAAGGACTGCTCAGGAGATGGGAGAGCACGGGTGGGGGTGCTGCTTGGGGCAGGGGTGGGGGCTCGCCAGAAGCCCACCTTTTCATTACACCTAGCAGGTGTGCCATTTGTTTAGGAGCCATTTGTCTTATTACAACAGTTACGAATCTAACAGCACCTGCTGGGTCCCAACACCAAACACAGGGGAGCCCAGACAAGGAGGAAGCGAGGCGGCAAAGCCTGGGGCTGTTCTCTGGGGCACTGGAGATCTTGGTTAGGGTCTAATTTATTCAACCATCCTGGCCAAAGGGGCTGTAGGGGAGCTACCTAAGTTTGCTGTGACTCAGTCTTTCGTTCTATGAAATGGGCGGGGGGGGGGTGTCTCCCAGGCAGTGCCTCACTGGGAGCCGCGTAAGCGCTGTGTAGGCGGATGCAGGCGAAACACGTAGGAGAGTGCCTGGCAGCGGGGAGCAGCCGAGCAGCTCACAGGCCGAGCGCTGCTGGCCGTGGTCTCAGCCCAGCAGCCTCGCTGCCCTCAGTGCCTATCGACCGTGCACCTGCCAGCAGAGGCAGGAGCAGGTGAAGCAGTCAGTGCTGAGCAGCAGGGTTCGCATCCCGGCCCTGCCACTCACAGGTGGCGTGGCCATGGGCAAGTTATCGGCCGTCTGGAGCAGTCGTCAGCTGCACCACGGTGGCAACACTGCTGCCTGCCTCTCAGGGGACGTCCCGAGGACGAATGAGATGAAGTCTCCATACAGGGCCTGGCTCACCGCAGGCACAGCAGCCCGGCTGCAAGGCAGACACTCCCGCGTCACCCAGCCGTGTCTGTGGCACTCGGGCTCTGCACAGAGGGCTGTGCCTCCACCTCCCTGTCTGCATTTCTCCTCTTAATTCCCTCCCATCCACGGCCCCCACGGAATTCTTTCTGGGAACAACGGGCTCTGGGAGAAGACTGCGAGTGGCCTCAAACTGTGCTTGGGTGGGCAGCCCACCCCGGGAGGCCATGCCCGAGACAGGAAGCAGCCCATCTGACCCGCCATTCTCGTACTGCACGGTGGGTGAGAGGCTTCTCTCTGGAGGAAAGAAGGCCATCAACTCGGCCCCCGCGGCAGCCCCCAGATTCCCGGGACCCAGGCTGCTGGGAGATGCTGCAGCTGTCAGGGAGCTAATTCAAAACGGGCCGACAAAGAGAGAGAGCTCCAAGGAGCACCTGTGGCCGGGGATGCTCTCACTGTGGCGGCCTCCTGGCTGTCCCCCCGCCTCCGCCCTGTGCAGGGGACTGAGGCTGGGTGGGGGTCCTGGCAGCAGAGCCCATGCAGCAGGAGCGCCTGGGCTCCCACGTGAACAGGAAGCTCCCAGCCCTGCCAGCCTCCCCTGCCCTGGCCAGGACAGACACAGAGTGATGGGGTAGGCTGAGGGGAGAGAAGAGGAACTGAGGTTACCCTGGAACCCGCACCCTTCAAACGCATGCCTGCCTCTGGCCCCCATACCAACTGCTTTGGGCTGGGCTCCAACGGTGCAGGCTGGCAGAGCAGTCCTGGCGGCCTGACTCAGGGGACAAGAGGAAGGAGACCAGGCTGGAGCCCCAGTGCAAGGCCGGCAATAACTCTACCAGGGCCCTGCAGCCAGGGCAGTGCCAGCTTGGGGCCAGGCAGCTGGCGGGTGGCTCAGTGCTCCGGGTGACTCCAGAAAGTCCTGCCTTTCTCTAGGTGGCCCTGGCCTCGTCTCGGAAGATCAGGGTCTCAGGCATTTCTGAGCAGGAACAAAGAGTGGTCAGGATCTCAGGGAAGCCCTAGAGCCAGGCGGCCACTTAGATGAGCTGGGTGTCTTTTTGCAAGTGACTCCACCTCTCTGGGCTCAGATAGGGATGTGACGTCCCCCTGCTCTGGGTTGTGGTGAGGACTGCATGAGTGACCAGCGCTCACAGCCCGGCCCACGGCCAGCAGTCAGGATTGGCTACGAGGATTCAGGCTGCTTTGGGACTCTCGGAGTCTCGTGAGGTCAGGGACGGGGCAGAGGTCACTCTGTGGCTGCCCTGTGGGTTGGTAAAGAAGGTCTCCAGGTAAAGGCTGGAGCAGGCACTGAGTCTCAGGATCTCAGCCTTGACCTCCAGGGCTGCCCAGGACCTAGGGGCCAGCTGCCGCTGACACCTCTGCTGTGCCCAGGCTGGGGCTGGTGCTGTGGGCCCACAGAAGGGTGAAGCTGGTCCTTTGCCCTTAGGCAGTGCCCCTAGGGGGGTTGTGGGTGGGGCAGGACCCCGCTGTGGGAAAGGAGAGTGGCTGGTGGTGGGCAGAGGGGTGTGCCCTGGCTGCAAGTTGAGGCTGAGGGCACGGCTGGAGGTGGCAGCAGAGGTGCCACCTGCAGTGTCAGGAGGTGAGGAGCAGGCGGGGAGGGGGCAGCAGGGCTGGTGTGGGTCTGGACACGGAGGAACGACCAGACATCCTCTGTAGTCTGGGCTGGGCACCCACCCAGTCCTCGAGGCAGTGACCCCCGAGTCATAGAGTCCTCCCACCCCTACCCACTCTCCAGTCTCTAAATCCAAAGCTGCTCTCAAATCCCAAGGCTGCTGGAATTCCCACGGCCACACCCGGCCCCACCCTGACCACTGGTCCGTGGTGCACCGTGTCTCACTCCCATCACCCCTGCAGCCCAGGCCTCCACCCTTGGCAGCTTGGTCATGAGTTGTGTCTCCACGAGGCCTGTTTCGCCTGCTTTTCCGAGCTCTCCCCTGCGGGCCTGGGCAGAAAGGCAGGGGGCAGCCCGTCACCGCTGGTCCTGAGACGACCGCTTACCTGAGGATAGCCTGCCCCGCGGGGGTGTGGTCCACCTCCAGCCCTGCCTGCCGCAGGACATCGATGACGGTGTTGTTCCCCAGAAAGTGACCTGAAACACAGGGACAGGGCAGGCTCAGCCACCAGCCACCAGAGACAGCTTCGGGCAATCCCCAGGGCTTGCCTCTGCACCAGCGACCCACACCGAAGTCGAGGGCCCAGACTCCCTGAGAGGTAGTATGGCTCAGTGGGTAGCGCGTGGTTCTGGAGTTAACCCTGCCTGGGTCCAAATGCTGGCTCTGTTGCTAACAGGCTGCACCTCTCCACGCCTGTTTTCTCATCTGGACAGTGGGAGCGATCGCGGTTAGCAGCTGCCAGTGTTGTGACAATTACAGGCAACAGCGCCTGGGGGTGGTAAGGGCTCCCAAGTGCTTCTGGGTATGCCCCTGCTTCAGGCATTAGCCAATCCCAGCCCCCGACTGTCCAGTGGGGCAGCTGCCAGCAGGCATGCAAGGGTCAGCTCCAAGGTCTACGGCTCCTCTTTGTAAAATGCCTTCCTCCCTTAGCTGGGGTGTTCACAGGTGTTCGTGTTGCTCACTGTCTATTCAACCTTTAGGGAGCACACAGGGTATCCCAGGCCCAGGGAGCCTCTGAGGACTTGCCAAGGTGTAAGATCTCAGTGGGGGAGACCACCCAAATCCCTCTGACTGCAGGGCCCAGCGCTGGCAGAGGCCTTGGGGAGGTAGAACTCAGAACAGAGCCCTCCAGGGGCGGGTCACTCAGCGGACACTTACGGTGCACTTGCTCTGCAGCCAGCTCTGCCCTAGGCATGGATACAGAGAGGCACAGTGTAGCACAAAGCCTCAGAGGCGGGGTAGCAGGGGGCGAGGAAGGATCCCCAGGGGGTGGGGTGCTGTGGATGTTGAATGCCCTGGGACACCCCTGTGCAGCCCCAGGCCTCAGTCTCCCCACCTGTTCAATGTGAGCAGGGTGTGGGTGGTCAGGTATCTGTCCAGGGCCCTACTCACAGGGACAGCCCTCTCCCCTCCTGCTCACCACGCACCCCGGAATCTTGGGGGAACCGCTGCACCTTCACTCTGATTGCCTGTGAAGGGTGGTGACAGGAAGCCAGAGATCAGCGTGCTGACAGCCTGGGAGGTCCAGGAGAACGGGAAGTGGAGGAGCTGTCTGGGGGCAGAGACTCAGTGGGGAGCCAGGCTGGAGTCACAGGGGCTGGGACCGAGGGGGAACCCTCCCTGCAGCCCTCCACCCGCAAGCCTGCGCTCCTCTAGGCCGGCTTCACTCCCCCCCACCCCCCAGCCCCGAGCCCCTGAAGTTCCACCTGGAGGTCGCTAGGAGAGATCACCCGACTGCACTTGGTCCAGCATCCCCCAGACTCACTGTGAGGCCCCAGGCGCACCCACGGCCCTCTAGTGCTCTCAGGAGCGCCGGGTGTAAAAGGGAGAACAGTCACTATCAGCAGGCCCCTCAAGCTCTCGGACCCCCGGGGAGGCTCTGGTTTGCTCCAGAGGCCCTGATGAAAGAATGTTCCCTTTCCGCCCCTCCCCCCGGCCCTCCCCTGCCTATCCATCATTCACTGAACAAATACTGAGTGCCCAATGCACCGCACAGTGCGGAAGAGGTAGGGTCCTGTTCCAGGCACTCCCAGTCTGGAGAGGCAGGCTCCTGTAGCCTGGGCACTAGCTGGGATACAGACAAGCATGGGAGGTCCTGGGGCACCCAAGAGGCATCTAAGCCGTCTAGGGGCAGGCGGACGGCCTGGAGGAGGCGTTGCTAGCTGAAGAGTGGGAGGGGCCAGCTGGGTGAGGATGGGAGCCCAAGGCACGGAGCACAGAGTGTGCACAGACTAGGAAGGCAGTGGGGTTGGAGTCTCAGGCTGCCCACAGAAGGGATGTGGACAACACAGCAGCAGCAGCCGCTCCTGAGCTCGGGGTCCACACGCAAGCGGCTTCCCTGCCACCAGCCTCAGTCTTCCCTGGGTGTCAAAGGGACCCACGGCCCCCTGACTGGCTCCTGGGGGCAGCTGCACAGCCCTGACAGGGTGGAGGAGCGAGTGTCTTCTACCAGAGTGCAGTCCTGAGAGAGGGGCTGCAGCCGGCCCTGGGCTGGGCAGTAGGGACCCCTTCGCGTGTCCCCATTGCATGATGGGATCGAAGGGTGGCAGGAGCCCTGGACTGCACTCCTGCTGGAAGACAAGCGTCCCCAGACCCCAAGGTTCCTACAGCTCCAGGGACACCAGCCCAGCCTCGGGCGACAGAAGCAGCAGCAGCCACAGACTTCAGGGCTGGGCAGGCTCTTAGGTCCTGCTGGCGCTGCCATCGACGGCCTCAACCTCAAGCACTTGAGTCCAGTCAAGACCTTGACTGCTCTCCACACGAGCCTGACAGAGGACGTCACACACTGAGGCCACAGAAGTAAGTTACCAGAGCCCACTCTTCCAGATCCTGGCTGCGCCTTCTTGAAGCCACACCCACCTCCTCCTTGCACACCTCCAGGAGGCGCTGACCCCATGCTGTCTGTGCCAGAACCCATGACCCATTCCTGCTCTCTCTGTGGTCCTCTCAACACGCCCTGTCCGGGGGTGGGGGTTCCTCTTACTCACGCCCAGTACACGTGGGGGCCTGGGATCCTGGACCCCTCTATCGCTCTGCTCACATGCCAGGGACAACAAACCCCGCCCACAGCTGGTTTCAGTGGCCGCACAAGGCTGCCGCCCTTGCCTGACCCAAATGCCCAGCAGCCCACAGGACGTCTCTACCTACCCAGCCTCAGAACTGGCAAAACCCATCCCCCTTCTCTCCAGGGCTGCCCTGCTATCCAAGCCCTCCCAGCCTCCTGTGCTCTCCCCCCCCCCCCCCCCCGCTAGCCAGAGCCCCGGCTATCACCTCAAATCTCACAGAAGTCGCCCTCCGTGTTGGCCAGCTCCCCTCCTTCCTGCAGCTGGCTGTCACAGGGAGCTGACAACAAGCCACCGGAGGGTGACTGTGAACTTGTCGAGGGCAAGGGCTTGCCTGGTTCATCTTTGTCTAAGAGCTAAGCCCACATCTGGCACAGCATGGCAGTGTCTCCGTGAATGTTTGTTGAATGAATGAGCGACAAATCCTGTTACTCCACCTTCTCTCCATGATCTCATGCTATCCTTGGGAGACTTGAGCTCGCGGATTTCCCCGGTGCAGCCCAGCCCTGGTCCTCGGTGATGCTCTTCAGACTGCACCAACCCCAGGAGCTCAGCCGCTGGCCCAGCGCCTGAGTTGGGGCCCAGTGCATGCTGACCCCAGGGGCTGGCAGAAGGCCTGGGGCTTGTCTCTGAGGTCAGAACACCTGAGCAAGGCTCCACACTCAGCCTGGGACCTGCACAGAAGGTCCTGGAAGGTTTCCAGTGGGGCTGCCAGCACTGGGGCTCGGCCTGCAGGACTTGCCCAGGCCCCGCGGGCCTCCTGGCCACCGCTCATCTGCCCCTTCCAGCACCGACAGCTGTTCTCGGGCCAGCGCTCTGCAGGAAGGCACATTCCATTTCATCTGCTGGGGTCCTGTGGGCAGCGGAGGAGGGGAGAAGGGAGGCCGTGGAGGTGGGGCACAGAGGGAGGGCAGAAAGACACCGAGAGGATCGCGGGAGAGGAAGGGAGCTGAGATCGAGGGAGACAGAGGGCAGAAATCAGAGAGGAGAGGGCAGAGGGCCCAGAGCCAATGGTGTGTGTGGGGGGGAGACACACTGAGACAAGGATGCAAAGATGCAGACATAGGGGGAGGACAGGAGAGAGAAGAGAGACATCAGGGGAGGCTTCCTGGAGGAGGGGTTCATATTGCGAGGGCTCCCAGGATTTGTGGGGTCCAAAGCAAGATGCGAGGAAGAAGAAGAGGAGCGTGGAGCTGGAGGGGGAATTGTAGGTTGCAGAAATGGGGAGGCTGGGCTGGCGTTTGTGTCTCCTGATGCCCTAAGCTAGGTCTCACTTAAGGGACACTTCTGTACAAGCAGGAGAAGTGTCCCTGCCCGAGCTGGGGCACGAGCTCTGGGAGCCATGCAAGGTGGGCCGGGCACAGCCTGAAGCCGCAGCTGACCCTCGACACACCGGGAGGTGGGGCGGACAGAGAACCTGGGGGTCTTCCCTGGGGGTTTCCTTTCCTTCTCTGTGCCTCAGTCTCCATCCACCCCCCGCCACCCGCCAACCCCGACCTGTGGGGCTGGGCCACGTGGCCTCCCAGGTCCTGCGACCCCTCTGATGCCATGATTTGATGGCCTGAACACAAGCTCCCGCTCAGGGAGTCTCCCCATACCTGGAGCTTCTCAAACACAACCTCGTCTCGCACTCGGAGCAGCCCTCTGAGGGGCCCCCATTTTACAGATGTGGAGACCCTGACACCGGAGGGGTCTTGCCCAGGGTCACGACGCGGCTGGGGACTTGTTTCACTGCCCAGCGCTCGCCCACCGGAGGCTGCGAGGGCAGGAAGTTGTCAGAAACACACATACCTTCCTAGGTCCACCAGACTGGGAGAGAAGCCCTGAGCCTCAGCCAGAACAATGCAGCAATTAACAGGGCAATTTCCAGGCCTTGCTGGGGGCCAGCGGGGAGGAGGGAGAGCCAGATGTTCCCACAGAGGCTCCAGCGCCATTGGGCTCCCCTCGGCCAGCCCACGTGTTTTCTCTCCAGCAAGTACGCTGGGTTCCAGTTCTCTCCTCCTGGAAGAGGCACCCTGGCAGTATTTATGTTCTGTCTGAAATTAATGCAAGGGAAACTTGCAAACGTGGGCGGAGCTGCCAGGAGCAGCCTGCCGGATGTCAGGCCACCTCGAAGTTTTGTTTTCCAGAGGAAGTGTGACAGGAGGGGTGGACAGTGGCCCCCTTGGGGACACCGAGTCTCCCAGGGAGCGTGTGGCGGGACGCGGGCAGGCCCGACAAGGACTGAGGTGATGCCTCCTCTGTACCCAGGCTCACCCCAGGAGCTGAGAAGCACGGCCCCCACCCCGAGGCGCTCACGGTGGAGGCATAGATGAACAAGCACATCCTGCTGGGACAACCTGGTGAGCTCTGCCCGCCTGCAGAGGGGCGGGGCCTGGGGCGGGTCCGGGTGGTAGGGATGTGAAGTGAAGGGGGGCTGGGCAGCAGCGAGGGGCAGGCGGGACACGCCCTGGAATCCTGGTGGCTGCAGGACAAGGCCGAGGGCCAGGTTTCAGCTGTGTCTCCGGGCAACGGTCCCGCTGTAAGGGAGTGAGTGCTCCATGATGGGGGAGTGTAAGCAGAGGGTGGACAAGTGCCTGACAGGCCCGTGAGCCGCAGGGGCTGCCCCTCTCTGCAGGCTGCTAGCCCCGGGGACGCAGGGCTGAGCCGGCCCTGGGCTCCAGCTGGCCAGCTCTTGCCTGCAGCCAGCATTGCGCAGGGGGACAGAAGTCCCGAGAAGGGCAGCTCAGCTGGCCATCCCTCCCTCACACAGGAGGGGCCAGGTGCCGGTTCATTTGCTCACAGCAATCCTGCTTGCCAAGGCCACAGAGTTTCCCAGTGTGGCAGAGAGGGGCAGAGGTGGCCCAAGCCCTGGCATGTCACAGGCTGTCTGGGTCAAGGGTACCCCGTGGAGGCGGATGCTGAGGTGGGGGCTCCCTGGGGCGTGGAGAATCTGTTCTGGGGCCTCTGACGCCTGCCTGACACTTGTCCAGGCTAAAGTCCCCTCCAGGGCCTCCCCAGGGCGTGAGCCGGCCTCCCAGCTATCCCAGCCAAATCTCTGGTCTAAAATCTCCAGGGTTGGAGCCTTTCATTTCCTTTGGACCAAGTTGTACTTTAAGTAACACTTGACTTAGCAGCCAGGAAGCCCCCCACTCCCTACCCCGAGGGAGTCCTGTCCAGCACAGGAGGCATAAGCAGGTGGGGGAGGGGGGTTGACTGCCCTGTGCCTGGGACCTGCTACAGGTCCGGCACGTGCTAGGCCCTGAGAGTCAGACATGGCCACCTTCCTCCTGAGACTGCTCCAGACACAGGCAGTGACTCCTGGGAGTCCCAGTGCCCAGCCCAGGGTCCCTGTCGCCATGGTAACCACTCTTTCCAACCTCCAGAGGCTCCATTCCTAGAACTGCAGCAACCCAGAGCCCCAGGGAGCCTGGTGCCAGACACTGAGGCCTGTCCTCTTAGCCAGCCACGTGGGTAGGGACAGGGGCCCACCTCTGCTGAGCCTCACTGTCACCTGGAGCTGAGCCCAGCTCCCAGGATTTCTGGGCCTGGCTGGCCTAAGCCTGTCCCATGCGGGGGTCCTCGAGACTACAGGTTCCCGGGGGTCCTTGAATAACAGGGGCAAGAGCAGAGCTCCCATTCACAGGGTGCCTGCGCCCCGCAAGTGCAGGTGCATCGACAGAGGGGACCCGCCCAGGGCTACTCCCAGTGGGAAGTGCTGGGCTCCCAACTCGGGCAGTCTGGCTGCCCCGCCCCCCGCTCTTCTTCTCCCACACCTTCCCTTGCCTTCCCTGTACAGCAGGTGTGCTGAGCCCATAGCTGAGATTCACGGGTGCTTGCTCACCGGGAGAGCAGCCTTAGAGACACAGCTGGGACACAGGCACTGTGTCCCTCCCAACTCTCCCCTGTCCCAGAGAGAGACAGCTGGGGACAAGCCAGGGTAGGCTGGCCGCTCTAAAGTGGGGACAGCGACCCTGGCCAGGGATCTCAGCCCATGGTGGGCGAGCCAGCTGCCGGGTATTGGGCGGCCGGGCCCTGTGAGGCACCATGGGCAATTCGGCAACACTGTGGTCTTCTGCTCCACTTGGGGACGTGGCAGGCCGTGGGTGCTCCCCTGGGAGAGGAGAGAGCAGCTGGACGCATGCTGCCTCTCGCTTCTGAGGCTGCTCCTCTGTGACCAGCCGTGAGCTCAGGGTGTCTCTGTTCCTGAGACACCACCGCGTGGAGAAGCGGGGCTGGGGGCAACAGGGTGGGTGGGGCTTGTCCCGAGGACTCTGGGGATGATGAGAGGCAATGGAACACAGTGGGACCAGCCTCCAGGAAGTTTAACTGCTTCTTACCTCCTCCAGGAAGCCTTCTCTGACTGACTCTGCTTCCTTTCCGCACCAATCACTCAAACCTCTATCAGGCAAGCACGGAGCTGCTGAATGTGGGGGATGGACAGCTCTCAGAAGGCCACAGGGAAGGTCTACCGGGCTGTTCCGTTCCCACCCTGTGGCTTTCACTAGACTCTCACTCGCACCCCCACTCCCCTTCTCTGCTGGCTGATTCTCTCCCTAACCATTCTGCTGTCTTAAAACCCCCCTTCTCAGCATGGAAGCCCCTCCTCTGGCCTCTGCCTGCATGGTTTACTCAGCAGGGCCTGGGGCTCGTTTTCTAGGTGGCTCTCAGACCTTCTCGCTGGTTGCCCCAGCCTCACTTTCCAAGGGTAGAGGTGATGATGCCACTGGGCCCCCTGGCTCCCACGAGGGCGACAGAGTGCGGTGGTGGCAGGGGCTCCTGTGCTCAGGGACTTCAGGGTCGCTGCATCCAATCCTTCATTCCACACGTGGGTCATGGGCGCCTTCCCAGTGCTCAGGGGTGGACAGCCCAGACAGTGAGCTGACAAACCGGGAAGCTGGCAGGATGGGGGAGCCCCAGGAGGAGGCCATGGAGGGCGGGCAGGGGAGGGGCAGGGCATTCTCAGAAGAGACCCCAGCAGTAGCTGGCTGGTTTAAGGGAGGCTGGCGCGAGGGAGGAGAGCCCAGACAGCGTGACCACCGCTCACTCTGGTTCTAAGCCTCTCTGACCGCCCACCTGTACCTCCCGTTACCTGTCTGCCCAATGGCACAGTAAACACCATCCCGCCTCCCTCCACGAGGAGCCGAGGGCGGAGCGGGTCCTAAGTGCAGATTCGTATGGTGTTCTCCATGCAGAATGGTGCCCACCCTCTGGGAGCAATACTGCTGTCACTAATAAAACACACACCACAGGCACTGGGGCTGGCGGCCTCGTACCTCTCCCTTCTCTCAAGCCCGAGTCTTCACTGCGGGTCTGCTTGCCCCGACTGTGGCCCATAGCACTTCTGCTGAGGCTGCTGGGAGACTGCAGGCTGAGCGTGCTGGCTGTGCGGGCACCTGGGGTACAGACACAGCGTGTCTGCACTGTCACACACTTCCCTCCCGCTCTGCAAGTCCTGCTGCCGCGGGCATTGGAACCAGCCGACGGGAGATCTCTGTGTCTCTCCCTGTCTGTCACCCTGCCTTTCAAATAAATAAACAAACCAGTCTTTAAAAACTCCTGCTTGCTGTCTGGGCTTCTGCCTCTGGTGGGGCGGGCAGTAGCAGTGCTATGGAGGGGATTTGCAGGTCCCAGAAGGCTCTTTCTGGGCCAGGAAACAATGATAAATCGCATCAGAGCTCAGCAGAGGAAATCCTGATGGATTGGTGATGTCTGCTATGCACTGGGGCCCAGGCACAAGCCTGCCACACACCTGCCTGTCTGTGCTATGGACAGGGGATGCTGGCTGGCAGCGAGGGCCCCTGAACCTTCCACAGTCCCAAGTCTCGATAGAAGACTTTGTCCAGCAACACCGAACAGCTAGGGTGTGCATGTGGACGTGTCCACCAGCCTGCCTCCTGCTTTTCCCTTGCACCCTCTCAGGGATCGTCTCTTGGCATGTGAGCCGCGCCAGCTCAGGATGCACTCACCCCAGAATTGCCAACACCTGGCAGGTGCTCCATGAAGCCATGCATGGGCCAAATCCCAGGCAATCGAGTGCAATCCTTCAGCCACACAGTACCTCCTGGGCCCCGGCCTGCTGGGGAGCTGGTGGGTGGGTGGGTGGGTGGAAGGCAGTCTCATTCCCAGACACTGGAAGGAAATGATGGCTGCCTCCCTAGGTCCTGGGATGTGGGTTTTCTCAGCATCTTCCCTTGTTCAGCCCCCCAGGAACCCTCTAGCCTGATTCTTCTCCTGCAGGAGAATGAGTAATGCAGGAATGAGAGGAGCTGGGTGGAGACATGAGGCAGACAAGGCAGACCAGGGATCCGGCATCTCCAGCACCCATGCATTTCAAACTCCGAGAACCAGTGGTCGTCATGCATTCTATTACCCCAGGGGGCTACAGAATTCTAACTTCCTACAATCCAAAACGCTTTGACCCAAGCATCCCACTGTCCAGAGAGCACCTGGTTCTAATACCTATCTCACATCATTGCATTCTAACATCCTGGCCCATAAGAGCCTTCTGGGACCTGCAAATCCCCTCCGTAGCGCTCCTACTACCTGCCCCCACCAGAGGCAGAAGCCCAGACAGCAAGCAGGAGTTTTTAAAGACTGGTTTGTTTATTTATTTGAAAGGCAGGGTGACAGACAGGGAGAGACACAGAGATCTCCCGTTGGCTGGTTCCGATGCCCGCGGCAGCAGGACTTGCAGAGCGGGAGGGAAGTGTGTGACAGTGCAGACACGCTGTGTCTACTCCAGGCGCCCGCACAGCCAGCACGCTCAGCCTGCGGTCTCCCAGCAGCCTCAGCGGAAGTGCTATGGACCACAGTCGGGGCAAGCAGACCCGCAGTGAAGACTCGGGCTTGAGAGAAGGGGGAGGTACAAGGCCGCCAGCCCCAGTGCCTGTTGGTGTGTGTTTTATTAGTGACAGCAGTATTGCTCCCAGAGGGTGGGCACCATTCTGCTTGGAGAACACCACACAGCTGGTGCAGGAGATGAAATCTAGGGGACTTCCTGTCCTGGTCAGATGTGGGGCTGCCCCTGGCATGTGTGTCGAATGCTCTCCCCTCTCAAACCAAGGTCTCTCTCTGCAGGAGACCTCACCGTCTGCATCAGTGTGGAATTTGGAGCCATCAGCTGCAGGCTCCTTACTTCTCCCCATTAGACGACTGCCTGCCTGCCGCACCTCCTCCCCTTTGGCTATAGGTGAGGCGGTGCCCTCCTCCAACCAAGGACAACCTGGGCACTGGCCCCAGGCCCTGGCCTTCTTGGAGGCTGGGGTTAGCAATTCTTCCCCCTCTCTCTGCACCCTCGGCCTCAGCCACCCTAGACTCTCCTTCCCACTGTATGAAGCATGCTTGGTTATCTTCCAGTTCTAAAAACAGGTGGGTAGGTAGGGGCGGGCAACAGCATGGTCACTGACTTCATTTCTCCAGGTAAGGATTTTGAGACCCATTTTTTGTTTTAAACAGTTTTCCCTTCACACGCAGCAGAAAGGAGACACTTTCAGACCAGAGGAAACCTGCTGGCACCTGCAGCCTCCTGGACTAGAAGATCATGGGGCGAGGGGCTGTTCAGGCTCAGCCTGGCCAAATGCACGGCCCCCTGGGCTGGCGCAGCCTCGGCAGCACAAGCCCGGTGTATTATGGAAGGCCTGGGCTTGCACAGGGACCACAGCCGCCTCCTGGAGAGGCAGGCTTCAGTGTGGGCCCCCAGACGTCGCCCAGGTCTGCTCACCGCATCTACTGAGGCGTCCCTGGAGGGGGCGTGTCTGAGGAAGGACAGACGCACTGCCCTTCCCACAAAGCTGCCGGCGCTCCTGAGGATCTACAAGGGTGCCCTATGTGGGGGACCACGGCCGGACTCGGAGGCGAAAGTGTGCCCACAAGGCCTCGGGGAAGCCATTTGTCCCCTGTGCGTCTCAGCGTTCGTCTCTAACAAAAACTCCTTTGGTGGAGTTACCGCGAGGGTCAGAGGTG
This sequence comes from Oryctolagus cuniculus, assembly GCF_964237555.1. NCBI lineage: Eukaryota > Metazoa > Chordata > Mammalia > Lagomorpha > Leporidae > Oryctolagus > Oryctolagus cuniculus. The sequence continues at coordinate 125,125,986 of NC_091438.1, read as the reverse complement.
ACGCGGTCAGACAGCCTGGAGCCGTGGCTGCCACAGAGTGGGTCTTCGGTTATCAGCACCTTCTACACGGCAGACAGCTTAGCCCTGGGCTCTAATACATCTGGACCAATCCATGGAGGCAGGTGCACTATCCCCATTTCACAGATGGGAGACTGAGGCCCTGGGAGATCTTCCCTGCCGTCCCTTGGCGCTTGGCGCTGGAGCCTCCCCTTGCACCCCGGCTGCCAGACTCCAGAGCTCCTGCCCTTCACACGGAAGCACCTTTGGAGCAGAAGAGGGGTGTGGTCAGACTGCTGCCAGACTGCAAATCCCAGCCTGTCCTGCGGAACCCTTGGGTGGGATTCTGGAGCCAGCGTGGACTGGGTGGGGTCTTAAGGAGCACTGGAGGGCCAGGCTGGCAGAGACTCAGTCGCTCACCTTCGCTTGGCCCGCCCTCCCTGAGCTCCAGGCCCCCGGGGGCTTCCCTCTGGACTCTGAACTGAGCCCGTACTAGAACGACAGCCCAGTGGGGCCTGGCTCGGACACGTGGGAAGGGTGGACTGGGGGTGGCTGGGGCATCTCCCAAGCACGTTTCTGCTTCCTGGGACACTTCCTAAGGTCTGGCTCAGAGAGACCTTGGCACAGCGGACCAGCGCCCTGGGGAGGGGAGGGGTGAGGCCAGGCGGTTTCCTGGTGGTGTGGAGCCTTCCTATCTCCTCCTCCTCCTCCCCCCACCCCCTGCCACATCAGGTCCTCTGCATTCTCTGAGGACCCAGAAGGGTATGGGCGACAAGCATCCAGCTGAGACCCGAAGTCCCCACTGCTTGGCAATCTGGGGAGGTCCCAGAATGGCCTACAGGAGGAACCTGGACTCAGCAGGAGGAGATGGGAGGGTGTCCCTGCAGGTGCAGTGCACAGACAGAGCACTGGCCCCGGCCTGTACTTAAATCCTGCCGCCTGTCATCAGACATGGGAGTTACATGCCAAAGACTGTCGGCAGGCGGGAGGGGACTTCTCTCCCTATAGACTTCATGGGGCTGCATGCCGTACCAACACGCTGACTCTGTGCCAGGCCTGCTCTGTGCCTCCCCGCCCCACACATGGACACAGAGCCCTTGGGGCCCAGCTCTCAGGCTAGGATCCAGCCTTGAGAGCCCCTGACTGTTCCTGAGTTTTTCCCGTGCCAGGGCCCTCGTCGGTGGGCAGGCTTGAGCTCCAAGGCTCTGTTCAGCTTCGAGGTTCTCCGTTTGAGAGGACAGTGGCTGCGTAGTGTGGGCCATCGGCTGCAGTGCGGCTGAGCCAGAAGGGGCCCTGCTGTGCCCTGACTTTTCTGCTGTCCTGTGTGAATCTGCTCACAGGCCTGGGAGCAGGCCCAGGACAGGGTATCACTTCTGTCCTTCACTCATTCACTGTCTCGTTCACTTACTGCTACGGCACGAATATGGCTTGTGTGTGTCCCTGGGAAGTTCAGGTACTGGGAGTTTGGTCCCCAGTGTGGCTCTGCTAAGCAGTGGGGCCCAGTGCGAGGAGGTCCTTAGGCCCCCTGGTTGCTCTCACCCCTGTGCATGCACCGCCATGATGCCATCCACCATGAGCTGTTAGAGCTGGGGCGCCCTCAAAGGGACTTGCAGTCTGCACAGTCCACGGGCCAAGTAAGCGTCTTTTCTTTATAAACACCAGCCTCAGGGATCTCGTTACGGTCCCGGAAAATGACAGCTCTGCTCCCCCAGCTCACACCTGTTACATGCTCCCAAGGACACAACAATGATTAAGTGAATCCTGCCCCTCTGCAGCCCGAGGCAGGGTGTGGACAGAGCAGTCTGGGGTGGGGAGAGGGCCGGGGCCTGGGGCTCATGGATGCTTGGACTTGGACACAGCAGTGGAGATGGACAGAGTGGACGGGTGAGGTCTTCCTGGTGGCCTGCGTACACTGGCCAGGCAGCGACGACTGAATTTTGGGAGACACTGGAGCCGGGCATGATGGCTGCGTGCTGGCCTGGTGCCTGCAGGGACATTTACGTCTCCATGAACTTGGGGTTTCTGGAAAAGGAGGTTGGCGACCAGGGCTGCTAGCAGCCTGGGATTTTTGTCTTTAGACTCTCCCACTTCCTGGTCCACAGGGGTGAGCAGGTGTTGACCCCCCCCAGGCCCTAGGTAACCCTGGTCCTGGATGCTGGGGCAGGGGTACAATCACCGAGGTGGGCCATGTGGAACATTGGGTCCCTCAAGGACTGGGGAGCAACCTGGGGGTTGGCTGGTTCCCCCCGTGAAAGTCAGCTGGGGGCTATTCCAGTGCAGGACTCACGAGGGAGGCTGCGGGAGGCAGCTGGACAGCGGGTGGGGGAGGGGCTGGAGTGGTCTTGCCTTCTCCACCCGGTCAGCCAAGGTCCAATACCAGTAGGCTCCCCCCAGGAAGCTCTTCTAGGCCACCCTGCAGGAATCCCACCCTTCCCGGAAGCCTGTGTGTGAGCAACCTCCAAGCCAGGGCTACCTCCTCTCGCTCCGATGGCTGCAAGATGGGAAGGGCCTTGCCAGCGGCCACAACTGGCAACGACAGGCTCCAACAGGAGCACAAAATGCTTCCTGTCCAGCTGCTGTGGCCTTAAAGAAGCTGTCCCAGAGGACTGCGTCCCCCCCGGGCCCCTCGCACCTGTCTTCACTGCACTGAGGGCCGCAGAAGAGGAAGAGGGGCCCAGACGGATGCACCCTTTACTCTTACTCAAGTTCAAGAGAAGTATTTGTAACTGAACTGGGGAGGAGGTAGACCTTTTATTTAATTTTTTTATGATTTTATTTACTGAAAGGCAGAGTTACAGAGAGAGAGAGGAAAGACAGAGAGAGAGGAAAGAGAGGGATGAGAGAGAGAGAGAGAGAGAGATTATCTGTCTGCTGGTTTACTCCCCAAAAGGTCACAAGCACCAGGGCTGAAGCCTGGAGCCAGGAGCTTCTTCCAGGTCTCCCACACAGGTGCAAGGACCCAGGGGCTTGGGTTATCCTCCACTGCTTTACAACGTGCATTAACAGGGAGCTGGATCGGAAGTGGGACAGCTGGGACTTGAACTGGTGTCCATATGGGATGTGGGCTTAACCCAGTGTGCCATAGCGCCAGCCTCGGGGGTAGACCTGAAACAGTGGACATGCCCCATTGTGAGTCAGAATGCCCACAAGGGAGGCCCGGCTGTGGGCCCTGCAGGGCAGCCTGTGGGTGACAGGCCCTGGACGGGGAGGGCAAAGGTTGCAGGACTGAGTGCAGCGGCGGACATGGCAAGCACGCCTGAAATTCTCACAAAAGAGGAGGTGACAGCTGGCAACCCGGACTGCAGATGACACGAGTAAGAAATCAGTGTTTGTTGCCATCAGCCACTGAGCAAAACTGCCTACTACGAGAGGCAAACACAATATCCTGGTCCTAACCTGGATACTGCTGTCACCAACAAAGCCAGACACGGCAAAAGGAAGAAAGAGTGAGGGAGGACAAGAGGGAAGAAAGGAAAGAGGGAGAAAAATGCCGAGTGGGTCCTGCACCTAACCACAGGGACTTCCTTTGGCAAGAAGAGGGTAGATCCACTAGCACAAAGTGTCAAGTTCAAGGTTCCACATCGTGATGCTAATGCCTGTATTCATTATTCTAATACTCACCATACGGTGGCTGCCCTTTTGAGTTCTTTCCACTTAGCCAGTTATTTAAATAACCTTTAAACTATTCTACAAGGGGGGTCTTTTCCATCCATCAAATAGTGGTTGTAATCACTGCCCACTGATAGGAGAGGGGATGGAGCCTTTGAGAAGTGCAGGGGTTGGGCTGGGCTCTGCAGCCATGAGCCCTCCTGGTTTAGCCCTGGCTCCTGTGGGTGGACAGGAGGCTGGGCTGAACCATGTGAGCTGCCATTGTCTGGGCTCCCGGCATGGCCACCTGGCCTTGGGAAGGGTTGAAATCCAGCCTATGCTGCGCCTTGGATGCAGAGGTTGAGACCACCACGTTTTAGACTCCCACCTTTGACCAGGAGTGGGAGGTCGGCCCTGGGTCCCGGCTCTGCCATGGAGCAAGGTGTGGCTTTTCCTGCCCTCTGTGGGCCTCCACGTGCCCCTCGCTGAAGAAGAGCTCAGGATTCGGGTCTAGCAAACCTTCCCAGACTCTGCCCGTTCCCTTGCCCACTCGGGTCCAAACCTGCTCCGAAGGCAAAGAAGCAGATCTTGTCTTCGTTCTCCCGCAGAAGCGCCATGACCCGCTTCCCCATGCGCTCGTTCCTCTTGTAGATGAGTTCCTGGCGGAAGTAGCTGTCGATCTCCTGGGCGGTCACCTGCTCGTGCGGGGGCAGCGTGGTGTTGATGAAGTTGGGCAGCTGCAAAGGCAAGACAGAGGCCGCCTTCAGCGCTGGGCGGGGCCAGCAGGTGCAGGGAGCTATGCACAGCCTGGTGGGGCCCGGCGTGTGACTTTCACAGGCTCCCCCCACCCTCCAACCCCCAGTGGGCTAGGTGTTTGTCAACTGCAGGGACCTTGGCAGTGAGCACCGCTACTCCAGGCTCACAGGTGAAGCAAGCAGTCCTGGAGGCGCTCAGGGACCAAGTGGAAAGTGAGCTGGGGCAGAGCCTCGCGAGGGCACTGAGCAGCCTGCCCCGCGGCTCAGCCTTGCTCACTCAGCTCCCAGACACCGAGGCCCAGGGAGCCTGGGATGGGGCTCGTGTCCTTAACTGCTTCCCTTCAGCAGGCAGCCCAGGGCTCCCAGGCCCAGCTGTGTGGGATGGAGGGGCACCCCAGGGGTCCACTGTAACAGGAAGGCCACGGGCTATGGGGTCAGGCCGGCCTGGATTTCCGTCCCTGTCTGACAATGGGTGGTGCTGGGAAAGTTACTCAAGTTTTCTGAGCCCCGGTTTTCTCATGAATTAGGTGGGACTGACAGTGCTGAGGGGATTAAATGAGATGGTGGGTGCTATTGTGGCTGTGCTGGACCCGTCCCACCCTAGAGAGATGCGAAGGGGCAGTCATCACCTTTGGTTTCCCCAATGCCTGAGCCACCATCCACAGCCACTATATCTCCCAGTCCCTGGCTCCACTACTGCCTAGCACACAGCCCAGATTCCTCCATCCCAGGACCACAGCTTCCTCTGACAAGGATGCTCACTCAGCAACCTGGCTTGGAACTGTCCAACTCCCTCACCTCTGGGGCGGTCACCCCACCGTCATCACAAAGCCATGCAGTCAACGCCACGTGCTCTTGACCTAGGCAGAGAGCCCCTGGATTCAAGGACAGAGCCTTGGAGATTCTTGGAACTCAAAGCCTGGGTGAGGAAGGTGCCCAGTAGAGGTGGCTTGAGCTTGAACGCGACGTGGTGCTGTCCCTTCCTCGCCACAGCTGCCCCCCCTCCCGTGCTCTCCCCACCCCCGTAGCAGGTCCAGGTGCTCCAGCACCATCCCCGCCAGCGTGTGCGGGCCACCGAGGAAACAGGCAGGCAGTCGGAACCCTCTCTCCCCACACCCATCAGTGTCATCCAGGTCATGGTGGCGGACAAAGTCCATGGAGGCCTGGCATGAGCAGACTGATGTGCAGATCTTAGTCCCCTGCAGGGTCACCCATCCTGTTACCTGGCCTCTAGAGTCACTGCCAAGCCATTAACTCTTACTCCAGGGAAAACAGAGTGGTTCAATGTAGGCCGAACCCCAAGGGACTCTGAGGAGCCTGAGACTTTGGCCTCTGCACTCTACTGGCCAAGAGCCAGGAAACCCACTCTCCTCCCCGACCCAGAGTGACAGAGGAGGCACTGGTGTTGTGGTGTAGCGGGTAAAGCTGCCGCCTGCGACACTGGCATCACATATGGGTGCCAGTTTGTGTCCCAGCTGCTTCAATTTTGATCCAGCTCCCTGCTAATGCACCTGGGAAAGCAGTGGAAGATGGCCCAAGTGCTTGAGCCCCTGCATCCACGTGGGAGACCTGGAAGATGCTCCTGGCTCCTGGCTTCAGATCGGGGCAGCTCTGGCCATTGCAGCCATTTGGGGAGTGAGCCAGCGGATGGAAGATCTCTTCTCTCTCTCTCTCTCTCTCTCTCCCTCTCTCTGCCTCTCTGTAACTCTGCCTTGCAAATACATAAATAAATCTTTATAAAAAAGAAAAAAATGTAAGTGCGGCATGGCACTCTTCTTTCAGAAAGACCCTGTTTGCTGTTCTGGGATAAGCAAGGCACTGACACAAGTGGTATCGCTAAACTTAATGCAGTGCACAACCTGTGTAGCTGTACACAGTAGTCTTGACAGCGCCCCATCAATCAGGGCCTGCACAGAGCTCAAGTCAGACAGCCAGGATGACTTGGGTTGGAATCCCTCTTTCGCTGTTTACTAGAAAGTTACTTGGCCTCCTGGAGACTCAGTTTCCAAACTGGCAAAGTGGGGGTACTCTACCTTGTTGTAGGGACTAAACAGATGCATTTAGGAAAGTACTTAGCACAGTGCATGGGCAGCGGCTGGGACACACCTCGCCTGGGGACTGGAGCTGGCTTCACCTCCTTTCCCTTTACTGTCAGCAAAGGGAGGCCTGGGGCAAGGGGTAGAGACCAGGCATCAAGGGAAGACAGCATCCTGCTCCCCGCCCCCTCTGCCAAGGGTCCCTGGGGACTGTGGACACTCCCCCCTGCCCCGGCCCCCCACTTCCTGGCCACAGATGTGCACTTGTGCTGAGATGAATTCCCATTCATTCCTCAGGGGGGCTGAAGAACATTAACAAGGACAAGAGCCACAAAGTTCAATTTCAAAGCCGTGCAGGCGTTGGGCCAGACGCGCAGGTTCCCCAGGCTGCCAGGCCTTCTCTGTGTGTCTCCTGCTGATGGGCCTTGGCTCCGGGCCAGGGCTGGGGGCCTGGGTTTGGGCCAGGGCTGGGGTGGAAGCAAATTAATGATGTCATTAGGAACGTCAGGGGGCCTTAAATCTCCAGTGACAAGTTTAAGTGCAGGATGCACAATCACATTTTCAAGAGCACTTCCAAGGTCTCCAGGGGCCTGGAGTGAGAGATCTGGGCAGGGCTGGGGTGCAGCCGAGGGGGAGGACTTGGGGTAGGCTCCTTTGACTTGCAGCACCAGCTGCGTCAGGTCTGCCGATGCCCTTGACCTCAAGAAGCCCCTTCCCTTTCCCCCATGCATCCAGCAGCCGCTCTGGGAACTGACGTGTGTCTGGCTTTGGGGCCACAGGACTGCCTCCAGTTGGGTCTGTGGTCCTCGGTGAGGCTGACAGGCCAGCAAGGGGGCCAGACATGCACACAGGAGCACTGTGGGGGGCGGCAGTGAGCGAGGTGGGAGCAGGAGCAGGCACCAGAGGGGAGACCCCGTGTCTGGGCTTGTGCAGCCAGGCCAGGGTCGTGGCTGCAGGAGATGGCTCATTCTCGCCTGTTCAATATTTGGAGGCTGACTTGCATTTGAACATTCACTCTCAAAGGGTCTGGGGTTGGACAGCACATCTATCTCTGTGGCTACTCTCCACTGAAGGTGGGCTGGGGGCTCAGGAAGGCTTCCCAGGGGAGCCCTTGGATGTCCCTGCCCGTGCCAGGGCATCCACAGCGTTGGTGACCTGGGGCCTGCAGAGGCCAGGGCCATAGCCACTTCTTTCTTTCTCTCTTGCTCTTTTTTTAAGATTCATTTATTTATTTGAAAGGCAGAGTTACAGAGAGAGGGAGAGACAGAGAGAAAGGAGAGAGCAGTCGAGCTTCCATCTGCTGCTTCACTCCTCAAATGGCCACAATGGCTGGGGCTGGGCCAGGCTGAAGCCAGGAGCCAGGAGCTTCTTCCAGGTCTCCCATGTGGGTGCAGGGGCCCAAGGACTTGGGCTATTTTCAGCTGGTTTCCCAGATGCATTAGCAGGGAGCTGGACTGGAAGTGGAGCAGCTCGAATTTGAAACAGTGCCCACATGGGATGCCAGTGTTGCAAGAGGAAGCTTAACCCGCTGCACCACAACGCCGGCCCCCATAACCATTTCTGAAGGTGGGGACTCTGTACTGGGGACACAGCCTGTGCCCCACTGTGTTCAACCTGGGCCCCGCATCTGCCCCCGGCCTCCAGGAGCACCTCATCATCTTCTATACCGCAGCCTGGGGTGTTGTTCCACCGGACAGTGTCCTGCTCTGATTCCCCAAGGCTGCCGGCCCTCAGCACGCATCCCCGCGGGACCTGCCCCCTGCCCTGTAGATGGCTCCTTCAGGGACTCCCACGTCCCCTTCCCTTGCTCACACAGCCTGCTGCACCTGCTGTCCCTCCCTGCCTCCCCACCTGGGGACCTCCACCCTCAAACTGCTTCCCCTGTCACCTTCTCCGGGAAGCATTCCCTGACTACAGCTCCATAGCCTCCGCAGGGTTTGAGGCCTCCCCACCCCTTGTGGGCTCACCCTAGCTACCCTAGGTCTCCCTGGGTCTGGGGGTTGCCCAGCCCCTGCTCAATGGGCCGGGTTATGCCCGTGTCCCCCTTGCGTGCAGCCTGTGTTAGGTTCTAGACTGGGTGGGCCAAGCCACTCACCCTCTGTCCCACTTCATATGTGGGCACTGCCTGGTGACCCCCAACACAGCTCCTGCCTGCCAAGGACAAACCAGTGCCCTGGACAGAGACTCACATAAAATCGGAGTCTGCCACCTCCTGAGGTCTCCTCATGCCTTCCTCTCTCGGCTGAGAAGCAGCCACAGCCTGGTCAGGGCCCTGACCTGCACACCTCTGCCCCTCAGCCTGGCCACTTCATGGCCAGGCCATCCAGAGTGATGGCCAGGGCCCCTCTGCCACACAGCTCCCTTGGCCTCCGTCCCAGGAGACCACACAGGGCAAGTGCCACGAAGTGGATGACCGGTGAGATTCCTTTCAGCCTCCCGGTGTGAGGGATCTTCCCTCCTCCACCTGCCACCGCCTCCACTGAGTCAGAGCTCCCTGTGAAGCCTGCGTCACCTGAGGCATGGCTCTGCTCCTTCTTTCTTTGTAAAACATCTGTATTTAAAAGGCAGGTGAGGGAGAAACAGAGACAGAAAGAGGGAGGGAGGCAGATGGGGAGAGAGATCTTTCATTTCATTTACTAATTCACTCCCCAAAGCCAGGAACCAGGAACTCCACGGGTCTCCCACAAGTATGGCAAAACTCAAGTACTTGAGTTATCATCTGCTGCCTCGCAGGTGCATTAGCAGGGAGCTGGATCAGAAGCGGAGCAGCTGGGACTTGAACAGGCACTCTGATATGGGGCGTGGTGTCCCAAGGGGCAGCCTAACTCCCTGTGCCACGACGCTGGCCCTGTGCCTTCCTCCTTTGTGCTTGCATGACACAGCTGCACTCGCTCGTGGGACAGTCACTCACCTGGGCAGCACACCCTTGCCTGCGAGGACTATGGCCCGGGTTGGGTGGACAGCACAGACACAGCATCACAGCCTGGCCCCTGGCTGTGTCTCCAGCTTAACTCTCACCCTTCCTCCTGCTCTCTCTTGTCCTTGGTGAATCAAGTACACAGGACTCTTTCTCTGGAACATTCCTCCTGCCCCGTCTGTGGCCAGCTCGGGTTCTGGCAGGCACCGTTCCTCCTCTGCCTCCCAGCCCCAGCCCCTACCCCCAGCCCATGCACACACGTGAGCTGTTCCTTCCTCGGGCTCCTCTGCACCCACTCCTCCCTGCCTCCCGCAAGGCCAGGGTCCCATGTGGCTGCAATTGCTTGTTGGACCTCCTGTCTCCCCTGTGAAGCTGTGGAGTCCACCTCAAGGGTGGCTCTCCCTGATGATGCCCCTTTTCATGTGCCGTGCCTGGCATCTCCAAACCACTTCATTCATTCAAGAGTCAGCAACTCAGTCAGCAACTATTTACGGGGCCACACCTTGGGCCGGGCGCTGCTCCAGCCAGTTTATATATCGGCGAAAGCAGCAGACCAGATCCCTGGGTGCAGGGAGTTTGCATTCCAGAAAGGAGGAACGGAAAAGAGGGAGGAGCCTGTGAAGCAGGTGTAGAGTGTGGTAGAAGATGACGGGGGTCACAGGGAGAGCGGAGCTCAACAGCGGAAATGAGTGTGAGGGGGCTGCAGGTGCACTCCTCCATAGGGGAGCGCGGGGGGGGGGGGGCGGCCGCATCCAGCCTTAAGTGTTGAAGGCAGAGAGGGAGGGAGCTGTGGCGATACCTGGGAAGAGCACCCCCAGCAGGGCAGAGGGTGTGGCCAGTGACCAGGTGCAAGAGGCTGAGGGTGCGTGGGAGGCGGGGGGGGGGGTGGGGAGCGGTTTGGGAGTGGGGCTGAGCATGGGGCACACGGGCTGTCGCAGAGCCTGGCTTCCAGCCTGAAGTGTCCTGAGCTGGGAACTGGCCCGATCTGCCGAAGTCACCTAATGCACGGCCAAGCACCGTGACAGAGGGAGCACGGGGCCTCGGGGCTCCTGGGGGAACATCTGACTCCCTCTGGGGGCTTGATAAGGTTTCCCAGAGGAGGCAGCACTGGACCAACCACAGCCCAGTGTGAAGGATGCAGGGCTGAGGGGGAGGAGCTGGACGAAGGCGGTGTGAAAGGATTGGCTGTGCTAGCACAGGGGTCCCAGAATAAGGTCTGGGGGGAGGGGCATCTAGGCCATCCTGGAGGGCCTTGAACGCTGCAGGAAGGGTCTCAGAATTTGCCCCGGGAGGTCTGGAGAGGCCTGCCGGAGGCTGAGCAGGGCTGAGCTGCTCTGGAGCCCCTGGTGGCAGCAGCTTAGATGCTGTCTGGCCCTGGGCCGGCCTCTTCCTTTCCTGCTCTATGGAGGCTGATAACGCTAGGCTCTGCTTGCCTTGGCTGGAGAGACGGCCCATGCCTGGCACATAGTAGGTAGCTAAACACAGTTGGGAGGAGGTTCCTGGGGGCTGGCGGGGGGGCCTCACCTGGGATGTGTCATGGTTGAAGATGACGGCGTTGAGGTCTCCGCAGTTGTAGTGTTTGATGAGATCCTCTGTGGTGTAGGGCGCCTGCAGGCTCCCGGCCCGCACGCTCTCGTGCTGCAGCAGGGTCTGGTTCAGAGCAAACAGCACCTGCGCCGAGGAGACAGACAGCCGTGAGGGCGGTGCCCAGGGCCCTGGCTGGCCTCTGGGCCTGGCCCTCCACCCTGTGGACCTCAGGCAACAGGCCTGAAGGAGGGAAGGAGCGTGGAGTCCAGGCAGGGTGCTTCTGCACTCCTGTTCCTGATGCCGGGCCAGCCGGCTCCCATCACAGCCCTCTGCCCCTGCAGGTTCCCACTCCTGCTCCGGGTCTCACGGCCCTACTGGTAACGCACTGGCATGTCAGTGTGGTTGGGAGTAATGGGGGGGATTCTTTTTATTACAGTGCTTAGAAGTGTCCTAGAGGGGCTGGCATTGTGATGTGGTTAAGCCACTGCCTGAGACACTGACATCCCATATGCACGCTGGTTCAAATTCAGGTTCAAGTCTACTTCCCATCTGGCTCCCTGCTAATGCACCTAGGAAAGCAGCAGATGATGGTCCAAGTCCTTGGGCCCCTGTCACCCATGCAGGAACCTTGGATGGATTTCTAGGCTCCTGGCTTCATCCTGGTCCAGGCTTGGCTGTTGGCAGCCACTCGGAGGGAGTGAGCTAGTGGCTGAATGATCTCTCCCTCTCCTCTATGTAACTCTGCCTTTCAAATAAATAGATCTTAAAAGAAAAAAAAAATGAAGTGTCCTAGAACAAGCATGGACTCACTTTGTAATCAGGAGCGCTGCAGACAAAGCAAAACAAACTCAGGAACAGAAACAAACAAAAAGCCCAGGCAGCAGTCAGGGCCCCCTCCCGAGGCAGCCTCTCTGGAAGCCCTCCTCTCCCAGGGCAGGGCCTGAAGCCCTGCGATCCCACAGCCAGACCCATGCTGCCCTCTGGGCCACTGAGCCTGGCTCCTGGGGGCACAGCTGTGCCCAGCCATCCCCGCTGGCGGGCAGGACGATTTGGCATGCCATGATAAAAGGCCAGGTGCCCGGGGCCACACCCTGGAATCAGAGTCCTTGCATTTTTATGGGGCTCCTGGGGCATTTCCTAAGCAGCCTGCCTGTGCCTGGCCCTGGAGGGAGGATGGCGGCTGTCATGGACACAGCCTTCCTAGGAACAAGATCCCAAAAAGGCAGCCTGCCCAGCACTAGCTGGAGAAACTGAGCCCCGCGGAAGGGAGGGGCCTTGCCCAGTGCACACACAGCTGCAGGTAGAATCGCTTTATGGGGCAAGCATTCCGGACTCCTCTGGCCAGCAAGGAAGGAGGAGGTGCTCAGAACCAGGGTTACTGAGTCTGTAGTAGACCTGTGCGTCATTGTGCACAGCCGTGTGTCCCCGGGCGCAGCCCACGCCTGCAGTCCTCAGGCCCTGCTCATTTGTTTCCCACAGTGCCTTGGGCAGCAGGCCCCCAGCCCCTTGGCTCAACCCATTGGTCTCTCACTGGGTTCACTGCCACAGTGCCCCCCTGCAACCTCCCGTCTCCCAACCGGCCCATCTCCTTCTGCCACAGCCCTCTCTGAGACACACAAATGAGATGGCCCCCCACTTTCTGATTTTGCTCGCACTTTCGTGGGGCCCTGCCGCCTGCAGGTTCAAGGGCGAGTTCATCAGTAGAACCTGACCACCACCTGGACTTTGCTGTCAGCAACCTCCTTGCCCACATGATCCTCATGCCGCTACACACTCCAGCGCTCAGCATCCCCCCAGCACAGCAGCTCCTGCCTCTGTGCCTCTGTGCGTGCTGCTCCTCACCCATGGGAATCCTGCCCCCGGCGTCTTCCTCTTCACACTCAGGCCGGGCCAGCCCGTGAAACCGCCCAGGCTGCTGCCTTCTCCATGATGGCGGACTGACCAAAGGATGACCCCCAATTTAACCTTCCCCTTGATTCGCGCCCTTTGCCATGAACTTTGTAGCTCCTGCCCGCTGACGCGGGGCTTGCTTCAGCCTATGGGATGTCAGCAACCATCACAAGGCCTGGAAAGCAAATGGGTGCTGCTGCCGCCGCTACTCCGTGCACCTCCGCCCGCGCGCTGAGAACAGCCCAGGCTAGCCTGCTGGAGGAGGCAGACATGCAGGGCTGCCTCGCCCAGCCAAGGCCTTCCTAGGCCAGCCTCCAGCCAGCTGGCTCCCAGCCATGTGAGTGAGCCCAGCCAAGATCGGCAGAGCATTCCTGCAACTGGGCCCGGGGACAGCAGCAGTGAAGGCTACTGCTATTGTAACGCAGCATCATAGTGGCGACAGGCAAGTGACACCACGCTTCCTCCCAGCGTGGTGAGAACAGCCCAATGTCTTTGCTGCTTAGCTGCCTACCTCAGTAGGCTGTGAGCTTCTAGAAGACCCAGAGGGCACCTTCATTCTGAATCTGCAGCACACGGCACAGTGCCCCATAAAAAAGAGGGTGGCACTTTACCCTATCTTCATCACTATGATATCCGCCGTGCTCACTTCACACTCCGAGGATGCCCCACGAGCCCTGGAACTCCAGCCCTCTGCGTGTGTTTTGGGGCACGCCACTGCCACATGGCAGCAACCACTAGGGTCCGGAAACACACAATCTGAACAACGCAAGCTCAGGCCATAGACATACACACACAGCTTGGTCGAAACACTGACACAGGCAGCAGGGCCACGCGTGTGCTCCAGGACTACCAAGCTGCTCCCCTTCCCGAGCTGGCTGGAGATGAGGTCACACCCCCAGCCCCACCTCTGGACTTTCTCCAGGCCTCTAGGCTCTGGCTGCCACCACTGAAATCCGATCTGTAGCCATTTGGCTCAGGGTGTCGATGGCAGCGCCGTGGCTGGGGATGGATTGCAGGAGGCAGTGGCCCTGTTGCTGTGGACATTGCCAAGGCAACAGCCACTTCCTCCCACCCGGCACATGCCTGGGATGAAAGTATCCGTAACGAGCTGATCCCCGCTCTGCCCCTGGGGGCCCTGGGACATGAGGACTTCCCGTGACCACACCCGTCCGCGGTGCACACCTGCCCCACTGCTTCTCAGAGTCAGCTGGGCCAAGGCCCCATCTGACCCGTGGTGATGTCATTGGCTTGGACGGCCTGACGACCTGGCTGTGGCGCAGAGGCTCCCTTGGACCTTGCTTGAGTCCTGGAGTGGCTTCTGCAGTGGTGAGAGCCCCGGGGAGCCGGGAGGCCATCGAGTGAATGAAGTGTGTTACAGTCCATCAGGTGGGCAGTGCAGCCCAGGCACAGAGGGAGTGTGGGGCTGAGTATTCCTTAACTGCAATACAGAGGAGAGCAGACCAGTCCTTCTGGGCTTGGAGCTAGACGAGCCCCGAGAAGTCATGTGCGCAGGGGAGCTTCAAACCTTTCTTAGCCATGGAATCTTTTTGCTGTTTTGTTATTGTTTCCCAAAGGAACCTTGCTTGGAACTCAGAATGTGCAGCAGTAAAAATGGAAACTTCCCTGGCTGATGTAAGGGAGGCAGGTTGCAGCCTGAAGTCCTGCTGGCTCAACGCCCCCCTGGGCAGGGACTCCCCAGGCCTCCCCGTGGAGCCCACAGGTACCTGGAGCCCAGTTAGAGAACCACGGATCTCACCCTGTACCCTCAATCATACAACAGAGGAGAGCAGGCAGGTGGAATGGGGCTTTTTGACCACACGGTGTTAGGGGCAGGGCAGGCTCAACCTCAAGTCTCTTTACTGTCGGCCCTGGGACCCTTTGCAGTGCCCTGGGCCACAAGTCCGAGGCTGGATTCCCTGAAGACCACCTGCATCCACACCCTTGTTCTCTCTGGGGCCGTGGGACACAGCCAGACATCACCAGGGAGGATTTGCTGTTGATATATCACAGACAGAAAGCAGAGGCCAGGTGCCAGGGGTGTCTCCGATGGAGGCCACAGGGCTCTCGGAGGGTCTGGTCCTTCCCTGGGTCCCCAAATCCTCCCTGCTCCTGCTGCTCTACTGAACCTCCAGGTCTTCCATGAAGGGTGCTCGCTGATCCTGCATCATAGGCTCTCCCCCCACACCTCCGGCCTTGGAGCCACCCTTTGTGATTCATAAAGAAGTCTTGTTTATAAAGATCTTTGTTTATGGAGCACTTACTACGTGGCAGGCACTTTCTAAGCTCACGGTGACGTCTTTAACCTTTACAGAAGCGCTGAGGCAAGTCCATGGTCAGCCCCACTTCACAGAGTTAAAAACCAAAAAGCTGCAGGAAAGACAGTCAGAACCTTGCCAAGGTAACAAGGCGGAGAGGGGTGGAAGCGGCATTGGGTTCCTCTCTGAAACCCGACCCCTAGTTCAGCACGGCTCACCAGGGCCTCCTCCTGTTCTTCCTGGGAGCCAGCCAGCAGGGACCCTGTCCCTGTTCCTAGAGGGGGTGGGGGTGACAGGCCAGAGGCCACAGGACTGCTGAAGGCCAGAGGTGCACATGCAAGGACAGCAGTCTGGCTGCAGCCAGTTCTCGCCAGGACGTCAAAGCCATGCGGGCTCCTTCACAGGCACTGTGGGTGCTCCCGACTAATGAGGGAGCCACACTCAGCCGTCCGTCCGTGCGGCACACACCCACTTTCAGCTGCTTCTCCGTGGGGATCCGAGATGGGCGGAGCAACTGGGCATGCTGTCCACCTGCACGCAGCTCCTCCTGGAGGCAGCGAGGCCGGCATTGCAGCCAGGGCGGTCAGTGTCACCAAGGGCTGGCCCTGACCTCTGCCACCCCCTCTGTTGCCTGGAATTCCCAGGCTAGTGCTGCTTGGACTCCCAGGCCCCTAAGCTTTCTGCTCCTGGCCACCTTGGAATAAGAAACCTTGCATGCAAGTCGGCCCTCGCTAGGATAATGTTTATGATGAGGCTCTGACATGGAATAACAAACACTGCTGGGGGCAAGAGCTGCCTTGCTGCCCCTGGCTGGCTGGTGGGAGGTGCAGCCACCTCACCCCCCCACCAACTGTGGCCAGGGCCTCTGCTGAGTGTGGGTCTGGAAGTTAAACCCGTCTTTAAACCCCAAGCCCCAGGGCCGGCATGGGGCGGCACGAGGCAGGCGCCAGGGGTGGGGAGCAGGGTGGGGGAGGCTTGCCCTTGCAGGGCAGTCCAGGAAACAGCTCCCGAGGCCTGGCCCAGCACTGTCATTGTGAGGGGAAGGCAGCCGGAGCAGGAGGGAGGTTGAGAACTAGGGCCCCTCAGGCCAGGTCTGGCTCTCAGGTGGGGGATGTGAGGTGAACCCATGACCACTGGCAAGGCCCCTGAAGCCCGGGAGAATCAGAGTAAGGGTGGGCATGGTAGGTGCTGCGGAAAGACAGACACAAAGCACCCCTTGCAGAGTCCACCTGCTGGAGGGTCAACAGAGGATCAACAAAACCATCAGCAGACTCCCGACACAGGCGCATCATGGCCGCAACAATGGCTCCATTGAAGGGAAAGCTGAGACGGCCTCAGGCCACGGGGGATTCCTCGTGCCTCTGAGTCAACACACAAAGAAAGCAGTTACTGTGCAGCCCGTGACCCGTCCTGACTAGCAGAGAGGCTGGACTGCCGCCCCACAGAGAGGGGAGGAAGAGCGGGGAACGCAGGAGACCCTCACGAGGTTGCTGGTGGTACCCTGCCCTATGATCAAGGCCAGTAGAAAAGGACGGCCCCCACGCCGGCAGGACCCTGGCGGCCCAGACCCTTTGGGGGTAAAGGCTTAGGTCACCTGCCAGGTTAGCAACCATGACCAGGGGCCGCGTTGTGATGCAGTGGGTTATGCTGCTGCCTGCAGTGCAGGCATCCCATATGGGTGCCAGTTCGAGTCCCAGCTGCTCCACTTCCAACCCAGCCCGCTGCTAATGCATCTGGGAAAGCAGAAGATGGCCCAAGTCCTTGGGACCCTGTACCCACCTGGGAGACCAGAATGAAGCTCCAGGCTCCTGGCTTCAGCTTGGCCCACCCCAGTTGCTGCAGCCATTTGGGGAATGAACCAGCAGAAGGAAGATCTCTCTCTGTGTCTCTCCCCCTCTCTGTGTAACTCTACCTTTTAAATAAGTAAATACATACATAAATATTTACAAAAGCAGAAGCATGCCTAGCTGAGGTACAGGCTGAAGGCAAAGGGGAACAGGGAACAGATACGAGAAGGTAGTAATGGGCCCCAGCTCCAACCACGTGATCAGGCACAGAATCAAGAGGTTTCCTTGTACTTGTTCTATGTTTGTGAGTGTATGTGTGTCTATCTCAAACACCTTTGCTTTCTTCCCTCTCTTAACCACTCATCCTGTAACAGAACATTCATTGACTGCTTTTTAAAGATTTATTTGTTTACTTGAAAGCAGAGTGACAGAGAGAGAAAAGGGGGGAGGCAGAGAGAGATTGATTTTCCATCTGCAAGTTCATTCCCCAAATGGCTACAATGGCCGGGGCTAAACCATGTGGAATCCAGGAGCCTGGAACTCCAACTGGGTCTCCCATGTGGGTGCAGGGGCCCAAGGACTTGGGCCATCTTCCACTGCTTTCCCAGGTGCATTAGCAGGAAGCTGGATCGGAAGTGGAGCAGCAGGGACTCAAATCAATTTTCTGATGAGAGATGCTGGCTTTATAAGCGGTGGCTTAACCGCTGCACCACAACACCAGCCTGCTATTGACCCTGCATGATAGCACTTATGTATGGTTAGTGCACATCACAGTAATTAAGTTACAGGATATCAAGGGAGCAGGAAACATCACCAAGGACTTGATATTCTCTTCTGGGCGAAAGTTCATTCATGTATTAGTGCTTTTCCGGTTGGACATAAGACAGCAGCCTCATGGAGGGCGTGCTGTGACTTGCTGCCATCTTCATTTGGAGACTAAGTGTGGATTAGGAAGAAGCACATGGGGGCTTGAAAAGGAGTGGGCTTGTGAGGGTTTATTTTACGGGCCAACTTGGCCAAGTCAAAGTACGCACATATTTGGTCAGACATTTTTCCAGATGTTTCTGCCAAGGTATTTTTTAAAATAGATTGACATTTAAATCAGTAGACTTTGAGTAAAGCAAATTACTCTCCATAATGTGGGTGGGACTCATCCAATTAGCAATGGGAGAAGTCTGATCTCCTTCAAAGAAGGAGAATTCTGCCAGCAGACTGCCCCTGCGCTTGAGCTGCAGCATTGATTCCCTCCTGGATTTCCAGCCTGTGACCTACCCTGCAGGCTTTGGACTTGCCGGCCTTGCAATGAATCCATCCGCATCTCTACACACGAACCTTTAGACAGATGCATACGTTCCCTTGGTTCTTTTTGTCTGGAGAACTACTAGAGTAGGTGCTGCAGGAAAGGGGACAGAGAGCGCTCAAGGAAGGGGGATCAGCAGATGCAAAGGCCCTGCACACAAGCAAGCAGATGCAGAGGCCAGGGCGCCGGGAGCTGTGTAAACAGGAGAGCAGTGGGCGGTGAAGTCGGAGTTGGGCACGCCCGACCGCAGGCGCCATTGCAGAGGTGCTGGGACGGTACTGCACACCATAATCCTTCCAGATCCGGACTGTTATCCCCAAACGCTGACCAGTGAGGAAGCTGAGGCCTGGAGGAGGGACCTGAACTCAGGTCCAGCTGAGAGGTCCTGGGTTCTTCCTGGTCTCCCGGGCCCGAGTTGCCAAGCTGTGGTCTTCAGCCACAGGTAGGAAGGACAGACATAAACAGACAGGGAGGGGCATGTCCATGGGGCCCAGATTCAGAGCAGTGAGCTGGGCAGGAGGAGGGACGTCAGAGCCTCAGCCGTGGGGCGCCATCATGGCTGACACAGAGGCAAGGAGAGAGGCCAGCTTTGCCAGAGTGACCATGCCCCCTATATGGCCTCCCTGCGGCGTTTCACTCGGGACTCTACCCAGCAGAGCCTCCTGCCCAGCCCAGGAGCACTGTCTCTACCTGGAAGCCTGGAACATTCTCCCACCCCGTCCACACCGTCCCTTGCAGTAGAGGCTCCTTCCTTCAGGGAGACTCCTCTGGGACTAGGCTCTAAGGGGGGGGGGCCCTGGCCAGATCCCCCAAAGCCCGTTACGCTGCCAGGGCAGTGGCACCCGAGGTTGTCCTACTGATCAATGCCGGTCCTTCCTGCCGGAGGGGCTGAGTGCTCCCAGGGCAGCCACTCCCCGGTTTCAGGCTTGGCTGTTCCCGCCATGGCACAGCGCCCGGCATTTCCAGAGGGGAGGCGTGAGCCGCATGGGTAGAAGGCACTGACGGCCGAGAAGCTTGCGAGTCGCTCGCCCCAGGACCTTCATCCTGAGCAGCGCCATGCTAGGACCAGCTCGCAGCTTGCAGCCGAGCCCTGGGCCTGGGCCAGATGGCTCTGTGAGAGCTTGGAGGCGTGGGGGCTGCGCTTCCCAGGCTGTCTCCTCCGGCCCACAGGGACGAAGCCTCAAAGGTTAGAGCCTGCCAGGCTCTGGCAGAAATTTACTTATTTATTTTCCTCGCACCATCGGCGGGCACCAGAGCAGTGCCGACTGCTGCCCGCTTCCTGTTCAGGACTCTGGGGCTCCCAGGCTTCCGGCTCAGAGTCCCGTCTCCGGACCCCGGCTACCAAGCAGCAGGCGTCCAAATAAACACAGGGTTTCCTGGAGCTGGGCCTGGCTTTGTGCGGGTGTGCGGGGTCAGGGATCCAGGTATCATCAGACTCTTCACTATTGCCCTGGGCAAGCTGACTTCCTTCCCTGGGCGCTGGTTTACCCACCAGGAGAAAGGAGCAAATCACACATTCATTGAACAGATACGAGGATTTTTTTTTTTTTGAGCACTTCCGTATCAGATTCCGTACCAGGCCCTGGAGCTACAGCAGGAAACGCATCACCTGAAGATCCCTGCCTTGATGACCGGAAAGACATTGGAGTGAGGGCTGCTACGTAGAAAACCAAGCAGGGCACTGTGTATGTGTGCGAGCACGCATGCGTGTGCACGTGTGCGCATTTAAAATCGTACGCAGGACGATGCCAGGGAAGGTCATGATGAGAAGCGACACTGCAGGAGACATCTGAAGGAGGTGAGGGAGGGGGCCGGTTGGGTGTCTGAGAGAAGAGTGTATGGGGCAGCGGGAACAGAAAGTGCAAAGGCCCTGAGGCCTGGTTTTGAGGAGCAGGAGGGGCCGGCACGGTGCACAGCAGTGAGCAAGCCGGAGCCAAGAGAGGAGCTCTGAATTGGGCAGGTGCCCCACAGGAAGCAGACGGCTCACTGCCAGTGAAGTGAGTTTCGATGAAGTGACTCCAACGGAAAGAGTGATGGAAGAGTGCTGAGTGATGGGACTGTTTGCAAAGGCACGGGCAGGGGCTGGTGCTTCAGTGAAAAGCAGCCATTGGGGGGGGGGGGCTTTTCTGCTCCTAAACCTTCAGGAGAAGGGAGGGGACCACGGACTTGGATGTGGCCAGAGCCATAGGCTTTGGAGAGGAGTCTGGCTACTGGACCCAGGCCTGGGCCACTGCCAAGGAGAGGGTGGGGCGGGTGGAGGCAAGAAACACCCCAACGTCCTTCCCTTCCGGCCTGCCTGTCCCTGCCAGCCCAGGGCACACAGCAGGGGTGGGAGGGCGCGTCCGGCAGGCGGGGCGTTTCCAGCGCAAGCTGAGAGGTGATGGGGAGGGGGCCAGGTCTGCAGGACCCACTGGACTCAGGAGATCTTTGGCTCCCCCGAGTAAGACAGGAAGGCAGGGGGTGTTTGAGCAGAGGCCCGCGGGGGCAGCTGTGCCAGTCCTAGAGCCGAGGGCGGCGGGGGTGAAGCCAGGAGGTCAGACTGAAGATGAAGCAGCTCTGCCCACCTCACTTCCCGTCGAGCCCCAGGCACAACCCGCAGAACCATGGACTGGGCTTCAGGCACAGCTGTCCCCTGCTGTGTGCGATGCCGGCTGCCTCCTCCACCCGGCCTGCGGCGGGGCTGGCTGAGCCTCTGTTTCCTGGGCGGGCATCGGGAGGCCTGACTCATCTGGCTTTTCTGTCCTTTTCTTTGAATGCTTCGTTTCTCCACCCAAAGACCACCCTTAAAGATCCCAGTGTTCTCTGTCCTTCAAGTCGTGCCAGGAAATGCTCATAAATCCGGAGCCACCCACATGATGACAGCAGTCCTGGGCCTGCAGGGAGGCAGCTAGCTGGGACTGCTGAGCAAGGCCTGCAGGCCAGGGGTCTCCAGGAGAGGAGCTTACGTGGGCTCCGTCCTGTTGGTGTGTGCAGGGGTCCCCTGGTTTTTAGGTCTGGGGACTCCAGAGGCCCGGAGTCCAGTGCTGTCAGCTCCTGCCCAGGCCAGCTGTGAGCCCACGCTCTGGGCACAGTATGCTCCGGAATGAAATGAGAGGCGTGGGAGTACCTTCGGCTCTGGGAGTCCCATTCATCAGGCCCCGTGTCTCAGGACCTGGCCGCCCTCCATCTCACAAGTTCAAGGCCATGGTTCCAGGCACTTTGCATAGGGACACTCATTTATCCCTCATCACAGTCCTGTGGGCCAGCACTATGGATCCCATCTCACAGACAGGAGCCCGAGGGACTGAGAAGTGACGTAGCTGTTTCCCAGTGCTGGGGCTTTGTGCCCAGGGCTGTGGCTCTACCCTGGGCCTGACCCTCTGAGCTTGCCCTGCTTCCTCTCCTTCCGCTGTGAGTTCTCTGTTCCCCGTTCGTGACCACCTCCGAGTCCTGAATGGGACACCCTGTGTATGGGGCAAAGGAACAAATAGCATCCGGAAGTCCCAGAGAATCATCTAGATGCAACCATTCTCTGGTAGAGCTTGGAGCAACTTCAGGGTGATGGAGGAGGCAGGAGAAAGAGGTAAGAATGACACCAAGTGGTCAGCTAATGATAAAAGGAAACTCGGGGCGGGGGTCAGTGCCTGCACCCCGGCCTAGGTGTCGGTGAAGCTGGCACGTGCTTTAAGTTGGGCTGAGGGGGTGCAGAGGGAGGTGTGCCCATGGCACAGGTGGCGGCGTAAAGGTGCGTCAGTCTGACTCTATCCAAGCGGCCCACACGGCCCTTCTCAGCCTGGACCTGGGACAGTACGCACGTCCCCTGGAAGCTGACAGAATGGGTGGGGACCAGAAACGAGCCGACCGAGACCTAGGGAGGGACAATGGTCTCGGTGGGAGGTGATTAGGCGGCGGCCACGGTTAAGTCATCGCCGTGACTGCTGCTCAGCTGCCGCCGCCATTGGTTCCAAGCACATCGCTTTTATTTTTCCTGCTGTCCCAAGCCCTGCCCTGCTGACACAGCTGCTTCGACTTCAAAAGACAAGTCTGTATTTTCATTTGCAAAATCAGTATGAAATTCCTCGAGGGCCTAATTCCTCTGGTCTGACCACACAGCAATTACCCATTTCCAGAGAGGGTGTGGGGGCCTCACAAGTCCCTCGGTGGTGTGCAGACCTCCGCTGTGCTTTGGTCCTGGGCAGGGGCCAGGGAGCTGGATCGGAGCGGGCACCTCCTGGTGGCCCAGGGTGGAAGGAGAGGAGCTGGCTCTGTGAACACCCAGTGCTGCTGGGAGAAACCCTAATGCGCCCCAAGCACGTCTGCTAAGCCATGGTCACCAAGCGTTTCAAACAGCTGCAGAAAGGACAGGGTTCTGGCTTCAAACACGGGGCCTGCACCAGGCCAGCACGGGAAGTTCTTGCTCCAGCTGCTCCAGGGACGTGGTGTGCTGTGTGAATACGAGACAGGCCCTGGGCCTCAGCTTACCCACCTGCCAAGTGGGGAGAATATTCTGTCCTACCTCGTGGGAATCAGCAACCTACAAAGCTTGTACAGCATTATCGCCTTTCCTTAGGATGGACGTACATATGCACGTGTGTGCGCGCACACACGCACACACACACTTTCAGGAACATCTGTTCCCTAGGCACAGCAGGAGGTCCTGGAAGGCTCTCCTGCAGGTGTTCTGAGGGGACCCAGAGTTCAGCACTTAAGGACTGGATCCCTCCCTACTTCGTGGTTCAATAAGCACTAGTGGCCTTGCGCTGGGTGCTGGGGCCACAGATCCAGATCAGTACCCTTTCTGCCCCCGAGGAGTTCACAGCCATGGGTGGGACTGGATAGGAGGACTTGCCACAAGATTAAGCAACACTCATTAAAGCTAGGGCCGCAGGCGGGACAAGGTGGGATGGGAGCTGGGGGGGGGGTGGGGTGACTCTGCAGAGATCCCTGCAGGAGTAGCACCTGCCATGCACAAGAGACAGAAAAGGACTTCCAGGTAGCGTCCACAGCCCATGCAAAGGAACAGTGGCTGGGTGAGCTCAAGGATGGGCCAGGGGCCACGAGAAGCAACGAGAAGCTATGAGAAGCAGTGGGAGCAAGGAGCAGAGGCAGGCACTGAAGCTCAGACTTCCAGTGGGTTATGGGGAGCCACTGAAGGTCCTGAGCAGGGTGACCAGTTGGCCTTCTGAGTTAGAAACTTCCCTCCGGCTGCTACGGGAACAAACAGCCCTGGTGCAGGAGGTGTTACTGGGCCCCAGGGACTTTTGGGACAGCGAGGAAGTGAGGAGCAGCCACCCTCCAACCGAGACTGCCCATCACTGCCCCCTCTCCTTCCTGGATTTGAGGAATCAGAGAAGCTGCTGGATGATGGAGGAGCAGAGCCCGAGTGGCAGGAAGAGAAGGAGACGGGGGGTGGGGTGGGGAAGAGGCGGGGCCCTGTGACACTGACCAAGCACAGCCAAGGATGCTGCTGCCTCACAGACAACTTCTCTTGCTTTTTGCGGGCTTGAAGTCACGGGAGACACTTCTGGCGACAGGATGGGAGCCCTGGAGACTTGGGTGCTGCCGTGAGACTGTCTAGTGAGTGAGAGTCCCGAGATCCCGCCCGGGGCTCTGCAGGGTGCATGGAGCACCGCAGGCTGCAGAGGGCAGCCAGGCAGCCAGGTCGCACAGCGAGCCGGGGGACGCAGCGGGCGGCAGAGGAGGCGGCCGTCTGCTGCACTTGGGCAGCTCAGCTCTCCTGTGCCCCCTTATCCCCTCCTTCCCCCACCACAGAACAGGAACGTGTTTTTAAACCCAAGGCAAAAGACTGTGAAGCTGAAATCCGAGCCTTGGTCTTGGGGAAAGAACACAGAGAAGTGAGACACATTCTGGAAGAGCAAAGACCTGCTCCCACGCAGCCGGGAGAGACTTGGCGCTGCCTGCAGCTTCCCTGATGGGCAGGTCTGACTTGGGAGGGGGCTGCGGCGAGGTGAGGGGAGCAGAGGGGGACCCTCAGAATCGCTGGCTCAAGGGGCTGCTCTGCCTCCAGGATCCATGCCAGGCACAGGGAGGGCAGCTCCAGCCTTACAACTCCTTCTAGAATCTTCTGGGGGAGGCTGAGGCACTCCTCTGCCCTGCTGGTGCAGCCACTGGTTGTGCCGGGTCAGTGGCACGGGTCCTTGCCAACCCCTACTTGTCTGTGGCCCACATCTGGATGCACACCTCCTCTGGGAAGGCCTCCCAGCCTGTGTCGACCCTTGCCCTTGTGAGCCCCTGCAACCAGCAAGCACAGCACAGTCGCGGTGCCAGCCTGTGGCATCAGGGGCTCTAGGAGACGGAGGGCTGCATGAGAACCTGTGTGGGCACTAGAGAGCTGCAGCTGGGCTGGTTCAGGATGGGAGTGTGGGCTGAGCTGTGCGCTACCCCAGCCAGAGAGAGGCTAACCACAGACGAAGGTGCATGCCTATTCCCAGCTGGGAGACTGAGATGAATGTGACTCAGTGACCTGCTTCCTAACACCAGGGGCACCCCCCACGCAGCCCGACCACTCCCCACGGTCCCGTCTTAGACAGGCCTGCCAGGCCCGCTGTGACCTGGCCCCTAACGGTTTATGTCTTCAACCTCACTCACCCTCTGCGCTCTCCCTTTGTCTTCCTCTGGGCTGTTGGGACACACTGCACCCTGGGAGCTTCACCCTGAAGCCCAGGTTCAGGCTGCACTTCCTGTTCCGGGGACTCTGCTCCTACTCAGGGCGCAGTCATTCTAACAAATCACAAAGGAGACCACCGTGTCCCCAGGCTGAGTCCCTTTCTGCCCTGGGAATAGCAACGCTTTTTGGCTCAGCCTCTGCACGACCTCAGGGCCTTGTTAGTCTCCCAGACTCCTCCTGCCCCTCCTGCTCTGTGATTTCACAGATTTGTCGAATGTGTTCTCCGACTGCAGGGCCTTGGCACACATTGGTGTGCCCTTCCCAGCATGCCCCTCTTTCGCCTCAGTGAGGTCTAGGCATGCTGCAGACACTGGCTGAAAACACTCCTGCTCACAGCTCTCCTGCGCCCTGACCCTCTGCCATCTGTCTTCACACATGTATGTAGTCATCTGCTTGCTCAGTGTCTTCTAAGGACTGCAACCACCACTGGCCATCACCTCTGCCTCCCAGGGTCTGCACTGGCAGAAAGCTGGAGTCAGGAGCCTGAGCCGGGACCCAAACCCAGGCACTCTGGTGTGGGATGCAGGTTCTTCACCCATAGGCTAGAAGCCCACGCTGGTGGTTCCCGTTGTTCTCCCCATTTTACCGACCAGCAAAGGACAGGGTGGGTGAGTGACTTGCCTGGGGTCTCCCAGCAAGAGGGTGGTGGGTGCATAAACACAGTGTGGCGATTTTAGCCACATTTCCCTAGCAACTGCTCTGCAGACACAGGGAGGGTGGGCCCCTGATCCAGTCATCCTCAGGGACCCAGCAGCAGTCCAGGAGCTGCCCCTTGCAGTAACCTGCTAAAGTGAAGAAAGCAATGGGGGAATGGATTGGGAAGGAGGAAGAGGTCCTGGGGCAGCCGGCTCCTTTCCTGTTCGGGGCCTCCTGGATGGCCAGAGCCAGCGTTCAGAGCCCGTGGCTGGCGCTGCTGTGGGTACCTTCGCTGGTCCCGAACAGACGTCCCTCCGGAGATCCACCCTGCCTCTCCACAGCGCCCCCTCCTGGCCGGCAACCCGGCCCAGCAGCTCTCAGCCTGGTCTGGGGGCCTGCACCCAGCGGCAGCAAGCCCGGGTGCACGGGTGCGGGGTGGGGGGCTTCAACCCCGGCTCCTCCTCTGCCCCTCTTTGAAGGGGATCAGATTCCCCCACAAACATAACTGAAGGAAAATATAAGAGAGAAAAGGTCTTTGTTCTCCCATTTACAGCGTCAGAAAATATGTAACAAATTAGCCATTTATGAGGCAAGAGAGGGGCGCAGCCAGGCGCGCACGCGGGAACCTTTCGCGGCGGCGCAAGGGGGCGACCCAGGAGGAGTGCGCGGTATAGGTCTGCCACTCCCCGCAGCCGGCACCCACGGCGCGAAGGGCGAAGCCAGGCCCTGGCCCGTCCACGCTGGGCTCTGAGACAGGCTTCCGGAGCGACGGACGGCCCCAAGCAGCTCCAAGCACAAGCCGCGCTTGCAGAGTCGCGGCGCATGCGCTGGGACGCCTCTGCACACTGGGCTCCCAACCCTCGCGATGTGACCTCTGGCCTTTCCTCAGTGGTTCCCCCCACCCCCGCCCCCACCTTTCCTCTCCTTCCCTATCTCTGACGGGAGCGGTTTCTGCAGATATCTCTAAGGTCCGCCTAGGCGCTCAGGACGCCCTAACTCTGGCTTTGGCACCTGGGAAGTGCGCATGACTTTTCTCCCAAACCTTTTCCTTTTGCTCCCATTCCAGCTACAGCATCGGTGTGAAGGCGCTGTGCGTGCGCACAGGGAGGGTGGCTGGCCCGGCGGGAAGGGCCCTCAGCTGGGGCCGGGATGCCCAGGATCACCACCAGGCCGGATGGGAGCAACTGGGCAGGTGCCCCCTAGGGCCGCCGGGCTGGGTGTCTTGACCCAGTTCTGGGTTTGATGGCGTGGTGCTGAGGGCACACGCTGGGCCTCTCACATTCTGTGGCTTTGGTACCTCTTGGTTTGGAGTTTCTGATTCCAGGGTCAGCCCACATGGCTAGGGCCTTGTTTCCCGCGCTTGATGCTGTGGCAGGGCTGGGCCCTTGGCTGGGCGGCGAGTGCTCTGCAGATTCGTCCCTGCCACCAGCCATGGGGACAGGGCTCGACTCCGCTCAGGAGGGCTGCTGGCCTTGGAGAGGGAAGAGGTGGGAGCCCGCGGGCTACGCCTGGCTCGGGTAAGGAATCCCCCGACGAGCGGGGAGCTGGGCTTCTGCGGGAATCTCTCGAGTGTTTGGTCTGCGGTTACAAACACGTCGCCTTCCCGGACTGGATTTTATTTATTTTGATTGGATAACTATTCTTCACAAGGCTGAAACTGAAGCAGCCTGGGGTCCCTGGGACCCTCGCTCAAACTTTGGCCTCACCCACTTTAGCGGGGCAGCTTGGAAGTACTCAGCAGCGAGGAGCCATCAGCCTCATTGTTCCCGGTCCTGGAACTCAGTGGCAGCTGGACTTGTGACTTGCAGCAGGGTCAGCTGGACTTGTGACTCGCAGCAGGGTCAGTTGCCCCTGGGTTTGTCCATGGGGATGGGCTGATAGCTCCTCTGAGGGTGGGTGGTGCCCAGAAGGACTTCCCATTTTGGGAAACAAAGGTGACACCTACCCCTCCCCCATCTCTCAAGTTCAAGGCCACCGCTGCTGACAGTGTGGGTCAATCCTTCACCTAAGTGGCTGGGCCCTGCACGGGTCCTGGGGATGCAGAAGTAGAAGTGGACATAGCTGCTGTCCTCCAGCATGCAGGCCAGGGGCACAGGAGCAGATCCTTGCAGGAAGGGGCAGCTGTGGCTGGGCCCCTTGCCACCAAGCCACAGAGGACCAGTGTGCCGAACTGGCCTTCACTTTCTCCCTGAGGTCCACGTACAACGGCAGCCCCTCCCCACGCACTTGCTCTGCTGTGCCTCTCCGGAGCCTGCATCCACCTGCTATAGCGCCACATTAGCTACTGGTTCACTGTGTTTACTGCTCTTCCCATCATGCCCGCTGGGAGGTAAGGCCTGTCCGAGGGCTGGCATCCTTGTTTGGTCTGTCTGCAGCCCTTGCCACAACAGAGCTCCATAAGTGTAGCATGAACGAGCCACAGTCCTGGGTCCTCCCATGCAAGTTCAATGTTCCCACTCCTCCATCCCTGAGCAGCAGGGGACTGCTAGTGCCTGGGGAAAAGCAGGTGGTGCTGACACGGCCAAGTGCAGTGCTTACAGATAGACAGAGCTCAGACAGCAGGAGCTTCTCGGAGGCCCCACAGCAAAGGAGCCCGTGTTCAGGCTCGGGCTGCACCTATGGAGCTGTCCGATCCCCGGCTGGGCCAGTGAGGGCTTGGCCCACTCCAAGTGTGGTGGGGGCACCAGGAGGGAGCCCCCACAGACAAGGACTGAGCATGTCCAGTGAGCCAGCAGCAGCGGGCAGGACACTTCCCACTTTCCTTGCTTCCCGAGCCGGCCATCCTTCTCGCTGCTCCCCAAACCCCGGGCCCTTTGACTCAGGTGCCCACCCTATTCTGCTGGTCCCAGTTCGTATCCTCTCTCGCCAGGCAGGATTCATGATGATGTTAAATCGACAGATACAGTTCATTGAGAACTTAGAACTGTATGCAGGCACACACACACACACACACACACACACGCAATCTCATTTAAGCTTCCCAATTCCTGCAGATCCGTTATTAACGTTCTGGTTTTTAAGATAACAAAACTAAGGCTCTGAGAGGTTGCACAAGTTGCCAGGTCACACAGGTACTGGCAGGAAGTTTGGACCCTCAGTGATCTTCCCCCCTTCTTGGGCCTGTCCTTGGCTCCCCTGGACAGGTGCCTGTTGGGAGAGCGCCCCTGCCTGGTGTTTTGGTCCCCTCCTCATGGCCTCTCCTTGTAGAAAGTCTGGCCACCCCATGAGCACAGGTTCTCCCCATCTGAGCCGAGAGGGGCTCCTGTGTGTCCCAGCAGCCTGGAGAAGCCCAAGGCTTGTTTTTCACCCAGTGGTGCTGAGTAGGCAGCAGGCTGGGGGCTGTTCTGTGTAAGGCCTTGGGCTCTGGAGCCTGCTAGGGGACAGAGAATCCCATTAGCAGTCACAGACTCTGGCTCGACTTTCCCTGGGCATGCAGGTGGCAATCAGTTCACCTCCTCCATGTGCTCACCTTGGGAGCAGGAAATCCCAGGGCTACCTGAGGAGTGTGTGTGTGTGTGTGTGTGTGTGTGGCGGGGACCATTGGATCCTGACTCAGCTCCAGCACCTGGCTGTGGGAGCAGGGATCAGCCCCAGGCCTGGGGCCTGGAAGGAACCTCTCTGCCTCCGCAGAGCAGAGTCACCTGCCGGTGTCCCTGCCAGGCAAGCACTCGGGGCTGACCACACCTGTGCAGCAGGAGCTCCATGCTGCCAAGTGGATGTCACATCCCTAGACCTCTCCAACAGACAGCATCGTTCACACTGAGATGGGGGGACAGGGACCCCCATCTACGCAGTCCCCTGGCCCTCCAAACTCATGTGTACCCCACGGTCCTGAAAATGCTGGCAGAGATTTGGGGCAGAACCACCTGTGGCAGCCAGTCCTCCTCCAGCATGCGGCCCGGTCACCCGCTGGACACCCCTCATCTGTCATCATCCCTCTTCAAAGCAGCGCTTGCAGACATTTGAGGGAAAAGCGTTCTAAGGAGCAGGAACAATGAGGAGCTGCTGATTAACTCCCAGCCAACCAGAAAATGTAATTAACCTCGCCGCCCGCCCCCGGAGCACTGTGCACTGTGTGTTCCCTTTCTCCTGCACACATTCACACGCACACATACACGTGCCCATGCACACGCTCAGCCACATTCAGACTGCAAAACTCACCACTGAGGCCCCACACAAACCTCCCACCCGGACAGACACCTAGACGCACACAGCCGCCCAGCATGCGTGCACACACGCACAAACCCGCACACTCCTCTAGTGGCCATCCCGAGACCCTTGCCTGATCATTCTGCTCCTCTGGCCTCTCTTGCCCCCCCCCCCCCCACCCAGAGCAGAGCCCATTCCGAGGGTGACCTCTGCACCCCGCTCCCCCGGCCATTTATGAACATTAGAAATGAGGTCACTGCTGGGGTGTTAGTTCTGGGGCAGAGTGCACACAGGGAGCAGGCCCCTGGGCTCTGAGCTGTTTTCATGGGCAGTGAAGGGTGGGGCCTGTGGGGAGCTGGGCTGTGGCGACGAGTCCCGGCTGTGCTGCTTGCTCAGTGCCCTCGGCTGCACCCTTGACCTCTCCTGGGTAGGTGCTCATCGTAAAGTGGGTTTTCTTGGAGGCTTGTGTTACAGGGACACGCACAGTGCTTTTCAGTGGAACCCTTTCACAATGAAATAGGTGCTGTTAACATCCTCCTGGTAAACAGTAGGAAATGAAGGCACACAGACGTTCAACTGCAAAGCACAATGCTCTTCTGTAGCCTTATCCTTTCCCAAGAAGCCTTTGCAGGGGCCAGTGTTGTGGCACAGCAAGTTAAACCACAGCCTGCGATGCTGGCCTCCCAAGTGGGTGCCCATTCAAGCCCCAGCTGCTCCACTTCCGATCTAGCTCCCTGCTAATGCACCTGAGATGGCCGTGGAAGACGGCCCAAGTGCTTGGGCCCCTGTACCCACGTGGGAGACCCGAGTGGAGTTCTGGGCTTCTGGCTTTGGCCCAGCTCAGACCCAGCCCTGGCCGTTGTGGCCATTTAGGGAGTGAATCTGCGGATGGGAGCACTCTCTTTCTCTCTCTCCCTTTCTCCCTGCAACTCTGCCTTCCAAACAAGTAAATCTTCTTTTAAAAACACAAAAACCAAAAAGCCTTTGCATTGTATTGCCAGCAGCTGAGGGCCAGGAGACCAATAATAAGGACACACTTTTTGTGCACCACAGGTGGTGTGCAGGGGAGGCTGTGGCCGCTCTCAGCATGTCACACAAAGGGTTACCCAGGCCACCGGGGCCCCTGGAGCATCTGAGGGCCTCCAGGGTATTTATGCCCAGAAAGCTCCCACCCCAGGACTGATCCCCCCCCCACCTCGAGGGAGGATGGGAGGTGACACTGGTGTGGCCATCAGGACCTGGTGGAACCATCAGTGTGATGGGTCTGTTGTGGGCTAGGCTAGGCCTAATTTCCTATTCCAGGCTCTTGCTTTTTACTTAGAGAAGAATTCTAAGTACAGGCACAAGCACTACATGCAGCATGATAAGGTTTATTTACGGAGTGAGAAGAATACACAGGCTCTTGTGGGTTTTATTTAGGGAGAGTGGGCCAGGAAGAGCAAAGAGGGACTTCCATAGCCTGCTTTCCCTGGGTCCACGAGCGGAGAGAGAAAGCCCCCTCCCTTCACCGAGCTTCTGTGAGCTTCAAAAGGGGAGTGGTTACATAGTACTGCCCCAGGACCCAGGTAAGGACCCAGGGACACCTGATTGACAGGTGGGTTGATAGGATTACAGGGGGGTGTGTGGGGGGATGGGCTGCAGCTCATGAACTATCTGTCTCCCTGACTTCTCCCACATCAGGCTGGTGCTGGTGCTGGTGTTGATGCAGCCCTGGAGAATGCAGGCTCTTGCCTGGAGATCTGGCGCAGGCAGGGAAGGCACAGGGACTGCACACGCCGCTGCACAGGAGCAGCCGGCGGAAGGCCTGCCCGGCCACCACAGCATCAGCACGTTCCCGCAGAGAACGCACTGCAAATCCTGCCCTCCGACCCTGCTGCGCCCAGGGTCCTGCCTGGGGCTGCAGGCGTGGGGGAGAGGGAGAGGCTGTGAGGCAGGCCATGATGGGCTCCGTCCATCACACACAAGCCAGGACAGAAAGGCTGGCTTGGGGCCGAGACTAGAGACTTAGCTGAGGTCGAAGGAGAAATACCTATCTTACTAGGTCAGGGATGGGGAACCTCTCTTTGCCCAGGCCCGTTTGGGTATTTATAACACCATGAGGGCCATGCAAAATTATCAGCTTAAAAGTTAGCCTGCCATAGATTTACTGCTTTTCAAGTGCAGCCTGTGGCAGGGCCAGACCACACGATCTGAGGGCCTCACACAGCCCACGGGCTGGACATTCCCCATCCCCATCCTAGATGAAAAGACAAGGCTACTTTTATCATTGTGTTTGGCTGTGGTCTAACTCATGACATGCAATTTATTTAAACTAAAATATAATTAAGTAATGATATGTCATGTATTTTACACATGTGATTGATTTGAAAAATCTTTTTCTTTCTTTCTTCTTTCTTTCTTTCTTTCTTTCTTTCTTTCTTTCTTTCTTTCTTTCTTTCTTTCTTTCTTTTTTTTTTTTGACAGGCAGAGTTAAAGAGTGAGAGAGAGAGAGAAAGGTCTTCCTTCTGTTGGCTCACCCCCCAAATGGTTGCTAAGGCCAGCACGCTGCGCCGATCCGAAGCCAGGAGCTAGGTGCCTCCTCCTGGTCTCCCATGCGGGTGCAGGGCCCAAGCACTTGGGCCATCCTCCACTGCACTCCTGGGCCACAGCAGAGAGCTGGCCTGGAAGAGGAGCAACCGGGACAGAATCTGGCGCCCCGACCGGGACTAGAACCCGGGGTGCCAGCGCCGCAGGTGGAGGATTAGCCTAGTGAGCCGTGGCACTGGCTGAAAATTCTTTATTTACGATATACAACAGAGAATCTGAGACGTTCCTCCTGAGTCAGAAGGCGTTATGGTGTGAAGACACACAGCTGGGGCAGGTGCTGTGTGGCACAGGGCCAAGCTGTGGCTAGCAACATGTGCGTGCCATGTCAGAGCCCTGGTTGAGTCCTGGCTGCTCTGCTTCCGATCCAGCTCCCTGCTCAGGTGCCTGGGAAAACAGGAGAAGATGGCCCAAGTACCTGGGCTCCTGTCACCCACTTGGGAGATCTGGATGGAGTTCCAGGCTCCTGACTTTGGCCTGGCTCAGCCCAAGCCATTGCAACAATTTGGGTAAAGAACCAGCAGATGGAAGATATTTCTCTCTCTCTCTCTATCTCCCCCACCCCCCTTGTCACTCTGCCTTTCAAATACATAAAATAAATCTTAAAAAAAAAAAGGCACAGCTGAGAATCTGGGCCCTGGTGAAGGGATGCTTCCAGGAATCTGGTGTGTGGAACATGGTGTTCAGGAAGCCAGCCAGGTCCCTGGGTTCTGCTCTGTGCTGACCCTCCTGTGCAGTGACCTTGGGCAAAGCCAGGCAAATCTTGGGTCCCAGTGTCCTGCTCTGCCGCTGGGTCCCAGCTCTGTGCCTGACCACGAAGGGAGGCTGCAGGATGGGAGCAGGAGGCTGCTCCAGGGGGTGCTCCCCAGGCCAGTCTCTGCTTGACCGCTGGTCTGTGCGTGTGTGAGACAGAGGAGGCAGCCAGGGAGT
Source organism: Oryctolagus cuniculus (assembly GCF_964237555.1). Classification (NCBI taxonomy): domain Eukaryota; kingdom Metazoa; phylum Chordata; class Mammalia; order Lagomorpha; family Leporidae; genus Oryctolagus; species Oryctolagus cuniculus. Next base: position 125,092,969 of record NC_091438.1, on the reverse strand, counting down.
TTCCCTGGCGGGGCCACTGGCTCGGGCTCTGGAAGTACGAATGGGGCAGGGCAAGCTTCGGGCAGCCTGGAGCAGTGCTGGAATTCCCAGACCCAGAGGTGCACTTTTGGCCTCTCTGCGCTGCAGCTGGAGCTCCTGGCTCGGCTGCGCCGGTTACCACCTCTGTCTGTGTGGCCCGTGGCGAGCCTCTTGGTCTCTCTGCGCTGCACACAAGGCCCTGAAGTTGCCAGAACATGACACATTTGGAGTGGGGACAGCCAAGGGAGCTCTGACAGGATTAGGGTTCTGGAAAGATTCCTCTAGAGCCTGCATTTCCCTCTCCTCAGATCCCCAAGGGAACTGGCTCGTCCTGCTTGTGGTAAGGTCAAGGCTGCGGGCAGACTGAGCAGGCACCTGTTAGGAAGGTGGTCACCAGAACAGCCACTTGCCGCTGCTCGAAAAGTGGGGGCTGAGGCCCAGCTGGAGCAGTCCCCAGCCCCCGGGGTCATGATAGGTCTTCCCCCTGTTGGGGGGCAATGGCTGGGGCTGGGCCAAGCCAACGCCAGGAGCTGGAAACTCAATTCAGCTCTCCCATGTGGGTGCCAGGGACCTAATAACTTGAGCCATCACCTGCTGCTTCCCGGGGTGTGCATTAGCAGGAAGCTGGAATGGGGAGCAGAGCTGGGACTTGAACCCAGGAACTCTAACAAGGGATGAGGGTATCTTCATTGCCTGCCCCTAAGTAGTTGATTTAATCAAGCCGGGCCATCGCCACCTGAGACAGCCATTCCAAGGCTCAGTCAAACGAGCTGGCCATGGCGGGCAAGAGGTGGAGGGTGTTTGGTGCAGTGGTAAGATGTCACTCGGGGTGTCGGCATCTCATATGGGAGTGCCTGGTTTGAGTCCCAGTTACTCCACACTCCAGATCCAGCCTCCTGCTAATGCACCTTGGGAGGTGACAGGTGATGGGTCAAGTATTTGGGTGCCTGCTACCCATGTGGGAAACCTAAATAGAGTTCCAGGCTCCCAGCTTTGGCCTTGCCCAGTCTTGTCTGTTGTAGGCATTTGGGGAGTGAACCAGTGAATGGAAGATAGATCTCTCTCGAGCTCTCTAATTCTCTCCCATTCAAATAAAACGGGAGCAAAAATGTCAGCTGGGATGCTGGGGCCCTTATAAGGAGGTGCAAGTCCTAGCAAGGGGAAACAGCCTCTGTCTCTCCCCAGCCCAGGACCTCAGGCCGGGAGCGTCCAAGTCCTCCTATTTATTGGGAACGGTGGCAGGCCTGCCCGAAGCATTAACCTCAGTGAGGCCAAAGACAGGCCCTCAGCCAGGGAATCAGGGCCAGGACTGAACCAGGCACTGTGGTCTGGGATGCTTGTGTCCCAGGCAATGTTTTCACCTCTGTGCCAAAACTGGTCCCGTCAGGGCTTTTTTCTAAGCCAGGATTTAGGATCGGGGTCAGGGGGTGGGAGTGTGGGGGGGAGGTAGGATATCCAGCCTCAGCCTCTCTCAGGAGCTATCCTGGTCTTTCCTATTCTAGAAGGACTGAATTTTCTCAGCCACAAAGTGAGCCCTGGCATCAGGCACCCACATCCTAGAAAGCAGGGCTCTTAGAAGGCTGGGGTGTTTCAAAGCCTCGTTGGGCAGGTGCAGCCTGGAGTGGCCTCCCAGCAGGGGGCAGAGGCAGGACCAGGGCTCACAACGGGCTTCCTGTGAGTCTCTGTGGTGGATGCACTGCAGGTCCCCTCTTTGGTGTCAGCCCTGAGCCTGTGGTGGGGGCTGGGCAGGGAGCCACAACAGCTGTGGAGACTGAGGCTCGGAGGGGACAACTGCTGGCCCACGATGACCCAGAAAGAGCTTGTGCCCCTCTTGTCCTTTCGGTTGGGACATCAGGACTGGCCTGACCTTGGCTTTTCAAATGCTTCCAAGAAGCTAATTTTACATATCCCTTGGGGCAAGCAGCAAGGAATGTGCTGGCTTCTCAGGCCTCTGGCTGCCCACACAGCCCTATTTGGCTCCAAGGAGAAGCAGCCAGCCAGTTCCTGGAAGAGTTTCACTCCTTGCCCTCCCTGGGGGGAGAGGATTGGCATGGCCTGGTGGGGAGGGGAGCTGTGGAGTCAGGGGCGGCAGGGCCCCTGGCACGTCACTCTCTCTGCCAGTGTCCTCACGGTCAGTGGGGCTTGTGGTTCGGATCCACCTGCAGGAGCGGGTGTCCAGGCCTGGGGTGGTCTGGATGCAGCCCTGTCAGTCTCCACCCTCCCCTGGATGCACCCCTGCAATGCTCCAGTGCGCCCCCTGCTGTCTGATCTGGCCCTGCTTGGGCCTTGTCTGCAGTCTTTTCCTTCCTTCACTTGGTTCTAGGACCCAAACCGGCACCCAGCACCCATGGCACGCTCAGGGAAGATCCTACAAATGACACACACAGGACACCTCGGACGCTCTCCAAGCCACTGCCACCCACAAGGCCCTTTGCTGTACTCCCCTGTTCTTGGGATGAAGCCCCCGGTTAGCGTCACGTCCACCTGGCCCCTTGTCACCGTTCCCCCTGTGGCTACGCCCAGACTGTGGGGGGCCTTCCCCCCTGCTCACACCTCTTCCAAGCCCCTCTGCCTGCCTCTCTCCTCCTGTCCTTCGCCATCCCAGCCATACCCATCCCGAGGCCCCTTCCTGCCTCGTGCTCATCTCCTGTGCTCTGGACACTTGAGCTGCTCCTTCTGGGACCTCACTGCCCTGGCCACTCACCGCTGCTCCATTCCTCGGGCTCAGGGGAATGCCCTCAATGTGTTTTGCTGAGCCCATTACAGACGAGGCCCTGGACAGTCAGCACCCAGCCGCTCACATGCCGGAGGTTTGTCCCCGAGAAGCGAAGCGACGTCACAGACTCACTAGCCTGGGAAAACCCTGCAGCCAGGGCTCAGAAGGACGGGACTCGCTCAGAGCCACCAGGGCCCTGGTGTCCCTGCCTCACAAAAGGGGACAAGACCCCGCTCCGCACGCCTTCGGGGATCAGACAAGATGGCGGTGGTGGAAGTGGCGCTAGTGGGTGCAGAGGCCCGGCTGGCCGTCCAGGATAACGGGCTTTATTCAGGCACAGAGCGACGTCTCTCCGAGCCCTGCTATCTCTCTCTTTTCGTGCAGGGAACCAGCTCCAAGCAGCCGCCTGCCCGGGCGGGGAGAGAAGGAATCTTTGCGAGACGCTCTCTGGGGGACACTAAGATTTTTACTGCTTTGTGGGTTATGAAGTCAATCTCTGTTCTCCGTATTATATATCGCGCCCGAGCCCGAGAATGTTTAATGAAACTGAAGCAGCGAGCCAGCCGAGAAAGGAAGAAAGACGAGATTCATTCGCAGAGCCGTTTGCTCAGAGAAGCGGCCGGAGGTGGGGGCCCCGACTTGGCCTCACGCCCCCAGCCCTCGAGCGCCTGTCCGCAGCCACTGCCGGCCACCTGGCCTCACCTTTGAAGAGCACAGGCATCTCTCCCACAGCCGATGGGAGGGGTGCTCTTCCTTCACACCGTGGGGAGGGGGGAGAATCCCCAGCAGTTAGGTGGGGGGAAGGCAGCCACAACCCAGGGCCTGAGGGGAGAGCGGGGTTATTAATAGGTCTCACTTAGGCCCAGGAAGAATGCAGGGCTGTGAGCAGTTGAAAAGGTCAGCGTGGGCGACAGACACAGGCTTCCTGGGGAGTCAGGATGGATCCCGCATACACTCAGAGGAGCCTGGTGCTGCGAGCTGCGGTGGGCGCTGCGGGGGCGTCTGCATGGGGTCGCGGGCGTGTGTGTGCCCCTCTGCCTCTGGAGACCTTGTCAGCGCCCAGGGAGCTTGCTGGAGATTTCAGCCTCAAAGAACGGCAGCTCCGTGGCTGGGCGGCTGCATGCCTGGGCGATCACTCTGCCTCTCTCTATAAAGCGAGGAAGTGGATTAGCTGGTCCTAACAACACTTCCGACGTGGGCACTGGAAGCTGTGCAGGACGGGAGGAACCTGGCTTCTGGCCCTCCAGGGACCCAGGCTCACATCCCCAGGTGGCCACACCACTGGCTGGCTGCACTGCCCTTGGCCTCGGTGTGGGGTCCCCAGTCCACGGGGCAGCAGTGGGGACAAAGGAAGCAGAGTCTGGGGCAGGCCTGGCACACTGAGCACATGGCTCTTTTCCCTTGTGCCAAAGGCTACCTGCATTTGAGTACATTCACTCATCCAATGAGGTGAGTACTTACTGGACACTTACCATGGTCCAGGCACTATTCTAGGTGCTGGGATGCGGTAAAGCACGCACGCGCGTGCGCACACACACACACACACACACACACCCTTACTCTCTGGAGGTCATGTTTTACGACCACTGGTGTCTGCCTGTCCTGGAGTCCAGTGGGTGGGACCCTTAAAGAAGAGGCTGGATACGGGAGGTGGGGATTGGGGACCTCAGAGGATAGGCCCTAGACTGACATTTGCTATGATGATCGGGATATTGGGTTTTCTAATCTGCAGAATGGGTCCACCACAGCAGTCCTCTTTTTGGGGATGATTCAATGCACAGCACTAGTTGGGGCTTAATAAACGCATCTGCATTTGTTAGTGGAGGAGTAAGAGGGGCGAGAACATTTGTAAACTAGGGCTGTGATCCTTCCTTCTCTCTCTTCCTTTCAGAGCCCTCTGCACATATGTTAAGCATCATGTTGAAGGGTTGCACCGAGACACTCAGGAAACTCCAGCAAGTACCAAGAGTTTCATGGTGGAGACTGACACTATTTGAGCACTTGCTGTATACAAGTCCTGATGCTGGGTGCTAGGGGGATGGAGATGAAGTTAGCACTTTCCTTGTCCTTTTCACATGCAGTGTCCCTGGGGAGTCAGCGCAGTCATTAATTATTTGTGATTAGTGTGGGGCAGCGGGAGGCTCAGGAGCTCACGGGACCCCAGAGAGGCATCACGCTCTGCCTAGAGGAGCTGGGAAGACCTTGTGACTCCCAGGAAAAGTGCCGTCCACCCAGCCACTGACAGCCACAGGTGACTCTTGGTCACCTTCAGGGTCTCCTGATTTTATGACGGTAGGCCCACATCTTAGAGAGCATATATGGTGCGCCGCACAGTCCACCAGGTCTGACCCCCTGGGAATCTACTGGAGCTTTGCCACGTCCCTGTGGACAGCTCATGCATCAGCTGTTCCGTCTAAGCTCCGCAGTTAGCCTGCTGCTATCCAGTGCTCGGGCTGCTCTGGTTGCTTCTGGCAAACAACCCTGGCAGAAAGGCCGCTAGCCACGAGCAAGCTCTGAGGCAGGTCACACAGAGACAGCCTTGGGCGTGGGGTCTTCCAGAGAATGACCAGGACAGTGACACTCCTCGGAACTTGCACTGCAGGAAATCTAAACTCGTGTAAATACAGACGCCCGGACAAGGGAATGCTCGAGTGATGGTGGTGGAGTTCCAGGCACTGTGGGGAATGGCGGCAGAGAGGGTCCAGCCATGGAGTCCCCGCCTGGGTGCTGATCTGTCAAGGGATTCTGAATCCAGATTTACCCGGTGCTGCACCACGCTGCTCATTGATGTCCAAGTCCTTCTCCTTTTGTCCTAATTCCTAAGGATGCTTGGGCGTGAAAGGTAAACTCGAGTATGAGAGAACATGGAGGGAAAAGCTGCAGCCTGTTCCTGGGAACCCAGAAGGCAGCCAGCGTGCACGGGGCTGTGTGGACGCCCACAGCCAGGCCAGGGCTCAGGCCCAGGCCCCCACCTCTCACTGCGTAAGGCTCTGAAACAGGCATGAAAGGCTCAGGGGGAGCGGTGCAGCGCATGGGTGAGTGTCGAAGGCTCCCCGCCCTTGCCTCCACCCCCGCCCCGGCTCTGCATCAATAGTTGGGAGACTTTTAGTTCTAGTTTAAGGAAATCATTAGCTCATCATTAAGCTACCTGAGCAGACTCCAATGGCCACAAATGACAAAGAGTACTTAATGGGATTACTTCAGAAAAGCCACAAATTAAGCAGAAACAACAATAAACAACAACAATAACAGCAAACCCTAGGGAGGGGAGAGAATCTGACTTCCAGGATTGCTACACTATATTATTGTGAATGTCAGAGCTTCAACAAAAAATAGGAAAAAGGCAGTTAACAGACAGTATCCTTGAGAAAGTCCAAAAGTTGGACTTACTGGACTAAGACTTTAAACCAGTTATTTTAAATGTCATCAAGAACTAAAGAATGACGTCCAAAGAACTAACAAATAAGAATGGTTCTTCACCAAATATGGACTGTCAACAAAGAGACAGAAACCACGCACACATATTAAAAATGCGAATCAGCACATACATATGTGGAGCTGCAATCTGCAGGACTCAAATGAAAACCTCACCAGAGGCACTCGGCACATTCAGTCACGCAGGGGACTCTAACCTTGAAGACAGGGTAACTGGCATCCTTCAGTCGGAGGGACTGAAGGATAAAGAAACAAGAAAACTGGGACACCATCAAGGGAAACGACACAGGCATAACGGGATTTCAAGAATAAGGGAGAAAGAGAAAGAATATTGAGGAAATAATGGCTGGAAACGTCCCACGTTTGATGAGCAATAGAAAGCCACCTGGACAAGAAGCTCAGTGAATCCCAAGTAAGACAAATCCAAAGAGATTTGGACTCGTCATCATCAAACTGTCACAAGTCAGGACAGGACGAGAGCAGAACCGTGAAAGCAACAAGCAAGAAGCGACCACCACAAAGCTCAGCGAGATAGACAGCTGAGCTCCTATCAGAAACCCTGGGGCCACGAGGTGAACGCTCAGAGGAAAAGACGGTCAGCGGATAGTTCCACATCCAGCAAAACTCTCCTTCAAGAATGAAGAAGAAGTTTAGACGTTTTCAGAGAAACAAAAATGAGAGATATTGTCATGAGACGACCTTCAGGCCGAAGGGAAAGGGAGCTGGATTGTCCCTGGACTCCGCAAGGAGAAGTGGAGCATGCTGGGGCAGTAACCATCCGGGTAGATATACAAGAGAGTACTCGGGAATTTTTCATTTGGACCTCTTGTTTCTACTATACAATTAAAAAGCCACCCACTTAAAGCAGTTAGAAACCTCTGCTGATGAACTTGACAATGCCTAGGAAGGCACTTTGCATGACAATGACAGCACCAAGAGGAGGGAGAAAAAGAGGCTAAAAAGGAATGACATTTTTGTATACTACTATAATTAAGTGATATTAACACACATTTGTAATTTCCAGGGCAACCACTAAGACTGTAAGTCAAAAGTCAAGTAGTGAAAGACCTGGGTTCCATGACAGAGCTGTGCTTTCATTCTAGATGACTCTGGGCAGGTCTCTGCGCTGTGTGTGAAACAGCTCATCAGGTAGAATCCACAGGTTCACCTGTGCTGCTAATAAGGTAACGAATGCGCTGTGCACGTTAAGCAGATTCATCTTCACTGGACTGTGGGAGGCCTTGGATGTGAACCTTGCTCCTCGGCCTTCTTAGCTGTGTGACCTTGAGCAAGCTCTTCAGTCTCTTGGAGCCTCAGCTCACGCATCCGTGCCAGATGAAAACAGCTGTCCCTAGTCTCGAGGTCCAATGCGCTCACGTGTGTTGTCCTTATCGAGCAATGTGCTTGGCATCTGGTAGGTACCCCGTGAATGCTGGCGATTTGTCCGAACTGTGGGCAATGCAAGGCAGGGATGTCCTCTGCTTGTGTCCTCTCAGAATGTATGTTGGGGGTTAACCCCCAATGTGCCGGGATTTGGGGGTGGAACACTGGGGGTGATTAGGTCTCAAGAATGAGATTAGTAGGGCCGGCGCCGCGGCTCACTAGGCTAATCCTCTGCCTAGCGGCGCCGGCACACCGGGTTCTAGTCCCGGTCGGAGCGCCGGATTCTGTCCCGGGTGCCCCTCTTCCAGGCCAGCTCTCTGCTGTGGCCAAGGAGTGCAGTGGAGGATGGCCCAGGTGCTTGGGCCCTGCACCCCATGGGAGACCAGGAAAAGCACCTGGCTCCTGGCTCCTGCCATCGGATCAGCGCGGTGCGCCGGCCGCAGCGCGCCGGCCGCGGCGGCCATTGGAGGGTGAACCAACGGCAAAGGAAGACCTTTCTCTCTGTCTCTCTCTCTCACTGTCCACTCTGCCTGTCAAAAAAAAAAAAAAAAAAAAAAAAAAAAAGAATGAGATTAGTAGTGCTACTGTTATGATCTGGATATGACTTGAGAGTGTCCCCAAGGGCTCATGTGTTGGGAGCTTGGTGCTCAGTGTGGCAGTGTTTGGCTGGGGTGTGCAGCCTTTAGGTAGGGCCTAGCAGGAAGTCCTTAGGTCACTGGGGTCACCGCCCTTGGAAGGAATTGATGGACTTGTGAGACCTGGCTGGTCCTCTTGAGGGGGCTGTTACAAGAGAGCAAGCTTGAACTTCCCTCTCGCTCTGCCTGCCTGGCTTGCCCTGTGAGCTCTCTCTGTAGTGCAGGCAGCTGCCCTGTGATGCCATCTTCCATGAGGGCCCCACAGAGCCACGCCAGGGCTGGAGCCATGCCCTTGAGCCTCTAAAACCATGAAACGGACAAGTGAATCTGCTTTCAAACTGAAGTGCCAAGCTTCAGGTACTTTGTTCTAGAGCAACAGAAAAGGGACTAACACGCTTATCCGAGAGAGCGCCCGTGCCCTCTGTGCTGTGTGAGGGCACAGCGAGGGAGATCCCAGCCATCTGTGACCCGGGAGGCAGTCCGACCCCACACAGGGCATCTGCTGGTGCCGGTGCTGGACAGCCCAGCCTCCAGAGCTCTGAAAGACAAGTCTCTGTTTAGAAGCCGCCCAATCTACGCTGTTCAGTTGCAGCAGCCTGGACTGAGACTGCCTCTTAGTCATCTCTGGGTCCCTGCAGCCCCGCCTGGAGGAGCTTCCCCGTAGACAGGTGTCTGCTCACCTCAACTGAGATGTGCTGTCCCTTCTGTCATCCAGACAGAAGCCTAAGATCCTGGGGAAGGTCACACCCCGGGGGGTGAGGGGGGGGGGACGGGGTCCCAGTAGATCAGGGCTGGAATAAGGGCTGGGGGGGATCCATCTCTGTCCCCTGCTGGGCTCTGGGAGTCCACAGCCAGGCCCAGCAGTGCAGTGCACTCCTTAGCAGGAAATGCCACAACCTCAGCACCAAGAGGGAGCAGCTTTGCGTTTTTCCCACATGAGGACATCTCGCTCAGAATGGGTTCCTGGCCCTGAAAGATTTTTGGAATTCAAGGGTCACCAGGCCCATCTGAAATCTCCAAAAGGGGCCATCATGGCCTCCCTGGACTCTGTGCCACCCTCCCCTCCTTCACGCTGACCATCTCCAAAGTTCCCACTTCCTCTCCACCCAGACCCTGTCCGCGGTCTCCAGGAGCCTTCTCATGCTGGGTGTAAGTTCAGAGCCACCCGCAGGCCCGTGCAGGGCAAGCAGAGCTGCTGGAGCATGGCCATGCCTTCGCGGCCCAACTGCTCCTGAGAGCCCTCAGAGTCAGGAGTGGAAACCCCTCCCGGTCCGTGCAGGAGGGCAAATGGGCAGGGAGCAGGACTAATGTTCCCTCCGCAGTGGGACCTTTCCCGGGCTCTGAGCTCCACAGGGCTCTCAGGAGAAAGAGGTGCAACTCCCGGTTCACCCCACAAAGAAACTGAGGCACAGAGTGGTTACACAATGCACTCAAGTGCCCAGAGTGAGGCAGTGGGGCCAGAGCTGGCATCCAGGTCACCTCAGGAGCTGAAGCAGAGCCCCCGGCCCTCCAGGGACGTGGCTGACTGGCAGGTCGGGGCTGCCTCACACAACCCCAGAAGGAAGCCGGCAGGGACAGGAAGAGGGACCACTGGCTTGCAGCCACACTTTGCCGTTGTCCTCCTGTGCGCCTCCCAAGAACATTGATTTCCCCTGTCGCACACATCCGCGGCTGGCTCCCGAGACACGATAACCTTTCTAGAAGTGATTTGCTCACAGATCTGGAGCTGTCCTAGCCAGAAAGAAAATGTTAGTTATCCTGCTTGGCAGGCGGGGCGGGGAGGGCTGAGGCCTCTGTGGGATCAGAATGGCCTTCCCAAGGAGGAGGGGCGCTCCCATCTCTGGAGGGGTCAGCAGTCTGCGCCTCTCAGCAGAGGATGCAGGTCATCTCTGCTGCTCCCGCTGGACCCGGGAGGCTCTGGTTCTGTCTACAGCCTGCTGGGTGTCCTTGGCCACTTCACCGACCTCGCAGAACCGGGGGGCAGCTCAGGACCTGGCCGGAGCTCCATATTTGCTGCATGAACAGTTGTTTGAGTCTCTTTCAGGTTGTAAGAGTACAGAGGGCAGGACTGGCAAGTCCATTTCACAGATGAGGAAAGTGAGGCCTGCAGATATTTGTGCTCTCCACAGCAGCCCTATCCTCAAGAGTGGCCGCAGCTTTGCATCTTCACAGGGAGGACAGAGGCTGCACGAGCCTGCTCCAGGGACAACCTCGGAGTCAATCCCGACAACGAGTGTATGCTGAGCCCTGGGCCAGACACCGTCCTCTGCCTCCCCACCCATGGGCACTGAGGCTCTGAGAGCTTCAGGAACTTGGTCAAGGTCACACCGGTCAACCTGCGGTCAGCCGCAACTGCAGCCCAGATCCCCTGAGTGGGAGTCTGCTTCAACAGACCTCTAGGCCCAGCTCCTCGTCCCCTCTGACGCAAGATGGGTGTGGGGCGGGCCACAGCCCTGGTCCCCAGCATCTCTCCCAGCACTCGCATGGGAAACAGAACTTGGCAAACCCGGTGGGATTAATTCATTACAGGCCTATCTTCAGGGTGGCCCCGTCGGCTATTGAGGCTGCTGCATACCTGCTGATTGCATAATCCATAAATACGTTTGACATCCTTAATTGGAATCAGGCCCCCCAGGCCCTGCCCGCAGTTGAGTTACGAGCAACAAGCTCCCTGTTGGCAGTGCCGAGCTTCTGCCTGAACTGGGGCCCAGGAAGGAGGCATTGACTTGGGGAGTGATGGCATTTCTCAGGGATCAGGAAGCAGAGACGAGTCCGCGGTTCGAGTGTAAGGATGGGGATGGTCCTTGGGCTCTGTGGCTGCGGTCACCTCCCAATCCCCTCTCCAGAAAGTCTCCCAGGCCTTCCAAGCCCTGGTGACAGAGAAGGCTTCCCAGGACCCACACTGGTTTGATTTGTGGCTCTTTAGACTCTCTTGCTGGAATCCCACGCCCATTCTGCCTCCCCCATCTCATCTCCCAGGGTAGAACAAGCCCCTGGCCAGCTCACCACGCACGCCCGATGCTTCAGCACAGGGAGGACCCCCTGCTCCCCTGAGCATAGGCCCTCATCTGTTCCTAGGCCCACAGGGACACCCAGGCCACAGTCTGAACCATGGAACTGTCATACAACCCATCACGTCTTCTTTCACTCACTCATTCACTCAGTCATCAATTACTCCGGACTCCCTACCCCTTGCCAGGTTCCCTGAGGGCTGTGGATAGCAGGCATGGGGAGCCGGCACTGCAGAAGACTCCCTGCAAGAGAAGCCCACGGCCCAGTGGGAAAAGGGGAGGCAGGGGCCAGCGAGTAAGGACCTCAGCATGGACAGAACCAGGCGGATGGAAGGATGGTGCCCAGAGCAAGGGACTTGGCCCCGCTGTGTCACTCGATCACAAGCTGGCTGCTGTGCAGCTGTGAGCCAACAGCCTGGCCCGGTGTGGCTGCGTGACCCTGGGTTCCCTTCTGAGCGTCGCTCCAGGCAGACCACATGGACAACAACAACACTGGCAGGGATGGAAAGCAGAGGCTGCCCAGGGCTGGCCCATGGGCCCCGGCCCCTCCCACCTCACCCGACCATGCTGCAGGTCCAGGTGGTCACATTTTCGTTCACCTGCTAGGGAGCCCTGCCTGCCTGAGATGTCAAAGTCGCATCTTCTCAGCTCCCTGCCTGGCTCTTCTCACTCTGCTGGGGAGGAGATTAGTCCTACAGCCACCTCCCCCTCCTCTTCCTGGGCACCCGCTCGTAAGGAAAGCTTGCAGATGACATGAGCTGCAAGTTCAAACTCCAGCGGAGAGCTGCTTTGCTGCAGGGCAGGCAGGGGGCCAGAGCTGGACGTCATCGGCTCCAGTGTGGCCGGCACTGGCCGTGCAACCCTGGACAGGTGGGTGACATCTCCAAGCCTCATTTTCGTCTGCTCCCCTACGTACTGTACGGTGCGCTGGATGACTCATTCATCTGGACGTGTCTGCCCCATTCAGACAAGATTCCAGGGACATTACAGTGAACAAAGGAACTCTGGAGCCTTTTGGGATTTCATTCCAGAAGGAGAGACAGGAAGTAAACAAGTAAACGCCTCTCACTGTGGGTGCTGAGAAGCACTAGAGAGCAGCACCCAGCAGGGTGATGCAGACCAGGGGGTGCCGCTCCACGCCATGCGGTCAGGGAGCGCTTGCCTGAGAAGGGGACCCTGCAGCAGACATCTGAAGGGGTTCAGAGGGCAGCCACGGGGGCAACCTGTAGAACATCCCAGACAGAGGGGGAGCCAGGAGGATGGGGCACGGAAACACGGGAGACCAGTGCGCCTGGGAGCGGTGAGAGGGGTAGGGCTGTGAAATGAGCTCCGAGTGGCCGCAGCGGTGCGGGCACAGTGATTAAGGTTCTGACGCACGCAGGAGCTCATGGCATCCTACAGTCACGGCTTTTCTTCAGAGCAGGGAAGGGGCCTTCGGAAGGCCTGAAGCCAGGGCTGGCGGACCTGACTTGCATTTCAGAGCTGCCTCTGACTGATGCCAGTCAGGGCAGAAGCAGGGAGCCCGGGGTTGGGGGAGAGAGGGTGGGCTTTGAGGGCGAGGAGTGAGCCGTGGTTATGCTGGACGCCCCTGGAAGGTACAGCCAACAGGATCTGCTGGACAGCCAGAAGCAGAGTTTGAGGGGAAGAGGGGTCCACTGTGTTGGGCTGAGCACAGCGGCCATGGGGCTCCATCATCTGAGATGAGAAGGAGGCGGCAGGGGCAGGCTGGGGCTGGGGAGCAGCGAGGGGCGGGTCTGGAGGCGCCTGTTGAGAGGTAAACACACAGACCTGTCCAGGACCGGGGCTGGGACATGCCTTCAAAGATGAGTGGTAATGGAGAAGGGAGAGGTTTGAGCACAGAACCCAGGAGCACTCCAAGTTTAGAGGGCAGAGTTAGGGGTCAGGGATGCAAAGGAGGCAGCTGGGAGGAGCTACCCACGCGGGCCAAGCCTGCTGACCGTGAGGTCCCTCGTAGAGGGCCGAGGGGTTGTGTGTGTGGAGCCTGCTCGGCAGGCAGACCCAGACCCAAGGCGATCAACCTGTCTCCCAAGAGGCCAACTCAGAACAGATCTTTCCAGAAAGCCAATGGTCGGGGCTGTTGACTCTCTCAAGGTGGGCACCCAGCCCCAGGCCCACCACTGGTGGAAGAAAGCCCCAATAGAAGCTGACTGCGGCCCTAATTCCTGGAATGTCTTTGAACCCCACGAGGAGAAGCCGGAGCTGGGAAGCCGGTAATTTCAGCCAAGTGCGCTGTGTTTGCTTAGAGTTTGCGTGCAGCGGCCAGTTAATTACTCAAGTAAATCATGTCACCATGCCCTGCAGCCCCAGTGCGACAACATCGTGTTGACCACACTTTTAAGAGTGATATAAGCCTCTGAGTGCCAGCTAAGAGGTTTTATGGGCCACCCTTTGAATGGGCCTCTTTCTCCCAGAGCCCACAAGAGCCTGTGTATCCACGCCTGCTCAGTGCTGGGTTGGGGGGAGGCGGCTCTTGGGGGCCACCTTCTTAGACAAGGTCTATATGAACTGGGCTGGCTGGCAGCCCAGCTGGGAGGTGACAGAAGCCCTCCATCTGTGTCCCCTGCTCACATCATCGGAACACGTCACTCTCACTGCTCAGATGCCATCCAGCTCTCCAGCCCAGATCCATAGCTGTTCAGCAGCATCTGCCGGCCAGGCTCTGTGTGAGTGCTTGGAACTCAGGTGTGCCAAGGAGCAGGGCTCACCCTCCAGGCAAATGCAAGAGACAGGCAGAAGCTGCTAGGGTAAGGTAGCGTGAACTTGGTATTCTACAAGAGGCCGATTCACAAGGCAACGTGAGCACAGGCAGGGTAATGGATTCAGGAACACCTGTGGGGCCTACAAGGATGAGGTGAGGACAGACAAGATCCGGGGGTAGAGGAACTCCAGGCAGTGGAAGCAGCTCGAGCAGAGGCCAGGGGCTAGGGTGTCCTCTCCACTCAGTATCTGCACGAGTGTGGATCCCTCGACTTGGACGTTCAGAACCAAGGACCCTGGGTCCCGGAGTGGCGGGACCGTGGAATGCAAGACGGTGGAATGCACCTGGTCAGCTCTCCCCTGAGGGCAGATCCCTCCACCATCACCAACAGGAGGCACCTCCCAGGGCGGGTGGACATCTGGCTGGGGACTCCAACCTGCACAGGCGTCTTTGTCCCCAGCTAGCAACCTCCTGATGCTAGCCAGGTGCGTGCTCCTGACGGGAGCTAGGCTTCGACGACTCGCCCCGCCCCTCCTCCCCACAAGCCAAGCTCACCCTCCTCCTGCCACCCTGGCCGGCTTTCCTGCTGGGTGTCAGGGAAAGTGCGGGTCCATGAGTGTGTGAGTGATTGATAGGCGGCGAGGGGCTCAGCCAGGAGATCCCAACATCGCCTATCTCTCGAACCCATCATTTCCTCTCTTTACTAAGAGGAGACTGACAACCACAGTGAGTGATTATTAAGCAATTATTTAGTGTCTGGCACCGAGCTAAGAGCTTTGCAGGCACGAGCTCTGGTAATCTTCAAAACAGTCTAGGATATAGGCATCCTTAAGCTCCTCCGACACAGTAGGAGCCAGGGGTTCAGTGAGTTAAACAACTTTCCCACAGTCACCCAGCTCATCAAGGGTGGAGCTGGGGTGGGGAGCAAGGAGCCCAGAGCTTGCTGATAGCTACAGTAAGACCAATAATAGTATCCTATGCTTTTCCAGGCTGATGTGCAGGAAAGCCATTGGGCGAGGGGGGTTTAATGTCTGTCTTTGGAGGCTCCGGGAGTAAGGCATGTGAGCAGACGGCCCGAGGCACTGTGGCTGCTGGGAAATGATTATTTCTCCATGGTAAGGAATAGTATTTTTATAATCTGAGTAATTGTCTCCTAATCCGTTTAGTCGTCATTCAACTCTGAGGAACATGAACACGTCTAATTCAGCCTGGGCTTCCCAGGACAACCCCTGGCACGGCAGAGTGCTTAGCATGCACCTGCTGAACGCACTGTGCCTCCTTCTGCTCCCAGAGGCCCTCCTCCCCTCAGGGCTGAGCCGCACACTGGGCACGGGGAGGAGGCAGGGGGTGCCTCTGTGCTCACCTTTGCAAGGGGACCTGGGGAGCAGCCAGGCCTATGTCTGGCTTTATGGCAACGCTCTCACAGCTGCTGGGCAGGGACTCCCAAGCTCTCTGCGCGGGAACTAACAACAAAAATCAAAGAAGCAATATCCAGCTAGATGTGGCAACCCATTCAGCGCGTGTGCCCTCTGGTTAATTAGCAAACGTTAGTACAGGAGAGCTGAGGAGGTTTTTCTTTCCAGGGGAAACACATCAACTGCTGAGGCGTGGGAAAGGAGGATGCCAGGAGTGACTGTGAGGCCACTTTCATCCTGCTCACCAGTGCGGGCCTCGACTGCCTGTCCTGCTCATCTGTGAAATGGGCTTGGCCTGCTCCTGGACTGTGAGAAGCATACCCTGCAGGTGGAAGGTCGTGCGCTGGTCAGAGGCCCGAGTTCTGATCCTGTTCCTCCAACTGGCTGCGCAACCATAGCAGGCGCTGGCACCGCTGGGGGCTCTGGTGCCTCACCTGTGAGAGCAACTGACAGCTGCCCCCTGCTCTGAAATGCCTGGGAGACTGAGTGAGACAGTGACATGCATGGAATGTGGAGGCTGGGCTCATAGCTTCAGGGAACAAAAGGGAAAAAAAAACCCTTGCAGGGGCTCACATGGCCTACCAACACCTGGGGGGCTCACTGGGGTCTCAGGGTTGGAAGCACAGCTGGGCGGGTGCGTGGACACTCGGTGAGTGGCCCCATGGGACTGCACTGCCTGCCTGGAAGCCACTGTGGTGTGATACGTGCAGACCAGGTTAAGTTAAAGCACAGAACCCCACCACAGAGGAAGGGCCAGGTGCCCTCTGACCCTCGCCCAGTAGCTACCTCCCGGCAGTGATCTGGGCAGACAGGAGTGTCCAGATCAAAGCACGGGGAGGAGCAGATTTATGGACCAGCGGGGGTTCCTCCCAGGTGTGTCTGCTTCAGCTCCTCCCCACAGGAGCATCTGCAGAGGGGGTGGCCGCCCTGGGGAGGGGCAAGGGGAGGGGGAGGAAGGACTGTTCCTGGAACCAGCTCCTTCTCCTGAAGCGGGTCCGACACTCAGGGAAGCTGGGCCCACTGCCCAGGCCCTGGTCTGCAGTGCTCCTCCCTGGGCAGGCAAAGCAGACCCATGCTTTGTGGTGCTCCCCAGGAGCACCTCGCTGCAGAGGACTGAGCCGTCACGGCTGAGGTCCTGCCTCTTGGAGACAGGGCTCCCACGCCCAGCGCAGGGACAGGCCCTTCCTTCACAGCGCCCACATTGCACAGAGCGAGAAGCCACTTGTTTCTCGGCGGAGGTGGCTGCGGGTGTCTGCAGCAGAGGTGGGGCCGAGCCCAGGGACCCCTCCTGCCCACTCTGGCACTGTAGCTCAGGGATCCGGGCTCCAGAGAAAGATCCCCCTGCCCGCTCTGCTTGAATCCACTCGCTGGGCTGTGCACCAGCCCGGTCGGGAGGGGGAAATGTCCACGATATAAAAATCATACGAAAGAAATTATGGATGGAAAAATCATTACCTTATAAATTGGCCGAGCTGTTCAGAACTTGTAGGAAACAGGGCATATAAAATCCGTACGGCACGTTGGGGCTTTGCTAGCGCCTTGTTACAGCCCTCGGGCTGCAGTGAAAAACGTTCTTACCCAGAGAGGCCTCTCTTTCCTTTATTAATGACACAGGGTGGGGCTGACGCTGTAAATTCCAGCCACTGGGGGCCTTGGAGCTTGGGACAGATGCTCTGGTCTCTGCTCCATCCAAAGGAAGCAAGACAGTGGAAGGTGGCCTTCTCCCGCCCGGCCTCCCAGCCTGCAGACCACAGAAGCTCAACGAGGGGAGTGGGGCATTGAGGGCTGGCATTTCTCTGCTGAGCCAGTCCTGCAAGATTAAATCATCTGGCCCATTAATGAGCGGAGAATTTTAGGTGCCAGTCCTGTAACGGGAGTGCTATGCGTCACATCATTGCACTCTTCACAGTCAGGCTGTGACCAGGATCAGGGCTCAGCCTACACTGACCTCAGTGCTCAGGCTGCAACCAGGACCAAGGCTTAGTCTATGGTTGAGCTCACTGCTCAGGCTTGACCAGGATCAAAGCTTAGTCTGTGTCCAGCGTCAGGGTTCATGCTGTGACCGGGACCAGGGCTCAGGCTATTCTGAGTGGGCAGAACTGGGCCCAGAACTGGTCACAGGCCACAAGGGATTCAAGAACACAGAATCAGAACAGCCAGCAAAGCCGGGCCCTTAGGGCGAGCTCAGCTCCGAGCCTGTGCTTTGCATCTGTTGTGGCTGGGGGCAGCATAGGGTCACACAGCTTGGAGATCTTGCAGCTCCAGTTCTCTCAGCCCATGAGAGAGCAGAGCCAAGCTAGAACCCCCGAGTGTTGCCTGAGTCCCTGGAAGGGCGGGGGCTGTCTGTCCAGGGCACCTGACCTCAGTCCAACATGGTTTCCCAGTTGCCCTCACTTCCTCTGCAGCCGAGCAAGGACTGGAAGCCATGGCCTGTCAAAGCCTGGCTCCCGGAGTCCTCCACTCCTGGCTCTTCTCCACCACGTGTCATTGCCCTGGGAAAGGTGGGGGCTTTGTCTGTCCTTGACCATCTGCCCTTGGGACGTGGCCTCACCCCCCTGGCTCTCCCACTGGAAGTCCTTTCTGTCCCTGCCCCTAGGAATTCACAGGTGACGCCCCAACCCCAGCACCGGGGCATGTGGCTGTAGCCTTTCTAGACGGGATGGCCCCATCCAACCTGACTACTGTTCCTACAACAAAGGAGACCGGGTACACGGAGACATCAGGGGTGCACTTAAGGGACCGTCGTGAGAAGGGCGAGGCAGCCACCGTCTGCCAGCCAAGCGGAGAGGCCACCCTTGCCAGCACCCTGACCACGGACTCTGCCTCCAGGATGCTGAGAGGCTGCTGTTGAAGCCCCCAGTTCGAGGCGCTCTGTGGGAGAGCCCTGGCAGACCAGCACAGGGGCTCCCCAAAGCTTACCAAGATGGGCCCTGAACCCGAGTCTTCTGCCCCCCCCCCCCCAAGTCGGAGCTCTTCCTTTTGAACCGGTAGGCGCCTCTCCAAGCCCCCGCCAGCCGACGAGCAGGCTGTGAGACCACAGGCGCTGCATCTTCCTCCAGGCCCAGATCGCCCTGGGACACCGGCACTGCCCGTCTGCTGTGTTGCTGAACCCCTGGTAAGCCCGTGGGGTTGGCTTGCTGGGTCAGGGGGTGAGCCAGGCAACTTTGGGCTCAGGGGTGGGAGAGGGAGGGCAGAGCAAGCCTGGCCCCTGAAGGCCAAGTTGGCTGCCACTGGCCCCCTTGCCTTTGTTCCGGCTGCGGCCGGCACCCGGCATTACACAACCGCCTTCTTGCTCAGGCTCCACCCTTTGCAGCCAAAAGTGGAATCCCCTGATGGGACATTTGGCTCGACCTGGGCTTTCACAGGCCTGTTCCTTCCAGAAGGACATGCAGACCCAGCCAGCGCTGGCCCACAGACCCACAGGAGAATTGCAAAACCGAGGCATTCTCCCGGATCAGGTTCCCCTGCCTTGGGTCTTTGAGCCCCTTGTTTATACAGAACAAACCTATTTCCCACCCTGGGCTGGGAGGCACCGGGCCAGGGACAATTGTGTCATTGGGTCAGGGCACAGGAGGGGGCTTCTGGGGGGACCTCCACTAGCTGCAAGCCTTTGAGGGGTGCCCCTGACTCCTCACAGAAGCTGGACTGGCTCTTGTCGGCCAGGCAGAGACAAAGGCCAGGACACTGAGTCAGTGAGCAGGTGACAGATGCTGCAGCATTTTTTTCATAGCGTGGTCTCCCGATGGAGAGGAATGTCTCTGGTGGTGCTCAGCTTGCTGGCAGGGGTGGGATGCAAGATGGGAATTTGAGGAGAGGGCCCAGGCACCACGTGGAAATTGGCCCAATCGGATCTAGATTGGCCTGAATCTTCATGAGTGAGCCTGTGCCCTGGAGGATTGTTGGTGGTGGTTGTAGGGCCAGAAGATCACAATCCAGTAGCAAGGGCACAGTGACAGATGGCAGTTCAGGAGGTGCCACCCGTGGCATGCCACATGCCCTCACCTGACCCACCCCCAGCCCAGCAGGGGCCTCTCTCAACCTGAGGCTTTCTCCAGCTGTCAGACCCTGATCTGCCTGCACAGGCCAACGCTCAGGAGCTAACACCTGCCTCCCCCTGGGCCAACCCACTGCAGAGGTCACAGGGGGACAGCTCACTCCCCGCCTCTTCCATGCACCTGCTCGCTAGTTTCCAGGGCATGTGGCTGACGGAGCTCCTCTGCCCAAGCACAGCACCCTCCATGCTCATCCTTCCACACCCCTCCAGGTTCACATCTCCCCAGAACTGCTGCCGTCAAGGGGCACACACCCAGAGCAAGCGGAATCTGTTCAAATCCCCCCACACACAGAGTGGGAGGTGAGGCCAGGGGCAGCTCCTCAGAAGAGACCCCAGGGCCAGCCCCTGCAAGGGAGAAGGGAGTTTCTGAGGCTGCTGGGGCAGGGTGTGGAGGACTGAGCCTTCCTGGCAGTGCAGCAGGAGAGGAGGCTGGGGCGGGCCCCGCATGGCTTCCTTGTCCGCCAGCCCAGGGAAGGGGGCTTGCCACCCACTGGCTCGTCCCCTGGGCCTCCTGCCAGCCTCCCTTCCCTTTCTCTAGCCGTCCATACATTGCTGATCTTTGATCCAAATCTCTGCCCAGCTGCCTACGCCTGCCTACCTCCTGCTCTGGAAGTCTAACCCAGTGCCTCTCCTGCTGCCTGATGTCTCCACCCTGGCCCCTCCCTCCAGGCCTGGCTGCCTCTCTCACTTCAGAGCCCTTGTGCGTGACTTGGGATATGGCCCATAGCAGGATGTGGGTGCATGTTGGCTGAATGACCACACAGGAGCCGCAGGCGGGGCCGGACACAGCCTGCAGAAGAAGCCCTGCTGGCTCTCAGCTCCTTGGGCTGGTGAGGATGCTCCACCCGGGAGTGGTGGAAGCGGTGAGCTCTGGGGCAGCCTGCCCGGCCCCTCCTCTCTCGGGATGCCTGGGAGCCTTCTGTGCGCTCGTGACTTTCCCTCTTCCCATGACCAACTCTGCCGCCCTCCACAGCCTTCCAGAACAGAAACACCTTGTCCACACCTCAAACATCATGGACACCAAACAGTCAACACAGGAACCCAGCCCGGTAAATACGGAAGCCTCCTGGGGTAACAGCCAGGGTTTAAGGAGGTTGACAGGGACGTGTCCACGGCGGCAGAGTGGCGAGTACAGAGGTCAGAGACCGGCGGTGGGCATGGGTGCGGGAGAGGGCAAGGGGAGGAGAGAGGGAGGAGACTGAAGTTTGACAATACCCTCAGGAAGAACTGGAGAAGTGTCAGGTTTCCAGAGACAGAGGCTCTGCTTTCTCTGTTGCTTCCTTCAATCGACCCAGTGTCCCCAACACAATGGGAGCGAAAATCAGGCCTTGTGTACCTCTTTCCTGAAGCTCCCATCGGCCCCACGTGGCCGACTGACTGATGAGGAAGCTGAGGCTGGAAGCTGAGATGTAGCCCCTGATGACTCAGCTAACCTGGGCTGGGATGACTCAGCTAACCCATGTCAGAGGTGGGACAGAACACGGGCCACCTGGCTCCAGAGTCTGCACTCTCGGTCCACGTGAGTAACATGGTAGGCCCTTGACAAGCATCTCAGAAGTGCAAAGGAACAACCAGAGAGCAGCAGGAGCAAAAGCAGAGGAAGCCGTCGGGGTCATTTCGGAGCTCGACGCCAAGGTCTACGGCAGGAAAGCAAAACAAAGAAACAGCCACTGTCCAGAGACTAACCTCAAGCCCAAGTCCCCACAAGCCGCAGCTGTGACCCCTGGCGGGCTGGGCGCCTAAGAAACCTCGGGGGCTCTGGAGCCAGGGCTGGGCGCAGACTGCGGCCTGAGACAGATGTGGCAGGGCCGGGAGGGGGCCGCCTGGGGAGGCCCGAGGGGCTCAGCAGGGCTGTAAGGCTCCCTTTGTTGCTGCCGGGGACTCGAGTTCCCAGCCAAAGTAATCCAAGCGGCCATGCACAGGGCTCGGCTTCGGCTCCCCCCGCCTCCCGACCCGTGCTGGGATTCGTTTTCAAGATCCCCTTTGAATGGTGTAAGCCTGACTCAGAGAGTTGAAAATAGCCCCGCCGGTGGCTGCGCAGCGCAAGGAATCTGAGCCGTCCCCACGGTCCACCAGGGCCACTGCTGCCGATTTGGTCACGTCTGGCCCAAGCTCTCCGGGAACTCCAGTGGGCAGTGGGACCTGCAGACGCTCAGAGCAGCCAGGCCTGCCCTTAGCTGCCTCTGAGCCTATCCATTTCTGCTCTGTTCCAGGCATGCCACTTCACCAGGCAGGAGGGGTTCCCGCCATCCCCTCCACCCAGCAGGTGAAAGGATCGTGGGTGGGAGGGGTGTGGAGGCCCAGTCATACGTCCCACCTCACCTGCCCAAGTGTCGTGGGCACCAGAGCTCAAGGCACAAGAGCTGCCTGAAGCTGAGTCCCTTAACCTCCCTTTCAAATGAGGGCGATGGTGACAGTGGCTCTTGGAAGGCCCAGCTGAACTCTCATACTTTCATGGAGGTTTAAGAGCTTTGCCTCCCTGGCTTCCCAAAGGCAGCCAAAGCCAGTGGGGCAGGGACAAGGGGCGCCTGGGACAGCCTCACCCAGCCCCTGGAAACACGCTCTGCAGAGAAATGCCTTTTCCGATGAATGGTGGCTATGCAGAGCGGTCACTGCGCAAACACTGTGGCCGGGGGCCGAGGGTACTCACTGGAGGATGCTCACGCCAGGGAATGTCAAGCTTTAGGGCCTGAGCAAACACCGATGCCTGGGGGTCCACATTCCGCAGCCCGCAGCCTGGGGCCCAAACCCACCGGTGGGCCTCCGCATTGTGCCCCAGTGGCCTGAGCGGGCTGGGGGCAGGATCAATATTTGCCTGCACATATTGGGTCCCGTCTGCAGCAGCATCTGTGTTTGGACAGCGCTGCCTCCCGCTGCCCAGCATCTCCTTCCAAATGCGTTCAGGCCCAGCGGGTCCCCATAGGACACGGCCGCTGGACTTGGAGACCAAGGGCAGGGGTGACTCTGGTGGGACTGTTCACAGGGTCTGACCGCAGCCTTCCCACATGTTCCAGAACCAGGAAAGTCACGCAAGGAAGAGCCTACAAGGATCCAAGTCTTGCTCAGGGCTTGCTTCAGACCATGTTGGTTAGTCAGATTATTCTGGAAGAAGTCATGTTGGATTCCTCATTTCTCCTTCTAAACTCACTCATCCATCCACCCTTCATTCCTTCCCTCTCTCCATCCATCCATCCCATCTCTCACCTCCCCTTCCTTCTTCCCTGCCATCCACACTTCCTTCCTTCCATTGACCACCCACCCACCTATCCTCCCTCCCTCCGTGCACCTACCTATTCACCTGCCCTAGCAACCTTCTTCTTTCCTTCCTTCCTTCCTTCCTTCCTTCCTTCCTTCCTTCCTTCCTTCCATCCACCCATGCGTCCTTCCTTTTATCCATCCCCTCCCCTCATCCCTCCCTCCCTCCCTCCTTCCCTCCCTCCCTCCCTCCCTCCCTCCATCCACCCATCGATATTTACTACGTTTCAAATAGCTTTATAAGTCTGTTTTCTCAGTGGCCATCGGCCCTGCCCAAGCCCCTCTCGCCTGGACAACCACAGCCGCCTCCTACCCAGGCTTCCTGCTGCCTGCTGCTCACCCTCCAACTTATCCTCCAGGCTGCGGCAGAGTGGACTTTGTGGTTCACAAATGTGATCACGTCTCCCCCTGCTGAAGCCCTGCCAGGCTCCCACTGCCTGCGGGACTGGGCCTGCCCGGCCCCTTAGCTGGCTTAGGAAGACCTGGACAATTCCTCGCTGCTTCCACCCCCTCGGCCACATTCTGATACCACCCCCACCCCCCCCCCCCGCTTCACACAACAAAAAGCTGAGCTTTGCAGTCACAAGGACATGGGTAGCTACTTTGCCATGTAACTTAGCTATGCCATCTGGGGAAGTCATTTAAATATCTGAGGCTTTGTGAAAATGGGGATGGGCTCTTGGGTATGAAACTAGGAAAACGTAGAATTCTTAGCACAAGGCCCAGGCACAATCAGTCAGCAGGGAAGGGGCTTCTCAGGTAGGGCCTGAACGACTCACCCTCCCGTGGCCCCGTTCTCTGCCCTCCTCCGATCTCTCCACTCCTGGACTGTGGCTCTGTTTTGATCTGGGCAGGACGAGGGGCGTGACGCTCTGAGCGCCTGAACAGAGGCTGCATCACGGAGCTGCAGCCGGAGCAGCCGTGTTTCATCCAGGCAGTGAAACGGCAGCACGGTGCTGGGTGCCTGGAACAGGGCAGAGTCCGCTGAGGTCTGGCAGCGAGGGTCTGCAGTCCGAGCGCAGGGCCACAAGCTACTGCGACACGGAACAGCGATGCTGACAAGGTGCCCGAGGCCCTGCTCAGGAAGCGGCATCGAGAGAAGCTTGGAGAGGAGAGGCAGCCCAGCAGTCACAGGCAGGCGCTCCGGCAGCTCACCCCGAGCCCCGGGATTGTCTGCTTGAGTTTCTCATGTTTTACTGAGGCACTTGGCCAGCTGGGGAGTGAACCAGCGGATGGAAAATCTCTCTCACTCTCCATCGCTCCCTCTTTCTCTCTCTGTAACTGTGCCTTTTGAATAAGTAAAAAAATAAGTCTTTTAAAAATAAAATAAAACAAAATATTTTGCACAAATAGAAAAGTATGGAGAAATTAAAAAAAAAAAACCTTTGTATTGACCACTGAGCTGCAACTCACATTGATCATCCAGCACACTAACTTCACTCTTTAACAAAAATTAAGTGCAGAGACCCCAAAGCCCCACCCCCCGTCCCGTGCACCCTCCCCCTGCCTCCAGAGATTAAATCACTTCTGAGGCCAGAGCGCATCCTTTGTGTCTGCATTTTTATTTTATTACATGCATATGTGTGCATAAACAACATAAAATACTGTTCTGTGTCTAAATCTGCATAAGTAGAAGGCTCACATGTTGCTCTATGATTTGCCTTTGTAACTCCATATTACCTACGTGAGATTTCCGTCTGCACACACGGGCCACTCATCCTCACCGCTCCATTGCAGGAAGACACAGTGTGAGTTGCTGCTCCCCGGTCCACTGCTCTGTGTGCAGCCTGAAACCCCAACCCCCAGTGTGAGTTCAAGTGGAGATGGCGCCTTTGGGATGAGGTCGAGGGGATGCAGCCCCCAGGCTCTCGTGAGAGGGTAAAGGGGCCTTTTAAGGAAAGACCGGAGAGGGCTGGTCACCCTTGCCATCATGGGTGGATGACGCGAGAAGACGACTGCTCTACAAACCATGAAGGGGCCCCACCCGTCCACCGACTGTGCTAGTGCCCCGATCTCGGGAAATCAACAGCTGCTGCTGAAGCCACCCAGTCCATGGAGCTCTGTGACACCAGCCCAGACTGAAGACGACGCCCACTGGCGGACAACGGCCAGGTCCCCTGCCTGTGCCTGTTTCATTTTGCTGTCAGGAGGAAGAGAGAGGGCAGGGGAGGAGAAGAGAAGCCACTTTCCTTGGGAGGCTGAACAAGCTGCTATCTGAGTGCAGGGCAAGCCCCCAAAATGCTGCTCAGCCTGGATGTGTGGCGTGGCGCAGCCCCTTTCTCCTCCCCTTGCAGACAGGGGCTGCGCCATTCTCTGTAAGGGGAGGGAGACGCTTGCTTCCAGCCATGGACCCTGCTCCATTCTCCACTGCCCATTGTGGGCCCGCTACAGAGCACGCAGCAGGTGCTCGGGAAATATTTGCAAGTGAACGTGTAAGAGAGTGAAGTAAAATGAATGCGGATGTGATAATGAAAGGATGAGGTGGATGAATGCAGTTAGTTCTTGGGTTTAGAGTGAGTTTGGGCTGAGAAAACCATATGCCTCCACCTGGGGAAGGCTGTTTGGATGAGCAGGGAGTCCCAAGCCTTGGTTCTAGGCCCAGCTCTGCCACCGCAGGGCACACGAAAGCACTTAGAGAAAGTCTGAGTGTCTCCAGCCACATGACCTGGGGTCCCACACCACCCACCCCCGGGGCCTGGCTGCACACTGTGCACACACAGCTTCTCATTTTTCAAGTGCACAGTCTGGGATGGAGTCCTTGCTCACCACCTACAGTAAAGGAGATTTATTTCTCCCACAAATTCCTTTTATCCTCCTCCTTCCCAGAGACTTTGATGGATCTTATCTTGATAAATGGTGAGGCCGGGCCCCTGAGGGCAGAGAGAGGCGGGTGTGGAAATGTGAGCCTGGAAAGGAGAAGGAAAAGCCAAAAGGAGCAGAGGCCCCGGGCCACTGATGCACAGAACGGGGCATCCCAGAGCCCCTTGGTGGCTGGGGAGCCCGACTGAACAGGGCATTTTTATCAGCTCCGGTAAAGTTCCACCACCACCAGGAGGGCTGTGGCGACACTGCCCTGCTCATCTGCTAGTCCCTGAGCCTGCTGGGGCATGGCCTTGGTGGGCAGGCAAGCTGTGGCCTCAGGTCAGCTCTGTGTTTTGCATTTGACCATCATAAAGGCCCCTGGCTGTATGGCAGGGCTTCCTGATAGGCCTCTCTTTCAGCCCCGGAGGGCTTAGCAGGTGTTCCCTGGTCGTCTGGCATCCCTAGCCCTCCTCCCTGAAGCCTCTCCCAGAGCTCGGTGTCTGAGCTCCCATGTTCTCTGCCTGCAGCCCTGTCAAGTGCTCCTCACTCAGGCACAATGAGCTCAGGGCCTGGCCGCATTTGTAGCTTTGGTCCTGCCCTGCTGCGTGCCCACCTGGCAACCCCCCCATTCTCCTTCTAGGTGCAGAGCCATAGACCCCTTCTTGGTGCAGCCTTCCCTGATCCCAGGGATGATGGGGTTAAAAGCCCCTTCTTATTACCAGCCTCTGGGGTCCCTGCAAATTCCTCCTGATGGCTCTGCCCAAGGCCCGGCTGTTCCCCTGCCTGCACCTGTCCCGTGTCAGCGTCGCATGGCTGGACACAGAGAAGGCCTCCAGGAATGAAGAGGGCGTGGGGGAGCGAGCAAGCTCTCTCGGGAACCCTGGCAGCTCCCTGCACGCTCCCTCAGTTTTTGCAGCCCCAGTGGGATGCACAGCAGACACTCAGCAAGAGGCATCCAGGCCGTGTCCTTGGCCCATGGCTCACTTGCTTTACCTCTTAAGATCCGGGAGCCCTGCTCAGTGGCAGCCATTGCCTTCCCAGACAGACGCCGAAGGGAAGCCCAGCAAAGGGCAATGGCTTCCAGTGCTCACGCAGCCAGCAAGCCAGGGTGCAGATGTGAGCCCTGTGGCTCTCTCCACCCGGGCGCCCGTGCACTAGGGGACAGCCAGTGCTGAAGTCTCTCCTGGAAGCCTGGCCTTTGCCCTCCTTGGTGGCTAAGCGTGTAGACACCCCAGAGAAGGGCCTCGGGCCGGTGGTCTGCTGAGGGGCGGCTGGGGCATCTGGGGACAGTGGGGAGTCCTGTCTGGATGCAGGCACTGTGGTGGCTTGGTCAGGGTGGCATCCTGTCTGCTGCCTAAACCGAATGCAGCCACAGTCACATTCCTCCAGCCACACACACACAGTTATGCACAGCCGCTCACTCACACGCTCACAGCCGCCCGCACACCGGTCTGTACCTGTTGCCAGGCACCTCTGCTGTGGGCAAGGGCCCGGGGGAGCGGCCCCTTCTCCAGACCCGAAGCCGCCCTCCTGTGCTCGCCTCCTCCCTGCAGTGCCCTGCTTTGCAGGCCTGTCCCTTTCCTTCCTCCTCGTGCCCTCTGTAAGCCCTCTGGCCTGCCCTTCCCTCCACCTATGTTATTACTTGGAAACCGATGGGGCTGACCAGGGGCCCTGCTGGCCCATCTGAGCGTGGGCTGGACCCTCCCCCTCCCCCCCACTTGCCCACCGTCCCTGCAACTCTGCTTGAGGCGCGTGCGCTCTGGGGCATGACCCGCCTTAGTTCTGACTTGGAACTCTGGCCGTGGAATTCAGAGGTCCTGCTGCAGTGGCCCCTTCCTGGCCTGGCCCTGGGGTGGGAAAGCTTCTACATGCACCGGCAAGCTCATGGGCAGTGCCGGGGAAGAGGCCTGCCCTAGCCACGGCTCACCAGGGATCACCCCGATCTGGCCAACCTCCCGGTCCCTACCATGTCCACCTGCTCAGGGGCCTGGAGTGTGGTGTCCTTGGCACCTGGAAGCCCTGGTGCCACTATCTCAGGGCTGATCTCATTCCACTGGGCATGATGATGGTGACGACTTCTCATGCTGACAACTTTGTGGTTAACCAAACCTTCCAGTGCTCGTGAGCTCAGTGAGACTGCTCCACAATGCTGCCGGTCCTGCCCACTGGTGTGAAACCAAGCTCAGGGAGGTGAAGCACCTTGCCCAAGGTCATACAATCTGCCTGCTCAGATCGCATTGCCTTGAGCACCTGCCAGGTGCCAGGGACCAGGCCTGGTGCCAGCTGCCGGGGCTGGGGCGGTGAATGGGACAGATGTTGGTTCTTGAGAGTTTTCACTCTCCTGCAGAGCTGAGGGCTTGTGGATCTGAGCAGACTTGAATCAGCGTCCCACTCCTCCAGTCTTGCAAACTCCCAGAGGCTCGGCTGGCCCTGCTCTCTCCAAGAACTGCTTTCTGCCCAGTCAATGCCAGACGCTCGCCTGCCTGCCTGCCTCCGCGCTCACCCCAGTGGCTGTGACCTTGGTGAGTCAGCCCTACTTGAACATCCTTGTCTCCTTCCCTAGTCTCTCCATGAGTGCTCCTTGTTACAGACAATACCCCGAACAGACTCGCCAGGGCTGGAGTTTATTGGAGAAGCAGTCCAGGCCGCGGAATCCCTGTTACAAATGACCTGGAGTCCTGGATTTTCAAGTGCCAGCACACACCTTATTTTTCTCCTCCAGGCCCAACCCTGCTGAGCTGAAGCCCAGAGACGTTTGCTGGCTCCCAGAAGAACCAGGACGACCCCTGTTCTGGCCTAGACGACTCCAGCGACCCCAACGATCCCTTGCAGTTTAAGTTCTCTGGCCACTTCCAACAGTGCTTCTCAATCTCGGGGCGAGTTCTCCCCCAATCCCAGGAGACATTCAGCAATGCCAGGGAAGCATGTTTGGTTGTCACTAATGGGGGGTGGGATTACTGCTGCCACTACTGGGTGGCAGAGATGCTGGGGAACACCCACTAGAGCACGGGGCAGTCCTCTCTCCCCTCCTAAAATGTCCACAGGGAAAAGGCACAAACTACAATATCAGAAACGAAGGGGGGCAGGATGGCTCCAGTGCTCGGCTTCCTGTCACCCACGCGGGACACTGGGATTGTGCTCCAGGCTCCTGGCTTCGCTCTGGCCCATTGTTGGCCATCGTGGGCATTAGAAGAGTGAACCAGTGGATGGAAGATCTGTATATGTCTGTCTTTCTGTCTTTCAAAGAATATACAAATTCAAAGATTGAAAAAAAAATAAAGGATGGGACACCACTATAGATCCCATGGACTTTATTTTTATGTATTTGTAAAAAAGATTTATGGAGCTGGTGCTATGGTGTAGCAGGTAAAGCCGCAGACTTCAGCGCTGCTGACCCATATGTATGGGCAATGATTTGAGTCCTGGCTACTCCACTTCCTATCCAGCTCCCTGCTACTGTGCCTGGGGAAGCAGTGGCAGATGGCCCAAATACTTGGGCCTCAGAACCCTTATAGGAGACCTGGAAGAAGCTCCTGGCTCCTAGCTTTGGACTGGCTCAGCTCTGGCCATTGTGGCTGTTTTTGGGGAGTGAGCCAGGGGACTGAAGACCTTTCTCTCTGTCTCTCCTTCCCTCTCCCTCTCTGTAACTCTGCCTCTCAAAGAAAATAGACGGCAGCTTAACCTGTTACACTGCAACACCAGCACCCCATGGACTTTAAAAGAATAACAATGGGACACAATGAACAACTCCATACCTACAAACGTGGTAACTAGATGAAATGGACCAGTTTCTTAAAAGATAATCTGCCAAACCTCATCCATGAAGAAATAACAACCTGAATAGTCTTATATCTACTAAAGAGATTGAATCAATAATTGATAACCTTCCAAACAGAAGGAACCAGGCCCGCATGGATTCACTGGTGAACTCTACTAAGCATTTAAGGAAGAAATTGCAACAACTCTCCAAATCGCTTTCAGAACCTAGAAGCAGAAGGAGTTCTTCCTAACTCATTCTGAGAAGCCAGCTTCACCCTAACATTCAGACCACAGAACAACATCACAAGGAAAGAAAACCACTACCAATACTGCTCAGGAGTCTAGATGCAAAGCTCCTTAACAAAATGCTAGCAAACGGAATCTAACAACGTATATAAAGACTACACATAATCACTACATGGCACTTGTCTCTGGTATACTGGGCTGGACCAATATTCAAAAATCAATGAATAGGCCGGCGCCGTGGCTCACTAGGCTAATCCTCCGCCTAGCGGCGCCGGCACACCGGGTTCTAGTCCCGGTCGGGGCGCCAGATTCTGTCCCGGTTGCCCCTCTTCCAGGCCAGCTCTCTGCTGTGGCCAGGGAGTGCAGTGGAGGATGGCCCAGGTGCTTGGGCCCTGCACCCCATGGGAGACCAGGAGAAGCACCTGGCTCCTGGCTCCTGCCATTGGATCAGCGCGGTGCGCCGGCCGCAGCGCGCCGGCCGCAGCGCGCCGGCCGCGGCGGCCATCGGAGGGTGAACCAACGGCAAAGGAAGACCTTTCTCTCTCTGTCTCTCTCTCTCACTATCCACTCTGCCTGTCAAAAAAAAAAAAAAAATCAATGAATATAACTTATCACATCAGCAGACTAAAGAAGAAAAGTCACATGATCATATCAATGGGAAAAATATTTCACAAAATTCAATACCTATCCATGATCAAAACTAAGTAAGCCTTGTGTGTCAGGTACCCTTTTGTTATCAAAATAAAAATAGCTAAGGGAAGCCACTCATGAAAGAAGGAGGCTCACTTTGGCTCAAGGTCTCGGAGCTTCACAGTTCAAGAATGAACAGTGCAGCTGGTTTGGCATCTGGTGACGGTACGCTTGCTCTGGGCCTCTGAGGGGAACGGAACATCCCAGAGCAGGTAGGGTGTGTGTGGAGGAGGGGTCACACGGCTAGCCAGGACACAGCAGAGCTAGCCCCAGTGTGGCGCTCACCAACCTCTCACAGAACTACTTTATGAAGGCACACCCCCTACTGACCCTCGGACCTCCCACCCAGCCCACCTCCTGAACACCATAATCGGATTAAGCTTCCACCCTCTGAGTACCATTAATTCACGACTTTGAGCTTTAAATGCCTACACGCGTTAGAGAGTCAAATCCTGTTCAAACCATAGCCCTAGGAATAGAGGCGGGACTTCCTCAAGCTGACAAAGAGCATTTATGAAAACATTACAGCTCATTTTTTACTTCTTGGTAAGAAATTGGAAGCTCTGCTGCTAAGATCAGGAACAAGGCAGGAGTCTCCTCTCACCACTACTTTTCAGCATGGTACCAGAGGTTCTAGCTAGCGCATTTAGGACAAGACAAGGAAGTGAAAGGCACACTAACGAGGACAGAAGAATTAAAACCCCAGATGACAGGATTATCTGTGTAAAAATCGGTAAGACTTGACCGGCGCCGCGGCTCACTAGGCTAATCCTCTGCCTAGCGGCGCTGGCACACCGGGTTCTAGTCCCAGTTGAGGCGCCGGATTCTGTCCTGGTTGCCCCTCTTCCAGGCCAGCTCTCTGCTGTGGCCAGGGAGTGCAGTGGAGGATGGCCCAGGTGCTTGGGCCCTGCACCCCATGGGAGACCAGGAAAAGCACCTGGCTCCTGGCTCCTGCCATCGGATCAGCGCGGTGTGCCAGCCGCAGCGCACCGGCCGCGGCGGCCATTGGAGGGTGAACCAATGGCAAAGGAAGACCTTTCTCTCTGTCTCTCTCTCTCACTGTCCACTCTGCCTGTCAAAAAAAAAAAAAATCGGTAAGACTTCACAAAACCTCCTGAAACTAATAAGCAATTGTAGAAAGCTTGAATGATACGTGATTAATATACAAAACTCAGCTGTTTTCCTCTATTCTACCAATGAACAAGTGGAATTTGAAACTAAAAGCACAATGTCACTTGTATTAACATAAAAAATACAATGGTTTTATATAACGCTAAGAAAATACATAGAAGATATTGAGGATGAAAACTACAAAACGCTTGTAAAAGAAATCAAAGAAGAGCCGGCGCCGTGGCTCAATAGGCTAATCCTCCGCCTTGCGGCGCCGGCACACCAGGTTCTAGTCCAGGTCGGGGCACCGGATTCTGTCCCGGTTGCCCCTCTTCCAGTCCAGCTCTCTGCTATGGCCCGGGAGTGCAGTGGAGGATGGTCCAAGTACTTGGGCCCTGCACCCCACGGGAGACCAGGAGAAGCACCTGGCTCCTGCCTTCGGATCAGCGCAATGCGCCGGCCATTGGAGGGTGAATCAACGGCAAAAGGAAGACCTCTCTGTCTCTCTCTCTCACTGTCCACTCTGTCAAAAAAAATAATCAAAGAAGAGCTAAGTAAAATGGAAAGATACTCCACGTTTGGGATGAGAAGACTCAGTACTGCCAGTCTCCCAGTTATCTGCAGGTTCAACGCAACAGCAATCAACAGTCCAGGAAGCTATTTTGTGACAGGCAACAAACTGATTCTAAAGTTCAAATGGAGAAGCCAAAGACTCAGAAGAGTGAACACAAGGTTGAAGAACAGAGTTGGAGGAATAATGCAACCTGCCTTCAAGACTTGCCATAAAGCTGCAGTAATTCAAACAGCATGGTATTGGCGGAAACAGACAACCAACTCAACAGAACACAGCAGCCAGCCCAGAAACACTCCCACGAATGCAGCCAACTGCAACCCAGCAAAGGAGCAAAGGAAATACAGCAGAGGAAAGATGACCTCTTCAGCAAATGGGGCTACAACGAACGGTCCCCGCAGGCCTCCGCCCGGCCCGAGGACCCTCTTCCCCAGGACCCCGATGGTGGAAGGGAAGGGCACATCGTGAAGCCAGGGAGGAGCCCTGGGTCTGTGTCGAAACCTTGGTTTTCCTACTTGGAGCTGCGTGTCCTTGGGGAATCCGCCTACCTCTCTGAGCCTCAGATCCTGTAGGGGTGGTCTTTCCTCTCCTGTCCCACGGCCACTGCCCCGTCCAGGCCTGTGTCACTGTAGTGAGGTCACGTCCTGACAGCAGCCTGGCCCCACTGTCATCCCAGCTCCTGTGCTGCCCCGAAGCCGTGGCTGCCCGCACGGTGAAGTCCATGTGCTCTGGTTCAATCAGTGGCTCTGCCCTCCTCACTCTGGCCACAGGGGCCAGGTGGGGAGATGCAGGTGCACGGTGTGCCTGGGCCTCCTGTGTCTCCCGCCAGGTGAACAGGCAGCACTTCTGCCCGCAGCGCCCAGCACCCTCTTCCACCCCCCCCCCAGGCTACCGCTCACCTTGCAGCACCGGGCCCCGGTGTCACAGCTGCTGTCATCCTGGCCATGTGGGCTGCCAGAGACACCTCTATCACTGTGGCTGCCCTGCGTCCTGAGGGGCCTGGGCTGTGAGCATCTCAGGGCAGCACTGTATCCTGAGTCTGGCTGAGTGGCCTGGATGAACGGTTGCTTGCAGGCATGAATGAAGACCCAAACCGACGAGTTACGGGCTTCAAGGGCCAACAGAGTTCCTTCCAGCCACTCCCTCTGTGACCCTCACCAGACCCCAGGAGGGATCTTTGTTATAGGAATCAGACCAATGTCAAGAGCCCGCCAGGAGGCCCTAGCGGGTACCAATGCCTGGCAGCATCCAGTGAGAGCCATGTCCTCTGAGCCAGGTACCCTGCCTTGTCGCATGGGGCCTTACAGTGGTCTCAGAAGGGCGACATTGCTGCCTCCACTTCACAAATAAGGCAACCGAGGCCAAGAGAGTAAAGAGATGAGACTGGGGTGACACAGCAAGAGGAGCTGGGGTTAGGGAAGCCACCCTCCCGCCTTGCTGCCTTGATCCCAGAGTGGCAGCTCTGCCAGCTGCAGCACAGAGGATGTCACAGACCTGTCCCGAGGTGGCCTTGGCCGGGGAAGCATGCTGCTTCAGGGCCAGCTGCCCAGAATCCCCTCCCTCCTGCTCTCTCTCCATTGGCTGGGGGCACGGTTGAGGGTCCCCAGGTGTCCCTGTCCTGGGAGTGCAGAGCCCCTGCCCTGGGCAGACCCCTTTAGACTGGACCCCCAGCCTCAGCCGCAGCTGCTCTCTGATCACCGAGTGGCACAGCAGTCTCTCAGGGAGGCAGCTGGGGGCCTGCCAGAAGACCTGACGGCCGGCTGCAGGGGAGGCTGGCTGCACAGGGGTCCTCCCTTGGAGCAGGGCACGAGGCCCCTGTCTGGAGCAGCACTTCTTGCGTGGGGGGCTAGTCATCACCCCCTTCTGCCCCTGGCATCCAGCTGGGCCCAGGCTGCTCCTCCTGCAGCGGGGCCCAGGAAGCCAGGAGCGGGCGGTGAATTCTGGTTTCCTCCCCGCCGGTGGTCTTCCCAGCCTTCTTTGCTGACTACTTCCTATTCCACAAGCTGACTGAAAGGCCTGCCTCCTCACACGGCAGGTTCATAGGGACTGAGTTCCTCCCCAGATACCGGGAGGCTGGGCTTGTCTGCTCGTGCACTCTTGATTTGCCTGGCCAACTTGTGCTCATGCTAAGGTTTCGCTGAAGCTTTGACGACTCCATGGGATTTTGGTGGACACTTGGTAGTTCATCTTTATGGAAAAGAATAAAATGTCATGGCACGGGCAGTTGTCCAGGGAACCCAGGAAACTCACCAGAAAGACACCGGCTTCTCTCTGCCCAGCCCTGGCTCCCACCCTCGCACTAAGCCTCACGGTCTCATTTGTAAAATGAGAGTTTGGAGCCACGGGTTTCTCCCAGCCCTGTGGCCTTGCATCCTGGGCGCTCGTCACTTCCTTTAAATGGTGAGGATAATTCAGACCAGACTGCTGCTCTGAGGCCAGCACACAGAGCAGCGAGAGAGGCTGACACCCTCGGAGGGACGGCACCGTGCATGCAGCGTGGCTTGGGCTCCCATCCCGATCTGCCCTTCTGCCCCGGTACCGAGGCAGGCGTCTCCGCTCATCCACACTGCCCTGTGGCATCCCCCGAAGGATGAGGGGCCATGACGTCAGAACACAAGGGGCTCAGGGGAGTGCCTGAGTGCTAATCACGCTCCAGGTGAGCAAGCCCCTCGGTGGTGACCCTGTGCCCGGCCCTGGACACGTGCATGGCTGCCGCAGCAGGAGACCAACCTCAGCACAGGAACCAGCAGGAGCAAGCAGGTCAGTGTCACCGCAGCGCTAACTCCGGGCTCCGAGGTGCTCGTGCCTGGGGTGTGTGAGTCCCAGGAGGCAGGACCGGCCAGCCACCCCGACGGCTGAGATCGTCAAGGGCAGACACAGCACGTTTCCGCCTAAGTCCCCAAAGGGAGCCTTTAGTTCCTAGGCCAGCAGAGCTGGCTCAAGAGACATAACTGGACATGGTGTCATGGCCGTGTCTGCACCCTCTGCTGCTGTGAGGCCAAGAGAAAGCCCATCCTGCCTGAGAGTGCAGGGCTCAGGCTCTGGCAGGGCCATTTCCTGGGTGCTTCTGAGCTAGACGGCAGCACAGCCCCCCCAGATCCTTCCAGTACAGGAGCGCTGGAGTGCAGGTAAGGGATCAGCCAGGCGAGGCCCCTCGGCCCCGCTCCTCCCACTGCAGAACTTGGCCACGCTCCCCTCTGCACCCCTCTCCTCCCCACCCGCCCCGTCCAAGCCTGTTACTCCCCGACGTTCTAACAAGCGCCCAAATGAAGGCAGGCTGAAAGGCCTCGGGGGCCTCCATGTCCAGGAACAGGCTATTAGTGGATTTCAAAGGCTGGATTTGGCTGCAGAGCCGCAGCCAGCTAGACCCTCATTCTCGGGCCCTGTCATGGCCAATCTGCCCGCCAGCAGCTGGTAGGAGGAGACGTCCCTCCACCCGGCCATGCCGGCCCACTGCAGAGCCACCTGCCTGTCTCCGGCAAGGCAGTGAAATGCGTCATGACAAGCGCGCTTACGCAGCCCCTCTGAAACCGCTCTTGGCTGGGGCGTCTGCAGTGGAACCTCAGCTGACAAATAGCAAAGCTCACCTCCTGCCGACAGAGATGGCAGCACGCCCCTCCTCTCCTGGTTGTCACTGACATCTGGGCTTTCCCATCAGCATCTTCTACAAAGTGGGGGACCGTGGGGCGGCACACACAGGGGTGTGACAAGGCGGCGCTGGTGGTAGCAGGCAGGGGGGAGTGAAGTGACCAAGGACGCACCAAGTGGTGTCTCCACCTGTGGCTGCCTAGCTGGGTCCCGTTTGCTTGTCTGAACTTCAAGGGGGGCTGTTGGGAGGGTTACGAAAGGTTGTGTTTGAGCGGAGCCTTCCACGTGTTGGCTTCCCTCCATTCTTTGGAAGGAAGGAGAGAGAGCAGGACAGAGGAGTGAGGCAAGAATCTGGCGATCCGTTCCAAGGACAGGCAAACATGCCCAGTGGACATCAGAAGTGTAAAATTGTGTTTTTGCAGGCTCCAGAATAACTTTCCTGTGACATTTTGGGTTTTAATGGATTCCAGAAAGCTGAAAGTCTCTCCGCAGTCAGAACAGGATGTTTAACTTTTGTCCTTTATGAAAAAAGTAAAAAAAAAAAAATACAACAAAGAAGTAATGCATTCACTAATCTCTTCATTCACTGCAAGTACGTGGGAAACGTCGAGAAATGGGCTCAGAAAAAGCAAACACGAAATGGGCTGTTTCAGAGTGTTGCAAAATGTGGCTGGAATCAATAACAAAACTTGGGCGATGACCCATTGAAACGGATGCTTTATCAGGATGCAGAGGCTGGGGAGCTCCACGCTGGGAGGGCGCGAGTGGGGTTTGGACCCGGTTGTGCCTCCAGGGCAGAAGGGGAGGTGACCCAGATCCCTGGGGAGACACCCTCTCCTCTCCCCTGCTCTTGGATTCCCTCTTAATGGGAACATGGAGACTGCGTTACAGGAAACGTCAATGCAGTAAAGATTTTATTGATTTATTTGAAAGGCAGAGTTGACAGAGAGGGACACACACACACACACACACACATACAGAGAGAGAGATCTTCTACCCTCTGGTTCACTCCCCAAATGGCCACAATAGCTAGAGCTGGGCCAGGAACCAGGAACCCCATCCTGGTCTCCCACATAGGTGATGGGATCCAAGTACTTGGGCCATCTTTGCTGCTTTCCCAGGTGCCTTAGCAGGAAAACTGGATCAGAAGTGGAGCAGCTGGGATTCAAACCTGAATTCCAATATGGGGATGCCAGCATCCCAGTTGGCAGCTTAACCCATTGCACTACATTGCTGGCCAACAGCATTATTCTGTAATTTAAAATAACATGAATTCCTGGGGTAGGCATTTAGCTTAGTGCCTAAGACTCTGGTTAAGACACCCACATCCACATGGGAGCACCTGGCTCTGATACCCAGTCCTGATTCCAGCTCCTGACTCCAGTTTCCTGCCAGTGTGGACCCTGGAAGGCAGTATTCATGGCTCAAGTGGTTGGGTTCCTGCCACCCATGTGGGGAGGACCCAGCTTCTGGCTTCAGTCCGACCTGCTCCTGGTCACTGCAGGCATTTGGGGAGTGAAGCACTGGATGGAAGCTCTCCTGTCTGTCTCTCTCAAATAAATGAATAAAAATCCATAAACAAAGTAACAGGGATTGCTGAAGTTGAAGCTTTGTGAAGCCAAGGCCTGTGTGAATATGGCTGTCCTCAGGGCACCTGCCACACGGCCTGTGCTCAGTGAAAGCTTGTGATTGACGGAGGGAAGGGAGCAAGCAAGAAAGGAAGGGAAAGGGCCGGACCACAACTGGGGCCACAGCAGGGCTGTCACAGCGGGCTCCACACTGGGCGAGCCTTGCTCGGCTCTGCAGCAACAGCCCAGAGATGGGGATTTTGACTTGTGAGACCTCACCCTCCAGAGCTTGGTGGATGCCCCCCATCACTTCGGTAAAAATGGAGCTGTTTGTTAGTAAGCTAGGACCTCAATCCCCACCATCCCTTCTTGCAGGGCCCCAGTCTTCACTCTGCCCAAAGGGTCAACGGTAGTTAAAGGTCTGATGCCTCCGGCGGGGCGGGGTCTCAAACTGTTCCCCTTTGCTCTTTCCTCCCTCCCTCCTTCCCTCAAAAGAACCAGGCTCCCCTTCCATCTGGGCTTCTCCCTAACTCCACAGCAAAGAACTCTGATGAGTCCATTTCTCCCCACTTCAGGGCTGGAACTGTCTTACACATATTCACATGTGTTCATGTACAGCTGTCTCCTCAGTGCAGTTTTACACAATGAATGGACTATGATTAGCAGGAAAAAGAGAAGGAAATGTCTCCACACTTGCTGAACATAAAACACATTGAATATTGTCTGACTTTGAGCAGTGAGGCCCAACGTGGCCTGGGAAGGAAACTCACAACCACCAGATCAGCCAGCCTCGACAGGTGCACCTGCCCCAGGGTGCACCTGCCCCAGAGAGCACCTGGGCCTTCCTCTGGGATGTCCACAGCCTCCTAGGCTCAGAGAGTCACCAAGGGGGAGCTCAGAGAGACACCAAGGAATGGTTCTCTAAACCTTGTGGCTTTGGAACTGACCAGTTGTTGGCTAAACTTGCTTCCTCTTTGTCCAGGTGAAAAGCAGGGCGAGAGGCTTGAAGGACATAGTTCTGGTGCTCCAGGGCCATTAGATAGTGCTCAGAATTGCACGGCCTCTGAGCACAGGAGAGCTGAATCAGAACACACAGGCATGTTCCCTTCCAGTCACACGCAGTTCGAGAGAACAAGGCAAACCACAACCAGAGAGCACCTGAGGCCATGGCAACAGCCACGCTAGGGAAAGGGTGCAGGGGAGCTGCTGGCGGAGGAAGCTCTCTGCAGACCTAACCCAGCAGCCCAGCAACACGGTGGGAGCCCTGGCATGGGTCAGGGTCCAGCCAGGAGACAGAAAACACACAGCAGTTGGAGCAGGGGGTAACTGGCACAGCTGGTGTCCCTGGAGCGGGACCGAGACCCGAGTTACTCACCCTGGGTAAGGGCTGCCTCTGCTCTGCTGGCCGGGAAGCCTGCAGCTAAACGTTTACTGTTCCATCAGCCAATACGCTGGCTGCACTCTCTTGTACTCCCACCCCCTCCGCAGCTACAAGAAGGGGGTCTGCCTCTCAAGGCAGAGCCAGAGATGGGGGTTGAGGGGGGGCTCAGCGGCCAGTGGTCAGAGCCCTCCCCCATGGGGCAGGCAGAGCCAAGCCCCGCTTTGAGGATCCCAAACTACACAGGGACCGTCAAGGGGAGATTCTGTGCTGCAGCACCGGCAGGACAAGCTGCGCCCAGAAAGCATTTTCACAAAGAGCTGAAAGCCCACAGTGCTTCCCCTCCCCCCACTCCCGTCTCCCTCCTGTGCCTCTCCTCTCCTCCCCTGGCCTCAGGGAGAATGAATCCCTCTCCTGGGTCCCTTCCACTGGGGTAACAGTCACCGGGCACTGGAATGACTCCTGCACACGCCCACTCCCATCTCCCAGAACTTGCATGCGGCGTTGCTCGCTCCCCCTGCCCCAGACTCTTGTTGATGCTACAGACACAGATGAATCCCCACGGTCCCTGTCGTCAAGCCACTCAGCCTGCAGCAGGAGTGACACAGCTGGGCAAGGCGCTGCGTCACAGGATGGCATGGCACCCGGGTCAGCTTGAGCTGTCAAAGGACGAGCAGGGATCTTCCAGGCAGATGGGACGTGGAAGGGCAAGGGGGCGGAGAGACCAGCATCCGAGAAACATGGAGGCTCTGGATTCCCGAAAGCAACGGGACCTCTGGGAGATGCCTTCAGTGTTAGGACCCGACACAGAGGTGATCGCGGTCAAGGCAATGACGACAGCTGCCCTTGTCTGTGTTGTAGCCTGTTTCCTGGGTGCCGGATGGCATCCTAAGTGCTGCACACATACCAGCTCCTCTGAATCCCTCAAATGAGCCTGCGAGCTATGCAAACTACTCCTGCTTTACACTCAAGGAAACCAAAGCACAGTCATTTGCCCAAGGACACGCGAGAAGGAAGGAGCTGAGAGTTACTAGGGCTGACGGCAGCGAGGCAGGCCAATGTGGGGCTGTGAGCACAGAGCCCAGAGGATTCGGGAAGCCCCTGCACACCTGCGGAAAGGACCGCCCCTGCCCCCTACCCTTACTAACCAGGACCAGACCCAGCTGGGATTTTGAATCTGATAAGAGGCTAGCTGGCTTGGAGCCAACAAGAACTTCACTCCTTCCAAGAAAATTACATTGTTGCTTAAAACAAAAAGAAAAGAAAAACACCCCTGGCTGCCCCCCATTCCCAGCTGATGCCTGGTGAGGAATATGGGGCTCCCATAATGATGATGTCAGAGCTTCCTGGGGGGGTCTTTCACCCTCAGCGGGTTGCGCCCTGCAAGGCTCTCACTTGACACCTGACACCTGTAGGGGAGGGGAGAGGGGGTCAGCAGGAGGGGCAGGTGAGTGAGAGACAGCTGGTCCTGCCTCCCTGCTTTTCGGCTGGGAAAGGCAAGGCACAGCCTGTCCGAGCACCCCGTCATCTGACCCTCTGCTACGATGCTCTTTCCTCGCCTCATTCAGCCGTGTGCTTCTGGCTCCCCGCAAGTCATCAGCTCTCTGCACCAGCAAGTCCTGGATCTTGGCCTCTGCAGCCATCAGGGGCTTCTCTGAGGACAGGGAAGGACCAAGAGGGTCAACAGGTACCTGTGCCTCCTGGCACCGCTGTGCTCCCAGGGATATCTGGGGTATGGGTCATCCTGTGTCTGTTCCTGGGAGAACAAGTGGCTCCTCTGATCCCATTGGGTTCCTGGAAGGCTGGGCAGCTAGCTCTTGTGCAGGAAGGTCAAGTGTGTGAGGTGAGGCTGATGGACCCAGACGCTGTAATTCCTGCTGGGTGGAGGCAGTGGGAGTCCCATCCTCTCCACTGGCTCATGTCTGTTTTGCCCTCTATTGTCTAACCTGCTGCAGTCCTCCTGGACCTGCGTCTGGCCTTCCAGGATGACTCCCTGCTCCCTTTCCTGGACATAGCTCAGGCTGCTGTGGCTTCAAATGACCTTGACCAGGCAGCTGTTTCCTTTGACCCTACTGACCCCATTGGCTGCCACTTTCCCTGCCAGTCCAGGGAGATGTGAATTACAGGGAGGGAGGAATGATTAGAGCAGGGGTGGAAAGGTTACTGCCAGGTCCAAAGAGCAGGGCCAGCAACCGAGCTGAAACCCAGGTGTTCTGATACCCAGCCCAGCTCCTGCACGTCTCCTCTCTTGCTGCAAGTCCCCAGGGGAGGCAGCCGAGCAGGGGTGGGTAAGGATGAGAGGGGAGAAAGGAAGATGGGCTGAGGGAGGGGAGAGGGCATGGCATAAGCAAAGCAGGAGTCTGAGAAGGCCTGGGCTGCTCACCAAGCACATCCCTGGCCAAGCCACGGGCACCGGCTGCTGACCCGTGACTCAGCAGCTGGACGGCCCAGGTCCACGCCCCAGCTGGTGACCAGCAAGTTCCCCACCTTCTTGGGGCCTCTGTTTCCTCAGCTGTAAGTTGGGGCTGACACCACTGCCTGCCGGACACGGTTTGCATGCCGTTGGATGGGATGAGATATTTCCTGGCACACGGTGCCATAGAAGCAGTAGCTCTCGTTTCCAATGCTAAAAAGCTGAGATTCACATGGGCGTCTGCATATCACCCAGTGGGATGAACACGCCTGCTCCTAGCCCAAGCTGGCGTGCTCTGTAGTGGGCAGGTCCAGGCCCAGGCCCAGCCTTGCCTTTCCCAGGGTTCTCCCTGGATTTGTGAGCATCTCTAGCGTGTGCCGCAGGGGGCCCTGCAGGGACTGCAATCCCACCATCCAACACCCCTCTACCATCCAGGCTCAGCCCATGATGCGGCTGCATCTGCATGCGACACTGCACTCGCTCCCCAAGGACTCCCCAAGGAGGCTAGGACTTGATGTCGCTTCCTGCAAGAAGGAATCGGGGCTCCTGGCCCCGCGGTCAGTAGAGGCATGGAGCCCAGCACGGGGGAGTGGGTTTCCCTGGGATTTGAAGGGTCCAAGCCCACCTCACAGAAGCCATCCCAGGTGAACAGAGCCTTCTACCTTATTTGCTTTATCTCAAAGGAAAAGGCAGGGCTTGGGGTGAATCTGGCTCCCCTGGGGAAGAGAGGAAGCTCTGAGGAGCTTGAAGACCGGTGGAGAGGGTGCAGGGAGGCTGGAGGGTTGGGGGTTCGAGGTCCAACCTGGGAGTGGCTGCTGTCTATGGGGGCCCTGCAGGGCTCCTGCTGCGACAGCAAAACACCATAGGCCTTAGAAACAACACTCATGTCTCAGGCTGGGCAGCCTGGGATCTGGCACCAGCAGATTTGGTGTCCGGTAGGGACCTGTTTCTGGGTCTCCAGAGGGCACCTTCCTGCTATGTCCTGGCTCCCCAGGGATTGTGATTAATTGGTTGGTTGGTTGGTTTTTAATTGACACACAGAGAGAGCGCTTCCATCCACTGGTTAACTCCCCAAATGGCTGCAACGGCCAGAGGTAGGATTCAGGAGCTTCTTCCAGGTCTCCCACATGGATGCAGGGGTCTAAGCACTCAGGCCATCTTCCACTGTCTTCCCAGGCCATAGCAGAGAGCTGGATTGAAGTGGAACAGCCAGGACTCAAACTGGCGCCCATATGGGATGCCGGCACTGCAGGTGGATGCTTACCCTTGTACCCAGTGCTGGCCCCTTGTGTTTCTTAATAAGGGCACTGATCCCATTCATGAGGGCTCCAGCCTTATGAACTATCACCTCCCAAAGGCCCCATGCCCTAATACCACCATCTTGGGTGCTAGGATTTCAACATATCCTTCTGTGGGAGACACAAACCTTCCGACCACAGCAGCCCCCTGCTTAAAGCCCGGGAACCGGAACAGGAGGAGGTTGGAAGGTGAGGTCTCCCAGTGT
This sequence comes from Oryctolagus cuniculus, assembly GCF_964237555.1. Lineage (NCBI taxonomy): Eukaryota > Metazoa > Chordata > Mammalia > Lagomorpha > Leporidae > Oryctolagus > Oryctolagus cuniculus. The sequence continues at coordinate 125,050,699 of NC_091438.1, read as the reverse complement.
GTCCATGTTGGCGCTGGGCACACCATCAGTATTGCCATTGGTTACCACAGTTGGTGGGTAGACACATCTGTTTCCACTCCAGTGTCTAAAGCAGCTCCAAACACACACTCTTTCCAATTGAAAGAAGCAGAGGCAGCCAGCCTGTGGCCGGGGGAAGAGGCCGCACCACCTGGAGCAGGCCCACAGGACCAGGGCAATGGGGTCTGGGCCTCTGGGTGCAGCATGGTATACCAGGTGTGTCTACACCACAAGACTGACTTCCGGCCGGCGCCGCGGCTCACTAGGCTAATCCTCCGCCTAGCGGCGCCGGCACACCGGGTTCTAGTCCCGGTCGGGGCGCCGGATTCTGTCCCGGTTGCCCCTCTTCCAGGCCAGCTCTCTGCTGTGGCCAGGGAGTGCAGTGGAGGATGGCCCAGGTGCTTGGGCCCTGCACCCCCATGGGAGACCAGGAAAAGTACCTGGCTCCTGGCTCCTGCCATTGGATCAGCGCGGTGCGCCGGCCGCAGCGCGCCGGCCGCAGCGGCCATTGGAGGGTGAACCAATGGCAAAGGAAGACCTTTCTCTCTGTCTCTCTCTCTCTCACTGTCCACTCTGTCAAAAAAAAAAAAAAAAGAAAAAGACTGACTTCCCACTCCCAGTGGAGAAGACCTGAACATGCTTCAAACACCACAGGGCCTAAGTGGCCCCCAGGGAGCCTGTGAGGGTGCCCGTCCAGCATCTCCAGTGGGCCAGGCCCTAGGGACCACAACATTGCCAGCACCTCATTTCGCTAGTTCAGAGTCTGATTGGATTCATACATGGGGCTGAGTGAACACTGACCTACACCAAGTAGGTCTCTGCTTCCTAAGACAAGACACCGGATGTCTGCGTTAGAACACGGAGGGGCTGGTATTGTGCTGCAGGGGGCTAAGCTGTGGCCTGTGACACTGGCATCCCACACTGGTTTGAGTCCTAGATGTTCGCTTATGATCTAGCTCTCTGCCAATGCATCTGGGAAAGCAGCAGATGATGGCCCAAGTACTTGAGTCCCTGCCTGGATGGAGTTCCTGGCTCGTGGCTTCTGCTTGGCCCAGACTTGGTTGTTGTAGCCATTTGAGGAGTGAACCAGCAGACCAACCATTTCTCTGTTAGTCTGCCTTTCAAATAAATGAGTAAATCTTAAAAAAAAAAAAAAAGTCACATGATATAAGAAAATGCTGGTGCTGCGCAGGGCGGTGGTAGGGGTGGGAATGACCAGAGCACCTGCTGCCCAGTGTCAGAGCTCTCCCTGGCCAGGCTGGGACCTTGTCTTAGAGAAAGCAACTGGCTGGCCTAACACTTCAGGACACAGTGCACGGTCTGCAAGCTAGGGACTTGCCAAGGGAGCCCAGGTCTAGCGGCGGGCAGGTGCAGGGCTGTAGGGCTCCGAGTCAGAGCCTGCCTGGTGTTTCTAGGGAGGACCACACCTTCGGTGTTAAAAGCAGATCAGCCCCTCCCCAGGGGGAAGCAGTCTGTGCTCCCTGTTGTTCTGGTCTCCTCCCTCTTTCTGTCCCTCCCTCAACCATACACACACACACACACACACACACACACCTCGAAGGTCACAGCTGCCAACAAGCTCCTTCCTCATCCAAGAAAGTGACTCATTCCACCCCAGGAGGTCACCACGCTTCCTCATTGTCCCTGGCCCTCTGAGCACTGTGATCTTGACCCCCGCTGTGTCTCGAGCTAGTCACAGGTGAAGGTTGCCCCTGGCCACAGCCCTGGCTGCTGGTGCACCCACATGTATTCATCCTCGTGGCACCCACCACGCCTTCCACAGGGCTTCGTGCCACACTGACACTCAGTCGGCATCTGCACAAATGAACCTGCCACAGGACAGTGTCACAAACACATCCAAGACAGAGGATGTGCTCGTCCATTCAAGAGCCACGACTTACAGAACACGGAAAGGAGACAGGGTGCCCTCCAGCCCCTGGAAGCCCACTCGGCGCCCCCTGCCCTAGCAGTAATGAGGAGTCTGGAGGCAGACAAGCCCCATTTGTCCTCCCGCTGCCTTCTCTAAGCCTCCATTCTATCAGCTCAGTGGCGAGGGCAACCCTGGGACCACAGAGCAGCTGGGGCCACTCAAACAGTGCCTCATGGCAAAGAGTTGCCAAAATCCCAATATACAACATGATGTCACGGTTGCCCTGATTAGGACAAGACAGAGTCAAGGTCCAGCGTTGGGGACGGCTGAGTCCTGGCAACCCTGGGGCTGTCATTGGCCTGGGGCACCGACTCTGCTTCTGCCAGCTGGTGCCGTCTGCCAAGCAGTCATTAAGTCACAGCGTCAAGAGGTCTCTGGGGTCGGCGCCGCGGCTCACTAGGCTAATCCTCCGCCTTGTGGCGCCGACACCCTGGGTTCTAGTCCCGGTCGGGGTGCTGGATTCTGTCCCGGTTGCCCCTCTTCCAGGCCAGCTCTCTGCTGTGGCCCGGGAGTGCAGTGGAGGATGGCCCAGGTGCTTGTGCCCTGTACCCCACGGGAGACCAGAGTAAGCACCTGGCTCCTGCCATCGGATCAGCATGGTGCGCCGGCCGCAGCATGCCAGCCACGGCGGCCATTGGAGGGTAAACCAACGGCAAAGGAAGACCTTTCTCTCTGTCTCTCTCTCTCTCACTGTCCACTCTGCCTGTAAAAAAAAAAAAAAAAAAAAAAAAAAGAGGTCTCTGGGACACACACAGAGGCAGCGAGGGTGTGTGTCATGGGAGAGGCTGGAGATGTTCTGGCCACCCAGGACTCACAGCTGTGTGGAGTAGGCGCCACAGGTGCACGCCAAAGAAAGTCACGGCCCCAGTCCCTAGCCAGAAACACTTGTGGCACACCAGCCCCTGGTGTCCAGCAGAGCTAGGAGGGCCCCAGGGTGCCCCCGGCCCAGAGTGCATTCATTTCCCTAGTTGCTCTTTAAGTACACACATGCTGAACGCCAGTCGTGCACTGGCACTGGCCTACACGAGGGGCCTTCTCTGGTTTGTTTTCATTCCACATTTGTTCCATAAAAAGAGCTTGTGAGATTTCTCCTGCGGGCCAGGCCCTGCAGGTACACCTGTGAGCAGTGGTCACACAAGGCCCTTTATGGTCAGGTGGGGAAGAGCAACAAGAAGTCAGGCTTCAAAGCACAGTAAGTACCACCAAGGGATCCAGTTAGGGCTGCAGAATGATGCTAGGGACTGGACTCATTCAGAGGCACTGAGTCAGACAGGGCCACTTGCAAAAGACTTGGAGATGGTGAATGAACAAAGACGTGGTCTCCCATTAATACAACACCACGTACCCACTGAGGATGCATTAAGATGCCTTTAGCAAAGAGGTTATGCTGAAACCCTGTAGCGTGCACGGATGGCAGAGACCCCACGGTGCAGATCCCTGCAACACACAGCCCACATGGCCACGCCAGCGCAGGTTTTCAGAGAAGAAATTGAGAGTAGAAATAGAAGTCCCAGGAGACTACGGAGGATGTCACTCTCTTCTGAGCGGAGTTTGAAAGATACAGGCACCATCCAACACCAGAGAGCATGTGACACGGTTCTGTTTCTTTTTCAAGGTTAAACAGATGAGAGACACAAAAGCGAGGAAAGAATTCTCTTTGGAAAATCAGGTGCCGGCAAAGGAGGGAGCACACAGGTGGATGTGAGTTAGCAGGAAAACTGGGTTGATGTATGTGTCTGTGGTTATTATGTTTTTTTACAAATAAAACAAATAAGCAAATAAGGAAAGAAAGTAAGGTTACAGGTAGGTCACTGATGACATATAATAAGCATTACAATAAAATCAATAGTCCAAGCAGTCTCTAAAAGTTTCAAGGAAAATCTGTATTAGGAAAAACTATGCACTGATTTCATTTTTCTTTTCAGAATAAACTCCTGTAATTCCATTTCCCCACTACTTTAGGGTCATTACTTGGTTGTTTGAAAAGAGATGGCAAAATGCAAATGTCATTTATCATTGCTCCCAGGAGGTGCAGAGGGGCCAGAAGTGGGAGTGGGGAGAGGGCGGACATGGGGCAAGGGTGGCCACAGATGTGACTGACGTGTGGCCGAAGGACCCAGGTGGCCACTCCACTCCTCACCAAGCTCCTCTCCTGCTTCCGCTTCAGGCACCTCTGAGGGTCCCTCGTCAGGATAGCTGCCGTTTCACCCCTTCCTCACTCCCAGCAGCCGGGAGACGTAAATAAGGAACTGAAAGCGCCAATCGGATCACTGGTAAACTCCTTTGGGGTGGAGGCTTTTATTTCTGTGTTTTGCACCAGGAAACAATGACTGTGAGTGAATTGGGCTTTGAAGCCACTAGGTTTGCGGTCACTACTACAGGGCACAGGACACTGACTCCAGGTCAGGTTAAGTGCTGTGGGAGGACCGAGGGAGCAGCTGGTTTGGGGCCATCAAGGAGGGCGTTCACGTGGAGGCGCCCTGGGGAGGGGAAGTGGAGGCCTAGCAGGTGCACAAGTTGTCCACTGCCCCCATAAGCTGTTGCAAGTCCTGCCTGGAGGAGTATGCAGTGTGGCAGGAACCTGGGCCTGGGTGGTTCAGTTCTGCTCAATTCTGGAACCAGTTAGCAGGCCTCTGTGCCTCTCACAGGCAGCTGTGTGTGCCTACCTGAACTTATATGTGGGCTCCACCTGCCACCATTTCCTGCTGTTTCTCAGTTGTTCAGAGCCAGAGCGGCACCGTTTGTTGGGGGCCTCTGGGAGCAGTGGGGGAGCAGTCGAGGGCTGGCAGGGAGGTGGAGAGCACCCCCTTGGAGGTCCACAAATTCAGGCTCAGGGGGCTGGAGCACAGCAGAGTGTGTGTTTTAGCCGTGAAACACCATCCCACATGGCACACACCCCCGTAGCCAAGAAAGCCTTTGGTCTCCCCTGCTTTGCAGGATTTGGTCATATGCCTATGATAACTTGGGCTGGCCCTGCCCGCCTTGGAGCAGACAACGCATGTATGATCAGAGGCTATGCAGGTGCAGGTCTGCGCCTCTCTAGGTCCCTGTGTGTCACGGGGCCCACCTGTGTCTTTGTCCATCTCTCTGCACGCCCCAGGTTTCCACGCAAGCCTGTGACCAGGGAGGATGCTCAGAGAGAAGACGGCTGCCCGATACAGGTGTTGAATCCACACCACGGGCTCTGCTGAGAAGTTCACGTTCGTTTCCTCACCTTCATCCTCATGAGAACACCGTGAGCCGGTGCTGTTGCTATCCCACTTTACAGCTGAGGAAACAGGCACAAAAAAAGACCAAGAAAGAAACCCAAGGGAATGCTCCAGTAAAAAGTGAACCAAGGGCAGACGGAGGCCTGATTCTGAAGCTGTGTCCTTGCGGCCACAGGTGTTGCCCGCGTGCCGAGGTGACTGCGTTCTCATGGGTCCTGACTGGCACACATGCAGGCCATCAGAACACACATGACCAGGCTGCCCCGGTTCACTCTGTGCTCCTAAGCCCCTGGGTGTCTGTGTGTGCTGGTGGCATCCTGGTGTCTATGTGTCCCTGCGTAGCCATGCATCCCGCTGGCCCCGGTCACGTGCACACACCTGTCAGAAGTCACATCAGGCTCTGACACGCCACCTCTGGGGAAGGGGTGGCTGCCACACTCCCTGCCGTGTGAGCTGAGTGTGCCTCCTGCCCTCCGAAGCTGGAGCAATCCAGCAGACGCCCGGCTCCACAGCCAGCAGCAGCTGTACCGCTGGGGGCCTGGTTGGGTTTATTTTCAGCAACCGAGGAGGCCCTGCGGCACTTAATTAATTCCACTCCCCAGGCAAACACCAGCAAATGCAGGGCTCCAAAGGCAGAAGCATGTCCGCTGGTGCCCCCTGCACTGCCACCGCATGGGGACCTCACTATGGCAACTCCACGTGTGTGCCCGAGCGCCCGCCGCGATGCTCTCGCTCAGTCCCCGACGCTGGCTCCTCGTCCCCTCTGCTCCCCCTATGGGGACAGCTCTGGCCCACACCCCTGCTGGGGTCTCCATTCTCAGCTGCCTCACAGATGAGTTCTGTGCCGACCACTACACCGCACAGTTAGGAGGTCAGCGGACGTCCTGCGAGCTTCGCGATCGGGCTCAGGCAAACAGCTGCAGGCTGGTTGGCTGCGGGGAAAGTGTCCTTCCAAGGAATGAAGGAAGGTGGGGGTGAGGAAGAGGCCCCCGCAGGGGCAAATCCGGAGGAGGTGCCTATCAGGACGAGGCGGGCAGGGGTCTTTGGCAGAGTCAGCCACCACAGGCTGCGGTGGGAGTCTGGCAGGTGCCACACTCCTGTTGCACCCTGAGCTCATAAAACGGCCTTGGGCAAGTCACATAATAGCACAGCAATCTTCAAGCCCAGTTCTCCTTTTAAAAAACGTGTGCAGGTAATTACGGTAATTATGGTCATTAGGTGTTGCTCTAGGAGCTCCCGCCTCTGCAGACACAGCGCCTAGGGCCTGGTGTGTCTTATCTCACCCAGGCTGCAGCTGGGGAGGGGAGTCCCGGGAAGTGAAGTCCCTTCCCAAGGACGCAGGGGGTGAAGCAGCGGAGCTGGCACTGGGTCCCAAGCCGGCCCTCTCCCACCCACAGCCCTTGCTCTTGGCCTTGTCTCAGCTCTCCAGTTCTCTGGGACTGATGTTCAAGTTCACTTCCAGTTGTCCTGAGAAGTCTACTGCCACTGCAACTCACACCCTTGGAAATGCCAAGATGGAGACATCACACTGGGTGGGAAGGCAGAGAGGAGACAGAGCTGGGCCTGTATCTTGGAGCAGCTCTCCTAAGACGCCGGAGGGGTCAGAGGCTGACACCCAGGGCTGTACTGCAGAGTGGGGACATCTGGACCCTAACCAGGCCCAGAATAGACGCCCCACGGCGTCCACAACTTCGACACCACAGCAAAAACACATTTGCAGTCTTCCTGTGCCAGCTCCGGGGAGGCGGATGCCCAAGGGGACGGCGCACGCCAACCCACGGGGCTGCCTCCGTGATGTGTCACTCAGACGTGTACAAGCCATCGGCTTCATCTTTATTCAGCAAGTTTGCTCTGACTGTTCATTTTAGTGAAAGTCAAAACCACAGAGTGCGTGGGGGGTCCGTTCCCACCCCACATCCCCAGAAGTTCTGAAGTTCCCGAGCCAGCCGTTGTCTTCCACTGGGATTTCCGGCAGCTGAGTGACTGTGCCTGGCCCCCAGGTGGGGAGGGCGAAACGCACCAGGTCAGAGAGAGAGACCCCCACGTCACAGGACGAAAGGTGGCATTGGCTGCATAACGGAAGGCCGCACAGCTGCCACCTTGCCCTGCTGGCTCTTGGGGTTCTCTGGTCTCCCAGGAGCCCTGAAGGAGGCTCCTTCCCACCCTCTTGGAAAATGCAAGGGGCCAAGTGACTTGCTTGGGCCAATGCAGCGCGAGTGGGAAGGTGCCCATGGCTTCTGGGCAGAAGCCCTAAGGGCCAGCGTGAAGCATGCCCGTCCTCTTGCCCTCGCCCCATTCCGGAGAATGGCCACTCGGAGGCCCCGTCTGCTTGTGGCATTCGCCGGAGGGAAAGGAGAAACAGACCTTTATCATCTGAAAATACCAAGGGTGCTGGGGATGCTCACTTCGAGGACCACCTTGGCCAGCCCGCCCATGCTGCCAGCCCCCAGGGGCTTGCTGGGAAGGCACCAGGTGTGGCCCGGTCTGGCCCTCCCAGTGGTGGCCCCACCTCAGCCCCTGCCGCTCAAACCTGGTCATGGCAGCCCTTCCCTCTCCATTACTCACGACCGGGAGAAGTGAGGGCCAAGGCCTGCGTGGACCTGGCCCAGCTCCCCTCTCCAGCCTCAGCTCTGGGCATCTCTCACTTCACACTCTAAGCCCTATTCGAACCAAAATTCTTTTGGGCACTCAGTGGCATCACACTTTCTCTGACCTCCAGAACTTTGCATATGCTGTTGCTTACATCTGAAATACTCTTCTCGTGGAGCCAGCATTGTGGCGCAGTGGATTAGGCTTCCACCCTAATGCTGGCATCCCACAAGAGCGCTGGTTCGAGGCCCGGCTGCTCTACTTCCGAACAAATGGATGAAAGCGCCCTCTCCTCTCTCTCTAAAACTCTCTGCCTTGCAACCAAATAACTAAATCTAAGAAAAAAAAAAACATATTCTCTCTTCTCTTCTGTGCAGCTCCTACACATGCTTTGGAGCTCAGCTTCGCTCCTTCCTCCTCCAGGAAGCCCTCCCTGTCTCTCCTGGGCCACGAGAGCTGCCTCTCTCTTATACACTATGCCTCTGTTCATTTATGGACAGTGCCTCTACTGGGCTGTGGGTTCCTTACGAGTGAGGGCTCTGTCTGTTTTGCCTCCACAGGCTCTCTCTAGTGCCCAGCATTGTGGCTGTCAGGGCACAGCTGTCAAGCCCCGCCCAGCAAGTGGACCACGGGTCTCTCCACACGAAGGTGCTCTGACGGTGAGAGGGGCAGCGTCTGCATGTGCCTGGCGGGGAAGGCGGGGAGTTCACGGTGATAGACGGGGGCCTTTCATGTGGCTCGGGGGCAGGGACACTTGGAGGGCAGCAGCCCGGGGCCTCCTGGGGAGCTAATGGTTTTCAGGAGCCATTTGGAAAGCAGTCCCACACACAGCCCAAACAAAACACGACCTCCGGGACCCCTTGTCCTGAGCGCTCAGCCGAGATGCGGCTCAAAGCGCTCTGTGAATTATTGTGTCCACATTTCTCACTGATAAATGACAGCCTCATGCTCCATTACCAAATGCTGGTTGTAATATTTAATCAAAGTCGAGTTTTATGCCTCAGTTGGTTTTGAAAATAATATTTATGGGTCTGGAATGCCTTCAGCCTTCAGGCATACGGCCGGAGAGAATCTCTGTCTCGCGGCTATTGGACAAGAGTACAGGAAGCAAGGCAAAGAAGCTCTTCCCCGTGGCCTGTTCAGCGCCAGGTCCTCTCCTGGGTGTCAGAGATACCAGGATGGATGCACACTGGGGCCGGTCCTCAATGTCTCCATCCTCACCCCACCCTAACCCGCCTCCTCCAAGGAGCCCTCGGGGCTCTCTTCTCCTCCCAGTGCTCCTGGCTCTTTGCCATGGCTCGGCCCCTGGGTTGAACTTTACCTTGGAAGACCTGGCCATTCCGCTGGAGCGCGAGCTCCCTGGGGCGAGCAGGCCTTGCCCCTTGTTCCTCTCCCCCGCCCCTGTGGCTGCACACCTTGGCAGTGGGAGCGAAAGTCCACTTGCCTGGACAGAACTGACTTCACGGCTTCTTGACTTTGCACACAGAAGAAGTGCTAAAGTTACTGATGCTGCTATGAATCACTCCCGGCACACACTTGTTCCCGAGCTCTGGGTCTCGGTGAGTGTGCCCAGCGAGACACCTGCCCGGGGTCTGGGAGCCTGCCTCTGCCCCGTTAGTTGTTTGCTATTTTGCTCATCCACTCAACAATAACAGCAACAGCAAAACATGTGAGAGGTTCAGCCGCCACCAGGCCCACAGCCAGCGGTGAACGCGCCAGAAGGGTCTCGCGGGGATTTTACCTTCTAAATGGTAGTTTCAACTGCACATCCTCGCAGAAGGCCATGGCCCTAGTCCAGGCCTTTTCCTCTCTAATAGGCTCTAACCTGGCTCCCTGCTCCCTGCCTCCAGCCTCTCTCACCTCCGCATCATCAGCAGCACACCTGGCCATCGTGGGCGTGGCGTGAGCACAGAGAGCAGCGGGCCAGGGCTCCTAGCACTACACGAGAACCTGGATAAGCCTTTCCCGCCTCGGCCTCTCGCTGCAGACCCACACCCAGAGTGCAGCTCGGAGGCAGACCTGCAAGTGAGGCCGGCCGCTGTCTTCCCACCTGTCTCGTCGCGACATTCCCAACAGCCAGGGCCAGGCCGTCGCCCCTCCTCCTCCTCCCATCCTCCCTCCACCCTACGGAAAATGAGCCTCAGCGAGATCCACCGTGGCCTGCCCACAGGCACATGGCCGCAAGCGTGGGACCGAAGCTGTACGTCTTGACCTTCGACTACAGGGCTGCACCTATTCCAGCTAACGGCTGCACCTGTGACACAGAAAGCGGTGGGACCTGGGAGTCATGACTCAGCTTCCCCTAAGCAGGGAGCAAGAAAAATCTTGTCTTGGGAGAGAAGCTTGCCTCTATCTCTGACTTAGCATCTTCACCCTGCGGGGAGGCTGTGAAAGCCCACGTGGCGTGCACTTACAGGATAAAGCCAACAATTAGCAGCGTTCACCTGCACAAAACACGTGGTGGCTCGTGCTGAGGGCGCCGAGGGCCAAGCAGTGTTACCGCAGACGGGGGCCCCTGAGGAGGGGTGGGCACTGCTGCCCCTCAGCCTGGGGAGCGGTGGAAGAAGGGGGCTGAATCGGGAGCTGCCGGGCCGGGTTCCTGCCCTCCAGCACCGCCCCCAGCTCCCCCACACCAGCCCTGGGTGCTCCCGCCACCCCCAACAGCTTCCTCTCTCATTAGGACGTCTCTGACAAGCCCGAGGATTTACAACGTGAAATGTTTCCATTTCCCCGACATGACGCCTCTGCTTCAAAGCGCCCGCGCCTGCCCTCCGGAGCCCGGGACGAAGGTGACTTTGCGAGGAGACAAATGAATCACGGGGCTGACACCCATCCCTTTCTTCCCCTCACAATACATCTGTTTATGGTTGAGCGAGGGCTGCATGGTGCTGTGATGAATCGGCTCCTCCTCCGCAGCCGTGTCCCCAGACGGCTGGGGGAGCTAAAGTGTCTTCCCGGAGCATCTGCTTTTGATCTCTGGTCCTTTTAAATCTTGGGCTAAAATCTTGAGCCTGACGGGCCTGAGAGGCAGCTTCCAGCAGCAAAGCAGTGTGAAAACCCTCGGCGGGGGTCACGGGGCCCCTTCCAGAGACGGCTGCCAGGATGTCCGCAGAGGGGCCGCGAGCGGAGCAGCGTCTCTGAGCCCAGACGTGAGTCCCATGGGGTCCTGGGGCCGCGCCCTCACCTGCAGGTGCAGTGCCCCTGGGCGGGGGAGAGTGGGGGGGCTCAGGCCCATTACCCCACAGAGGTGCTGCTGGAGCGAGGCGGAGCCTGTGACCTCCTGCTCATAAGAGTCACCGGCCACTCCCTACTCCTGTCCCTTCTTCAGGTCTGAAGCGTCACTTCTTTAGGGCACTGCCCTTAACCACCTGCAAACCGGCTGTGACAGTGACTGCCACCTGCTCCCACTTGCAGGCAGACAGGACCGATGCTGGGCCTGACCCCTAGAGCCTCCACAGAGTGAGCCTTGTCCACTCCCACAGGTGCTGGCAGGTGTCTGCCCCAGGGCAGAGCCGCTGACCCTCGGGTCCTGAGTTTGCCCTGGCCCACCGGAAATACCCTGGATGGGGCTGCGAAGCCACTGGTTAGTGCCGGCCTAGGCTTGGCTCCCCCAGGCCTGCACTTGCGGCAGTGAGCGGACGAGGCCCGCCTCTCACTGGACAGCGTTCTTCCCGAGCTGAGAGACCACCTCTCTCCTTCACCGCTGGAGATGTGGCTGCACACAGCACCTGCCGCACACAGGAAGAACCCAATAAGCAGCTCCGGCCGGACTGGGGGGCCCCGGCACTTCTTGGCTGCGAGGCAGCTGCCCAGAATGTGCAGTCAGGAGCCCAGCTCAGCCCCCAGCTCAGCCCAGCACCCTCGGACATTTCCCATCACTTCTCTGAGCTGAAGTCTTGCTTATTTGTCAACTGGAGCACAGCACACACCCACCTCTTGGGGTCGGTTGAGGGGGAAGGGAATAGCACAGCAGGTGGCTTGCAGGTGCTCATGGGACATCAGTGGCAGGAACCTGCACCTGAGAATGCCAGAGGTGGATGGGACCCAGGAGCTGGCCCTGTCCAGGGCTGGTTGTGCCTGGAACAAACTGTGGAGGAGGTGAGGCTGTTGTTATCAGGAGGTCAAAATACGGCCCAGAGAGGTTGAGCAACCAGGTTAAAAACCACAGCTGCTGAGACTCGATGGCCAAGGGGTCTGTGGAAGATGACTCTCTAGGTCTCCAGAATCCTGCACAAGGACAGTTTAGCCTCAATGCATCTCCCCCGACGCCTAAGGCATGGGCTCTGCAGCCACACGGTACCAGCTACAGACCAGCTGGGCAACTTCGGGCACAACTCTGCCCTCTCTGAGCCTCAGCTGCCCCGATTATAAATGAGGAGGTGAACACCCCTGTGGACCTGTGGACGAGACGGGTCCCAGTGTGCGGCTGTGCGTAGCAGAGGAGTCCCCGTGAGTTCAGTGATTCGCTCCTTCGTTCTGCGAGCTTTTTAGGACCTGGACAGCAGGTTGAGCCTTCCTTCCCCACCCCCCCGCCTCACCGGCCTGCCACGCCGGTCATAGCAAGCCTGGATGTGCTTCGCTGTGCCAAGCTGTCAGCAACAAGCTGTTAGCAGTCATAATAAAATCGGTAGCTCTGGCTGCAAATGGCAGAAGCAAGTGACACAGAGTTGGGTCACAGGGTCAGAGGTCGCATGGTAACAGCTGCGGTGGCTGTGACGGACATAACAGCAGTGAGAGGGACGAATGCCTGGCGATGCCAAGAAGTGGCAGGGCAGCGACCAGCGTGGTCGTGGTGACGGCTGGCACAATGGAGCAGCAGGCGCCACCCAAGTCTCCAGTTTGAAGGTCTTGGGAAGAGCAGTCTGAGCTGCAAAGCTTCAGCAATGTTATGGGTGTGTGTGTGTGTGTGTGTGTGTGTGTGTACTGATTTCTACCCACAGTGGAGTTGCACAGACAGCACCCAGGGTTCCGGGCGCTCTACGGAGGCTACTGTGGGGGCAGTGGTGGGGACAGTCCCACCCAGTCCCGATGCAGCGTCACCCAGCCAGGGGCCCCCTCAGCTGGGGGACATGGCCACCTCCCCTGCCGGGCACAGACGAGTGAGCAGAGTTCCTTGTTTTCTGCTTCATGCTTGGCTTTAGCTCCGTATGCATGATTGTTTAAAAAAAAAGATCCACTTTCTAGGAACTGATGCTCTCACCAGCCCATGGAGTGCTTTCCCAGGCTGGAGGCAGCGGCCAGCAGCAGGACAGGGTAGGCTTGGCGCATCTGACGGAGGAGAGCGCCTCACTCCATCACCGGCCACGCAGTACTTCTCCTTCCGGGCGTCACGTTTGCAGGAGAGCCTTGCTTTCCCACACCAAGCTGGCCGCGGTCCCTCGGCAGATTCTGTGTTTCACTTGGAAGCCTCTGGACTGTGCACTGGGCCAAGAAGCCGCTGACTACGCGGATGCTGGATAAACGGACAAAGCTTCCTTCCGAGGGGGGTCCAGGGACTAAGGCAGAAAAGGCCTGAGAAAACTCCCTACCCGTAGCTGGGGCACCCGGCCGCGTCTGTGGGCCGCCTGGGGACTCTCAGACTCTGCGAGGGTGCGGGTCTGCTCAGCACGGAGGCTCGGTGATGGAGTGCGTCTCTGTAAGGTGACTCTGTGAGACAATAGTCTTCCAGGCCTGGCATTATCTTCACAGTCCAGGGCGGGCCTCTCAAACCCCGCCCTCCCAAGGCACCTGCTGTGGACCTACCTACTGGGAACTAACTGGGCTCCTCCTTGAACTCACTTGTACGCTCAGCCTACGTTCACATTCATTTCCTTACTTTTCTTCAATAATTCCAAAAGTATCATCAAGTACTGAGTAGAATAAGCGGGGCACTGTTCCATGCGCTGGCACTAAAGTGACGTGCAGTATGGGGTGGGGTGTCGGGGTGCACACAGCAAGAAAACTCAGCCCAGGGCTGGTGCTGTGGCACAACCAGTTAAGCCATCACCTGTAATGTCCACATCCCATATGGGTGCTGGGTTGAGTCCCAGCTGCTCCACTTCTGATCCAGCTCCCTGCTACTGCATGCCTGGGGAAGCATGAGAGGATGGCCCAAGTCCTTGGGCCCCTGCACCCACATGGGAGACCCGGACGGAATTCCCGGCTCCTGGCTTCTTCATGCGCCAGCCCCGCTGTTGCATCCATCTGGGAGTGAACCAGCGGATGGATCTCTTTCTTCTCTCTAGCTCTCCTTCTCTCTCCGTTCCTCTGGCTTTCAAACAAAGAAGCAAATCTTCAGAAAAACAAAGACCCCTTGGGGCTCTGGGGCAGGATCAGCTGCCTTGGCACACACGCTGGCTCTGACAGGAGTGCTCCCTTGGGCGAATTCCTGACCTGCCCTGTGCCTCAATTTCTCTGTCTTTGTAATGGAGATACAATGACGTTTGGTCACTGCAATGGGCTTGGGCAGACTGAATGCATGAACCACAGGAAATGCTTTGAACAACTCTGAACGCACTGCACGTGCTCAGTATGTCATGGGTGTTCTCACAGCAGCCAACATGGGAAAGGCCCCATCCTCACTGAGATTACACGACAGTGGGAGACAGACAACAGCACCTGCGCCCACAGACACATAATCCCTGGCAGTGCAATGTGGCCTGCAGAAAAGTGGTGCTGGGTAAGGGAGTGGGATGTGACCAGGGAGTGCTATTGGAGGTAGGGCAGTCAGGGAGGCTTCCTGGCGGAGGTGACATTTGAGCAGGACACCGAATGAATTTCTGACCATACTAGACCAAGCTGTGTGGTTGTCAGGGAGCCCGGAGCTGCATGGGCGGAGGGGAAGCAACTGCTGGGTCGGAGCATGTCGCTCCCCCTCTTCGTGGAGGAACGACACAGGACCCTGCACTGTTCTTTTGCCTGCTCGGCCCTCCCCGGGTTTGCTGCTGGTTCTTCCCGGGTTGGCTACCGACCCTTCCACCTCCGTGGAAGGGCGGTTCCCCCTGCCACTTTCCCCACTTCCGCGGGGGCGCGGCACACCGCCGGCCGGCTCTCTCGGGGGCTGCACAGGTGTTCCTTCAGATAGATGTTCCTGGTGCATGTTGTCTCTCTCCTCCTTTATAGTCCTCTTCCACCAATCCCAACTCTGCTACCCACACGCCAAGTACGCTGCTCTCCTCCAATCAGGAGCAGGTCCTGCTGTTTATTGGTTGAACTGGAGGCAGCTGTGTAGAAGCTGTTTCCTCCTCTCCCAGCGCCATATTGTGGGAGAGCAGATGCATAAAATAAGTCTTAATTCCAGTAACAGTCTAGTCTGAGTTGCTCCCCACAGGAGCATGCCCTCCCTTTCTCAGACCCTGGACAACACAGGCAGGATTTGGGAAATGCCCCTTTCCCGGCCCATCTTGTCCCCACCGTGTTCCCCTGGCCCCACCCCCACCTTCGCTCTCCCCCAGTCCGAGGGGCTCTTGGTTGGGTCAGGGCAGGGAAGGTGCGGCCCTGGGGCCTCTGCTTGGCTGGTTTCCCCAGCTGTGAGCGGCAGTGTGAGGGCCCCCTGGTTCTCGGCGCTCTGGGTGGCCCTGGGGGCTGGCACCGAGTCTCAGGCCCCACGTGGGGTTCCACGGACGGCAGGCTGATGCCATGCTCCTTCCGCGGGGGGCGAGGCTGCCCTGGCCCCGTCACCGCCCACATCACCTGGCAGTCACGTGAAAGGGAAAGTTATGGGGACAAAGTAGACCGTGGAGAGTGTCACAGGGAGCTGAGGGGACAAGCTGCTGGCTTTAGAGTCTGTTTCAGGTGTCGTCTGAGCAGGTGGCATGTGTGCAGGGACTGGCAGGGCCTCAGGGAGCAGAAGAGGGGTCTCTCTGTCATGTCTCCCGAAGGGACAACAGGACTCCACGGTCCTGAGTTTGAATCCCAGCTCCACCACTTACTCCGGGTGAGCATCAGGAGTGACACTTCCCCTGGTTGGGCCTCAGTGTTCGCATGTGAGAAATGGGTTGAATGATAATCCCTGCTCTTCCTGCCTTAAGGAGTGGCAGACTAATAATAATCCGAGTGGCAACATCTGCCTCACGTGTGGCTCACACAGCCACCCACTACTGCATCAAACTCTGGGTGCAGGGACCCCAGCCCCAGCCGTAGCCCTGTCATCCCTGGCTGTGTGTCCTTGGGCAGCTCACGTCTTATCTCTGAGCTTGAACTTTAGCATCTGCAAGCATCATGTGGCTTCAGGGCCACTACCACAGTGAATGGGGGCACGAGAGGGAAGGGGCGTGCTGAGGCTGGCTGTCCTCACTGCAGTAGTAGTGCGGTTATTACTATTACTGCGGGACTGAGCAATGGTACCCGACCACACCAGGGCTCGAGGGGCTGCTCCTTCTCTCACGGCATGCTGGGATCCCAAAGCTCCACCAACACAGCACAAGGCTGTGGTGGAATGAGAAGGCCGTGCCAAGATGGCCACTGGCAAGCGAGCGTCGGTTACTCAGGAATGGCTTCGGAAACTACAAGGCAACAGAGCCTGCCTGGCAACAGGCTGTGATTGGTTAGGGCATAAACTGCCCCTTGACTGGATTGGCTGCCTTGGCTATATAAGCTGCTGTACCAACTGAAATAAATGAGTCTGCAGGCTGCTCGCCACACAGCCGACTCCCGGGGTCTGTGTGGTGACGCTGTGCCTCTTGCCCCCACTATACTCCTCTCAGAACGAATCCACAGCAGCACATGGCAAGTCTCGTCATTTAGGAACCAGGCATTGGCAGTGGGTGAAGATCTCTATGGGGCTGACTGCCCAGGGCATGCGTGCCCTACAGACATGCAGCACTGTGTGCGTGCAGGGGATCATGGGCGTGCGGCCTGCCACTGCAGACACGCAGCTCTGGCCGGGAGGGAAGCCAGGGTGTGGCAGGCTGGAAAACGCGGCCTTTTTTTCTAGTCGATCACCAAATCTCTCCTGGTACGTGCCGAGCGAGCACAACAGAATGATGTGGATAAGGCTCCCAGCTCTCTGCTCCCCCCAGACTCTGAGACAGGGAGCCAATTTGGGAGCTGATCCCAGGAACACGTGAAGCACTGGGACAGGAAGAAGGAGCTGATAAGGAGTCTGCTGGGAACGCATGGAGGCCGAGGCAACCGAGCCGCAGTCCCGGGACCGTCGGGGCCAGAGAGCTGGCCGTTCAGCCGCCAGTCCCCTCCGTCACTGCTCCCCAGGGCCCCAACTCCCCCTCCAACCCGCCCAGCCCACAGCAGCCTCTGGCAGAGCTGACTGACTCCAGCTGCCAGCAAAAGGCCTCAAGCGAAGAAAGGCGGCAGAGGTGCTGGGCCTGTGGCTGGAACGCCCCAGGGGCCGGGGTGGGAGAGCAGGGCAGTGCGCCGTGCGTGCGGCTCCATGGGTTCTCCCTGTTGTCAAACACCAGGAGCACAGCCGGCGCGGGAGACTGTCGGGCAGCCACTGTTCCCATCACCCACGTCTCCATCACCAGCTGTGCTTCTGGGCGAGGCCAAAGTCAGATCCTGTTTCTTTGATTCTCTGTGGTTTCTCCCTTAAATCTGTCACTTCACACAACATGTTATCGATGTAGAACACATATGAGAAACAGACAGAGGCCGTAAGTCACAGCTGGCCGGCGACAGCAACACCGAGAACGTGCCTGGGCCCCCAGAGGCAAAGCCCCCTTTCCCGGCCTCACTTCAGCTTTTCCTGTCTTTAGACTGCACGAGAATGGAGCCATACAATGGGCATTCCTTTGTATTTGGCTTATTTTTTTGTAAAATATTTTTATTTATTTATTTATTTGAGAGGCAGAGTTACAGACAGAGAAAGGGAGAGACAGAGACAAAGGTCTTCCATCCATTGGCTCACTCCCCACATGGTTGCAAGCCAGGAGCCAGGAACTTCTGGGTTCCCCATGCAGGTGCAGGGCCCAATGACTTGAGCCATCATCCACTGCTTTCCCAGGCCATAGCAGAGAGCTGGATCAGAAGTGGAGCAGCCGGGACTCGAACTGGCACCCATATGGGATGCCGGCGCTGCAGGCGGAAGCTTAGCCTACTACACCACAATGCCGGCCCTTGTATTTGGCTTATTTATTTTTAAAAACCCAAACCTCGATATTCTGGGAGTGAATAGACAGAGTTACAGAAAGAGGTAGAGACAGAGAGAGAGGTCTTCCATCCGCTGGTTCATTCCCCTAATGGCCACCATGGCCAGAGCTGAGTTAATCCAAAGGCAGCAGCCAGGAGCTTCCTCCAGGTCTCCCACATGAGTGCAGGGGCCTAAGCACCTTTGCCATCCACTTTGCCAGGCACACCAGCAGGAAGCTAGATTGGAAGTGGAGCAGCCGGGTCCTGAACTGGTGCCCACATGGGATGCCGATGCTGCAGGCCAGGGCTTTACCCTGCTGTACCACAGTGCCGGCCCCCATTCATGTTATCGCCCAGGACTGTAGTTCACACAGCTTTGCTACTGTGTCGCATTGCAACATGAGACTAAACCGTCAGGTGCTACCACCCATGGTAGTAGAGAACTGGGTAGCTCCCAGTTTCCGCTGTTATAAAAAGTGGCTCTAAGTACATTCCTGTCCATTCTTTTTGGGGAGAATATCAGTAAGTTTTTTTCCACCCAGGAGTGGAAACCTCAGCTTACAGGGCATACTTCAGGCTTGGCTGCCAGGATCCTGCCCTTTCCCGAAGCCACGTGTCAGCTTGCACCAGCAGCACGAGAGGGGTCTGGTCGTGAAGGACCCCTGCAGGGGGGCAGGAACGCGGCAGGGCAAAGCTCTGGCTGTGGGAATGGGCACAGTGCACCCCTCATTCCACGAAGAACTCGGACACCTTGTTGCTGCACGCGCTGCCACGCGTGTGGAGGATGCAGACGTGGTCCAGAGGACACAGGGGCCTTCGGAGGAACGGCCAGACAAGGCCACAGAAATAACAGCACAGCAGACGGGGCGAGCTCAGGGGAAGGACTCAGCTTCCCGCCCGCCCCCCAGCCCTGCTGCAGCTCAGGGATCTCGAAGTGTACCTCAAAGCGGCTGCGAGACCCCCAAAGAGCTCCCCGGGCAAAGTCAGCCCCGCAGCTCCTGACTCACTCCAGAGACGCAGACTTGGCGCTTGCTGGGAGAAGTCCAGGTGAGGGCCGAGGGAGAAGGCCTGGCGACTCACAGCCTAGCCTCTCCCCACCCCGAGGGAGAGCCACCGGGGGTCTCCCGCAGTGCAGGCTGGCTCGTCCCCACCCCCAGCCCTGCTCGGAAGTCCAGCCCCCCAGCAGCCTCTCACTGGAGTCCCCCATAAAGCACAGCCTGTATCTGACCGCTCGTTCGAGTGCTGAGCAAGCTGTGGGCTGCTCTGCCGAGCAGAAGGAAGTGCGCACGTTTCCAAGTTCAACAACCTTGGTGCCAGGCAGTGGGTGCCCTGGGACCGCCTGGCCCTGGCCCCCGCCGCCCCCTCCTGCTACAGCAGAGAAAGCCTCCTTGTTGTGGAGAGGAGCTGGTGAGGCTGCCTCCGCGTCTCGCTGCCCTGAGGACCAGGTGTTTCGCTCGGCAGCAAACCAGAGCTGTCCTGGAGCCAGCCCTGCTCAGCCTCTGTCACCCCGTCCATCACCCCAGCTCAGCTGCAGGCCCACGGTGGCGGGAGACGGAGTTCGCTCCTCATTTATTTTCGACACGCCTCTCCGGGAAGGCTGCATGGCAAAGCTGTGGGAATGGCAGCGCCAGGAAGCCCCTGGGCGATGCTTCGGGCTGCCAGGGACCCCTGGAGCACGGATGGCCTCAGGACCCGCTGCTGAGGAGGGGCGGAGGGGGGTGCAACCCCAAAGCCTCCAGGACCACCTCCTGTGCCCGTCATGTGCCCCACTGGGGAAGGGCCAAGAGCTTCTGTGTGCCTCGGGCCCCCAGCGGCACACCTCATGCCAGCAACAGCTGCACAGGGCCACACTGTGACCTGCAGGCCCTAAAGCACAGGCTGTCCCTGCCTCTGTCATGGGCGCTCTCCTGGGCCACTGCGGGCCCCTCCAAACAGGCCATCTTTATGAAATGCAACGACTACCCTTCATATATTAAAATAACGCCTCCCCAGGAAGGCCCTCACGTCAGGGCGGCCGCACAAAGGGACATTCACAGGCTGGCAGCGGGAAGCCGGCAGGGGCTTGGCCTGGGGCCCAGAGGGAGAAGAGGACTGGGGGCTCTGGGCTCTGGGGTTACAGAGAGGAGGGTGGGTTCAGGCAGGCAAGGAGGAGGGCTGTGGGGTCTCTGAGCTAACAAAGGAAGTCTGGGTTCAAGGCCAACGCTCAGCCCACTGGGTACTGCTGGGGCTCCCCGTGGGTGTGACGCTGGTCATGGGGGCCGGCACCTAGTCTCCAGTGCTGTGACCTGCGCTGCCCTGACCCCCTCTGGAATGCAATGGGGTCTCAGGTGCCAGGAGCTGCCTCCCAGGGACACCGCAGAGAGCACGGACACAGAGGCCCAGCCTGAGGGTCCACAGGAATGAGGCGGGCTTGGGGAAGCAGGGCCTGCCAGCCTGGCCACGAACACGCGTAGAGGCACCTCGTGCTCTGGGCTCCCTGTGGGAAAGCAGAGGGGCCTGGGTGCTGCTGCTTCCGGAGCGGGAACCCCGTGTCCTTGGGCAACAGTCTCCTCCTCTGAGAAGTGGGGATCATGGCAACTAATCTTAAAGGCGTGTCATGAAGACTGAACAGGACAGGCCCAGGATAGGCCCAGGAAAGCAGCTGCACAGAGCAGACGCGCAAGCCTAGCATTCTCTCCCTAAGCTCCATCATGCATCAGGACTTTCAGATACACAGATATGTAACTCCGTTCATGGAGCTCCGGGTCTAATCAGTAAGATCGAAAGGAGATTTTAAAAGGCACACACACACACACACACACACACACTAGGTTCATGGAAAATGTGTATTTTAGAAAACTATGCATGGGGGCCAGCATTCTGACTCAGTGGGGGACAGCTTCCCGTATGAGCACTGGTTTGAGTTCTGGCCGCTCTGCTCTGACCCAGCTCCCTGCTACCACACCTGGGAAACGGCAGAAGATGGCCCAGGTATTGCAGCCCCTGCCACCCATGTGGGAGACCCGGATGGAGTTTCAGGCTCCTGACTTCAGCCTGGCCCAGTCCCAGAGGTAGCAGCCATTTGGGGAGTGAAACAGCAGGTGGAAGATTCTCTCTCTCTCTCTGTTGCTCTGCCTTTCAAATAAATAAAATAAATCTTAAAAACACTATACATGGATTTAAAACTTCTTTGAATCAAAATATAAATTTCTCTTTCAATTCAATTTTCCAGACTTTTCCACAAATGAAGGTATGTATTTGTGTATCTCACTATAAACACAGAGGTAGAAACACTGTGTAAAGCTTCTGAGGGCTAGTACACATTTATTCTCAGCCCCTACTGCGTGCTGGGCACTCATCTGGGGGCTCGGCACAGACTGCTCCCAGCAGAACCGAGCTCTGTCCTCCCGGATCCCAGAGCGCGCTGGGCGAGGGGCAGGACGGACAGCATGCACGCTACCCAGTGGGGACCGTGACGGGAAAGGGAGGGCGGCATAGGAGAGTGCAGCGCTGAGAGGTCCCTGGGAAGAGGACATTGGAGTAAAGACACATAGGAGATGTAAGATGAGAGAGAGAGAGAGAGAGAGAAGGAGGTTTCCAAATGCCTGCACCAGCTGAGAGAGAGAGAGAGAGAGAGAGAGAGAGAGAGAAGGAGGTTTCCAAATGCCTGCACCAGCTG
Source organism: Oryctolagus cuniculus (assembly GCF_964237555.1). Taxonomy (NCBI): domain Eukaryota; kingdom Metazoa; phylum Chordata; class Mammalia; order Lagomorpha; family Leporidae; genus Oryctolagus; species Oryctolagus cuniculus. The sequence continues at coordinate 125,029,233 of NC_091438.1, read as the reverse complement.
GGGGCTAAGCCAGGATCTAAGAACCCCATCCAGGTCTTGCATGGGTGACAGGAACCAAGTGCTTGAACCATCATCTGCTGCTTCCCAGGTGTACTAGCAGGGAGCTGGATTGGAAGCAGAGGCAGAGGCAGAACTTGATCCCAAGTACTCCGATACTGGACACGTGCATCCCAAGCAGGTGCCTTAACCTGCTAGGCCACAGCTGTGCAGGTGCCCCCGTCTCCCCCCGTCCCAGGTCCCCCAGCATCACTTTCTGAGGGAAGCTTGTTCCAGGCACAGGGAGCAAAAAGCCTTAAGGGGAGATGGCCCTGGTGTCTCCAGGGAATGGCAAGGAAGCCAGTGCGGCTGTGGGGGGCCCCGGAGGCCACTGTGCAGCCGTTTCTTAGGGTACCCTGTAGAATGTCCCTTGACAAAGGGAAAGGAGTTCACTGAGCAGGGAAGAAGGAAACTCAGAGGCTTGTCCAGAAAATGGGCTCCTGCGCAGGCGCGGTCCCTGGAGGGTGGCCGGCAAGGGGGTAGGTCTGTGAGCTGAGACCCAGCAACAGGGAAGCTGTGTCTGAGGAGGACAGGGCCTGGGCCCCAGGGCACCGCACCTCAGACACTGCATTCAGTCTGCCTCTCCCCAAGTGCACCCCCGCCTGCACCCTGGAGCAGTCAGCTTCCTCCTGCGGGAGCTCTCCTACAGGACTGAGACTGCCCCATTCACGGGTTAGACAGCCCTAGCACGCAGGAGGGCCTAGCACCCAGGACACTTCTGTGGCATGAAGGAACGGGTGCGCCAATGAAGGAAATGCAAAATGCACACATAAAACTGTGGGGGTCCTGGGCAGGGGAGCAGAGGGCTAGGACACAGGGCGAGGACACTGCTGGGGCCTGGCACCCAAACGATGCCTGGCCCGCGGCGCCGACTAAGACCCCAGCAAAGCCAGCCGGGCGCGGCCTCCTCGGCCCCTCCTGCTGGTGACAGTCACCACGCCCTCACTCAGGTGTCATTAGGACACGCATGACGTGGGAGGAGACTCCCATGTGACGGACTCCAGGGTGGCAGTCTGCCGCCCTGGCGGCAGGGCAGGAAAATGAGGAAAAGAGAGCTCCAGGGAGTGCAGGCCCCACGTGGGGTCCGCAGGGGAGCCAGCGAGGCAGGGGTGGCACAGTCGGGAGGGGGTTAGGTGCTCGCACCTTCACGGAGACCTTTTGGAAGCAGAAGGAACCTGGCTGGAAATGCAGACTCTCGCTCCTCTATGTGCGACTCTGACACTCTAGAAGACCACAGGGCCTTGGGAGCTGCGGCAAACCCGCCACAGGCTGTGTGCAGTCCTGATCGGGGCCACGCTGCTGGCCGTGCAGGCTTCGTGGCACAGCTACTCACACTCTGGGCCAATGCGTGGCTCCACCTTACCCTCCCACACCACAGCACCTGAATTCCGATAGGTTTCAGATACGAGGGTGGGCATCCACCCTGCTCAGCGGCAGGCGTCTTCACGTGGCCTCTTCCTTCACTCGCTCCCTCGTCATTCAGCAAGTTCTCACGGCTCCACGCGGATGCTGGGGGAGGCCCCGCTCGGTCCCTTGTTCGTTGGCAAGAGCCCAGGGAGTGCTGCTGCTTGGCTAGGAGACCCTGGGCAGGCCCCAGAGGGCTCATCCTGCACACCCTCAGTCGCTGCGCGTGTGCCCTGGCTACGTCCTCTGCTTCTGTCTGATTCCTGCCCCCGGGCGGGGTTCCTGTGAGCACAGAACACCACAGTGGGGCATGCAAGGGAGTCTCAGCAGACTGAGGGCCTTCAAGGGCCTCCTACAGCCAAGGAGCGGGCCTAGGCCCTGTTCTCATGCACACCCTGGACAGCAGGTCACCCAGAACGGGACCTGGCGCGAGGACCTGCCAGCACTTCCGGCTCAGCTCCTCACAGAGCTTTGGTCTTTTCCACCGAGGCCCTGCCAAGGCCAGCTGCATCACACGTGAGCTCAGTGATGGGGGAGGCGGGTAGACACCTGCCCTCGGAAGTCTACCAACAAACCTTGGAGCGGGAGAGGTGCACTACATCCTAGCGGAGGGAATCCAGGAAGGTTTTCTAGAGCAAGGGGTGGCAGGACATTTCAAAGAAAGCAAAGGACTCGGGCAGTGGTGTGTGCTTGGGTGGTGAAGGGGTGGTGGTGCGTATGGTGTTGGTGTATGTGTGGTGGTGTTGGTGGTGTGCATGGTGTGTGTGGTAGTGGTATGTGTAGTGGGTGTGTGTGTGGTGTGTGTGGTGATTTATGTGGTATGTGCGGTTTGTGTAGTGGTTTATCTGTGTGGTGGTGGTGTATGTGATCTGTGTGGTGGTGCGTGTGGTATAGTGTGTGTGTGACCTGTGTGGTGTGTGTGGTGGTATGTGGTGGGGTGTGTATGTGATCGGTGAGATGTATGTTGTGGTGTGTGGTGGTATGTGTGTGTGATCTATGAGGTGTGTGTGGTGGTGGATGGTTGTGGGTGGTGCAGTGTGTGTGTGATCTGTGGTGTGTGTGAAGTGTGTGTGGTGGTGGGGTATGTGTGTGATCTGTGTGGTGTGTGAAGTGTTTGTGGTGGTGGGGTGTGTGTGAAATGTGTGGTGTGTGAAGTGTGTGTGGTGGTGGGGTGTGTGTGATCTGTGTGGTGTGTGGTGGTATGTGTGATCTATGTGGTTGTGGGTGGTGCAGTGTGTGTGTGACCTGTGTGGTATGTGTGTTGGTTGGGTGTGTGTGATCTATGTGGTTGCGGGTGGTGCAGTGTGTGTGTGATCTGTGTGGTGATGGGGTGTGTGTGATCTGTGTGGTATGTGTGGTGGGGTATGTGTGTGATCTGTGAGGTATGTGGTGGTGTGTGGTGGTGGTGTGTGTGTGATCTGTGTGGTGTGTGTGGTGGGGTGTGTGTGTGATCTGTAAGGGGTGTGTGGTGGTATGTGGTGGTGGTGTGTGTGTAATATGTGAGGTGTGTGGTGGTGTGTGTGGTGGTGGTGGGGTGTGTGTGATCTGTGTGGTGTGTGTGATCTGTGTGGTGTGTGTGGTGGTGGGTGCTGGGGTGTGGGTGATCTGTAAGGTGTGTGTGGTGGTATATGGTGGTGGTGTGTGTGTGATCTGTGAGGTGTCTGTGGTGGTGGGGTGTGTGTGATCTCTGTGGTGGGTGGTGGTGGGGTGTGTGTGATCTGTGAGGTGTGTGTGGTGGTAGGTGGTGGTGGTGTGTGTGTGATCTGTGAGGTGTCTGTGGTGGTGGGGTGTGTGTGATCTGTGTGGTGTGTGTTTTAGTGGGGTGTGTGTGATTTGTGAGGTGTGTGTGGCGGTGTGTGTGGTGGTAGGGTGTGTGTATGATCTGTGAGGTGTGTGTGGTGGTGGGTGGTGGTGGGGTGTGTGTGATCTGTGTGGTGGCGTGTTTTAGTGGGGTGTGTGTGATCTGTGAGTGTGTGTAGTGGTGGGTGCTGGGGTGTGTGTGTGATCGTGAGGTGCACGTGCTGGTGGGTGGATAGAGTATTCCATAAGTTCCTGTGCGTGCCGATGCGTCCGTCCCGGCTGTGGCGGGCAGGGCAGGAGGCCCCCAGGCCCACGGTGGAGGAAGGACTTTGTTGCTGTAGCTGTAGCAGTGCTCTGGGATGCTTCTTCCCCGTCAGACCCTTCTAGATGGCCTCCGCGGCACAGAGGCAAGGGTGGTGATGCCTCCGCGGCACAGCTGCCGGCTCAGGGTCCTGCCTTTCCAGGAGCGGCCCCCATGCAGTGAAGCCCCGGGCAGGGGCGGAGCAGGGCAGTTTTGGATGCCAGCTCCCCCAGGGGACGCGCTCTCAGGGAGCCACACCTCCCTCTGCCCAGTCTGCCGTCTCCTCCCATCCTTCAGGGCCTCTCTAATAAACATTCCCAGGAAGACACCCGGGGAAGGGTGCTGGGAGAGGGGACTGCTGGGAGACAGCACTGGAGAAGTGGGTGGGGCCTCCCTAAAGGACCTGCTGGCCCATAACGTCCCTGTCCCCATTCAGGCTTCGGTTTCCTAACCCAGTGCTGCCGCTCTCAGAGGCAAGGGCGGTGATGCCGTGAGAGGTGTGAGCCAGGCGTGAGCCCCGGGCCAGCTCTTGCCTAGGCCTTGTGCACCTGCTGCTTGGCGGGAACTGCGCAGCTCTGCTGCACCTGCTGTTCTTCCTAGATGAAGAAACAGAACCCAGGACAGGTTTGGTAACTGCCTAGACCTCGTGGTAGACAGTGGCAGCACCTGGAATTAAACACAAGTCTGACACTGAGTCCACAAGCCTGTGTATTTCTCCCAAGGCGGTCTCCATTCCCACACAGAGCAAAAGCCCTGAGCTTCCGGGGGTCTGAGCTGCTCAGACCCTCTGTATGGCTGGAAGGGAGGAAGTGGATGCCACCTTTCTCTGTGGGTGCTAAGTGCTCAGACCATGGCCAGCATCAGGGCCTGCGCCTGCCCTGAGGCAGGAGCCCAGGTCTGAAGAGGAATCTGGGTTCAGTTTGAAGCCCTCAGCTCGGAACATTAACTAAGCGTGACCCCACGGGAGCCTCTTGCTCTCTCCACCCCAACTCCATCTTTTCAGCAAGAAAGAAGGAGAAGGGGGTGGGAGCGGGTGCCAGGAGTGAGGACACTGGTTGGAAGGGGTCCTATTCAACCTTTTATCCATCATCAAAACCCGCCGTCGTTAGGGTAGCTGTACCCGTCTGTCCCAAAACATTTACAGACAATCACACGAGCGAGGGTAATGACTGCAATTACAACTGAAGGGCCGGCTTGATGAATATTAAACAGCTTTGAACATCAAAGTAGCGACTGAAGTGGAAACCTAATATCTCCCCTCCCAGCCCCTTCCGCCCTGAGAAACGCCAAGGCAGATGGCCTGGCCCTCTGCAGGGCTGTCGGCAGCAATCTGCGAGAGTCACCAAGTGGCACTTTCGACAAGTCCTTCTGTCCGGAGGCTGGCCTGAGAAATAAAGGGATCTGCATTACCCTCTCTGCAGTGGTCAGCAGTGGGCTACGCCTATGAGGGGCGGCCAGGGTCTCCCTCCGAGGGGGCTCGGCTCAGGGACCACTGCAAGGGACATCTTGCTGGACCAGCAGGGCTCAGCAGCAGCCCCTCCCCAGTCCCGTCCTGGTTCTGCGGCCACAGCACGCCCACCTGGACGCCACACGCACATTCTCTTATGCACGAGACAGAGCCCCTGTGCTCATGGAGTTCACGGGGTGATGGCAGAGGCAGACCACAGGTCATGCCCTACAGACAGGGAGCAGCTAGCTGCTGGGAGACACACTGGGAAGGGAGGGGAGGCGTGGCCAGGGCAATGGAGGAGCAAAGCTCACGGGGCAGGCCGAACTGCGCTCCCGAAGAACCCAGCCCAGCTGGGGAGACAGGCACATCGGCAGTGGATGGGACAGGTGCCATGGGAAGCTCCAGGGTGATGGGCGGTTGGGGGCTCCTTGACCAATCAGGGAAGGCTACAGAGAGGAGGTGACGTGAGCTTGGAAGCGGGAGAAACTCTCCTCCATTTAGCTTCCTCCTGATCCCCCCCGCGCCCACTGGCCTGCCCACTCTTGCAGCTCAACCTTCACCTGCCTGGTTGCCACGGCTGTCCTGGTGGGGGCCGTTCGTGAACTGCCAGACGACTGGGAGCAGCTTCCTGAGAGCTGGATGTCCCACCTTGGCCCCGGGCGGCCTTTACCAGGGAACAGGTGCTGCGCTTGCTGCCTCCTCCCAGACCCTGGCACTGGTGCAGCCTTGTGATGATGGGCTCTCAGGTGGGGTCTCTGCTGTCAGCTGGGGTGGAGAGAATGAGCAGCCCGTGTGACCCCCGTAGAAGTCTGGGGAGGACCGAGACCCTCCTTCCCATAGAGAGCGCCCCGGAGGGCCTGGCAGGCCCCTCAAGCCCTCTGCCTGCCCAGCTGCCCCGCAAGCTCAGGCCAGGGCGCGACAATGGACATTCTATGAACGTCAATCCCCTGTGGCTGTGCAGCACCTGAAATGCGGCTAGTGAGGCCGAGGAAGACAGTCCAGTGCTGCTGGCACTGAAGAGCGCAGGTCTACTCACAAACCCACCCTGGTTCCCCCAGCCTGCCGGAGGTCAAACCTGCGGGACTCAGGACCACGCCCCTCCCTCCGCCCCGCTTCTGTCCGGTGAGCTCAAGACTCAGCCCCTGGAGGAGGCTTTCCAAGGCTAATTGCGGCGCCTCCTCCGGTCTCCCATAGCCCTTGGCTTTCCTCTGATCACGGCACCCACCGTGTGCATACCCGCCCTGATGACTGAGGGAGTGTGCCCTCTGGGGCGGGGCGGGGGGCTTCTGCATGCTCTGTGTACCTGGAGACCGATGCACACTCCTTCTACCTGGGGGCTCCTGCACACCTGCCAAGTCCTGCCTCCTCCACAGACCCAGCTGTTCCCCTCCACCCTCCCAGCTGAGTCTCAGGGATTTGGAGACAGTCACTGTTGAGTCTGGGGGCTCCTAAGGAGGCATGGAGTTGGGCCCAGAGAGGGGTGGAGAGTCTGTGAGAAGGGAGGGGGAGGCACTGGCAGCTATGCCTGCATGGACTCTGGAGTTGGGCTATGTAGCAGGGAGGCCAACAGGGAAGGGCCACGAGAGCCTAGTGGGGTGGGGCTCCGAGAGCACTCAGCTGGCAGGTGGCAGGTGGACGGCCCTCCCGCCCTGAATCGCCACACATGCCTCTCATTACCATAAACGAGAATGGCTGCTAAATCCCGCATGAGGCTAAAAACTTAACACCCAGTAAACATTTATTGATTGCACATAACCCTGATTAACCCCCCCGAGCACCGGAGGCTCTGCTAGGGTGGGCTACAGGATCTGTCTGCCTCCTCTGGGCAGGTAGCTCTCCTGCCTCTGCCTCCCTGCTCTGCCCACAGCCATCAAGCACAACCTCCGCAGAGCCCTGTGTGATGAACCCACGACTCCTTCACTCTGGAGACAAGAAGAGATACACACATTCCCCCCAAATCCAAGTTCAGCATAAAATAGCCGGAGGTCAGGAACAGGGTACTGGAGGGAGTGGATGTCCACAGTGAGTATGTGAGGGATGGCTTCCTGCAGGAGGAGGAACCTGAGCCTGACCATGAGGTGAGGAGGACGTGATAATGGGTCGGGGTCTGGGAGACCGAGCACCCGGGACGGGGGAACGAATTTGCACTCTATTCTGTAGGTAACAACACTTGCACAAGGTACTTCAAAAGCTTCATGGAAAAATGAATTAAAAGATAAGTCTATTTTGGTGCAAAAAATTTTGTAATTCATTCTTAGTATTTTGCCAAATACACACTTCCTGAGCAGGTGGTTAGCCTAGCAGTTAGGATGCCTGTGTCCCACATCAAAGTATTGGGTCTGCTGCCAGGCTCTGGCTCCCGACTCCAGGCTTCTGCCATGCAGACCCTGGGAGGCAGCAGTGATGGCCCAAGCGCTTGAGCTCCTGCCCTTCCCAGGAGGCCTGGACTGTGATCCTTGCTGCCAGTTAGGCCCTGGCTTTGGCCCCAGCCCAGCCCCAGCCATTGCAAGCATCTGGAGAGGAAACCTACAGATGGGATCTACACCTCTCTCTCCTCTCTCTATAGGATCTACACCTCTCTCTCCTCTCTCTATAGGATCTACACCTCCTTCTCCTCTCCCTCTCCCTCTCCCTCCACCCCTGCTTCTGTTCTCCCACTCCCTGCCTGTCAAACCAACAGCAATTTAGCAATCCCTCCCCAGCACATTTTCCATGAACTTTTTGGAGACTGCTGGTATGAAGAGTCCTTTCCATTCCAGGTCAGTTCTCAATGGGGCCAATCCCAACCCTGCCAGCAGCCCTGTTCCCGAGCCACAGCAGAAACATGGAGACATGGCTCTGCACCCCGACAGCATCCTCTACCCCGCGCCGAGGGTGCCAGCTGCATGAGAGGACCGTGGACTCCCAGGAAAGGGACCACGTGCCTCCCCTCTCTCCTCCAGCACAGCCTGGCACAGGAGAGGAGGCAGAGCCGTGCTGCCCCTCGACCCAGCTGAGGGCTCATCTCTCACTCCTGCCCATCCCTCTGCCACAGAGCCCCAGCCTCCCGCCCTTCACACTCGCCTCCACGCCCAAATCCCACTGCCGGCGCTCTCCGTCCACTTGAGGCACGACTGCCCTCCATATTGTCTATGTGTGCTCTGTCTTCTGGGGCCAGTGTTGTGGCCCTGCGATGCCACCATTCCATTAGGCACTTGTGTCAGCCCCGGCTGCTCCACCTCGGATCCTGTTCCACGCTAATGCACTAAGGAAAGCAGCAGAAGATGGCCCAACTCCTTGGGCCCCTACACCCGTGTGGGAGACTCAGATGAAGCTCCTGGCTCCTGGCTAAGCCCTGGCCATTGCAGCCACTAGGGGAGTGAACCAGTGGGTGGAAGATCTCTCTGTCTCTCCTTCTCTCTGTAACTCTGCCTTACAAATAAATACATAAAAATCTTTTGGGCCGGCGCTGAGGTGTAGCAAGTACAGCCGCTGTCTACAGTGCCAGCATCTCATATGGACACCGGTTCAAAAGTCCCAGCTGCCCCACTTTCTATTCAGCTCTCTGCTATGACCTGGGAAAGCAGTGGAAGATGGCCCAAGTGCTTGGGCCCCTGCACCCATGTGGGAGACCCAGAAGAAGCTCCTGGCTTCTGGCTTTGTATTGGTCCAGCTCCAGCTGTTGTGGCCATTTGGGGAGTGAGCCAGCAGATGGAAGATATCTCCTTCTCTCTCTCTTTATGCCTCTGCCTCTCTGTAAATCTGCCTTTCAAATAAATAAATAAATCTTTAAAAAAATCTTTTAAAACAAAACACCAGGGTACTTCAAAAAGTTCTTGGACAGTATGTATTATGAAGAAATCATGCACGGATTCTAAAACTTGCTTGAACCAAAATACATTTATTGTTTAATTCCATGAACATTTTGAAGCACCCTCATATCGTGCCTTCCTTCTTTGTTCCCAATACAGGTGACTGCCAATGCTGCAAGTCACAGGGATTAAGTTCAACAAGCCTCCCCTCAAATGAACCAGACTGAACTTGGCAAACTCAAATTCAACACTGAAACCCAGAGCCAGACGCTGTCAAACACACAAAGGCAGCCACACGGGTGAGTGTGGCCCCGAGGAGCTCAGAGTCAGAGGGGTCGTGGCGGGCAGGGGCACTAAGAATTGGCACCAGGGAGAAGTCACAGCTGTGGGGACAGTGATGCACGGGGCTGGCGTGCTTGGAGGGATCAGTGTGAGTGGAGTGAGCCGTGTGTAAGTCTCTGGCTGACACCTGGGGTGGGCAGCAGGAGTCGCCTCACGTGTCTGCAGCACAGAACCGGCTGCAGAGCGGGGCGGTGGGGGGGAGGGTGAGAGGGAGGTTTTTATTCTGGGGAGGGGCACCTGCTGGCTGTCGTCCCACCTGGATTCCCCCAACCCCAGTCCCCACCAGCTACACCTGCCGCTCAGCTGCAGACATGGTGAATTACCCCAGGGCGAGAGGTCTTCTCCCACTGCAGCCATCGCTCAGCTTTCTGGGCCCAGAAGCAAAGGAACAACAGCTCAGAGAGTGTCCTGGACTTGACAATGGTCACGCTACGAGCATGGGCAGGGCTGCGGTCAGAAGCCAGGTTTCCTGACTCCCAGCACTGAGTGCTCCCGGTGCATCCCCTGCAGCACAGAGTAAGGCCCCGCTCGATGACAGCAGTGGCAGCCGTGTCAGGCGCTGCACAGCACGTGGCAGGACCACTCGCTGCTCTGTGGGGCTCACTGAAGAACACGCAGCTCATTTCGTCTTGAGAGCAAGCCAGGTGAGGAAAGCGGGGCTCTGAGGGGCTCCCTGGGGAGCTTACGAAAGGTCAACAGGGAGTGCAAGACAGAGCCAGGCTCAACCCTGGCTGTACAGCACCACGCCACGTACCCACAGCCACACGCTTCCGGAGAAGCCCGGGATTCACATCCCCACCTTGGCCTTGCCCTTCATCTGCGCCTCTCAGCAGCAGGGTCTGAGCTAACCTGCCTGGGGGACAGGCCCAAGGCCCAGGCCTGGCCTGGCTGTGCCGCAACCTGCTCGGTAGCGGCGTGGCTGGGAGCCATGGCGGGCAGCCACGGCACAGGAAAGTGTGACTTCTGCACGGCTGCACTGCAGTCCAGCCACCCGGGGGCCCGGAGACTTGGCCAGCATGGCCTGTGTTATGACAGGCCCGGGAACCCTAAAAGCGAAAGACAGCTTAATAACGCAGCCAAGGAAACACAAGTTCCTTGGCCTGGCTCTTGAGGGCAGCCAGGAGCTTAGCAGGGTCGGTGGGGGGGGGAGGGATCTGCCAGCCTCCATCTCTTGTTACCTCCAGCCCGGGCACTGTGGGCTCCAGGAAAACCCTGTGCCTGCCCCACTTCAGCTTCTTCCACAGACAAGTGCAGCCCGGCCCTGGATGAGGCCTCCACGGCTTGCGCCGGACCATGCCAGGCAGCCCCTGGGAGCACCAGCAGGGTTCTGGTGTCCAGGGGAGGAGCCTGGCTCCATGGCATATATGTTCCAGGCACACAACCAAGTGCGGCTCTTCGGGCTGGGCTGCCCTAGACCCTGGCAGCTGGGCTTGGGTGGCTCAGGCTGCACCCAGAAGGTGCCTTTCATATCCCCATCCTCCTTTCACGGCACAGTGAGGACACGGAGGGCTCAGGCAGGACTCAGGGCTTGCAGGTGCCTTGTAACAAAGGAAGGGAGCCGAAACTTGCACCTGGGGCCTTAGAACCCAATTCCCTGCACACTTATGTCTGTTCTCAATTTTTTGGAAAAAGATTTATTTATTTATTTGAAAGAGTTGGAGAGAGAGACAGAGACAGAGAGAGGGAGGGAGAGAGATCTTCCATGCACTAGTTCGTTCCCCAAATGGCCGCAACAGCTGGAGCTGGGCCAGGCTGAAGTCAGGAGCCAGGAGCTTTTTCTAGGTCTCCTATATGGGTTGCAGGGGCCCAAGCACTTGGGCCATCTTCTGCTGCTCTTCCCAGGAAATTAGCAGGGAGCTGGATCAGAAGTGGAGCAGCAAGGACACTAACCAGCAGCCCTAAGGGAGGCCGACATCACAGGTGGCAGCTTTACCCACTACACACAACGCCAGCCCCATCATGTCCTCACACTTTACCCACCTACCAGACCAGGTCCCAGGCCCCTGGAGACCACGAGAGCAGCAGAGGAAGGTCTTACACCAGAAACCAAGTCGGCAGGAGAACCCTCGTGGTGTTCCGTGGGCCCCCTTCTGTCTGCGTAATAATTGACAGGGAAGAGCTGAGCTTGAGGGGTCCCTCGAGCAGTAAAATGAACGGCTGGAGGCGTCACTGGGGACCTCGGGGGGCAGGCGGGGGCACCTGGGTGTACGAGGGATGAGGAAAGAGGGACACGCTGAGAGTTTTTGCCTCTTCTCTCCCTCCAGATTTTCTGGATTTCTTTCTTTTTTCTTTTTCTCCCCATGAACACATAGCCTAGTAAATGTTCTCTCCCACCAAACTGGAAACTTGGGAATGATCGAAATGTGTTCTGTGGCCACTGGAAATTATGCCTTGCATATGGGTTTCCTGCAGCACAAAGACGTTCAGGCTGCATGAGGAAGTGCATACAGGAGGCTTCCGAAGACAGTGGGTCACAAGGATCCTGCTTTTATAAAAACACATTCAACTGTGTGCATGTGGAGATGACACACAGAGAGAGGGAGACACACATATTTGTATGGGGGAACGTCTAGAGGGATATGCTTCGAATGTTAACAGTGGTTATCCCACCCGATGGTGGAATTTTATAATTTTTTGTCTATGCTGTTTATAATGATTACCTACTTTATAAGAACACATACTTGTATGGTTTTTTTTTTTTTTTTTCAAGAGGAGAAACAAAGAAAGAAGACACTTTGCAATCAGATAGCTGATGGGCTGAAGGCTTCTGAGCCTCAGCTTCCTCACCTGTAAAATGGGCCCCCAGTGTCCACTCCCATGGTAGCTGCAAGGTTTAAGTGAATGACACAAAAGATGGGTGTGCGAGGGGCTGCTCGGTCTGTCTAGCTCCTCCTCTCCACTCTCTCGGTCCCATGCCCCCCTGGCCACCTCCTGTGTACCCTGTCCACCCTCTAGGCCTCATGCCTGCCCTGGCCACCTCCTCTGTACCTCGACCTCCTTCGTCTTCCTCCAGCTCCTTCTCCTCCAGGTCTGTCTGGCCTTGTCGTCAACCTGACAGCCAAGGGGCCAGCTCAGCCAGGCACCTTCCTCCCACCAATGTCACGACAGGGCAGTGAGGCCTTGCAAGGGCCCTAGATCTTCACTTCCCTCCTGGAGACGGTGTAAGGGGAGGGCAGAGTTGGCATCAGTAACCCCGGCTGCTTGCGGCCCTTTGCCACGCCCCAGCTCACTGCGGTCAGCACTTGGGTCGCTGCTTCCAGAAGGCAGAGCTGACCGTCACAGTGCTGCAGTGCACAAACCCAGGCCGGGGGTGGGGAGGGCCGGAGGTGACGGTCTCTCCAATCTCCCGCAGCCCCTGCAGCTGACCGCCTACTCTCCAGTCTGGGCTCCTGGCCGGCCCCTGCCTCCCTCTGCTGCGTGGTGTGCTCTGACTGACACTGAGCATCTGCTAGCCACCTGTGAGACACAAGTCATCCTCACTGTAGCAGTGGGCGGTCGGTGCTCTTACCACCCCATTTCACAGGCTTGGAAACTGAGGGTCAGAGAGATTACATAACCCACCCAAGGTCAGAGGGTAATGCACCACCTCAGATGGACTTCCAGGAAACACAGCTTGCTGCAAGGGACCTTCCTGTCCACCTGGCCTGGGTCGGGATGCCTCCTCTCAGCCTCACAGTTAGTTCTGCTGCCCACGGAGGTCTGGCCACCACACAGGGTGTGTGTGTTGGGGGGCAGGGGGTGCGGGTGTCTTCAAAACACTTGTGCTAATGGAATTTTAAAGTTACTCTGGTACAAATGTTTTTTTTTGAAATCCAGGCATAGCTTTTTCATACTATACATTTTCCATGAACTTTTGGAGCTCAAACAGGAATACCTAACCAGCAAGATTCGAGGAGGGCCAGAGAAAGTCATGAGGCTCCTGTCACTCAAAGAGTAGCAAGAATGGGTCAATGACCCTGAGTCACAGAGCCCTGGAGCGGGCGTGTGGCGTGCGGTTAGAAAGGCTCAGACCTGCCCTGGACCAAGTCTCTCCTCCAAGGCTCTTCATCCACAAGACAGACACAAAAACCGCCCGTCTCACACGGCACGCAGCTCTTTCACCCTCGCGCCCACTGCAACTTCTCGGTAGTAACAGAGCCCTCGCGCCCAGCCAGGCACACGGCTGTCCACGAGAGACCCGCTTCGCACGCTTCCTCATGGTGAGGTGAGGCCAAGGGACCAGTGTCAGTCCGAGGCTGGAAGTGGAACTGCCTGCCCTGCCCCTGGCCTGGCCCAGGCCTGCAACACTGATGGCGGGGCGCTGGGTCACCCCCGACTACAGGCAACACCTGGCGATGGCAGAGAAGTGAGACACGAGGGAGCCCCCCCTCCCCGGAGCAGACTGCCAGTCCCGGACAGAACTTGATGCAAAGAAAACGTGTGTGTCCAGTCTAATGTGGTTCTCCCGAATGCACATGCCTGTTAAGTTCCTTGCGATGCCTGCATGACACTGCCACGTGCAGGGACACTCAGGGGGTGTAGCACACGGGGCGGGGGGAGCATTCTCAGGCAGGAATTAACTTTCTCCACTGGAGCTGCTCTCAGGCCCACCAAGATTCCTGCTGGTGGGATAGGGTGGCTGGCGTTGTGGCGTGGCAGGTAAAGCCGCTGCCTGCAGTGCCGGCATCCCATATGGGTGCCTGTTCATGTCCCAGCTGCTCCACTTCCAATCCAGTTCCCTGCTAACGGCCTGGGAAAAGCAGTAGAAGATGGCCTAAATGTTTAGACCCCTGCCACTCACAGAGGAGACCTGGATGAAGCTTCTGGCTCTTGGCTTTGGCCTGGTCCAGTGCTGGCCATTGCAGCCACCTGGGGAGTGAATCAGTGGATGGAAGAGTCTTTTTTCTCTTTTCCTTTCTCTCTATAACTTTGACTTTCAAAATAAATAAATACATCTTTAAAAACAAAAAAAGACTCTTCTGAAACTGTAGTACTGGTCACGACTTTCCCCTCAGGCCTCTCCTATGATGGAGACAATAAGAGAGAGAAAGAGGGGCCCGTGCTGTGGCGTAGCAGGTAAAGCCGCTGCCTGCAGTGCCAGCATCCCATATGGGCGCTGGTTCGAGTCCCAGCTGCTCCACTTCCGACCGCTCTCTGCTATGGCCTGGGAAAACAGTGGAGGAAGGCCCAAGTCCTTGGGCCCCTGCAGCCGCGTGGGAGACCCGGAAGAAGCTCCTGGCTTCGGATTGGTGTAGCTCCGGCCATTGCGGCCAATTGGAGAGTGAGCCAGCAAATGGAAGACCCCTCTCTCTCTTTCTCTACCTCTTCTTCTCTCTCAGAGTAACTCTGACTTTCAAATAAATAAATCTTAGAAATAAAAAAGAGAGAAAGACGCAGGCATCAGGCAGCAAGCGTCTTTTCTTCTTCGCAAAAGGACAGGCCAAGGAGCTCCGGCACGGCAGGAGCTTCTGGACTCATCGGGGGCAACCCCGTCCATTCTCCAGGAAGCACTCATTCGGCAAACGCTGCTGACAGGGACAAGGCCCTGGACACGGATCCCAGAGTCCTGTTCTGGAGGGGCTCATGGGCTCTTAGGAACACCTTGTGCCCCCAGCAACGCCACAGCTCCCACACGCAGGCCCCATCCTCTCTGTCCCTGTCTTGTCTGGTTCCTTGTCTTGCTACCACGGCCAGCAACATTGCTTGTGTTCATAAATTGTTAACAATCACAAGACAGCAACAGCCAAGCATGGAAAGCTTGGGGCTGTGTGTGACTGTGGGTCTCACATCCTGCCACTCAGTGCCCAGAGCTCTGTGCTGCGCACAGTAGGGCAGCCACGAGCAAATGTTGGAAGATGCAGGGTCTGGATGCGGCTTTGTTTTTCTTTGTCCCAGGCCTAGCACTTTACCCCTCTTGGAGGAGCGGCCTGAGGGAGGCCCCGGGGTCAGAGGCTAGAGGTCACACATAAAGCAAACTTCCCTGAACGAGCGAGTGGGCAGAGCAAGCAGCAGGCATTGCTGAGCCGTCCTCCTTGTTCCTTGCCACAAGATATAAACTAATCTATTTAGCTAGAAAAACATGGTTTATTGCAATCTAAGTAATTTGTATTTCTTCTTCTACCACAAGATGTAAACTAATCTAGTTAGCTAGAGCAAGTTGGTTTAACCAAATTCAGAGTAATTACCCTCCAAAGCAAAGCGATGCGTGTGTGTTTTTGGTTTGCTGGGCTTCCCCCTCCCTCCCTTCCCGTATTCAAGGATTGAGACGTAGATGAACTTATGATTAAATAAAACCCAGCCGACTTCGGGTCTGCTGGGGCCTTGGCCTTTCTGGAGGGTCCCAGCCTCCATCTCCACCACCTGGGATTTCCCGAAAATGCGCTGGAGGTGGCATGGAAAATGCAGTGTGCTCTGGTGGAAAACCAACTTGTAACAACATTTCCTGCAGCAGGGGAGTTCCAACCCACTGGGAGGGCTTCGAGAGGGCCGCCCGGGAGCTGGGGGACACCGGCTCAGGCCCCCCACCCCGAGGTAGCCCTTGGGGTGCCCAGCCCAGTACTGCAGTGGGAACTGATTCTTCTCAGGCCCACCTCTCCTCCCTGCCCATGATCATCTCCCAGGGTAGGGGAGGCTGAAGCTCACGGGAAAATGATTTGTCCATAGCCACAGCCATGGCAACCCAAACCCAAGCAACGGCGACGGCACGTGCACAGCTTCTGCTGCAGGTGGCTGCCCGGTTCCCTGAGTGTCTGGGAAGCCCCTGACCACGAGAAAGCTCTTCTTCCCTTCTCCAGCTGTTTCCCCACTGGGCCCAACTCCACTCTCAGCGACCGTGCATGGCAGCCCTGCAGGCAATGGCTTTGTCCTCCCCCAGCTGCTCCTCTCCAGTTGCTGCAGGACTTCCAATTCCCTGGCTTCCCACTCGGTAACCGCCCCTGGATGGGATCCACTCTCCGTGAGCACACGGGAGCCCTGGAAAGGGCTCAGCCTTCCTCCAAACTGCCCTGCGGTGGGATCGCGGCTGGAGTGAGCCACCAACGTGGTTCCGACGGCAGGGGGATGGTTAAGAGTGACCTAGACGTGCTTGCAGCCGCTGGAAAGGACAGTTCTGGGACAGGCGTTTGATGCTGCTTGGAATGGCCACATCCCAGGTCAGAGAATCTGGGCTTGAATCCTGGCTCCACTTCCGATGCCAGCTTTCTGCTAACGTGCACCCAGCAGGCAGCAGGTGATGGCTCAAGTGCTTAGGTCCCTGCTACCTACGTGAGAGACCTGGATTGAGTTCCTGGTTCCTGGCTGTTGCAGGCATTTGGATAGTGAACTAGCAAATGGAAAAGATCTCTCTCTCTCTCTCTCTCTCTCTCTCTCTCTGCCTCTCAAATAAAAATAAACTAATAATTAAAAACATGATCCCAGCATCTCTTCTGCTCTGGGCCCTTAGGCCAGAGTTCCCACTTCCCTACCTGATGGCTATAAAGGACACTCAATGTGCCTGTCTTCTTGTCCCCCGAGGCCCCACACAGACCCAGCACAGCACATGTGGTGGTCAGCACCCCAGGAAGGTGGCCCCCGATCCCAGCAGCCTGGGCAGTGTGGGGTTCCGACTCCCCCTCCTCCGCCCCTTCCTGCCTGGCCTTCCAACTCTGGGAGAGAAGCAGCCTTGTCCCTTCTGAATCATGACATCAGGAAGAGAGGATTCCGAGAGGAGGAGAAAGCCTTCTGGGTGTCCACACAGCCCAGTATCGTCTCTCTTTTTTTTTAACAGTCAGAGTGGACAGTGAGAGAGAGAGACAGAGAGAAAGGTCTTCCTTTGTCGTTGGTTCACCCTCCAATGGCCACCGCGGCTGGCATGCTGTGGCCGGCGCACCGCGCTGATCCGATGGCAGGAGCCAGGTGCTTCTCCTGGTCTCCCATGGGGTGCAGGGCCCAAGCACTTGGGCCATCCTCCACTGCACTCCCTGGCCACAGCAGAGAGCTGGCCTGGAAGAGGGGCAACCGGGACAGGATCCAGCGCCCCGACTGGGACTAGAACCCGGTGTGCCGGCGCCGCAAGGCGGAGGATTAGCCTAGTGAGCCGTGGTGCCGGCCAGTATCGTCTCTTAATCCACACACCAACCCCACCACCGGGTACTGCCGCCGCCGTTTTCCAGGCAGAGTCTGAGGGAATGGCAGAGGCAGCCGCGGAGCCCAGCCTCTGTCCTCGACCCCACCAGGCCCCTGTCTGGGTAAAGGGCTGGGGCTGCTGATTCTCTCACAGTTTCTAGACTCTCTGTGGACATCCGGTGTGCCCAACACACCACCTGGCAGGGAAGTGGGGGCAAACGATCCAGCTTTGAAACACACCCTGGCACCTGGCAGCTGAGGCCTGGAACTCTGACCCCTGCCTGTGTCTCCAAGGGCCCTGCTGGGAGTGGCCTTGGTGAGATGACCCCTAGCCTGGTGCTCCCAAGGTTGGGAGCAGCATCAGGAACAGGAGCACCAGGCAGACCACAGGGTGGCAGGAATGTTTTTTTCTTTCGGCTCCCTCCTGGGCTCCCATCCTGGTGACCTGCAGGGACTCTGCTGAACTCACTCTTGGGGGCCTTGTGGGTACAGTGAGGGAGCCAGGGGTGACATGAGGGCTGTGCTCATGAAGGGAGGGCTGGCACTCATGAGCAGTGGGATAACTGGAATCAGGGGTGAGCGTGGGAACGCAGGCTCCGGCTTCCATCCCAATAGACACAACTGCCCCGGCACTCATGGGGCCTCCCTCCCTCTGCTGCCAACCCCTGCAGGGCTGCACCCAGCCCCTCCATGGAAAGGAAGAGCTCCCACCTGGCACTGGGCAGGAAGCTTGCATCAGCAGGATCTGAGCTGCACCTTGGTGGGAACATGGAGATGGCAGGCATCCCCCCAGCTCCTGCGAGGGCCCTGGAGTGAGCAGAACTGGTCCTAACCATTCATCTGTTCACTCACTGGGCGCTGGCTGGGCCTGACCTCAGCAGGCTCTAGGCTGGAAGCTGAGTGATCAGTGGTGAAGCCGGCAGACACAATGCTCTGGGCCTGGTGCCCGCCCTCCAGGAGCCCAGTCATGGGGAAGGCAGAGGCGTCAACAGCTCAGGGACAGTGAGATAAAGATCAGTGGCAGACAAGTGAAGCTGGGAGCAGGGCGGGGCAGGCAGGTTGTCACAGGTGTATTCCAAGCACCCAGAACAGTGCCAGGCACACAGCAGGTGCTCAGTCTGCATGCCGTCACCGCAGCAGTGACCTGACGACGGGGGCAATGGAATCCAGGCAGACAGGACATCAGGCACAAAAGCTGGGGGGAAGGGGTGGGTTCTGGAGAGCACGAGACCTGTGCAGAAAACTAGGAGCGACTTCCAGGAACTTGGCCTTGGGAGGCCAGGGATGGGGATGGGGGCTGCAGACCCTCGGTTAAGGCCCCTAAAAGCTGGAAATCTCTGGGCCGAGACCACACAGTGTGTCGGGGATGGATGCTGGAGCCGAGGCCAGTGGGCCTACGCCAAATACACAGGAATCACACTTGGAGCCTGCACAAGGTCATTCCCACTCCACCACACCCAGCCACTTCACCCAGGGCTGTCATCCTGAGGCCGCTTGAGGGCATCTTCGCTGACCCCCGAAGACTCCAGAGGGAAGCTAAGATGCCCGGGCTCCCCTCATTTCTAAGGAGCTAAGTGGAGATTCAAAGCCAGGGGATTAGGACACACACAGGTGTGCTTTCACACCCCAAGGCAGGACTAGCAAGGAGCCAGTCTCTGGGCAGCTGCCCAGACAGAACCATCGTGGCTCTGTCTGGTTGGGGGTGGGGCTGTCAGTCTCCTGTGACAGCACATGAGGCAGCAGCTGAGTCTGGTGCACACCCTGGGAGCTGACTATGCATGAGGTGACCCTCAGCCCGCCCCTGTCCGCAGGCGGTGACCCCAAGCTGCCACACAGCCGCAGATGACAGGTCTCAGGGAGACACCTGTTTCTCATTGCAGGCCCTGTGGCTCCTTGGCAGTGGCTGTTTGTTTTGTGTGCATGCGTGCGCGGGTGCAGGATGGGGAGGGCAGAGCCATTTCTGCAGGTCTGCAAGGCCCCTGGGGTTGCTGGCGAGGCTACAGACAGCCCTGGAGGAAAACCTGAGTGGGGCAGCTGCGGCCAGCACAGGCACGAGCTGGTTCGGTCGCCCCTGAAACGCACAAGCAGCAGAGGGAGACAAAGACCCCTGAGACAGATGGGCCCTTCACAAGGCCTCCCCCACCTGCTGCCAACTCATTCAACACTGACTGGGAGTTTATAAGGAACCCGCTGCCGTTGGGAGCCCGAGGACCACAGACAACCAAATGGGCCCCAGAGCCATGGAGCCCCAGGCTGGTGTGGGGAGCACGAGGGAATGCAGTGCACAGGGGTGCCTGCAGAGGGCTGGCCAACACGCAGGGTGGGACTACCATGCCCGGCACGGAGGGCTTTCAGGAGGAAGGGGCACTTGGTGGAGTCTTGGAGGTCAGTGCCGGTGGGAAAGGAGAAAATGACCCCTCGCACAGGGTGGGGGCTTGGGACACTGCACACTGGCTGCAGAAGCAGCCAGCAGGGCAAGGGGCTGGCAGAAGACAGGGCCAGACCCCAGGCCCTTCCCGCCTGCTAATGTCACCCAACCTGGCCTCATCTCTTCCCCATCCACACCCACCACCCCTTTTTTTCTTCTCTTGTCTCCTTTTCCTCCCACTCTCCCTGTTCAAAGCACCCCACTGTCACCATCCCAGCTGTGACCAAAGAGGCACAATCTAGAAAGCTTGGGTAACGTCTCCATACCAGCCAGAGCACTTTACGCAGTTGAGAGTTTGCTTCAAACGTTCTTAGAAGCACGCCATACTTCCCCATCTCACAGCTGAGGCTCGCTCTGAGGTTGCACCCAGAAGCAAGACACGGTGTTCGGCTGTCACGCTGAGTGCAGCACACCGAGGACCATCCCCAAGGACCCCCCAGAAGGGGAACGCAGGCGTGGTGAGAGGGGCGGCTGATCCTCATCAGTCTTCCCAGGCTCCACAGGGCTAGAGACCGCTGTGGCTGCCCTCCTTTCTCTTCTGGGGCACGCCCTTGCATGCCTGTGGCGGCCCCTGACACGCGTGTTGACCCACAGGCGTGTACTGCAGCAGAAGTGCTCCAGTGTCAGCACGCCTGGGTGTGTTCTCGGACAAATTCCTCTTTCCCAGTACAGAGCCTGTGCACATGGCCTGTGCTGTCCCGTCCTCACGGCAGGTATTCCAGGAGGAATATCCCGGAGGGGAAATGCTTGGGGCCAGAAGTGTTTCAGATTTCAGATGTTTTCAAATGTTGGAAGATTTGCATGGACATCGTGGGCTATCTTGGGAAGGAACCCAAATCTGAACTTGAAACTCACTTACGTTTCACATTCAGTATCTTTGTTGCACTTGAGTCTTGTACATGACTCATTAAGTGACATGAGATGTAGACTTTTTCAGTTCCAGCATCACTTCTGTGCTAAGTGTTGGATCTCGGGTTTCTCAATTAGAAACACTGAATGTGTGTTCCTGTTTTTCAGGAGGAAGCAGTGAGAGCCAGAATACAGCAACTGAGCAGTCAGAGGTGCTGCTTGGACTCGGAAAAAATCACCTCTGCTTTACTCAGCAGCCAAGGCTCGGGCAGAAGGCCACCTTCTTTCTAGAGCCTTCTGCGGCCCTCGGCGTGCCTGGTGTGCGTCAGGCCCAGGCTGCAGGATACTCACGGAAGGTGCGGGCCACCTGTCTCTGGGGCTGGGTTCTGAATGCTTTATTTACTGCAACTGTCGGCACCTCCCTGGCAGCTGTCCACCTGGCAAGAGCTCCACAATCGCATGGCGGGAGGAGGAATAACGTTGGGAGAACTTGCTGTCTGTCAACACAGGGCCACAAAGGATGTGACTGCCCTGCGCATGGGACGCTCGTGTCAGGGAGACAGGCTCGGAGGGGCCGAGCACAGAGTCAAGGCCTGTCCGGATTCCAAGTACGGAGCCTTGATCGCTGCCCTCGGATAAAGAAGTCCTTGTTGGCCTTCTCCTCCCTCCTTCCTGCCTTCCCTCTGAGGCCATGTGGAGGGAGAGACCCAGATAATGACCTGGAGGATGGACCACAGGCCCCGGTGGGTGCCCCCCGCAGACTGGGGAAAAGCAGTGACCAAGGTCAGAGTCAGGGCTAGCGGGAAACAAACCCAGGAACTCCCGCAGGGTTGGGGTTCCTCCTGTCCAGGCTGAGGACAAAGGGATGTGGGAAGCTCAGGTCTATACACCCCAAAAAACCACGTCCCTTCCCCTCTGCCACGTGGGAGCTCTCGCTCACCCCTGGGGTCTCTGCTTGGAGGCCACTCCTCCGGGGAGTCTTCCTGGAGCCCCTTCCCCGCCGGCCTGCCACTCCCTGGGGGTCCTCCAAGCTGCCCACCGTGCTGCGCTCCTCTGCTCCATTCTGGGTCTCTGTGGTTAGCACAGGGACGGTGCTCTGTGTTTGCTCGTCAAAGGAACCGGTGCATTCAGGAGCCAGCAAGTCAGGAAGAAAGTGAACAAATAAACAATCAAATGAACAAGTGAAAAGTGAACCAACAGGTGAGCGGGTGGATGAGAGTGGCTTGGTGGGCTGGCTGCAGGAGCAAAGGAACCGTGTTCACCGAGCCCTTCCCACAGCAAGCTAAGCGAGGGGACAAAACATCTACACAAGGAGCTCTGGAATGCAAGGTGGGCCACGTGGCAGAGCCTGCAGCCCACCCCAGCGGGAGAAGCAGTAGGTGGAGAGGAGCTTCCTGCCCTCCAATCCCCCCAGGGAAGCGGGGTGGGGGGTGGCTCTGCCATGGCTGGGCTCCACCGTTACCTGTCTGGTGACCTCTCTATGGGTTTCAGTCTCCCACCTGTGAAATGGGAGGGGTGGGTGGTCCTAGACAGTTCGTAAGGACCTTCCAGCGAATCAACACACAGGGCAAGGGTTCTAAGGAGGCCGGCACCCAGGGCATCTCCAGGTCAGTTCCTGTGTCACTGCTGGTGACCCCTCTGATCAGCTCAAGCCACCAGTCCTTCCAGAGCCTAGCGTTATGCAGCAAGTGCCCAGGAGGGGGATCCAGGAGGGTTTCCTGGAGGAAGAGGTGCAGGTGCCGCACCATGGGGCAGATGTAAACAGGTACAGAGGTGTTGGTGGGAGGGCTTCCGGTTTTGGCACAGGGGGCAGTGATGCTTCCTTAGGGAAGGGGAGTCAAAGAAATGAAAGGAATCTGGATGCGGACAGGCCCTGGCTTCCTCCACAGCCTCCCCAGAGCAAGCTCTGCAGACACGGGTCTGCGGCTGTCCAGGTGTGTGAGAGGCTGGCGTTTCTGTAGTAAGATGGGATTTCTTGTGGTACCTGGGGATGAGGGCATGGAACAGGACCCGGTGCCTGGCAGAGAGAGGGTGCTCAGGGTCCCCCGGAGTCAGAGGAGCAGGTGTTCTCATCATTCTGGGACAACAAAGGCCTTGGGGCTCAGAGAGCAGATGGGAGGAGCCCAAGGCCACACAGCAAGTCAACCCCAGGTTTCTGGACTTCCTGCCTCTAGGCCGAATCCTCAGGAAATCAGAGGTCAAGGGCGCTAGGTGTTTAAGGCACTGGCCTTCCCGATCCTCAGACCTGGACTGTGGGACTCAGAGCACATGTGTTTTGTTCACAGGCCTGGGCCTCCTTCAGGGCAGCCCCTGGGTCCACCCCATGGGCTCTGTTCTCAGGAAGCCTCTCTGGAAGCTGAGAGGCCTTCTGTGGGATGGTGTGACATGGGTGAGCCCTGGTCTTCTGGGTACGGTTCCTGGAAGCAGCCAGGAAAAGCTTGGAGAGAAAGAGAATTTAGCCAGGGTACGGAGGTCCCTGACAGTGCCTATCCTCTGTCCAGGGCTGTCCCTTCCTGTAGAACAGGAGTCCTCTCTTCCTTCTCCATGTCTCTGCAGTGCTCGGCACCCAGCTGCAGGCAGCAGGTGCACTGGGAGGCTGGAGGGCCTCGCAGACAACACTTGGCCCACTGCGCGTGTTTTGCAGATGGCTCAGCTTGGGTTTTCTCACACAGCAGCAGCGGCTCACCCAGGCTACAGTCCACCCTCCCGGACTCCACAGGCAGCACTCCTTTGCTAAGGTCACTTGTTTACTATTTGTCTGTATTTTGTTGTGGATAGTTTAGGGAAACCATATGTTACCTGTGGATAATGAAACTGAATGACGCCCTGCCTCCTAGCTTGTGAGCACATTCAGAGGGAAGGGCACTCAGGCGCCATAAACCAAAACCTCAAACCACACAGCAGCCCCAAGGTGCACCTGCCCTCCCTCTCTGCAACCCTGCTCTGGCCAAGTCACGGCTTCCTGGGGCCCCTGGAGCCAGGAGGAGGGCTTCCCAGCATCCGGAGGCGGGTAAGGCTCCCCCCGACCCGGAGGCTCTGGTTCCCAGCAAGGAGCGCCTGGGCCTCAACCCTACTTGTTCTGCCAGGGCTCCCGCTTAGCAGGGTTGTTGGTCCTGGCAGCCCCGGGCCAGGCCTGTCCTTCTATAACCCCTGCCCTGGCAAACCACCCAAACTGCTCCGGATTCAGCAAGGGGGCGGCTGGCTGCGGGTAAAGGGAGGGCAGCAGGTCCCTTTCTGTTGGAGGTCTAGCCATTGCCCCCCACTGGCTGTAGGTGTAGTGGGGCTGGGGAGGGTGGGAGGGGGTAGGGTGAGACCCCTCAAACAGTTTTACAGGAGGAGGCCTGGGCAGGCAGCACAGAGCTGGTGCCCATCTCAGCCCCGCCCCTCCCTCCTCCAGCCCGCCCCACCCCCAGCCTGCTGCACAGAGCTCACCTGACAGCCTTTCCTGAGTTCTGGTGTGTGGTTGGCTGAGGGAGGTGAGGGAGGCAGATACTGTGCACATCGCCGTTCCTAGGTTCCAGGAGTGGATGGAAAACAAGCCCCATGCGCAAACAAGTCCATGCAGCGTACGGAGATCACGGGCCCGGTGGTAGGCACGTGCTGCACTGTGTGACGCAGGCAGAGGCCACAGAAAGGACTGCTGGGGGCAAGGCGGGCGCCCTTGAAGGGCCGGCAAGGACTGAGAACGGCAGGCGGCGAGGGCTGGCAGCTGAGCAAAGGGGAGAACAGAGCTGGCTCGGCCTTTGGAGAAGACCTGGCACACATGGACAGCAGCCCCGAGGGCTGGGTGGGCTGAGACCACCAGAGGTGCCAGGTGCAGCCTTGCAGTTGGAGTGACTCAGTCCCGCAGCCCTGTTGCCCTGACAATACGGTAAACACGGGGCCTGTAAATCCACTTGCAAACATCCACTCTTCCGGCGCCCTGTTCCCTTCCAAGTCAACAAGCCGAAAGCCATCCACAGAGCGTGAGGATGGCAGTGCCAGGCGCCATGGAGCCGCTGCAGGCAGGCGAGAGGGCAGGCCTCGGGGGGGGGGCTCCTCCTCGCAGGTGGCAGGAGAGGGGCAGGCAGATGCCCCAGCCGCCATCTGCACTGGAAACCCTGGAGGCCACCGACGACGCCTGGTTGTAGTCAGGAGGGACCTCCCCAGAAGGAGAAGTGGGGGTGCCATCTGAGATGGGAGGTGCTGAGCCCAGGACGCCAAGAAGAGAAAGATGCCAGAGAGGGCTGGAGGGCTGGGCAGTGGTGGAGACGGGGGAGGACACTGCACCAGGCGCCGCCAGGACTGGCCGAGGCCGGTTCCCTCTCTGAGCTGCTAATCCTTCACCTGCAAAGTGGGGCGATGTCCTCCTCACCCCGACTCTGCACAGATGCCCAGTGGGAAGGGAAGGAGCCACAGCCTCCCCAAGCAAGGGTCAGGCTTCACGGATGGATGCGCCCTTGGAGAAGGCCCAGCTCTGGGCACTCAAAGTGTGGTCCACAGACCAGACGCACGAGCATCACCGGGAAGCTTGTTAGACATGCCCCGCCCTGGCCCTCTGCTTTATAACAAGATCCCTGGGTGATCCACGCGCACGGGCACGTTTGGGAAGCACGGTTCTAGTTCATTGCACCAGCCCCTCCCTGTCGCCAGTGAGGCCCGGAGGGAAGAAGGCAGGCATGGACCCAAGTAGCAGTGCTGTGCAAGGAAGGGTCACAGACCCTGACGCTTCAGGATCCTGGGTTCATAGGCCGCCTCTGACCTAACGTGCTCTGAGACCTGGGGAGAAACCCGGCTGATGTCTCGAGCCTCACCATCTGCCTTTCGGGACTTTGGTGAAGACGGACGTGAGAGGCGTGACAGGCACAGCACGCACCGCACACTGAGCGCCCCCTGCAGCACCCACGGCTTCTAAATTCCACACCCCTGATTCCTGGGCCTAAGGGTGCTTTTCTGCTTCCAACCGTGTAGACACAGTGGCTGAGCTGAGAAGAGAGGAAAGGACAGTAAAGCCCCAAATGCCCAGGCTGGCTTATCTTTAAATTCTGAAGAGCTCCCAATCGAGTCCTCCATCAAAAAGTCAGTCTACAAATGCCCAGTGCCTGAGTACAGTGCATAGCCCAACCAAGAAAGCTCCTGCCTTCTCATGCCCCCATTCTCATGTGCCTGGATTCTGGTCACCCTTCAAGGCCCAACCCAATCTTGCCTCCTCCAGGAACTCCATGACTGATGCCCATGTTGGAGCTGATCTCCCAGTCAAACTCTAGGGCTTTATCAGACCTTACAAGTCTGCCTAACTCCTCGGGTCCCTTCTGACCCTCTTTGCCTAGACCATGTGGAGTGCTGGTCCCAGGCCACGGGCATCTCCTGCCTCAAGGCTTTCGCAACATGCTTTTCCCTTTGCCTGGAACAATCTCCCCACAAAGACGCCTCTTCCTCTGATTCCGGCTCAGCCTTTAGCTGGAGAGCCAGGAGGGGGTTAGGCCAAGGAGGTACCTGGACCCCAAACTTAAGGTGGCCCTGGCTCTCAGTTGCCAGCCTCTCAGTTGCCAGGCCCTGTGCTTGCATATCTTGGAGTATCCTTAAAGACTGAGTGCTAGGTGCCTCCCTTGCCTCACCGTGGTCCTCTGCCTTGGAGGCCCTGCTCTGTGCCTGGGGACTGTCTGTGCCCTGCTCTGAAGAGCTTGGGAGACTGCCGACTCTGCTTCCAGACACCAGATCTGAGACCACTTCCATCTTGCCCCCCCCCCCCCATTCCCGGAGCCTGGTGTAGAGCCCAGCGCTTGCTGGATGCACACCGATGACCCAGCTGCCCCCTCCGTGCTGCCAGATCCCATGGCAGCCCCTAGCACCTGTCTCCTCTGCCTCTCCACAAAGCTGGGCTCATCTCGCTAGCTTGCAGTCCCCGGGGCCCAGCCTCTGCCTGCACATGCCCGGTACCCAGAACTGGGCCTGGCACACAGTGGGTGCTCACACACGTTCACTGGATGGGGCTAGGCCATTGGGAGGGTTTTCTGAGGTGGCTGTCCAGGCACCACGTGCAGTGACGACTGGACTTGGCTTGGGCAATCCCAACAATGTCCTCCCCTCTCTCCTCAGCCCCAGGCTCTTCTCTCCAGCCACATGGGCCTATCAGAAGCACGTGGCTGTCTGGAGCTCCTTGGAGCATTGCAACCTTTCACTCCAAGCTCCTCCAGCAAGGCGTTCAAGGTCCCCAGGGAGATCCAGCTGTCAAGACTCACTCTGCCACCTCCTGCCAGCTGCCATCACCTTTGCTCTTTCTGCTCCCTGCAAACCACCCCCCTTCTCTCTCTCTCTCATACATACACACACACACACACACACACACACACACGACTGCATGGACCCCTCTGGCACAGACACCCTCTCCCCACACTGCCCTTTAAGACTCACTCTGGGTTCCTCCCTCTCTAGGGCGCCTTCTTCTTTTACCTCTGGGCCGTGTACATACTATTCTTTCTACTTGCACACTCTTCCTGCTGCTCTTTGCCTGTCTAAGTGCTTCTGGTCCTTTGGCTGCCCTGAGTGAAATGCCCGCTCCCAGGGTCCCGCTGCACTGTTCCAGTGTGACTGTGCAGACCTGGCTCCGCCCTCCTGCCCCTTCCAGCCCTGACTCCCCTTCACTGCCGTGCACTGCCGACAGACCCTCCCTCGCCCTGGATCCCCAGCACCTGACCAGGAAGGTGCTCAGGTGCACAGTGGAGGCGGGGATGAACGGAACACCCTCCTAGTTTCCTGGAATTCCCACCGAGGCCCTCCCCTCCGCCCCTCTTGAAGGTACATCCCGAGCCACGGTCAGCCAAGGTTTAGGGTCCAATTTCCTGAATGCCTTTTAGTGTCTGACAGAAGACGCCAAAGAAGAGAAAGACCAGGAGGCCGGGTGATTTATGAGGGAAGCCTCGGCTCTGACAAAGTCTTATCCCCAGAGATTCAGGCCTGCGGGAGCGAAGAGCGCGGCTCCTTCCTGGGGGGTGGCGGGCTTCGCCGACTGGGCGAGTATCTGCACCTTGATCCCTTCGGATCCATGCTTAGCTCCTGGCTGACTCCAGCGACCGCCAGCTCTGCAGCCTGGGAGGTGGGGAGAGGAGCCAAGGCCTCGACGACGGGGGTTTGGGACGCGGGAGAGTGGGAACAGCCATGTGACAGGCAGAGGCACGCAGCCTGGCTTCTGGGTCAGTGAGCTACTCCGCGTTTCTTCACTATAACTAAGCACCAGAGAGGGGCCGCTCATGAAGGAAAGAGCGTCACTGCGGCTCAGGGTTTTGGAGCCTCACAGTCCAAGCCCAGGACCCCACTGGTTGGGCCGCCTGGTGAGGCTGGGGGACGGTGGTGGTGGGGGACACAGGGAGGCATGCCTGCATCGAGAGCCAGGGTATGGAGAGAGAGGGTGGGTCCGCTTGGCTTTTGGAGCCAAGCCTCTGGTGAGAGCTGCAAGCAAGGGCACACCCTCAGCCACCTGGGGGCTTCCCCTGGACATAAGCGGGTTCAGCGTCCACCCTCTTAGTGCCATCAACTATGAGCAGGACCTAACCATCTGCGTCAACCTGGGCGCCCACCGTATTCACACCAGAGCAGCTAGTGGCGCCCACTCTGGAGCACAGTGAGTTAGGCTCCACCTTCGAGCTTGGCATCCCATATTGGAACGCTGGTTCCAGTTCCAGCTGTTCCACTCTGCATCGTTTCCTGCTGGATCTGAACGTGCCTGGGGGGCAGCAGAAGATGGCTTAAGTGCATGGGCCCCTGGCACCCACACAGCAAACCTGGATGATGTTGCTGGGGCTCTTGGCTTTGGTTTGGCCTGGCCCAGCTCCGGCCATTGCAGTCATTCGGGGAGTAAACCAGTGGATGGAAGATTTTCTCTCTCTCTCTCTCTCTCTCTCTCGCTCTCTCTCTCTCCCCCCCCACCCCCTTCTCTGTCACTCTCTTTCCAATGAATCTTTTTTTAAAAATAAATCCATAACTCTTACCAACAGACAGAAGCTAATTTTCCACACATCTCCTGGCCACCGCTCCACTACCCCCAAGCAGCCCTTAGCCTGAGAATGAACCTCTCACTGCTGCAAGTTACACAAATCCCCTCCCCTTCCAGGGCCCTCGCCTTCGGCGTCCTGGGTGGTTAGACCATGATCATGTCCCTCCCTCTACAGACAGGAAAACTGGGGCCCAGGGAGGGAAAAGACCCAGCCCAGGGCCCACCAGCAGCGGCCGAGGGACAGAGCTGGGGCCAGACCCACACCTGTTGACTCTCCAAAGGCCACGCCACGCCACGCAGTCTTCTCAGCACACCTGTCCAGGTGGAGGAAACGGAGGGTAGGGAAAGCAGGAAGCTCAGGCTGCGTGGGAGGCTCTGCAGAGCTCCTCCTAGCCTGGAACATTCTGTAAGGCCGCCAAAGGCAGCAAAGCAAGAATAACCTCCTCATTTTCAGCTAAGGAAGGAGAAGCCTGCACAAGACAACCAGCTCTTCCGCAGGCAAGCGCTCGTCCACCGAGCCGTCCGCGCTGACCGAGCCTATACGCCCGGCACTGTGTCAGATGCTGAGGATCTCACAGCGAGGCAGACAAGAGAGGTCACAGCCCCTGCACAGCTGGCATTCTGGTGCATGTCAGGAGCCACAAATGAGCAAGTGGCTGCACGCTGGCACGCCAGAGAAGCCGAGGGAAGGTGGCCGCGGGGCCTGGAGCAGGCCTCCCACCGAGAGGCGGGCTGTGTGTCCCCGCACGGGAACCCCTGTGGGCTCCGACTGCGCTCTGACGGGAGACAGAAGCGAGGCTGGGCCAGCCTGACTCGGGAACAGGGGCAGCTCCCACTTCCTGTCCCTGGAGCACTCCTCCCTCTTGGAATCCAGGCTGCCGCGGGAGGAGCCCGCCTATGCTTCTGGAGACACCATGTGGAGAGCCCCTGAGACTACACGGAGAAAGGGAGTGTCCCAGCTGTCCCTGCCTTCTAGAGTGAAGGTTTCTAGAACTCTCCGAGCCAGCCTTGCTGTCAGCCCAACACCCCTGTGATCTCAAAGGATGCTCCATGGAGCAGAAGGGCCCCGCTGCTGCCTGCCCGAGCCCCTGGCACACCCATCAGGAGCAGATCAGAGGACTGTGAGGCCACTAGGTCTGCACAGCTTCTATGGGGCATCCCCAGTGGCCAAGTGGCGCTGAGAAGAGGGACACAGACTGACAGGGAGCTCCTTTCTGAGAGTGGGATCTTGGCCAGAGGCCCTAACAGAGGGAAGGAGCCAGTCAGGGGGTGATCCAGGGATGCACACGCCAGGCAGGGCGAGCACAGAGCAGCGGGGCTGCGTGGGGAAGGAGGGTGGCTACTCCGAGGAACGGCAGAGCGGCCTGGGCGGCTGCAGGAAGGAGGAGAGAGGTGGAACGTGCGGAGTGACCCAGTGGGGTCAGCTCACAGAAGGCCTCAGAGACCCCAGCCTGGGCTTCGGGCTTGGCCCTATGCATGCTGGGAAGAAGCAGTGGAAAGGCTGAGCAGGGGAGCAGCTGAACCGGACTAATAGAGCCTGGGGCTTCTGCAGGAGGAGACCCAGGAGGCAAGCAGCACCCGACACGGGCACTCATCGGACTGCCACTAGCAGATGTGGCCTGGCGGCGGCAGTGACAACAGAGAGGCTGGGAAGAGGCAGGACTCAGAGGGCAGAGTGAGCGGAGCTGCAGGGCCCTCAAAGCATTGGGTCTGGGGGCGGACAGGAAAAGAAGGCCCTTGGGTTTTTGGCCTGCACCGTAGCTGAAATGGAGCTTGGTGAGGGGTCCCTGAACTCAAGACTTGTTTGGTGACGGACACCCAACAAGAGCTGCAGAGTGGGCAGCTGGAGACAGGGGTCCAGAGCTCGGGCCTAGCGATTTGAACTCGGGAGTTAGCAGCACGCGGCCAGCCTTCCAAACCCTGGCCCCAGCTCGAAGACCCCTGCGTGGTTTCCTTGGCCGTGGAGTCAGCAGGGGTTACCTGGAGTGCAGACGGAGAGGGCTTGCCAGGGAGTGGGTCGGCCAGGGAGAGAGCTAAGAGGATGACCGTGGGATTTCCCCAGGGCAGCGCCAGCACCACGAGGACTCAGAGTCGCAGGATGGGGTAGGGAGAGAAACATGACAAGCAAGGAGGGACAGTGAGGACCGGCATGGTGGAGCCCCAACCCCCAAGGGAAGCTGGGGACTGACTAGGCAGGAGCTGGGGCGGGAGCTGTTTCTAATGGGAGGTCCTAGTCACTGTCGCTGAGTCATCAGGAGAGGGGGCTTCCGTGCAGGGGGCGGAAGCAACAAGTAGAGCCAAGATTCGGTGCACAGGAACAGGACGCAAGGGAGCCAGCGAGTGAGCAGGTGCAGTGGATCCACAGCAATACCAGCACACGGCAGAGCCTCGGGTGCTCCGAGGAGACGGCACAGGGGACCAGTTCCAGCCCTACCCCTCAGTGTCTGGCTGAGCGGGCAAGTCTCAGTTTCCTCTCTGAACATGGCCTCCCACGGCCCTCCCCAGGGCTGCTGGGAGGACTGCACAAACTCACAGCCGTCCGGTGACGTGCTCCAGGACAGGAGGCCCTGGCAGCTTGGACACTGGGGTCTCTGACCCCGGAACTCCTGCATGGGTTGCGAGATCTTCCTGCTGCACAGCTGACCTCTGGGGTCTGAGCTTGGTGGCTCTGCACCAGCCCGAGAGGGGACGGGTGGCCGCTAGCAGACCACGCCCTACCCTCTGTCACCCCCACATGGCACATCCCGCATTGGTGGCGGGGAGCTTCTGGCGGGCTCCTGCGCGTACACACAGGGCCTCCCTGCAGCTTGCTGGCTTTGGAAACGTGGCCTCCCTGCTGCTCTCCCAGGACCACCCCTTCACCTTGGCCTCTGAAACACCAGCTCCGCCACCCCCTCCAGAGAACCTGCGCAGACTCCCTCCGGCCCCATTCCGGGTGTCCTTCCTTTGGGCCCAGCACCCGCACACCCCTCCCTCTGCGCACGTGGTGGGCCCCGTGAGGGCCAGCACAGTTCCAAGTATCGCTGTGAGCCCAGGGCGGCCTCCGTGGGTGTCTGCCGGACCAGGCGCTTCCAGGGTGGCCAATGAGTCGGGGAGGAGAGCAGCAAGCCAGCGCTGCTTCAGGGACCTCTGTGCAGACGGAATGTTCTAGGCCCGTGCTGTCCCAGACGGTGACACTCAACACACGCGCTTGGTTAGTGTGATGGTGCAGTTGAAAAGCTGAATTGATTTAAGTTGGTTTAAGTTAACTTTAAAAGGTCACAGATGGCTAACACCTGTTGTATCGGACAGCCTAGGTCGAAGGCAGGAGGAAAGGGCTGGGAAAGGATGGGTGCTGGGGAACATTCGGTGTGTGCCAGGCTTCCGACCCGGCTAGCGACGGTCCTGCAGGACAGGCAATGCTATGGTCCCATTTTACAGAGGAGGGAATTGAGTCTTGGGGACAGGCGTGACTTGTCCTGGTCCCTCAGCTCGACGAAGGCACAGCAGGCCTCTGGTTCTCCCTGCCACCCTCGGCTGAGCCCATGCCGCTCCTGACCCTGGGGGTGCTCTTGTAGAGGATCCCTCCCCATGGCACCCGTTACTACAGTCCCAGCCTGCAGGCCCGGCCCAGCTGGGAAGGCGCGTCCCTGGGCTCGCAGACGTCTGGGGCACAGCCCGTGTTGGGGGGGGCACCGGAGGGGTGGGGGGCCCAGGGCCTGCGAGCGTTCTGCCCCCCGGCTCTCCCCTCGCGTGAGCAGCGCTGGGGAGCTCTCTCGGTGCTGTTGTAATTTATTGTTTCTGCTCTAATGATTGCTCCATGTCTGATTATAAATGCCTTCTGGCTGGGGGCCCAGACTCACAATTCCCATGATCTGCTTCCAGAGGGGATGGAGCCACACACGGGACTCTTGTCTCTGTGTCGTCATCGGCCACACTTCCAAGGGAGGAGGGGCCCAGGCCCGGAGGGAGACGTCAGAGGGGAATCTGGCGGCCTGGGATTCCAGTAGGAGCCCCTGGATCCCGAAGACCCTCTGCCTGCTCCACGGCTCTCACCGTGTGAGGCAGAGTCTGGGTCGGAAGCCCTGGCTGCTGCGGCTCTGGGTGAAGGGGCCTCCACAGAATGCAGCCTGGCACCACCAACCCCTTGCTCCAAATCCCTCTCACTTCAGGAGGCAGCGTCAGTGTCAGGCACCGGCAGCGGGAGGCCTGCTCGGCGGCCCGACCGTGCAGGTGAGCCGGGGATGGCTGCCCAGGACGTGGCTGCCAGCATGGCACGGCACACAGCACTAGGAGCCACGCCTCCTGCCTCGGAATAGTCTCCTCATCACCAGGCCCCGAGAATCTTATCTCATCCTCTCCCCAAACCTGTGGGCGAGGCACCATCACGACCCACTTTTTTTTTTTTTTTTTTGACTGGCAGAGTGGACAGTGAGAGAGAGAGAGAAAGGTCTTCCTTTGCCGTTGGTTCACCCTCCAATGGCCGCCGCGGCCAGCGCGCTGTGGCTGGCGCACCGCGCTGATCCGATGGCAGGAGCCAGGAGCCAGGTGCTTCTCCTGGTCTCCCATGGGGTGCAGGGCCCAAGGACTTGGGCCATCCTCCACTGCGCTCCCGGGCCACAACAGAGAGCTGGCCTGGAAGAGGGGCAACCGGGACAGAATCCGGCACCCTGACCGGGACTAGAACCCGGTGTGCTGGAGCCGCAAGGCGGAGGATTAGCCTAGTGAGCTACGACCCACTTTTTACAGATGCGGGAACTAAAGCTCAGAAGGGCTAAGTGAGTCGCCCGAGGTCAAGCGAAACGATGGAGCTGGTCATGAACTCGGCCGCTTCCCATGCAAACCTGAGCCTCACACCACGTGTGTGCACCTGTGGTCACCGCCATTCCACTGCTCGATTCCCTGGGGTAGAGCTTCTGAGGGCAGGGGCTGGGCGGGGCTGGCTCCCACAAGCTCTGGAAATGACCGCTGAGCAAAATCCACAGGAAGAAAACTACTATCCAAAGGAGGTAATAAAATTAGGGCAGCCGCTTGTTACCTGCTGGAACTCAAAAAAGAGCAGGGGGCAAATTCTTCCATGAGGAAGCAGCTAGGACGACAGAAACACATGCTGCATCTCAACAGGGACTGAGAGACCTGGGTTTTCTGGGTTAGCCCTAATTTTAAATGCCATATCCCATTAGCCTCTTACGTCACGGGAGTGACCTAGAAATCCCAATAGTTAGATATCTAGACACAATCTCCTATAGGATATTCCAGGCCTGGAAGAGGCAACCCAAAGACCTCACTTTTTTAGAGTTTGGGATCTGAGAAAAAAGCCACAGCAGAAAAGAACAGGAGCATTAGAGACAAGCAGACACACACATTCAATTTCCATCTTTGCCACCCATTAGCAACCTTGGATAAATGATTCCCTTTCTCTGAGCCTAAATGCAAAAATGGGGCTGAGACCTGCAACCTGGCGGGGCTGTTAGGAGTGGCGACCAGGACACCCGAGGAAGCACTGGGCATGGCACCGGGCACAGCAGGAGCCCGAGAACTCTGAGGCCTCCCCTCCTCTTGGACATGGTCTGGGAGGGCCGTGCTCAGCAGCAGGCTCTGTGGAATGCAGCGGGCAAGCCCTGGGCAGGCCAGTGACCAGGGAAAAACCGGTTGAGACTGGGTGACGGGTGCCTGTGTGGGTCGGTCAGGTAACGGGCCGCCCGGGAAGCAGCCCTCACGGGAGCAGAGGCCCCTCCAGCAGCTGTGAGCCCACAGCACACTGCAGGGCAAAGGCAGCAGCAGAGCAGAGACCCGGCAGCGAGGGGGGTGAAGAACCGACAGACAGTGGGGAGCCTTCGCAGGGCTGGAGAAGCCGGGGCGGGGCCGGTGGAGATCGGGCGCAACTTGCACGGAAGGCCATCTAGCTCCAGTTCCAAGGGGCACCCCGGGGACAAAGACGAAGGCATGAAATCAATGAGAGGTTTACACAATCAGATTTCCACTGTATTTCAGACTTGAGGTGCAGCTCAACCTTCTCCTACCGTATCCTGCTCCCCCCAGCTACGCCGCTGGCCAAGATCACCGCTCAGTGCTTCACTTTTCTCAGCTGTAGAACAAGAGTGACCACAGGATCTGTGACCCTGGTACGCTGCAAGGAGGAAGTATGTGGAAACCACTTACAGCACGCTGATGGGCAAGTGAGGGTCACTATGGTCATCGTCGCCACCACCACCACCATCGCCATCACTGCTGTCACCGCACCATGAGAAAACAGAAGGAGGCAGAGTCTGAGGCGGACTCCGACGCTCACTCCTCTAACACACACAGAATTTTTACAAACAAGCTTCCTCTCCAAAGTGGGAGCCCAGAGAGCCCCAGGATGGAAGCAGGTGTCACGGAGACGGCCTCCCGGTACACACACCAAGGTGTCTTCTCTCAGGGTCCCCCTTTCTGCCTTCTGCCCTGCTGGTGCCAGCTGTCCTTCAGCTGGGCTGTCACCACCAGTGGCTGGGGATGGACGGCACCACTCCAGATCCAGAGGCACAGAGAGAGGGAGAGGAATCAACCCTCTGGGCCTTGGAGGGTTGGGGGAGGGGCACCATCCATCACGACTTCCTCGCTCCAAGGGGAAACAGAAAACCCCATCTCCCCACCCAGATCCCACAGAGGTCTCCAACGCTATTATCATGCTCCAGTTCTTCTACCATTATATATTTTGCCAGCCGCAAATGGGGCCTGAATTACAGATTGTGGCCACCAGACCTCAGGCACCGGCCCACAGAACAAGGCTGGAGGGGAATCAGCGGAGGCCAAAGGGGAGCCAGGCCCGGGCAAGACCGGCAACTGAGCAGAGAGGGACCTGCGTCCGCCACAGCGCATCCACTCGTAGGGTCCATCTCTCTCTGGGGAGCCGTATACACCAGTGAGGTACCAAGGATGCAGGTGGAGAGGGGGCCCAGGCAGGTGCATGAGAGAGCACAGGGGCCCCTGGAACGGGGCCTGTGCAAACCTTCCCACCTGCCCACTGTTCTTCTGAACAACCGTCCCTTCCGTCTACA
This sequence comes from Oryctolagus cuniculus, assembly GCF_964237555.1. NCBI lineage: Eukaryota > Metazoa > Chordata > Mammalia > Lagomorpha > Leporidae > Oryctolagus > Oryctolagus cuniculus. The sequence goes on along the minus strand of NC_091438.1, from coordinate 124,993,759 downwards.
GCCCTGGGCTAAGCATAAAGGCAGGCATGGGAGACACAGGCAGTGCACATGGAGTATGTGTGGTGGATGCGTTGGGAAGAGGAGGCAGCAAAGGACGACGTGGGGGCAGCGAAGAGCCTCAACCATGGGTGCCTGGGGACCCAAGGAGCACTGTGTTCCTGATGCCCCCAGGACTGTCCCCTCCCTGCTCAGTCATCAGTTCCACCTCGGGTCGCACAGCCCAGGGCACCTAGAGATGGACAGGGCCGCCGTGGGCTGGGGTTCCGAGGACCTCCCCTTAGAAATGCAGTGGCCAGGGAATGGGTGAGCAGGTTTCTGGCCAGGGAATGGGTGACCAGGTTTCAGGGACAGAAGAAGTCCTCCCCGAGTGACACAGCAGCACACAGCTGCAAGGAGTGTGCCCAGGGCCACGGGACAGCCGCTTCTCGGCACCGTGCTGCGTTCTGTCTGCGTTCTCCCTCGTAGTCCTTGCAGTGGCCTCTTTACAGACAATGCTGACGGCACCACGCAGAGGCCAAGCCACTCGCCAGTCACCATCAGCGAGGAGCTGGGCGAGGGTCTCACTGTGGCATCAGCCACGAGACTGACAAATGGGAGCTCTGAGCGGGCAAGGGACTTACTCCAGGTCACATGTGCATGTACCGCAGGCACTCATTCAAACACCTACTCAGAGGAGCTTCCCAGGCCTTGCCCTAGCTCACGCCCCTGGGGTCCTGCCTTCTGGACTATTCCATGGCCTCTCCCTCCACCCCAGTTCACCTCCTACACTGTACCCACAGTGCCATCTGCCACAAGCAAAGGCAGGCATTTTGCGGGGTTTCCGCTGCTCCAGTAATGACTCTGTCTTCAAAGGCCCATCACAGTCTGCCTCCAACCCAATCCAGCCTCTGGTCCTACCCATCCCCACAGCAGCCTTTATTCTAGCAACAGGAGGCTTCTCCCTGAGCCCAGTCACCAGGCAGGTCCTGGGCCTCTACTCACATCCTGCCCCTCTGCTCAGACCCTGCAGGCCTCTTCTCTACCCGGGGGGAACGAGTGCCGCCCAACCAGCAGCCAGCCCCTGTGGGACTCTGCTGCAGCCCGGCCGCCTCTCCTGCCTCCCGGGAAGGCGGGGTCACTGTCCACACCGCCTGATCTTGAGCATCTCAACAAGTCGCTGGGCCAGAGAGGACAAGGACCAAAAGGAAGACAGAATGTGTTTGGGGCACCGTGCAGACAGGGACTGGTCCCAGCTCACTTTCTACTTGAGGGGACTGTGCCTGGGGTTCTCATATCTCTGGAAGGACCACGCTGGGGCTGGTGCAGGGGCCCCGTACCTGTGGCGCTATGCTCTGCACGTGGGAGCTGGTCACTGCCCACTCCCTTTAGAGGAACCGTCAAGAGCAGCAGCCGCAGCAACACCAGAACCCCCAGGCCTCCTGTCTCTGCTGCAGGGCTCTGACCCCATCCACCAGGCCAGCCCCCTGAACAGCCCCTTGCCACTCGGCCTCGGACAGAGTCCCATCTGCCAAGGCCCAACACAGACAGCGAGATTGGGGCCTGGCCGGTCTGTGCACGATCAAGCGGCAGAGGCGGGATGCAGGGTAAAAATAGACAGGCTTCAGTGGGGAGAAATAAAGCAAGCAGTGTGGGAGGGGAACTTGGGGGGCATGGCAGTCCAGGAATTTGGAGGGGAAAAATGCCCATAATGGCATATTTTCCAGCAGTGAAAAACATTAAGACCCACTTTAAAAATGTGGTTCTCACCACAGCTATTCCTGGACCCCAGCCCAGAGGAGCAGTCGGGGTGGATGAATGACACGCTCTGCCCACACTCACCCACTCTGGCTGGCTGGCTGTCTCTGCCCCAGCCATCGTGTGCCCAGCGCACCTCCTCTGCAGAGGACGCCACAGCCAGGCAGGCCTCCAAGCCGCTCTCCTCACCCACCCGTTTCCCCAACTCAGAGAGACCCAGGAGAGGAGAGGGGACTACTCAAGGTCCCCTAACCTCGGTGGCAGTCAGAACCAATGCCTGGGTCTTCAAGTTAGCCATCCCTCAGGGCTTCAACACACCACACTGGGTGAACCACATACCTGTGGACACACATGCACAAACACACAAACACTTGTGCATGTGTGAATATGCACCAAACTACACACACAAACACACCAAGAATACCTGTGTATGTTAAGTACATAGAGACACACACATGTACCAATATTTACATGCACACAAACAGGTGTGTACACACTTAACACACACAAATGCAGCCCTACAGGAGAATTCAAAGTATACCGTGAGCCAAAACTGGAGTTCCAATTGAGCTGGCCATCATCTTGCTGGGGGAACTTGGCCATCTCCACTCCCAGCTCCCCTTCTCCCCTTCACAATTTGCCTACCAAGCCTTGCCTGCCTCCCTGGGCCACTGGGAAACTGAGCAGACAAGACAGAGCAGCAACTGACGAGCTGGGCTGACCAGCCTCCGTCTGCCAAGGGGCGGCCAGCTCGGCGGCTCTGCAGCCCAGCTCCCTGCACCTGGGCCCCCCTCTGTCGCACAGCAGCTGTGTGCTCCCTGGACAAGTGACTTCACCTCTCTGTGCCTCAGTGTCCTCACCTGCAAAACAGGGATGACCACAGACCTTACCCAGGGGCTTCGGTGGGAGGATTCAATGAATGAGGGGTTGTGAAGCTCTCAGAACAATGCCCTGAAACACTGTAGGTGTCCTACTAAGTTTAGCCAACAGAGTATCATCGTCAAATCGATACTCATTAGCCTGGCTTTGCTCATTGCAGCCCAGGGGCTCAGCAGCATCTGGGGAATCAGCAAACGCCGCGCCATCCGATGGACTCGCACCCTGTGTCCTGGAGAAGTGGTCAGAAATGACACCTGCCCGCTTTTGTTCACCAGGGACGCCAAGAGCTCCTGGCGTCCCATCCAGGTTGTCAAGATTTCCACCTGCGGTGAGCAAAAGCCTGGCGCCAGAGCAGTCCCAGCTCATTGGCTCAGAGCGCGGAAGCACCTGGGAGCAGAGTAGGGCTGGGCGACCGAGGGGCGGGGAGGGGCGGCAGGGGGAGTGGGAAGTGGAATGGGGGCCGGGGGGAGCATCCCCTGAGCTGTGGTGTTTACACGTGTGCCGTGTCCTGCTCCAGCCATCAGCAAGCCCTCCTGCAGAAAACCATCACCCTCCGGCCAAGCAGGGCTCAGGCTCCACGCTATTTCCTGCATGAGCCCAGCAGGCTGCGGCTGCGGCCCGGCAGCTGCGATGACTCCCCGGAAGGACAGCCCCCGACACCCACCTAGCGCCCCCAGAACAGGAGGAGGCTCCAGCTCCCAGGCTCTGATAGAGTAATGCCAAGGCTGACGACGATACTCGCGTCCGTGGGAACAACTGTTACCACTTACTGTGTGGGTACTAGTGCGAGGCGGCCACTGCTTTAAGCTTTCTCTGCGTGTTCACTCACTGGGTGCTTTTAACAACCCAGGAGGCAGATCCTACTCTGAGGAGTCTTCAACAAGTTCACAGAAAATGTGTATTGTACAAAAACATAATGCATGGATTTCAAATTTTTTTTTTCAACAAAATGAACTTATCTTTTAAAGAGGGAGGGAGAGATTGTCCACTCTCTGGTTTATTCCTCAAATGGCCACAACAGCCAGGTCTGGGACAGGCTGAAGCCAGGAGCCGGGAATTCCCTCTGGATCTCTCCCATGTGGGTGCAAGAGCCCAAGCACTTGGGTCCTCTTCCACTGCTTTCCCGGGCACATTAGCAGGGAGCTGGAATGGAAGTGGAGCCTCTGGAACTAGGACCAGCACTCCAATGTGGGATGACACCCTTGCAAGTGGCCACTTAAGCCACTGCACTGTAATGCTGACCCCTAAACCCAATCCACAGATGAAGAAATGGAAGCAGTTAAGGAGCTAGGTCAAGAGCACACAGTGAGCAGGGGGCAGAGCTGGGATTTGAGCGAGGCTGGCTCTTCCAGAGCTCATGCTTCCTGCCTGCCAGACCCAAGTGTTCACTTGCCACTGCCGGATATTTTAGAGCTGTTACTGAAGTTTTGTTTTCTCTCTTTTTAAAAACTGTTTATTTATTTGAAAGGCAAAGTTACGGGCCGGCGCCATGGCTCAATAGGCTAATCCTCCACCTGCAGTGCCGGCACACCAGGTTCTAGTCCCGATTGGGGCACTGGTTCTGTCCCGGTCGCTCCTCTTCCTGTTCAGCTCTCTACTGTGGCCCAGGAGTGCAGTGGAGGATGGCCCAGGTCCTCCCGCATGGGAGACCAGGAGAATCACCTGGCTCTTGGCTTTGGATAAGCACAGTGTGCCGGCCGCAGCGCACTGCCAGAGCGGCCATTGGGGGTGAACCAACGGAAAAGGAAGCCTTTCTCTCTGTCTCTCTTTCTCACTGTCCACTCTGCCTGTCAAAAAAAAAAAAAAAAAAGAAAAAAAGAAAGAAAGAAAGAAAAAAAAAGAAAGGCAAAGTAACTGTGAAAGGCAAAGAGAGCAGGACAGGCAGAGATAGAGAACTTCCATCCTCTGGTTCACTCCCCAAATGGCCACAACAGCCAAGGCTGGGCCAGACTGAAGCCAGGAGCCAAGAGCTTTATCTGGGTCTCACTCATGGGTGCAGGGGCCCAAGCACTTGGGCCATCCTCCTCTGCTTTCTCGGGTGCATTTGCAGAGAGTTGGATTGGAAGTGGAGCAGCCGGGACTCGAACCGGTGCATATATGGGATGCCGGCACTGCAGGCAGCAGGTTTACCCACTATGCCATAATGCTGGCCCCTTGTTTTCTCTTTTGAAAGCCCAAATCCAAATGCACTTGGCCCCAGAAGAAGACCCCAGGCTTTGGAGCCAGAGAGCGGCAGGTTCAAAATCCAAACATTCGGTTGTTTTGTGCCTTTCCTCTCTATGAGCTGTGGTTTCCAGTTCTGAAGATTCAGCGAGGCCAGGCACACACAATCTTCTACACAGGGCTGTGGTATACAGCTCGTCCAGTGGATGCCAGTTTCTTTTGCCACCTTGGTAAGAAACTTCACAGTAGGTAAAAGACACTTCTGTTCTCCCCCTGTAAGTTGTAAAAGGTAATAAATACCAAGTTACAAAGTGTTTACTGGGCTGCTGCTCTCTGATAGTGGAAGCCAGTATGAGGGGGCCAGCGCTGTGGCGTACCGGGTTACTCTGCAGCCTGCAGCGCCTGCATCCCATATGGGCGCCAGTTGGAATCCTGGCTGCTCCACTTGGGATATAGCTCCCTGCAATTGGCTTGGGAAAGCAGTGGAAGATGGCCCAAGTCCTTGGGCTCCTGCACCCACGTGGGAGACCTGGAAGAAGCTCCTGGCTCCTGGTTTCAGGCTGGCCCAGCTCTAGCCAATGCAGCCATTTGGGGAGTGAACCAGAGGATGGAAGACCTCTCTCTCTCTCTTTCTTCCTCTGCCTCTCCCTCTCTCTAACTCTGCCTGTCAAGTAAAATAAATAAATCTTAAAAAAAATAAAGAGAAATGAGTTTGATGACTTCTTAGGCTTCATGGGAAAGGAGGTAGGAAAGAGGAGAGGAGAAGGGAGGGGCAGGGAAGAATAATCTTGAACTAAAAGCCAATGCAGTTCCATTTCTATCGGTTCCGGACCACAGAACAGGATCTTAGTTCTGCAAATGTCATGGAAGTCAGTGCAATTCCTGAGTGCAGATGGGGAAACTGAGGAGGACAAGGTCGCACGCCAAGCCCCTGGCACAACCCAGGTACAACTCAGGTCCCCTGGCTCCCTGGCGCCCCACGAGGCACGCATGTGAACATCCTCTATTTCAAGAAAGCAAGCACAGAGTGGAAGCCTTCCTGGTCTCTCTCTTCCGCAGCTCCACGGGAGATTCTTCAAGGAAGGACCCCACACTGAAAGGACACCTGGGCTCCCAGGTAAGAGCTATGCCATCACATGGAGTTCACTAGACTCCACACACCTGCGACCTGCCAGGCTCCCTGCATGTGGCCCTCCACACACTACCTCGACCCTCGAGCCTGCAGCAGTCACGTGATGTTCAGCCACACAGCCAGCGGTACCTCCTGCAGCCTCACAGACGCAGGGTGCTGTCAGCGAGCAACACCAGGGCCTGGCACCTCTGAGGCAGGTCTCCAAACCCCGAGACCTGTGAGGGCCTCCACGGCAGAAGCTCTGGCAGCACAGGTCACGGGGCCAGACGGGCCACAGGACATGGAACTCCTGGCTGTGTGTAGGGGGAGGGCAGACGAGCCTGGGCCAGCTGGGGCCCCTAGCGCGGAGCTGTGGATGCTGGGCCTCTCTTTTGTTGAATGAGTGAATAAATGCATGAATGAAGAACCAGTGGAGGAAGAAGCAGGGACAACGGGAGGTGCAGTGACTTCTGGGGGGTGGGGGGCCGTGGGGGTGTGCTTGTGCAAGGTGGGGAAAACCTTCAGGCTGTCTATGACACAGGCAAGACACAGGGACAGGCGGAGGGAGGGACACGGAGGAAGAGCCACAGAGAGTCTCAGGCGGTCCATTGAGAAGCTCCAGGGGGGCCGGGCAGCCAGGGCCGGGGCCCGCAGACGCTGCGCTGGGCCTCAGCTGGGAGGCAGCAGGCTCTCCCACAGGGAGGAGGAGAGCAGCACACGGCCACGGCCACACAGGAGGCAGAGATGTGACCCACAGGCTGATGCACAAGGGGGACCACCTCGGGGTGCCTGGGCGGGGGGGGGGGGCTGAGAAGGAGCCTGGCAGATGGAAAAGGCGTTGGAATTCTGGGAGTAGCGCACCCCTCCCACAGCCCCGAGCCCGACGTGAGATCGAGTCTGACTGGTGCAGGAGCACAAGTGGCTCAGTGTTTCTGGACTTGGGGCAAGTCTCAGAGGGCCGTGTGGGCTACAGGGCAGGCTCAGACTTCAGAGCCTGGGCAGCAAGGAGCCTTGGGAGGGAGGGGCTGCGTGTGCATTGCTGTTCTGAGCCCTGTGGCAGCCGTGGGGGGCGGGCGGGAGGGCAGCAGGGGCAAGGAGACCGCTGTGGCCATGTTCCCGGGACCGGCGGGTAGAGCAGCCAGAGTGCACCCTGGGCTGCGCGGGGACATAGCAGGGGCTCAGAAACTAGTCTGAGAGAAAGAGGCTTCTGGCAGGGTTTTATGAGGTCCGACAAACAACTGCATGCCCTTTGCCTCCACTGCGGCCCCCGACGCTGTACTGAGAGCGTTTGTTGATTTTTGTTATTAAGACATGATTTACGTACAGCAAATGCACCCTTTTGAGGGTAGGGTTTTGCAAGTTTTGACAAAAACATATATCCATGTAACCACCCACAGTGAGATACAGAATAGTTCCAACACCCAAAGAATTCGCCTATGTCCCTTTGCAGCAAACCCTACCCCCGTCTCCCTGGCAACCACTGATGTTTTCTGTCTCCTTTAGCCGTGCCTGTCCTAGAATGTCACACAAATCAATCACCAGGATGCAGCCTGTTGAGCCCCACTCCTTGTCCCCGGGGATCACGCGTGGCGGCAGCGATGCTGGTCCTGCCTCAGGAGGGCCTGCCCTGACCCCTGCCGAGCAGCACCCCGAGACGCGGGTGTGCCACAGCTTAGCCAGGCCTCCGGGTACAGACACATGATGGGCTGTTCCCACGTGTGCACACGCTTTTGAACGAAAATAGGATTTGACCGCACTTGGGGAAACTGGGGAAGCGGGATTTCTGGGCACGTTAGTGTATGTTTCACGCAATGAGAAACTAGAAAAGTGGCTGGAGCCGCAGGGTGTGAGCTGCTCCCGAATCTCGTCACGCGTGGTGTGACTGGCAGTAACGCAGCCATTCTCCAAGCAGGTGGTGGCGTCTCACTGCCGCTCCCATTCGTGTTTTGCCAACGACTAAAGACAGGCAGCATCTCTCCTGGGCCATCCCTGCACTCTGCTGAGAAGTGCCCAAGTTTTTCCCGATTTTTTTTCTCTGTATTTAGTTCTGTAAATGTTCTTTATATGTTCTGGATACCAGTTCTTCATCAGATACGTAATGTGCCTTGTTCCTCATCCTAGGGGGAAGTATTCGATAGGGACCATTAAGGACGATGTGAAGTGTGGGGGTTTTGTAGCTGTCGCTCAGGAAATCAACAAGGTTCCCTTCCAGTCCTGGTTTGCTGATTTTTTTCTCACGGGTCGTATAGACATGCCGAAGGCTTTCCAGCACCCATAGAGACCATCACACACGTTCTCCTGCACTCTGCTGTTGCAGAGAGTTGCACTGAGTTGATTTTTGAATGCTAGCCCAGCCTTGTATCGCCAGGAGAAGGGCTGCTTGGGGACGCTGTGTTACCTCCTTGATATTCTGCTAGACCTGACCGGCTAGTACCTGGTTGACAATATCTGCAGCCGTGCGCATGACACAGGGTTATGCATCTCTGGTGTCTTTCCCCTGTAAGGTGCTTGTCTGGCTCTGGTGTCAGCGTAGTGCTGGCCTCCTGGAGCTTCTTCCGCCATCCTCTGTAGGCCCTCCCTGCTGGGCGGTAGCTTTACCAATCCAGTCCACTTCAGAGACTGCAGCGCCCTGCACACGACAGCCCAGGGGTGCAGACAGACGAGACTCGGTGCTCCTCGCGAGCAGGGCAGGAGAAGCAACCTGAGCAGGAACCATCTACTGAGCGCCTGATTCCTTGCCTGCATTTTGCTAACACCAACACCGCATCCTCACGGAAGCCCTGGGGGCCAGTGTGAATAGTGGCCATGGATTGACTGTGTCCCCCCAGGGCTCCCACGCTGGAAATGGGACCATCCCAATTCACATGGCACTGGGTTTGGAGGTCGGGCTTGGGACAGAAAGCAGCTGTGAGACAACACGTGGATGTGATGGACGGCACAGGTGAATCCATTAGAAGAGAGAGTTGAGTACCCACACTTGCTCCGTCTCAGCACTGACACCCTCTCCGAACACGGACGTGCCCAGTAGACCCTCACCAATGCTGAGCAGACACCAGCGCCGGCTCTTGGACTTCCCAGCCCCCAGAACCATGACCCAAACAGATGTCTCCGCTTTATAAACTCCCCGGTACCAGGTGTTTTGTAACAGCAATGGAAAATGGACTGAGATGAGGACTTCAAGGATGAGACAGCGGGGGCTGAGGGCAGCTAAGTGACTTCTCCCAGCTCACACAACCCTCACGGGAAGGATGGGGCTCTGAACCCAGCTCCAAAGCTCGGGATCCCCTACCACATGCTGTCATCTCCACCCATATCGATGAGAACCTACCATGGTGCAGCTATTTCACACACTTTGTCTTTTGTTGCTGTCAGCCGTGGCGATGTCAAGAGCCACCTCACTCTCTCCATGCAAAGATTCGCTTGCTGCTAGACACTAAACACCAGGGATGACGGGGCAGGTGGCCATCAGCATAATCACGTAACTAACACGCATGGCCGGGACTCGAATGCAGAGCCTGCCGAGCGCTGGAAGAGCGCTGGAACCGAAGCCCAGATTGGGGGGGGGGGGGGACTCCCACCTGGCACTCGCCTGACGCGCCCAGAGAAGGAAGCCGCAAGATCCCAGAGGGCCAGCGGAGCTGGAAGTCGACTGAGCTAAGAATCTCGGTAAACAACAGATGGCGGACACGGCCCAGAGAGCGAGTGAAAGCCAAAGTGAGCCGGGCACGGAGCTGGGGCTTCCGAGGTCAGGTCACGGGTGCCGAGCAGGGCTGCCGGGGCCTTCCCACAGGAATGGCTCGAATCTGCAGAGCGCGCCCCTCCCCACACAAACCTTCCCCATCCTCAGCCCCACCTTGCAAGGCTGTCTGCAGTCCACACCGACAGGCGAGGAAACAGGCTCGGCCGGGGGAGCCGCCTGCTGCTGCTGCCGCTCCCACGCAACCACAAAGAACTTGGAGGCCTGGCCCAGCGCTCCTCAGCCAGAGAGGCTGGCAGCACAGCAGACCAGCCTGTGGGGGCGGGAAGTCAGATGGGTATCCCAGAAGGCTCTGGGGTTGTGGCATAAAGGGTGAGGCCACTGCCTGCAGCGCCAGCATCCCATATGTACTCCGGTTTGAGTCTGACTGCTTCACTTCTGATCCAGCTCCCTGGTATGGCCTGGGAAAGCAGCGCAAGATGGCCCAAGTCCTTGGGCCCCTGCACCCACGTGGGAGACCAGGAAGAAGCTCCTGGCTCCTGGCTCCAGGCTCCTGGCTCCTGGCTTTGGTCTGGCCCAGCCCTGGCCACTGCAGCCATCTGGGGATTGAGCCAGAAGATGGAAGCTCTCTCCTTACTCTACCTTTCACGAAAATAAATTTTTAACAAGGCTCTGGGACTTTGGTGGCTGTGCGGTCTCAACACTGCAGCAGCACAAACTCTGGACTTCGTGGCCATGGACTCTGGAATCTCAGAGTTGGAAGTTCTGAAGCCCTGAAGTCACGGCTACAACATCTCGAAGGCAAAGACTGTGGAGAGGTGGTGCTGGGCTCTGGGTCGTGGGGACAAAGGCTTGGGCACGTGCGATAGGGGCTGTCATCCTGAGAGCATTTCCTGGTTGTGGGTTTGCTTTAGGGGCAGCACACACAGCAGCTAACGACCAGTAAGCAAAATGGCTTTGTAAGGGTTAACAGGGTCAGACCAAGCATGAAACTTCCCAGGCAGGCCCGAGCCTGGGTACTGGAGTACCTGGTGCTAACAGCACCTCTCTCGGGCCATCAGTTCTGCGTCTCCCGATGCTCTTGACCAAAGCCTACAGGGGTCCACGGTGGAGAACAGCAGATCCCATCCCAAACGTCCAGACCACCCGCCCTGCCTCTCTCCACCCCTGGAATTTAAAAAATCAAGACCGGATTTTCATCCTTTAGGAGAATGAGTAAGAGAAAGCCCAGACCAAGACCTCATCCCAAATTCTTTTCTTTGCACGTGGGAAGCAGAATACAAACTTCCAAGACCCTCCCGAGTGACAGACAATCTCTGTATTCCTCCCTGGAAATCCAAGAAGTCTCCCCTCCCTCGCTGTGCCTCCTAGGCACCGCTGACCGCTCGTGGCGTCTCCCTCTTGCCGTCCGTCTCCAGGACTCCCAGGCTTTCCTGGCCCTCGGGGGGTTTCTCTCCACCACCCTCATGACAGGTCTGGAAGACTTGCCAGCCACGCTATGTAAGTGACAGCACCGAGGTTCGGGAGTTCCGGACGTGACTGACATCAGGACACACAGGCGGGCGCTGTCGGGGCTGGACCTGAACAGAACTCAGAGTAAACACGGCAAATCCGTCACGGTGAGAGCCACTGTGAACCACACCAGCGCCACACTTGCTATTCTGAATGCTCTCTGTAGGTTCATCCCTGGTGGTGCGCCATGCCTCTCTCTCGAAGTTGAGGACACTGGGGTCCAGAGAGCTAAGCCCAGGGCCCGGAGGTCGGCCTGACCCTACAGCTATTGCCGCCCAGCCCTGCCCAGGCTCCTGGCCGCTCCCCATCAGCCTCCTCTGTGACTGCACCTGCTCTGTGTCCCCAGGGACCCAGAACTTTCCAGAGCAAACAATAAAACCGTCTGAAACAACTCCTCTGAAAACCGAGACACACCATTTCATTCATTCATTCATTCATTCATTCACCTATATTTACCAAGGCCCTAGAAAGTGCCAGGCAGGGAGCCTACCATCTAGCGAGGGAGGCAGAAATGTAACCAGGAGGCAAACGAGTACTATCAGTTCAGGAAGTGACGAGTGATAGAAAGAAAGGAGAGAAAGGCAAGGAGTGAAGGATCATGGGCATTGGGAGACCACTGAAATCAAAAGAAGCCCTACCTGTCACACACACACATCATGAGAAGAGAGCCCCAGAAGAGTGAGCTCACGTGCAAAGGCCCTGGGGCAGCAACAAGCCCCATCAGCCAAGACGGAATGAGACTCGAGCAGGGAAAGCAAAGGAAGCAGCGTCTGTTAGAGCTGGGAAGGTGGACAGGGAGCAGACCGGGAGCAGCTCTGGATTCTATGCCACGTGTGACGACGAGAGGGAGGAAAGAGGGTGCAGACAAGCGGGCCATGGGTGTCCATCTGCGAAACAGCTACAGAAACTCAGGCGGTCGTGGTGGGAGGGGCGCCGGGGCTCACCTGGTCCCTGACCCCCTGGTGCCTGCTCCAGGAAGGAGGCGGGCGTCACACCTGCCCCTGGTGCCCACAGTGGCCCTTGGTGCATTTTTTATGCACTGATGGGCTCCACACAGAGAGGTCTGGGAGTCCCAGAGGCGTGCTGGCCCCAAGGTGCTACAGGGCTGGTAGGCCAGGCTGGACCACAGCCCAGGGCCTCAGGCATCCTCTCCCTTCCTTCGCAGCAGCCAAGCCCGGCGGGCAGCAGCAGGCCCAGTGGCCCGAGGGCAGACAGGCAGGCGGGCACAGGGAGAAAGGAGGACACTGTCTGCCGACACCAAGCAAAGCGCAGGGCCCGACGCGGGGGAGTCTCTGGGGAGGAACAGGCAGGCCTTTCTTCACTGCTGCCACGACAGCCCGCTGGACTCGATTCTTTGCCATTTCACCCCAAACAAATAAACCTCAGCGAGCCTGGAGCACTGGAGCCAGGACCCTGGGGCTGCAGCAGCCTGGATGCCCCCTCCCCAGGCCCAGGAAGCTCATGTGCCTGGTGGGCAGGCGTTCCTGCTGCCCTGAGCCTGAGCCGGCAGGGGCAGGATCTGGGACCAGTGGCCTGAGGAAGTCCCTGCCGATGTGGGACGGAGCTGCCCCTCCCAGGTCAGGGGGCCTGGCCGTGAGCCTGCATCTCCCGCCCACTTACCTTGTCCAGAGGCTCGCTCTGGAGTGTCCTCGCCGTAGGGGGGAGGGGGTAGTGGCACCCCCTCCTCCCCACTTCCTACAGTAACACTCCCTCCTCCCCAATTCACAAAGTGACACCTCCCCTCCCCAGTTCACAAAGTGGTGTGCCCTGCTCAAGCTTCCCACATGAGGCAGGCACGGAACACCAGGGGCCCCTCCCACGTCCTAGTGCTCTGCGTGGCCCATCCAAGGCTTGGGGCCCAGGGCTACAGGAGCTGGGTCTTCTGACCCCTGAATCACCCAGCGCTGGAGCCTTCTCACGCCCCGAGGCGTCCTCCCTGGTGCTCACCACAGCCGGGAGAGTGGGCTCCGGGCTCATCTGCAGGTACCGGCCACCGTGCCAGGTGCCACTCCGAGCACACTCTGACCCGAGGCCCCCACCCTACCATGTCCCCTTCCTACCCCTGGTTCCTGGCCCCTGTTGAACTCCTCCTCTGCTGCCCCTCCTACTTGCCCAGCCCTCCCCTTCGCTGAGGCCCAGCTGTAGCTCCTCCCCTAGGAAGCCTCCCCTGCTCCCTCCTGCCTCTGGCCCTGTCCTCCTTATAGCCACTGCTGCCGGTCCAGATAGCAAGGCTGCCCCCTGAGACCCCAGGAAGACTCGGGGCAGCCCTGTGACAGGGTGCAGAGGGCAAGCACGCCCACACTGGCCAAGCCCAGGGGCCTTCGTGCATCCCTCTGTCTTTGTCCCTGTGACTCGCTCCTGGACGCACAGGTGCACTCCTGTTGCTCCCACCTGCCCGTCAGCCTCTCGAGGGCAGTGTGCACCACGCCCCCAGCAGAGCCGCTGCAGGCCTCCGGCGACTCGTGCCCTCCTCTGCTTCGTTGGCATTTGCTGAGCAACACATGAATAAGACGTTTCACTCGCTCTCATGGAACGGCTCACCCACCACACCTGGCTCTTGGGGACACCGTGACCTCCCCAAGGGCAGGGCCACTCTCTCTCTCCCGGGTCGTCTCAACCGTCAGCTGCCCTGAGAAGTCCTGGATCTTCTCTCGCCCTGGCTCCCGACAGCCTCAGTCCATGTCACAGATGAGGGGCCTTACTGGCCAGTACCCATGTCCCCGTGTCCCCAGGGCCCAGCTGTGAGTCAGAGTTAGGGGAACGTTTGCTTTAACTTCCTTAGCCCCTGGCAGCGCCTGATTGAAGAACCCACAGAGGACTGCTCAGCGAGAGCAGCCAGGCGGGCAGGACGCGTCCCCGCGCAGATGAGGCTCGGAGGGGCCTGGACCAACCCCGAGGAAGAACTCGCAGCTTTTTAAGAGGAAATCAGGACAGATGAAAATTGAACACATACGTACGTGCAAACGCCTAATTCCTTCCTTGGAGCTGCGGAGAGACGTTTTCATAGCTTTTCATGACATCATGTCAAATATTTCCAGGCATCCAAGACCGAGTTTGGCCCTAAGTACCATGCATTCGAGTCAGATGGGCCTTTGCTCCTAGAATCACAGGGCTCAGCTGGCACCAGAAGCTTCCTCAGCCTCGACTTCCCAAAGGCTCCTTCCCGAGCCTTCCGGGCAAGAAGCAAACCTCTCCTGCGGGCACGGTGGGGCTGAGCAGGCACAGAGGTCAGCACGGCGCTGGGCTTGACAAGAGAGGCACACACAGCCCGGCAACCGGATCTCCCCAGCCCTGCACCTAAAGCTGCTCACTGCACCTCTTGCAGCCTCTCTATGTTGTTATTTCTTTTTCTTTCAAATTGGAGAAGCAGAGAGAGAGAGACAGACAGAGAGAGACACACACACTCATGCAGGAAGCTCCTAAATACTGGTTCCCTCCCCAATTCATGCAAATGACCCAGGGCTGGCGGCCCAAACCAGGAACCAAGAACTTAGTCCAGGTCCCCCTCAAGTGTGGCAAAGACACAAGTACTTGAGGCATCACCTGCTGCCTCCTATGTTGGAGAAGCCGGAACTGGAGCAGAAATAGGACTTGAACCCAGGCACCTGCACAGGGGCTGCAGGCACCCCAAGAGGTGCTTTAACCGCTGTGCCAAACACTCGATCCCCCAATGTTAATTAAAATGAAGATGACAAATCAGCATTTTAACAAGCATCAAGCCTGCCAAATGGATTCATGAAATAAAACCAGGGCCGAGGAGCTTTCTCTGGGCCTCAGGAGGTGCCTGGGAACTGTGAGGGGCTGAGTGAGGCCGGATCCACCCAGGGCTCCTGCCTCACTCCAGGCTCCTTCCCGCAAACGGCTTGGCCTCCTTCATTCCTGTTCAAATGACTTCCAAGACAATGTGAAAGGCGGTCAGTTTCTCATCTTTCAATAGTTCTTGCTTTACAATTGGACACGATTTCATGCAAACAGGCATCTTCCAAGAGCCCACTCCATGCCAATTATAGAAGTTTTCAAGTCGCAGCTCCAAAGGACTGCACAGACAAGACAGGCCCAGGAGCAAGCAAAGGCTGAGGAGAGTCAGATCATGGTGGAGCTGGGCAGGAGGTGGCAGGCGGGCGGGGTTCCAGGCGGCTGGAGCCATGGGCCACCTTCTGCAATCAGACTTCCCTCCCTGTCACCTTCCCTCCCACAGCCATCACCAAGGCCACAGCGCCATCTGCCCAGCTCCCTTCTCCTGGAAATGCCCTCCTCAATCCACTGACACCCACACAGGGGTCCCCTTTGCACCAGGTGCTTTCCAGGGCCATGAGACCACAGGTGGGCATCAGACATGCAAAGCTCAGTCTGGTGGAGAGACCGACCCTCAGTGAAGCAGGCAGGTGCAATGGAGAGAGGCTGGGGGGAGGGGCTACAGAGCAGGGATACCAACAGTGTTCTTGGGGTAGGGAGCAGCTGAGGGCTTCCCAGGGGAGGTGCCGCTTGAACTGACACTTGAGTCAAGTCACTGGGTGGAGCTGTGACGCAGGCGTGAGTGCGGTGTGCTGGGAGGCGCGGATGCCAGCAGAGGGGCCGGCCTGAGTAAGGCTGTTTGGAAGCTGGGTGCGGCAGGAAGCTGCCTCTCTGCGTGCCTCCTGCCCCCTTGGCCACCCTGACCCCCTCTTTCTGAAGCTACTACGTCTGCTCTCCCTCCTCCTCCGAACCAGAGCATGGCTGCTGTCCCAGCTTCTGTCATTGGTCTCCTCTCTCTCTCCACCCCTGCACGCTCGTGGCTTCGCTCTGCCCAGAGGCCTCCCCTGTCTTTATCTCCAGTCCAGACCCTACTCCCTAGGGCCCAGCTGCCTGACAGCCTGTCGGTGCAGCCCCTTCGCTTGCACCTCGAGTCCTGCGGGAGGGGAGTGGAATTCGCTTCTACCTGCAGCTGGCCTCGCCTCCGGAACGGCTCCCCGGCTGCCAGGGCCCCTCCTCCCCGACATCTCCCCCCACTCCTCCTGCCTCCGCCTGGGCCTCCGCACTTGCAGGCTATGGATCCCAAGCGCTCTTAGCCATGTCCTTTCCCAGCCCTTGCTCACCTTCTGCCCCTGCACCTGGGGCCAGCAGTGTGCGCTTGGTGCCATCATCCCGGTCCTCACTCTCACGCCCCAGGGACCCTACACAAACAGCCTCGCCTGCAGGGCCCCGCTGCCCTGCCCCGGTCTCCCAAGTCCCACCCAGGCTTCTCCTCCCAGGCCCAGCCATCGCCTTGGCCCAGATGCCTGGCTGTAGTCAGGCGCCCAAGCCCTCATGAAGCTTCACCTGAATCCCCCCGCTCTGCTAGAAACACCCAGCTCTGGTCACCCACAGCCTGACCACCCCCGAGACCTCAAAGCCTTGGTGAAGTCCTTCTCCCTCTAACCCACGGCCCCCAACGTCCCTAGGCCCCACCCTCAGTCCATTCCAGACGTGGTCCTGAGGTCGAGTCCCCAGGCCAGGCGTCCGCTGGGCAGCACCCCCAGGTCTCTGGCTTCCCGACACTGAAGCTCAGTCGTGCCTGAGAGGCACTGGGGTGACAGGCAGCGGCTAGGCCTATGTTTCTCTGCTGGGCGCTTCGATGGAGCCTGAACCCCGGCCTCCCCAGCTAGCCCCAATGGCCCTGTCAATCTTGCCGGTGTCCTGGATGCTGTTTGCTACCTCCCTGCCATTCAGAAAGAGAGAGTGTGCTGGGGAGAGAGGGATCTACGGCTTAGACTCAGAAGCAGGAGGAAGCTGCCGGCCACTCGTTCCACCCATGACCTCTACCACTGTAGAAAGCCGCTCCGCAGATGAGACCTGAGGGGATGGAGAGCTGTCGCCTCAGATGCCCGGCTCCGCTCACTGCAGCCCGCCAGCTGTGGTGCTCCTCCTCCACCCTTCACCCACCTAGAAAGCCAGTGCCTACAGGTGCAGTAATAATAACGGCATGAATGGAAGTGAACACGCGCCACAAACTGCTCCAACACTCTGCCTGCATGGATCCATGGATTCATTTGGGCGGCATGGAAACCCTCGGCAGTGGTACAATTATACGCCCATTTTGTGAATGAGCAAACTGAGGCACTGGTACAAAGTGGTGCAGCTGGCAGCTGAACACAAACAAGCCGCCGCAGCACTCTTGACGTCTCTGGGTTTCCTGGGCTCCCACACTCCCCCTGAAGGAGGACCAGATGCACAGCGCTGCAGTCAGAGCCCTGCCCAAGGCCTCCAGGCAAGGACAGACCAGGTCCACTGAGAGGGAGGGGCATCTACCGCTAGGGCTCACCAGGGGACCAGGCAGGTGTGCCAAGCGAGGCCTGGCCGGCAGATTTCACGTAGGAGCCAAGCCTCCATGAGGCCAGCGTCCGTTCCCTGGTTTGTTCACTAGAGACTGAGGGCGAGCTTGCCTCTGACGGTGTTAACAGCGTTTGTCCCAGGGCAGTGAGCAAAAGCTGAGTTCAACATGCATGCGTGTTTACCTGAGGGGTGGCTCCCACGTGGGGCTTAGCAGCTTCCTGAGAGCAAATGGGTGTCCCGCAAAATGCACTTTCTGGGTGCTCAACTGCTCGGCGAAGACTATGACATTGCCCAAGGCTTGAACGTGCTGCCCCACCTCTCTCCATGGCCACCCCAGGCCACAGGTGCAACACAGAAACATCAGAACCCATCCCTCCTGACCCACAGGCCAGGACACCTCCCACTGTCCCGAACCTCTCCCTGGGGACCGACGCACTGAGTGAACGGACCACTCCTTTCAACACGGGCCTGAGGGGACGTGGCAGCCCCCTGGGTCAGGAAAGTCAGGACAGCGCAGGGCCGGAGGCCGGCAGGGGCGACACGGGGCTGGGGGCCAGCCCGGGAACACGTGGGCTATTTGTTTGCTTCGCGCTCTTGTGCGGCGGTGAATTCCAGCTGAAGTTCCCCGGGGCGTGCTCTCGCATGTGTGGCACACCACCACGTACCCATCTGGCAGCAAGGCTGACACCTCCCCCGGCAACAGCCCTGGAAGCCTCCAAGACACTTCCATGTTTGTCTCCCAGCAGCAGCAACGCAGAAAGGAAACGGAGAGAGAAGCCCCCCGGAGCCGGCGGCCCCGCTTCTGGCAGGGCGGCGAGTTAACAACGCCTTGTCTGCACTAGGAGTGCACACACATGTGAGGAAGTGAACTTGGGGCGGGCCCAGAGGCTGGGCTCGCCGAGACACTTTGCCAAGCCAAAGAGAGACACGGGCCGTGGTGAGCATGAGGTTGCAATCTGAGGTCCCTCTGCAGAAGTGAAGAGAATTTGTTCTGGGGATTTTTTTTATTTAACATTCCCTCGCTTAAACAAACCCTGGTGGAAAGAGCTCCTGCTCCGATTGTCCATGGACGGGTTCCCTGGAACGTTGGACGCAGTCTCTGGAATGTATAGATTTAACGAGCCAATTTGGAAATTAACAGAGATGAAAAGGGAGCGTTCTGGTCGCATTACCCACAGGATCACTTACCTGAGTGGAGGGCGGGAGGCCGAGGAGGTCCCCGAGTGGGCTCGGCACACTGCAGACCCCAAGCCCCCAACCAGTCTGCAAAGTTTGGGGTGCACCCATCCACTTGGTGAGGGAAGGACGCGATCTTCCCGGAGAAATGCTGAAAGCGCAGTTTCTAAACTTCTAACTGAAAAAAGATCTCCCCACCCCAACTCTGTTGCGTGTCGTGTCTTGAAATATTTCCCCTGCCAAACACACCAAGTCCCTATCCCGAATGGCTCTGTCGAGAGCCAGGTCGAGGCTTCTGATCAGGAAGAAGATAACAGAGTTGGAGCCCTGGATATTGATACATCTGGGGGAAGAAAAACGAAATTTGAGTTATCTGCGCATTTTGCTTCCAACAGTTGTTGTTTTTTCTGTTTTTAAATACTGAGCAGCCTTGGAAGTTTGGCTATTACCTCCCTCCATGGCTAGGGAGCTCTGGGGCCCAGGCTGGGGTCAGCCACTTCATCCAGCGTCTCTCAAGTTTCAGATGAGCCAGTGGAAGCTGGTGGGGCGGGGCGGGGGTGGGAGCAGCCTTCAGGTCCCGTACAAGTCGGCGGCCCCGGGAAGCCTTCCCTGGGGAGGCTGCTGCCCCGCACCCCAGCCAGGCACCACTCTCCTCTAACTCTTCAGGGCACTGAGCCATCTCACTCTTTCTTCAAAGAGTAGGGGCTTTTTGTTTTTGGTTTAGAAGTGTATTTGGGGATTTTAGGCACTGCACACGATTCTTCCTCAATAGCCTTTGATTTCTCTTCCAGGACTTGATCAAGTAGGTTCAACTCAAGCATTAAGAGCAAGGTTGTGGTTTCCACCCAAAGTCCCTGGAGAAGACCAAAGAGCCCAGCAGATGAGGGGGCGGGAGGAGCCATGACAGCAGCAGCAGCCCGACTTTTGGGAGAACTTGGGGCTGCCTCCTGCTTCCTTGAGAAATGGGGTATGTGGCAAGGACGAGGACCACATCGCCAGCCTGGGCTGCTGATTACACACACCGAGCCTTCAAGAGGTGCTCATGAAGTCCTGGGGAGGAAGCAGGGGCAGCGTGAGGGCAGCCAAAGGCCCCTGGGCTGGCCTGGCGGCCCCTAACTGCTCTACTTCCCTTGTCCTGAGGAAGGCTGCCCGCTGACCCTGTCCCATCTCTTCATCCTCCCCACCGCCTCTGGGGGCGTCTATCTCTGTGGGGTCTTGGACAAGGCGTCCGTACCTGAAGATGACAGCACACCTCTCCCCTGCTTCAACATGTGGGAAACGGGCCTGCGTCTCCCTTCCTGACACCAGGGATCGGGCTTGTCCTGTCTCACTGAGTCCCTCTCAACGGCGCAGGAGTCGAGGTTGTGAAGAGCTGGGGTACTCATGGAAGGTTTCCGGAAACTCCAGGCTGCCCCTGGACCAAGGGAGGAAGAAGCCCCTCTCTCGCCACTCCCCATCCCCCGTCCAGACGGACAGCACGTGGCAGACACTTCTCATGGTTTATAAAACCCAAACAAACAAAAAACCCCAGCCGCGCCCGGCCACGTGGCCACGCAAAGCCCCACGTGTCACTCAATGAACTGTTTGGGGCTGTTTACAGAGAAGCCTATTAATTCTTTTGAATGTCAGCACAGGGCCAAGCATGTGAGTCCCCTGTAGTGACTCTGGCACAAAAGCGGGGGGAGGTGGCAGGGCTGCGTGCTAGGACATCTGGGAGCTGCAGGGCAGAGGGGCCGTGGCCAGGCCCTGGGGACGCCAGCAGCTGCTCCCTGGCACTGAGCCACACAGCCCAGAGTCGGCGCCGTTCCCGCAGGGTGGTGGCCAGTGTGTCTGGCCTCCCAGCTGGGCACTGGGCTTGGTGACACTGCATCACCTTAGCAGACAAGGAGGGGAACACCTGCTCAGGCGTCCGGGAGCACGGTGAAAGGAGGCACCTCCCAGACCTCCTGGTGACTGAGCCGCGTGTGCCTGGCGCGTGCGCAGATGTCGACTGGGCTAGCGCTACTTAGCCCCATCTCAGGAAGGGATTTTGAAAATCACTCAGGTCAGGGCCGGTGCTGTGGCGTAGCGGGTAAAGCTGCCACCTACAGTGCTGGCATCCCATATGGGCGCCAGTTCCTGTCCTGGCAGCTCCACTTCCGACCCAGCTCCCTGCTAATGGCCTGGGAAAAGCAGTGGAGGATGCCTCAAACCCTTGAGCCCCTGAACCCACAAGGGAGACCCGGATGAGGCTCCTGGCTCCTGGCTATGGCTGGCCCAGCCTGAGCTGTTGCAGCCATCTGAGAAGTTAACCAGTGGGTGGAAGCTATCTCTCTCTACCCCTCTCCATAACTCTAACTTTCAAGTAAATAAATCAATCTTTAAAAAATCAACCCTTTAAATATATGCTTTAGGGTAATTCAATTATATTTAGAAAAGTTGAAAAAAATCTTAAAAACTAAAACAGCAGGACAGTCACTTGTCCAACGTTTACATGCCCTGCTTGGATAGCTACCCCGGCTCTGTGGGCACAGCTCCCAGGAGGGCGCTCACCGCCACCAGGCAGCTGCTCTGAGACCGCACTTCTCTATCAGCAAAAGGCTTTCTTGACTGAGCCAAAATGGGCCTCCTGGAAGCTTTTATCCACGCTGGTCCCGGAGCTGGAGAGGCCACCAGAAACCAAGGGAACTGAAGTATCCTCTCCTGTCCCGTGCATCAGGAGAGTGAATAAAAACGAACACACACACGCTGGTACTTTGCTTGTCCCTAAGTCCCATCCAGCAACTTCTCCTACCCAGAGCACATGTTCCAACACCACACCGCACTCACGCACTCGACTCCTGGAACACCTCCCTGTCTCAGGGTGAAACCACTTAGCTTAGCTTGGGTTTGCTTATAATGCTGTTCTGTGGCATCCTAGCTCACAATGGAGTAGAAGAGCCAGTCACTTGCAAAGGACGCCCGGCCTGACTCTGCTGGGCAGTTAGGGAAATGGTCAGGGAGACCCAAGGACCTAAGGACTGGGGAATAACCGCAGCCCGGGGTCACCCTCCTCACCAGGTTCCAAAGCTCCCGGACACACGGCTAAGTGGAGCGGCAATGGATTTATCAGCGCGTTTTCAAAGCACCACAATACTCTACATGGTGGGGACATCCAGCCCACAGGCCCCATAAGGCCCTGAAATCATTCGGTCCTGGCCCTGCCAAGGCAACCACAGGCAGGACTCAAAATTCACCAAATCTAGAGCAGGCTGATTTTTAAGCTGGTGATTTTATATGGCCCACCAATGATGTTATAAATACCCAAAAGGCCATGGCTGGCGCCGTGGCTCACTTGGTTAATCCTCCACCTGCGGCGCCGGCATCCCATATGGGCACCAGGTTCTAGTCCCGGTTGCTCCTCTTCAGGTCCAGCTCTCTGCTGTGGCCCCAGAAGGCAGTGGAGGATGGCCCAGGTGCTTGGGCCCCTGCACCCGCTTCAGAGACCAGGAAGAAGTACCTGGCTCCTGGCTTCGGATCGACATAGCTCCAGCCGTAGCAGCCATTTGGGGGATGAACCAACAGAAGGAAGACCTTTCTCTCCGTCTCTCTCTCTCTTACTGTCTCACTCTATCTGTCAAAAAAAATGGCCCTGGGCAGAAAAAAGCGTCCCCACTCCTGTTAGGCTGGAAAGAAGCCCTCAGTGTGTTTCAGTGAATGGGTACGAGCAAGCTGCTCTCTGAATCAATAACAATTTACAATATTAAAAATTAAATTTACAATATTAATAATTTAATTTACAATAGTCATAGATTAAAAATGAGCGACCTTCATTTCATTTTAAATGAGACAGCCTAAAAGTACCTGAAAAGAACTCATTCATTATTGAGGACCCCTGATTCTCCTAAGAAAAAAGAGTTGGCTATTGTATGTGACAAACGGAGAGCTTGTCACTGATTCATTTTTATTTCTTATTGTAGAGGCAGGACCTCACAAAGAGACAGAAGCAGAGATCTTCCAATCTTCCATCTGCTGCTTCTGTCCCCAAATGCATACAAGAGCTGGGACTGGGCCACGACCACAGCCAGAACCTGGGAACACAATTCAGGTCTCCCATGTGGGTGGCAGGGACCCAACTCCTTGAGCCACCTCTGCTGCCTGGCAGGATGCGCATGGGTGGGAAGTCAGGAGCCAGAGCCAGGAGATCCAAGTGTAGGATGCAGGTGTCTCAACCATAAGGCCAACGCCCACTCCACAAACACACTTTTTTAAAAGAACTATCATAGTTATATTTTATGTTGTTTATTTTTGTTGATTTATTTTTATCTGAAAGCCAGAGAGACATCTTCCATCTGCTAGTTCATTCCCCAAATGCCGGCAGGAGCCAGGAGCCAAGAGCCAGGTCTCCTACGTGGGTCTCCCACAAGTACCTGAGACATGACATGCTCCCTCACAGCGTGCACGTTTACAGGAAGCTCAGAAGTAGAGCTGGGACTCGACTCTAGGCACTGCAATATGGGATGCAGGTGTCTCAAACAGCATCTCTCTGTTTTTTTTTTAAATATATTTATTCGACAGGTAGAGTTACAGACAGTGAGAGAGACAGCGAGAAAGGTCTTCCTTCCGTTTGTTCACACCACTATGGCCAGTGCTGTGCCGATCTAAAGCCAGGAGCCAGGTGCCTCCTCCTGGTTTCCCATGTGGGTGCAGGGGCCCAACCACCTGGGCCATCCTCCACTGCCTTCCCGGGCCACAGCAGAGAGCTGGACTGGAAGAGGAGCAACCGGGACAGAACCTGGCACCCATATGGGATGCCGGTGCCACAGGCAGAGGATTAACCAAGTGAGCCACGGCGCCGGCCCTCAAACAGCATCTCAACCAGTACACCAGACGCCTGCCTTCCAACCCTTGAAAGAGGGTTTTCCACCTAATACCAAAGGGTTATGATTTTATTACCTCGGTAATTCACTCTGGTGGGAGAGCTCACTCTACACGGACGTTGCCTCTGGGAAGCAGCCCTGCGTGTCATCTCTGAGTACAGCAAGGCTTTCAAGGACAAAGGACACAAGTGATTTGATGGGCATGTGGTGGGCACCAAGCAGGCTGACCGCTTCCCATGGTGACTCGAACTAGGTCAGAAACTATCTTCTACTGGAGACACTTACATCACCTGCTTTCGAAGAGATAAGACCTGTCGCAATGAGCATATTAACAGTCAAAACAAACATCCTCCGGCCTCTGGGCCTCTGATTAGGAAAGTCAGGTGCACACTTCTTCGTGCATCGTCCATTCTAATCTGTTCAGCAGACTCTTCTCTTAGAGAACCCAAGAAAGCGCACTGCCCGCTGAGCCTTTGATAACAGTTAGAGTTTAACTCCCCCTACAACCTGAGGCCCCAAGTCCCCAAACCAGCTGCTGGAAGGTCAGGACTCTGGCAACAGCCGTCACGAAGGGACAAGAACTCTCAGTTGCCTGGGCAGCTGGAATAAGCACAGTCAGTGCCCGACAGTGTTCAGTCCAAAGTCATCCACTTGAGCTTTATTGTGTTAATTTGTATTGATTTATTTTTATTTGAAAATCTTAAATCATCTGTCTGCTAGTTCATTCCCCCAGATGCATGCAATAGCAGGAGCCAGGAGTCAGGAACTCCATCAGGTCTCCCACATGGTGCCAAGTGCTTGAGACATGGCCTGCTCCCTCATGGGGTGCACATTAGCAGGAAGCTAGAATCAGAAGGGGAGCCAGGATTTGAACCTAGGCACTGCAAGACGGGACGCAGGTGTTTGCTAACCCAGTCACTCAGCACGGGATCACACACACACATACTCCAAGACACCTTTGCAGTCCCCTGACCCCCTCAGCATGGATGAGCCCCCAGGGCGGATGCTCCATCAATCATCGTGGGCACGATCTAGGGGTGGGAAGGGGCTGCAGGGTTTCTTTCCCCTGTATCACTCCTACCTGCACAGCACAAACGAGGGGACTTCAGAAAGCTCACGGAAAACGGAATTCAAGGGTAAGTCTATTTCAGTGCAGAGACTTTTGAAATCCATTTTTGAAATTCATATTACTTTCCAACCTAGTCTGCGTTTGCCTCCCATGACGGCTACCTGCTGCAGAATGTGAGCTGTAGGAGAGCCCTGAACACCGCTTTGTCTTGGAGTTGCAATAGCAGCATCGAGGATACACCTGCTATAGAGCAGGCGCCCAGAAATACTTAGCTGACTGAACGAAAGAAAAACAGTGGCCGATCCAGCAGCCTAAAGATGTCAGTCCTGGCACGCAGACGGCATGGGGACACTTGTGGCCTCTCCTGTGCACAGTACCCATTTATCACAGCCTGCAAGTGCAACAGCGTCTCCACATCGTTCTCAACCTGTATTTCAGGCAGCCACTACCTTCAGCCCCTCAGGAACACAGGGAGAGAGCTCAGCTTGGAGATCCTGATCTTGGCCCAGCCTGTTCTCACCGAGGCCCGGAGGGTGTGCAGGCTTCCTTGTTAGTTCCTGCTTTCCTGAGTGCATCTACAGGTGGAGACGGAGGTCTCCTGACCTAGGCGACCCCGCGCAGAGGCCAGTCTCTGGGCTCTGGCCCATACCAGATAGCTGGGAGCCTCATCTGCGTCTCAGCCAGTCGAGTGCTTTGTGCAGAGTGGCCGTTCTCCAAGAGTTCACACTTAGCTCCTCACCTGCAGGCCTCCTGGGAGCTTCACAAGGTCTTGCAGGGGGCACTGGGACCACCTTTCCCTGGGGCTCTGTGGAGAAGGGACTTGCTCATGAGCACACAGCCAGCGAGGGACACAGCTGCGGTTTGCACCTAAGCCTTCGGCTGACGAGCTGGTGAGGTCTGCAATGTGCCAGAAGCAGCACTGCGCTGCCCTTAGCAAGGGCTGCCTTCTGGCTCTGCACCTTGGCCCACGGCCAGCCCAGGGACAGCCCTGAGCAGGGGGCAATGACGGCAGGGCTGACAGCCGGCCCCAGTGACCTGCTCTAAAGGCAAGGGTCAAACACAGCCAGGCTTCACGAACCCAGCGGCCCTGCAGAGCCAGCCCTGGGGGTCAGTGGGGTACCAGGTGAAGCCAGCAAGATGGCGAGGCCCCAGCGGCCCAGGCATCATGGCTACCAGAGGGGGCAAGCCCTCCCTCAAGGCTACCCCATCCCAGGGCGGGACCCCACTTCTGCTGTGCGTCTCTTGTATTCCAGCCTCACCTCCCCGCCAGCTTCGTCCCTGTGCCAAGCTCGAGGGTGGGTGGGAAGGGCCCCAGGGAGCTCCCCTGGGCTCTGCCAACCCCAACTCTGGATTCAAGCACTTTACTTACTTTCAGGGCTCAGCTAACGTTGGCAAATGAATGAATGGGTAAACAGGTGAGTTCCCACAGACCTCTATTGTCAAAGTCCTCGTAATCAAACACCTGGAGAGTTTTATTATACATATATTCGCTCAAATGTTTATGAACTATGTACTCTTATAAAAAGGCAGAGTGCTTGGATCTGGGACATAGCTGGGAGAAAAAAATGGCAGTTTTCCAACAGGTCACTTGTCCTTGTCACTTCCCCAATTTAACCATTTTGCATGTACATTCCACAGCTGTGTTTAAACACCGTCTCTCCTATACTCAACACCCTTGCTGGAAAACAGCCAAGCTCCACACGCTGACCTGCCAAAGCTCACTCCCACCTCACCTGCCCTCCCTCATGCCCCCTTTTCCTCCTTTCATTGGCTTATGCGCCAGCCCTGCCTCAGGTACCCTTCTCACATGTACTGGTCAGCTACTGCTGTGTAACAAAGCACCCTAAGATTCCACACTTACAGCAAGGGTCACTCCTCACCCACCCGTCTCTGGGCCAGCTGGGCTAGGCTGGATTTTAGCTGTGTGTCCACCTGGGCTCGGCTCTTCATGTGGATCAGGCTCAGGTCTGCTGCGTTCCCTCTGGGGCAGCAGCTACGTGGCAGAGTCTCTTCTCGGGGCAACGGCAGAGCACAAGCGGAGAAAGCCCAGCCAAGCAAGCACACCTAAGGCTCGGCTTGCTTCCTACCTGCTGCTGTCTCACTGGGCAAAGCAAGTCACATGACAGAGGCCAGTGTCCAGGAGCAGGAAGTACACTTTGTCCATGGTGGAGCCACTGCAAGCCACGTGGTCAAATCCTACGTCACTGGGAGCTGGGGGAGGGGAGCAGCAGGGAGTGAATATTTTTGAACAACAGCCTAGTCTAACCCATCATCTGTGCCTAAGGAAACTGGGTGCTGTGGTAAAAGAAGTCAGGCGTGGAGACGAGAGGCCTGGGTTAGAATCACGGCCACAAATCCTACCTTCCGAGAGGCCCAGACGTGGCATCTTCCCCAAACACCTCATTCATTCAAGATACAAGCACCAAGAGTCCACGGTGTGTAGGAACCTCATGCCAGACCCCGAGCCAGGCTACTGCACAAACCAGCCTGCTCTCCTGAGGGCGTGGACGAAGCTCCTAGGCCTCGCAGTGTCAGCTCCCTCGCCCGCCAAGGGGACAGGTAACCTGGCAAGGCAGGAGAAACTCGGGGAAGCTGGCCCCGGGTGCGGTTCTGGCATCTCCTTGGAAGTGATCCCTCAGCGGCCTGAATGCTGAAAACAATCCACTGCCACGTGGCTTCACCGGAACTCTCGCTGTCCACTCGCCCGAGCCCCCTCTGTAAGCCAGACAGGTGTCCTCGCCCGATGCCCCACAATAGGTGTTCTGCGTGGGGCCGGCTGAGCAGGACCCGCAGCCTCCTCAAAGGCTTCTCTCCCTCTTTCCTGGAAACAGCCTCGAACGCTGAGGTTTCCACCAAAGCCTTCCCATTCACCCAGAAAGAAAAATGCAGCTAATCAAAGCAATCTGGACTTTTCTTTCCATTCCCACCACCCTCCCCCCCACCCCGAGCGAAACCTCGCTAAGTGATTAAATGTTATAATAAGGATTTGGCATATTTACCTTGTCAAAGATTGTGCTCTTGCGGTATCTCACGGAGCACAAACAGAAGAAAGAGCCAACAGTGAGATGGACCGACCAGGAAAGAAAACAGCAAAACCTCAAGATAAGTCAATAACCTCTAATCACACACAGACGGGGCTGAGCGTGGAGCTTGCTGGGCCTTTCCGGCAAAAATCACGCTAATTAAGTAGTTATAAAAATTATTGTTATTATTAGCAGCGTTATTATTATTATAATAAATTAAATACTGGCTAGAAACTCAAACGTCTTTCTTCGGGATCTGGTTTCCTCCGGTTTTCTTGCACGCTGGTTATATCCGGCCGAGGTTCCCGTGCCCGTGGGAGCCACTGAACTCCAATCGTGGCACTGGAGAGCTTCCAGGCAGCGGGAAAAATCTTGCAGATCACTCCCTTGTTCACTAACACCGTCACGGGCTGCCTGCTCACGCGCCCCTCCAGGTCACACGCTGCAACCCTGCGCCTCAGTGCAGTGTTGGGGCGCGGGGCCCCTGGGAGGCGCCGAGCTCCTGGCAGTGAGGACACAGGGAGAGGACAGCCGGCTGCCACCTGGAAAGGGCCCTCACCAGAATGCCACCGAGCTGGTGCCCTTGTCTCAGAACTGTGAGACAAAGGTTTGCCGGGTATACGCCCCAGGCCACGGTACTCTGTCACGGCAGCCCACACTGGAACACCGATTTTGACCCCATGCTGTTCTGTGGGCCACAACCCTACCTCTCCAGCACTCGCTCTCTGTAACGCCCCAGCAGGAACCCTGGCCACACGGCCCCCCGTCTTCTCCGTGCCCTTCACATGTACACGTGTTTCCATCTCCTCCAAAGATGGCCCCCGCCACCCCGTAGGCCTCTAGGTGTCTCCAAGGCCTGGGCCCTCCCTCCCTCGTGGGTAACTCTCCATGTATGGCTGGGTGGCCTGCTGGACACACCCTCCCCACGCCTGTCCCTTTCCCGTGCTCATGCCTTACCTACTGGCCCAGACAGGGACCACGGCTCATGGCCAAGACAGCACTGCACAGGAGCTGGTGTTCTGTAAACACCTGCTGACACGTGTCACTGCAGCTGGGACAGGAAAAAAATAAATTCCCAGGGGCTGGGCCCTGGGAGAGGCTGGGCAGCCTCCTGCTGGGAGCCCAGCACCAGGGGTCTGAGGCCAGCAGGGGGCAGGAGCCCTGGCGGCTGGCAGGCTCCTGACACCCAGGATCAGGATTGCTGGCTGCCCCCTTGCATCTGGCCGTCCAGGAGCATCTGAGTTGGCAACAGAGCACTCGCCGGAGGCCTCCAGCGACAGGATGCAGCTCACAGGTGCTCCCAGGGGCACTGCCCAGAAACGAGGTTCCAGGGCAGCTTCTCTGACCGACACATGGATTTGTGCTTTTCCCTTCCACACTTGCTCCTCCCCCAGCCTCCCCACTTCAGCCAATGGCACTGCCACAGGCAAAACATGCAAGCGCCGTCCCAGCCTCCTGCTTTCTCCACATGCAACCCATCAGATGCAACGCCTGCTCCACCCCAACCACAGGGTCAAGCCCATCTCGCTCGCTCCCTAGGCCTGAGCCACCATCATCCGCTGCCTGGCCTATTCCAACATTGTGCACAAGCGTCTCTCGGCTTCCTCCACGCTGGCTCCCACAGCCCAGGCAATCATTCACATTAAAAAGGAAATTAGAGCTCTCGCTTCTTCAGACCAATGGCTTCTGATGGGGGAATGAAACCCAGTACCTTCCTGTGGGCCCAGTGAGATCCCCCCACTTCCTCCTTGCTCAACGCCCTGTCACAGCCCTGTGCACACACAGCTCAGGCACATCCTTTCTCTCACTTGAACAGGCCTCAGGGCCTTGGCACTGGCAGTTCCTCCTGCTCCCAAAGTGCTTTTTCCAGGTATGCGTGGCTGGCTCCTAAGGGCTCCTTCTCCCTGGAGCCCAAGGAAATGAAGCAGCTACTGCCCTCCAACCCGTACTCTAGCTCCCTGATCGCTCTCCATGCTTCTGCTCTAGCTTCTCTTTACACCCTTGTCATGCCCTACGGGGACTTACCACTCATTGCTAAGTCCTCGCTAGGGTGAAAGTTCCATGCAGGAAGCAAATGTTCCCTGTTGCGTGTACCAGTCTGTTTCTAGCCTCTGTAACCACGGCCAGCTCACACTCAGCACTGGAAACACAGTTCTCAAGGGTGGCGTAACAGCTCACAGCGTAGGCAGGCTGCCCTTTCCCAGTGGACAATGTGGACAGCCGCGGAGGAAGAAGAGCAGTTTGCAGACCTCAGCTGGGAGACAGAGGTTAGCGTCAACCCTGACTGGTCACGCTGACCGCTGGCATGGGCGCTCAGTAGGATAGGACGAGACAGCGTTTGACCTCAGGCTCTCTCTCCCTAAAATAATAATTACAGTCTAATGGCATTAAACATATCCAATTAGTCCCATGGTTGGATAAGTATCTGAGCAGAACTCAAGACCATCAAGGCCATCTCAGAGGGGCTGGGTAAGTTTGAGACACAGCCATGGCCAGCAGGAGTCAGAGAGGCGACTGTGAGATGTGGCAGGAAGCCTGGAGGGGACCCTGCATCAGGAGAAGGACATCAGGGAGAAACCAAGGACCCCTGCACCAAGTGTGGACTGAAGCTCATGTGTGTTGGCTCGTTAACCGTCACAGACGTATCCTACTAAGATGCTGATAAGATGGGGGCGTCTTCTCAATACTTCTTAGAATCACCGGCCAGGGGTTCAGTCCAGCAGGTAAGAAGCCACTTGGGGTGTGCACACCCCACATCAGAGTGCCTGGTTTGAGTCCCAGCTCTGCTTCTGATCCCAGTTTCCCGCTAATGCACACCCTGGGAGGCAACCAGTGATGGCTCAGGTACTTGGACCCCTGCCACCCATGTGGGAGACACAGAGTCCTGGCTCCTGGCTTCTGCATGGTCCAGCCTCAGCTGCTGTGGGCATTCTGGGGAGTGAACTGGTGGATGCAAGGTATCTCTCGTCCTCTCCTCTCCTCTTCTCTTCTCTTCCCTCCCTCCCCTGCCTCCATAAAATCACTTAATTAAAAATAATTTCAAAACTTAAAAGCCATCTTAAAATGAGCTGCATTTTAAAAACACCATTGTGAGGTGTCTGGATGTCAACAACAAATGCTGTACAGATCTCCCGTGAGCCCAGAGCCCAGGCGGTGGCAAGAAAACAGTGTGCTCTGCCTTGGTCATACCGCCTGCTACCAACACACCTGGAACACTGTCCAGGCAGAAGTCCTGCCCACGCCTCCAGGGCCACCAGTGGCTCTAAATGCAGAGAGTTTGAGCCAATGACAGGCATAACAAATGCTCCCACACCCACCTCTGTGGATGAATCATGGTTGCCCACCACTCTCAAGTCCCTCCAGCCACAAGCACTGCCGAGTGCCTACTGGGTGCCAAGCCCCAAAGAGCAAACGCAAGCTGTGATAACACAGGACCTGTCCCTGCGGTCTGGCGGTGCGGGGCGGGCTAGCAGTGGCACAGACGTCCAGAGACAGGTCGTGGGAGCTGGGGCTCCTGCAGGAAGGGCCAGGCTGGACCCAGAGCAGGAAACAGGATTTGGAGAGGCAGGAGGAAGGGGAGAGGGCACCCCAGGTGTCTGGCACCAGCTACAGGGAGTGGTCCGATTAGAGCTTCGGGGCCTGCAGGGGGTCGCTGGAAGAGGAAGTTGATTAAGTTGGGCAGGGACCAGAGAGAAAGGGGCTTGAAGCCATTCCAGACCCAGGAATCAACACCTCCTCCAGGGAGCCTTCCCTAAATACCTTAGCCATGAGCGAGCAAGTTCCCTCTTCTCTCCTGGCACCTGGACTTCACTCAGGCCCCTTTCACGGGCTGTCTGGGTTCTGGGCCCCTCTCCCCTACCCACCTGGAAGCCGCCTGGGAGCAAGATCTTCCCTGCCCATCTCAGCCTGCTCTCTAGGTCCTGCACAGAAGCACAGCTCAAGGAAGCATCTGGGGAATGAATACAACAGGGGCTGAGAGAGTAGATTACGATCTAAGAGGCCGATGCCAGGACTTCACCCCTTACACACCAGGGAGGCCTGCAAGATTTGCAGAAAAACGCAGTCAAAACCTTTCCTGTTATCTCCCAACCCCTTGTCCATTTACCCCTCCCTGACTTCCCAGGAATCATTTGTGCACCTGTTTCCTGTCTGTCACCTCTCAGTGATGCCACAAACACCGACCGATCCCCTGCTACGTGGCAGGCATGCGCAGGTGCCGAGGACACAAACACCTCTATCTCAGGGAGCTGATGTCAGTGAGGGGACGCAGAGCACCAAGTTAGTAAACCGTCCACAATGCCCATGGTGACAGATGCAGGGAAAGACAAAGGCAGGAAAGAGGACAGCATGTTTAAAGTAAGGGTTGTTTTTTTTTTTTTAAAGATGTATTTATTTATTTATTTATTTGAAAGGCAGAGTTACAGAGATAGAAAGAGATCTTTCATCCACTAGATCACTCCCCAAATGTCCACAATCACCAGGCTAGGTCAGGCCGAAGCCAGGAGCCAAAAGCCTCCTCTGGGTCTCCCATGTGGGTGAAGGGTCCCAAAGACCTGGGTCATTCTCTGCTGCTTTCCCAGGTACATGAGCAGGGAGCTGGATGGGAAGTGGAGCAGCCAGGACTTGAACCAGCGCTTATATAGAATGTCAATGCTACAGGTCATGGTTTTAATCCTGTGTGCCACAGCGCCAGCTCCAGGGTTTGTAATTTTAAATATGGTGGTCATGGGAACCACCTTAGAGCATCTGAAGGAGGTGGGGGCAGGACATTTTTCTTTCTTAAAATTTTATTTACTTATTTCAAATGCAAAGAGACAGACAGACAGACAGAGAAAGAGAGACCTCCCATCTCCTGGTTCATATCCCAAGTGCCCCCAGCAGCCAGAGCTGTTGCCAGGAGCTGGGCCAGGCCAAAACCAGGCGCTCAGAACTTAATCAGGGTCTCTCCCACGGGTGGCAGGGACCCACGTATTAGGCCATCACCTGCTGCATGCAGGAAGCTGGAGTCAGAACTCAAATCTAGGCACTCTGATAGGGTTGCAGGCAGGCGTCCCACTACGCTGAACACCACCCAGGAACATTTGGCTTTTGTCACGCCTAGGACCTGGAGCAGTCCTGCGCATGCAGCAGGCACAGATGAATGAACCAATGAGTACCCGAGGGTTTTTAATGGCATTTCTCGTTTGGAGATCCCTGTAGATGCACATACACTGTGTGCTCTTCACCCAGGCCCTTTCCGCCCCGTGCCAGCCACCGCCACAGTAGCATCCCGCATAATGACAGCACACCAGCCAAGCCAGGAAGCTGCCATGGACACAGTGCTCCATGGGGGTTCCCGTTCCGTCAGCTGTATGCCCCCTCACCTGTGCATCCGTGTCCTGCAGTCCAGGGAGGAAGCAGAGCAGGGGAACTGGATACCCAGTCAACAAGAAGGCTGAGCATAGCTCACATATCTGAGCCGCATTGGCCCTGGCAACCATGCCCACAAGGCAGGGACGGCTGTCCCCATTCCACTGTGAAAACTGAGCAGTGTGGAGGGGACATCACACAGTAGATAGAGAAACCGGAACCCCAACCCCAACTGTCCAGCTCCTTCCCAAGGACTCTCTCCAAACACAAGAGTGACCTGGAAAGGCGAATCTGCGGAATCAAGGACCAGGAGGAGGGAAGGGTTCCAGGAGACACGGTGGGGGAGATGAGGCTGGAGTTGATGAGGATGCCTCTGGGGCCATCAGTTAGGGAGAGCAGGTGCATCATGCACCAGAAAAGGAGATGCAGACGGGGAGGGAGACGTCCCAGTCCAGCCCCCGCTTCAGTCAGATGCGATCACAGGCCACGCACATCTTCGGGGTTCATGCTTCTCATCGGTACGGCGCTGGGAATGGCCAGCTCTTCCCCTGCGCCATCACTCTGCGCTGATGTTCGTATGACCCCGCCCCACCCCCAACAGCACACATGCTGAAACTCAACCTCGATGCGATCAGAAGGTAAGTCTTGGTTCAGGACACAGGGCCTGAAGGAATGAGCTCAGTGTCCTAACAAGGGGCAGGGGAGGCCAGGGCTCTCGGTGAAAAGGTGCCAGCCATGAAACAGAAGCTGGTCCTCACCAGACTCCGCATCTGCCGGCAGACTTGATCTTGGGTTTCCCAGGCTCCAGAGCTGTGAGCAATAAATCGCTATTGTGTATGAGCCATCCAGGCTGTGGTATTTTGTCATCAAAGCTTGACTGGGCTAGGACAGCCACCCTGGATGACTGTAAGGCTGAGGAGTGATGGAGAGGCAGCCTCTTTGCAAAGCACTGCCAAACCCAGATACAAGGCAACCCAACAGCCAGCCTGCCTGCGGTCGTTCCCCAAGAATGGCTGGCCGGCCTTCCCAAAGACGAAAACGCAGAACTGAGGTCGGCTCACACGGAGACTCCTGCTCTGTTTACAGGAGACAGAGAGTGTGTGTTCCTATTAAATGCCTTTGCATCCCGGCGCAGATGAGAGACCCAGGGCTGTTTATGGCTTTGGAGACTGACTTTTCTCATACACAAATCGGCTCGGGCCCCATCAGAGCGGACGCCACCCTGCATCCAGGCTCCTCCCCACTGCCCCACACATGGTTTGAATTTATTGGTTTTAGCAGCTTTCATTTATATTGTGTGAGGATCGTGGAATGACCAGCAAACAGAAGCTCTGATCTGTGCCCTGGAAAAAACACAGAAGCACGAGGAAGGAGGTTGTAGGGAGGGCTGGGACGATCTCTGCCATCTAAGGGGACGCAGCTCCCTAACCCCCATCAGTGGCCCGGGAGAAGCCTTAGCGGCCCTTCCAGAAAGAGCCATCAGTGGAATGCCACAGCACCCCCCCCCCCCACCAGGAGCCGTCGGAGCACAAGGGTGAGAAGCTGCCAGTACTCACAGCTACCCAAGACCAAAACACCAGGTGCTGCAGGGGGCGGGCGCGTGGTGGCCCAGATGTTCCACTTCCTGGAGCCGAATGCTGGGGAATCTGGGACAATGGGGTGGCGCGGCTGGGGACTCTGAGCTTCCACCTAGACACCCAGGTCAGGGTGTGCAGACGTGGCCGACAACCTTAGAGCCACACGCAGAAGGCCGAGTGTGTGCTGGGAGCAAGCCCCAGGGAGCCCCGCACTCATCAGATGAGGTCCCTACCCTGGAAGAACCTCCCAGCCTAACGGAGGCGACAGATAGGCAGGGAGACACAGAAAAGGCAATAAAGTTGACAACGCTGCTTGCCCGTGAGGTGCAGGTGCGAGCGAGCTCGGAAAGGCTGTGCAGCAGCAGGTGTGCTGGGCGGTTCACCAAACGACCTCACAGCCACTGGGGGGCTCCAGTGAGGGGTGGGCCTGCCCCCTCTGGGGGTGCTGGACCCCCAACCCAGCACTCCCACCTGCTCAGAGCAGCCTCATCAGGGACCCCTCCAACAGGTTCCATGAGATGGTGATCACGTGGTCCCACAGCAGCTAGGACAGAAATGGTGCTGAGAGCTCTGGCTCGCTCCCAAGAGGCCCTGGAACGTCGACCATGGCTGCTTTCTTCAGCCCCTTTTGCAATTTCCTTTCTAAGAGCAAACCCCTCCTGTGGTCCCGCTGTGAGAGCTGGAAACCCCTCTCCTCTGGAGCATGCCAGAACTGCTGGATGAAGGGCAGACCCTCAGAAGGGCAGCTCCTTTCTCAGGAATGTCCAGGTGAGCCCGGGTGTGGTGTCCCCATGGGACCAATGAGTGATCCTGGGTGTGACCCGTCTGTCCAACGAGTGATCCACACGAGTAATGAGTGAGCCAGCGTGACCAAGTGAAGTTCGTATGACCAAGAAGTGATCCGGTCTGACCGAGTGGTCCTATGTGACCAACGAGTGTTCCCCTGTGACCACAGAGTAGATGAGTGTGTGAGCCAGAAGAAATGCTGAGCTGTGGAACACAGAGGCGGGGGACAGCAGCCATCTGGGACACCCGGGAGCAAGCGTGACCTTGCTCACGTGGCTATGAGCATTCCGTGATGCGCCCCCAGTGCTTCTATGACGGAGCGCCCCACCTCCCCATGCCTCTGCTAGTTTTCTCCACAGTGAGAGACGCTGTTCCCTGAACCCAGGGAGCCCGCGCTCCGGGGCTGTGACACCAAGGCCAAGTCAGGTACCAAGGAGGGAGGCCCGACACTGTCTATGGTCGCACACTCGCAACAGCGAGGCTAACCCTGACGGCGAGGATGTAGGCCACTCACTCTCCTGATGGCATTCCCAGGGGGCTCAGGTGACCCAAGCCTATACAAAGCCCCAGCTGCCATGGGCACAAGGGGTTCAGGACCCAGGAGGGACACCATGGACCAATGGACAGGTGGCAAACAGAGCGGGGAGTCCCAGGGCTGGAGGGCTGGGGGATGATACCCATAGACTGCCATCGAGACTGACAGCTATCACCCACTGGCCACCATCCAGCTGCACAGCCCACAGCCGGCCCTGCTCCCAGGCTCCCCAGCAGCCTCCCTCCCCCACCCCAGCTCCTGGCAAAGGCAGTCCCTGGCTGTCTTGTTCCAGAGCTGCAGTCTTCCCGGGAAGGTCGTTCCCTGCCCTGTCACCTCCAAACCTCTTAGTCCGTACCTCCCATCCCAGCAGAGGTGCGCCCCTCCTCTGGGTCACTCCCCACTTTTCCTGACACTCAGGGGTGCAGAACGCAAGCACTGCAGCCAAACCTCTATACTGAGACGCGGATCCTCCTCTTAGTGCCTGTGGGCCCCGGCAAGTGGCTTACCTCCCTGGGCCTCCGTCTCCTGTTGTGTGAAATGTATGCGAGACTGCTGCACAGGTGACGTGGAAGTGCCTGGAAGGGCTCAGAGGGCTGAGTGTTGGGACACAGCAGGTTAAGATAGCTAACACCCACATCCCGTATCAGACAGCTGATTCGAGACCCAGCTGCTCTGCTTCAAATCCCACTTCCTGCCTATGTGCCTTGGAGGCAGTGGATGACGAATCAAATGCTTGGGCCCCGGCTGCCTACATGGGAGACCTGGATGGAGGTCTTGGCTCCTGGCTTCAGCTTGATCCAGCCTTGGTCGTCATGGCCTTGGGAAATGAACTAGTGGATGGAAGATCTGTCTGTCCATCTGTCTGTCTGTTCCTCTCTCTGTTCTGCCTTTCCGGTGCGTGAAAATAATAAACTTTTTTAAAAAGCCCCCACCAGCCCCACAGTCAGCTCTGAACCTCCCTCCTGACACGGTGTCATTTCCAGCAGAGCTGGTTAGAGGAGTGAATGAATTCAAGAAAGGAATTCATGAAGGTGCAGTGCATATTTTCAGACAGAAAAGGAGAGAAACACAGGGGCACTCGGGGCTACCAGGAGCGCACGCAGCTTGGCTGACCAAGGCCTCCCCAAGCTTCAGGCAGCTCAACTCTCCCCATAACGGAGTTGCTGCTGCCAGCACCCACCCTGTGTGGCCGAGGAGGAAGAGGATGCTTCGGGAATGGAGAGGCCCCAGTCATGGATCTAACCCACGGCTGAGTCAGGCTCCAGCTGGGGCCCCCATCCCTCCTTTTGCTACATCCCCACTCCAGGAACAGCAGAGGAGCAGCATGGGGAAGCCCACGCAGAAGGAGCACCGTGAGACAGCGCACAGCACAGATGGTCAGGAAAAACTGACCACACTCCGGGTGTGGTCGGACCACACAGCTCCCATGAGGCCCACAACCACCCCACCCCTCCCTGCTGCACATGCGAGGCAAAGGAATCAAGAGCCATGTTTTCTATGGGATGGGCTTCCTGAACTCAGGACACAGACCGAATACGGGCCAGTAACAATAGTTACAATGACTGCTACTCAACCCCCGTCCCCCGAGTTGACACGCGGAGCCCGTTACCGTGCACCAGGCGCTGGGCTGTATGACTCACTGAGGCCTCACAACCACGACAGGGGGTGAGCGCTTCCGTGAGCCCCATCCCTCCAGATGTGGAAACAGAAAACTGAGCCACCCAGCCCAAACAGGAGAGCCGGAATTGCAACTCCAGTCCAGCCTCTTTCTTAAAGCATCAAAAGGTCTGCACCGAAGTCCCGGCTCCATCATTTTGCACAAACGACTTAGCCTCAATGTCCTCAAAATGGGGGAAACAATACTTTACCTTTCAGGATTGCTTTGGGAATTCACCTTGGTAAACATGGGGTCCAGCAAGAATAGGCACGGAGTAGCCGTGGGTGTCTTGGGGGACGGATAGGAAAGGGATAAAGCCAACAGAGGGAGGGGGAGGGGTGGAAGAGGAAGGCTTTGTCTGTGCACCCTCCACATCGGCAGTCTCCTCAATCCTAGAACCACCCGTCCCCTCCAGCTCTAGGGGCACCAATCTTTTTTAACCTGCAAGGCCAAGGCTCTCCCTCAATGCCGCCTCCATCAGGAAGACCACGTGCCACCACACCGATGGAGGCAGGATGAGATAAAATCACCTGCAGGCCTCGGCATGGCGGGCTCCGGAGTGCCAGGCCCACGCACTGCCACCGCGTGGCTGCCATCGACATCCAGGGTGCCTCGGTTTACCCATCCTGTGACCATCCACAGCTCCTCCAGCTGTATCTTAGCCCCGGGGACAGAGCTGAAGCTCACAAGTGCCCAACAAAAAGAGGATGCCACGCTCACCTGCTGCAGTCGGCGGGGCCACCATAAGTCCCAACTCCTGGCACTCTGTGGGACTGACAGCAAACCCCGCCCCTTTCTGAGCTCAATAATCATACTGGCGAGAAAAGGAAGGGCCAGGCGATGGCCGCCCGGCTCTGTGGAGTCCTCTTTGTGGAGGGACAGGAGGCAACCTGCTAGCACAAGCCGAGGGGCTCTGGAAATTGCCAAGGGCGATGCAAGTGGCTGGGATCCTCACTGCCAACGTCTCAGCTCAAGGCCAAGCAGCGCAGGAAAGGGAAACCATGTGAACCAGGCTGGACAGATGAGCCAGAGAGATTGTCCAAAAGGCTTTCTCTCCCTGTATCTTTCTTTCTAAAACAAGGCTTTCCAGTGCAACCCAGGGCTTAAGTTACCACCAGCCTGGCGGTGCATTAAGTCCCCAGGAGATAACGCTGGCCAGGAAACTTTAAATAATCTGACGGAGGAAGGAGGTAAATCCTTTAAACAGAGGACAACGGAGGGCAAAAAAGCCGCCCAAGCCTTTCATCTTTGCGCCCTGGCTTCCCGGGGCAGGGCTGGCCGCGCGCCCAACTACTGCCTCCGGCACGGGAGTGCGGATGCGGCTCGCCCCGACGTGCCAGCTCCTCGAGGGACCCCTCTGGGGTCGCAGCCGCCGCCTTCACTGCTCCTGCCCAGAACGGGCACTTGCATGCGCATGTGCAGAAGCCAGCGCAGCCCAGGGACACAGCAGCACGCGGCCCCTCCCTTGCCTGGAGATGGGCATGGTTGGGTGCCCTGCCCAGAGGGGCTTCAGAGGACCTCGCAGTGTGGGGCGGAACTCACCCGCAGGCAGCCCCCAGGTGCAACACTCACGCTCTGGCCTCCTGCATAGGCACCTGAAGCGCCCTGAGCCCAGAAGCCCACAGTCTTGGCCCAGTTAACATTCCACTGCCTCCACCTAGGCTCCAGCTCGGCTTCCTCCAGGCTGCCTTCCAGATGCCCAGCTTGGATCTCCAGAGGAGCCGCTCTCCTGTAACGCACCATACGGGCCACCGTGGCTCTCACCATGCCGGCTCCCTGTCCTACCAGGCGAGGAAGCACGCGGCCACACCACCCTGTCCTTGGTCTCTGTAATCTCCCACACATACCTCACATCTGACACACAGTAAGAACAAAAACAAACAAAAACTTCAAAAATCGTACAATGACCATACTTAAAAATTGAAATAGCTGTGAACTGGTATCCACTGAGTACTGTATGCTTTATGCAAAGCAATTCTCATTGCAACCCCCTGACGCCGACAGGTAGGGAAACTGAGGCCCAGGCAGGCTGCGTACCCAGCCAAGGTGACGTACGCTCCTAAGTAAGCACACTGATTCTGGGCTCTGGGCACGTGCCCGGACGCCTTCCAGGGAGGGGAGCCCTGAGCAGAGTCTGCAGCAAGATGTGTGAACGTATTCGAAGACTGATTCTGGGTTCAAAAGGGAGACCTGGCCTAGGAGGTTCCTCTAAATAAGGGAGTGGGGGAAGGAGCGCTATACAGAGCACGTAAGCTCACAAGGTAAGGCAAGCGCAATGCCTGCTCCTGCCCTTGACCCAGTGGGCAGGAAAGGCAGAATTGTGAGTCTGAAGCAGACAGAGTCTCGGGGTGCACTCACAGCAGGAGAACGCGTGCACTGGCTGCAGGGGAGAGGGCGGGTGGGGGGGGCTCTGCGCACTGGCAGGAAGCCACCTGGGCTGACTAAGCAGAGGGGGCTCACATAGAATCCAGCAGAGGGTGCAAATGCAGAGACTGCATGTGACCTAGGGCTCTGGGCTGTCACTCAGCGAGGGCCCCAGGGTCCCAGCTTTGACAGACCTCTTCTCATGACCTCCTGTCCTTCCCAAACACGGTGCTAAAAGCCAAGCACGTGGCTGCACCTACACTGCCACTACGGGGTGATAATTCAGTGGCAGTGTGATCTGGTGAGCATGGCCACAGAGCGGCATTTATTAAAAGAGCACGTGGACCGCCCTCAGGGGCCCTTCCCAGGTCTGAGCAGCCAGTCAGCCAGACAAGAGAAAGCTGGCAGGTTCGGAGATGCAGGGAACAGCATGAGCCGAGGCACAGAGGCAGGACCAAGGTGTGGCTGGGAGAGGGAGGAGGGGAGACGGCGCAGCTCGGCACCCCTGGAGAGCACAGGCAGAGAGAGAGCAAGCGAAGGCTCCAGTGGAACAGCCCACAGTGAAAACATGCAGGGGAGGTGGGGGCCTTCGCTTGTACGTAAGAGATGAAGAAAACAACACTCCATGGGTGTCACGAATGGGCCCCTGTAGTGGCCTCAGGCGGCAAGTCTGAGGCCAAGACAGGCTCCCCTTTCAGCATCCAGAAATGCCAACACCCCAACCACGGAATACGCCACAAAGCCCCAACCACGGGATTCCCCACAAAGCCCCAACCATGGAAAACACCACAAAGCCCCAACTTTAGGACTGGAGCACATTCAGTCTAATTTTGTAATCAGTTGTGAGCGCATTTAGAGCTAGGGTAGAACCAGGAAAGAAAGACTGCCTAAGTAGTAATTATAAAGTCAAGTATATAAGTGCTGAAAGAATGTCATAAACGGCCATGAAGAACTCCACGGAGGGGAAAGCTATGTGTGGCCAGGCCATTAAGGAAAGCTTTGAACCTTGTCTTCCTGAGCAGATTAGATCTGGGAACATTCTAGGAAGGCTTCCTGGAGGAGGTAGGGCTTGGAGCTGATTTTCTAAGGTCTCCGAATTCAGAAGTAGAAGAGAAAAGGAGGAAATTCCTGGAGAGGGAGGGGCCCAGCCCAGGCAGTGGCATTTCCAAGCTCCGGGCAACAGTGTGGTATCGGGATACCCAGCCCAGACACAGAGCCTGCAGATCCTGGAGGAGCGAGCGGCTCGGCGAGACGGCTGGGCAGCCGCTGAGCCAAGCTGAAGGCTGGGCCAGTGGCCGCCTGTGGATTAAGTGGGCAGACAGGGAGCCAGTGATGGGAGATAAAAGGGAGCGAAGTGGATACGAGGTAGAAGCAAAGTCGGGAGGGAAAGAGCGTCAGCAGCGGCTGGCAGGAGGCAGCGCCGGCGGCCGCCTTCCATTTCCTCCCGGGGAAGCCGCATCACCAGGCGACCTCCTCTTGGCTTGCAGAGATGTCCAAATGGGAACCATTAACAAAGGCACGCTCCCATTTTTATCTCCATCAGAAAGCGCTTTGCCGGGCAGGCTTTCCGTCTTTGGCCTGGGACGAGAGAGCTGGTGGGGGTGGGAAGGAGGGCCGGCAGGTCTGTGGATGGGGCTCCCAGGGATCCCTGAGAAGGGGCACCTGCCTAAGAGCTGAAAATTCTTCAAAGCGCAGAAGCCAGGATTTGGCGACGTGAGGATTCCCCGGGTCTGCTGTTCTGCCGTCTCCTGGGCCGGAGCCTGGGTGCTGCTGGGAGGGTCTCTAGGCCTCAAGTCTCCCTACTGGAGACTCCAGGATGCCCCGGCTTCCTGGCCACCTCTGGCCTCAGGGATTCACTCTGACCAAGGTCCCAGGCCACCCTGTGCACTTGTTTCTGAGTGTGTTTT
The DNA here is from genome assembly GCF_964237555.1 of Oryctolagus cuniculus. Taxonomy (NCBI): domain Eukaryota; kingdom Metazoa; phylum Chordata; class Mammalia; order Lagomorpha; family Leporidae; genus Oryctolagus; species Oryctolagus cuniculus. Next base: position 124,952,091 of record NC_091438.1, on the reverse strand, counting down.
TCCCCTGCCTCCAGAAACGACCTCAGGTGTTCAGGAGTGAACTAAGCAGGTGATGGAGAGGGGCGGACAGAGCCTGCCGGGCCAGCAGGGCCTCCTTCCAGACATCCATCTGGACACAGAAGGGCTCACCCGAGGGACTTGCACGGGGTGTGGCAGAGGGTGCTGGGTGGGAGACCCTGCGGTGGGAGGAGCAGGAAGACACTCTCAGCACAGTCTCCGTGCCCGGTTCACTCCCTGCCACCTGAAGTGGGCACGCAGATCTGCTGGCAGGCCATGGGGTAGGGTCTAAGCTGTGGACACAGAGTGCCGTGGGCTGGGACAAGGGTGTAGGGCTCAGAGATGCCCACCCTTGGAGGACAGGAAATCAGAGAAGCAGGCCCAGAGATGGCAAGGAGTGACAGGAAGGGAAGGCAGGAGGACAGAGAACCAGGACACAGGACACAGGACAGACGGGTGTCAGTGCCCACTGCTGTAACACAGGATGAGCAACACCCCCCTCCCGGGCTCGCAGGCACCACTGGTGCAGGCTCAGGTAATGAAGCCTGCAGATCCGGCCTTGGCACGACTCAAGAAGGTGCTCTGCTTGAATGAGCAAGGAAGCGAGTGCGGGAGAGGGCTCGGAGTGGAGGGGAGGATCCGGGCTGGGCAGGGGTCCAACAGACGATGCCACCCCGGGCTGGGGCTGTGCGCACTGGCAGGCTCTCTCACCGGAACCAACAGGCTTCCGGACAAGTCGGTGGCAGCAGGGGCCCGACGGGGCCAAACCTGCAAGCTCAGCCCAGCAGCGGCTAAGTTAGGCTCCACATCCCAGGGCAGGTCGGCTCAGGCCATCCGAGACGTGGGGACCGAAGCGGAGCCGCCCAGACATCAGAGCCGGGCTGATGCTGGCCCAGAGACGGGAGAGGACAGGCCAAAGTCCCAGGCAAGGCAGTGGCGAGGTGCGGGTGGGCGGCGGCTCTGAATCTGAACTTCCCACACAGTAGCAGGCACTTGGCCTCTGGAGGTGATTAGGTCGCGAGGGTGGAGCCCTCCTAAGGGCCTCGGTAGCCTGGGTTCCGCTGCAGCCACGTGAGGACACAGACGGAAGTGGCCCGCACCGACCCGGACCTGCTGGCACCCTGACCTTTCCCTCGCCAGCCTCCAGGGCTGTCAGCAGTGCGTTGTTTATGAGCCCCCAACCCTGGCATGAGGTACGCAGTGGCTGCTGCCCACGCAGACAACCCACGTGACTACTCGGACATTTTGCATCCTCAGAGAAGGACGCGGAGCATCTAAGAGGGACCTCCCACCGCGGCTTTGCTGACTCACTTCCTACACTCACCAGTGCTCCACAGGGGACAGGCTGGGCTCGGCCACAGCGCGGGCTCTGGCCGCTCGGCCATTCATCCATTCAGTCACTCTCCAAATATTTACCGGTGGTCCTTGGCATCGGGGCACAGGAGCTCCATGCACAGGCAAGGAGACCGGTCTTTCTTCCGCTGTGCAGGCTTGGCCTGGACGGGGTGGGGGCCGTCTTCACAGCGGTCCCTTGCAAAGCCGGGGACGCACTCCAGCGGGGAGCTCTGATTTTAGAATTACCTTGAGATCTAACTTAGAAGTTAGGGAGAAAATCCGTCTCAGCACTTTTCCATGTTCGTGTTCTCTCTATTCTCTACTGTCTGTTAGCAAGAAAGGTCCCCCGCTTTCCAACACACACCATTCACCAGAGAGTACCGTCTGACTATTAAAAACAGAAAGCAGTTTCCAGCTCAGACACCTGAGTTGGAATCCTGAGTCCACTGGGCCCAACTGTGTCCTGCCGGCTGTGACCGTCGACTCGGCAGTCCCTCTGGGAGGAGAGCAGCACCAGGAGCGAAGACAAACCATGAATGGTGATGTGGTTTTCGATCGCTAGGGAGGGGCCTGCAGAATTTCACAGGCCGTTGGACACCTGTGGAAGGCCTGGTGTTCAGCCCCCAAGCATGCACGCACGCGCGCACCTGGGATGCGTCGGTGCAGTATGTTTGTCAAAGCACACACGGCAAAGCATGCACTAGGGTCCTCAGACCTCAGAGAACCTCCTGGCTTGGGGGCTCCTCAGCCACGGTCCTCGGCACAGAGGAGGTTGGGGAAGGAGAGGTCTGAGGGCTCCTGGAGGGAGAGGGAGAGGCAGCCAGAGGGGCAGGAGGCCGAGCCGACGGAAATCCGCTTATGCCAAGATGGTGCTAAGATCCACACGCCAGGCTCGGGTGTGCTCAGGTGCCTGAGGGTGAGGCTCAGCCCACCTCTTAATATGCCAGCTTCACTTTGTTTGGTAAAAGATGGACCACAGATACGGCTGCTGGAGGCAAGGCTGCTGCTCGTCCCACCGCTCCTCCCTCCCTTGGCCCTGCCACAGCCCGTGCTCTGCCAGGCACGGAACCCACGTGGAGGTGGTCATCTTACTGGCCCCACCCTATCCAACGTCCCCAGCACACAACCAGCTCAACCTGGAAAGTCGGGAAGCACTGCCCCACTGGGTAGTCTATGGCTTCAGTGCGGGGCTGGGCCTCAAACCTGCCCACCAGCCTCCTGTCTTCCGTCTGTCTGCAAAGCTGAGCTAGCTACTGCACGTCAGAGTAACCTCTGGGCGGGCCTGCACCATCCCCACTCCCACAGCATAGTCAAAGGAAGTAATTTCTCTACAAGTGCCATGTCTCCCAGAAACAATACTTAAGCCCTCAAATCCTCAATGGGAGCAGAGACAGAAGAAAGAACTAAAGGAAGAAGAGGGCAGATAGCAGGCGCCTAGAGAGAGGGGAAACAGCCCGGGGCGGCAGGAAGAGCACCCCTTCCCAGAGAGTCAGGCCCATGGCGCTCCGGTCCCTGGCAGCCATGTGACCTTGGGCGAGTCATTCGACCTTTCTGGGTGCCCAGCTAAGAAAACCATGGGGATGCTGAGCGCATTCGCCGAAATGGAAAAGCATGTGGAGCGTCCTGGAGGGCGCCTGGCACGTGGAAGTGATTAGAATCATCCTATGGAATGTCAGGGCTGGAAGGGGCTGGAGAGATGACCTAATGCGGGTGTCTCATTTCACAGACGGAGACGGCAGCACCCGGAGAAGAGAACTGACTTGTCCAAGGTCACATGGCAGAGCCACGGCGATGCTGGATCTAGAACCTTCCATTCGCACCTTTGCTTTATTTTGAAATCAAAGACCAAAACCTATCAATAGACCCGATCTTTCCAGCCATGCAAGGTAGGGGAAGCTTTTTCAATGCTTTCTCCAGCCCACGGACTCCCCAGACCACAGCTTGCTTTATCCACTTAGTGAGCAAAAGTGTGGTATTTCTGTCCAGAAACAACAACAACAACAAAAGCAATATAAATTTTAAAACACCCAAATTAACACAAACAACACAAAAAGTCACTCAGCTTTCTTTTGCACACCTTCTTCTCTCACCCCCCCCCCACAAATATTTTGCAATAACAGTAATGCTGCAAGGAAAGAAAAAATAAAAATCTGATGCACTTAACAGATATTTTGGTACAATAATGCATCACAGATGTTCCTATCAAGCCGTGCACGCGCACATGCAATTTTACTGAGAAGGCTGTTGTTGCATTTCTGGCTATGGACTGTGGGCTCCCTAACACCCCATCTGCCCGGCCTCCAGAACCTGGGCCCTCCCAGTTCGCCTAAGGCTGCCCAAGGCGGTGGAGGAGGGATTTCATCACCTCCACACAAAATGATAACAGGACAAGTTGGCGTGGCTGGATGCTGCGGCAGGTGGTGAAGCGTTGTAGATTAGGGAACCAACAAGAGCCCCGTCTTTTTTGTTCCAGGCTTGCTTTCTGCAGCCCTTTCGAGAAGCCAGACCCCAGAACAGCCTGCAAAGCAGGCCCGGGCTGGTGAGGGGGTGGGCGCCATGAGGACACAGACACTGGCGTCTGTTTGATCTTCAGACATGGGCTTTGGGGACTGTCAGCAGGCTCCCGGCCCGCCGATGGATGGCTCTTGGGAACTTCTCGGAAAACATAGCCTCACGTGCGCTTCCCAGGCTTTCAAGCCCGCAAAGCCCTCACGCCCGCTTGAGCTGCATTGCTTCCAGGCCTGGAAGAGGGAGAGCTGTGCTGTTCTAAGAGGGACAGGTGAGGGCCAGAGGTCCCGGGTCCCTTCCACCCGCTGGGGGCGTCCTCTGGGTTCCTATAAGGAGGGTGTGCTGAGATGGGCGGCGAGCGCCAGGGGGCCAGCACAGATGCTATGAGCTCTGGAGGCCGGCAAGGGAGAAGTCACTTCAGAGAGAGAAGCCGCTCTGTTCAGACTGCACAGGGCCAGCGAATATTCGGATCCTCCCCCGTGGAGCAGGAGTCAGGCGTCCTCAGAGCCCTGCGGGGCGTGACTAACTGCCCAGTCCTCCTGCCACTGGGGCCCTCTGGGGACGGACTCCACAATTATGGGACAGCCAGCGGGAGAACCGACAAACATGCCTTTCATTTGGCCGGCAAATCAATCCGGCTTCTTCCCTCCCCGGGGACCATATTGCATTTCCCCTGGACAAACAAAGGCCAGAGACCTCAGAAGGGGGATCACTGTCTGCCGCGGTTTCCCTGGTGAAGGGCTTGCAGGTCCCGCTCCGGGGCTAGCCTCGGGCTTGGCCGGTCCACCGGGCTGCCTGCTCCTTGGGCAGCCTGCTCGTCTCCAGGCACAGATGTGAACTCATTGTTCCCAGGGCCTTGGAGCTGAGTTTGGGGCCAGTGAGTTGCGAGTGACCTCTGCCCATAGGGACATTTGGCTGGCTCGGGTCTCTGGCAGGCAGAGACTTTAACCCTTTTCAGCCCCCACTTCTCTCTGCCCTCATTCCCGGAGTTCAGAAGTCAGAACGACCAACCTTTAAGCCGACGCACGTCTATAAAACGATGAACCCCCCCCAAACTCTGAGGAGGCAGTGCTCAGCCGCAAACAGCCGCCTGGCACTGGCCAGTCCACATCTTCCTCGCCTCCCCCACACACGTACATGCCTCTGGTGGCATCCACGCTACCATGCCCTCGGGACAGACCCCTGCCCTGGAGACATCAGGGCCTTGCAAAAGCCTGAAGCCAACCAGCACCACCCTCCTCTTGTTTCTGATCAGCCTCATGCTCCCGGGGAAATCTGCTTAGGCAAGCACCACACGTCCCTAACAGGTAGCCACCGAAGCAGAGACGCACAGCCAAATCTTTACTCCAAACCCCGGCACACGCTGGCTTCCCCTCCTTGCACCCCAGCACCAGAGTGCCACCCCACAGACGGAAGCACTATGAGCCGAGGTGCCCGAGGCACCCAGGGGCTGCCAGCACTGGGCTGGGGCCGCCCCCTTCCTACCTGGGAGAAGTTGAGCCCGTTGAGCGGATGGCACTGCTCCTCCACCCTCTCCACGGCCCCGGTGCTCTTCTTCATCTTCTCTGCCTGCTGCGCCAGGTAGAGGTCGAGCACGGGCACCCCGCGGGAGCGCACGTCTGTCTCCGTGAGCGAGTTCACCATGAGCATCACCCACACAGGCCTCTTGCGCTCCCAGTTGCCCGCGATGGCATTGAACAGGTAGTCGGCGTACAGCCCCTTGCCCCGCTGCGCAGGGGTCATCCACGAGGGCATCATCAGCTTCACATAGTCCAGGTGGCGCTTCAGGCGCCAGTAGAGCTCCCGCGGCAGCACGTCCTGCAGGTTCTCCCCGTGCGGCAGCAGCTGGCAGCTGGCCAGGGCCGAGATGGTGTAGGGGTCGGTCAGGTCCAGCTCAAAGTAGACGCGGGCGCTGGCCTGGAAGGCCGCCTTGGAGTTGTCCGGGATGAAGTCCCAGACGCGGGTGTAGGGGACGTGGATGGTGCCGAACAGGTAGGCTGGGGGGTCCCTCCGAATAGTCCACAGGAAGGAGTTCAGGTCTCTCTGCTGCAGGGCGAGAGGAGAGGCACGGCCAGTGAGGCTGGAGGCACCTGCGCTGGGGCAGAGCGGCGGTGGCAGGGGCAGGTGGCCATGGAAGGCAGTCGACAGCTCAGAGACCCACACGCACAGTGGAGTGGGCCGTGAAGGCACGCTCCCGCTAGGAGTAGCTTTTGCTGTGTGTCAAGGGCTGCCACAGCACCTGAGAATATTCAAGCTTGGCCAAGCCAAACCTGCCCCCGGGGTGTTTCCTGGGGAGGGGGGGGTGGTGGCCCACAAGCCCTGCTCTGGCAAAGAGGGAGGAAGTCACAGAACTGTTAAATCCAACCATTAGAAGATACACGCCAGGAGCACTTTGAGAGCAGAACCCCTAGTAAAAATAGCACACCTATTTAAACAGCTACTTGCCATTCCTCAGGGCGGATAGAGTTTTCTTTCTGGAGGGCAGGGTGGGGGTGTCAGCCACTGTGCTCCACCAGCTGAGACCAGGGGTGAAAAGTGCTTTCAGACCCTGCAGGGCCAGGTCTAGGAGGAGAGGAGTCCAGAGCCTCTGAGGCCCAAGAAAAGGATGCTCTCTGGGCTACCCACCCCCCCGCCCCCCGCCCCGGCCTGCAACTCCATTGCCTGGCCCTTCTTACTTCCCACCAGCAGTGTGCCTGCTTGCGTGTGTGTGTGCTTGCGCACAGGGGTACCAGAAGGACTTGCTGATGTGGGTTATTTCTCCAGGTCCCCATCAGGGCCAGTGGGTAAGAGGCCATCCAGAAAAATCCTGGGAGTGCCCACTGGTCACTAGAAAGATTTAGATCAACCAGTAACCTTTTTCTGCCCAATTCTGGCTTGGGTTGGGACGGGTGAGTGCGGTGAACAGGACCAGACCCTACTGAAAACCACACATGGTGGACGTGGCCCAAGCACACTGCCAGCGTCCGGCGGCCGCACACGGAGGTCGGCCAGGCGCGCCTCGCCCAGGGTCCACTGCCTCCCTGCTATCTGCCGGGACTGCCGGCTGCCCACGCGGGGTTACCGTCCGTCCGTGCACTCATTTATGCGGGGAGGGGAGGGCTCCGAGGGAAGGCTAAGGGTTCCTGATGCTGGAAGGAAGGCAGGAGAACCACGGGACCCCCAGGAAATGAGAGACCAGGAGGTCCTGGCGTTGCCTCCCCCGACCCCCCCCCACCCTTGGTCTCCCCGCTTTTCACAAAGCAGCGGCACCTGAAGAGTTCGAGCTGCGTCCGCGGCCGCAGCGCGCGCGCGAGAGGGCAGGGAACCGGCACCGGAGGAAGACTGCCAGAGGTCAGAGTGGGAGGACCGGGAGAGGGAGGCAAGCCCGCGCCGGGCGAGGGGTTGGGTGGAAGTCGGGGCAGAGGAGGGCGAGGAGTGGCGGATAGGCACAGGGCCCCGCGTGGGCAGAGAGGCTGGTGGGCAAAGGGGGAACGAGTCGCAGAGAAGGAAGCCCAGGAGGGGCCCGGGGAACGGAGACGTCCAGGCAGGACCCGACGTCCAGGACAGAGCCGGAGAGCGTCCGCGTACGGAGGAACCGGGCGAGCGAGCGCCCCGTCTCGGCTCTGGCTCCGGCCGCAGCCCGGACAAGGCAGCAGCAAGCGCAGGGCGCAGGGCGCAGGGCGCCCGGCGGGGCGGAGGTGCGTGCGGGAGGCAGGACCCACAGCGGCGCCCGGGCGGGCTGCAGGGTGGCGGGGCGGGCGCTCGCTCACCGATCCGGGCGGCCGGCACTCTCCTCCGTCGGGGCTGCGGGCGGCGGCGAGGAGCGCGGCGAGCAGCGGCCCCGCCACGGCGGCGTGCATCCTGCCGGGGCCCGCGGGGCGCGGGGACCCTCCCGGGCGGCGCCCCCTCGGCAGGGCGGGGAGCCCCCAGCTGGGCACGGAGGTTCCTAGGGAGCGCGGGACGCCGGCCGCGGGATGCTGGGAGCCCTTCGGGGCGTGGCTGGCTGTCCCTGCCCGACCTGGGGGTCCCTCTGGGGCGGGGCTCCGTCTGTGGGAAGCGGGGGACCCTCTGGGAGCGCGCCACCCCTCAGCAGGACGCGCGGCCCCGTCGGCCAAGCCCGGGGGTTCCGGGGTGCGCAGGGGTCCCCCAGCCACGTCGGGGTCCAGGGGCGCGCCGGCTTCCCGGGGTTATGCTGAGCACCCGCGGCGCGCAAGGGTCCCAGGGGTGCGCGGCGCTTCAGGGGGCGCGCGGCGGGACAAGTGCGGCGGAGGGCTCGGCGGGGCGGGGGTCGGGTCCGGGGCGCCCGGCGGCCCCCGAGCCCCACTCAGAGGGGCGGCGGGCGGCCGCGCGGCCGCTGCCCGGGCTCCGCCATGCTGCTCCGCGGCCGGGAGGGAGGGAGAGAGGAGGGCGGGAGAGCGGCGCGGAGCCGGGCCGGGCGGGGGGCTGGGGCCGCCGGGGCGGGGGGAGGGGAGGACCCGGCGCGGGGGGCGGGGGGCCGCGCCGGGCCGGGCCGGGCCGCAGGGAGTCGGGGCGAGCTCGGCGCCCGGGCGCGGCGAGGCGGGGTCTAATGGGCATGGCAGGCGCTCGCTCGCTCCTCTCGCTCCCTCGCTCGCTCCCTCACACACGCGCGGAGGGAGGCGAAGCCCGCAGCAGCCACTTCCCAACTTTCCAAACTTCCCAGCGCAACTTTTTCCTCTCCTCCCCTGCCCGCGCCTCCTCCTCCTCCTCCTCCTCCCTCCCTCCCCCTTCCCCTCGCCCGCTGCGCGGCGAACCGTCGCTTCCGCGCGCGGCCGCCAGAGGGCGCCGAGGCCGAGGCCCCGCTCGGCCAACCCAACGTCCGCGGACGCGGTGGACGCAGACTGGGCAGGCTGCTCCAAATGTGGGGACGTGGACTGCACATGTGGGGATGGGCCCTGGCTGTGGATAGCAGGCGCGCAGGGCAGCAGTGTGCAGGCGCTCCTAGGCTAACTGGGAAGGCGGTCGTCGCAGCGAAGCTGGTAATCCTTACCACCCTGCATCGCATCTTTGTGTCTCATGTGGACATGCCCTCAGTAGGTCCCGCATTAGAGTGAGACTTAGAAGCGGGAAGATGCCTCCTCAGAATATGATCGGACACGTGCTATCCCACGGGGCCATCTCGAAACCATTACACCAAATCAAAGAGGCCAAAGGCAGGAGGATGTATGTTGGGTGACATTTACAGGAAATGTCCAGAGCACATTAACCCCGGGTGAATGGGGCTGCTCGCAGTTCTGTCTCCGGGAAGACATTACCAGGATTGAGAGGTAAGGAGAAAGAATTAACAGCGCAGGACCCCAGGGGACAGAACAGGTTCAGGGCCCCAGGGGACAGAACGGAGGCCTCAGGAGTGCAGGAGGCAGGTGATGGCTCCGCCAGCTTCTCACCTGAGGGTGACTGGGGTCCACGCCTCCAGTGGGAACAAGCTCAAGAGCCTCCCCGGGGCTCCCCCCCTCCCCTAGGGCACTTCCTGCCCACTTGCCTTTTATTGCATTTTAATTAAGTTGTTCAATCAGATTGGTACCAGGAATCTGTAGGCTCCAACGGCCAAGCAGGAGCAGAAGCCTTGTAGCGTAACTAAACCAACAAAGTCTGCCTCTGAGCAGAGCCAGGAGCCCAGGCCCTGCCGAAGGGCGTCTCTCGCAGGCAGGGAGGTGAGGGGCTCCACAGAAGGAGCTCTGCTCAGGCCCAAGGCTGCCTTCCGCCAGGTCATCACCTGGCCATTGGCCACAGTAGATGGGCCTGGCCTGGCCCCTGGGCCGTGTCTTCTCCAGGCCCAGCCTTGGTTGGAAGTTAGTCCTTGGTGACTGAAGGGTGTGGCTGCCGTTGTGGGTGAGGGAGAAGGGAAGCTGAGTCTGGGACCGCGTGCCCCAAGGGCTGACCTTGCTGGGCGCAGTCTGAAGTGAGGGAAAGCGCAGGGGAAGATGCAGCAGGCTGCGAGGCACAGAGAAGGGTGCCGCCCCTGGCAGTGGGGAAACAGGCGAAGTGCAGTGGAGGATTAGAGATGCAATGCGAGACAGCGTCGTTTAAATACAGAAACCAAAGCCAAGGTCACCCATGCTGCTGCCAGGTGGGAGAATGCAGAGCACAGGGAGGCAGCCCTGGGTTTGGGCCCCAGGGAGCCTGCCCTTAGGAAGGGAGAGGTGTGGGCCAGCTGGAGGCTCTGAGAAGCAGAGGAGGAAAAAGGCCAACCCAGCGCTGTCAGGGAGGGAGGGGCAGGAGATGTGCAAGCTGACCGTTTTGGGTGGGCAGCAGTGGGAGAGGGAGGATGGGGGGGTGAGTTTGGGCAATGGCAACACTATGTGCCACAGCCCGGGGCTGTGTTTGGCTGTAAACAGTGCCGATGGAGGCTACTGGAGAGGAGCAGGGACAAGACTGCACCAGGAAGGGCCATGACGAGCTGCTCATCTGCTACCCGGAGACCACCTCTGCTCACTCTGGAGGGCGGCTCCGGGGTGTGACAGCACAGGTGTGCCTCAACTCTTGCTGCTCCCGGGGTGGGCACGGGGAACTGGCTGTCCTGCTCTGTGCACAAGAGAGAAACCACAGAGGTGGGAGCAGGGTACAGCCATGTAAGCTAATGGTGCTGCTGCGATCGTGGGTGTGCAGGTGTCCCGAGGAGGTGCTCCCGCCACTTCCTGTGGCTATGCCCGAAAGTGGGGTTGCTGGAGCTGTAGTACTTCTATTTGTAATTTTTCGAGAGCCCTCAATGACTGCACTGATTGGCATTCCCACCAAGAGCATGCAAGAAATGGTCAAAAGTACACTTTTAATGATAATGAAAACAAGGTCTGAGGACCTAATGGCGCGGTGTGGGTGGCAATGAATGTGTTAATTAACTTAATTATAATAATCATTACACGATCTATGAAGGCACTTCAAAAAGTTCACGAAAAAGAGGAATTAAAAGATAAGCTTATTGTGGTGCAAAAACCATTGAAATCTATGCATAGCGCTCTCCTTGAACTTTTTGAAAACCCCTTGTATGCCTGGACTTGTTTTTTGCACCAGAATAAACTGAGCTTTAATTGCATTTTCCATGAACTATTTGAAGTACCTTCATATATGTGTATTAAATCATCACTTGGTACACCTTTTTCAAAAAAAAAAAAGCTTATTTATTTTCCTACACTTAAAATGCAGAGCAACAGAGAGGAAGTGGAGAGAGAGAGAGGGAGAGAGAGAAGTCTTCCTGCTGGTTCACTCCCTAAATGGCCAAAGGAGGAGCCTGGGACTCCATCCTGGTCTCCCACGTGGGTGGCAGGGGCCCAAGTACTTGAAACACCATCTGCTGACTCTCAGGTTGCTTTAGCAGAGCTGGATCAGAAGTGGAGGAGCCAGGACTTGAACTGGCACTGCAATATGGCATGCAGCATCCACACGGCGGCTCAACCGCTGTGCCACAACAGCACCTTGAACACACACTGTATTTGCCAAATAAATGAAAGGGGGAAAAAGTGATTTACAAGTGGCAAAAGGCACGTGAGGGCTGGGTGAGTGAGGTGACGCTGCTGTGAAACTCCAGGCTCAGGCCCTGAGACGCAGAAGGGACTGGGGCGTCTTCCTCCAGGAGGGAGGATCTGCATGAGCCTGTGCAGCAAAAGACGAGTTTGCGTCGATGGAAAGAACCTTGCTGGCATCCAGGGCAAGGGGCATGCTGCAGGCATGGCATTGAGAGCAGGGCAGGGCCGGTGGCGTGGGGGCTGCTGCAGAGCCGTCCTGTGGCAGGTCCTTCATCCAGAGGGCCTGGGCGACGTGACAGGTAACTGTATCCCCATTATGCGGACGAGGGAGCTTTGGCTCAGAGGGGGGCGTGACATAGTCCAGTCCCAGAGCTGATGATTCAGACACCTGCACGGTCCAGTTCTCTCCAGTTTCCTCCAACACCTAGATGGGAAGGGAGCACAGGCCAGACTGTGCGCGGCCTTTCAGCACACGCGCACACACACACACACACACACACGGTCCCTGGGGGGCACATGGCAGCTGCTGGGTTGTGTCCCCAGGTCCAGTTAGGCCCATGGGATGATTGTCGCAGAGGAGATTCTTGCCTTTCCCTTCAGCCTGAGCCATGAGTGGCTCCATTCCTCTGTGTAGGATGCAACAGAGGTATGGAGAGGGGGGAAAGAAATGTACTGCCTGAAACAAAATACCCCGTCGCGCTGACCGCTAACTAGCACCTAGACCCCAAGTACACACACAGCTGCTTTATGTAATGAAGGCTGTGGACCATGTTCCTGGATATAAAATAACAAACCACATATAAAGTTTTACGTCGCTGTGTAATTAGCAGGGCTCTGTGAGGGCGTGAGGCGAGCAGGGTGAGGGCAGGGGGCTAGGGCCTTGGGTACAGCCAGCTGGGGAGGACAGAGCATGTAGGCTGGAGCCCAGAGACAGGCGCTGGGACCCCTGCTCCCCACTTGGACCTTGGGCAAGTCGTTTAGACTCTGTCAATTTCCAGTGTCACATCTGTCAAGGGAGGGTGGCGCAAGCGTCATGGCAGTGGTTTTGCTCCCCTCCCTGCCCCCAGGGCCGTTTGGCAATGGGACTGATGACATTTTTGATTGCTGTAATTGGGGCGGTGCTACTGGCATGTAGTGGGCGGAAGCCAGGATGCTGTGAAAGAGCTTACAACCCGCAGGACAGCCTCCCTGCCAGCCAAGAGCTGAGACCGGGTCAAGGCTGAGACCTCCTTCCTTACAGGGTTGTTATGTGGTGTTATAGAATCATTACTCCCCCCCCCCCATTCCTTTTTTTTTTTTAATTTATTTGAAAGAGTTACAGAGAGAGGTAGAGACAGAGAAAGAAGTTTTCCATCCACTGGTTACTCCCCAGATGGCCGCAACAGCCAGAGCTGGGCCAATCCGAAGCCAGGAGCCAGAAGTTTCTTCCAGGTCTCCCACGTGGGTGCAGGGGCCCAAGGACCTGGGCCATCTTCCACTGCTTTCCCCAGCCATGGCAGAGAGCTGGATCGGAAGTGGAGTGGCTAAGACTCCAAATGGAGCCATGGCAGAGAGCTGGATCAGAAGTAGAGCAACCATGACTAGAACCGGCACCCATATGGGATGCCGGCGCTTCAGACCAGGGCTTTAACCTGCTGCGCCACAGTGCCAGCTCCTCCCCTACTCTATTTGAAAGGCAGAAAGAGGGACAGATGCAGGGATGTCCTCCATCCACTGGTTCTCTCCTCAAATGCTCACAGCAGCCAGGACTGGGCCAGGCTGAAGCCAGGAAGCAGGAACTCAATTTAGGTCTCTTGTGTGGGTGGCAGGGACTCACCTACTTGAGCTGCTACCCACCACCTCCCAGGTGCACACCAGCAGGAAGCAGATCTGAAGTGGAGTAGCAGGGATGTGGAGCAGGTAAGCAGAGGTAGCACATGGGCGTTCCAAGCAGTGTCACTCAGCTGGTGTCCCAAATGCCCATCCCTGCTACTAGTTTTTAGTGAGCATTTACTATAAGCCAGGTACTATTCTGTTTTGCATTTAAATGTGTTGAGTCTTTCTTATTCATAGTAAAACTATGAGGGAGCTTGAGGAAACTGAGTCACAGGGAGAAAACTTGCCCAAAGCAATGTCCTAGGAAGTGGCAGAGCCAGGGTGTGAATCAAAGAGCGTGGCTGCAGAGCCACAAGGCAAAGGTAGGAGTCAGCTTGGTGTGTTCAGGAAGCGGAGAGCAACCCAGCGAAGCCAGACCTAGGTCCTCCAGAGAGAAATTCCAACAACAGAGAGACAGGAAGGGCCCTGTAGAGTCTGGTTGTGTAGGTCCAGCCCAGGAATTTGAATTCCCACTTTGCTGGGGAGCTACAGGGGGTTTTTTAAAGAAGAGTAATGTGATTTGATTCACATGTTTTTTTCAAAGAAAAATTTATTTTTTTAAAAAGACAGAGAGCAAGCTTCCATCTGCTGGTTCACTTCCCAGATGGCCACCACTACCACAGCTGGGCCAGGCTGAAGCCAGGAGCTTCATCCAGGTCTCCCACTTGGGTAGCAGGGGCCCAAGCACTTGGGCTATCTTCTGCTACTCCCAAGTCATTAGCAGGGAGCTGGATCAGAAGTGGAGCAGCCAGGACAGGAACTGGTGCCTATATGGGATGCTGGCATCGCAGGTAGCGGCTTAGCCTGCAACACCAAAGTTCCGGCCCAATTCACATGTTTAAAGCTCATGCAGGCTTCAGTGTGCAGAATGTCGGGGTGGCAGTGGGACATTCAGGGAGCTCAGTGAGGACAGCAGGGCAATGGACAGGTGAGGATGATGGTGTCTGGGCCCAGGGCAGCTGTCATGGAACTAGAGGAACCGGGGGAAGGGGTGGCGTGAGATTTGGTTCATGCACAATCAGAGTCAGCCAGGAGTGACTGTCTTGTGACAGATATGTGGTGTGAGGGAGGGAAGGAAGTAGGGATAATGATGAGGTTTTTGTCTTGAGCAACTGGTTCTATTAGCTGAGATGGCAAAGGCTGAGGAAGGAGCAGACTTTTGGGAGAGTGTCCGGGGGCATCCAGAGTCCCAGTGCAGGCCACATGAAGCATGCACTGCCCACTAGGACCCAAGGGGAAGCGTTAAGAAAGCAGCCTGGAAGTGAGCCTGGGGCTCCAGGGAGCAGTCAGGGCTGGAAGGCTGGATGGATAAATTTAGATTCATTGCACAAAGATGATACTTAAAGCCAAGGGCTGTAAGGATGAGACAGACAAAATTGACTAAGATCTAAGTCTAAGCCCAGGACACTTGCTCAAGTTTGGAAAAAAATGTGCCCATCAAAAGAGATGGACAAGGGAGAAAGACCAGGAGAAGGAGGTGTTCAGACGGCCAATAAAATAAAACAGCAAAGTAACCACTAGATTTACCCACAGGGCAGCCAACGCAAGACCCTTCCCTGGACTGCTGGGGATGGACGCTCAGGTGAGGTGGGGTGAGAATAAACAGAGAGACACCAAAGTGGAGACAGTGACAACTCTCTCTGGAAGTTTTGTAGTGAAGGGTAAAGAAATGAGGTGAGGTAAGAGCATGGGGTGAATGGAGACCCTTTAAAAAATGTGAGAATCTCGCCAAGAGCGAGGACCTTCTGACCCCAGAGAGGTGAGGTTGCTGGAGAAGTCCTTGAGAAATAGAGAGGAAGAAAGAGTCTTGAGATCAGAGACAACGGAGGGGGCTCCCTCTTCGGGATGTCGCCTCTGTTCCTACAGGAGAGGAGGCAGCAGGCCTCCTGCGTCTCCTGGAGAGAGATCTGAGCCCTCACCTGGGCCGCTGGTCAGCCCCAGCCCTGACCACCGATCAGCCTGAGCCTGGAGTCCTGGCTCCAGTCTGGCCGCAGTCTGAGCTCTGCCCTGCAGACTGAGTGTCTAATGGAAGCAGCTCCCCCTGTGAACAAGGAGACCCTGGGAAAGAAACTGGACGCCTCAGCACGAGCCTTCCGAGGGCAAAGGCAGGTTCAGCAGCGGCTGGTCAGGCCCACAGGGGACAGGGTCAGGGAGGGTGGTTCCCGGGACTGGCCAGGGGAGGGCTTGGCAAGAGGGGAATCATCTGTGGGGAGGGTCACGGTAGGAGAAAGCCAAGAACAGGAGGCCAGGACGTGGCTCCAAAGTTGGCATTCATTGGAATGAAAGCCCCAGGCGGGGGTAGGCAAGGAGAAGTGACAGAGGCTGGCAGTGGGGGCACATAGGCAGAGCGGAAGGGAGTGCCAGTGGGGTGGGTGGGGTGCCTGGCGGTGTGCCTCCGTGTTTTCCTTCTATACCTACCCTTGCAGGGTCAAAGACTCGCACATTTATATGGCAATAGAGTTCATAACCGTAAGACGCGGTGTGAGAAAAGCCATCATGGCTCCCTAGCTCGATCCCTCCAGACCTCAGGTCGTGCCTCCATAGAGTGAAGACCCCAGTAGAGGTTGGCTCCCCGGTGTGTTGTGAGCCTTGGGGAGGTGGTGGCACTCTGCGGCCTATAAAGGGCCACGCGGGTCGTGCTGTGATCCTTGGTGATGACATCTAGAAGAGGAGGCCTCGACCGTGCCCCCTGTCCTAGGGTGAATAGTCCCATGCTTTGCTGAAAAGCTACAAGTGTCACCTGCCACTGGGTCCCTTATGGAAGACATCGTGGAGGAGACGTCTGTGCCCTGGGGGTGCCCTGGGCCCCTGCATGGAGCAGTAGGGTAGCTTGCTGAGTTGCTGAGTGGGCACTGAGATCCAGCCGGCACTCCGCTTGTCAAGCCATGTGCCCAGGAAGTCGGCCAGGTCCGCGCCTGACTCCCCAGGCTCCAGACACGCTGGTGAGTGGCAGCTCTGGCGGCACCATCAGCGCACTCCTCAAACACTTAGGCCGCCTTGGCTCTTGCCTGGTCCAGGAAAGGGATGTCGGCTGACTTTCTGGCTCTAGGTATGGGCATCTTCCTGATGACTTTTTTCCATCGGATCTCTCCTCTACTTGAAGATCCTTCTTTCCCTTCAAACTCCTTACGTCCACCTCACTATTTTCTCAATTCAGAATTTGGGCTGCATTCTCTGCTCCTCCCATTTGGTGCTTAAAATCCCTTTTCATCAGTCTTATCAAGTAGCTGTTTGGATGCTGCTTATGACCTCTTGCTTAGCCAATTCCACTTTTAAGCGACTCTCACCACTTAGAAGCTGTTGTGCATTGGTTCCATGTATCGGCCAAGCTGTAGCTCATACTCGCTAGTTCTTGGTTCCAACCCTTGGGAGCACATGGAGCAAACCTCCTGTGTTTTCTTCATGATGGATATTCATAGATTTGGATATGGCAGCCCAGTTACCTTACGTCTTTTCTCTTTCTCCCACTACTTACCTAAATGGTTTTTTTTGTTTGTTTTTTGTTTTTTTTTTTGTTTGTTTGTTTGTTTGTTTTTGACAGGCAGAGTGGACAGTGAGAGAGAGAGAGAGAGACAGAGAGAAAGGACTTCCTTTTGCTGTTGGTTCACCCTCCAATGGCCGCCGCGGCCAGCGCATCGTGTTGATCCAAAGGCAGGAGCCAGGTGCTTCTCCTGGTCTCCCATGCGGGTGCAGGGCCCAAGCACTTGGGCCATCCTCCACTGCACTCCCTGGCCACAGCAAAGAGCTGGCCTGGAAGAGGGGCAACCGGGACAGAATCCGGTGCCCCGACTGGGACTAGAACCCGGTGTGCCGGCGCCACAAGGTGGAGGATTAGCCTATTGAGCCACAGCACCGGCCACCTAAACGGTTTTGATTATTTTAATTCCTTGTGTCTGGAAATGATACCGACATCCCGTAGTTTTTTTTTTCATTCATTCATTTATGAACTCATTCACTCAACATCTAGAAGCCCAGGGATCTGAGGTGAATGGAGATGGATGGAGTTGTCCTGGGTCTTACCATTACTTAGCCTGTCTTTGACCCATGCGGTTTCACTGTTCCACAGCTGTCTTCACAGGGAGGGGCCTTGGAATCCAGGCAGCCTCTAAAGTGGCAGAAGTTTTGTTGACTGCCCAAATGTAGTTGAGTTGGTTTGCTTGTTGTTGTTTTTGCCTTTGAACTCCTTCTTAATCTGTCCACAGTGTCTTACGTGCCCATCTTTTTCTCCCCTTCTCAAATCAGCAGCTCGTAGTCTAATCTATTCAGTGTCAACTGTTTTCCTCATAGTTCTAGGTCTCTTTTCCTTAAGACTTCCCAGCAACGCTCTGTGTAGCTGACATAACCATTTCTAGCTTCAACATATAGTACCAGTTCAGCACTAGGAAAGTATGAGTCTTTAAAAATGTGGGGTCAGGGCCAGAGCTGTGGAGTAGATAAAGCCTCTGCCTGCAGTGCCAGGTCCCAAATGAGCACCGGTTCAAGTCCCAGCTGTTCCACTTCTGATCCAGTTCCCTGATAATCTATCTGGGAAAGCAGCAGAAGATGGACCAAGTGTTTGAGGCCCTGCACCCACATGGGAGACCCGGAAGAGGCTCCTGGCTTCAGATCAGCACAGTTCCGGCTGTTGCTGCCATCTGGAGAGTGAGCCAGTGGATGGAAGATCTCTCTCTCTCTCTCTCTCTTTCTCTCTATCTCTGCCTTTCAAATAAATCTTTTTTTTTTTTTTTTTAAAAAAGGAGAGTGGGTTCAAAGGATTATATCCTACACGGGGAAGGACTGTGTTTATACAGAGGCTTCATGTGGGTAGAGACTACACCAGAGTTTTCCATTTTGTGCATAGCTCACATTCACAGTAGTTGCCACTGCTAGCCACTGTGACTAACTGATGACATGTCAGCGCACTTACAGTGTCAGGCATCAACAATGGGGAGTTCCAGTTATTTCCATCCTTACCTCCACTTGATCTCACCACTCTTTGAAGTTACGCTCGTGGAGTGTGTCGCTCGTGGAGTGTGTCGTGCTATCTCACTGTGGTTTTAATTTGCATTTATGGAAGGACTGATGTTGCTGAATGTGTTTTCATATGCTTATTTCTCATTTGTATATTTTCTTTGGAGAAGCCTTTCTTCCAATCCTTTGCTCATTTTATATTGGATTGTTTGATGTTTTGCTACTGAGTTGTGATTTTTTTTAATATGTATTTTATAGTTAAGTGCTCTGTCAAATATAGTGTTGTAAATACTTTATCCTGCATGTAACTTGTGTTTTCATTTCCTTAACAGTGTATTTTTTCTTTTTTTATTTTAAAGATTTATTTATTTATTTGAAAGTCAGAGTTACACACAGAGAGAAGGAGAGGCAGAAAGAGAGAGAGGTCTTCCATCCGCTGGTTCACCACCCAGTTGGCCTCAATGGCTGGAGCTGTGCTGATCTGAAGCCAGGAGCCAGGAGCTTCCTCTGGGTCTCCCACGTAGGTGCGGGGGCCCAAGGACTTGGGCCATCTTCTTCTGCTTTCCCAGGCCATAGCAGAGAGCTGGATCAGAAGTGAAGCAGCCAGGACTCGAACTGGCGTCCGTATGGGATGCCGGCACTGTAGGTGGCGGCTTTACCTGCTGTACCACAGCGCCGGCCCCCTAACAGTGTCTTTTTAGCATCAAATATATTAATTTTGAAGAAATCCAATTTATTGACTGCCTTTTATAATCTGTATGCTATTTAAGCCTGAGTTCACTAAGATTTTCTCTGCTCTGTTTTACTCTAGTAGTTTTATAGTTTCAAAGTTCACATTGAGAGCCGTGTCCCATTTTCAGTTAAATTTTGCATGTGCAAAAAAACAAGCATCAAGGATGGCAGATGGCGGCTCTCCTCCAAATTTTAGAACCACTTTGTCCATTTCTGCAAAAAAGCTGCAGAAGTTGCAGTTTTGGTTGAAGTTATGATAAATCTCTGTCAATTAGGGAAGAATTTACGTCTTAGTGATGCTGAGTCTTAGCATCCACTGACATGGCTTATGTCTCCTAAGACTGTCCTTTATTTCTCTCACAGTATTTCCATGTGCATATCTGCACATCTTTTGTAGACATGTCCTGAAGTATTTCAGGTTTCTTATGCTGGTGTAAGGAGCAGGGGTTAGCCTAGGAGTTAATATGCTGTGTCCCATGTCACAGTGTGTGGGTTTGAGTCCCATTTCTGGCTTCAGACTCCAGCTTCCTCTTCATCCAGACCCCAAGGGGCGGTGGTGATGGCTCCAATAATACAGTTCTTCCACGTGGAAGACCTGGACTGAGTTCCCAGTCCTGGCTCCAGCCTCAGCCCAGTCCTGGCCATTGGAGCTATTTGGGGAGTGAACCAGAAGATGGGTGCTCATGTTCTCTGTCAGCCTCTCTCTTTCCCTGCCTCCATCCCTCTCCTTCCCTCCCGGTTTAACAAGTAGAAATCAAAAATGATCAGTTTATGACAATTCCCTGTGAGTACATAAAGTTTGATTGAATTTTGTGCATTGCTCTTGTTTCCTACAACCTTGCGTTTTCTCCATCTACGAGATGATCAGATGGCTCTGTGAGGCCATCCTTTTTCTCGTTCTTGTTACTAGACATTTGAGACTTTCTTTTTCTTCTAATCAGAGTGGTTAGAGGCTTATTGGTTTAATTGATCCTCTCAAAAAAATCAGTTTTTGGTTTTATTTTTACTTTCCATAATTTTTCAATTTTTTATTTCCTGGTTTTCTTCTTTTTTAAAAAATTTATTACTTTTACTTCAAAGGCAGAGTTATAGAGAGGCAGAGGCAGAGAGAGACAGAGAAAGAAGTCTTCCATCGCTGGTTCACCCCCCAAATGTCTGCAACGATCCGAACCCAGGAACCAGGAGCTTCTTTCAGGTCTCCCACGTGGGTGCAGGGGCCCAGGCACTTGGGCCATCTTCCACTGCTTTCCCAGGCCATAGCAGGGAGCTGGATTGGAAGAGGAGCAGCCAGGACTTGAACCAGCACCCATATGGAATCCGGCACTGCAGCAGTGGCTTTAAGCACTAGTCACAGTGCCGATCCCCTATTTCCTGATTTTCTACATTTATTTTTGTGATTCCCTTCCTCTTCTGCTTACTTTGGTTTTAGTTTTCTCTTCTTGTTCTCATTTCTTAAGATATAACCTTAGGTCACTGATTTTAAATCTCTCTTTGTTTCTAATACATGCTTTTAATTCTCTGTATTTTTGATCTGCATTTCACAAATATTGGCGTGTTGTGTTTTCATCTCCATTTACTTTTAAAAATATTTTAAAATTTCACTTGTGATTTCTTTGCTGACCCATGGAATATTTAGAAGTATGCTGTTTGATTCCAAAGTATTGGGTATTTTCCAGATATCTTTCTGCTCCTGATTTCTAATTGAATTCTCTTGTGGACAGAGAACATATTTTGTGTGACGTCAGTCCTTTTAAATTCATCAAAACTTGTGTTACTGAGTAAGATTTATCTTAACAAGTGCTCTGTGGACATTTTAAGATAATGTTTCTCTGTTGTCGCTTGGTGGAATGTCCCACAAAAGCCTTTATTATCTTTTTTTTTGGTCTAATTTGGTCTAATATTAATTTTGGTCAGTTATTGAGAGAGGAGTGTTGAAGTCTCCACATATAATTTTGGAATTGTCTACTTTTCCTTTTCCTCCTGTCAGTTTTTGCTCCATGTTCTGAGAAACTCTATTTTTAGGCATGTACACAGTTTGGTGATGATCTTCTGATTAGTTGATCCCATTTATCATTATGAAATAGTATTTTTAAAATTTACTTGGTCTGATATCAATAAGTCCATTTCTACTTTATTTATTTATTTGAAAGGCAGAGTGGCAGAAAGAGACAGAGACAGACAGAAAGAGATCTTCCATCCACTAGTTCACTAGTAGGGCTAGTAGGCTAGGCCTCTACCTGCGGTACCAGCATCCTATGTGGGCTCCGGTTCATGTCCTGGCTGCTCCTCTTCCAATCCAGCTCTCTGCCTATGGCCTGGGAAAGCTGTAGATGATGGCCCAATGGCTTGGGTGACTGCATTCATGTGGGAGACCTGGAGGAGATTCCTGGCTCCTGGCTCTGATAGGCCTGGCCCTGGCTGTTGTGGCCATTTGGGAGCCCACTTAGCCTACTATGCCACAACATCTACCCCCATTCCTACTTTCTTTATATTGGTGTTAACTGGTTTATTTTATTTCATTGAATATCTTTGTATGTGATATTAAGTAAGGGATCCAGGTCCCCTACTACACACCTAGCAAGCTAGTTTATCCAGTGTGACATATTAACAATCAGCCTATATTGAATTGTCATATCCCTTCTGTTGTATGCTAATTCTTCTATATACATCTTTATGAGGCTCCTTGCAAGAAATAGATGCAGCCAAAATGGAGTAATTGGGGAGAGCCTGATGAAGAACCATCATGGTAATGAAACTAACAAGGAGGCCGGCGCCGCGGCTCACTAGGCTAATCCTCCGCCTAGCGGCGCCGGCACACCGGGTTCTAGTCCCGGTCGGGGCGCCGGATTCTGTCCCGGTTGCCCATCTTCCAGGCCAGCCCTCTGCTGTGGCCAGGGAGTGCAGTGGAGGATGGCCCAGGTGCTTGGGCCCTGCACCCCATGGGAGACCAGGAAAAGCACCTGGCTCCTGGCTCCTGCCATCGGATCAGCGCGGTGCGCCGGCCGGAGCGCACCGGCTGCAGCGGCCATTGGAGGGTGAACCAACGGCAAAAGGAAGACCTTTCTCTCTGTCTCTCTCTCTCACTGTCCACTCTGCCTGTCAAAAAAAAAAAAAAAAAAAAAAAAGAAACTAACAAGGGTAGGCAGGACAATCAGTAGAGATTCTCACCTTCCTCTCTCTAGCCCTCACTGGCCAACCAAGAACCAGCAAGGGAGGGATTGGCTGTCACAACCTGGAGAAAGCTATAGCTGCTGTTCTGGTCTTCAGACTAGGAACGCAGACTGGGCCCATCTGCAGTCTGGCAGGGAGGAAGCTAAGGCACAATTATCCTCTGTCTCCCTTGCCCTCCAACCTCCTGCCAACAATGACTTGTTGGCCAACTCAACGTAGAATCACAGGGCAAGTGAATGTTGTTAATGCAATCTCAGGGGGCCAGACTCTGGGAGGAAGACAGAGTGGAGGAGGGGAGAGCCAGGATCTGCAGGGGCAAGCAGCAAATGTCCAGGGCAACCCACGTGAGAATGTGAGGGCATGTGCCCTTCACTGTCTGTTTTGCAACAATGACATCCGTCTGTTCTTGTGCCAGAGTTACCATGTGTTTATTCCCATGATTTTTTGATGTGTCAGTGTCTGCAAGGGTGAGTTCTCCCCTCCTTTGGTAGGGTTTAAAGTTTTTGGTTTAACTATGTTTGTGTTCCTCCATGTGCATTTTAGAGAAGTGTACTGAATTCTTAAAAAAATCAACTGGAATTTTGATTGACCTTGTATTAAATGTTTATACTGATTGCAAAGAAGGGATGCATTTTTAATATTAACTCATCCCTTTCTTTTTTATTATTTTTTTTTTTGACAGGCAGAGTGGACAGTGAGAGAGAGAGACAGAGAGAAAGGTCTTCCTTTGCCGTTGGTTCACCCCCCAATGGCCGCTGCGGCTGGCACGCTGCGGCCAGCGCACCACGCTGATCCGATGGCAGGAGCCAGGTACTTCTCCTGGTCTCCCATGGGGTGCAGGGCCCAAGCACTTGGGCCATCCTCCACTGCACTCCCTGGCCACAGCAGAGAGCTGGCCTGGAAGAGAGGCAACCGGGACAGAATCCAGCACCCTGACCGGGACTAGAACCCGGTGTGCCAGCGCCACAAGGTGGAGGATTAGCCTAGTGAGCCGCGGCGCCAGCCAACTCATCCCTTTCACAAACAGGAATGTCTCTCTACTTTTTCACATCTTCTATGTGCTGTAGTAGTGTTGTACTCTTCTGTATCGAAGTCTATTGTATTCTTGGCTAAATTCATTCCTAGATACAGAATTTCTGTGCTGACGCTGCTGTGAATGGTGCAGATGTTAATGAGTGCCTTCTACGTACAGGCCTGTGTTGAGCGATACAGATTCTGCAGTGACCATGAAATGTCCCTGTCTCACAGAGTTGATGCTGCATAGGCTGACATCACACATGTAAACAGACAAACATACACCCACACACTGGGTTGAGTGCTCGGAAACAAAGGTCCAGCCTTCCTCCCTGGCCCTTTGCCTGCCTTGTGTCATTTCTCAGTGTCCAGAGTTGCTGCTCCTACGAAGATCCCAACCAGATGTCAGAAGACATTTCCAGTCCCAGATCTGAGTCTATCTAGCCGCTTAGAAAGAACTTTAGGAAGAAGGCTTGGGATGGACGATCTTTCACGCCTTTTCAGCACCATCCAACTTCCTTAAACTCCTCCTTCTCTTCCCTCCTGCATCTCCATTTCCTCCTCCCTCTTCCTCCTCCCCCACCCTCCCGCACCCCTGCCTTTTTTCTCTTTCTTCCTGTTTCCCTTTCTCTGGCATGAAGATCTGGCTCTTAGGAGAGGAATCCACGCTAGAGGTGTACAGTTGAGAGAGAACCATTTGAAGTTGTAATGTGAATAAGACCAGTAGGCAGAAGGACATAGAACAAGAAAAGAGAAAAGACTAAACCTAGAACCTGAGGGACTAAGTCATTTAAAGTAAAATGATGGATGGCGTTGGAAGGTCTTTCAGAGGAAATCTGCCACAGATGTATTGTTATAGGGCAAAAGGTTTTTAGTCTTCTCAGAAGGCACTTTGGGACTTTAATTAATGACTCATAGTCAACCTTTTAGAATCCTTTTCCCATCATCTTCATTCTGGAAAAAGCTGATCAAATTGATGACCTTCTGTGGTTTCAAAAGCATAGCACTAAGCACAAAGGATCCTCAAGTAGCCAAAGCAATCCCAAATAAGAAGATCAAAGCTGGAGTCATCTAAAAAGATGTCAGAACTTACTACCAAGCTGTTGCAAACAAACAACATGGTACTGGCATTAAAACACATAGAACAGTGAACAGAATGGAGATTCCTGAAAGGAATCCTTGCATGTATAGCCAACTGATCTTTATGAAGGCACCGAAGTCATACACTGAAGAAAGGACAGCCTCTTCAATAAGTGTTACTGGGAAAACTGGATATCCATGTGCAGAAGGTTGAACCAAGGACCCCTACCTCTCACGCTGCAAAAACCAACTTGAAATGGATCAAAATTGTAAAGGAAGGCCTAAACTAAGATTGCTAGAAGAAAACAAGGCAACTATCTCAGGACGATGACTTTTTGGACAGAACCCCAAAAGCAAAGGCAACACAACTGGCAAATAGGATTATATCAAACTAAGAACCTTCTGCACAGCAAAGGAGACAATCATCAGAGTGAAGAGACTTCTGACGTGATGGGGAAAATGTTTGCAAATTATTCATTTGACAAAGGATTAATATCCAGAATACATAAGGTATAAGAAAACCAAGCAAGAAAGAAACAATCTAGTTATGAAGTGGATAAAGGATCTGAACAATCAGTTCTCAATAAGTACAAATGGTCAACAAGTACATGACAAGTACTCACCATCAGGGAGATTTAAATAGGAACCACAATGAGGTATCATCTCACTTCAGTTAAAATGGCCATATCAAAAGGAGAAAAGATAACAAATGCTGGTAAGGACGTGAAGAAAATGGACCTTCATAGATTGTCAGTGGGTAGGTATTCAAAAGAGAGGGAATCAGCACAGGAAAGAGATGCACACACTCCCGCATTCATCACAGCAGTACTCACTACAGCCAAGACACAGAATCAGCTTGGGTGCCTACCGACAGATGAAAGACTAAAGAAAATGTGGTATGCATACACAGCGGAATATTACTCAGCCATAAAAAATAACGGAACACTGACATTTGCAGTCAAATTGATGGAACTGGAGATCATTATGCTTAGTGAAATATGCCAGACACAGAAAGACAAAAGCATATACTCTCCCGCGTATGTGGAAGTCAGTAAACAGTTGATCTGAACTTAGACTAGTGGTCACTGCAGTCTGGGGGCTGGCAGTGGAAGGAGATAGGGAGAGGCTGGGTAACAGATGCCAAGCACACAGTCAGCTCGCAGTGACAGTTCCATTGCACAGTGCCCAGGGTGATGACAGTGCACAGTGATGTATTACAGATAGTAGGAAGAACTGCAGGAGAGGAGCTGGTGGGCTCCAAACTCGAGGAAAAGAGAAGCAGATGGGCAGGCTGCCTAGCAGGCTTTGTTGGTTCATGCTGTGCATACAGGTTGAAATACTACGCTGTACCCGACAAAGCAAACAAGTATTACATGTTAATCAAACAGTTTAAATGCTAAAATAATTTATTAGAAAAGTATAATCTTAATAATTTTGTTGGCAAGATTCTGGAGCAAACCACCTCATTAACAGTTGCCTCAATTTCTCCATTTATAAAATGGGTACAAGGAGATTTACTTGATGAGGCCATGGTGAGGGTAGAATTAGGTTCTGGGAAAGTAAGACGTTTCTGTAGAATCAGAAAGTCCTGGTGTCATTCTTAAAGATAATACTAAGGGTTAAATTTAATTTCTGTCTTTGACCTTTTCCGCCCATTCAGTGACTGACTTTTTGTAAACCAGTGTTCATTCCATTCTGACATCTCTCTTTCTGTCCTGCTTTCTCTGGTTCCCCACGCCCAGCAGCTGGGACATCAGAAAGATCCCATCTGCTGATTAATAAACAGACATGGCTTCCTTTATCAGCTGATTGGGTTGGCGTCTCTGGTGTCCTTGTCTGAACGCTCACGCATTCCACCACGGCCTCTCTGATCTAAGGCCACAACCAGCCGTGCTGGGGCTGGGCTGAGTCACATCGGAGCTGACTGTCTTTCCTGGAACTCATGGGCTAAATGTGTGTGAGTTTTGCCAAAAGTGGACACTGGCCACCTACTCAGAAAAGGGCTGGCTCCTGGGGGTCACAGCATGGCAGAGTCTACTCGGCGTCCCTGCCCAGGGAGGGCTAATGCGCATGGAGAGACGTTCTATTGAGCACCGTCTCCATGCTCAGTGTGTGGAAGGATGAGGAGGGGTATCGTGAGATACAAATAAATCAGAGACAGGGTCCTAGCTCCCCAGAGGAAAGGAAATAGCAGGGAACGGTGGCGGGTTTGGGATAGAAACTTCTGGTGGACTTTTGTGCATTTAGACTGGACTTGGGCTCTAGTAACCCAAATGAATTCGCACTGTGCCTCAAAGATGCAAACATCGTCCCCCAAGTTCCTCTGAGCCCGTTGACTTCCGTTGGCTCTCCGCTCGCTCTGAAGTTTGTTTATTTCTCCGGGAGCTGCAGGTTCTCATGTTCACAGGGCTGGGCGCGGGCCTGGGTCTGTCCTCCTCCCGGGGCAGACGGAGCTGCAGCTTGATGTGGCTCCGTAGCCGGCCTCCTGGCCTTCCCCGTGCCCTGGGTGTTCCAGAGTGGCCGGGAGATGAAGGCGGGGGCTGTTTGCTTTTTTGGCTTTTGTTTAAGAGATGCTGCAGAAATAGAAGAAAACCCAAAGTCAGGAGGAGTCATTCTCCCCACTGCCCAGAAGTTTACAGGAGCAAAAACTACTGGGGTCGGGCGCCCACGCCGACGAGTGCTCAAGGCGTTTCCGGTTACCTGTAGGTGCCGTCTGGCCTGTGAAGCTGAAAGTGCTTGCCTGAAGGCTTGCAGAAAGTCAGTGGTGGAATTGGGACCAAAATCCGCACGTTCTTTCTCCCTGCCTGAGCCTCACCCTGCACAGCCAGGGAGGACCGGGGCAGACCAGGAAGGAGGCTGTGTGGCCCAGGACGGCTGGCCGTGCACCTGAGACAGGTGGACAATTCAGGGAGCCCGCGGCCGTTCCCTTCAGGGCCTGTGCGGGGCTCCTGGGGGCTCAGGACGTCTTCCCCGCTTCGTGTTTGGTCTCTTCTCCCAGAAGGCTGGGCTCCTCACAAGCGCTACCTTCAACATAATGAGACCGAACCCTTGCAGTATAAAGGCAGGACCCAGCCTCTTGTCTGTCTCCCTTGGCCCAAGCTGTCCTTGCTTGGCCTCTAGTAAAAGGGATTCATTGAATGGAGGGAGTGATAGAAGTAGCCAGATTCAGGAAGTCATTTGCTCCTCCAACGGCTAAAACCTTGTTGGCCGGTATTGTCTGGAGGGGTTTGTTCAGGGGAATTCCAGGTGTGGGGCAGAGGTAGCGACCGCTGAAGTGTAACCACCCCGAGGCCCACTGAAGCCCACCAGAGAGTCCCTGGAGAGCACAGCAGCACTGACGCATCAGAAGAAGCACCGCCGGCCAGCCGGGAACTTGCACACCAGCTGATGGTGCACCTCGCAGTCCCAAGTTCAGTGTGTAAGGCCCTTCACCCCTAACCTCCTGGGGGAGCCCAGGAATGGACCAACGGTCGCCCGGCTCCTTGCTCTCTGCTTTGCGATAACCACTGCCACCATGTCAGTGATTGGTTTTCTCTGTGGCTGACAAGCAGACGCAGGTTCCGGGGTTCTATAGCCACACCTCCAGCTCCTTGAGGGGGGTTGCTCTGTAACAATACCAAGGCTGACTGGGGAGGCAGCTGGGGGCCGTGTCTGTAGCCATGCCTGGCCTCTCTAGGGCCTGTTCAAGGCTGGCTCTGAGAGTCAGTGGTGGTGAGTGGGTGTTCCCATCACAGACAGCGCCCGGGCTTCGGGGTCACACAGACCTGCCTACATCCCCGAGCTAAGTCTGCCAGTTCTTGGTTGTACTCACTCACATAACCTACTTTCTGAGCCTCCGCTTCCAAATTTGATTTTCACACGAAGCTCCGTGAAGGTATATGAGAAAGCTAAGACTCAGAACGGGGGAGGGTCGCTCAGGTGTAACCCTGACCCCTGTGAAGGCGGGACCCGCTCACGGCCTGCCAGGCACCCGTGGCTCGGGGAGGGAGATGGCGTGCTTGGCCATCTCATGGAGGAGAGCAGAGGCTTAACCAGAGTAGACCCTTCTCGGACCTGTCATGGGGTTCCTTGGTCAGGCACGGAAACCCTGCCCAGGTTACAGCTGAGAAGTTGAGATGCAGGGAGCAAGATGAGGAGGGCCCAGGGTCGGCCAGCAGGGGGCTGGTGGTGGAGCTGGGTCTGAGCCCAGATCTCCAGGCTCCTGGCTCAGGGTCCTCCCCCTGCTTCTGCTTGCTGGGCCAGCCAAGCCCGGGGAGGGCACGCTGCCCTGGGGTGCTGCCCTCCTGGACCAGCCTCATCCCTCTTGCAGGGAATCTGCTGCCAGACTGCCTTGTTGCCCAGAGCGTGGGCAGCCGCCAAGCCTGGCAGCCTTTGGTGGGCATCCAAGTGGAGCTGCTCTTTCCTGGGCCGAGTTTAGCACACAGCATGGCTTCATCCTCCAAATATGTCCTGCCAGACAGGCCTCAGCTGCTGGCCGGCGGGGCACTTGGCGGCCTCAGAGAGCCTGGCGCGAAGGGGGCCCGGCCAACATAAATCATGGTTCTCGCCCGGAGGAAGCGCAGCCGCTCCCTGGCAGGCGAGGGCCCAGAGCTGGGGAAGGGGAAGAGCCTCCTGCCGAAGGGAGCTGATCCCACGAGGGCCTGGTGACCTCAGGCCAGTGTCCCGGAGGCTCTGGCCTTCTCTGGCCATCTGAAGAGGGAGGAGGCTGCACCTGTCGCTTCCGCGTGTGTGAGGCTTTTCCCTTCTGCTCAGGGTGCCATGGGGGGAGGTTGCGTGTGTTCCGTGCAGCAGTGAGGCCGTGTCCCCTGACTTGGGGGACGGAGAGAACATCCTCTCCCATGAACAAAAGGACTACCCAAGGGCTGCTGTTGCATCTGAAACCTGCAAAGCACAAGGCCACTGATGGGTGGATACGAGAGAGCTTCTCACGTCTGTCCTGTCTGAAGAGCAGGTGTGAGCTGTGCTCAGGTGAAACCAGTGGGGTTCATGGGAAGACCAATTATACCAGTCTTCCAGCTCCTGGCTTTGCTGAGCACACATCCCCCTAACACCCAGGCGTTCATGACTGCGTCCACTTAACACACTCAGCGTCCAGGAAGCGCTGGCCATGGGTCAGGCACTGACCACGCCAGGCCCCGGAAGTGCCCATTCCATCTGTTCCATTGGTGTCTTATGTTGAGTCGTGGTCTACTGGGAAGGACAAGCACCTGAAAAGCTGATTCGGAGATAGGGTGAGCAGGGGAAGAGGCCAGTACCTGCGACTCAGCGTAGCATGACTTTCAAACAAGTAAGATGCAGATAAAGTCGTGAAAAGAAATAAAGCAGAGGAAGGAATCAGAGAATGCTGGGAGAGGGAAGGGCGGGATTTTAATACTGCGGCCAGGGAAGGAAGAACAGAAAGAGTGAAGGAAGGAGCCAGTGGAGCAAACAGCAGCCGCAAAGGTCCTGAGGCAGGACTAACTATTGTCCTGAGGACGACAGGAGGCCAGTGTCGCTGGAACATCAGAGATGAGGTCAGAGAAGTAGCAAGGCAGCTGGCTGGACAAGTCATAAGCTCAGCCTTTTAGAACCGCTGACTGAATCCGCCTCCTCCCCCAGCTAGCGAGGAAACAGCCTGGAGAGGGGGCACTTGCACATTTGCGTCTTCTCTGTGTCCCTCTCGGCCTGGGCTGTGTGGCTGGGTGGTGTGGAGGAGCTTGGAGACAAGGCTGTGTCTCCCTGGCTTCCCCATCTGGAGGGAGAAGTCGAAACTCCCGTGGTCCTTGCCACGAGACGGCAGACTGCAGACCGCGCTGCTCGGCTAACTGAAGCAGCAGCTGCTGTGTGAGAGAGGCGGGCGTGTGACCGCTGAGCAGCCCCTGATGGCTGGGTAGGACATCAGCGGGAACAAGCGCCCAGCTGAGTCGTAGCCGGCGTGAATGTCTGTGACCAGGGACGGCAGCATGAGAGCGTGGCGTCTGGAACCCTGGGTTACAAGCCTGGCTCAGCCTTGACCTTTGAGGCCACCAGGGAACACATCACTTTACCTCTTTGAGTCTCCTCGGGCCTCCCTGGGCTAATCCCTGCTCTGTGAATGCCAGTGAAGTAGTGCAGGGTGCTGTGTCCCCAGCCAGGGCTTGACACGGAGCACGTGCTGGGCAAGTGAGCTGTGCCTGTCCCCCCACCCCACCCCCCAGCATGATGTGGCTTTTCTCTCCACATGCGTCAGCCCTTTCTGTCTTTATGGAAGTCATTATGGGCCACGTGCTGTGGAACAATCGAGAGCCCCAGACCTTGGGCCATCGTGCTGCACGTCTCGACTACACCGGTGGCGTTTTTGCCCCGTTTCTTGGGTTGCAGGTGCATGGAGGCAGCAGCAGTGTCAGTGAAAGAGCCAAGGCGTCTTCCCAGGTTTTCACTGTGGCCAAGGACACACAGATTTCTGAGGAAGCTCACTTATCAAGGGCAGCAGTGGGCTGCTGCATAGGTCCCGGAGCTGGCCACCCTCCCCCAGCCGCATCTACATGGAGCAGACTCAGGTGACCCTGGGCATTTGGCCCTTCCCCCTCTGCCCTCCAGGGCTCCCAGCCTGGTCCGGCCCAGCCCTACCCTTGGCCCTGTTTGCTCTGCCTGGCCTAGAAGAACCAATCAGCGGAGACTCCCTTCTAATTTGATTTGAGTTATGGAGGGGAGGGGACAGAGCAGGGTGGGGAAGGCTCACACAAACAGGTTAACCCTTTCTCTGCCAAGGAAGGCATGTTTCCCAGGCACTTTGGTTGGGTACAAGTTCCTTGCTCATTCGATGACTCCTTCCGTCAAGAAGCCCTTCCTTCCATGAGTGTCTTGACACTGTTCTACCCTGCACCTGCTCCCCACCCCTGGGGAGCCTGAAGTGGAGACCCACGCGCACTAACTTGGCTTGAAGACTGTGGGAAAGACCCACAGCCCTGGGGGATGCATGGATCCATGCTCCTAGTCAGAATGGTCGGCTGTTCATGCGTTCATTCACCCAGACAACACTCACTCACACCTGCTGGGCCCTGCAGGCCTGGGCCCTGGGGAGGCAGAAGCGACTGTGACCGATTTTTGAGACCCTCAGCACTGGCACACATATGCCCATACATGTGTTTGCATGGGCATGTGCATTAGGCAGCTTTTTACTATAACCTGATACCCAGGACAAGCTACGAATGATGGAAAGAGAGGTGTATGTAGCCTACAGTTTTAGAGGCTGAAAGTCCAAATGCATGATGCGGGCTCTGGCCAAGGCCCTACAGCAGACAGCAGAGTGTGTGCAGAGAAAAGATCACAGGGCAAGTCCGAATCAGAGAGAGGGTGGTGTCTGGCCTTCCCTAAGCACTTGAGGAATGGTGACTTGTAAATCAGCAAGGGTAGTTAGAGCACTAGGAGCTGCAGGTAGTCGGACCTTAGGACCAGAACCGTGGTGGCCCCTGCGATCCTGTTAGCACCAGGACTGTCACCTAGCCCTCCCTCACCCACCGGAGCAGGTGCTATGAGGGGCTAGCTGCTGAAATGCTCAAACATCATGATAAAGACGATATCCGCCCTGGGGTTGCCATCGTGGGACTCTGAACCAGCCCTCCCTAGCCTGTGCCCTGCCCCAAGGCCAGCAATGCCTCTTGGGCTACTTTCTCCAGAAATGACCTGGAGCTCTGCTTCCAGCCCAGGGACCCTGTGCCTTTAAAAGGCCCGTTCTTCTCATCTTGGTTCTGTAGGCTCTATCCATTACCCCTGAATGGAAATTGCAGCTTAATTTTTCTTGCTTGAAGCCATTAACACTCTGGGCCCTGACAGGAAACACAGCTCAGCTCTAATTAGCCACAGCAAGCCCCCTGCAGGAGCTTCTAGCACAGCCCAGGGACTTCAAAGATAAAGGCTTCTCCATTCTCGCTAATCACAGCTATTAATGAGCCAATTAAGGGCATCTTGGGGCCAAGCAGGCGGCTCTCTTAGTACCTTGAGCAGACAGCTCTGTCGTGCTGTGGCGAAGCTGCTCCCCCTACAGGGATGGAATCGATTGTTCGGGATGTGGAGCCCCAGCTCCAAGGCTTGCCTGCGGGGGGTCCTGGGACCGAACACATGTTCTCCCTGAGACACTTTCCCCAGCCACGGACAAGAACACTACTCCTCGGGAGAGGCACACATTAGCATAGAAATACACGTTGGTGGTTCTCAAACTCCAGTGTGCTTCCGAGTCAGCAGTTAAGACTCCGCTAGCATTGCTGTTGGAGTACCTGGTTCCAATCCCGGCTGCTCTGCATTCAATCCAGCCTCTTGCGAATGCACACCCTAGAAGCAGCAAATGATGGCTCAAGTCCTTGGGTCCCTGCCGTCCACGGGGGAGGCCCCGACTGAGTTCCCAGCTCCTGTCTTTGGCTTGGCCCTGCCTTGGCCCTGCGGGCATTTGGGGAGTGAACCAGTAGATGGAAGACCTCTGGACGTTCAGTCTGTCTCTCTGCCTTTCAAGTCAAGTGAAAAGAAAGAGTATATGTATGAAGGAGGAATCACCCCAAGGCTGTGTTAGAGTCTCGACTGGCTTCCATGCTGAGTTTTGGATTCGGCTGCTGGGGAGGGCTGATGGGCAAGAATTGGCATTTCTAACTGGTTCCCAAGTGCTGATGCTGCTAGCCAGGGGACCACACTTTGAGCAGCCATGCTGCAGACCGCCCAAGGTATTATACGATCCGGAGCTGTTTTGAGAACTGTGATTGGACTCCCATCCGTGAATGCCGCCCACTCCTCTCCTTCACCTCTGCCTCTGCCCCGGTTCTAGGAGCTTCCTCTGGGCTGCACGGTGTGGCTCCTCCAGGTGTGCTCACTCCTGGCACAACCACATCCTTGCCTGATCTCAGTGCCAAGATCCCAAGTCCTGGCATCGGCAAGGTTTGGTCTCCAGAGTCCTTTTTGAGGAAGGGCAGTGGTTGGGGGCTTCCTGATTCCTGAGAAAGCGAGAGCATGGAGTCTTTGGAAGTCTTCCTGACCCCTGAGCTGCACGGTGGCACTTGGGAAAATGGAGATGTGCAGAATGGACAGCATTTCCGGGCAGTGAGCCCAAGTGGAAGGAGGCGCGGTAGTGGGATAACGTGTGTGGCTTACAGGGTGGTTCCCCCTCCCCTGAAGTCCTAAATGAAGTCTAACTCAACCCTCACCCTGCATTCTGCCTGTTTCCTTAGGTGATGAGGACACGCACTCAGCCCAACCACTGCCTCCTGTTTGCACCTGCAGATAGTGTGACCCCCAGTTACACGGCACTGTGGCTGCGAAGAAGAGCTTTGGTGGTCAGAGATGATGTCATGTGTTCATGGTGCACACGCTCGCGGTGCTGGGTTTCACCTGGGGCTGTGGAGTCCTTGCCCCGACCCCTCCTCGTGCTCACCCACTCCTGGTCTTTCCTTGCTCTGCTCCACCACCTTGTAAGTCCTTTGTGCAGCTCCCTCTTGCTCATGTCTAATTCCGCCTTCATGCCCTGCTTGAAGTTTCTCGGGGAGCTTGTTCCCGAATCCTGCCACTTTGGCCATCTTTCACAGATGGCCTTTCTCAAAGCACACGCTCGGGACCTTGGGGGTCATGGAAACTAGCCTGTGACCGAGGTGTGCCTCCGGGGGTGCTGGGCTAAGTCAGGTGAGTTAGGTGAGACACCTGGCTCTGCAGGACTTCTCAGAGCCTTGAATATCCTGCGATGGAGAGGGGTGTGTGACAAGCAGCATCTCCCAAACTTACTTCCCTGTCGGGTTCAGAACGTAACCTTCTCCCTCACGGGGGACCTTGGATGATACAGAGGTGCTGCGGCCGGCCAGAAAGGTGACTTTTAGAAAAGCCTACAGCGGGGACTGGCGCTGTGGCTCAGCAGTTTAAGCCACCATTGCGACATCCTCATTCCATATCAGAGTTCCAGCTGCAGTCTTGGCTGCTCTGCTTCTGATCCAGCTTCCTGCTAATGCACCTGGAAAGGGAGATGATGGAAAGCCCAAGCATCTGGGCCCCTACCACCCACATGGGAGACCAGGATGGGTACCTGGTTCCTGGCTTTGACCTGGCTTTTGGGATCATTTGGGGAGTGAACCAGTGGATGGAAGATCTCTCCCTCTCTCTCTCTTTCTGTGTGTGTGTGTGAGTGCGCGTGTCACTCTGCCTGTCAAATAAGTAAATAAATAAATCATTTGGGTTCCTATTCCTGAACGTTCACCTCTTGGAGCCTGTCCCTTCACCTGTGACATGGCCCTTGCCTTGGAGGGCTGCTGCAAGGTTTGAGATGAACCTGACAGATCCTTAGCCCAAGATGAGGTATACAGGAGGGGCTCAATAAATGTATACTCCCCCACACACACACCTTTTGCCTTTCCTGGTGGGAACATACAATCTGAATAAAAGAAAAACTGTACAGAACAAGGTGGGGGTTGTAAGTACTTGGCAGGAGGGTGGAGCCACACTTGAGCACCCAGAGTTGGGGGAGTGGGAGCTCCTTAGGGACCAGTGTCATCCTAGCAGGCTTCCTAGGGAGGTGTCTGCTGGGCCAGATGCTAAAGCTCAGTTCTCCAGCAAAGACCTGCAAGGGGCAGGGTTAAGCTAGCTTTCTGTCTTCCCTTTAAATCCTGATTTACTTATTGCATTTACGAGAGAGAGAAAGAGATCGTCCACTGAGCAGTTCACTCTCCGAATGCCTGCAGCAGTCAAGCCTGGATCTGGCTGAAGCCAGGAGCCTAGAACCCAATGAGGCCTGCTGCCTGGGGGACAGGGACCTAATTACTTGAGCCATCCCCTGCTGCCTCCCAGGGTGTGCAATAGCAGGAAGCCGAAATTGGGAGCAGAGCTGGGATCTGAACCAGGCACTGCACTGTGGGATGCAGGTGTCCGGGACAGTGTCTTGACGTTGGTGCCAAATGGCTGCCCCCCGTGGAAGGGCGGCTTGGAGAGCTGCACCCCTCTGTGAGCCAGACACAGCAAGGCTCCTCTCTGCATTCACCTTTTCCACGCCGGAGGCCATTCCTCCCCCAAATCCAGCCGACGCAGCACTTGCCTTCCCTTCCTGCGGCCTGAACTTGGCTGATGTCTCAGATTCCCGCCGTGTGAGCAGCAGAGCAGGGCCTCCTGCTTGTGGAAATTCACTGGCCCGCTGCTCAGGCTGCTCGGAAGCCCTGGGCCAACAGGCCAGCAGGAGCCAACCAATCTGGGGTGCTGGCCTGGGCCCCACCTACCCAGCCCTGGCCCCAGGAGTGAGAGAGGAGGTAGAGCTGCCGAGTTTCTCCCTCGTCCACCCCCGCCCCTCCCGCCCCAACTAGTTCAGGAAGCTCTGCTTTGCACGAGGCACATTTTGTCCTTAGCTCATCTAGTCTGCATAACATCCCTCCAAATAGCATTATGTTTCCCATTTTACTGATGATAAGTCAAAGACTCCGGGAGCCAACTTGCAGTCAAGCTTGTCCAGAGTCCAAGCTTTCTCCACTGATGACCTGGGGCCATTTATTTCCCCGTGGGCTTTCCTTACTCACCTGGCCTGTCACCTCCTCCAGAAAGCCTTCCTGCTCTGTACCTGGGGCCATCTGCCTCTCCTCAGTGTCTTTGGCGGAAGCCGCGTTGCTCCACTCCCTCAGTCTGGACTTCTGGAAGGGTGTCTTATTACTCTCTCCCCAGTGCCCAGCACAGCCTGCGTATTAATCCCCATTGAGAGAAGGCGGAAGTATAATTTTTTAAGACTTCTTTTATTTATTTGAAAGGCAGAGTTACAGAGAGAGAAATCTTCCACCCGCTGGTTCACTCCCCAAATGAGTGCAACAGCAAGGGCTGGGGAGCTCCAGAGCCAGGAGCCAGGAGCTTTCTCCAGGTCTCCCATGTGGGTGCAGGGACCCAAGGACTTGGGCCATCTTCCACTGCTTTCCCAGGCGCATAGCAGGGAGCAGGACCATAAGTGGAGCAGCTAGGACTCAAAT
Organism: Oryctolagus cuniculus; assembly: GCF_964237555.1. NCBI lineage: Eukaryota > Metazoa > Chordata > Mammalia > Lagomorpha > Leporidae > Oryctolagus > Oryctolagus cuniculus. The sequence goes on along the minus strand of NC_091438.1, from coordinate 124,916,063 downwards.
CAGCACCCATATGGGACATGTGCAAGTGGCGGCTTGACTCATTGCACCACGGTGCCAGCCCCACGAAGTGGAAGGTTTGAGACCACACGGACATGGTAGGTGCTCTGCCTCGCCAGTCATTCCTAAGTCCCCGGTGTCCTCTAAGCCCGCCCCTTCTACCGCACAGGCGTGTTTTCTGGCACAGGACTGGGCTCCCAGCTCACCCAGCTGTGAGCCGTGACTCAGCTTGCTTCCTGGATTTCATCAGGGCCCCGAATACTCAGGAGCTGACCTCTGGTCTGGATACACTCAGGAGGGGCCCTGGAAGATCTCAGCTCCAATTCTCTGTCCCGGAACAAGCTGTGGTCCAGCATAGCTGCGTCAGAGCCGGAGCTTGCCTTGGCGCCCGCTATGGCTGCTACAATAATTAGTGAAGGCGCCAGCGAAGTTATGAAAACTAGGTGATAGGTGAATGGCGGTTCCTGCAACTTTCTTGGATTTCAAAGCCTGTGGATTGGGGATTCAGGCTTTGGAAGTGCTTTCCAGATCACGCAGGGCACCGCAAGACCCTAGCAGGTTTCTGCTTCTCCCTTCAGTGGATCCAGAGGGGGCCTCGGCTGGTGGGACCGGGACTGCTAGGACAGCAGGCTCCATGCAGACACAGTGGCTTTGGTCCCCTGCATGAAGAGTGGACGTGCAAAGTAAGCAGGTCAGACAGCCCAGGGCCCAGAGCACCTCTGGTGCCTAAGTCCATTTTTTTCCTCTCCAGAAAGGGAAACTGAGGCCCAGAGCAAGATGTTTGCCTAGGGCCAAACATCTGGGAGCCTGAGCCATGGCTGGAGTGAACATCTGAGCATCCGTCTAAGAGCCCGGAAAAGCCTGAGCGATCCATGTCCATGAGGGATTCTGCCCAAATACTGCTCCCTGTATTAGCTGGGAAAAATGCCACAGTTGCACGGATTGGGATTATCCTATGGGTGAATAAGGCTGAGTATGGGTTGGTGAGGCGTGTAGGACAGTGTAGGCTGGCCTGGGACCCATGATCTCACCCTTCTCTTCCAGGTCTGCTCACCTGGTTCTGTCTGCCAGGTATCTGGATGTCCAAAGAACTTGTAGGCAGAATACATTCCAGAAAAGAACTCAACCAGGAAACCCAGTTGCCTGTGGCACAGGAAGAGGAGAGTCTGTTGGCAAACATCTGGAAGCTTCTACAGAAGTCCCATGAGGTACCTGTGGAAGCATCTTCACACCTCAGTAGTAGAGCGCCCACGAGCAGTTGTCCTGTAAACATGCGCTGAGCACTGTGCACAGGCTAGCAACATCAGTGGCTCCCTATCGCCATAAGAAATAGACGCCAAGCTCTTCCCATGGTGCCCCTATGTACTTATCTGTCTTAGCTCTCACGCGTCATCCCCAACCTCACAGCTGTCATGCCCGCCCAAAGCGCCCTCCACTTCCACGCCTCTGAATCTTTATGTCTGGATTTTCTCTTCTCTTCCGTGTTTGGAGGAGGACTCCTTATCCTTCCCCACAACCCAGGACCCAGGGAAGTGCTGTTTTCTCTGCTACGTCTCTCCCAACCCCCAGCATGTGCTTTCTCCAAAACGTACCCCAGATCCGACTCTTCCACATCCTCATTGCTACTTCCCGGGCTCACGCCATTGTCCTTCTCTGGCCTGCTCTGTGGGAGCTGGCTCCTATGGGGTTGGTCTCTGTTCTTCTAGCCTTTTCCCTCCCAAGCCATTTCCTATGTAGCAGCCTGGCTGATGATTTTGGACGTCATGAATCAGATGCTATCAGTTCCAGTGAGTACCCTCAAGTGGCTTCCCGGTACATCACGTCCCCTGCCAGTCTCCGGGTTGTCACCTCATCCGCGCTCTCCTTGTTCCCTGTGTCCCAGCTCCGACCACCACCTTCTCGTTCCTTTAACAAAACAGCCTTTCCCAGGGCCTTTCGCCTTCATGGGTGCCTGGGAGGCTTTTCTGCTAGGTCCTCTCCAGGCTGTCTCTTTTCATAATTTAGGAACTGGCTCCAGTATCACTTCTGGGAGAGGTCCTCCCTGGCCCTTCCACACAGTGGCCTCTGTTCTATCCCGCCTGATTATTTTTACAGCAATCATCCCCAGAGCAAGTGCTGTTATGTATTTGTTTCTACGTTTATTTTCAATGTCTCTGGCTACAACGTGAGCTCAATGGTGGCAGAGATATTGCCTGTGTTTATTGCTGTATCCCCAGTGCCCAGAACAGTCCTGGTGCTGACTGGGTCCTTGGTAAATAAATATCTATGAATGGCTGCTTTAATCAGGATGCCAGTATACGACGTTTGTGCAAGAAGGAGATCTTTGTGGGATTTCTGGATGATCTGTGAAAAGGTAGGTAGGTAGGATTTGTAGATTTTTGTGTAGGTGGAGAGACTCAGAGCAGGTATCCGGGGAAACGGGTCTGGCCAGGAGCAGCGTTCAATGGTTGGAAAGAGAGAAGAGCACAGGGGAGGGACTGGCCTCAGCAGGGAGGCTGCTTTTGGAATGGGGACGGAGCTAAGGTTTGCTCTGTGCCTGGGCCAGAGGCTGGGGCTGGGCAACTGGGAGGCCGGGCAAGGCCAGACTCTGGGGCCCCTGGAAGGCCAGGCTGGAGAGCTGCTCCCTTCCCCCTGCCTGTGTCCCGTTGCCACACGCATTCCCTGCAGCCCTCCTCTGCACACACAGGGCATCATTCCAATGGAACAGGTAGACAGGGCCACAGGAACTTAGGGAGTCACAGAAACTCCTCATCAGAAATGGCAACGGTGCTCACCCCTGCTGGCTTTCAGAGAAGCTGGGGCAGAATTTGGATGGCTGAGTGTTCCCATCCAGCAAGCCGTAGAATCTTTGCCTTCAAATGTGCTTAAGGGGAGTCCAGCCACGAATCTGTGAGTCGCACACTCTGCTCTCCGGGCTCACAGAGGCCGTCCAGTCTGCCCTCCTATGCCCTGGAGCCCCCAGTCAGTCCCTCCTTGCACAGCTCCAGTCAGAGTCTTCCGTTCCCTCCTGCTTAGGTGGATCCAGTCTGCCTCCCTGCATTTCCTCCTGATTCTGGGGCTGCCCACCTGCTCCCCTGTCCCAGCGCACAGAGCAATGGCTGTCACAGTCCCCAGGGGCTTGTGCCCGCCCCCGGGCCCTCTCCCCTTCTCCTCTTGGGAATCTCAGGCTCCTGTCCACCCCAAGCACCTCCTGGGGGCTTGCCCTGGTTGTCTCCACTCTGCTCCCATGGCTTCGGCGAATGTCTCCCCAGGAGGGTGCTGGGGCCCTCCTAGTGCACTGCACCCTCTTCCTTCCAATCCTACTTCAAGACCACAGAACACATTGCCGCTGGGAAGACAGTATGGAGCCCACTCCAAAAAGTAGAAGTCGGTCCAGCAACGCCACTGTCCCAGCCACACTCCAAAGAACTCCAAACAGCGACTGGAACAGCAGTGTAGTAGTGCTCTGTGCAGCATCCATTGCAGAAGCCAAAAGCAGCAGCTCCTGGGGCCATGAGTGGGTGAATGGATAAACAAAATGCGCCGTACGCCTGCAGTGGAATATGCTCCAGACTTAAAAGGAAGAGCAGAATTCTGCTGCCTGCTGCACTGTGGATGAGCTTAGAAAACACAGTGAAGGAAGGAAATCAGGTGCGAAAGGACACGTATCATGAGTCCGCTCACAGGAGACACCTGCAATAGGCACATGAATGGAGACAGAAAGGAGAATAGTGGTCAGTAGGGGCGGGCTGGCAGAGCAGCTGGGTGAACAGGGAGCTGTGTTTGATGAAGAGCTTCTGTCTGGAGTGATGAAAACCTTCCGGAGATGGAGAGTGCCGATGGCTGCGCAGTGTGCTCAGTAGACTTATTGTCACTGATGCATTTAAAAATAGTTAAAATGATAAATTTAGAAAATTATTTTATTTGAAAGAGAGATGGAGAGAGAGAGATATATCTTCCACCCACTGGTTCACTCTCCGCTGGTTCACTCTCAACAGCATGGCTGGGCCAGGATGAATCCAAGAGCCTGAAACTTAATCCAGGTCTCCCATGTGGGTGTCAGGGACCCAAGTATTTGTGCCATCACCTACTGCGGCCGGGTTGCCCCTTAGCAGGAAGTGGGAGCGCCAGGTGTCACAACAGGCACTCTGATAGGGGATCAGGGGATCCCAACCAACGTGTTAACCGCTGTGTCAAATGCTTGCTCCACCAAATGAAAAATTTTGTTACATGTATTTTATGACACTTAAAACTGGTAAATTTTATATTATGTACAATGACCTCAATAAAAATGAAAAATTTAATAAATAAGAACGCATACCTACCCTCCATCCCTTGCTAAATTTCACTCATGCATCAGACATTCATGAGGTGTCTACTACGTGCAGGGACTCTTGCCCACGGTGGGCCACGGCAACTGGCGGCAGACACTGCTGTTGTTCCTGATAACACTAAGAGTCAGACGCTGGGTTCAGTGGTTCACATGGGTCCCTTTGCTGGACCCATGCAGCCTTCTCAAGTAACTGTTGTTGTGCCAATCTGACAAATGGAACTGTGGCCAAGTAGCGGGCTCAAGATTACACAGAGTTCAAATGCGAATATCTGATTCCAGAGGCTGTGTTCTTAACCTCTGTCCCTGACCACTTCTTAAAAGAAATCCAGGAAATGCTGAAGGCCAAGAGAGCACACACACACACATACACACACACTCACACACACAAACACACACACACTCACATACACACAGTCACCAAAAAATTCATGAAAGAAGCATATTATAAACAAATTATGCAGGGATTTCAAATTTTTTTGCACCCAAATAAACTTATCTTTTAGTTCTGTTTTTCCATAAACTTTTTGAAGTGCCGTGTACATTCATCCTCACACACACACCCTGGGGGAGGTTTGCTTGGTAAAACGAGAGTGAAGGCTGCTTCTAGGAGAAGAAGCTATGAGCTGCTTCTCTCTCTGGTCCGCTGTTCCGCTTTCATCAATGGGGGATGACTGCTGACTGCCCATCCCTGTGTCCTGAGGATGGCGGCACTTCCACTGGGCTCTGCAGGGCAGGGAGAAGAGAAGGAGAGGAACTCGCTCTGCATTGCCTGGAAGCCTTGCCACACCTCCAGGAGGGCTCTGGGGAGCCCGGGCCAGCTTCCTTATTGACGGCCCTTATAACATCATGCACTGAGCGTGCCCATGTGCCTCCTGACCAGATGGGCACTGCTGGTGGGCAGAGCCCATGTCTGTGCCTCTCTGTGCCCCGTGCCTAGCCTGGGCCCTGGTGCTGAGTGGCTGCTTCACGGTTGCTCGCGGAAGAGACGAACGAGAGGCGGCGTGTTCTAGAAACCCTATGAAGGAGCTCGGCCTTGAGGAGCTCTTGTTCAATTCCTCTTTCCCGCAATTGGCATGAGTCCCCTGCTAGCTCAGTTTCCATTCTCAATGGTGGGAGGAATTCGGGAAACTTCTCCCGAGATGCCAAGTCCGACCGTCTAGACATATGACCCATGGGCTGCCCTTGGCTTGATCTCGTGCAGGAGTGGTGGGGGCTACGGCAGCAGCTGGGGCGTGCGGCCTCTTGGGCTGGCAAGGCCCCCATTCTGGGCTTTGGAGCCCTCTTCCCGGAAAATAGCGGCCCTGACTAAGTGGCTTAGGCACACACCTGGCTGGCAGCCGCCAGTGCAGGGGAGGACGGGTGGCTGCTGCGATGCCTAACCCAGGGTGGAGGGGTGGGGGAACGAGGGGTACAATTCCCATGGAGTGCCAAGTACATGGTGTTCCCTCAAGCTGGGCATGGCTTCCACCTGGGGCAGAGCTGCGACTGTTGGGGACAACAGGCATGTCGTGGGGGCCATCTCCCAGCTCCAGTGCATGCCAGGGCCAATTCTCTGCTCTGTGGCCTGGATTCCCCAATGTCTACACAGCCTGTGACCTGCACTTCACTTCTCTGGCCTCCAGCTGAACAATGCAGAGTAGATGAAGGGAGGGCAGCTCTGGGTCCAAACCGAACCGAGCCACTGCTTAGCTGTGTGGCCCTGGAAAAGTTATTTCATTTCTTGGAGTTTCAACCTTCTCATTTGTAAACTGGGGATAGTGGAACCTACCTTCAGAGTCCCTAGAAAATTAAATGAGATGATATTTATTGTTCATGGCTGGCACATAGTAAGTTTTATTTTTTTTTTTTTAAAAGAGTGCAGATTAATATGACTGCGAAGTGTCAGTCCTAGAACTTGAAAGGTTACTAAAACATGAAAATTGTGGGATAAATGAATAATGGGAACTTGGTTCTGCGTCCTCACCTCACCCCAAACGTCTGGTGTTTGGGAAGTCTCGTGCAGAGCTGACCTTCACTTTCCCGTTGATACAGGCAAAGACCGGAAGTTCTCTCCTAGTGTGAACTTGTGAGGACTTAAAAGGTTGCGACAACTGTGCTCAGTTGGCTCCAGTCTTGGCCAAGACCATCCCTGGCTCCCCTCTGAGTCATGGACCCACAGTTTAGAGGGTCTGGACCTGATGTGCTACGAACCAGGCCCCTGGAAATGACTGGAGCAGGGGCTGTCGGCATGGACCCCTGGTGGGAAACAGAGGGGCTGCTTACCCAGCCTGGCCATCGAGGGGCTGGGCTGAGCGCTCCATTCAGCCTGGTGTAGCCACGGAGGAGAACTGGGCGAAAAGGGCGGTGGGAAGCTGGTGCTGGAGGTGCCTTAGTCCTGGGGGATTTGGGGGCCCTGGAAGAAGACTCCGAGAAGGGATTTGCTTCTGCTCCCAGTTCTTACAGACTGCTTCTGCAGGGAGGGAGGTTTTAAATAGCAAAGGTGACTTGGCTTAATTTGGTCAAGTTCACAGCTGGACACATTCCTCTTTTGGTTCCCAGGCTTCAGAAATAGTCTGGTGGCGCAGGAGGGGAGGGAGGGGCGGCTGCGGAGAATTGGAGGTGCCTGGGAGAAACGAGATGGGGTGGCCTCAGGTGTCCCCTGTGGTGCCAAAGCCGTGTGGTGGAAGCCGCCTTGAACATCAGGCAGCATTTATGGCTTAGCAGGTCTGGAGTTGTCCTACTAGCTGGAGAGACTGACTCCCTTGGAGAATCACAGGATTGGTTCAAGGTCACGCTGGAGCAGACTCAAGGCTAAGACCTAGGTCTCCTAACCCTAAAACTGTCTGACCTCTGCTATAGCCACAGCCACCTACACCGGTGCTGACGTCTGTATGGTGCTCACTCACCCAGCCCTGGCTGTGTGCAGGTCACAGAGAAGTACAGGGAGGCGTGGGCTGGGCCAGAGATGGGCCGGGTACCACCCTTGACTGGCAGGAACTTTAAGGACCTGAGAACAGCTGGTTTAAGAGGGAGGGTCTGGAGGAGGGGAAGGGGCAGGCTGGGAGGTGCAGGGCTGATCTTATTTGCTGTTTTTCATTGATCTTAGCCCAAGGGAGGGATTAAGGTTCCCCCATCAGCTCGGCGGCAGCCCTGACTGGCCTTCTGGTTTGGTCCTGCTCTCCCAGCAGTCAGTGGAACCTCCCGTCGAGTCTCCAGCCTCGAATATGCCCCCACCTTTGAGTCTCCAATGGGGCCTCATCGAGTGGTCCTCCGGCTTGTGCTAGCCCAGCTCCTGCCTTGACCGAGCCCCATCATCGCTCTTACCCAGTGGGTTCCCCAGACTTCCTGTCAGCAAGTCACTCCTCTCTCATGCCTCCTGCTCGCTGCTGCTAGCGTGGCCTTTCTGAGTAAACCTCTCTTTAGGAACTGAGTTTTATAGAAGCCTTGCATTGCTTCCAATTCTCTTCACGATTGCTCTGGGACAGGTGCAGACTGGGAGGTTCTGTGCGGCCCCAGAGGTCAGACTTAGGGCCAGTGGAGGAGCCCAGGGAGCAGGCTTTGGCTCCAAGGAGGGCAGCCCAATCTCCCAGCCAGAGGTCCAGCGTGGTAACAGGCTGCTCAGGAGCAAGGAAGGAGGTGGCATCCCTTCTCCCATCTTGAGACCCCTTTGCTTGCTTGGGCTTGGTGGAGGGTGTTTAAGCACCAAACACAGGCATCAGATTCCAAGCCAGAACTTAAGGTTGTACGGATTGCCTGGCACCATCTCCATCTCCATGTCTGTACCCCTTCTTGGGTAGGGAACAATTTGAGGGCTTCTGTGATTGCAAATGAGTACGTGAGTCTGACTTCTCTCCAGAGCGCAGCACTTGCCAGGTTCAGTAAGCACTTGCTGTGTGGATGAACCACTTGTGAATGTCTATACTCCAGAACTCTTCCCAGACTGGGCCCAGCCTCTCCAGCTGAGCATGGGTGGAGTCTTGGGTATGAAGAAAAGGCTCCCCTGTGGCTGCTGGTCTCTGAGAACTGCCTGACTTCAAAGGACTTGCAGATAAGGAGGGCTTTTGGGGCAGTAGGCTAAGCAAGATCCTGCCTGCCCGCTCCCCATCTTCCCTTCCACACTTCACCAAATGTGCACATGAAAATCTAGCTTCCTTATCTGCCTGGGCTCAGATCTGGCTCCCTGGGGCTTGCAGGATTGAGAGAGGGAATGGACGCTCCATCCAGATGTCCTTAAAGCCCCCAACTGTGGGCCACAGGACATTGTTCCTTCCGAGGCACCAGCCCCGACTTCCACCTGCATGGGCGGTGTGAGGCTCTGCTTGGATGGGCATCGGAAGAAGTTGCCTGGAAACAGGGAAGACAGAGAATCCAGGGAGGATCCTGGCTGGAAGGATTCCTGGAGAAGAAAGAATGCGAGAGGACAAAGAAGGGAGAGGGTCCCTCCCCGGAGGGGAATTCAGCATACTGGTCACAGAGGCCTTAATTCCCACTGGCGAGCTGACGGTGATGGGCCGAGGGAAGGGCGGATGACTCTAGCAGACGGGTGTGTGTCCAAGGACTTTCTGGATGCTTCCCTGGATTCTGTGCAATCTCAGCCCCGGTTCTGCGTCCTAGGAGCTTACAGTAAACAGATGGTGACATCACAGCTGTCATTCAACTTGGGAACGGGCTCTGAAAGATGGAGAGGGTGTGGCTGCAGGTGGAAGACGAGATCGAGCTGAATTCTTGAGGGTTCAGAGTCACTTTGCTGGGGTTTGGGATGCTCTGAACATTTCATGGACGGCTTTGAAATGAGACTAAGATGACCAAATATCGTGGTTAGCGTAAAATTTGTGCCTTCTGAAATTGGATTGCAGAATGGTTAAGCTATAGTGGGCACCAAGATTCATGAAAAGCTTATGGAAAATTAGAAATTGAGGAAACGATGTCTCTTGATGTGGCCTGTCTGTGTGCATGAGAAACTCGAAGGGGAAGTGTATTCTCACAGGCCTGCGCAGCCTGCAGCCCTCCGCTCCACCAGCTGAGCTGTCGGATGGAGCACGGGAAGTGTATTCTCTGGGCAGTGTTTGATTTAATACAATCCATGTGAGGATTGCTATACACACTTTTCATAAAAGAACACTCAGGTTCAAGGAGGTTAAAGAATTCCTTCAGGGTCACACAGCTAAAGTGGCAGAGCTGGGATTTGGTGCCAGAGCTCTTTGAAAACCAGCTGACCTCTATTATATCACACAGATCTCAAGATCCACCTCAGCAGGAAGACCCCTAGGTACAACGCCTGGAATTCCCGGGCCCCCAGAAACAGACCTGGACAACCTGGATTCTGAGCTAAGACCCGGAGGCAGGAGAACCAGCGGGGAGCTTGGTGGAGAAGTAGTTGTGGTTCATCAAAGTGACGAGAGCCCCTGCTTAAGGGAGGAGAAAATGAAGCGATTGTTTAATAAGACACACGGGAGACCACCGGTTTAGACTGCCCTGCCCCGCACCCAACAGACCCGACCAAAATGGAGTCACCTGTGCCGAGGTTCCACCTCGCTAAGCCGAAAATAAGTTGTTTATCTGAGATCCTGAGAAATCAGGAGAGTGGGCAATAATAGCCAAATTCCCACACAAACCAGTTCTAGCTGGAAAATCCAGCTAAAGCAGAGGGAAATCCCCTCTGCTTTAACCTTTATCAGGAAAGTAACTTCGAGACGACAAATGGCTTTTTGTTCTATTTCTGCTTTCTTTAGCCCTTTATTATGAAATCAACTTCGTTTTCTCGACTCATCAAAATATTCTATTTTATAGAATGAGGCGTGGCTGATTCTAGAGTCACAAGAGAAATCCAGTGAAAACCTTGGAATGTGTTGCAATTTTGACACCAGGGAGGGAGATCAGGCCTGTTTACGGGGGTCTTTGACTGTTAAGCTAAGAGCTGTCACACTTCCTGACGAAGCTACACCAGCAGCTGTCTTTTGGGAAAGTTCCTTAACCAACAAAAGAAGCTTGGTATTGGAAGGGCAAAGTGGGATTTTAGTTATCGGAGCTCAGCTTCTGCTGCCGCTATGAACAGAATCGAGGATGGGGGACTTCAACTAGTAGCTAACATCTACTGAACACTTACTTTGTGCCAGGCACTGTTTTAGTAACTGTAAAGGAGGAACTCACCCTCAGATCAACCCTACGAGGTAGAGACTGCTGAAAGCCTGTTTTACATGTAAGCAAATGGAGACAGTCGTGCGTCTTGGATGAGCGTCATGTCACCTCTGGGTCCCAGTTTTTGCGTCTATAACGTAGAGAACTGAACCCGTAAGACAGCTGACGTGAACAGAGCCAACCTACAGCCGGTGGGCAAGGAACGCTTGTTGACCGTTAGTCTGACGAGGGTAATGAAGCAATATGGCTGGGTGTTCTGACTCCTGATTTTAGTTCTTCGGGTCTTGCGCATAGTAGGCAGGCAGTGAACGTCTGCACGTTATGTGGTGGGTGAAATCGTGAGTCCCAGGGGTCTTCTTTGGCCTGGCTGCCACCCTGCACTCCACCCAGAGGAGGCCTGGGGTGGGTGCTCCTGTGCTGGGAAGTCCCATCCGGCAGACTGGCTGACTCACACGTGGAAAGTTTTCAGGCAGCCACTGGCGGGGGGGCACCCCATGTTGCGGTTATGCTTCCTTTTCTGTGGGTGTCAGCCTTGGGCAGGGGCATCCCCGGCTTTTTGGGTGGTACGCACAGGACTGCGTCCGCTTGTCTGAGAGCCAAGTGCACGTGAGGGGCGTGTGCCTCCCTTGGCTGGCTGGGTGGCAGCCTGTGCTGAACCAAGAGGATTCTGTAGTCATCTTCTCTCTCCTACATGGGAATTATCTGGTCCTTCAGGAAAAAAAGTCTCAATTTTAGGCACCCAGCCTGGGATTTTTTTATGTTTGATTTATTTGAAAGGCAGAGTGACAGAGGGAGGGAGAAAGAGAGAAAGAGACAGAGATAGATACACGGAGAGGTTTTCCATCCACTGGTTCACTCTCCGAACGGCTGCAACAGCCAGGGCTGGGCCAGGCCAAAGCGAGGAGCCAAGAAGTCCATCCTAGTCTCCCACATGTGTGGAAGGGGCCTAAGCATTTGAGCCATTTCCCACTGCATTCCCAGGTACATCAGCAGGAAGCCAGATTGGAAGTGTAGCAATTGGAATTGGCACTCTGAGATGGGATACCAAGTGTCACAGGCAGAGGTTTAATCCCCTGTGCCATGACACTGGTGTCCCTTCCCCTCAAAAGTTTGATTGATTTATGTATAGACAGGCAGAGTGACAGGGAGCGAGGAGGCAGTGCTGACAGCGGGGTCGGGCTGAGAGGGTCCTGCACAAGTTCTTTGCAGAAACAGACGCCTTTTCTGTAGCACCTGCCCCCTGCCTGGGATTTCTGACGAGCTGGTGACAGGACCCGGACAGCAGCAAGGTCTGCAGAGGCTTTGGCCTTGTGTGGGCCTTGCAGGGCAGAAAGGAGGCGCTGGTGTTGTGGGACTGGGACAGAGGGAGGACAGGGAAAGAGGACAGTCAGGCAGGGGCTGCCAGCCAGGCTTCCCAGGCCATCTGCCCATCGGTGACAGCCAGGGCATGGCGGTGCCGTGGGAGGCAAATGAGCTCTGGTGTCCCACACACCTTGCAGCCTGGCCCAAGGATTTGCACTGAGTCCGGGCAGTGCAGAGCTGACCAGGTAGGGGCTCTGCCTACTTGGAGCCTGCGGAGAAGATGCGGGTGGAGCTACTGTGAGAGCCCAGCTGCTGCCTGCGATCTCATCCAGGCTCTGAGCCCTCTCCTGAGCCTGTGGGAGGATGTATTCCAGGCCACCTTGGGGTGGGACCACTCTGAGGACAGTCCGGCTCACCCTGACCTGGCAGACCTGCCAGGGTGCCCCCCCAGCTCTCCTTGGAGCCACCCCGCTGGAGTGTGTTTGCACAGCTGGCTGGGGGTAGTGGCGTGGGTGGGGAGGGCTACCCTCTGGGTCCCGAGGCTCAGGCCAACTGGAAGGGGCCCAGAATGATGAAAAGGCCCTGCAGACCCACAGCCAGGACAGAGTGCCGGGGCTGCTCCTTTCTGGCTGCCGGGTCTCTGCCATGTGCCGGAGCCTCTGTGATGCTCTGTTTCCTTATCTGTGAAATGGGCTGAGTACCAGGCGGAGGGGAGCTGAACCTGACACCCGATCACGGGCCACAGGCAGCAGCAGCCTGATGCCCCCGCCACGCTGAGGGGCGTCCATGTGAGTTCTGTCCTGTTTCTTCCTTCCTCTCTGTTCCGCTGCAGCTGCGCCTCACTCTGCGGAACCCTGTGTTCTGTTTTCCTGTGTGTATTCACTGAGTGTCACCACCAGTGTGCAATGTGGTGACCGACACAGGCCCCAGAAGTCACGAGGAACGCCCAGACTCGGGGCAGAGACAGACAACCCCCGCAGTCAGTGTGGACAGGGGCGGCGTCTTGCCCGGGGAGATGCTGAAGTTTCCTCTGCTGACTCTCCCTCCCGCGCGCCCATCCTACCTTCTAGCACTGCTCCTGCGGGAAGCCACGCAGGATCCCATGGCCCTTCCCACAGGCCGTGGCACCGAGCACCTCCCTGTGGCAGTCCTCGGCACCGAGCTGTGGGTGGGCGCTGCACCAGGAGAGGTTGGTGAAGCGCGGCAGGATATGCCCCGAATCCTGCTCAGCCTGCATCCGGGCTCCCAGCTCTTTTTCCCTCAATGCTAATGGGCCTCTTCCTTAGCTTCTCCTTCCTCCCTGGCCTCCCTGCTCCCCTCTCAGAGCAGGTGATGCCCTGGGTGGTGACTGTTTGTTGACTGAGCTGCAGTTCTCATTGTCCAGAAGCCCTTCAGGACCTGGCCCGGGGTCTGATTCCTGTCTGCAATCAGGGGCCCAGAGGGCAGGGGCATCCTTATCTCCAGACTTGGCCTCAGCAGCCTGACCCCTTCTCTGTTGGCCTGGGTCCCTCTCACCCTCCTTTCTCCCAGGTCTCAGTGCTCTGGAGCCAACAGGATATGAGCGGGCAGGATGTGTGGTGGCCACACAGGTCCAGTCAAGTGGACCAGCAGGCGAGGGCGTGTGCTTCTGACTCACACAGAGGTGAGGAGGAAGGCCAGGGGAGGGAGGAATGCCTGCCCAGAAGTCATATCCCATAAACCTAGGAAAACACAGTGAGCTTTGTAAAGGAGCTTAGAGAATTCTGGGTTGGGACAAAGTGCAAAGAAAAGCAATCGACTCACAACGCAGGAGGCAGATTTGGCCACTTCCTCCAGCTCAGAAGTGGGTCTGCCTTTGTTGGCTCCGAGGGGCTGCTTTTCTTCCTGGTCAGTCAGAGCCTGGCTCTGTGCTGGCCCTGAGGCCAGGGGAGCCTGGGGAGTGACTGATCGGTTGTCAGGTGGGACAGATTTTGGATGGGAACTCAGATCATGGGCAGATCAGACCGCAGCTGAGACCCCAGTGTGGGCTGGCCCTGGTGATAGATGACCTGAGACCTTGTCATCTGCCTCTGCTTCCATCCCACCTTCTTGTCCTTTACTTGGTCCCTGGCCAGTGGTGCAGGGAGTGGAAGAGCCAGCTAATTCGTCAGGCAGGGATGTGGGGAGGCCCATGCTGTCAGCTCATCAATCAGCTCAGCTCAGCTCTGGTGCTCCTGGTGACTGGACACAACACAGGGCACCTGGAGCATGTGTCCCCAGGGGCACGGGCGTGTGGAGGGGAGCAGGAAGCCTCCGGGACCAGACGGGCCAGCGCTCTGGTCCTGGCGCCACCGCACTCTGGCTCTGTGACCTTGGGTAAGCCATCTGACTTCTCTGAGTTTCATTGACCTCCTCTGTCAACTGGAGATAAAGCTGCCTCCCTTAAGGCACAGGTTGGTGAGAGGATCAGAGAAAGGGGTTCCAGCTGCTGTCATCAGTCTGCTGTGAGCCCTGGGGAGAAAGCACATCAAACCTCCAGCTCTCAAGGAACTTGAACTCATGGGGCAGTGGGTCACCATTTTTTGATGAAGATTTATTTTATTTATTTGAAATACAGAGTTACTGAGGTAGAGAGAGAGAGAGAAAGAGAAAGAGAGAGAGAGGTTTTCCATCCACTGATTCACTCCCCAAATGGCCGCAACAGCTGGAGCTGAGCCGATCCGAAGCCAGGAGCCAGGAGCTTCTTCTGTGTGGGTGCAGGGGCCCAAGCCCTTGGACCATTTGTACTGCTTTCCCAGGAGCATTAGCAGGGAACTGGATTGGAAGTGGAGCAGCCAGGCCTCAAACCAGCACTGCAGGCTGGGGCTTTAACTCACTGTGCAGCAGCACCAGCCCCGGTGGGGGAGGGGTCGTCATTTGAGAGACATGAGCTGCAAACAGTTGGCAGCCCGCGCCAGGTGTGCAGTGTGGTCTGTTCCTACCAGTGCCCCAGTGCCTACTGCGTGTGGCCGGCCGGTGTTCACCGGTGGTGCTCGCAGAGGGAGAGTGAGATGAGTGGGAGGCCCACACCGCCTCTGTGGCTATCCTACACTCCCCGGGGTCCCCTGCCCAGCCCCTCTGCGGTGGTTTCTCCTGCTTCTCCGTCCCTGCTTGGAAGTCTCTGTCCCTTGCACTGCATGTCACCCGCCAGACTCAGACGCCGGACTTTGTCCTCCTTTCCCCACAAACAGGTGGCTGCACTCGGAGCTCTGTTGTGCTGCGTCAGGTTCCTCACGACCAGCAGTGTCATGGGGCGGGATCACGGGTGCTGCAACTTCTCAGGTTGCGCCACAGGAAAGCCCCCACCTCCCCAGCTCCGCAGCCCTCTGGGGGACCTGGTCCAGCAGCCACCCCCCCCCCCGCTCCCTTCCACCCCAGCCCCTGCTTCCTCTTGTGGGGAGACTGGCTGGCCTGCCTTCCCTAGGCCAGAGACTGCCAAGGAATGCGATGTTCTCCTTGTTTTTCTCCCACATTAACCCCCGCAGCAGGGTTCCTGGCTCTGTGAGTTCCTGGGTCAGCTTCAGACTCTGGGTGGAGAAGAGCCCTTACAACACGGAGAACTCTAGCATGCCTGCAGGTAGTGAGCTCCCTGTCACCGGAAGTGTGCCAGCAGGGTGAGGGTGCAGACGAGAATTCTTGGGTGTTTGTTCAGCTTGGGGGTTGCAGAGCTTTGCGCCCCAGCTCTCTCTCTCTCTGACCCTCACTCTGGGCCTGGTGAAGTTCCTGCCTGTCTCTGTGACTCAGTGTCCCCTGGCGCCATGGGTGGGAGCAGGGCTAGGCAGGTGGGCCTGGCTCTCTCCTGGGGTTCCCCTGGCTCTGACACACTGATTTCCTGGTATCTTGAGAGTGGAGGGTAATTTGTTTTTGTTGCCACAGGAACTGGGTGTCAAGAGTGTGGGGAATTGAAAGTGAGTGACGGGATCTTCTTATCTCTCTGGCTCCGGGCCTGGCTGGGGCTCTGTCTGCCTGCAGCAGCTGGGGAGGGGGCTCGATGGGGGAGGGACGCTGGTCCGAGGTCCTCCTCCGGGGCGTGGAGGAAGGAAGCAGGCTTTGTGCACCCTGCATGAGGGCCTGTGGGGACACAGCAGGTGGCCTCTGTGCTGGGAAAGGTGGGGTGCATCTCCACGATGCTCGGGTCAGGGAGGGACCCCTGCTGTTGGGTGGGACTGGGGTGTGGGTGAAGCTGTGCTGCAGCTATGTAGGCTACACGGGAGCAAGCAGGAAAGCTGGGCTCTCGCCGGTGCTCGTGAGACTCGCACACATGCTCTGCACGTTTTCTTTCTAAGGTCTCCAAAGACCTTCTGAATGATCTGGAAACATTTTTTGAGCACCCACCATGTGCCAGCTAGCTGTAGCAGTGCCTAAGAAAGACACGGCCCTTGTCTCCCCTAGGGAGGAAGAGGAAACAAGGCACTGAAAATACCGAGTGGTCCAGTCCACTGCAGGGAGTACAGAGGGCTACAGGGGTCCTACCTCATGTCCTGGGGCCACACAGGGATTTGCTACACCAAGGGCTTGGAGGGAGGGACTGGGCCTCGGCAGGGAGAAGGAGCAAGGCCTGCGGAAGCCTGCAGGGGCGAGAGCAGTGTCTGTGCCTGGGGTCTCAGGTGCCCTTTGGTGAGGGTGAAAGGCTGGTGGAGAGCAAGGGGCAGCAGGGTTGGGGAGGTGAGCGGAGGTCCAGAGAGCAGCGCCAGGACTGGGAGCCGAGGAAGGAGGCCGAGCCTCACCCCGCAGGCCATGCGAGCCAGGGACGGGTTTCAGCAGGAAGTGCATACGGGAGATGCTGGCTGTGACCTATATGGAGGACGGAGCGGGGAGAGAGCCTGGAGACAGGTGTGAGAGCGGCTCAGGGAGCCGGCGGAGTGGTGATGCTGGAAGGGCAGACGCTGTAGAGAGAGAGAGAGATGTGAGAGGCTGAGGAAGTGACGTCTACAGGGTCTCGGTTTCCTGTGCACCCTGGACCCCCATTTTGCTTCTCTAATGCATTGAGTCTTTGAAGTCATCACATTACGACATCCACTAAAATACTGACAACAAGGGGACTGGTATGGGGCGGGAGGGTCCACTGGCAGCAGCAGCTCCCTGAGGCGAAGCTTTGGGAATGGTCTCGCCATCCTGTCGCTGCAGCAGACAGAACCCGGGTCTCGCCGCTGACTTGGCCCTGCTGATCTCAAGAGAGAAACTTGGTGTTTGAGTCGCTGGAATGCTGTGGCAGGTGGCCACGCCCACCTCCCTGGTCTCTCTGGAGTCACCCTGTCCACACTGCAGGCAGAAGGCGCTTCCTAAGATGAAAATCCCATCATGCCTTACAATCCCCTGGAGGTACCAGGGTTGCACTCTCTCCTCCCAGCACCTCCCCCTCAGCGCCCCATTCCTGCTCCAGTCTCCGATGCATCTCACAGTATCAAGGCCACCCTGAGCTTCAGACGGCACAGGCTGGGCTACCTCACCGCCGCTGCAGCCTCAGTCTCCCCAAAATCCAACCCCTGGCCTCCCACCAGACGCCCCCTTCCCGCCGCCGCCTCTCGTAGGGCCTCCTCTCACCCTTGCCCTCTACCCCGCCCGTTACCCAGTACCCCTGACTCCCCTGCTTCTTCCCAACTCTGCCACCCTAATCCCCCAGTGCTCTCGGGGGGCTCCTCTGGACCCCCGGCATCCACTCCTGCTCGTCTCCAAGTCATTTCCTCACCGCAGCCAAAGGGGTCTTTAAATATGGAGTGAATCCTGCCATCCCCTGAGCCTGCTTGACATCAAGAAGCCCTTCCACAGCTCTTAACCTAACATCCACACTTTACAAGGCCCGCGTGGTCCGGCCCTTGCCTGTCCAGGGTGGATCTGTAGTGGGACCCACGAGAGCTCTGTTGGAACTGCGTCCCCTTCTGTGCGTGGCTGTGGGTACACAGAGGGCACAAGAGCCCTTCTGCGGGAGATTTGGAAGGCGGAGGTGCAACGGACGTACAAGGACAGGCAGGGCTCCGGCACCAGTGCAGTCCTGCAGGTTGGCTCAGGCAGGGGCCAGGCCTGCAGCTCCTCCACCGCTGCCACGTTTGCCCAGGGGCACGTTTAGCCAGCTGCATGACCAAGGCCCGTGCTTCTGCTACAGGCCCCTTGCACAGCCCAGGTTGGAGCTCAGGTTGGTTATGCAACCTTCACGACTCTCTTTCCTCTCTGCCTATCGGCCCGCCCTGGTGGCTTCTGGTTGCTCATCAGCTCCAGAGACAGCAGCCACAGAGGGAGGGGACGGTCATGTCCCTGGACCAAATCCCAGCCCCTGTGCTTCTCCTCTTGACCCCTGGCCAACACCTTGCTTCCCCCATCTTCTTGAGCTGTCTCCCTGGGGCTCATGGCGTGCAGGCTGCCCTGGCCCTCGGCATGTTGGTCGGTTGGTTTTCTTGAACTCCTGGAGCTTCTCCCTCTGTGTCCTACTCACAGAATCCTGTCCTGCGGGCTCTGTGCGAGCCGTGACGCCCACCCTGGCCACAATGCTTTCTGATCTGGTGTCTTTATCCGGGACTTCACACGAGTGTGCGTGTGTGCAGGATGTGAGCATGTGTGCGATGTTGTCTCCCCAGCAGCCGTCATCCTCTCGCGGTGGGGGGGGGGGCGGGGGGAAGGAGGAGCGCGTCTGATTCACTCAGCTCCTGGAGCCTTGCCTGGAGAGGTGCTAGACTCTAAGTAGTTCTTCAGTGATGATTCATTTAATAAAATTGAATGAGAGAAAGAATGGCCAAAGAGAGAGGGAACAAAGAAAAGAAGGAAAGGTAAAGAGAAAGAAAAAAAAATTGAAAGATGAAAGGAAGGAAAAGGCAGAAGGAAGGAGAGGGGAGAGAAAAGGAGGGGCAGAAAGAAAGAGGCAGGGGAGCCCCCAGAGGGCTGAGTGAGGCCCCTGCTGTCACTCCCGCTGTCCTATCACAGCCTCCTCCCACCCGACTGCGTGTCTCCTACTCTCCTCCTCCCCCAGCGGGAACGCAGTGGATGAGTGACCTCATTGAAGGTCTGCTTTGTGAGTAGGAACCAAATCTTTTTTTTTTTTTTTAAGATTTATTTATTTATTTGACAGAAAGAGAGAGAGAGACACAGGAGAGAGAGATTTTCCCATCCTTTGGTTCATTCCCCAAATGGCTGCCAGGGCTGTGCCACACAAAAGCCAGGAGCTAGGAGCTCCTTCCAGGTCTCCCACAGGATTACCAGGGCTCAGGGACTTGGGCCATCTCCCACTGCTTTCCTAGGTGCATTGGCAGGGAGCTGGATTGGAAGCAGAGCAGCCTGGACTAGAACCGGTGCCCATATGGGATGCTGGCGCCACAGGTGGCAGCTTGACACGCTGTGCCACAGCGTTGGTCCTAGCCCAGATCTTTTACCACCAACTGCCACCCAAGGGCTCCACTGTTACCTGAAGACACCACCACAAACCCCAAGCCATTGCATAGGCCATTCCTCCCCTTCCTCTGGCCTCTCCACTTCTCCGTCCGGCAAACTCCAGGCAGCTCTTGGAGTGCAGCTCAAAGAACGGGTGTCACAGGGCTGGCCAGAGAGCAGCAATGGCAGACACACGCAGGCTCATGGAGGAGTGAGCTTTTCCAAGGCTTTTCTAACTCCCAAATGCTTCCTTAGGGATGCAAATGTTTCCCAGAACTAGGATGGTTCCTGGGCTCCACACGGATGGGAGACCCAGGAAAATACGGTGGGCTGCAGATTCACCTGCTTCCGTCTCTGCAGCTCGGTCCTCAGGTCGGCCCTTCCTCCGACCGCCTCTCCTCTCACAGGGCTTGGAGTTCATCTGGGAGCAGTAGTGTCTCCACCTGTGATCTGGAGCCCCAGCCTCAGCACTTCCTTTATTCATTCACCCATTCATGTTTATTCCTCCTGGGTCCTGGGGGTGCACACTAGGGACACAGGGTAGTAGTCCCTGGCACGGTGAACCCTTGGTCTGAACAGAGAGTGTGACAACGGTGGCTTCTGTGGACATGTGGGATCTCATGGGGCAGTGGGGACTTGGAAGCAGGAGCCAGGGAGACTTTGCAGAGGATGTGACGTGGAAGCTTGGTGCTGAGGGCTATGGGGTTTGCCCAGGCAGAGCAACAGTGAGAGTCCTGTGCAGAGGCTGGGGGTTCCGGGCAGAACACAGCAAGGGAGGTCTGGAAGCGCAGTAGATGTGGTCATTCTGGGCCCCTGGACTGGGTCAGCGTGAGCTGGGCCTGCAGTGTCAGGTCAACAGGTGGGCCGGGGCCACATCGCAAAGGAGAGATGTGAATTCCACACGGAGGCCACCTTAGCCTCTGCACCCGTGCCCCAGCCCGGGCTGCTCCATCTCCCCAAGTGTTCCTTGAGGATCTTCCAGTTCTGAGATGCCCTGGTTCTAGGATGTTCTGTTTGATTAATTAACTGGTGAACATCATTTACCAATCCCATGCCAGGATTTTTATAAGATTGCTGCCCTGCCGGAGCCCACCGTCTGCCGGGGAGGCAGGTACATAAGGATACACCTGGAGCACAAGGCAGAGAGAGCAAGGGCAGAGGCACATGGTGGAGCCAGTGACTCCCTGTCCCTGGGGGGCAGCTTCAGAGGGGAAGCCGGGGTGATCTGGGCCTTGCAGGATGCACTGGGGGTCCAAGATAGTGCCCGCTTTGTTCGGGAGGGGTGAGTCACCTGTGGGGCTGGAGACAGGCAGCCGTGTGTCCCTGCAGCCCTGAATGCACAGGACATGGGGAGCATGGAAGCGTGGGCTGGGGCTCGCTGACTCTGTCCGGGGGAGACTGGAGCAGAGTTTGTCTCATCTACTGGGTCTGATTCGTGTGGCACCTATGGGACAAGAGGGGTCCTTTCAGAGCCCAGCTACAGGCCAGACTGCGCAGGTGACTGAACACCCGATCTCTCCTGTTGTAACCCAGGCAACAACTCCGCAAGGTGGCAATGACAATTCTGCTTCTCCCAGGAGGAAGCTGAGGCAGGGAGGGGTGAAGTACCATATCTGAGTTCACAGGGTTAAAAGGTGGTGGAGCCAGGACAGCTACCCTCCCCTGACCCCAGGTGCCCAACTCCAGAGCCGCGACCTTGCCACCGTCCACTCTGACTGCTCAGTGCCCAGCCCTGGGTGCCAGCTGGGCATTTTCCAATGGACCCAGTGACCGTGTCCTCAGACTCCATCCAAGATGTTTCCTGGGGCCTCTGGCGACAGTGGGCTGTGGAGAGCAGTGCGTGTTGGAAGGGAAGGAGAGGAAGTGTCCCCCATCTGTCCTGTCACAGGACACCCTCCAAGAATGGGCACCAGCCCCCACTGCTCTGGGTGGGAATAAACTCTTGAACTCTCTGCAGAGATAAAAAGTGCTGTCTCCTCCGAGCCGTGAGTGTCGGCCGATGGGGCCTCTCCCGGCAACTGTGCGCTGCCTCCACCTGCAGCTGTGTCTGGGGAGGGGCAGCCCCCAGCTTCTGCCTTCCCCTGGAGGTGCCCCAGCCTTTCATCAGGGCCCAGACTTGAGTGTGTGCACATCTGGGAGAGGAGTGGGTTTGTGTCCCAGTCCCCACTCTGCCTCGTCTCTGAAATGGGGTGTGGGCAAGTCACTTCTCTGAGCCTCAGCTTCTCATCTGTAAAATGGGCTGATGGCCCTCATTTTTTTTTAAAGATTTATTGATTTGAAAGGTGTGTGCAGGGGAAGAGAGAGAGAGAGAGAGAGATTTTCCATTCACTTGTGCACTCCCCAGATGGCCACAATGGCCAAGGGCCTGGACAGGCTGGAACTCCGTCCAGATCTCCCACATGGGTGACAGAGGCCCAAGTACTTGGGCCATTTTCTGCTGCTCTCCCAGACACATTAGCAGAGAGCTGGATCAGCAGTGGAACAGTGGGGACTCGAACCAGTGCTCATAGGGGGTGCTGGAGTCGCAAGAGGTGGCTTAACTGTGTCTGCCACCAGGCTGGTCCCTCCCCCTATATTCTTGTATGGGTGCTTGCACTAGTGTCTACACACCCTTGCCAACAGGAGATCCTGTCAGGGTGGTGATCAAGCCAAGTCAGGCTGCTGGGTCCAAGTGCCAGCTCCACCTCCTCCAGCTGTGTGCTTTGGGGAAGCTTCTCCTGCTCCGTGCCTTGGCCTTCTCTTCTATAAAATGAGGGCCGCTGAGAGGAAGACTTCGGTTCATTCATCCAAAGCACCCACGATAGTTCCTGGGAGGAGAGCTGCCTTTGAGAATCAGCGACGGAGCCCTGCCTACGCTTTCTAAACGGCTTCCTGCTGGTGTGCACCCAGGGAGGTGCAGATGATGGCCAGCGTAGGAGACCTGGACAGAGTGCTAAGCTCCTGGCTTTGGCTGGGCCCAGCTGCAGCCAGGGGGTGGCAGATCTCTCTGTCTCTTTCTTTGTCACCCTGCATTTCAAACGAATAAAAATAACCACCCAACTTAAAAATGGAAATAATCAGATCCAAACTATTTTTAAAAAGCATCCGTTATTCATTAGTAGTCTTCGTCTGTGAGTCACCCGCTGCTCGCTGGCCTGGGCACCCCCAGCCTCCCTCTCCTGTCCCCTCCCTGCTCTGGGAAACCCCAGTGTCTTTCACTCTCTTTGTCTTCCCTGGGCAAACCTCCTCTCACGGCTCGGGAGGAGGGATGTTCAGAGGATCGGGGGATCCCTCCCAGTGTGTGTGATGGGGACACAGGGTTTCTGGCCCGGCACGGAGGACACCAGGCAGGCAACATTCTCCCTGTCTCCACATTATCTGTTCAGTGCCTTTTCCGATCCTACAGACAAAATGCAACAGGAGTGATTCATGCACTCAGGATCCCAGAAAGCCTGGGCTGACATGGGCCTCTGGGGACATCCTGCCTGCCCCTGCCCTCGCCCTTTGTCACCCCACGCCCCAGTAGAAGGCACCAGACCTCAATGGAAGACTGGGCCACTTTCCCCCTCCAGTGCTGGGGATAAGGCACAAGGGACTGGCCTGGCGTCCCTCCACGGAGCAAGGCTGTTTGCAGGGATCTTCTGATAACCCCTCTCAGCTCCTCCCCCAGCCTGCAAAGCCCCACCTGATCACCCCACACTCTGGGCCCCCTCTTATCTTCTCACTCTAAGCTCCCCATCCATTACCCTGGCTGGCAACAGAAGTTTTATCTGAACCCTGCTGGGGTGAAATTGGTGTCTATGAATAATTGGAATAGCTGGCTGGGGACGCAGTGTCACAGCCTCCAGGCCTGCCGGCCGGGGCTTCCAAGCTCACACCAGCTCCTCTTCTCTCCCCATTCCTATGGTTGTTGTCTGGTCCAGACTGCTGGAGCCCTCTGCTTGGGTTAAGGTTACGGTTACAGCTTTCAAACTGTCACCCTGCCAGGCTTACCTGCCCCTCCCCCACTGCCCCCCATCGTGCCCTCCAGTCCGTCCTCCACACTGCAGCTAAGTGGATCTTTAGAAACTCAGACCTTCCTAGAGTGCCTCCTTCCTTTGGCCTCTCTGATCCAACTCCTGCTTAGCTATCCAGCCTCACAGTAAAGACTGGCCTTCATGCTGCCCTAAGCACCCAAGGAGGCTGCTGCCCAAGCCACTCTGTGGGATGTGCTCATTCATGGGGGCCCTACCTTATCCAGGCCCTCTGTGGGGCACTGAGAATGAATCCAGCGATGAGGCCAGACCTTGACCTTGGGGAGCTCATGGACCAGCAGGTGAGGCTGCAGTCATCAAAGGCAGCTTTGCCCTGCAGTGAAGAGGTGTTCTGGAGAAGCAAGGGGCTGGGAGGGGTGGGGAGTGGGCTGGGAGAGCCCAGAAGGCCCTAGCCCAGCCGAGGCTTGGCAGGGAGGGTTTGCTGGAGGCCGGGTAGCGGGGATCTCCAAGGATGAGAACACTGGCCCGTCCGACACAGCAGACTTTGCTGTTAAACAGTGTTGGCTTCTTGACCACACCGCTTTGAAGGCTGCTGTCCTCAAGAATTCTGCACTGACTGGCAAGACGCACACTGCCCTCTCTCCGGGGCCAGCTTCATGAAGGGTTGCAGCTGGTGCAGGAGCGCAGGGTCCCGTGCTGGGTCTCATCCTTTGCTGTTGCTGGCTTTGAATCACCAGTAGGTTTTGAACCAGGGGTTCCGCTTTTCCATTTTTCTTTAGGCCCCTTCCAACTGTGCACTGGCGGTGCCTCCCTCAGCCCTTGTCACCGTTGACCTTGCCTCTCGTGGCACACATGTCTTTTCTTTGTCCTGGGAGCACCTGCACATCCAGGTGACTCCGCCTCATCTCTGCCCTGATAACGCATCTCTGATGATGCTGGAAAATGCAGCAAGAACCCCCCACCCCGGGACCCTTGCTGTTGAATTCCAGCCAGGATAGCATCCAGTGTGAAGGGGCCTGGCCCAGCCTGCACAGGCTCTGGGAATTCCGGGAGGAGCGACAGTGCTGGCTGGAGGCAGCAGGGAGTGCTCCCAGAGCTCCCCGTGGGCTCAAAGCCCTCGCTGACTTCTGCTCTCCACTCTCTTCCCTGCACCATCCCCTCCCCCAGCCCCTGGGCTCCTCCCTGGGCCTCTGGGCAGCTTGGAGAGGAGCTGGGAGGTAGGATGACAGCATCTCAATTTCCCTGCTAATTACAAGTGCTGGGAAGAGGGGTGCTAAATGCCAGATAATTACCCAGGGGGAGACACGTGCCAGGTTCCTGGCTGCTCCCAGCCTCAGGAATTCCACTTTAATGGTTTCTTTTCTTCTTCCTTTTCTTTTCTTCTTCCTCTCTCTCTTTCTTTCTTCCTTCCTTCCTTCCTTCCTTCCTTCCTTCCTTCCTTCCTTCCTTCCTTCCTTCCTTCCTTCCTTCTTTCTTCCTCCTTTCCTTTCCTTTCCTTTCCTTTCCTTTCCTTTCCTTTCCTTTCCTTTCCTTTCCTTTCCTTTCCTTTCCTTTCCTTTCCTTTCCTTTCCTTTCCTTTCCTTCCTTCCTTCCTTCCCTCCCTCCCTCCCTCCCTCCCTCCCTCCCTCCCTCCCTCTCTCTCTTCTTCCTTCCTTCTCTCTCTCTTTTCTTTTCTTCCTTCCTTCCTTCCTTCCTTCCTTCCTTCCTTCCTTCCTTCCTTCCTTCCCTCCCTCCCTCCCTCTCTCTTTTCTTCCTTCCTTCTCTCTCTCTCTTTTCTTTTCTTTTCTTTTCTTTTCTTTTCTTTCTTTCTTCTTTCTTTCTTTCTTTCTTTCTTTCTTTCTTTCTTTCTTTCTTTCTTTCTTTCTTTCTTTCTTTCTATCTTTCAGAAAAGAAGATACAAAGAATTAAAGCTGGTGGGCTTCCCTCTCCTTAGCCCTTAGTCCCTTTCCTTCCTGCTCTCTGCCGGGAGGGACCTTGCTCCAGACCTCGGCACCAATCTGGGAGGCAGTCGCAGGCGTGGCAGCTGCCTTGGTATCTGAGTCAGACTGAGGGTGTGGCATCGGTGAGGGTGGGCTGGAGGAGGAGCCCCCGCCCTCTGCTCTGCTCACTGCCTGGACGCAGGTGCAACATGTACACACGAGCCAGCCGCTGCTCCAATCTGAGAAGAGTCCACCAGGCTGCCTGTCTTGCATGAAGAGGCAGGGAGGGGTCCCTTCTGGGGCCCCACCACCATCCCAAGGGCTGGGGTCTGACGAGGGGCAATGTCACCCAGTTGCTTGGCCTCCCTCCTGCGCCCCATGCCTGCCAGCTTTGGGCAGAGTTTGAAAGGCTCCCAACAGGAAGCTATTAGGTTGATGAGCATTCTTGTGGTCCTGGATTGAGACAGCGACGCTCTGCTTTGTGAAGCTCTTGTAATTTCCATAATAACATTTTCCTCTTCTTAAATAAACTTGGACTCCAGCCTGAAGCATGTGGCTGGCTTTGCCTGGGGAATTCAGGACCTGAGAGCGTGGAGGGAACACCCTTGGAAAGATGGGAAGGGGCAGGGAGAGTCACAGATCCCGCCAGGACCCAGGCAGGCCTGGAGTCTGGCTGAGTGAGTGCCTCTGTGGACTCCTTAACGTGGCCTTGGGCAGGGCCAGGGCATGTGTGACCTCAGCGAAGTCCCTTCACCTCTCTCTCAGTCTCCTGTCTGAAAAATAGGGATGACAGCAGAACACGGCTCCAAGAGGCCCCGCGAGGGTTAACGGAGATACTGTCTGTAAAGAAGTCACCCCGGCATGTGCTCAAGGCCTTTCAAAGAAAGGTCCACAGACAAGCTCGTCTGATATTTCACGGTTCTGCACGCCTCAGTCCCCGAGTCAGGGAGTGAGAATATCTCAGTAGTTCTGAATTGCATCTTAGCAAATTCTTAAAGTCATGGAACCAAATAATGATTAACAGTGTGGAATCTGACAGTCCCAAGCCCTAGACTATGAAACGAAATGAGATTCACACCTTAGGCCGCAAAGCTCAGCCCGACACCGGCCGACTGGTGGCTGGTGTCTGCCCCACACCTCTGTGACCGAGGCTCCGCTGTTCCTGAGGTTGCCCCCCACCTAAAGCCCACACCTGCTGCCTTTGCTCAGCTGCCTTGGTCCTGCTTCTCTCTGGGCTGCCAGATCACACCTGTTTCCTCCTCCCATGAGAGCCCAGGGAGAGATGGAGACAGCACCGTATCCCCAAAGCCAGCTCTTCTCTGAGCTGTTTGCACTCAGAATCAGGCTGCCCTTGGCCCCTGATGGGTTGCTTCAGTCTGGCCACACCCTGACTACTAACAGCCCAGGGTGCTCACCCCAGCAGGACTCAGGGATTCTTGTCCCCTCTCTGCCTTTATCTGGACCTAGTACCATGCCCTGTATGGCAGCTCCCAGACACTATTGCACCAAATATTTCCAGGAGTGAGCAGCCCAGCATTCGTGTGTGTGTGTGTGCGTGCATGTGTGTGTGAGCATGGACATGCAGAAAGTTGAAAAGGGAGTTTGAGGCTGTGTCTCAGAAGCTGAGAATGTTGAGACCAAAGAGGGGTGAAAAAGGAAATGAGGTGGCGGAAGCGGCCCTGGTGGGAGGTGGGGCCTGCCTTCAGGGTGCAGAGGACTCACAGTGGAAGCAGCAGGCAGCAAGGCCGGTCCACAGTTGTTGGATTGTCCCATCATTTCGTTCTAGAACAAGCAAGCAGGCTACAGTGGGGAGGCCTGTTAGCCTCTGATGTGACTGTGAGTGGATTTCACCCAAACAAAGCTACCTGGGCATCTGGGGGAGGGATTTGGGAGTGCCATGTGTGGCTGTACAGGTGTGTGGCTGTACAGGTGCATGTCTGAGAGGCCAGCTGGAGCCCAAATTTGTCAGAGCTCTGCTCAGCAGACACACAGACACACAGGTGGCACATGATGCTGGAGAAGAGGGAATGGTTCCCTACACCCAGCACCCAGCCCCGGCTCAGGCTCAGGGTGAGGAAGGCGTCAGTATGCATTTGATAAATAAGAGACTAAACATAGGCGCACAGTGCTAGTGGGGGAACTAGAGGGGAGTTGCGGCAGTGGGCAGGACCCGTACCCAGAGGACCTCCTGGGCTACATGAGGGGTCTTCAAAATGTTCAAGGAAAATGCATACAATGTAAAAATCATGCACAGATTTTGGGGCCAGTGCCGTGGCTCACTTGGTTGATCCTCTGCATCCCATATGGGCACCGGGTTCTAGTCCCAGTTGCCCCTCTTCCAGTACAGCTCTCTGCTGTGGCCCAGGAGGGCAGTGGAGGATGGCCCAAGTGCTTGGGTCCTACACCCACATGGGAGACGAGGAGGAAGCACCTGGCTCCTGGCTTTGGATCAGCGCAGCGAGTCGGCCGCAACGCGCCTGCCATAGCGGCCACTTGGTGGGTGAACCAACGGAAAAAGGAAGACCTTTCTCTCTGTCTCTCTCTCTCTCTAACTCTGCCTGTCAAAAAAAAAAAAAAAAAAAAAAAAAAAAAAAAAAAGAAAAAAGAAAAGAAAAGAAAAAAAGAAGAAGAGACCTGTTTGGGAAAGGAGGTTGTTGGGGAGCCCCTGGAGAGCTGTGAGGTGGGGGTGCATCGTGGGTGAGGAGGGGGCCCTCCGTGTGCCCTGCAGGTGAGAGGTGAAGCCGAGCGTTTGTTCTTTCCTCTGTATTTCCAGCAGCCCGGTCGGGGTCAGGAGCCTCCGTGGTGAGTCCTCACCGTGTCTGTAGCTGGAGCCTTCCTTCCCCACTCCACCTACATCTGGCTCCTTGCTCTTCAAGCAATCCCCTCCCCCTCTGCCTCCACCTGCCTGCCGGTCCCAGCTCCCCCCTGCCCCTTTCCCTGTCCACCCCTTCTGCTCACCTACCTCTCCCTTGGCTGGCAGCCTCTGCCCATTGGCCACCTCATCTTCTTGCTTCAACTTCCAGCCTGGAGCCATGTCTCTCCCTTCTTTTAGAGAACACTGTGGCACCTGGAATCTTAACTCTTTGTGCCCAAGCAGTTGGAGTCAGAGGACCTGGCTGGCAGCCTGGCTCTAAGGGTGGTGTCGTTTGGGGTGTGGGGCTTTACCTCCCAAAGCCTCCATATCCTGGTTTCTTAAATAAAGACAGGCACTTTTGGACATGGCCACCTGTCCTGGCTTGCCTGGGATGGCCCCACTTTATGCCTGTTGTCCCTGCGTAATTACTAATAGTACCTCTTTCACTCCCAGAAGTGTCCCAGTTTGATTGATGAATTATATGTTCATCCTATTCCTAAAACTCTTATAAAGACCCACCTGGATGATCCTTTGAAATAATCCACATACAGTTTCTCAGCAGGGTTCTTGCCATACAGTAAATGCTCTTCAAATATTTGCTTTTTTTTTTTTATTTCTTTCCCAGACAGGCTGAGCTCCTGGAGAGAGGGACTATGTCTGATTCCGTTATAATTACCAGATGAGATGGCTGATTATTAGAGAATTTCAGGGACAGAAGCCCAGTGCGTGTCACAGTGCATGCACAGTGACTTTGTCTCTCGTGATTCAGAAGCGTGCCAGCCATGTCCTTTTGGCACTGTGCTGTGGGCTCGGAACAGGAATGAAGACGGGAGCCGCATTTCCTGTGTACCTACTATGTACACTGCTCTTGTTTTATGATTGAGTATTCGCATTCCTGCAGGTAGACCTGATGCTAAAGGTCTGAGGCTGTGAAAGACTAGTTCCGATTTAGGGTTATAAGAAACAGGGCTGGGAGTGGTGAGAGAGAAGATGAGGCGGTGGCAGGGAACAGGTGGTTTGGGGCGTGTCAACCCTGGGAGAGGAATTTGTGCATAAACCGAGGGTTAAAAATCACCGCACTGGGGCCAACACTGTGGCATAGAGGGTAAAGCCTCCGCCTGCAGTGCCAGCATCCCCTATGGGCACTAGTTCACGTTCCAGCTGCTCCTCCTCCCATCCAGCTCTCTGCTATGGCCTGGGAAAGCAGTAGAAGATGGCCCAAGTCCTTGGGCTCCTGCACCCGTGTGGGAGACCCAGAAGAAGCTCCTGGTTTCTGGCTTCAGATCAGCTCAGCTCTGGCTGTTGTGGCCAACTGGGGAGTGAACCAGCAGATGGAAAACCTCTCTCCCTCTCTGCCTCTCTTTCTCTCTCTGTGTAGTTCTGACTTTCAAATAAATAAATAAATCTTTTAAAAAATCACCACGTGATCTTTTTATTTTTTGAAGATTTATTTATTTATTTATTTGAAAGGCAGATTTATAGAGAGGCAGAGGCAGAGGCAGGGAGAGAGAGAGAGAGAGGTCTTCCACCCGCTGGTTAACTCCCCAAATGGCTGAAATGGCCAGAGCTGGGCCAATCCAAAGCCAGGAGCCAGGAGCTTCTGCAAGGTCTCCCACACAGGTGCAGAGGCCCAAGCATTTGAGCCATTCTCCAGTGCTTTCCCAGGTCATAGCAGGGAGCTGGATGGGAAGTGGAGCAGCTGGGACTCGAACCTGTGGCACAGGCGGAGGCATAGCCTACTACGCCCTACATAGTGCTCGCTTACAGAACATCACCATGTGCGATGCAGAGGTGCTTTGCCCATGTTGCTTCATTGATTTCTGTAAGAATCCTACCAGGGAGACACTCTTACCACCCCAACATATGAACGAGGAAACAGACCCAGAGAAATGAGGGTTCTGCTCAGGCTAGGCAGAGAGGAGTTCAGGGCACGAACTGTGAGACTCCCGGGCCTGTGCTGTAATCAGGGAACCGACGCTAACAGCCTGGGAAGGCGATCTCGCCGTGCTGGGCCCGGAGGAGAGACACAGCAGGAGCAGCCTCGTCCATCTGGCTGGCTCTGGAGGTGGGCAGGGGGTGGGCGGTTGTCACTCAGAGCTCTCTCTGCGTTTCCCGTGCAGTCTCTGTCCCCAGAAACTGGCTCCTCCGATGGAGACCGAGTCTGAGCTGGCGGAGGGAGGAGCCCCCACTCAGGTCCCAGCTTCTCGTGGTGGAGCCACCCCCTTTCCTCCAGAGACCACCATCTCTCTTCTAATTGGTGGAAAATTGGTTGCTAACTGTCAGGAAATCACCGATTTTCCATCCATTACCAGGGGGACCAGGGCTGTGTCGCTGTGGGGGCCTCAGGGTGGGAAGCAGATGGTGATTAAGCCTTGCAGTTAACCATCGGGTTGGTGGGCCTCCTCGGGCAGTCCTCCCAGACTGCTTATTAACTCCCTGCGAAGACCCGTTGGGTAGGAGATATTGGTTAAACGGAACGCAGAGCCACAGAACTGTTACTACTCATTAGGTCTTGGTTGTGGGGGGGAGGAGACGGAGGAAAAAACCGTGGCCTCAATCCAGGAATGTTAAACAGCCCCATAAGTTGGCAGAGAACTTTATAATTGCTGCTATTAAAATATATGTATTTATATAGGTGATTTGTTGGAGGAAAGAATTTCAGCATCGGAGTAGAGATCCCTGCTATGATTTCACCCAGGATTAAGTTGTTAGGGCCCAGATATTAATTAAGGCTGAGGGCCCCAATCCTTTCCTAATTAGCACATGGGGTAATTTGCCTGCAAATGCTACTGTTACAATTATCCTGAATTTGTCCTGAGCTCTCTTCCAGCTGGATTGGGTGGGCAGCGGGGAGGGGAGGGGGCAGGAGGCCTGAGTTCCGCTCCCACCCCTGCCTCCCACTTGTAGGGACAGGGTCTTTCTCTCTCTGGTTTCCCCACCTGCAACGTAGCGGGTAGTTAAAGAAAGGGGATGGAACATGTGGGAGAAGCTGGGGAAGACTCAACGCTCACCTGGGAGTTCCCACTCCCAGGATGATGCCCAGGCTCTTCTGCCTTCGACCCAGTGGAGAAACCCAAAGCCTGGTCCGGGTGAGGTCGGAGACTTCTTCTATAGGGCCCAGACTTCCCTGGCTGGGCGGGCTCCTTTCTAAGAGCAGGGAATGGGGGCGTGTGCCAGTCTCAGACAGAGCTGTGCACCCAGTAGTGTTACTTGCTGGTGGTGAAAACTGGCGGGCCCTCCGTCCTCTGGCCGGTGCCTCTCTGCTCCCTGAACACCGTGGCCATCAGCATCCATTCATCCTCCACCTGTTCCAAAACACCTCCCCTCCTGCTCGCAACCCTCTTGTGCAGTGAATGTCAATCCTTCCTTCAGCACTTGATTCAAATGTCCCTCTTTGTTCCTCCTTTCCAGAGTGGCCCAGGCAGGGCTAGTTGAGCACTAGCACTTTCCTACACTTCTGCTTTTCATGAATCTTCTATTTGAGGCTTCGGCTAACTGTGCCCAGCAAGGCAGTTGTTTTTGCCTTGAACTCACCTGTCAGTGAATTTCTCTAAAGCAGGACCCTACTACACTGGGTCTAACTCGACTTGAAATCTGTAGAACCCAGAGTGGGTCAGAGTTGGTTGAGCTTGGCTTGTTCTTGACTTGTGCTGTGTCTTTGGGAAATGGCTGTGGCTCCTTTTCCCCTGGCATGAAGAGGCACATGGGCTTTGCCAACTGGTGATGCCCTGGTCCTTGGTGCTCTCTGGGTCTGTGGGGACTGGACCTTGCCTATCCGCAGCCCTGGTATGGGTGGATGAGAGGGGCTCTCACGTCCCCACCCTGTCCCAGGCTCAGGGTGTGAGCTGAGAAGGCAAAGCCTGTGTCTCTTTCGATCTTCCTGAGATCCCTGACACAGACCTGAGCGTGCACATGGGGTTTACAGGGAGGAATGGAGGCTGCGGCTGCGTCACAGTGAATTCAATTGGCTGTGATGGAGCCTGCAAAGCAGACTGATAAAGGCCATTCAACCTCAGGCCCAGGACTTTGCCTGAAGATCCCAGGGCTGGCGGCTGGGGATCAAAGGCAAGAGAGGTGCTGCTGACTGGGAATATAAACAGGTTCAATAAGGGCTTAGAGAAATTCCTAGATGACAGATCCCTAGCAGGTAGCAGGTCATTAATAACCATGAAGGATGATGATGATAATAATAATAATTAATAATGCTTCCAAGAGGGCTTTTATGCTTTTGAAAGCCCCTTCCCAGCCAGTATCTCATTAGACACTCACCACTCACCTGGGGGAGGTGTGGATGCCCAGAAAGGTGAAGGGACCTGCCTGAGGCCACACAGCTTGTTCAGGGCAGAGCTGGCACTGGATCCAAAGGCCACCCTGTAAGAAGGTACTTTCTTACAAGGAGGAGTTCACTATTCAAAGCAGCTGTTGGATATGAGCCTAGAGTCCAATTTCTGTCCTCTCCCCATTTCCACAGCTCCAGTTCTGCAAGGCCTTACTGCTCTGTCAACTCTTCCTTCCAAAGCATGCACAGTGCACAGCAAAAGACCAGGGTCCTTGCCCTGTTCTGCTGGTGATTTGCAACATGACATTGAACAAGGGTCTTCCACTCTCTCCAGTGTGCCCAGCTGTGCAAGATGATGGCCACCTGTTCTAGCAAGTTAACCTCTTGGGCCTCCTGCTCCCTCTTGGCACAGTGAGGTGGCAGGAGTGCCTGTTGTGAGGAGCAAATGATACATCATGTGCCTAATGCATTTGCTTTGACATACCTTGCACAGTGACCCCTCATCGAATCCTGTTCTATAGAAGAGTAGACCCCAGGGGAGACAGACGCCAGGAGGATGCAGAAGCTGGAGGAGATGTTTGTGGTCTTCCCAAGCTAATTTATCTTTCTCTATCTTTGTAGTACTCTCTTAAGAGGAACACTTGTTCTCAAGTGAAGATCAAGGTCTCCCTTGGGGCGTGAAAGGGGCCAGTGCTGCCACCTACAGACAGAAACGTGATATTAGATTTATTTCTTGGAGAGGCTGGGTAAAGAGCATCAGGAGTTGAAACCCCAATGTGTCCCTCACCTGATTACTTTTCTGTTTTAAAGTCTATCATGATTAACCTCTGTTGTATTCAGGAATCCAACCTTAGTCAAAAGTGCTGATTGTAAGCAGGGTGCATATGGTGCCACTTCTGTTTGGGGCTGCCTCTGGAGACACGTTGCCATCACAGTGCCTCGTATGGGGAGAAGAGTGTTTGGTAGCCATTCATTGATTGGCTCATCACCTATCATGTCATTGTTTTGGTACTGGATGGAGATTTGGGAAAGCCTTGCATCTTCATAGAGATTGCGAAGCTTTGGTTTAACATGTCCCATTGGGGTGAGATGATCCCAAGGGAGGTACCAAGAATTGACCAGCTGGGAGACTTTTATTCTCAGAGATCCATGAGCTTGGAGGGGCTTCCTGCAAATTTGCTGGGGTCCAGAGAGGTCATGTTCTGTGGGCAGCGATGAACTCTGTCCGGCATGGGGCAAGGAAGAGAGATCTTAGCCACTGCACTCCTGGTCTTAGGGTAGAGGTGTGATTGATGGCCAGCTTCCACTGGCCATGACGATTACCATCAGTAAGTGAAACTTGCACTGGACAGCCTGCGGGTTCAGAGCTAATGTAGGCTGAGAATGGCCACCATGCGTGTGCTGTTCTTGGGGCAGTGCGTGCTGGAGCAGCACAGCAGACCCAGTGGAGTTCTCTCTGTTCCCAAAAGGAGGAAATGGAGGTCCAGAATGGGAACCTCTATGTCGCGGGCCTCCTGGCAGAGGGGAGGCAGGACTGGAACCCAGGCCTCTTCACTCTTGCCCGCAGGCTCTCTGGGAAGACATTCGCAGGAGCTGACCTCCTGGAACTGGGCCTGGCTCCCACCTGAATCCCCCTTTCCCTGAGGGCCTTGGAGATGGAGCTTAATCTTTAATGAACCGGCTTTCAGTTTAACTGCTCACTTGGCAATGATTAATACCTGGTGACCTTCGCTGGCACCTGCTGATCCTGACCAGGACTGACCCATGGGAGGGCTGGTGGCCTCTAGACCCAGCTGTGGGCTCGAGACCCGGAGTGAGGCTTCGGAGATGTTGCCGTGAACTCTTACCAAAGGGATCACTTCCACCCAGTGCCTGGAATTCTGTCATTAGACTGTCACTCTTCACAAGTAGCACGTCACAAATGCCCTTTTTCTAGGGAGCTGATGACCTAAGTTGTGTTTTAAAATACTCCTTGGACTCCTGGCTGGACAGTTCTGGGAGAACAACAGGATTCATGGCTTTTAGTCACAGGTTAGCCATCAAAGACGGCATGACTGGACCCACAGCATACCCAGCCTGCAAGCTCTCTGTGACAGGACAGGGACGTGTAGGGAGAGACGGCCGAGCAGCCTGGCTCTGAGAGCCTCAGGCTGTGAGCGCTCAGGTGAGCCACTGTGAGCCTCCGTTTGTTTGTCCAGTGGAGACAGACAGGCGTCTCTGGAGATACTTGAGTGGGAAATGAGAATGCACTTGCTCAGTATCCCAGCTTTCAAGGGGTGGGCTTAGAGGGGGTCTTCCTCCATGTGTTCTCTTCTGAGCTTGGCCTTCACCAACCCTTGTGTCTGTAAACACGTAGAGAAGATGCCTGGCTTATCTGGGGAGAAAATATTTCTTTTTTTAAAAAATTATTTATTTGAAATTCGGAGTTACACAGAGAGAGAAGGAGAGGCAGAGAGAGAGAGAGAGAGAGAGAGAGAGGTCTTCCATTCAATGGTTCACTTCCCAGATGGCCACAATGGCTGGAGCTGGGCTGATCCAAAGCCAGGAGCCAGGAGTTCTTCCAGGTCTCCCACGTGGGTGCAGGGGCCCAAGGACTTGGGCCATCTTCTACTGCTTTCCCAGGCCGTAGCAGAGAGATGGATCAGAAGTGGTGTAGCCAGGACTTGAACGGGTGCCCATACAGGATGCCGGCACTGCAGTCTGCGGCCTTACCCATTATGGCACAGCACCAGCCCTGGAAATATTTCTTGCGCACGCTGGGATTCTTAGCAGGATGAGTTCCAGCCCCGTGAGACTGCTTAGTTAGCCCGACATCAGGGACCCATCCTCTCCTACCCAGGGAGGCAGTGGGACCCCCCGGGGCAGGGCTGGAAACACTTCCCTCGGGATCTTACTGCTCCTCTGAGGATGGCCAACAGCGTGAGCTAAGAGCGTGCCTTGGTCTGAGCCTGTCACTGTCTCCTGCCTCTGTTTTGGGTCTTAGCTCCAGCTGGCACTAGCTAGGGGTCTGGCAGCACCTTGCTCCCACGGCTGCCTGGCGGAGGCTCTCGCACGTGGGCCTCTCTGCCTTTGGTGGAGAAGCAACAGCCCAGTTCTGGTCCTCCCACCCTTCATGCTGAGGACTTGGCCAGGCAGGACCACCAACTGGAGTGGCATTTGCCCCTCCCTCTGTGCGGCAGCCATGTGGGCTGTCCCCAGCTGCCTGTCCATGTCTTCCTCTTGCCTCTGCCTGGAATGCCGTTCCCAGAAGCTCTGTCTGGAAGACAGCTCTCGTCATTCCTCTGGGGGGCTGGGCACTGTTCTGGATCCCTGGATGCAGAACCACCCCCCACCCCCCTCACTTTCCTTGCTCTGTGTGTTGTCTACTTGCCTGTGTGTCCCACAAGCCAGAGGCTCCACACGGAGTCCCCAAGTCGTGGCCTGGGGCTCAGTGTCCAGGGCGGTTCTTCTGTCACCGCTGAGCTGAAGTCGGCTGTGAAGGCAGGACAGCGGCGGGTGGCCTCCCCTCGTGGGGATAGACTTGGAGGCCTGGGCTGGAGGTCAGACAGGCTGAAGCAGGGGACCGTGAAGCTCCCAGCGGAAGCCACGGCTCCTTCTCTATTTTGGTTTTTCTTTTGTGGGCTTTTCATTTCAGAAGTTAATCTAGTTAATGCCAATAATGTCATTTTGGCAAGCCAGCAATTTCCTTTTACCCTTTATTTAACGAGCCCCTACCTCCACCCCGATCTTTATAATAAAAGGCATGCAGGTGGGTAATTACAGAGGTGTGAAATAGGGGTGCTGGGCCTGGGCCAGCTGAGCATTGTGGAGCATCCGTTAGGGAGGGTCCTGGGGAACTACCCACCCCAGCACTCAGGGAAATGGAATCCTAGGGAACGTGAGGCATTGGCATGAGGATACACAGGAAGGAGAAGGCAGAGTCAGAGAGGGGTTGGGTTCTTAGCTGCCGGCAGGGGTCCTTTCAACGACTCACTGCCAACCCTATCTCCTTATGTACATCCTGCAGAATAGGCGTGCCATCCATCCATGCACTCATCCATCCATCCACCCATCCATTCATCCACCCATCCATCCACCCACCCATTCATCCACCCATCCATCCACCCATCCATCCACCCATGCATCCACCCATGCATCCACCCACCCATCCATCCACCCATCCACTCATCCATCCATCCACCCACCCATCCATCCATCCACCCATCCATCCACCCATCCATCCACCCATCCATTCATCCACCCATCCATCCACCCATCCATCCATCCACCCATGCATCCATTCATCCACCCATCCATCCATCCACCCATCCATCCACCCATCCATTCATCCACCCATCCATCCACCCATGCATCCATTCATCCACCCATCCATCCATCCACCCATCCATCCACCCATCCATCCACCCATCCATTCATCCACCCATCCATCCACCCATGCATCCATTCATCCACCCATCCATCCATCCACCCATCCATCCACCCATCCATCCACCCATCCATTCATCCACCCATCCATCCACCCATCCATTCATCCACCCATCCATCCACCCATCCATCCATCCACCCATCCATCCACCCATCCATTCATCCACCCATCCATCCACCCATCCATTCATCCACCCATCCATCCACCCATGCATCCATTCATCCACCCATCCATCCATCCACCCATCCATCCACCCATCCATTCATCCACCCATCCATCCACCCATCCATTCATCCACCCATCCATCCACCCATCCATCCATCCACCCATCCATCCACCCATCCATTCATCCACCCATCCATCCAC
Organism: Oryctolagus cuniculus; assembly: GCF_964237555.1. Classification (NCBI taxonomy): domain Eukaryota; kingdom Metazoa; phylum Chordata; class Mammalia; order Lagomorpha; family Leporidae; genus Oryctolagus; species Oryctolagus cuniculus. The sequence continues at coordinate 124,879,182 of NC_091438.1, read as the reverse complement.
CCATGCATCCATCCATCCACCCATCCATCCATCCACCCATCCATCCACCCATCCATCCACCCATCCATTCATCCACCCATCCATCCACCCATCCACTCATCCATCCATCCACCCACCCATCCATCCACCCATCCACTCATCCATCCACTTATCCATCTATCCACCCATCCATCCATCCATTCACTTATCCATCTACTTATCCACCCATCCTTCCATCCATCTACCCATCCATCCTTCCCTCCACTTGTCCATGCATCTGTCCATCCACAGATACTAATTCAGAGCCTACTGCATGCTGGACACCATAAATAGAGCAACGACCAAGACTGTTGCTGTTCTGATGGACATTGTCACCTCAGATTGCTCTCTGACACTCAATCTAGTGGAAACACAACATGTGACCTTCATTTCAATATCGAGTGGCAGGTGCTGTGTTAGATGTAGGCATTATGACTCTGTGGGATCATAGAGAATGTCACAAAGGAGGGAAGACAGCGCTGTAACAAGTCTTGGAAGACAGGTAAGAAGTTGTAAAGGCGATGTGTAAAGGCAGAGACAGCATCTAAAAGAATCTGGGAGGCTTTTTGCCCACACATATATTTTTAAAGATTTATTTATTTATTTTAAAAGTAGAGTTACAGAGACAGAGGGAGAGATCATTCATCTGCTGGTTCATGCCCAAATGGCCGTAACAGCCATGACTGGGCCAGGCTGAAACCAGGAGCCAGGAATCCCATCTGGGCCTCCCACAAGGGTGGCAGGGGCCCAGTCTTCCACTGCCTTCCCAGGCACATTAGCAGGGAGCTGGATTGGAAGTCAAGTAGCTGGGACTTGAACCAGTACTGGTACAGGATGCTAGTGTCTCGGGCAGAAGCTTGACCCCCTGAGCCACAATGCCAGCCCCCTTTCACTCAAAGATTAGCAACATTTATCTCTGGAGAATGGGATCTGCAGGGTAGTCGCGGGAGCGGGTGGAGGACAAATTTTACTTCCTGCTTTCTATCTTCGATATTGTTTGAGGTAGACTGGGTATGTGCTAGCATTTTAATAAAAGGATGTTTCTATTTTTGAAAAAGATGATAGTATAGCATGTTTAGGGAAGAATCAATGCCTCGGTGTGACAGGTACACAGTGTTGGAGGAAGAGAAGAACAAAACGAAGCTGTGGAGGTTGGCAGGGGCCTGTCTGGGAAGGTTCTGAAATGCTGGGTTTCAGGAGTTTGGTCTTTAACCACAAGGCCAATGGCAATGTGGGCCTGGGGCACAGCGGAAGCTCAGTGAACTCAGGCCTAACACCGACGGCAGGGGCAAATGGGAGGCAGGGGCGAGAAGGTGTGGGCCTCTGCCGCCATACTGGGTGGCAGTGGGGAACAGAGCTAGGGAGAGTGGAACAGAGAATTCTGTAATGTGCAGAGAGAGGGGTGCTGTGGTCTCCAGAGGCATGTGGATGTGTCCAGACCCAGGGACCTTGGCAAAAGTTGGCAACCATGGGACACACTTTTTTGTAAAAAGAAAATCCCCAGGCCATGGGTTTTCCAAAACCAGATGCGAGTTTTTGGTGTCTTTGGTGGCTAGAAACTGACCAAGGCAGTTCACCATCATGTTCGCCTCCCCAGGGTGTCGGCCCCGTCTCTTCCTCCTGGGACGCCTCCTCAGCACCCCGAGGGTAGGAGCTCTGCAAACCTCCTGGCCTGGGTGCCCTCAGGACTGAAGCCCTCGCCCTGGCTCCCGAGGCCTTTGTCTTCTGCGCCCTGCTGTTTCTCCAGGTGCGCCTCTCACGACCTGTGGCCAAGGGCTCTCTCCTGGGAAACAGATGAGCTGTGCGATGTACTGAATGCATTTGCTGTTTAAAGCAGCCATGGCACCTCACTGAGCTTAGCATTCGCATGGGATCGCTCCCTGGCCACACTACTCACTGCGCCCTCCTCCCAGACTGCGATCTCCTTCGCTCCAGAGGGGCGACACAGGGGCTGGAACACACTGCCTTTCCAGTGTTTTATTTTTTAAATATTTATTTATTTATCTGGAAGGCAGAGTTACAGAGCGGCCACAAGGAAGCCAGGAGCCTGGAATGCCATCTGGGTCTCCTACAAGGGTGGCAGAGGTCCACATACCCTTGGGCCATCTTCCGTTGCCTTCTCAGGCACATTAGCAGGGAGCTGGACTGGAAGTGGAGCAGCTGGGACTGGAAGTGGCACCCATACGAGATGTTGGCATCATAGGCAGCAGCTTAACCTGCTATGCCACAGTGCCAGTGCCTTGGTAAACATTTTCTGAACCAATGTAGGCATAAACAGCTGGGAGCCTTTGTAGTGATTTCTCTTGTATAACAGAAAATCCTGCCACAGCCCTTTCTTCTCCTATCTCAAGTTACCAGCAGGGTCTAAATGTTCCTGGGAGCCATGGCCTCCTGCACTGGACAGATGCCAGACAGGCACACAGGAGACCTGAGTTCTGATCCCAACCCCTCTGCCCTGGGCAGGGTCCTCTGCTCTTCCCATCTGTGCTGTGAGGTTCATAACCCCAGTGCTGCTTCCCCGCAGGATGTGGGGAGGTGATACCAGGACCAATCGTGGTGCAACATCCAGAGAGGATCCGAGTGGGGGCTCCACTCGCAGCGCCAGTGGGGTCCTGCCCGGGGATTCGCTCCCCTCCTCCAGCTCGCTTGTGCCGGGCTCAGAGAATGTTAACTATTAGGCCCCAGCCCACCTGCAGAGCCTCAGATGAAAGCAGGCTGAGCGTGTAAAGTCTAATCGATGCCCTGCGCCTGCCGGCGGGGCCTCAGCTCACTCTGCCTGGAGATGGATCATTAATCCAGACACTCTGGCCTGGAACACTGGGCCCAGGAAGTCCCGAGACATTCCTGACCACCCACGGCTCAGACCGTCAGCTGCACGGGGCAGCCAGCCCTGCCGCTGAGTCGCAAAGTTTTACTATCTCAAAGTTAGATGAGACTCGGAGCATCTGGGCTGGACTCCCACCCAGGGCAGAAATCCAGGCACAGCGTGTGCACTTGAGGCTGGCAGAGAGCACGGTGCCCAGAGAGGTGTGCTTGCCGGGCAGCCCTGCCCTTGGAGTGGGCGGAGCTGTGTGACCTGGGACCTTGCCTTCTCTTTTTGTAAAAGTGGGGATGTTAGGGATAAATGAATTTGCTCGAAACTTTTTACTTGGAGATTTATAAAAATGACACTGAAACGCGTGCTGTTATTTTCATTTCTAACATTATCAGCACCTATCTTGGGGCTTTTTAAATTTCTATACCCCTAAAGTCAGCTTTGACTGATGAGAAGTTGATTCTGGGAGATCTCTCTCCTTCTCTCTCCCCACTGCCTCTCTCCCTTCTCCTGCCTTTAATTATTTACTTACTTTCTACTTATTTTTAAAAAACATTTTTAGATTTATTTATTTATTTTGAAAATCAGGATTATGGGGGGGGGGGGAGAGGGAGAGAGGGAGAAAGAGATCTTCCATCTGCTGGTTCACTCCCACAGCAGCCAGCACCAGGTCAGGTTGAATCCAGGAGCCAAGACCTTCTTCTGGGTCTCCCATATGGGTGGTGGGGGCCCAAACACTTGGGTCCTCTTGAGCCATTAGCAGGGAGCTGGAGCTGGAACGTGAACTGGTGCCCATATACGATGCCAGTGTTGCTGGCAGTGGTTTTACCTACTACGCTGCAATGCCAGCCCCACTTCCTTACTTATTATGTATTTGAAAGGCAGAGAGACCAAGACAGAGATTTCCTATCTGCTGCTTCACTCCCCAAATGCTCACAGTACTCAGGGTAGGGCCAGACCAAAGCCAGCAGACTAGAACTCATCCGGGTCTCCCTCCTAGGTGACAAGGACCCAAGTACTTGAGCCATCATCTGCTGCCTCCTGGGATGCACATCAGCAGGCATCTGGAATTGGAAGTGGGACCCGGGCACACTGACATGGGGTGCAGGTGTCCCGAGGGGGCAGCTTAGCCACTGTGCCAAATGCCTGCCCTGTCTTTCTGCCTTTCAGATAAAGAAAGGAAAATTAAAATAAAAATAGAGTGTTTATGATCCATGGGGCCTTAAATATAAAGACCCCTTTCTCTGCATGAGGCCCTGTGGCCCCGCCTTCCTCCTCAGAGGCGTCTCCTGCCTTTCCCCCAGCTCTTGCTGAGCTCCGACAGCCCCCGGCTTGTTCCACGGGAGCTGCTGCCCTTCCCTCCGGGTGATTTCCCACTCACCCATCAAGGCCCTACTCGGCCGGCCTCTCCCGAGAAGCCCTCCTGATTCCCTGTGGCAGTCTCTGAGGAAGTTACTTGTTACTTTGCCTGGCTTCTCCTGGCTTGTTGCAGCTTTTACTACCAAGGTGCCAAAGCATATTGTTTGGGTTTTGGCTCTTTTTCTTCTTGAATGAATAAAGACAATTACAGTGCAACCTCCCTGGGAGACCTGGCATTCTTATCCTGGCTAATTACAACAACGACGGTATTGGTCATGGGATCCTTGGCACGGCTGTTTTAAAAGCAGACAAATACCTGGATTCTGGACAAAATGACTGTGGAATCCGACAGGTCTGGGTATGAATTTATGCTCAACCACTTCAAAGCTGGGTGAGATCGGATGTGATTTCACCTTTCTCAGTCTGTTTCCTTGTTTGAACAGCGGGAATTTAGCAAAGCCTGTTGGAGAGTTCCTGTGTGATGGTGAGCGATACTTACAGTCAATGGTAGGGCATCCTGCCCGAGGCCACGAGGACCTCTCTCTGGCTGTCCCCTCAACTGTCAGATCACAAGGCTCTGCTGTCGCATCCTCAGTCACGTGGTCCTCCCCTCCGGGGCGTGGCCTTCCAGATGGAGGCCACTCTCAGCCCCCTTCTCAGTAACTTCCTAGCGTGCCTGCTTTCTAAGGGCCTCTCCAGCTCTGGGTCCCTGGAAGGCCACCTTTTTCCGAGCTGGGCAGGGGACCAGGAGAAAGCGGGGATGAGGGGACAAGCGAGGTTCAGGAGGGCGAGAGCCGGGTTTGCTCATGTCTCAGCCAGGGTTTGAGGCCCCCAAGCCTGGGGGCGGTGGAGAGGGCAGGGCTTGTGTTTTGCCTGTTGGATCCCTCATGCCTTGTACAGTGTTTGTCCAAGAAGAGATGCTCAGTGCGAGTCTGTTTGAATGGAGAACACGAACCTTCACGGAATAATGCTTCAGAAGAAATAAACCAAGATGATGTCCGCACCCAGGCTTCCCTGATTGCTTTCTTGGGAAAATGCCCATCGAATTCCATCACACAGCAGCTGTATTTCTCAGTGGCCACCTCCCGATCGGGATCGGAACCTTCCTAGGGAGATGAGGGAGGAGGGAGACTGCGGGAGCTCCCGGCTCAGGAAGCTGCGAAAGACAGAGGTTGTGGGACGCCACTCAGCACCTCAGAGAAGGCACCGGAAGCCCCGGAGGAGAGACGATGTTAGAAAACTCTGTGAGTCCCCGAGCCTTTGTCCTTTGTCTCGCGTCCTTATTTGTTCCTGTCGCACAGGTGGGCTTTCAGAGGGACTGGCTAGCGACTCTGAAGTGGAGAGGGACTTGTGAGGTCAAGTTGCCCCCAGGGACTGGAGGCTGGGAACGTCTTCCCAGAGGGGGGCCCAGGATGATCAAGGACAAGGACAAAATTCCAGAGCCGAGTAGTGCAGCAGGCAGAGGTCCAGGGGTTTACAGCAAGGAGGAAACACAGGGAGCCATTGGGAATAAGATAACCACCCTCGCCGCTGCCTCTCTGTGGGCTCTTGGAGGTCAGGGCTGGGTCTCAGTGTGGCTCGGAGGACAGGACATGGGGACACATCACTGCCTCTGGGGGCTCAGCTTCGAGCTTCCCAAATGCTGGATGCAGGATAAAGCCCGCTTGAACTCAATTTCCCCTCTTCCATTTCACCCTTTTATTTTAAGCTCAAGGTTTCCTCCTCCAGATGGAGTTCTCTCATCTGGTTACAGAAACTGGATCAGTGGAAAGAGAAATCCTAGGATGCTGGAATTTCAGGAACGTTTCTAGGGTGCCAAGAAAAATAGCTCTGGGATGAACCAATGGCATCATGATGGCAGATCTGGAAAATTCATTCGCCTCTGTCTGAGTCACAATCTCACAGGATCACAGAGCCCTTGAGGTCATCTGGTCTACTGCATGGTGTTACAGATGGAGGACCAGAGGGCCGGGGAAGGGTGAAACTCCGTGGTAGCAGACAGCATTGGAGCGGAAGGCTGCAGCCTTTCACCTCACTCTTATCAGATGCCAGGCCTTCTAAGAGCTGTCTCACATGTGTAGCTTTGCCTTATCAGCAGGAAGAAAAGATGACAGCAGGCAGTCTTTCCTGGCCAAGCCTCCATCAGGACCCACATAAATATTTTCCCAGCGTCTGCACGGCCAGCATCTAGTTGGCCAACTTCCAAGGACAGTAAATTATTCCGACAACTGGTTGCTTCCCGACCACTTCCTCGGGTGTGTGTTCTGACAACTGTGGTTTGTGGAGTTGGGAGATCTTGATGAGGATGGTGAGCTCCACCCTCACTGGGCTCAGAGGGCGATGTCTGGCCAGGAAGGAGGTACCCATGGGGTCTTGATGTCAATGCACTAGGGGCAGAAGATTGCTTTCGCTCAGTCTGAGAGGCCTTTCAAGTTGGGCCAGGAATCAGTTCTGGGGACTGGGGTGGGGCAAGCAAAAAGCCAGAAGCAGCCAGTGCGAGTCTGGTGGACTGGGTAAGGTCAACCAAAGGATATGGCGTTGCTGGCAGAAAAACCCATGGAGAAGAGGAAGGCGGTTTTGCAGCTGGCATGGTCTCAGGCTGTGAGTGATCAGTTTTGGAGCTCAAAGTTCAAAACGTGGGTGGGGTGCTCACGCCCATTGGTTCTGCTGCCTCTTCCAAGGCATGGGGCTGGCGGTGGGAATCCTGGCCGGATATGGCAGTCCTGGAATTCAGGCTCTGAATGTCCTGCCTGGTTGATAGTCAGTCTTCAGTCAACAGTTAGAGGAAACAGACATGAAGAAGAGGGCAGGCGACATCTAGAAAGAGTAGTAGGGCTGGGGAGTCTCAGTGCAGTTGAACTTGCTGTGGCGTAGAAAACAAGAAACATCCTAGATCCTGCCCGCTGCTGGGAGAGCTCCTTGTCACCCCCGTGTTAGATGCCAGGGGCTCAGGATCCGATGGAGTGGGTCTGATGTGCAGTGGGAAAGACCTCTGTGCCGGCAGGGTGAGAGGAACCAGGCTGGCACTGTGGCAAAGGCCCAGCCTCCTGTTGCCAAAGAGAAAGCACGCTGCATCTCCAATGGATACGGGGGGCTGGGAGGACCCATGCAGACCAGGTCTTGGTGAGCCCAAGATGTCTCAACCTCCAGCCCCCAGCCCTGCGTAGCTGTTCTCAGGAGCCCAGTGGAGACTCGGTTGCTCTGTCCCTGAGGGAAGTAGGCTGTGGGTTTTGGGAGGCCCAATCTGACTTCTTTTATGTAGTTTTTGATAACTAGAAATGAGACTCTACTCCCCAGTATGGCTTGTCATCCAGTCGCTCTCTCTCTCTCTCTCTTTTAAAAGGTTATTTATTTATTTATTTGAAAGTCAAAGTTACACAGAGAGAGGAGAGGCAGAGAGAGAGAAAGAGAGAGAGGTCTGCTGTCTGCTGGTTCATTCCCCAATTGGCTGCAATGGCCAGGAGCCAGGAACTTCTTCTAGGTCTCCCATGTGGGTGCAGGAGCCCAAGGACTTGGGTCATCTTCTACTGCTTTCCCAGGCCATAGCAGAGAGCTGGATTGGAAGTGGAGCAGCCAGGACTCGAACTGGTGCCCACTGGCACTGCAGGTGGCAGCTTCACTGTACGCACAGAGCTGGCCCGACAGCACTTTTTTGAGCATATAATCTAAATCCTACCTTCTCCAGAGATAGGCTATTCCAATTCTTGTCATCCTAAGCTATGCCGTAAACATATTTGTGCTGATTCTGTCTGGAAATGCAGAGTTGTCAAAAACGATGGGTGTTGAAATCAGGGGACTTGGGTTCAGGAACAAGAGAACCAGATGTGTATCCTTGGCCAAATTACTTAACACCTCTGAATCTCATCTTCCTCATCTGAAAACTGCAGAGATGGTCATGGCAAGGCGGAGATGCAGAACTGTGAGCCAAGCACAGTCCCTGGCACAAAGCAAAGCTTTCCTAGTGATCATTGACTTACCCAGGTCGAAGCAAATAAGAGCAGTCTGGCTTCAGACCCGCCGGAGTCAGGCTGTGGGTCGCTGGGCAGTGATCTCTCACTCTGAGCCATAGCTGTCTCGTTAGTGATGTGAGGAAAATAACGCCCCCCTCCAGGGCTGTGGGTAGGTTTTAAGAGATGCTTGTAAAAACTCCCAGGCTCTTACTAGGTTTGGGGGGGGGGGAACTGCTTCATTGTGTGCAAGATTTTTTTTTTTTTAAATGAGCTTGCTCTCCTCTTTCTAATGAATGTGAAAGCCACTGATTGCAGGCTAGGAGCATTGAAAAAATGCTCATTCCCTCCTTTCTTTTCACTCCTTAATTCAAGCCTGGTCCCCTCTCCCTGGGCTGTTATACCTGCTGCCCCACAGATCTCTCCTCACAGTGCTGGCATCCCATATGGGCGCCAGTTCGAGTCCTGGATGCTCCACTTCCGATCCAGCTCTCTGCTGTGGCCTGGGAAAGCAGTGGAAGATGGCCCAAGTCCTTGGGCCCCTGCACCCATGTGGGAGACCCAGAAGAAGCTCCTTGCTCCTGGCTTTGGATTGGCTCAGCTCTGGGTGTTGTGGTCATTTGGGGAATGAACCAGCAGATGAAAGACCTCTCTCTCTCTATCTCTAGTTCTACCCCTCTCTGTAACCCTGTCTTTCAAATAAATAAAAATAAATCTTTAAAAAAAAGTCATTGCATCTCAAAGTGTCAATTCCACTTCTCTAGATTACCTTTCAGGTGCTCTATTAGTTAATACAGATCAGGGAAAACATACGGTATTTGTCCTTTTGGGACTGGCTTATTTCACTAAGTATAATGTTTTCCAGTTGCATCTATTTTGTTGCAAATGACAGGATTTTATTTTTTTTTACTGTTGTGTAGTATTCCATCTTTATCCAGTCTTGGTTGACAGCCATTTGGTTTGATTCCATGTTAGCTATTGAGAACTGAGCTGCAGGGTACAGTGTTCTCCCTCTTGTTTGGCTGTTGGCTCACCTTCTACGTGTTGTTCCCGGTCTCTGAGCCTTAGATTTCCTGTTTGGATGTCAAGGACTGGAACAGATGATACCTCAGGGCCTGCTATGGTTTGAGTGATGGCATACGCTCTTAAATTCATATTGAAACTTAATCCCCAGTGCGAGCGTGTTAAGAGGTGTTACCTCTGGGAGGTGATTAGACCATGAGTATGTATCAGTGGGATTAGCATCTTTATGAAAGGACTTGCAGTTGACAGGAGCACTCTTCTTGTCCTTCTGTCCTCCTCCAGGGAGGACACAACAACCTGGACATCTTGGACGCAGAGAGAAGTCCTCACCAGACACTGTGCTGGCACCTTGATCCCCCACTTCCCAGCCTCCAGAACTGGAAGCGATACATTTCTGTCCTTTGTAAATTATCCAGCCTGTGAGGTTTTACTACAGCGGCGGCTCAAATGGACTAAGACTGCTTCAGCTTTAAGGCATTTTTAACAAAAACCTGATGTCCTCGGGGGGATCAGAAATTTGTTCTCTTTTTGTCTGTCTCCATATACACATAGACACATGGACACACAGATTCCCACTCACCTGCAAACTGTTGCACAGTGCACACCTCCTCATACGCGGGGACATGCACTTTCACCACACATCCTCTCTCTCTCTCTCTCTCTCACACACACACACACACAAGTACTCCTTCATGTACTTTTTCACACACATGCAGACATCCTGGTCTGTCCTGCTCACCACCGAGTCCCCAGCCATATCGCTAGGCGACACGCATGTGCACAAGCAATGAGAGGCACGCCCGCGAGGCCCAAGTGCCTGCCGATGTGTGTTAGATGCGTCCCGCACGCTCAGGCCCACCCACATTCCCACATTTTAGATCTCTTGGGGTCCCTTCAGGAAGCTGAATGAAGGTAGATCCTTTGCTCAATGTCCCATTGAAGGATTCCTTAGAGTCAGGTTTGGCCCCAGGGACACCAGAGGTTCTTGGTCCAAGTGTCAGGGATAACTCCATAGCCTGGCGTCTTGACAGTGCTCTGTTAGATGAAGTCGCTTTCTCAGATGATATCCCACCAGCTCCACGCAGCAGACCTGCGCGGGCCTCTGGAGGAGGAAACCTCCCAGTGGCACCGACAGCGCTCTGGAAGGTTAGCCCATCTGTCCGCGGTCAGAAGACCAGCCAGCCAGTGAATCCCCCGGCAGCACCCGCACAGCCCCGTCCAGGACGCTCCAGTGCCTCTCCCAGCAACTGTTTAAAGAGGATTATTTAGTCTCCAGTTGTTCCCCCCCCCCCCCCCGCTAATTTATTTCTTTCTTTATCTCATTTTTTGATCCCCTGTTTCCGCCTGCAAAGAATAGGGTTTCAGCAGGGAGTGAGGGAAGCCAAGTTCACCGTCAGAAGAAAAATCTAAAAGTAAGTTTTCCTTGTAAAACCCAGCCAAGATTCCTGCCAAATGAAATGCGAACTTACTGCACTCACACTCACCCACCTTTGCAAAGAACTTGCAAAAGGGACAAGAAAAGTTAATAAAGTTAATATCTGCTTCAGAGAACAGAGTGCAGCCCCTCTGGCCATATAATTTGCCAACTAATTAAAACATTATTCACACTGTTCTGTGATTGTTCAGGGTTGCGTCACTTTTTGTTCCCTGGAAGGAACTGGTGAAGCGCAAGCCTATTCCAGTTGCTTTGGCTGTGGGGCGGTGGGGGAGTCTGCGTGCGGGTCAGTCTGTACTGCCTCTTTTCTTTTTTAAAGGTTTATTTTATTTATTTGAAAGACAGAGTTACAGAGAGAGGTAGAGACAGAGACAGAGAGAGAGAGAGAGAGAGATGTCTTCCATCAGCTGGTTCACTCCCCAATTGGCTGCAACGATTGGAGCTGAGCCGATCTGAAGCCAGGAGCCAGAAGCTTCTTCTGGGTCTCCCTTGTGGGTGCAGGGGCCCAAGGACTTGGGCCATCTTCTACTGCTTTCCCAGGTCACAGCAGAGAGCTGGATCAGAAGAGGAGCAGCCGGGACTAGAACCGGCACCCATGTGGGATGCTGGCGCTACAGGCCAGGGCATTAACCCACTTGTGTCACAGTGCCGACCCCATGCATTGCCTCTTTTCCATAAGGATGGCACTGTAGGGGGCGAGGGGCTCCCTCCAGGGCTTTGGCCCAGCTCTGAGCACAGCCCCACTGGAGCCTGTCTCTTCTGATTCCAGGAGCCCTCAGGAGAGATGATGATGTGGTATGACAAGACCACTGCTTTGGACTAACACTGGCTGCTTTGAATCCCAGCTTTGCCCCTTGAAGGCCATGTGGCTACGGACAAGTCACTTAACCTCATGGGTCTTAGTTTTCTCATCTGAGAAAAAGCTATTGATACTTCTCGTTGGCAAGTTACCGCTAGAAAGAGGACCAGAATATCTAAGGAATCTGACACATCGCACAGGCTCCATAAATGGTAGAAGCCATCAGACTAACCAGCCTAGCACTGATTCTGCCCTGTATTGGATTTCACTCACAGTGTGGAGTGAGGCAGGTACTGAAGAAGGGAAAGAAAGACAGGCCCCATAGCTGGTCCCACAGTGGAGCTGGGCAGCTCTGTCACAGCTGGGTATCTCTAAAGGGCTTTCCAATCCTGGGAACTGTGTGTTGGCCGAGGGCTAAGACTGCATCTTCTCTGATCTCTATCCCTGGACTGGAGCATGGAACAGAGACACACAGCAGCTTCTCAAAGGAGTCTTAGCTGACTGGCCTTGCCCACTGCTCGCCAGCCAGGTCCAGAGAAAGTGTGGAAACAAGCTCAACGGTGTGACACGAGCGAGACGACTTCCCCGTTCTGCAGGGCCGAGTCACTCCTGTCCATTTCGTGAGAACTTGTTCCACGACTCTGCTGTTTTCTTCATGGTAAGAGGAAGGTCCCGTTGACTTCAAATCACAAAACATTGCTTCTCCTCAATAATTAACATGTCTTTCCCAGGATACTACTGTTACAACTTTTTGGGTCCAGTTACTGGTTTTTGGTACTGTTACAACTTTTTGTGCTGCGATAATAGAATGCCTGGGACTGGGTAAATTACAAAGACCAGAAATGTATTTCTGACAGTGATAGAGGCTGGGAGGTCTGAGATCAGGGTGTGTGTGTATGTGTGTGTGTGTGTGTGTGTGTGTGTGTGTGGAGCAGCATCTGATGAGTGCCTTCTTTCTGTGTCATTCCACAGTGGAAAGGTAAAGAGAGGGCGCGGGAGGGCGAGAGGTGGAACTTACAGCCTCCTGCCCTTTGATAATCAGCCTTCATCCCCCCTGGCCTAATCACCTCTCATTAGGCCCCACCTCCCAATGCTGTTGCGTTGTAGATTCAGTTTCCAAGACACGGTTGGGGCGGGCACATGCAAACCATAGCACTGCTATTAGTGATAATAGCGGTAATCTACTTCAGACTCTATTTAAAAGCACCGTTTTCCCTCTCTACCCACTTGGGTTTGGAACAGTGGCTGGGGAGTCTCCTGCAGTGAAAACAGGGCTCAGTTTCTTCCTTCTCTTTTTTACCGAGCACATCTGCTTCTCCTACCTCTTGCTAAGGAACATGGGTCTTTGATCTTGCCCTGGCCAGGGACAGGAGGAGAGAGAGAAGGAAAGGAGGCAGCAGAGTTTTACTTGACCGTATAGACTGGGAGATCCAGGGCTTGTCTGAGCGTGGCAGATATTTAACCTTGCTCTTTCCATGAGTGTTCTTGTGAAGTCTTTGGAGAACAGCTCCCCACCCCCATCCAGGTAACCTCTTGATGTGGGTAAATGCATTTCTATTTTGGTTGGCTGCTTTGGACTCCTCGCCAGCCCTCGGCATCTGCCAACATCACCTTGCCTCTTCCTGCTGGGTTTTTGGTCCCACGAGTTGGCCCCCTGACAGCTCCAGTATGACCGAGACCATCTTCTGCTCGTGTGCTCCCGAGCTGGCTTTGAGAAAACACTTATGCATTTGCTGCCTTGATAAACTCTGAGAAGGCACGTTGACCTCGGTGCAGCAAACTCCTTGACTTTATATTTAGCAGTGGGAGTTAGATTCCAGGCCACCATTTTCCTCCAATACCGGGAGTGGGGAGGGGGAATGTCAAGTTGTCCAATGATCCCATTAACGGCATTTTCCCCACACTTGAGTTAAGGGAGGGAGTAGACAGAGATGCACAATGTACTTGCAACTCTTTCCAGAAACCTCCTTCTAATCCCCACTCCCACCTCTCCCGCCTCTTTTATATCACAGAGGTGGGTGGTCAGCAAAGAGCTACCAAAGCACTTTTCAACACCACCTATTGCAGTCTTCGCATGGTGGTCTTGATTGCACTTGGGGATGTGTTATCCGTTATCTTGGGACCTCACACGAAATCTGGGCTAATGTAGTTAAATTTTAAGATTCCCTTTAGATTTGTTTTCAAGGCAAAACTTCGAGGCAGATATTGCTATCTCTACTTAGTGGATGAGAAAACAGGTTTAGAGAGGGTAAGAAGCTAACTCTAAGTACACAACTATTTGGGGTTGAAAACCAGGTTAATCAGACTCCAAAACTCAAGTTCTTTGGATTCAACTGAGGAGACAGAGGCATCCCCAATGTAGCAGCTGGAGGAAGCCATGCTGTTTGCGGGCCTAACCCAGAGCATCAGCATCAAAATCAGCCTGATCCCCAGAGGCTTGTCATCACAGCAGGTTCCTACCGTGAACCCATCTGCTGGGATGTCAGCCAGGACACGCGCTTCCTCAATGCCCAGGGAGTCACTTTGAAAGAACCATACTCTTGTGCTTGACCTGGGCATTGATTTCTTTTCCCAGTTCCCCTCCAAAGCTCTTACTTATGTGTTTTTCTGCTGTGTTAGTTCTGCTCATTATTGTGTTGAAGAGAGACTCTAAATTAACATGGCCTTTCTTATCACTCCCAACCTGTAGTTAAAAAGTGTTGTGTTTTATCAGCCGGCGCCACGGCTCACTAGGCTAATCCTCTGCCTTGCGGCGCCGGCACACCAGGTTCTAGTCCTGGTCAGGGCGCCGGATTCTGTCCTGGTTGCCCCTCTTCCAGGCCAGCCCTCTGCTGTGGCCTGGGAGTGCAGTGGAGGATGGCCCAAGTGCTTGGGCCCTGCACCCCATGGGAGACCAGGAGAAGTACCTGGCTCCTGCCATCGGATCAGCGCGGTGCACCAGCCACGGCGGCCATTGGAGGGTGAACCAACGGCAAAGGAAGACCTTTCTCTCTGTCTCTCTCTCTCTCACTGTCCACTCTGCCTGTCAAAAAAGAAAAAAAGAAAAAAGAAAAAAAAGTGTTGTGTTTAGCCTCTATCTTATTCATCTCTGTGTTTGCAACAGTTCTTAGTAAATGCTGTTCAAGCACAGAGGTTAGTTTAATTAATCCATTGGCCAAAGTTAATTTGAGGGTGGGTTAGCAGTTGAGGAAGAAGAAAGAGAAGGAGGGGATGTGTACCTGTGGGAGCTGTGGCACCAAAGAACGACGGCTCATGCCCCAGACCTGCCAGGTGACCCTGGATCAGTTACCCACTGCCCCTGTCCCATCAGCCTCACCGGGGTGCAAGGGGACCCTCTGGCATGACATATATTAGAAAGGAATGAAAAAGTATTAAATATGTGCATTTGGTTTGGGGAAGCAAACGTCCTGGAGCAGCCCGGGCCTCCTCAGAGAGTGGCCTGGGGGACCCAGAGAACTACCCCGGCCCATATGAGTTGCAAACAGATCCCCTCTCCGTTCTGGGATAAATTATCCACAAGGCGAAGGCGTCAGGGCTGTCTGCTCTCTGTCTGGCCTCCTTGGCCATCTCACTTCATGAGACATAAATCCCCAAGACTCCCCAGTCACTTTTAATCTTCATCGGTGTTTACTTTTTGGTTTTGTCCCCCCTTTTTCCTGCTCGCTGTTTTATAGGGCTATGGGTCAGGAGGGCAGAATCCAGACAAATCTCCCAGCTCTCCCTGCTGAGACAGTCGGACAGACACAGCGAGCTGCAGTGGCCTGGAGCGTTGGTGCCCCCAAGAAACCCGGGCAAGGCTGGAGGGGTTGACTTGAGGGCTCTTCCTGAGGAAGTGTGCTTATGGGATTTGCTTTTCTGATGTGCCCAGGCCTCCAAGTTCAGGATCAAGAAAGATAGAGGGGTGTACGCATGTGGAGAGGACACCAGTAGTGGGACTGGAATTGTTTCCATCACCGCTAGCAGGTTGACATTGATTAGGCTACTCATCATCTCTTAGCTTCAGTTTCCTCTCTTTTTAAAAGATTTTTATTGGGGCCAGCACTGTGGCGCAGTGGGTTAACGCCCTGGCCTGAAGCGTGGCATCCCATATGGGCACCGGTTCTAGTCCTGGCTGCTCCACATCCAATCCAGCTCTCTGCTATGGCCTGGGAAAGCAGTAGAAGATGGCCCAAGTCCTTGGGCCCCTGCACCGTGTGGGAGACCCAGAAGAAGCTCCTGGCTCCTGGCTTCAGATCGGCACAGCTCTGCCTATTGCGGCCAATTGGGGAGTAAACTATCCGATGGAAGACCTCTCTCTCTGCTTCTCCTCTCTCTGTGTAACTCTGACTCTCAAGCAATAAATAAATAAATCTTTAAAAAACAGATTTTTATTTATGTATTTGAACGAGTTAGAGAGAGAGAGAGAGAGAGAGAGAATATTCTATCCGGTGAATCACTCCCCAGATGGCTGCAGAGGCCAGGGCTGAGCCAGGCTGAAGCCAGGAGCCAGGAGCTTCTTCTAGGTCTCCCACATGGGTGGCAGAGTCTCAAGCACTTGGACCATCTTCTGCTGCTTTCCCAGGCCATTAGCATGGAGCTGGATTGGAAGCGGAGCAGCTGGGACATGAGCTGGCGCCCATATGGGATGCTGGCACCTCAGGGGGAGGCTTTAGGCTTTATCTGCTCTGCCACAGCACCTGCTGATTTTCCTCTTCTTTAATGGGAATGACAGTAACTAGCTCCTCAAGTGACTGTAGGGATCAACTGGGATGCCCTTGGCCAGTGTGTCTGGCACACTGATTGGCCTGTGGGAGGCTTTCAGTACAGTTTGCGACTCTCTTAAGTCACAGTTATTGGCAAGTAATGACTCCCTCGTCTAACCTTCCTCCAGACCCTCTTGGAAGTGTGGTGCTCCAGGACACGGCTTGCCTGGCTTCACCAGCCCGGGATCTCTAGCACCTAGGAGAATGGCTGGCATATTATCTGTGCTCGATAGCTGTTGACGGAACGAAGAATGAAGCCGGGGTCTCCGTGTGACTTCTGTGGGTACAGAGGAGTTTCCACAGAAGAGAGCATTGCCACAGAGATGTGCAGACGTCAGAATCAGAATGGGCAAACCGCTGTCTTCATCATCAAGAGGAAGCACTGAGGCTCAGGGAGGGGAGGGGGCTGGTCAGGATCACCGAGACGTCACGGGAAGATCTAGGACTGGACCCAGGCCTTCTTCCTCTCTACCCGATGTTCTTAATCCTGCAACATGTGATCAGCCATATCTTTAAGATAGAACAGAGGGGCGGAGACTGAAGAAAAAGACAAATCCAAGAAAAGGAAAGTTAGGGGAATAAAAGCATTTCTTCTCAGGTCAAGAGAAGGAGAGGGGAGCAGAGAGAGATGAGAGAGAGGGAGAGAGAAGGGGGGTGAGAGAGAGAGAACTAGACATGAAGAGACAAGGAGACTCAGGGCTGGTGCCTATAAAATGCTAAATCCAAAACAGACCGAGTCACATGAAAAATAACCTGAGTGTTTCTTTGCATAATGAGAACTCTACTCTTTCAAAAAAAATTATTTGAAAGTCAGAGTTTCAGAGAGAGAGAGAGAGAGAGAGAGAGAAAGGAGATCTTTCATCTATTGATTAATCCCCCAGATGGCCACAATGGCCAGCACTAGGCAAGGTCAAAGCCAGGAGCCAGGAGCCTCCTCCAGGTCTCCCATGTGGGTGGCAGGGGCCCAGGTACTTGGGTCATCCTCTGCTTCTTTTCTCAGGCCATCAGCAGGAAGCTGGATTGGAAGCAGAGCAGCCTGGACTTGAACTGCTGCCCATATGGAATGCCAACAATGCAAGCAGCAGCTTTTACCCACTATCCCACAATGCTGGCTCCAAGAACTCTACTCTTACTTGGGGTCAGCAATGCATCTGGCCCTTGTCCATGAAGGCCTTGGAATGGCGTAATATTGGTAAGTAGGAGTGTGGAAACCTTGACTTCCACTAGAAATCAAACAATAAAGAGTATTCAAAATGTTTGTGGAAATGCACATTAACAATTTCAAATTTTTGTCATCAATGTAAATTCACATTAACTTGTTATAATGTACTTGAATAGGATAAAGTCTGAGGCATTAAGAAGATAACACATCCGTTTGAAAAGTGCTCTCCTATCAGAGCAACATGAATCCTATTAAAACTGAAGCAAGAACAAACACCAGATTGATGGCAAAGTTTGGAGAGAAGAATGGTGACATCATCGATGGCTTACAAAAGTTTGAGAGGAAAATCCTCCAAAGAAGCCAGCAGTTTACAAGTGGGTGACTCATTCTCAGAAGGGATGGGATGATGACGCTGAAGCCTGAAGCGGTAGACCGTCCACATCTGTTGGTGCGAAAGCAATTCATCTTGTCCGTGCCCTAATTGAAGAGGACCGATGACTGACAACAGAAACAATAGCCAACACAACAGACATCTCAGTTGGTTCAGCTTGCACAATGCCATCTGCAAAGCTAAGGTTGGACAGACTTTCTGCTCACTGGCTGCCAACACTGTCGTGCCCAGATCAGTTGCAGACAGGAGCGGAGCTCTCAATGGAAACTGGAAACAAGTGGGATCAGGATTCTGACGCATTTCTGTGAAGACTTAAAACAGGAGACAAACATGGCTTTACCAGGAGGATCCTGAGGACGAAGCACCAGCAAGACAGTGGCTGACAAGAGGCCGACGTGGCCAGGTCAAAGCAGACGTGGGCTAGTCAAGAGCAGAGGTCACAGCGGCAGTATCTCGGGCTGCTTGAAGGATTACCGTTTGCTGACTTTCTGGAGCGTGTTTTGAGAGAGTTAGCCAAAGCTGAGGCAGAGGAGTGCCCAGCAAGTCTTCCCTGGAGAGTCCTTCACCACCACAGTGCTCCGGCTCATTCCTCTCACCAAACAAGGGCGTTTTCATGAGTGTTTCCCTGGCAAATCCGTGAGCATCCATCCTACAGCCCTTGACGTCTCCTTGTTTCCCAATCCTTAAAAATCTTTGAAGACGCCCATTTTTCTTTAGTTAACCATGTCAAGGAAAACACTTTGCCTTGACATGCTTAAGTTCCCAGGAGCTTCCTTAGGGATGGAGCGTTCTTAGGGATGGATTAAATGATGGGAATCATTGCTTACACAAGTGGCTTGATTTTGATGGAGCTCATGTTGAAAAATAGAGCTTACATTTTAATTTTTTATCCCATTTTCCACAGTTTTTTAAAAAGCCCTCCTGTACGTTATTATTTCAACCTTGTTAGCAAGACTTTGCTTTCCTCATAACCTATACAATGATGCTACTATAAGTACTACTATTCCATGAATGTTTCTATTACTACTACAGGAGTTAGTGACTTTTGGATGTTTGTTTTGTGCCAGGCACTGCTACACACATTTTACGGATGAAGAAGATGAGGTTGAGTACTCTGCCTGTGATCATCCCATTAGCAAAGGGAGGGAGCAGCAGGGCAAAGCCCAGATCACTCACCGGGGTCGGAATCCAGTGCAGTCTGTTCTCACAATCCCCTCCAGCCTTTCTCCCGCTGTTCTAGATGCAATCTTGCTCTCACGGGGTCCAAACAGGTTCCTCTAACTCCATTCAGACGTGCTTTCCCCATCCATCCACGTCTGCAAGTGTCCTAAGTAAAATTCCATCTCAGGCCCTGTGCTAGGAGCAGTCTAATGGAGAGGCTTCATCTAAATGGATCATCACAAGGTGGGGCTTCAAGTAAGAAAGGGAAGTACAACTCAACCCCAGCTCTGGGCATTACAGCAGGATTCCTGGAGGAGGAGAAGGCAGAATTTGGGCCACATCCTGGGGATGAGTATGTGAGTATCAAAAGTGGGAGGGATCATTGCTGCTGAGGGAACAGAGTGCAAACCAAGATGTACTGATGTGATACAGCACACTGGGGGAGGCAGCTGGACTCACAAGGCAGGGCGCCAGAACGTGAGACTGAAAAGGTTCTCAGAGTCAGAATGCTAACGACTGGCAGATCAGGCTGATGGGTGGCTATTAAGAGACCTTCACCAACAAGACTCCGTGTTATCCTCCGTGTTGACTGGCACATGGTAGGTGCTTAGCGAAACCACCAGAATGGCTGAGAAAGGCGTTCATCAAAATGTCACCACCACGGCACCTGCAAGCTTATGGGAGTCATTGCTACGGAAGGCCCAGGCCTGCTGTAACAGTGAAAAAAATCTTTCTGCCCTCAATTTCCTTCATGCTAGAACTTTGCTACTTCTGGAAGCAGATGGTGCTCCTGGCTCCTGGATGTGTTGGCCAAGAATTTCTGCCAGCCCCCAGGGCTTCTTATGAAACCTGAGATCTGAGCCGGGCCCCAGTTTCCCAACACATGCCTAAATCACTTCCACTGCTCTGAAGCCTATCCCACCTTCCCACCACTCGCCACAGCCAGAGGGGTCTGCAGCCAAGTTGGGTAGGATCAAAACTGCGCGCCCTGGGAAGCGTGGAGCTGGGACCAGGCCCACAAGAGATCGAGGGTCCACCCTCAATCCTGGAGCAGCTTTAATAACTCAGGGATCTCCTTGCAGACGTAAACCCTCAGTTTTATTTTGCTATTTATAGTCACTTATAAAATAAATAACACCCTTGATTGGAGGTTGTTAAATTGGTCCTCAACACTTGCCAGGGCCTGGAAGCCTGCTTGGTGTGACCGCTCTGGGCATTCAACAAAGAGCTTTGATTGCTCTTCTTTCCACCCTGGGTCTGCCATGCTCTTTCCACACAGTTGCACTCACACCTGCGGCCTAGTACTCCCTCCTGCAGCCTTGCCCAGCACTGGCCTCCCTGACTTCCCTCTTCCCAGAACATCTGAGAGAGGGTAGGATACACAACGAAACTTTCCACTTCTTAGAATCATGGTATTTCAGAATCTAAGGCTCTTAAGCCTAGATTATTAATGTCTAAAAATATTCAGATGATACATCGCGAGACACTTGGAAATCTAAACCATCTGTAGCTTAGAAGTAAGGAGAACCAGAAGATTGAAGGATGAGAACAGCAAGAAGTGAGGAGGAGCTCAGCTTGAGTCCAGGCCTCGGTCACCGGTGGACGTAGCTGCCTAACTGCTGTGGGGGTCGGTGGGGGAATGGGAAGCAGCGAAGTGACGGTTGCGGTGGACGGGTAGACCTGGCAGGGCAGTAGGGCAGGGCTGCTACTGCACAGAGATGCTGCCGGCTAGCTGACTGTGTTCACAAAGCCGTGCAAGAAACCTACAGAGCCCCTGGAGGCAGGAACCATTGAAAAAAATCTGAATTATTACTATTTGTAATCTCACTCAATTCGAGTTACATTTAGGACCTTAGACTTTTTGTGGCTTTAGTATTGCAGACTTTACAAGTCTTCTAGAAATTTAGGCTCCCACATATTTGGACTAGAATTGAGAATCTTAAAGATGTAGGTCATCAGAATCATAGATTCCTAAAATTTCAGGGTATTATAACTTGAGGGGCCCAAGACTGTATCTAGTTTAGTCTCTGGTAGAACAGGGTGGGGTTTGGGGAGAGTCTGGGCTTAAGAAGACCCATGGAAGCCATTGAAACTTTCACAAAGTAGCCCAGCATCCAAAGTATGGGCCAGCCGCCACCAGAGATGGAGGGGGAAGCAGCAGCACGTGGTTACCGTTACCAGGAGATGTATAAACAGGGTCTTGATTTACTGCATCTCAGTGCAGCTAACAGAAAATCAGAAGAGAAGCTTAGTACAGTGTTCCTATTTGTCTTGGTCTGCTGTCTCTACTACAACAGAATACTCCACACTGGCTAATTTATCAGAAACTGAAATTTATTTGGCTCATGGCTCTTGGGGTTGAGAAGTCCAAGAGTGTGGTGCTGTCATTTGACATTGTCCTGCCAGCTGTGTTGTCCCATGGCAGGAGGACAAAGGACAAGTGAGAGACAGAGACAGAGAGATAGAGGATAAGAGAGCGTTGGATGGCTTATACAGTACACCACCCTGGAGCTAACTAACCCTTCCCATGGTAATGACGTTGATCTGTTCATGAGGGCACAGCTCTCACCAGCCATTCACTTCTGATTAGGCCCTAGCCCAACACTGCTGCACTGGGGATGGAGTTCCCAGCACAGGGACTTTGTGGGGCCACATTCAAACCATCGCACTACTTGATGTTGAGGAAACGGAAGTCTGCAGGAGAGAAGCGATTTGTCCAATTGGAACTAATCAGTGACAGAGCAGATCCACACTGCTTGACTTCCTGCCAGTTATTTCCCACCCACTCCTCGTCTGCTGCTCCTGGACCGGGGGCTCTCATTTCATCCCCTTGACAGCTTTATGGGAAGCAGTCAGTATATCACCGTCTTATTTGGTAAATGGAAATACAAAGGACAATGAAGAAAGGAAATGGATTGTGTGATGGGAGCACTGGGCAAAATTTACAAGTTAATCCAGGGTGAGACTGTGCCTTACCCTTCTGTAGCCCGATTCTGTTTTTCTGTCATAGACCAACCCTTGAGCTTGGCCAAAGGCTGAGCCTTGACTTAAATAATACAGTGAGATAAAGCAGTTCGTGAGAAAAGGAGAATGCAGGCTTGTTCCATGCTGAGCAAAATACAGACCCTTTTCTGCACGGGGCCAGATCACTTGGTGCTGGGAAGTCTGTGGGCTCTAGAGTCCCCAGTAAAGAGCCCCCTGGTTTCATGGGGAAGGATTTCTAAGAAGAAGGCTCTCCCACCAAATACATTGCATGTTTCTCTCCCCCATGGATAATACGTGGCTCTTCTGACTGGTGAATTTGGGTAGGATTTCTGGGCACAGAGCTCCGTTGTGCTACTTTATCTTAAGAGCGGTCACCCTGGAAGAAGCACACTTTCCGTAGTGGCTCCCAGGTCTCGTCCTTGCAGGCAAGCTGGGCCCCTGGCTCAGTACTGCTTCTGGGGCTGATTTAGCCACACTGTTGGTCAGGACAGACCAAGAGTGAAGAAGCAGCTACCAAACCAGCTTGCAACAGAAGCCCATGTTCAGCTCCCAACACTGACCAGCGTGGAGAGAGTGCTCTGTTCCGCGCATTCAGGTCCCAGGTTATCTTCGTCGTGCAGCCCCGCTGCGTTCCAGAGCAGCACTTCTCAAGCAGGCTTTGATTTTGCCTACAGGAGACTTTGGAAAGGTTTGGAGACTTTTTTGTTGTTGTTGTTGTCAGAAATGGGGAGTGGGGGTGCTACTGGCATCCAACACACAGAGACCAGAGGTGCTGCTAAATGTCCTACAATGCACAGGGAAGCTTCCAGCAAAGCATTGTCTGGCTGCAAACGCCAACAAGGCTGAGGTGGGACAATCCAGTTCTAGGGTCTTTTGGGGTCGTTCAATCAGCAGATGAGGAAAAGGAAGAGACAATTACATGTGGGAGGAGTTTGCAGATCTTGCTGGGAGATGGTGTACACCAGCACCCCCACTCATGTTCCGTGGTTCCGTGGTCTAGATCTAGAACCAGGTTAGCCACACACAACAGGAGATTGAGGCCACGAAGAAGAGGAAGCAGGTTTGCTGAGCATCTGCCCAGTCTCTGTCATAAGATGCGTTTGTCTCCAGCTCTAACCTATAACTGTAGTACTTTGGCCTCCATCTATATTCTTGCTTATTTATTAAATCATTCTGATTTAATCAGCCATGAGTTCAGTTACTGGCTAGGGAAAGCTGCTCAACTCTGGTGCAGGAGTTAATGCGTTTGGCCCAAGCTAGCTAATGCAGGACCTGGATGTAGTGCAACCGGCCTCACGGGGCTGGCGTGAGGCTCTCCCCCGCTCCATCTTCGTTACCCACCTCCTGACAGGCGGCTCCTTGCAACCACAGTAAGACTCTGACTTGCCCCGTTCCAGAAAAGCACATTTCACCCTGATCATGCGGCTCAGTTCTTCAAGAGAGGTCAGGGAAGAATTTTCCAAAAAGACATTTCCAGCCCCAGGCTTACTCAAAGCAGAGTGCTGAGCAATCTCTGGGTTCCACAGAAATCTCCTCTAACAGCAAAAGCGGCTGTGGGGAAGGAGCCCGTGCTGGAGGCGGGCACCTGACATCGCCCTGGACGCATTCCCTCTCTGGATCTCAGTGCCCTTGCTATGTAGTGGGCTCCAGAGTCAATGTCCACCTATCGGCGGCTTCTCTTGGTCCTTCTCCCCCACCAAGCTCACCCCTTTCTTGGCATCAGTATCCACTTAAAGATCTTGTTTGTCAAGGGAGGGCTCAGGGGAGGTGGGTGGCTTAATGACCATCTCCCCTCCCAGATATCCCGGTTGGCAGAGGGAAGTCCTTAGGAGGTTGTCATAAATAACTAGCCCTTGTCCTTACTCCCTCTGAAGGAAGTCTGAGCTGTGACTGCTGTGGCTCATTTGGGCAAAGTTGGGAGCCCAGAAGCATTCTCATTGGAAGATCTGCTTGTAGAGTTTCATGTAACCCCAGCCCGACTGGGAGCCAGGAGCTTGGATGTTCTTATAAGGCTCGCTCAAGTCTCAAAGAGGAGGCGGAGAGTTACATGCCAGGTGAGAAGTGAGGGGTCTGTCTCTGGGGATGGAGAGGCAGGATGGCCTTTAGATGATGACTCCGGGAGAACCATCTAGAGTTTCGGATGGGATCCTTGTGAAAACTGTTTCCCCTCCTTCTTCCATTTCTCTTGGAACATCCAGAATAGGACTCAGCATACAGTAGGCATCACTACAACTGACTGTAATGGGCATGATATGGGCATTATTTGAAGATTTAAATTGTTTTTGGTCAAGGATAAGCAACTGTGTGTTAAAAATTGTATTCACAATGGAAAAAAAAAAATCAGACATAAAAGATTGTCTGCATCTCCCATGTCAGCAATCCTGAGTCTGAGAGGAGGAGCAGGGGAGGGAGGAAGAATGTGGGGGAAGAGTCCAAGACGAAACTCTGCTGACTTCAAGTTCTGGCTGACCCAGCTCGTGAGTTCCCCGAGAGAAAAGTCAGTGAAGATTTGTTGACTTAGTTCAACGTGTGGCTTGGAGCTTTCTGGGCCCACAGCTGCCCCTACCCACTTCTCACTAACACGGTGTCCTCTTGCAGGGCCTGAACTGCCAATCAGCAAGACTCACTCCCTCCAGCTGGGCAAGAGGTTGCCCCACCACCACCAGCAGTGGGAAGTGCAGGCCAGATACCATCTGGAGGTAAACATCTGCCGATTGATAGCTTTCCCGCAGCTTTGGAGCACCCCGGTTGGCACAGGAAGACAGCTCAGGAGAGAGGGGAATTGCCAGCATCGTTGAGGGAAGGGCAATTATTATAGAGAGGGAAGTCCCCTAACTTAACCCAAGTGATAGAGGAGTTTCTGGGAGAGATGCCCCTAGAGACTGGGTATGCCTACAGGAAGAGGGGGCAGGGAAAAGTGCATTTCCTGGTTGGATGCTTGCTGATGTCTGCATCTGCATGCCCATTCCAGACCTGCAAGGAACGTAACAGACTCTGACAGGCACGTTCTAGAAAGAACTTGGTCTCTGTTCACTAAGATTTGAGGGCACATATGAAGCAATAGCATTTGCTACTGATTCTTTTTTTAAAAAACAACTTTACTAGGGCTGGCATTGTGGTGCAACCCCTGCAACTCTGGCATCCCATATTGGAGTGCTGGCTCAGGTCACGGCTTTTCTGCCTCAATCCTGCTTCCTGCTGATGTGCCTGAGAAGGCAGTAGAAGTGGCCCAAGTACTTGGGCTCCTGTCACCCATGTGGGAGACCAAGATGGAGTTCTGGGATCTTGATTTCCGCCTGGTCTAGCCCCTCCCATTGTGGCCATTTGGGGAGTGAATCAGTGGATGGAATGTCTCCCTGTGTCTTTCCTTTCTCTCTGTCACTCTGCCTTTCAAATAAATACATAAATGAATATTTAAAAAAAGATAACTTGGGGCTAGAGCTGTGGCACAGAGTGTTAATCCATCACCTGTGATGCCGAATACCATTTGGGTGCTGGTTCTAGTCTTGGCTGCTTCACTTCTGATCCACCTGCCTCAATACACCTGGGAAAGCAGTGAAAGATGGCCCAAGTTCTTGGGCCCCTGTGCCCACATGGGACACCCAGATGGAGTTCAGGCTAATTGGCTTTGGCCTGGCCCAGTCAAGGCTGCTGTGGCTATATGAGGAGTGAGTAAGAGGATAGAGGATCCTCCAACTCCAGAGCCTCTATGTTTCTCTTTTTCTCTCTCTGTAACTCTGCCTTTCAAATAAATGTCATTTTTTTGTCTTTAAGATGTATTTATTTATTTGAAAGAGAGGAGACACAGAGAGAGATCTTCCCTCCACTTTATCACGCCCCAAATGGCCGAAACAGCTCAGGTTGGACCAAGCCAAAGCCAGAAGCCAGGAAATTCTTCTGGGTCTCCCACATGGGTATAGGGGCCGAAGTACTTGGGCTACCTTCCATTGCTTTCCCAGGCATGTTAGCAGGAGCTGGATGTGAAGTGGAGCAGCTAGGACTCAAACTGTTGCTCATATGGGATGCCAGCATGGCAAATGGTAGCTCAACAGCATTGGCCCCAATCTTTTTTTTTTGAAAGAAAACTTTATTGCAGCATAATTGAAAAATTGCATATATCTAAAGTATACATTGTCGGGGGCCAGTGTTGTGGCATAGCAGGTAAAAGTGATGCCAGCATCCCATATGGGCACCAGTTCAAGTTCTTGCTGCTCCACTCTCATCCAGCTCCCTGCCAATGGCTCAAGTGTTTGGGTCCCTGTCACCAACGTGGGAGACCTGGAAGAAGCTCCTGGATCCTGGCTTCAGCCTGGCCCAGCTCTGGCCATTGCTGCCATCTAAGGAGTGAGCCAACAGATGGAATATCTCTGTCTCTGTCTCTCCCTCTCTCTCTCTCTAACTCTGACTACAATGTTGTAAGTATTGACGTGTGTATATACTCCTGAAGCCACTGCATGTTTCCTTTGAACAAATTCACCGTTTTGTGATTACTCCCCCATCCCATGTCCCACCCACACTTTCCAGGCAATCAGTGGTCTTCCTGTTGTTACAGATTAGGCTGCATTTTCTAGAGCATTATAAACACAGAATCATGCCATATGCACTCTTTTTTTTTTTTTTAAGATTTCTTTTATTTATTTGAAAGAGTTACAGAGAGAAGTAGAGACAGAGAGAGAGCTTTTCCATCCACTGGTTCATTCCCCAGATGGCCACAACGGCCGGAGCTGCGCCAATCTGAAGCCATGAGCCAGGAGCTTCTTCCGGGTCTCCCACGCGGGTGCAGGGGAAAGATGCTATGGTTATTCATATGCATGTCTTGTATGGACGTATGTGTTTAACCTTCTTCCAAGGAATGGTTAGGATGTACAGTAACTAACTACCCATTGTAAGAAGCTGCAGAACTCTCTTCTGAAGGAGTTCTACCTTTTTACCATCCCATGAGCAGTGTACAGAATTTCAGTTCGTCCACATGCCTGCCAGTGCTTGGCATGATCAGTCTTTTTGATGATAGCCATTTTTACAGGTGTGTAGTGGTTTCGAAATTGCTACTAATGATGAGCACGTTTCCACATGCTTGTCTATCATCCATATCCATCCCCTGGTGAAATGTCTGTTCACACATTTTGTCCATTTTTTGTTGGGTTATTTGTTTCCTTTTTATCAGGTTTGAGAGTTCTTTATAGATTCTGGATGTTAACCTCTCTAGTAAGTCTTGAAATCAGGTAGATTTATCCAACGAATACTGTTCTTTTTCAAAGTTGGGCTTCTTCTTGGTCCTTTACACTGACATGCAAATTTTGGGACCAGTTTATCAATTTGCACCAAAAGCCTGCTGGGATTTTGACTGAGATTTTATGCGTCTGTCAATCACTTTGGGGAGAGCTGATATGTTAAGAGTGAATCTGAGGCTGGCGCCGCGGCTCACTAGGCTAATCCTCCGCCTAGCGGCGCCGGCACACCGGGTTCTAGTCCCGGTTGGGGCGCTGGATTCTGTCCCGGTTGCCCCTCTTCCAGGCCAGCTCTCTGCTATGACCAGGGAGTGCAGTGGAGGATGGCCCAAGTGCTTGGGCCCTGCACCCCATGGGAGACCAGGATAAACACCTGGTTCCTGCCTTCGGATCAGCGGCGGCCATTGGAGGGTGAACCAACGGCAAAGGAAGACCTTTCTCTCTGTCACTCTCTCTCACTATCCACTCTGCCTGTCAAAAAAAAAAAAAAAATTAAAAAAAATTAAAAAAAAAAGAGTGAATCTGAATCATGAGAAGGTATGTCTCTCTTTACATCTGTTCTCCCTCGGTGATATTTTGTAGGCTTCTGAGCACAGGTCTTTCCTATCTTTAGTCAGTTGAACTCTAGTTGTTTAGTATTTTTTGATGGGTCCTACTGTAAACTTTTTAAACATTCCATTTCTGATGGTTTGTTGATAGCATATAGAAATACAATAGTTTTTGAACATTAATCTTATATCCTGAGACCCTTCTCCATGTACATATTGGTTCCAGCTGATTTTTTGCACACCCTGAACTTGCATTGGTTTCTGAATATTAAATCCACCTACATTCCTTGAAAAAATTCCACTTGGACATGATGTGTTATCCTTCTGATATTTTGGATTTTATTTGTTAAAATATAACATGGGTTTGATTTGCTAAAATTTTGCATTTTTTAAAGAAATTGATTTGTAGTTTTCTGGTAACATCACTATCTAGAGA
This sequence comes from Oryctolagus cuniculus, assembly GCF_964237555.1. NCBI lineage: Eukaryota > Metazoa > Chordata > Mammalia > Lagomorpha > Leporidae > Oryctolagus > Oryctolagus cuniculus. Next base: position 124,851,133 of record NC_091438.1, on the reverse strand, counting down.
AACAATGGTATAAAATGATGCCATGGGTAGCATTCACCCTTTAATTATCTGAAATAGTTTGTGTGGAATTAGCAGTGTTCTTTTCTTTATTATGTGAAAGAATTCACAAATGAAGAGACTAGAGTTTTCATAGAGAGGAAACTTATTTTTCCTTCTGAAAAAATCTAAACTAAAATTTCAGTTTCATTAATAGATACAGGGATTAATCAGATTATCTATTTTTTTGTGTGTGTAAAGATTGTTAATTTGTGTCTTTTAAGGAATTGGTCCATTTCAGCTGAGTTGTCAAATTTGTGGGTATATAATTTCTCATAATATTCTCTTTTTTAAAACATTGTGGAATCTGTAGTTACGTCACCTCTCTCATTCCTAATTTTGTAACTTGTGACTTTTATTTTCTGATGAACCTGTCTAAAGATTGATCCGTTGTATTGATCTTGAGGAATTAGCTCTTGGTTTCATTGTTGTGCTGTTTCCTGTTTCATCAGTTTCTGCCATGGTAATTATTATTTCATTGTTCTTACTTTATATTTAATTTGCTGTTTTCAAGTGTCTTCAAGTTTGTTAATCTTTTCTTCCCAGAACATTTTTTTTTATCCAAGAACATTGTAGTTTTCATCTTTAGGTTTTATTTGAAGATTTTTTTGATGGCTTCCATGTTTCAACTTAAATTCTGAATGTAAAGAATTCAGTTACAACAGTGACGCTGGTGTCTTAGTCTTGCCAATTTTAACCCTGTCTCAGGCCTGGGTTGTTCTGAAGGGTTGATGTGCTCCCTGTGTTTCCTTGCTTCCTTGCCCACCTGGTGGTCTCCGATCAGATGCCAGGCACCGGCTTCTATTTCTATCCCCATACAAATCTCCCAAGGAAGAAGGTGCTCTGTGCTGTGTCCACCTCCCCCAACTTGACGTCAGCTCTCCAAGAGTGAGATTTTTATTCTCATAAGTCTTCTTGAGCTTTGCGCTGGGCTGTCCTGAGTCACGTAGAGGCAGCTTGTGTTCCTGAGGCCCTGCTCTGGTGATATTTGGGAGACATTTCTGAGCGGTCTGGGGCTGTGTTCCCCACCACTGAGCAAGACCTGCTTCCACGCTCTGCCAGTGCCCGGAACTCTGATTTCCCCCAGGCTGGTTGAGAGCAAGACATGATGTTAGCAGCCATGTGTGAGCACCTGCTCTCGTATTTTCTCAAGCGATTTCCCACCCCCCCCCTCGAGTTTTTCTGCAGGTGCATGTGCTAGTTAGTGCTTGGCTGAGTATCAGAGTAGGGTCCTTTGCAGATCTTTCCTCTTTACTGCTCTGTGCCGTGAACTTGAGACCACGTGAGCTCTCAGCTCTCCTGAACTCAAGGAGGCTGCTGGGCTCTGCTCAGCTTTCCTTTCCCGCCCTGCGGCCTGGAGCCTGGCTGAAGGCAGCCAGCGGGGACAATTGCAGGGCTGACTTGCTTGGTTTCGTGTTATCTTGTGCTTACATCTTGAAAAGTGCTTTCTAACATCTTGCCTGTTTATTGTTTGTTTTAGGTCAGATGGATGACCTAACTCCAGCTAACTCCAGCTCTTGTGACCTCAGTGGGGTAAAAAATGCAAATCTTCTGCCATCCGCTTCTTCCTGAAGGTTTTGCTGTCTGGCAGGTTGGTGGAGCAGCCACTTGTGAAGGGAGAGCAGGGGCCCAGGGAAGTTTTCCAAGGCAGAAGAAGACGCTCTGTTCCGTGTCCACCTCCCCAACTTCACTTCAGCCCTTTGAGGGTGCAGGAGACCTCCATGTTTAATGGGGCGCAATCATCAGGAGAGAGGAGTTAAAGGAAGCCCTGATTCCTGGGGACCCTTGACACCCAGCCAGAGAGCGAGCTAGGGGCATGGTCAGCTGCTGGGACAAAGCAGAGCAGGGCCATGGTTCCTCCTCTCTGCGGGGCCCTCGGTGATGGAAGGGACTGGCATAAAGATGAACATCTGCCTCCAAACCCGCATTCAAGGATGCTTCAAAAAGCTTACGGAATAACGGAATCAAAAGAGTCTTTTATTTTGGTGCAAAACATTAAAATTCATGCATTTTTTCATAATGTGCATTTCCATGAACTTTGGAAGACCCCCTTGTAACTCTTTATGTCACATCTAATGGGGGACCAACTTGTTGGCAGAGGCCACCGACAGTGGGGGAGCGGATCAAGCCAGTGTGAGGTCAAAGAACACGGACAAGTAGCCTCTTATCTAAGATGACCTCTACTGTCCCTCTTATGTTCCCTTCTTCCCTCAATGTGACGGCCCCTGGACCCAGTAAAGGAGGAGAAGACGAGGCCACAGCCCCTGCCTATTATTGTTGCTTGAGGTTCAGGTTCACAAACTTTAAATGGAGGCGAGGAAATGCTATTGAGATTGCCTTGAGGTTAGGATTGTGAACTGGAATGGCCTTCTGGTATCTGTTATGGATAAGAATGTGATGGCACCTGCCTGGAGATAGCATTAGGAGATGGACTTAGGTGCTGGACAGTTCATGGTTAATAGGAATAGCTGGAGAAAATGAACTGGACTACAGTCAGGCACCACACAACTTTCAATCCATGACAGACTGCATGGATGATGCTGGTCCCCAAACAGAGTGGAGCTGCAAACTTGCTGTTGTCTGGTGTTGCTGGCAGTCGTAGCAGACTATTCGCATGTTGGTGATGATGCTGGTGTAACGCCCACACAGTATGGAACACCTGACCATCAGCCGCTTGGTTACTGCTTACACACTTAGAGACACACGTACTTCTGCTTACTAAAGCCGTGTGCCTTGTTCCACTGGCAGCAGCCTCACAGCTCTCCTGTTTAGGGAGAGGCCACGGGGAGGGACTGACCTGCGCCGCTGTCTTGGTGTGTGTAAGTGCATTCTGTGAACTTTGCACAACGACAAAACCACCTAACAACCCATTTCTTGGCATGTGTCTCTGCTGCTTAGTGACACGTGACTGCCCTCGTCCTGCTACGAATGGAAGCTTCTCCATAAACTGTCTGCTCTGCTGACAGCAGCTGCTGACTATGGAGAGAGGCACTGTGCTGAGTGCTGCCCACGCTTGAGCTCGATTGCTCTTTACAACCTGTGAGATAGTAACACTTTCACACACCCATTTTACAGAGGAGGAAACTGAGGCACAGTTCCCGTGCCTAAACAAAGATGCAGACATCTCACCTGTGTCTGGCTGGTCCACAGCGAGCTCCGTTCTCCTCAGTCCCCTTGCTGTTACCCCTGACGTTTTCCCAAACACTTCTGCTTGTGTGTCCAGAGTGCTTCCCAGTTCACTAAGAGCCTCTCCGCCAACCCACCTTGTGATGGGGCCAGAACAGATCACATCCATTTTTTAAAATATTTATTTATTTATTTGAAAGTCAAAGTTACACAGAGGGGGGAGAGAGAGAGAGAAAGAGAAAGAGAGAGAGAGGGAGAGAGAGGTCTTCCATCCACTGGTTCACTTCCCAGTTGGCCACAATGGCTGGAGCTGCGCCAATTGGAAGCCAGGGGCCAGGAGCTTCTTCCAGGTCTCCCACATGGGTGCAGGGGCCCAAAGACTTGGGCCATCTCCTACTGCTTTCCCAGGCTATAGCAGAGAGCTGGATTGGAAGAGGGGCAGCTGGGACTCCACCCAGCGCCCATATGGGATGCCAGCACTGCAGGACGCGGCTTTACCCGCTAGGCCACAGCGCCGGCCAGCTCACATCCATTTTATGCAGATGCAGCGCTGCCTCAGAGCTCCGAGAGCCGTGTCCACGGGAGTGGCACCAAGTACCTTACTTCACCTCTTCGCACAGTGTGACGTTAATGGTTCCTTTCTCCGTGGCGTTAGTATAGACAAAGCGCGCCATCGGTGTCCGCGCTTGGTCTGCTCTGCCGAAGGATTAGCGTTGGTGCCACCTGCTCTTTACTGCCGGGTAGGTTCTCTGGCATCTGGGAAGAAAACTCTCAATGAACGCAAACACGCCTGCTTCTCTCACCCACGTCCTGCGGGCCCCCTTTCCTCACCCTAGCTCTCTTAACTCCGAAAACCATCTCTGCATCACACAAAGACATTCCCCCACCGACAATAGCAAAGGGGGAAGTTATTTTTGCTATTCCTGGAGAACCCCCGCATTTGGCGCTGGATTTCTGCCCCTCATTTGGCGCTGGATTTCTGCCCGGTCTTTGTACGCGCCCCCGGTTCCACTGCCGGAGGCCAAGAGAGCCCGGCGGGTAGTCAGCGGGTCTGAGGGGCGCGGACCTGCAGTACCGTCTGTGCGCAGCAGGCGGCAGGTGCGGCCTCCGGAAAGCAGGTGAGGCGCCGCGCATCGCCGCCTGCGCGCAGCTGCGCCCTGGAGATTCGGAAGCAGTGGGTTTGCCGGGCGCCCCAGGAGGACGCTTTTTTTTTTAAAGCTCCTCGAGTGACTGACTCAGGAAGTCCCTGCTTTGGCGTGTTCCAGAGAACCGCAGGCCCCATGCCACTGCTGCGCGGGCCGCGGCCGGTGATTCCTGCAGTTCGCAGAAGGAAGGCTTTGCAGCGCGTCGGGATCAAAGGGACCCCGAGACTGGGGGATGAAGCCCTGGCGAGGCGGAGGTGCAGCCACTGCCCCGGGAGCTCCGGGATGGGGAAGCCACAGGAAAGACCCGCTTCTTGAGGTCGCTACAACTGCAGGCCCCCGAGAAGTCAAAACCGTGCGGAACGCGCTGTTGCCTGAGTCCGGATTGCTACCTGGGCCACCTATCTCCGGAGGCCGCGTTGTCAGCAGCGCCCGAGGCTGCCTCTTGCCACCCGACCGCGAGGGTGCTCTCTCGCTCCTAGCCCGGCCTGTCCTCCTGCCCTGTCCTGTCTGCTCGCTGTCCTTGGGCAAATCAAAATGCCCCTGGGCCCGGGTTTCTCTTGTGTGAGCCAGGATGATGGACTGAGAGAATGAATGGTAGGCGTACCTGCAGTCGTGGAAAGAATTAGAGCTTTCTCCCGGGCGCGCTGTCTCCACACTGGAGGCCAGGGGGCCGGGGAAGCACATAGCCTGCACCCTGCCTTCCCAGAGGTCACGCAGCCTAGAAGGCACAGTGATTTCCCCAGGGAGGGCAGGGATGGAGGCCTCCTGACTGCCAGCCCAGCCCAGCCAGAGTCTCGCCGCCTCTCCTGACCAGCTCTGGCCTCCCTTCTTTCTCCTCTCCTTTCATCAACACTCAGCAAGCACTTGTTTTACTGGTCTTTTATACAAGGGCATTAGATGAATGTTTGGTGGTGATCAGCTCGGTCACTCGTTTAGCAACAAGCACTTGCTTTGTGCCAAAGCCATCCCAGGGAGATGGTGAGGAGCCCAAGAAAAGCGGGCAGTGCACACTGGGCAGTCAGTTGGCCCTGGGGGAAGGCGAGGCAGGCACCAGCAGGGCTGCACGCAGCACAGCGGCAGGCTCGGGGCTCGGAGGTCTGGGCACGCGACCTTGCCTGCTGCCTCTGTTGCCCTGCCCCGAGACGGCACTTTCCCGGCCGATTCCTCAGCTCCTGTGTGACAGGTGCCTCCCACCTCACTCTCTTCTCACCTGGGTCTTCCTGGAATTGGAGCCTTTTCCCGGCTTCGGCTGTCATCGATTTCATGCTGGCGCCTACATCCCTATCTCGGGATGAAAGCGTTTGTGTGAATGTTCCCTAGAGCGCAAGAGCTCCTTGTCCTAGAGTGAGCTCGTTTCTCCGCCCACCTGCTTTCGTCTGTGAACGCCGCGCGGCTCCCTCGGCCTTGCTCCTCCAACATCCCAGGGTCCCTGTGTTCTTCAGATCACAGAGTTGGGGAACCCTAAGCATCCCCGCCCCAGATGCCTTTGCGCACACATTTTCTGCTGTTGTCAGGCTTCAGGTAGGACCAAGACTCACCTGGATTGTCACAGCAACGTTTCCCTCGCTGGTCCTCTCCCTTCGGATTGTGCTCACCCCTCAGCCCTCCACGTGAGACCCTCGGACAGACAGAACTCCACCAGTCACAGCCCCTCAGCGCTTCCCTCTGCTTGCAGAGCCAACCTCCTCCTGACAGCAGCCCCTGGACCTCTGTTGTGGATCAGATCGTGTGCCCCCAGAACAGCGGCTGGAGAAGGTGAACTGATTTGGGAATGGAGCTCTTGAGATGTGATTGGTTAAGATGAAGTCATCCTGGAGGAGGTGGGCTCTTGACCCATCAGTGTGGGCAGAGGGGACTTTGGACACAGGCGCAGTCTGGGAGGGAGGATGCTCCTTGTAGAGTGGAGGCAGAGACTGGAGTTGTGTTGCTGCAGGTGACAAAAGCCTGCAGGAGCTCCCAGAAGCTGGAAGACGTGAGGAAGGCTTCCCCACGAGGGCTTTGGAGGAACTCGCCCCTGGCAGTGCCTTGATTTCGGACTTGCAGCCGCCAGCACTGGGAGGCAATAAACTTCTGTCGGTCTGTGGGACTTTAGGGCAATGACAGCCTGTCCTGACCCAGCTACCAACTATCTTTCCAGTCGCATCTGCAGTCACCTGCCTCAACTCACCCTGCTCTCTCAGAGCAGCCCCTGAACTGGACGCTGGGCCGTGCACAGCCCTGAGAACCCAGCACGCCCCTTCTCCACCTGCCCGCCTGCCCACTTCTGCCCTCCTGCAGCACGGTCTGTGGGAACGGCTACTGCCGGTCTCCTGCATGTGCTCAAGGCCTCCGGGAGAGCAAGGACTCTGCGTCTGTCTTCTCTCTCCACAGTGCCTTAGCAGTGGAGGCTGATCTCGTGTAAAGCTCAAAAAAAAAAAAAAAAAAAAGTGCGTCTGGTCGCAGGTTCTCCTGGAGAGGATGGTATGGGGGTGGCAGGATTCTAAACACTCCTTGCTACTCACTGGGCTGCCAGAGAGGGTGCTACCATGATTTCCCCAGCTACTAGTTAACCATGGGGCACGCAAGCCCCAGGGGACCCACACCCAAACTGCCAGTGCTGTTGCCTCGGCTCTGGCGCAGGCGTGAGGGAGGTCCCTCAGAGGCCGACACCTAATCACTGTCCCTCTTCAGATGAAAAACGGGGAAAATGCAGGCTAACTGTTGTTTAGTGACCCCACCCCCCAGCCCTGTAAAATAAACACTCTTTTCAATTAGGAAGATTTGTCACCGGGGACAGTAATTCCGTGTCCTACCAAAACAAACACAGTTGTAATTAGTTTTATCCAGGAAGAAAATTAACTCTGTTTATCTTGGCATAATTAATCATTGACCTCTTTCTGTCCGGGCAGCTTGGGGGAGGGCATGGGAGTGGGGCGGGGTTGTGATCTACAGCGAAGGGGATTCCGGGACCCATCTATCTCTCCCCTTGGTTACACAGCTGTCTGCGTGAGTTATTGGAGATAATATTCCTAGCCAAGGGTTGTGGAGCTGCCCTGGAGCTAGATGCAGAGAAACACCAAACAAGGCTGTGGTTTGATGGCTTCAGTCTGCAGGGAAGTTTAGATGCGTCTCAGACGGGCTTTGAGGCGCACTGCAGAACCCAAGGTGTGCTTGGCTTCTTCTGTCACCATCGCCCAGGCTTCCACAGTCCTGGGAATGGGCACAGGAGCAGGTTCTCAGTTATGGGACAGAGCTGTTCCTGCAGAGGAAGGGCTGGCTTGGGGGTTAGGGATTTGGGTTTTGGTCCTAAGTGACGTTTCTAGCTGTGACCCTGGGCAAGACTGTTACCTCCTAATAATAAAACAAAACAACAATACAATAAAACAACAACAGAACCAGGATGTAGGGGTCAGGGTCATTCATCTGCACCCACAGAGATGAAGTAAGGATTAGAAGTGAGGTATAGGGGTGCTGTGGTATAGTAGATAAAACCCCTGCCTGCAGCGCTGGCATCCCATGTGGGCCTCGGCTTGAGTCCTGTCTGCTCCACTTCCAATCCAGCTCTCTGCTATGGCCTGGGAAAGCAGTAGAAGATGGCCCAAGTCCTTGGGCCCCTGCACCCGGGTGGGAGACCCGGAAGAAGCTCCCAGCCCTGTCTCACCCCAGCCCTGGCTGTAGTAGCCATTTGGGGAGTGAACCAGCAGATGGAAAGTCTCTGACTGCCTCTGTCTCTCCTTCTCCCTCCTCCTCCTCCTCCTCCTCCTCCTCCCCTCTCTCTGTAACTCTGCCTTTCAGATAAATGAATAAAAATTTTTTTGAAAAAGAAGTAAGGAACACCAAGCCCCTAGCACACAGGGCCTGGGACCAAGTAGTTGGTCGGTGAATGTGGGAGGTGTTGCTATGCTCCCCTGAGCTGACCAAGGGCCCAGGGCGGAAGGACACACAGACGGGCTTCTCCTGTTTCAGTAGACCTGCTCTTCACAGAGACCTTGGTGTGTGCTGGGTTCCTCTGAGGCTGTGGAAATAAAAGGAGGGGCGCTCACAGCCTGTGGGGAGAGGGGAGTCTCCCCAGATAGCCTCAAGGTGCTGCAGCAAATGGGAGGCACACACACAGACTTGAGAGCCCGATCAAGATGCACACAGAGAGACAAGGGGACTCGGTTTCCCAGCTCTGGGCTGTTCTGCTGAGGTTCAAGGCCTCGCTGAAGCACAAGGGAGGAGACACAGGACAGTGTAGAGGGGGCTTGCAGATGGTGAGTCGATTGGACCCCAAGTATATAACTAGAAAATGGAGCAGCTGGGCTGGTAACCAGGGTCACCCACGGAAGCCTGTTTTTCATCGGTTTCACCTTGGGGGTCCTAGTAGAGCTGTAGTGGCTGGAGTCCTACCCCAAGGCCCCAGGGCCCAAGGCAGGGGCATCACAGCACCACGGCCTCTGGGGCCAGGCTCAGGACCTCCCAGAGTTAGCAGTGCAGCTCGCTGGGGCTCACCGTAGCTCTTCTGAGTCAGGAGCTCTCGTAGGAAGATAGCTTACACTAACCACTGAAGGTGAGTCTGATGCTCTCTCCACCCCTTGGAGTCATACAAATTTACCCCTTTGCCCACGGTGTGGAGATGGCTACTCCCAGACATGTGCTCGGGGTGGGGGTGGAGGTTGTTCTCTAGGCACAAGGCAAAGAGAACCACGAAGCCCAGGAGTTCCCTGTCCTGAGCCGAAGGGAGCAGACGGGGGGCATGAGGTGGGCCAGGGCCCCTAAGAGCCGGCTGAAGGGCTCACATGGGGGTGTGTCTCTGGCGGCAGGAAACCAACCCCAACCAGGCACCTGCTTGGAGCACAAGGCCCCTAGGAGCAGGCTTCTGCAGCAGGAAAGAGCTGCCCAGGTCACTTCTTGAAGGCAGAGAAAGCTCAGAGTGGGGGCAGTATCTTGTTCTCACTGCACGTGCACGAGTGGCTGGCAGGGTGCAGAGCTTTTGTCTTCTGCAAACCTAGCTGGCAGTGGGAGCCAGGAAGCCAGGACAGAGAGCAGCCACAGCTTCGGAGGATGCTGAAACTGGGCTTTGGGAGCTGTGTGATGCCTGGTCCTGCAAGAGGAACTCCGTGGGAACAGGGAAGCAGCAGAGGCTGGCGAGTCAGAAGAGTATATTCTGTGTCCAGCTTCTGCCAATGGCAAAACTGTGCAAACTCGGGAAGCAACCTTCCCTTCTTGGTCCTGCCTCAGGCTCCTGGTCTGTAAAATGGGGATAAGAGGGTCTTCCCTGTGAGACTTGCAGAGGTAACCACGCTGTGCACAGCACCTGATCTAATCTTCACAACAATCTTTAAAAGAGGGAGGGACCCAGGTGGCTTCCCCAGAGTCTCCCAGCGTTTTTAATGGAAGAACCAAGGTCAAATCCCAGCTCTGTCTGACTTAGGAGCCTTTGCTTTGATCATCTTCTGTTATTCCTCTTGTCTAGGAATGAATGAATGGCTCTATGTAGGCAGAGACTTCAGAAAGCCGATGGAAAATGGAATGAGAAGATGAGATGGTTTTGCTTTGCACAATCTTGAAACGCATGCCTAGTTTTTTCATACTATCCACTTTCTACGAACTTCTTGAAGCCCCTTTGTGCAGCTGCCCAGCCTCTGAGAGGTATCTACAGCCGTCATCACCTCCCTGAGAAACTGGGCTTGGCTCTGCCTTGCCACTGCCTGCCGCAGTGCACACACCTGCTGTCATGGCTGGGGAGTGCCGTTTCTTTTTAAGGTTTATTTATTTGAAAGGCAGAGTTACAGAAAGGCAGGGTGGGGGGAGGGGAAGAGAGAGAGAGAGAGAGAGAGAATTCTTCCATCTGCTGGTTCACTCCCCAGATGGCTGCAATGGCTGCACCAATTTGAAGCCAGGAGCTTCTTCCAGGTGTTCCACACAAGTGCAGGGGCCCAAAGACTTGGGGCATCTTCTACTGATTTCCCAGGCCATAGCAGAAAGCTGGATTGAAAGTGGAGCTTCCAGGACTCGAACTGGCGACCATATGGGATGCAGGCACTGCAGGTGGTGGCTTTACCCACTACGCTACAGCACTGGCCCTAGTGCCATTTCCATTTGCTCGGGGTACCTATCATTGCTGGCAGGGCTGAGGCAGGCCCAGAACCAGGCAGACCAAACTCCGTGGCTGCTGGCTGACGGGCACCAATCTGTGTGTATGGGAGAGGCAGAGGGAGCAGCAGGGCAGCAGGCGGGGATGAGCTGGCTATCACTCCAAGCAATAAGCATCCAGTGTTAGGGAGCTCAGGCTCCTGAGCCATTCATGGAAAACAGTCTGGGAAACGAGGTGGCACCAGGTGCATGGGAACGAGCAGGCTCACCTGCTGCTCCCAAGTTTATGCAGACTAGGCCGCAGCGACAAGTGTATGGAGCTCAGACTATGGCTGGCAATAGTCCCTGGCTCACCGCACTGAGCCAGGCATCTTCAGGGGTGCAACCAGGAAGTGGGGGAGCCCTCCCCAGAGGGGGGCGGGGCTGCCAGTAGAAGTCTGCTGGAAAGAAGACCCAGGGCCATTTCTCTGGCTTCAGCTTTCTGCAGGCCAGAGGCAGATGCCTTCGTGGAGAGCTAGGTGCAGCTCAAAGCTGGGGCAGCCTTGTGGGGCAGTGAGTGTTCAGCAGAGGCCACAGACGGCTCATCAGTGGGGCTGGGCGCTCAGGGAGGTCTGGGGAGGGGTGAGCCGGGGCACTGCAGGTGACTCTGTACTGCTGCCCTGGCTCCCCTGCCTGGGGGGGCTGGGGTGGGGTGGTATCTGGTACAGGACTGGTGACGACAGCGCCGTTGGAGTTCAGAGAATGTGGCGTGCAGAGTGTCTGGGGTGGGCCTGTAGCAGGGGAGGCGACGTGGTGAATTCCACCCCCAGGTGGAGTCCCTGTGACCAGGCCTCCCCTGGATGACGCGGCTTCTGGGCAAACTGAACGAGTGTAGGATGAGGATGTAAGAAGGCGGGAGAGCAGGGTAGGAGGGCGTCACAAGGTGGAGTCCAAGCTGTGTCCCAAGAGCGCTCCTGTGCCTGGCCCCCCTCTGGGGCCGGTTTTACAGATGATGGCAGAGGTGAAGCACTGGCCAGCAAGGCTCTGGGTGTGCCGGGTGTGCCAGGTGTGTCAGCGGTGCTGGCGTGCACAGTAAGCCGTGGCCGCCTTCCAGTGGGCAGCCGGTCCTCAGGCTAAGATGTTGGTCAGAGGTCTTTTTTTCTTTTAAAAAGCCATGTGTCTTCTTTATCAAATACATTCCATTATAATCCTTCTGAAATACAGAAGATAGAATAAATCATACCATAAAAGAGGGTAATATATGATAATATGACGGTGGCCAATTAATACACGTAAATCTATTTTTTATGGACAGCCATCCAATTACTTAAGATTAAGAGATAATTCTAGAAGTAACACGACCTGGAGGATTAGTAGACAATTAAACACTGACTTCCAAATTGCTAGATGGGCAAGTCATGCAGCATGTGTCGTCAAATGTGTGTGAGACCCAACAGACATGGCTGAGTGTCACCACTGGTGCCTACAATTTAAACAAAATCCGGCTAGTGTAGTTGTTCGCCTGAAATGATCTTGACCAAAATTTCTAAAAGTGTGGCTTGCACTCTTCTTTTTCAGACATGCTCTGCTTCGTTTTACAATCTTAGCAGGCAGTGCTAGGGGAGCTGAGTGGGCGTGAGGCACTGTTGTTTCTTACATGCAGAACATGGGTTTTACTGTTTGGTTCCATCAGCTCCCAAGCATTTCAGGCCTAGGAAGTGAGAGTTCCTTTACTGCTGACACTTTGCCATTTCTAACTTATCATCGCCCACCTTCCCAGGGGTCCTTCTTGAGCCCCCCAGAGAGCCTGCAGGGTTTGTCCACTACCTGGGTTTCTGGAGAAGAGCACGGCTGTTTGGCTCCCCCTTGTGGTTGGATTACTCAGAAGGTGTTGCTTGCAGGGGCGCAATGCCTTATTTCTAGTGAAAAAGTGTGCATAGTTAGGGGGCAGAGCGTGATGACTTGATACGTGCATACCCTGCAGAAGGATCAAATCTGAGTCGCCAGCCATCATTTCCGGTTGTTGACCGTGGTCACCTGGCTAGCGCTAGCACTTGTCCGCCTATCTATTCCCAAGGCCTTTTAGGAATGCTAAGAAAACCGTGCGGGGGGTTGGGGAGTGGGCGGGAGGCGTGGCAGACCCAAGACAAGGGAGGATGTCCCAGGAGTAGGGTTTCCTGGCACATAGTAGGTGCTCCACACAGGGCTGATAAATCCATGGGCGAAGTCATGATCTGGAGGCAGGGATGGGCTGTTGGGGATGAAAGAACCGAGGTGAGGAGGCCCAGGGTGTGGCGGCCTGGAGGAAAGGTGCCAGCTGTGGGGAGGGGGGTGTCATGGGGACTCAGCACCACCAGCTCCGGCCCGGCCCCCGGTTCTCTGTGTGTGCGCGCGTGCGCTCCGCCTTGGAGCTCACAGCATCTGCTGGTGATCACGGAGCTGCTTCACACCAGCAGTGCGCAGTCTCCACTGCAGGAGCAGTCACCCGGAGGGTTAAGAGCAGCGCCGCTCAGCGGGCCCCAGCTCTGGAGAGGCCCAAGGCGGGGCCTGCGCACTGCGCGTTTTAAGAGCTCCCTGGTGTGCGTGCGTCTCTGAGGCAGAGATGGCTCAGGCGCGGTTTCTGGCCCCTGGCAGCTCCGGGTGCCTGTGATCCAGAGGTTGTTTTCCAGGCCTTTCCCTCCATGTAATTGGCGTCCTGTGGCAGTAGATGATGTTATTGCAGCCTTACGACGATGGCTGATGTTCATCACCAATAAACCCTGAGAGAGGTCTGGACGCTTGCGTGCATGAGGTGACCCCGACAACAAGCGAGGGGAGTGTGATTTACTCCCCGGGCCTCTGATGTAATTAAGTGTGCATTATAGAGAAAGCTGCGCTGTGCAGATGCAAATTAGCAGCGACACTTGGCCTTCCCGTGGCCATTGTGTGGAGGCGACTGTGCTGTTGTTCCAGCACTCAGAGTGCATTTACTCCCGGAGCCAGCGCGGGAGGGCCACTGGGAGAGAGCACAGCACACTCAAGGCAAGGCGCGAGGCCTCTGGACTTTGTCACATCCCTGAGAACGATTACTTCATTCCCTGCCCTGCTTGTTCTCCCGTACACGGTGCAAGACATTGAACGCGGGTTGGAGGAAAAGGAACAGGAGAACTTGACCGAAGCCTGGGCAGCTCCTCTGTAGGCAGCTGTGTGGATGGAGCAAGGGCTTCCTACGGGACATGCACAAAGGGCAAGCGTTTTATTTCGAGATGCTTCTCTGCAGGGGAAGTATGTGAAGAGCATGTTAGAATTCTGAGTCGTGTCTGTGTTGGCAGCCTGGCCTGGGTCCCTGCCCTACAGTCTCTCCCTCCAGCCTGGTGGGGCTCTAGCCTAACCACTGACTGAACATTCACAGATGAGGCTGCTGCCAGATACCATGAGCTCTGGATTGGAGTAGCGGGAAGCCAGGTGGAACAGTAAGAGGAGCGGGGAGAGCTAGCACTGGCTGAGGGCTGCCCCCTTCCAGGTGCCCTGCTGGGCGTGTCCATGCTGCTTTTGTACAGTTCACATGCCCCCTTCACCAGAGCCAGGTGCAGAGTAGGGTGCATCACTTTCACTTTCCAGTTCATGACTTTGGAGCTATGTTTCTTGGCTTTTCCAAGAACACTGTGTAGGGTAAAGGGTTTGGTGATGTTTTCAAATGTACTCAATCCACTAGAGTACATCTTTTTTTTAAAGATTTATTTATTTATTTGAAAGTCAAAAGTTAACACACAGAGAGAAGGAGAGGCAGAGAGAGAGAGAGAGAGAGAGAGAGAGAGAGAAAGAGAGAGAGAGAGAGATGGAGAGAGAGAGGTCTTCCATGGACTGGTTCACTCCCTAATTGGCCAAAATGGCCAGAGCTGTGCCGATCTGAAGCCAGGAGCCAGGAGCTTCTTTTGGGTCTCCCGCACAGGTGCAGGGGCACAAGGACTTGCGCCATCTTCTACTGCTTTTCCAGGACATAGCAGAGAGCTGGATCGGAAGTGGAGCAACTGCAACTAGAACTGGCACCCATATGGAATGCTGGCACTGCAGGCAGTGGCTTTACCTGCTACGCCACAGCGCTGATGCCGGAGTTTCCAATCTTGATGATTGCCAGAGGGAAGAACTTGGTGCAATGCTGTGAAAATTTAGCCCTTTCTCCTAAATAGGCACATCCTGGGATGTTTTGCAAAGGGCGATTTTTTTTAAAAAGTATTTTTAAGTATTAAAGATTCCTGTGACAGTAACTCTACCTTGTTATCTTTCATTTGCATTAACTAAGAAGCACAACTGAAGCAATCAGAGAAAAATCAAAGATGTATTTCTTTTCTTTCTCAAAGAAACCTTTTATTTAATAAGTACAAATTTCATAAGTACAACTTTAGGAATATAGTGATTCTTCCCACCATACCCGCCATCTTGCCCCCACTCCCACCCCACCTCCTCTCTCCAATTCCCAGTCCCATTCTCCATTAAGATTCATTTTCAATTAAATTTGTACACAGAATACCAGCTCTATACTAAGTAAAGATTTCAACAATCTGCACACACACACACACAAACTGTTTGAGAACAAGTTTTACTGTTAATTCTCATAATACAACTCATTGAAGACAGAGATCCTGCCTGGGAAGTAAGTGCACAGTGACTCCTGTTGTTAATTTAAAAATTAGCACTCTTATGTATGACATCAGTGATCATCCGAGGCTCTTGACATGAGCTTCCAAGGCTATGGAAGCTTTTTGAATCCACAATCTCTGTCAGTATTTAGATAAGGTCATAAACAAAGTGGGAGTTCTCTCCTCCATTCAGAGAAAAGAACATCCTTCCTCGATGGCCCCTTCTTTCCACTGGGGTCTCACTCACAGGGATCATTCATATAGGACATATTTTTTGCCATTGTGTATTGACTTTCCATGACTGAATTGCTATCATGGGCTTTTCAGCCAGACCAGAATACCTTAAGGGCTGATTCTGTGGTCAGAGCACTATTTAGAGTGAATGTCATTCTATGAGTCTGTTGCATGAACTGTTTCCCATGTTGGAACATTCTCTCCTTTTTAGTTCTATCTATTATTATTATCAGACCATTGATCTTAAGTATATGATCCCTTTAACTCTTAATAATATCTATATAATCACTTTAGCACTTAATATGATCATTTTACCACTTAATATGGCATTTTTACCACCCAACTTAATGGGATTTGAGGTCCCATGGCAAGTTTTTAAACTGTATCCTTAGATGTAAATCCATAGGAATGTATGCAGAACTACATAGCTTTACAGTTACAAACTTCCTCCTCCCTCTCTTACTCCCACTCTTATTTTTTTTTACTGAGATCTATTTTCAATTGACTTTATGCACATATGACTAACTCTAACAAATACTAACAAATAGTATGAAGAAGATAAGGGGAAAAAAAGGAAAAGAAAACCCTGTTCTTCACAGTTTAGACAAAAGCTGCTCAAGTCATTGCTTCTCAAAATGTCAAGTTCGCTTCTACAGATTTCCTTTTAGGTGTTCTATTAGTTATCACAGATTAGAGAGAATATATGGTATTTGTCCCTTTGGGACTGGCTTATTTCCAGATTTTATTGCAAATAACCAGATTTCTTTTTTTTTTTTTACCACTGTGAGTATTCCATAGAGTATATATCCCATAATTTCTTTATCCAGTCTTTAGTTGATGGATATTTAGGTTGATTTCATGTCTTAACTATTGTGAATTGAGCTGCAATAAACATGAGAGTGCAAATAACTCTTTTATTTGCTGCTTTCATTTCCCTTTGGTAGATTTCCAGGAGTGGGATGGCTGGGTTATATGGTAGGTCTATATTCAGATTTCTGAGGTGTCTCCAAACTGTCTTCCATAGTGGTTTTACCAGTTTGTGCATTCCCACCAACAGTGGATTAGGGTATCCTTTGCCCTACATCCTCACCAGCATTTGTTGTTTGTTGATTTGCATGTGAAACCCATTCTAACTGGGATAAGGTGAAACATCATTGTGGTTTTGATTTGCATTTTCCTGACAGCTAGTGATCCTGAACATTTTTTCATGTGTCTGTTGGCCATTTGGATTTCATCTTTTGAAAAATGTCTGTTTAAGTCCTTGGCCCATTTCTAATGTCTGTTTAAGTCCTTGGCCTATTTCTAAACTGGGTTGTTTTTGTTTAATTGTTGTTGAGTTTCTTGATCTCTTTGTATATTCTGGTTATTAATCCTTTGTCAGTTGCATAGTTTGCAAGTAATTTCTCCCATTCTGTTGGTTGCCTCTTAACTTTCCTGAGTATTTCTTTTGCAGAACATAAGCTTCTCAATTTGATGTAATTTCAGTTGTGAATTTTTGCTTTGATTGCCTGTGCTTCTGGGGTATTTTCCAATAACTCTTTGCCTGGGCCAATGTTTTGCAGGGTTTCTCCAATGTTCTATAATAATTTGATGGTATCAGGTCATAGATTTAGGTCTTTAATACATTTTGAATGGATTTTTGTTTAAGGTCTAAGGTAGGGATCCTGCTTCATTCTTCTGCATGTGGAAATCCATTTTTCCCAGCACCATTTGTTGAAGAGACTGTCCTTGCTCCAGGGGTTGGTTTTAGCTCCTTGGTCAAATATAAGTTGGGGGTAGATGCTTGGAGTAATTTCTGGCATTTCTATTCTGTTTCATTGGTCTATGTATCTGTTAGTGGGCCAATGGTGTGTCTCTTTTGTTTACTTTTTCAAAAAACCAGCTCTTCATTTTGCTGATCTTTTGTATTTTTTTTTTTTTTGGTTTCCATTTTTTGATTTCTTCTCTAATTTTAATTATTTCTTTTCTTCCGCTAGTTTTGAGTTTAGTTTACTATTGTTTTTCTAGATCCTTGAGATGCATTGATAGCTCATTTACTTGGTTTTTGATGTAGGCACCAATTGCTATAAACTTTCCTCTTAACACTGCTTTTGCTGTATCCCATAAGTTTTACACTTGATCTTAGCCAAAAGGCTAAGAAATGATGTATCCCGTAAGTTTTGATATGTTGTATTGTCATCTTCATTTGTTTCCAGAAATTTTTTGATTTCTCTTTTGATTTCTTCTATGACCCACTGTTCATTCAGGAGCATGGCGTTCAGTCTCCATGTGTTTACATATGCTCTAGAGATTCCTGAGTTGATGATTTCCAGTTTCATTGCATTGTGGTCTGAGAAGATGCATGGTATGATTTTGATTTTTTTGAATTTGCTGAGACTTGCCTTATGGCCTAGCATGTGGTCAGTCCTAGAGAAAGTTCAATGCACTGGTGAGAAAGACATGGCTGTAGGGTGGAAGGCTCTGTAGAGATTTGTTAGGACCATTTGGTCTATAGTGTCAATTAACTCTGTTATTTCCTTATTGATTTTTCTGTCTGATTGATCTGTCTATTGCTGAAAGTGGGGTATTGAAATCCCCCGTTACTATTGTTTCTGACTCTCTATCTTCCTTTAAGTCCATTAACATTTCTTTTAGATAGCCAGGTGCCCTGGAATTAGGTGCATATACATTTATAATAGTCACATCAAAGATGTATTCCAAGGTGATAAGATTTACACTGTTCCTCAGATGAAGCCACTGGCAGATTCTTTTAATGAAAAAAATTTAAATTCTCT
The DNA here is from genome assembly GCF_964237555.1 of Oryctolagus cuniculus. Classification (NCBI taxonomy): domain Eukaryota; kingdom Metazoa; phylum Chordata; class Mammalia; order Lagomorpha; family Leporidae; genus Oryctolagus; species Oryctolagus cuniculus. The sequence goes on along the minus strand of NC_091438.1, from coordinate 124,833,166 downwards.
CTTGCTTGGCAGTCAATCACATATATGTACATAATTTGATCCTTGTCATTATTTTTCAATGTAGGTAAGTTAATTTCATAGTTAGAATTGCTGTTATTACCATAGCAATAGTAAAAAAAAATCAAAATTTTATTTTTTAAAAGGATTAACTTATTTTAAAGGCAGAGTAACAGAGAGAGGGAAAGATAGAGAGAAATCTTCCATTCCCTGGTTTAATCCCCAAGTGGACACAGTGGTCCTAGGCAGACCCAGGCTAAAACAGGAAGCCTGGAAATATATTCAGATCTCTCATATGGGTGCAGGAGTTCAAGTGCTTGGGCCATCTTCTACTGCTTTCCCAAGCACATTAGCAGGGAACTGGGTAGGGAGTGGAGCAATTGGGATCTAAAGCAGTGCTCATATGGGAAGCTGGTGCTACAGGTAGTGGCTTAATCTGCTATGCCACAATGCAGGCCGTGAAGGCTGAGATTTCTTGGCATGTTATGTGTTCCAGGAATTATGCTAGGCTGTTGTGCTAGCCAGCTTTTTATTATTATAACGAAGTAGCCAATAAAACTACCTTTATAAGAGAAGAGGCTTCTTTTGGCTCAGGATTCTGGGGGTTCACAGTCCAAGCCTGGGCAGCCCTACTGGGTGGCCTTTCACAGGGGATGGAGGATGGCGAGGGACTTACTGTAGGAAGACGCCCTGATGAGCAGGGGAGCAGAGAGAATGGCTGGGCTCATTTCAGCCTTTTGTAACCAACCCTGAGCCAGAGCTGCTGTCTGGGAGCAGGTGCCAGAGACCTAAGTCCCTCCCACCAGGCTTCACCTCCAATCACTTAGTTGGATTGTTTCTAGTTTCTACCCTCAGTACCTCTAAGTGACTTTAGTGTTTAATGCCTGTCTGAGGTAGGGAGTCATATCCCATTCAAACCATAGCAGTTGCACATGGCTAACACATACACTGCTAATGCTTACCACAAGGTAGGCATTATCATTCCATTTAACAAACCAGGAAACCAAGTCTCAGAGAGCTCAAATACTCTCCCAAGTTTAAATAGTTTGCACATTCTATACATGACAGAGATGATTCAAGGGCACATGGGCTGACTTCAAAACCTTTGCTTTCCACTACACAAAGTCATGCTTGCAGCTGTCCACATGGCCTGGGGACGGCGGCATGTGCTCTTCCAGAGTATCCGGGTCAGCTGAGGGTAGGGAGCACATTTCAGAGATGGTCTATGGTGCTCCTGCCGTGGGCGGGGTTGGGGAGGTAGACAATGTCCCTTCCAGACAGAGCTTCACTCTTGAGTCCGCTGAATTGCACTGCTGACAGAGTTTGGCATAAAGAATATGGCTGGAGGAAGATGTGCTGAAGAGACAAGGTGCTCTGATTTAGGACTAATTAAAAGTGGGAGTAAGCACATGAGGATCTGTCAGAGGCGGGAGGTTGCTGTGGTCGGTGCTGGGCAGGGAAGGTGGTGGCAGATCGTGCCATGGAGGGGAAAAACTTGCTCACTGCCAGTTATAGGCTGCAGGGGAAGATCCATCGGGGCTCTCATCACTTAGGGTTCCTGGAGCCCCTTTCTCTGTCCTTTTTATGAGCAGCCTTTAAAAATGCTGCAATAACAGTTTTACCTCCAGGTGGCAGTCGTGCACCTTTAGAGCTTCTGCTTGGATTTCTTAGAACCCGGCGGGTTCTGTCTGAACTTTGTCGAACTTCAGTGTGTTTCTCCAGGCTTGGCATCCACCCATGGTTAATAAAATACCGGAGGACAAACACATTACTGTTTTATTTATTATTAACTCATTCACATCACTGTCTCTCCGTCTAAAAGGGACCTGGGCTGCCCTACCAGCCCGGCATCCTGTATGTGAATCTGAGGCAGACAGCGCAGGTGCACTGAGACAGCCCTGTGGCCAGAGCAGCTGCCGTCCTCTCTGAATGCTTGCAAAGACTGCCGCAAGGGGAGAGGGTCCTGGCCCAGCCCTTCCCCGGGGTAAAGCACAAACCAGCCTGGTCTCAGCAACAGGTGGAGGAGACTTGTCTTTTTAGTCCCGCATTTCTGACTCCTTGTTTGCTCCTCCCCTTCCTAATGTGTGGAAACTCAGAGGTAGACGGGGGTGGGGCAAGGCAGGGTCAGGATTGCAGTCATAAGCACTGTGTCTGGAGAGTGGTCCTGAAAGGGACCAAAGATCTATGACAATCACCAAACTAAGAGCATCAGAACCAGAGGTGAGGAGACTTTGCTGAAAAACAGATTATATCGTCCCAGGTTTTTGAGGTGTGGAGAGGGGTGAGTGAATTTGAGTCTTTTTAAAGATTTATTTATTTGAAAGGCCGAGTGATACTCCTCAAATGCCCAGGGCTGGATCAAACCAAAGATAGGAGCCAGGAACTCCACCCAGGTCTTCCACATAAATGGTAGGAACCCAAGTACTTGGGCCATCATCTGCTGCCTTCAAGGCACATTAGCAGGAAGCAGGATTGGAAGAGGAGCAGCCAGGACTCAAGCCAGCACTTCAATATGGAATACAGACATCGGAGGAGTTGGTTTAACTCATTGTGCTACAACATATACCCCACATTTGGGTTTTGGAAGAGAAGTTCTGGGAATGGGACTAGGGCTGGGCTAGTTGAAAGTTAAAAAAAAATTTATTGTTGAAAGGGACAGTGATGGTAGTGGGAGGAGGAAAGAGAGGAAAAAAGGAAGAGGGAGAGGGAGAGGGAGAGGGAGAGGGAGAGAGAGAGGGATATCAAGAGATGTTGAAAGACAGAGAGATCAATCTTCTACTTTTATACCCTGCTGGTTTACTCCCCAAATGGCTGCAACAGCCAGATCTGGGCCATGCCAATGCCAGGAGACAAAAACTCCATCTTGGTCTCCCACATGGGTGGCAGGGATCCAAGAACTTGGGTCACCTTCTGTTGCCTTCCTAGGTGCATTATCAGGAAATTGGACCTGATGCAGAGCAGCCAGGAATCAAACCAACATTCTGATATGGGATTCTGACAGCTTAACCTGCTGTGCCACAACACCAGCCCCTGGACTAGTTGAATTTTGACCTGGAGCTGAAGCATTTCTCCTCACCCACCTGCTACCCAGTGCCCATATGACCATGTCTTTATTCAATAAATATCAGTACTTCTCACATCACAGGTGTTGGGAGAGGCGCTAGGATTAAGACATACACACACAATGCTCTTGCTTAAGAGTTGACAAGTTAGTAGAGGATGTAAGTAACAACCCAATAACAATCATTTCAGATGATGGTAAATACTCTGAGGATAACATATAGGAAACCATGATAGACACTGGTTGAGGTGGGGCTTATTTAGAAAGGGCTGTCATGGTAGATTTTCTGGGTGATGTTGGAGCTGAAACCTGAGCAATCAGAAGGAATGAGTTTTCTATTGACATTCTTAATTCCAAGGAAGCTTCAGCTAAAAGCAAAGACTTGAGAGTCTGCATAAGAAAAAAATGGGTATTAAAAATGAGGGGAAGGGCCGGCGCCACGGTTCAATAGGCTAATCCTCCACCTAGCAGCGCCGGCACACGGGGTTCTAGTCCCGGTCGGGGCGCCGGATTCTGTCCCGGTTGCCCCTCTTCCAGGCCAGCTCTCTGCTGTGGCCAGGGAGTGCAGTGGAGGATGACCCAAGTGCTTGGGCCCTGCACCCCATGGGAGACCAGGAGCAGTACCTGGCTCCTGCCTTCAGATCAGCGCAGTGCGCCGGCCGCAGCGCACCAGCCGTGGCGGCCATTGGAGGGTGAACCAATGGCAAAAGGAAGACCTTTCTCTCTGTCTCTCTCTCTCTCACTATCCACTCTGCTTGTCAAAAAAAAAAAAAAAAAATTGAGGGGAAGACAGGAGCATGAGTTCAAGTTTGCATCTGTAGCGATTGGCTTGCTCTCCTACCCTCATGCACAGAAATGGCCTTAGCCAGTACGTACACGTTGGCAGCCAATTCAACAGACCACAAACACACAAAAACCAGAAGTTTCCTTTAAAAGATACTGAACCAGCCATTTGTGGAAATCCAGGATAGCAAGCTTAGTGGTTGTTGACCAATACAAAGGCTTCCATATCCAGGTGCTTTTGTTGGGCAGGGGTGTTCCAGAACAATGGCTGGCTTGCTGGTGCCTGATAAAGTTTGAATGTCCATAAGTCTTATTCAACTAGCAGAGCTCTGAGTTTGCCTTTCATTTTCTTCAGTCTTAAATATACCTTGGTATAAATGATTGCAGGATACTTGAGAAAGTGCAGTGTAAAGGAGAATAAGTAAGATTAAAAGGTGTTTGGCATAATGGTTGACACCTCCATCCCATATAGACCAATTAGAGTGTGTGACTTCCTTTTTTAAAGATTTATTTATTTGAAAGTCAGAGTTACAGAGAGAGAGGAAGTGATAATGGCTCAAGTGTTGGCTCCTGCCATCCACATAGGAGACTTGGACTGGACTCCCTGCTCCCTGCTTTGGCCTCAGCACAGCCCTTGCCATTGTTGTGGATATCTGGGGAGTAAGCCAGCAGGTGGGAACTTGTCTCTCTCTCTCTGCCTATCAAATAACTAAATAAAATATTTTTAAAACAGAAAGAAACAGATAAATTTAGAGAATAAGAGTACAAAATCAAATAGATGCAAATATAAAATAACCCTCCTTTCTCTGCCAATATCAGGCCATACACTATTAAACATTAAACAATTAGAACAAATCACTGGAAATCAAGATTTGGATTTTAAAAACTTTAATAGAAAGTTAGGAAGACAAAATAAAAGCTTCTGTACACAGAGAGAAGGCAGTCATCTGTAAGCCAGGGAGAGAGCCCTCACCAGAACCGATGGGCTGGCACCCTGGTCACACCTCCCACCTCCACTACTCCAGGAAAATGCGTTTGTATGCTTGAGCCACAGACTCTGTGGTGTTGTGTTATGGCAGTCTGCGCCAAGGCAGATGAGTGTGTGGACGGTTCAACAGAAAACTGGAATTTAGAAAAAGAATTAAGTGGGGATTTAAAAACTGAAAATAAAATTTGAAATTAACAGTCAGCTGAGAATAAGAAAGACTCCATATTCCAGCTGAAGCACAGAGAGATAAGAGTACAAAACATGTAATAGAATGTCAACAAGCGTGAGAGTGGTATAGAGGCTAAAAGGAGTGTGATGATAATCACGGGAGGACAAGAGTCAGAGGATGGGAGAAAAGCAGTATGTGGAGAGGTAACGGCTAAGAATTTTCCAAAACTGTATATATAACTGGAAGTGTACAGTATCCATTCTGTTCCTCTTTTTTTTCTGTTGGTCTTGGCTTCATTAACTCAGCACAAGTGTTTTGATGTCCACCCCTCTTGCTTTGTGTACTGATAGTTCATTTTGTCTTGTTCTGAGCAGTACACTATTACAATTATATGCTGCAGTCTGTTTATCCGTTCATCTGTTGGACTTTTAGGTTATTTCTGCTTTATGGCTACTGCAGAAGAAATTGACACAATAAGTCTTTGTATAAAGATATCCTTTTTTTTTCCCTTGTTAAAAATCTTATTTACAAAGAAGTTGTAACTTTTTACATTCCCATCAGCAGTGTGGCAATTGCCCTTTTCTTGTCAAACCTTGATTTCTTTTCAATTTTAGCCATTTTAAGACTTGTGGGTCCAGTGTTGTGACGTAGTGGGTAAAGCTGCTGCCTGCCATCCTGGCATCCCATATGGGCACTGGTTCGAGTCCCAGCTGTTCCACTTCCCATCCAGCTCTCTGCTATGGCCTGGGAAAGCAGTAGAAGATGGACCAATTCCTTGGGCTCCTGCACCCACGTGGGAGAGACCTGGAAGAAGCTCCTGGCTCCTGGCTTTGGATCCGTGAAGCTCCGGCTGTTGTAGCCAGTTGGGGAGTGAACCAGTGGATGGAAGACCTCTCTCTCTCTGCCTTTCCTCTCTGTGTAACTCTGACTTTAAAATAAATAAAATAAGTCTTTTTTAAAATAAAGACTTGGCCAGCGCCGCGGCTCAATAGGCTAATCCTCCACCTTGCGGCGCCAGCACACCGGGTTCTAGTCCCGGTCGGGGTGCCGGATTCTGTCCCGGTTGCCCCTCTTCCAGACCAGCTCTCTGCTGTGGCCTGGGAGTGCAGTGGAGGATGGCCCAAGTGCTTGGGCCCTGCACCCCATGGGAGACCAGGATAAGTACCTGGCTCCTGCCATCGGATCAGTGCAGTGCACTGGCCGCAGTGCGCCAGCCGCGGCGGCCATTGGAGGGTGAAAAAATGGCAAAGGAAGACCTTTCTCCCTGTCTCTCTCTCTCTCACTATCCACTCTGCCTGTCCAAAAAAAAAAAAAAAAAAAAAAAAAAAAAAAAAAAAAAAAACTTGTGATGTTATTTCACTGTGATTTTAATTGATATTTCTATTAATTGCTTATTTGGTGAAATGTCTTTTTAAATCTTTTATTGGCTTCTTATTTGTAACTATTAATAGTTCTTTACATTTTAGTACTTTGCAAATATTTTCTCTGAGTCTGTCATTTGTCTTTTCATTTTTTTAAATTTTTATTTATTTGAAAGTCAGAGTTACACAGGGAGAAGAGAGGCAGAGAAAGAGGTCTCCTACCCAATGGTTCACTTCCCAGTTGGTCGCAATGGACGGAGCTGCGCCGGTCTGAAGCCAGGAGCAAGGAGCTTCTTCCGGGTCTCCCACGCAGGTACTGGGGTCCAAGAACTTAGGCCATCCTCTACTGCTTTCCCAGGCCATAGCAGAGAGCTGGATTGGAAGTGGAACAGCCGGGTCTTGAACCTGCAGCCATATGGGATGTCGGCACCTCAGGCCAGGGTGTTAACCCGCTGAGCCCCAGCCCCAGCCCCTATCTTTTCACTTTTTAAAGCAATATCTTTTGCTGAGGGGTTTCTAGTTTTAGACAGTCCAAATGATCAACTTGTTCTTTTATGGATTATGTTTTTGGGCTTCATATATAAGAAATCTTTGCCTTAGCCAAGGCCACAAGGGTTTTCTCCTGAGTTTCCTTCAAGAAATTTTATTTCAATTTTTTTTATTGTAGTAAAAATTATGTAACATAAAATCTATTCTCAATAAAATTTTACGTGTATGGTACAGCATTGTTAACTATAAACACAAGGTACATCAGATCTTCAGAAAAATTTCTTTTAAAATTTTTACTTATTTATTTCCATTTAATTTGAAAGGGGAGAGGGATAAAGGGAGAGAAAGTGAGCAGGGGAGAGAGAGAGAGAGAGAGAGAGAGAGAGAGATTTCAGCTTCTGGTTCACACCCCAAATGCCTGCAACAATTGGGGCTAAGCCAGACTGAAGCAAGGAGCTGGGAACTCAGTTTGGATCTCCCACAGCCTGGAAACCATCACCTGTTGCCTTCCAAGGGCTGCATCAGCAGAAAGTTGGAATCATAAGTAAAGCCAGGACTCCAACCCAGGAGCCTCAATATGAGATGTGGGTGCCCCACTGACATCCTTACTGCTGGGCTAACTGCCTGCCCCTGAAACTCTTTCATCTTCTATAATTGAAACTCTACACCCGTTGACCAGCAGCTCCCCGTTCTTCCTCCAACCCTTGGAAACCACCATTCTGCTTTCTCCTCCTGTGGGTTTGACTAGATTAGATGCATCATGCAAGTGGAATTGTGGACTGTTTGTCCTTCTTGGACTATCTTCTTTCGTTTACCATAACATACTCAGTATCCACCTGTGTTGTCACGTATGAAAGGATTTCCTCCACCTGTGGGGATGGGTAATATTGGATAGCATGCATTGTCCATTCGTCTGTCCATGCACATTTAGTTTACTTCCTTATCTTGGCTATTCTGGCTAATGCTGCAGTGAACACGATGGTGCAAATATCTGCTCAGACCGTGTTTTTAATTCTTGGGAATAAATACTCAGAAGTGGGATTGTTGTCACATGGATATGGTAGCTATGTTTTTAATTTCACAAGGAACCTCCATACTGTTTTTGATAGTGGCTACACCATTTGACATTTTCATCAATGGTGTACAAGTGTTGAGGGGGATTCGTTCTGAAAGGAGAAGTGCGGTAGGGGCAAGAGGTGCAGAGTCACCACACAGACACTGGGAATCAGGTGAAAGCAGGCAAGAGGCAAGCAGCCCACAGGCTCATTTATTTCAGTTGGTGCAGCAGCTTATATAGCTAAGGCAGTCATTCTGGTCAAGGGGTGGTTTATGCCCTAACCAATCACTGCCTGTTGCCAGGCAGGCTCCTTTGCCAGATGGGTTCCAAAGCCATTCCTGAGTAACTGACCCTCACTTGCCAGCTGCCATCTTGGCATGTCCTTCTCATTCCAACACATACAAGGGTTCCAATTCTCTACATCCTTGTGAACACTTTTTATTTTATGTTTTTTTTTTTTTTTGATAATTTTATTGTAGCAGGTGTGAGGGAATATGTTATTGTAGTTTGAGTTGCATTTTTCTGATGATTTTCCTGAGTCCTTTTCATATGACTGTTGGCTAGTTGTACAACCTCTTTTGGAGAAATATTTCTTCAAGTACTTTGCCCACTTTTTTTTGACAGGCAGAGTAGACAGTGTGAGAGAGAAACAGAGAGAAAGGTCTTCCTTTGCCATTGGTTCACCCTCCAATGGCCGCCGCTGATCCGAAGGCAGGAGCCAGGTGTTTATCCTGGTCTCCCATGGGGTGCAGGGCCCAAGGACTTGGGCCATCCTCCACTGTACTCCCCGGCCACAGCAGAGGGCTGGCCTGGAAGAAGGGCAACCGGGACAGAATCCGGCGCCCCGGCTGGGACTAGAACCCGGTGTGCTGGCGCTGCAGGCAGAGGATTAGCCTATTGAGCCGCGGCGCCGGCCACTTTGCCCACTTTTTAATTAAGTTTTTTTGTTACTGAATTTTAGGAGTTTTTAATAATGTATTTTATTTATTTATTTTTAAATATTTACTTATTTATTTAAAAGTCAAGAGTTACACAGAGAGAGAAGGAGAGGCAGAGAGAGAGAGAGAGGTCTTCCACCTGCTGGTTCACTCCCCAGTTGGCTGCAATGGCTAGAGCTGAGCTGATCTGAAGCCAGGAGCCAGGAGCTTCATCTAGTTCTCCCACATGGGTGCAGGGGCCCAAGGACCCAGGCCATCCTCCACTGCCTTCCCAGGCCACAGCAGAGAGCCAGATCAGAAGTGGGGTTGCCAGGACCCAAGCCGGCGCCCACATGAGATACTGGCACTGCAGGCAGCATCCCTACCCACCATGCCACAGTTCCAGCCCCTTAATAATATATTTAAAATCCACACAACCACTTTTGTGCTTTGGTTGGAAAATTTAATGTATTTATAATTTATGTAATTATTCATAGGTAAGGACTTACTACTGTCATTTTGTCAATTGTTTTCTGACTGTTTAGGTTTCCTTTGTAGCTTTCTTGCTCTCTTCCTGTCTTCCTTTATGATTTAATAACTTCTTTTGGTGGGGTACTTTGATTTCTTTCTCTTTTGCTTATATGCTACATTTTTTGTTTTGTGGTTACTATAAGCATTATATAAAATATAATATAGTTAAAATTTCTCTTTTTAAATTGATAACAGCTAAACTTTGATTACATATAATAACTACATTTTTAATTCCCCCATCCTCACGTTTTATTGTAGCTATTTTTAATTCATCTGGTTTTGTTTTAGGTTTATTTATTTATTTGAAAGGTAAGGTTACAAAGAGGCAGAGGGAGAGAGAGGTCCCCCATCTGCTGGTTCACTCCCCAGATGTCCATGAGGCCAGAGCTGAGCCAATCTGAAGCCAGGAGCCAGGAGCTTCTTCTGGGTCTCCCACTTGGGTGCAGGGGCCCAAGGACTTGGGCATCTTCCACTGCTTTCCCAGACCACAGCAGAGAGCTGGGCTGGAAGCTGAGCAGCAGGGAATGGAACTGGCTGCAGGTGGCGGCTTTATCTGCCACGCCACAGCGCCAGCCTCAACTCATCAATTTTTTAAATTTTATACTAGACTTGAAAGTCATTATGCACAATCATTATAATATTAAAGAATTCTAACTTTGAGTATACATTTATCTTTTTAAAAGTGAACTTTGGGCCAGCGCCGTGGCTCACTAGGCTAATCTTCCACCTAGCGGCACCGGCACACCAGGTTCTAGTTCCGGTCGGGGCGCCGGATTCTGTTTCGGTGGCCCCTCTTCCAGGCCAGCTCTCTGCTGTGGCCAGGGAGTGCAGTGGAGGATGGCCCAGGTCCTTGGGCCCTGCACCCCATGGGAGACCAGGATAAACACCTGGCTCCTGCCTTCGGATCAGTGTGGTGCGCCGGCGGCAGCGTGCCAGCCATGGTGGCCATTGGAGGGTGAACCAATGGCAAAGGAAGACCTTTCTCTCTGTCTCTCTCTCTCTCACTATCCACTCTGCCTGTCAAAAAAAAAAAAAGTGAACTTTGTATATTCCTGGGTTTCTACATTGTTAGTAAGCATGTTTTATCACAGATTAAAGAATTTCCTTTAGTATTTCTTACAAGGCATGTCTACTGGTGATAAATTTCCCAAGAGTTTGTTTACAGAAGTCTTGATCTCTCATTCATTTCCAAAGGCCAACCTCAACTAGTATTACTAGTTGGCCATTTTAAAATTTCATTAATAGAATCTATCATCCCATTCAGTATTTTGAACATATAATTCCACAGTTGAGTGGGGTTGGAGGCCAGTTTCTGGTTAGAGGGGTCACTGGTTGGGCTTCCTAGGTGGGTAGGACTGCAAACTGTGCTCCTTAGTTGGGCAAGGATGCTGGCTGACAGCTCTGTTCTGTGGCTGTGCTGCACCACTAGCTGGGCACTCCTGCTGGGAAGAATTGAGAACAGTGCTCTCTGGACAGAAGGGGCTACTCAGTTTGGTAAATGTTTGGAGCCACTGATGGGGCTCTCTGGTTGGGCCGCCACAGGCCTTAATATGGTGCCCTCATCAAGATCCATGTGCTAACTTCTGTGAGCCCTGGCCTCATCTTTGCTCCTTGTTGACCTTACATGGTGTAGCCCGGCTGATTTCTCCAATGTTCTCTGTGAGATTACATAAAAATGGGCTTTCTGGAAAGTTCTCTGGGATATTGGGGAAGCTGGATATCTGTCCAGGCTTTCTTTTCCATCCTGGAGAAGTTGTAGGCATAGGAGAATACTATCAATCTGGTACTGTGCTAGCCTAGACAAGGTCATAGCAAAACCACCCTTCTTCCATTTGTATCTTGAATTTTCTCATTTCCACTGAGCCAAGGGGGGCACTACTGCCTTACCCCTGGATTCTTTTACTTTCACAAATGCATTGTCTCATTGAGAAATTGTTGTTTGGTCTTTTTTGTGAGGGCAGCTAACGTTGGGAACTTCCTATTCTATCATCTTGCTAGGGTCATTTTTCCTTCACTTTTGAAGGAAAGATTTGCCAGATATAATGTTTTTTGTTGGTTAGTTCTTTTCCCCTGTCAGCATTTAAAATATACCATCCTCTGTCTTCTGCTCTGCAAGGTTGCCACTCAGAAATTTTCCATTAATCTTAAGGAGGCTCCTTTGTATGTTATGAGACACTTTGTCTTGCTCCTTTCAAAATTCTTCATAATTTTTGACAATCTGATTATTTTATGTTTCAGTGTGGACTTTCTTGGGTTCATTCCACTTCCATCTATTGTGACTCTTAAATTTTTTTAAAAAGCTTTTATTTAATAAATATAGATTTCATAAGTACAACTTTTGGATTACAGCAGTTCTTCCCCCCATACCCACCTTCCCACCCCTAAACCATCCCACCTCCTACTCCCTCTCCCATCCCATTCTTCATTAAGATTCATTCTTAATTATCTTTATATACAGAAGATCAACTCTATACTGAGTAAAGATTTCAACAGTTTGCACCCACACAGACACACAAAGTATAAAGTACTGTTAGAAGACATGTTTTACTGTTAATTCTTATAGTACAACAAATTAAGGACAGAGGTCCCACATGGGAAACAAGTGCACAATGACTCCTGTTGTTGATTTAACAATTGACACTCTTCTTTATGACGTCAGTGATCACCCGAGGCTCTTGTCATGAGCTGCCAAGGCTATGGAAGCCTCTTGAGTCCACAAACTCCAACATTATTTAGACAAGGCCATAATCAAAGTGGAAGTTCTCTCCTCCCTTCAGAGCAAAATACCTCCTTTGATGGTCCCTTCTTTCCACCAGGATCTCATTCACAGAGATCTTTCCTGTATGTCATTTTTGGCCACAGTGCCTTGGCTTTCCATGCATGAAATGCTTTCATGGGCTTTTTAGCCAGATCTGAATGCCTTAAGGGCTGATTCTGAGGCCAGAGTGCTGTTTAGGGCATTTGTCATTCTATGTGTCTGCTGTTAGTCCTGCTTCCCACGTTGAATCGTTCTCTCCTTTTTAATTTTATCTATTATTATTAGTGGACACTTGGTCTTATTTATGTGATCCCTTGACACTTAATCCTATCTTTATGATCAGTTATGAACTTAAACTGATCATTTTTACTAGTTACATGGCATTGATACCTGCCAACTTAATGGAATTTGGAGTCCCACGTCAGGTTTTTAGTTTTACCCTTAGGGGTAAGTCCAAGGGAATGTGTGCCGAACTCTACATCCCCTCCCTCTCTTATTCCCAGTCTTATTTTTTTTTTTTTGACAGGCAGAGTGGACAGTGAGAGAGAGAGAGACAGAGAGAAAGGTCTTCCTTTGCTGTTGGTTCACTCTCCAATGGCCGCCATGGCCGGTGCGCTGCGGCCGGCGCACCGCGCTGATCTGAAGCCAGGAGCCAGGTACTTCTCCTGGTCTCCCATGGGGTGCAGGGCCCAAGCACTTGGACCATCCTCCACTGCACTCCCTGGCCACAGCAGAGAGCTGGCCTGGAAGAGGGGCCACCGGGACAGAATCCGGCGCCCCGACCGGGACTAGAACCCGGTGTGCCGGTGCCGCAAGGCGGAGGATTAGCCCAGTGAGCTGCAGCGCCGGCCTCCTAGTCTTATTTTTAACAGTGATCAATATGTGTAGGTTTTGATGTAGATTCAGAATGAAATCAGAATAAATATTTAGGAGTCCCCTTGCTGGATCCTATTATAAGACTGTGTTAGTACTATAGGCTGAACTCTCTATGTAACACAGAGTTAATTATATGTATTTTAAAGCAATTGGAAAAAGATACCAGCTTAAAAAAAGGGAGGGAATAAGAGATGGAGGAGGTAGTCTAAAACTGTAAAAAAGTATAGTTATGCATACAAGCATATAGACTCACCTCTAATGGTGAGCCTAAGAACTAATCATGGGACTCCAAACCCATAAGAACCGGTGGTATAAACACCATCTTCAATGTTACAATGATCAACTTAAGTGTTAAAGGCAACAGATAGACCAGTCTAAGTTTAAAAGGGATGACATAAACAGCATCAAGTACCCGGTAAAAATAAAAGAATTAAAAAAGGAAGGAAGGACCAACATGGGAAGCAGTCCACACAGCAGACTCCTAGAATGACTTTCACAGTAAATAACACTCTGACCTCAGAATCAACCCACAAGGCTTCCTGGTCGGGCTGAAAGGCCTGCAAGAGCATCTCAGGCATGGAAAGACAAGACTCTATGGAAAAAAAAAAACAACCTTACATGGAGGATCTCTGCAAGACCTCAGAGGAAAGGAAGGGTCATCAAAGGAGACACTCTTCTCTGAAGGGAGAGAGCATCTTCTTTGTTTATGGCCGTGTCCAAATAACGACGGAGTCTATGGTCACAAAAGGCCTCCATAGCCCTGGCAGCCCACGACAAGAGACTCAGATGATCACTGATGTCATAAAAAAGAGTGTTAATTGTTAAAGGGACAACAGTAGTCACTGTGCACTTGCTCCCCAGGTAGGACCTCTGTCCCTATTGAATTGCAATATGAGAATCGACTGCAAATTCTCTCCCCAAACTGTACTCTATATAGTGTGTGTGGGTGTGGGGGCAAATTGTTGAAATCTATGATTAGCATAGAGATGGTCCTCTATATATAAAGTCATACTAAAAATGATCCATAATGAAGAAGGAGATGGGAGAGGGAATGGAAGGTGGGAATGGAGCAAGATGGGGGGCATGAGGGAAAGAACCACTGTATTCCTAAAGTTGTATCTATGTAAAAATGCACTCATTAAATAAAAAAAGAGTGTGTTAAGTTTGTAAGAAAGAAACTATCAAACTGTCTTCCAAATGGTTGATACAATTTTGCATTCCACTAGCTTAGGAATGAGATTTTCTGTGGCTCCACGTCTTTGCCAGCATATTGTGTGACCTGTTTCCTTTGAATTTTAGTTATAGTCATGGCTGTGCAATAGTATACCACTGTTTTAATTTTCAGTTCATTAATGATAAATAAACATCTTTTTATGTTGGCTTATAATAATCACTTTAAATGAAAAGACACATTTATGTCAAGTAATAGGATGGGGAAAGATTCATCTGGCTTTTATTAAAGATGGCTGTACTAATGCCAGACAAAGTAGATCTTAGAACAAGAAATATTACATGGGGTGGAGAGTTATTTAATAATTGAGAAAGGGACATTCATGTAGGAGATTCAAGAGTTTCAACAGGAGTGGATGTTGTAGTGCAGTGGATTAAAACTCCACTTGGGACATCCGTATCCTACACTAGAGTGTGGGTTCAAGTCCCAGCTACTCTGGTACTAATCCAGCTTCCTGCTAATGCATCTGGGGAAGCAGCAAATGATGTCATAAGTGCTTTGGCCCCTGCTACCCACTCAGCAGATCTGGATGGAGCTCCTGGCTCCAGCCTTTGGCTTAGCCCAGCCCTTGCTGCTGAGGTTTGGGGGAGTGAATCAGTAGATGGAAGATCTTCCTCCTTCTATCTCTCTCTACTGACTTACCTTTCAGGTTGATAAAAACAAACAAATAAATATCTAAAAATAATTGTCTAAATATGATCAGAGTTGGTGAACTCAAAAGGCTTCCATAGCCTTGGCAACTCATGACAAGAGCCTAGGGTGATTACTGATGCCATAAACAAGAGTGTCAATTTTTAAGTCAACAACAGGAGTCACTGTGCACTTACTCCTCATGTAGGATCTCTGTCCTTAATGTGCTGTACATTGTGATTTAATGCTATAACTAGTACTGAAACACTTTGTGTTTCTATGTGGGTGCAAACTGTTGAAATCTTTACTTAATATATGCTAAACTGATCTTCTGTATATAAAGAGAATTGAAAATGATTCTTGATGTGAATGGAAGGGGGGAGGGAGAGGGAAAGGGGAGGGTTGCGGGTGGGAGGGAAGTTAAGGGGGGGGAGCCATTGTAATCCATAAGCTGTACTTTGGAAATTCATATTCATTAAATAAAAGTTAAAATAAAAATAATTGTAAACATTAATGTACATAACACATTATTTAAATATATGAAGCAGTACTGATAGAACAAAAAGGAGAAATAGGTAAATTCACATATTTATTTGAAGATCACAGAGTCCCCTCTCTCAGTAGGTGGTTGAGTGAGTAGTCAGGTGATCAGTGGAAGATCTAACGACACTGTGACTTAATCCAGCCTGGCTGACATTCACACACCGTTGCAGCTCGCTGAAGTAGCAGGCATGTGGATGAGCTCCTGCTGTGTGTGTAGTCACACTCTTCACCAGCAGCCACTTCCGAGGAACTCTATCCTCGCCACACTGTGTGGCACTGGCAGATGGCTTCAACAGAACGGTTCTGGCTCCTCCCACCCTTCTTCCACACCGGGAAGCTTCCGCAGGATCCCTCCACACTTGCCATGTTCTCAGGGTTACTGGGCCACTTGTACAGAGCAGGGCTGTCCAGTGGCCTCTGCAGAGTGCATGTATCTGTGGTAGCCATGCCCTTTCCTGGGAGGGCTGAATCTCAGCCTTAGGACGGGGCACTCTGTTACTCCTCGGTTCCTTTATTTTCCATTGTTCCTTAGTCTGAGATACAAGGCTGCTCCGCTGCACCCACTACTTACAAACCCCTGAGTGAGTAATTAATTGCCTTCTGCCTAGGAAATAGTTTTACTTAAAAATTTCCCCGTTTGAACATCTGGGTGTTTTTTTTTTTTTTTTTTTTGCCTTCTGACTTGACCCTTCCTGATACCACCGAACATCTTGTGAATGGCAATGTACTCAGCTAAAATACTATCTTTTGCAGAAAAGGGGTGGTAAATGGATGTTGAGTGGGCTTAGAAGAAGCTTTATAGAGGTACTTGAGCTGGCTGATAAGTGCCATTTAGCTTTCCCCTTTCTTGATTCCCGATCGGAGAACACAAAGGCTTAAGCTCTAGAAGTCATCATATGATCGTGAGGTGACCTTGAGGATGAAAGCCGAATGCTTCCAGGGTAGCTAAGTAGAAATACTAAAAGGTCTTTATCTCCACTGACTTAATGGGGCCCCATACAACGTCTGAAATGTCTGCCTCTCAATTCCATTTTCATAAGAAAAATAATGACCTGTGTTAGAGAAACACTTGTAACACAAGAATACGATTTGGAAGAGTCTTAGGTGGTTTCTATAATCTTATCAATTATTAAGGACTGAACAGGATTTGGATCCCCAAACTTCTGTAGATATTCAAATCCCATGACTTTACATTAACAGTGAATGGATTAATGCTAACAACTGATGGATTATGGTGTAGACTTGATCCAGTTATGTGGTTGATGTGGAGCTTTTGGGAAGTGATTGAACTGGATTAGACTGCTAGGCTGACACCCTATGTATGAGTCACGATGGCCTTTAAAATATTTATTTATTTATTATTAAATGTTTAAGATAATGTGTTTTCATAGTCAAAGGCTTAATGCTCAAATAAAGATTCAACAGACAAAATGCAAAAAGATCATAGTTCAACAGGTACACAGGCAAGGAGCATAACCAACAATCAAATGTAAAGATATAATATTCAGCAAAATATAGTGAACTTCAAGGTAGTCACAGATCATCACAGCTTTAGAGTGCCTAACTCCTAACTATTTCTAGACAAAGATTCAAAACAAAGTTTGACAAAGTACTACAATCACAGCCAAATTAATACAGGCATTTCTTGCTTTCTTTTTAACTCCTGCATAAGGAAGAACATGCACAATTTGTCTTTCTGTGTCCAGTTTATTTCACTCACATTGATGTCATCTGGTTGCAACCATTTTGATATAAATCATAGAATTTTATTCTTTTTTATAGCTTATTAATGTCCCATTGTATATATATATATAATAAATATAAACATACAAATGTGCCACGTTTTTTATCCACTCATCTGATGACGGACACCTTGGTTGATTCCATGTTTTGGCTATTGTGAACAGTGCTTCTATAAACATGATAGTGCAGGAATCTCTTTAATATAACGTGTTCCTATCTTTTTGGGTATATACCAAGTAGTGGGATTTCTGGATCATATGGCAAGTCTATTTCTAGTTTTTCAAGAAATCTTTGTAATGTTTTCCATAATGAATGCATTAATTTACATTCCCACCAGCAGCATATAAGAGTTGCCCTTTCTCTGCATCCTCTCTAGCATTTGTTCCTATCTGTCTTTTGGATATCTCAGTATTTGCATTTGCTTGGTGGCTAATGATGCTGAGCTGTTTTTTCCACATATTTGTTGGTCATTTAGATTTCTTCTTTCAAGAACTACAGATTGAGGTCCTTTGCCTGTTTCTTAACTGGACTTTTGTTGTTATTGTTGAACTTTTGGAGTTTCTAATATATTCTGGATATTAATCCTTTGTCAGACAGGTAGCTTGCAAATATTTTCCCAATTCTGTTGGATGCCTCTTCATGCTATTGATTATTTATTTGTTTGTTTGGTTTTTTTTTTTTTTTTGACAGGCAGAGTTATACAGTGAGAGAGAGAGAGACAGAGACAGAGACAGAGACAGAGAGAAAGGTCCTCCTTTTTCCGTTGGCTCACCCCCAAGTGGCTGCTACGGCTGGCGCACTGCACCAATCTGAAGTCAGGAGCCAGGTGCTTCCTCCTGGTCTCCCATGCATGTGGAGGGCCCAAGGACCTTGGCCATCTTCCACCGCCTTCCTGGGCCACAGCAGAGAGCTGGACTGGAAGAGGAGGAGCTGGGACAGAATCCGATGCCCCAATTGGGACTAGAACCCCGGGGTGCAGGCGCCGCAGGCGGAGGATTAGTCTAGTGAGCTGTGGCGCCGGCCAATATTGATTATTTCTTTTGATGTGCAGAAGCTTCTGAGTTTGATGCAATCCTACTTGTCCAGTTTTGTTTTTTCTGCCTGTGCTTTGGGGGTCTTTTCTGAGAACTTGGCCCTACAACACTGTCTTGAAGTGTTTCCTCAACATTTTATCTAGCAACTTCATGTTTCAGACTTTAAATTTAGGTCTTTGATCCATCTTGAGTTGATTTTCACATATGGTGAGTGGTAGGGATCTAACTTCATTTTTCTATATATATGCATCAGTTTTGCCAGCACCATTTGTTGAAGGTTTCATGATGGCTTCATAAAGAGGGATCACACAGAGGTTTGAGGACAAGCACGCTTCCATGTTGCTCTGCTTTCTGACTCACCATGTGATTCTCTCTCCACACCTGCTCTGCCATCAGATGCCAGAATACTGGGGCTGCCTAATCTTGGAATGTGAACCTCCAAACTGCAAGTCAAAAATAAAGCTTTTTTTCCTAAGAAATTCCTCCTGAGTATTAACCTAGTTTTTGTCCTCAAAAATGATTCATATTCTAAGGAAATAAGGGGGCTGAGAACAAGCATTTTTAGATTTTGATGTATATTCTGTAAATTCTTTTTTTTTTTTTTTGGCAGGCAGAGTGGACAGTGAGAGAGAGAGACAGAGAGAAAGGTCTTCCTTTTCTGTTGGTTCACCCTCCAGTGGCCGCTGCGGCTGGTGCACCGTGCTGATCCGAAGCCAGGAGCCAGGTGCTTCTCCTGGTCTCCCACATGGGTGCAGGGCCCAAGTACTTGGGCCATCCTCCACTGCCTTCCTGGGCCACAGCAGAGAGCTGGCCTGGAAGAGGAGCAACTGGGACAGAATCTGGCGCCCCAACCGGGGCTAGAACCCGGAGTGCTGGCGCCGCTAGGTGGAGGATTAGCCTATTGAGCCGTGGCACCAGCCTGTAAATTCTTGATTTACATTTTTGGCTATTCATTTTTTTCTACTCAGATGGGCATTTTTCTTATTGATTTTCAAGTGTCCTTTCATATTATGTTCGTTAATTTTTGCTGCATATCAGATGATTACATTATTAGTTATTAAGCTAGCACAGATTGAGAACTCTATAGTTTCTGTAGGTTAGGAATCTTGGTGTGGTTTATGTGAGTCCTCTGTTTTGGAATCTCTCATGAGCCCTTAATCAAGATATCACCAGGGTGGGGTCTCACCTGAAGAGTTGAGAGGGAAAATCTGCTTCCAAAATCACTTGCATGGTTGTTGACAGCATTCAGCACCTTTTGGGGTACTGGATTGGGGACCTCAGCTCTTAACTGTTCATTGGAGACCTCCTTCAGTCCCCTGTAAGTCCTCCTAGTGTGGCAACTTGTTTCTTCCGTGCCAACAAAGGTGGGAGTACATTGGCAGACGGAAATTAGAATCTTGCATTAACTGGTTACTGAAGTGAAATCCCTTCAGCACTGAAGTAGTCCATTGGTTGGAGGCAGACTGATAGACAAGCTCACATCCAAGGGCGGGGATTACACAAGGGAGTGAACATCAAGGAGTGGGACCACCATACAGTTCACCTTCCCACACTGAAGAAAAGTACATTTCACAGATTTTTTTTTTAATTTCACTAATGGCAACTTGGAACATACTAACCATCTTTCTCCTCTAGAACTTCAGGTGGAAATTGTTCAGAAATATCTGAGATTTGTTAGGATAGAGAACTGGGGTTTCCCTATGATGCTCTGACTGCTAGGATGCCCGTCTTGCCTGACTACCCTTCCTCCCAATGGCCAATCCAACACTGTGCTATTGGGGAGATAAAAATGTAATTCGTTTAACATGGTTCTTTGTCCATCCTTGGAAACGGTCATAGTGCAGGTGACAGAGCTTTTGTGGTAGACTTTTTAAGTGGACTGTGGAGCTACAGGCCACCATCAATCACCTTCCTACTTTGGCCATCATCTGAGGCTCTCACATCAGCTTCTGGCAAGATGAGATTGGCCCAAGGAGTAGAAACCCTTTGCCTGGCCCGGAAACCCTGGAGGCTAAAGATGATTATTACTGGGCTCACCTAAAAGCCCATCTACTACACTCTGGGAAGCTCTGCTATAAAGATTATCACTCTATGAATAGCATAATCCAAAGCATGCTATCTGTACTCTCACTGATCATTGAGAAAAAGGAATTTCTCTGATTTTTATACCTGATTTGAAATACTCTATTTGTGTGCTATTGTGTCATTGAATTTCCTGATTTCACAAGGATAATAAAAACTTCCCAACTTACTACAAAGTGGTTTTGCTCTTCTTTTGGGTGCTCCAGGACCCTTAAAAGGCTATAAACGTAAAATAAGATTAAGAGAAAGAAGACCAACTATTCAAGATTCCAACTCATGCAAGGTGCCAAAATGTAAAATACTATAATGAATTGCAAACATTGTGCCATTTAATTCACAGTTGCTTTGTTTACTACCTGGAGAGGATAAATTTCCCATTTCTGAGACAGAGTCTCAGAATAGACACTGAAATATAAACAACAGCAACAGCAACAAAACACCTTTTGATAATGCTGGCCCATTTCTGTCAATCATATGACTTACTACGCCAACCTTAATACCAGCACACAGATGCGAATGTGAAGTTGGCAGTCCCAGCCACAGGAAAATCTGAAATTGTAATTCATAATGATGTGCCTTTCGTGAGAAATGAGTGGTTAGTTTAATATCTAAATCTGGAGAAATTACTGTGCTTGCCAAGAATTTTAGAAATTCAGATATAAAATGCAAGGAGAAGAAGAAAAAGAAAGTGGAAAAGGTTTAACTGAACTTTAACTGACAGAATACATAAAAATTGGTAAATATATTCATTGAAGCTACGCTCACCTGTATGTTTGTTTCCCTGTGTGTGTGTGTAATATGTATGGCATTTATAATTGCTGTGTATTCTTAAAGTATTGACCTTTTTATCATTAAGAAATATCCTTTATGTAAATAATAATATATGCATTCTAATGTTTATTTTGTACACCACTTGTCTTTTAGAAAGGGCAGGACTAGATTTATTGAACACACTATGAGGATGAAGCAGGCAAGCAGTTAAGGTAGGGTCTGACACTGCTGCTGACGTGTGTCTTTTATAAGTACAGTTGAATCATGACTTCTCACTCAGGCTGATAATCTCTGTTTTGAATGGAATGATCAATGTGCATTTAATGTGATTTTTAAAGTAACTGAATTTATAGGTGCCAATTGGCCATTTATTTTTTATGCATGCCTTATATTTTGTTACTCTTTTCCTGTGTGGGAGGGAGCGACTGTAGGGTAGGAAGTATCACCATATTCTTAAATCTGTATATATTAAATACATGAAATTTTTATAGCTTAAATAAAATTAAAATAGCAGCTGAATTGAAATTTAATTCACGTACCCTAAAATTCACCATTTAAAGTGCTTAAGTTGATGGTTTTAGTTTATTTACAGAGTTGTACAACCATCACTTCATCAATGATAGAACCGTCTCATGAATCCCAAATGAAACTATACTCATTTTTTCTCTCCAAAAAGTCAGATTAACTTTAAGGGGATGGTGCTGTGGTGTAGCAGGTAAAACTGCCGCCTGAAGTGCCAGCATTCCATATGGGCACCGGTTTGAGTCTGGGCTGCTCCACTTCCCATCCAGCTCTCTGTTATGGCCTAGGAGGGCAGTGGAGGATGGTTCAACTTTTTGAGCCCCCGCATCCATGAGGGGGACCCGGAGGAAGCTCCTGGCTCTTGGCTTCCGATTGTCGCAGCTCCAGCCATTGTGGATAATTGGGGAGTGAACCAACGGATGGAAGACCTCCCTCTCTCTCTCTCAGTCTCTCTCTCTCTCTCTCCCTCTCTGTGACTCTGCTTTTCAAATAAATAAATTAGTCTTAAAAAATGCCCCCAAACTTTAAATGCCTAAAGACTAATAGATGACTTCTTAACAGAACTAGTGGAATCCATAAGTCAGTGTGCTGAGTTCTGTCAAGTGCTAACACACAGATGCCCAGCACTTGCACCAGGCTACGATTCTATTCTATCAGTAAATAGATTGTTCAAAAAGTAAAACTGAAAGGAAAGCATTGTTAGATAAGCAAAAACTGAGGGAATCTGTGATCAGCAGACCTGCACTAGAAACTACACTAAAGGGGTTTGTTCAGGCAGAAAAGGTGAGCCCAGTTGGAAATACAATAAATAGCAAAGAATGAAGAACACGAGTGGTAAGTATATGGGTAAGTGATTCAAAGCAATCATTTGTAAGTATTATAGAGGAGAATATATATATATATATAGGTGAAAATAATAATGAAAAAATGAAATTGAAATGTAACAATTCTAAGGTTCTTTAGACACATATTTCAGTTCAGCTGGTCCCAGGGGCTAGGGGCTAGGCAGATGGGTGGGTAAGTACTGCTCATAAGCCCACTTGGTTCTTACACTATGGCAGTGATTTTAAGTCATAGAGATTATACTTCATTAGCCTCAGGCATCATTGGAAACTGTCCCACCTATCTGAAATCTTATGGTACAAAATAGAAATTTCTAACTGTAGTTTTGCACCCTCAGGATTTCTCACACATTTTCCCATACAGCTACTCTCTTACGTCATTAAGGCTTCATCCTAAGCACTTTCTGTGCTTTCTTATCATAACTAATGCTGAGTGAACCACGTCTCAAAGAGGTTCTGACTGTTGTCTACGGTCTGAAGCATTTATGAATCAGACATCTCTAGTGAGACACTACTTAGGTTGGGACGTCCTTGATGGACATGAATGACACTGGACTAAGCTCCAAAGAGGAAAAGGAGATAAATCCTCAGTCTGCTGTGACCATGTCAATGTCCTAAGATGCACTAGGGCATGAGCCGTGAGACCCCTGGTGGTCAAATGTGATACTCATTCTCAATGCCTCATAAAATGTTGCATCCTCACTCTGAGTTAAGAAATAATATTATAAAGCAGTCAAAAACAATGAAATCTGGTCATTTGCAACAAAATGGAGGAATCTGGAAAACATCATGCTGAGTGAAATAAGCCAGTCCCAAAGGGACAAATATCATATGTTCTCCCTGATCAGTGACAACTAACCGAGCACCAAAAAGTAAACCTGTTGAAGTGAAAGGGACATTATGAGAAACGGTAACTTGATCAGCCCTTGTCCTGACTGTTGATGAACAAGTTAATACTTTATCCCTTTTAGTATTTTTTTGTTCTACTTAATACTATTGGTTGAACTCTGTAATTAACACACAATTACTCTTAGGTATTTAAATTTAACTGAAAAGTGATCCCTGTTAAATATAAGAGTGGGGATAAGAGAGGTAGGAGATGTACAATTTGGGACATGCTCAATCGGACTTGCGCCAAATGGTAGAGTTAGAAACGTGCCAGGGGATTCCAATTCAATCCCATCAAGGTGGCATGTACCAATGCCATCTCACTAGTTGAAGTGATCAATTGCTGTTCACAATTGATCATAATGATAGGACTAAGAGTCAAAGGGATCACATAAACAAGACTAGTGTTTGCTAATACTAACTGATAGAATCAAAAAGGGAGAGAATGATCCAACATGGGAAGCGGGATACACAGCAGACTCATAGAATGGCAGATGTCCTAAATAGCACTCTGACCTCAGAATCAGCCCTTAAGGCATTTGGATCTGGCTGAAAAGCCTATGAGAGTATTTTAGGCATGGAAAGCCAAAACACTCTGGCAAACAACAACAACAACAACAACAACAACAAACCTAAATGAAGATCTCTGTGAGTGAGATCCCAGTGGAAAGAACGGGGCCATCAAAGAAGGAGGTACCTTTCTCTGAAGGGAGGAGAGAACTTCCACTTTGACTACTACCTTGTCTAAATAAGATCAGAGTCGGCGAACTCAAAAGGCCTCCATAGCCTTGGCAACTCATGGCAAGAGCCTAGGGTGATTACTGATGCCATAAACAAGAGTGTCAATTTGTTAAGTCAACAACAGGAGTCACTGTGCACTTACTCCTCATGTAGGATCTCTGTCCTTAATGTGCTGTACATTGTGATTTAATGCTATAACTAGTACTGAAACACTTTGTGTTTCTATGTGGGTGCAAACTGTTGAAATCTTTACTTAATATATACTAAATTTTTTTTACTTAATGTATGCTAAACTGATCTTCTGTATATAAAGAGAATTGAAAATGAATTTTGATGTGAATGGAAGGGGAGAGGGAGTGGGCAAGGGGAGGGTTGCGGGTGGGACGGACGTTATGGGGGGGAAGCCATTGTAATCCATAAGCTGTACTTTGGAAATTTATATTCATTAAATAAAAGTTTGAAAGGAAAAAATATATATATACTAAATTGATCTTCTGTATATAAAGAGAATTGAAAATGAATCTTGATGTGAATGGAATGGGAGAGGGAGCAGGAGATGAGAGGGTTGTGGGTAGGAGGGAAGTTATGGTGGGGGGAAAAGCCACTGTAATTCATAAGCTGTACTTTGGAAATTTATATTTATTAAATAAAGTTAAAAAAAGAAATAACTCATTTTTTCTACTGCTTTGACTTAAGTACCAGGGAATCAGAATCCTGTCCCTTCTCTGCGTAACTCCCTTTTTCAAACCTAAAATACGATGGTTTTTCAACCTTGTATGTAATGTTAGCTTTCTGTATTCCACATCTGCTACATCTGCAGAATCAACTGACTGTGGATCAAAAAGCTAAAGGAAAATTGCATTTGTACTGAACATGCGTGAACTTTAATCTCTCGTCAATGTTCCCTAAACAATCAGTATAACAGATATTTATATGGCATTTACATGGCTTTAGGTATTATAGGTAATCTAGAGATAATTTAAAGTATCCAGGAAGATTTGCACAGGTTATATGCAAATACTACAGCCTTTCAGTTAAGGTATTTATGCATCATTAGATTTTGATATCCACGAGCGGTCCTGGGTCAATACCACATGGATACTCAAAAAAGACAATATTTCAGAAAACAATGATAATTGATTGTACAAACATCTCGTTCTAGAGGAACACATATGGCACTTATTGTGCTAATATAAGTCTCTTCTATACCTGTTTTGCTGATAATTTTTAGTATGAGTGGAGGTTCATTTTGTAAGATGCCTTTTCTGCATCTATCAAGATGATTATTATTTTTCATTTTGTTAGTGCAGTATTTCACATTTATTGATTTGTAATTCAGTTAAATTTGTCCAGGGATAAGTATTTATTTAATAGTCTGATGTGTAATCCTTTCAATGTGCTGCTGACCTCAGTTTAGTACTAGGTTACTGAAAAGTCTTTCACTTATATTCATCAAGGAAATTCACTTACAATTTTCTTTGCTTGTGGTGCCATTGTCTGACGTTGGCGTAAAGGTGATGTTGCCTTCATAAAATGGGTTTGGAAGTGTTGCCTTTACTCTGTTGAAAGAGTTGAAGGAAGATTGGTATACTTTAGTAGAATCTACCCCTGAAGCATCTTGTTCTAGACTTTTCTTTGTTGGGAATTTTTGATTATTGATCAGTCTCCTTATTTGTTATTTTTCTATTCAGGTTGTATTTCATCTTGAGTAAGCTTTAGTAGTTTATATGTTGCTAGGAATTTATACATTTCTTTTAGGCTCTCCAATTTGTTGGTGTGGCTTTGCTTATAAGAATGAGTTATGATTCTTTCTGTTTCTAAACCACCTGTTGTAATGCCTCATCTTTCATTTCTGATTTATTTATTTGAGTGTTCTATTTTTTCAGTCTGGTTGAGTGGCTTTTTAAAGAACTTTTCATGAAACCAAGTCTTGGTTTTGTTGCTTTTTCCATTCTCTACTTGATTTATTTCTGCTCAATTCTTTATTCTCTCACTTCTTCTGCTAACTCTAGGCTTAGTTGCTCTTTTACTAGATTTTGAGGTTTTAAAATTTGAGCTCTTTTTTATTTTAATAATTTTATTAATATAATGAGAACAGATTTCATGGATATCAGGGATACAGTTCTAAGAAGATAATCACACTCTCTCTCTACTTCCCACCTTCTCTGAATCCCCCCTCCTTCATTCTTTTCTTTATTTTCCTTTTTGCATCCTTGTTACTGATTTTGCTTCCTTCCTTATATTTGGTAAGTTGTATTTAGACTTTAATTTGCCTTGAGATATTTTAAAAGTTCCCTTTTAGTTTCTCTCTTTTTTTTGGACCCAATAGTTACTAAAGACCATGTTTAAAATTTCCACACTGTTTACTTCCTGTTATTTAATTCTAGTTTCATTCCATTGTGGTTGGAAAGAAACTTTGAATTATTTTCATTCTCTTTATCTTGCTAAGATTTGCTTTGTGGCCCAACTTGTGATCAGGATAGTGAGCGTTCCAGGCTCGCCTGAGAAGAGTCTGCATTCTTCGACTGCTGGGTGGGAGATTCTGTGTATGTCTGTTCAGTCCATTTGATCTATGGTGCGTTCAAGTCAGATATTTATTCATTTTCCATCCAATATATCTTAATATAATAAAGATAATATGTGAAAATCCCACAATTAACATAATCAATATTGGGGAAAAACAGAATTTTTTTCTTTTAAGATCTGAAACAAGGAAAGTATACCCATCCTTGAAACTTCTATCCAACATATTACTCGCAGACCTACCCAGAACAATTAGGCAAGAAAAAGAAATGAGCATCCAAGTCGAAGAGGCAGAAATAAAGCAGTTTCTGTGTGTGGATGACATGATCATCTATGTAGAAAAATCCAAAGGCAATTTGGAAAATATTAGAAGCAGTAATGAAATTCAGTGAAGTTGCAGAACAAAAATTTGACATACAAAAATCACTTGTTGGGGCCAATGCTGTGACGTAGTGGTTAAAGCCACTGCCTGCAGTGCTGGCATCCCATATGGGTGCTGGTTTAAGTCCTGGCTGCTCCACTTTCAATTCAGCTCTCTGATATGGTCTGGGAAAGCAGTGGAAGGTGGCCCAGGTCCTTGGGCCCCTGCACCCACATGGGAGACCCAGAAGAAGCTCCTAGCTTCTGGGTTTGGATTGGCCCAGTTCCGGCTGTTGTGGCCATTTGGGGAGTGAACTAGCAGATTAAAGACCTCTCTCTTTCTCTTTCTCTCTCTGTCTCCCTCTCTCTCTCTCTCTCACTCTCTTCCCCCCACCTTTCAAATAAAATAAATAAATCTTTAAAAAAAACCAAAAATAACTTGTTTTTCTACATACCAATCATGAACAATTAAAACATGAAATAAGAAAACAGTCTCATTCGTAATTGCATCAAAAATATACTTAAGAATAGATAAAACAAAGGAGACAAAAAGACCTGTACAATAAAACATTGATAAAGAAAATTAAAGAATAGAGATGAATGGAAAAAGTTTTATAGATTTGGACTGGAAGAATTAATATTGTGACATGCCTATACTAAAATGATCCATAGATTCAGTGCCATCCTTATCAAGATTCCAATGGTATTGGTACAGAAATAGAAAGATCGAAAAAATTCATAGAGAGCTGCAAAAGAGCCTGACTAGCCAAAGGAATCTTGAACAACAAGAGCAAAGCTAGAGGCCTGTCACTTGCTGATTTTAGAATATACGCAAAGCCATCGTAATCATTTATCTGATAGTGGCATGAAAGCAAGCATATGAGCCAGTGTAACAGACCAGAGATCACAGAAATAAATCCAGACATTTATGCACAACTTATCTTGGCTAATGGTGTCAGAAAACACAATGGGGACAAAATTGTTGTCAGTAAACAGTGTGGAAAATAGTATGGAAATTTCTTAAAAAAATAGAAATAGAACTGTCATATGATCCAGCAACACCACTCCTGTGTATATACCCAAAAGACATGAACTGATTGTATCAAAGAGATGCCTGCTCTGTCATGTTTATAGCAGCACTCTTCACAATAGCCAAGATATGGAATCAACCCAGGGATCCATCATCAGATGAATGGATAGAGAAAATGTGACTTGGGGTTCCCCAAACACACACAGAATGGAATACTATCCAGCTATTAAATTAAGGAAATCCCGCCATTTGTGGGAAAATGGACGAATGGATGGAGCTGGACAGCATCATGTCAAGTGAACCAGGCCAGACACAGAAGGACAAATACTACATATTCTCCTTTTTATGTGGGAACTAAAATAATTTACTTTTAAAAAGCACCCACATTCTGAACACAGAATGTTGATTACTAGAAGTTAAGAGGGGTGGGACAGATAAAAGGAGTTTGGATAAATGTAATAGGATGTGGTTCATTAATTGTGACAGATATATTCATATGAGATATTAATGGGGAGATGGGTTGCAGGATATATGGGACCTCTTTGCGTTGCTATGTCACAATTTTTGTTTTGTAGGGTGAAAATCATTCTGAAATAAAATTAAAAAAAAAAAAACTCTCACGGGAGTAAAAATGGTATTTTGAGAAAATTATCGATGTTCCTTAACCTCAAACCATAAAACTACTAGAAGAAAATGGAAAAAAGCCTCCTTCCCATTGGTCTGGGCGATGTCTCTGAAAATCAAAGGGAGCAACCGACATAATGCAAAGGCAGCCTAGAGAGTGGGGAAGAAATACTTGTAAACAACACGTCTGTTAAGGAATAAACATCCAGAACACATATTGGACCCATAGCAGGAGAGATACAGAACCCTATGAAAAAGTAGATAAAGGACCTGCATGCACATTTCTTGAAGGAAGACATACAAATGGCCAACAGGCGGATGAAAAGGTGCTTAACAACACTGTTCTGGGAAATGACAATCAGAATCACAATGAGACCTCAAACACCTGTTAGAATTTTTTTTAAAAAAGAGAGAGATAACAAGTATTGAAAAGGGTGTGGAGCAAAGGGAACCCTTGTATACTCCTTTTGGGGATGTAAATGGGTATATCCATTGTGGAAGACCACATGGAAGTGCCTCAAACATTTAAAAATAAAAGTACCATATGATCCAGGAATCCCACTTTTGGCCATATATCTAAAGGAAATGAAATCAGCGTGTTGAAGATATATCTACACTCTTGTGGTCCTTGTAGCACAATTCACAAGAGCCAACATTTCTAATCAACCTAAATACCTAACAAAGAATGAATGGCTGAAGAGAAGAAATGATGTTTATCCGTGATAGAGTATTATTCTATTTAGCTTTGGGAAGGAAGAAATCCCTGCCATTGCAACCATGTGGATGAACCTGGAGGACACTATGCTGGTGAAATAAGCCAGACACAGAAAGACAAATTGTGTGTCATCTCACTTTATGCGAATACAGAAGAGTTGAACTCACAGAAGCAGGGAGTGGGAAGGCAGTTTCCAGGGCCTGAGAGGAGGAGGAGATGGGATAATGTTCTTCAAAAGGTCCAAAGTTCCAGGCACAGGTGATTAGGTGCTGGAGCCCTGAGGTGCCGTGATGTGCCCACGGTCAGCAACATGAGGGATCTTCATGACATCGTGCAAAACAAATACTATGAAAACTGCCAAGGCCTTAAATTTTTCCCACTGTTGGTGGTAGTGTAAATTTTTTTTTTGACAGGCAGAGTGGATAGTGAGAGAGAGAGAGAGACAGAGACAGAGAGAAAGGTCTTCCTTTTTGCCATTGGTTCACCCTCCAATGGCCGCCATGGCTGGCGCGCTGCGGCTGGTGCACCGCGCTGATCCGAAGGCAGGAGCCAGGTGCTTCTCCTGGTCTCCCATGGGGTGCAGGGCCCAACCACTTGGGCCATCCTTCACTGCACTCCCAGGCCACAGCAGAGAGCTGGCCTGAAAGAGGGGCAACCGGGACAGAATCCGGCGCCCCGACTGGGATAGAACCCAGTGTGCCGGTGCCGCTAGGTGGAGGATTAGCCTATTAGCCACGGCGCCGGCCCGGTAATGTAAATTAACACAGCCATTATGGGAAGCAGTACGGCTATTTCATAAAAAACTAAAAATAGATTTGCCGTATGATCCAGGTATTCCTCTTCCGGGAAGATAGCCGAAGGAAATGAAGTCGGCATCTAAAAGTGGCACCTGTGCTCTCATGTTTATTGCAGCCCAATTCACCATAGCAAAGGAATGGACTCAACCTAGATCTCCACCAGCTGATGACTGGTTAAGAAAAGGTGGTTTTTATAGATGATGGAACATTACTCAACCACAAAAAAGAATGAAGTCTTGACATTCGCAACAAAATGGATGGGGCTGGAAATCATTAGGCTAAGTGAAGTAAGCCAGACACAGAAAGACAAACATCATCTTTGCTTCTATATGTGGATGTTAATATATAGAATGAATAAAAAAGTAAATAAATATTTAGTAAAAATATGTCAACTTTTTTTTATCCAGAGAAACAATAATTTAAAAATTAAGACAAAATAAAGGCATTCCCAGCTAGTCAAACACTGAGAGAATTAATAATTGCTGACTTACACATAAAAATTCTAAAGAAACACTCCTTCAAGCTAATGAACAGTCAGCAACTTAGATCCTTAGGGAAGAATAGAGTACAATGAGTGATCATTTCTGGGTAAATATAAAATATTGCATCCCTATTTCTTTCAATTATTTTATTAAAATAATATTCAAAATAAAAAGCAAAAAATATAAATTCACACTGAAATCAACTTAACTTTTAATTTTTATCTACACACATTTTGAAGCACTCTTGTGCTACACTGTATGCTTGAAATTTGCTGAGATGGTAGTTCTTACATGTTCTTTCCATAGAAAAAGGAATAAATAATTAAGTTAGATGATGACTATGTTAGATTAATTATAGTGATTATTTTTTAAAAAGATTTAGTTATTTATTTTAAAGGCAGAGTTAGACAAAAAGATATGCAGAGAGAAAAAAAAATCTACCATCTGCTGGTTTACTCCCCAAATGGCTGCAATGGCTGGGGCTGGGCCAGGCCGAAGCCAGGAGCCAGGAGCTTCAATCAGGTCTCCCACGTGGGTGCAGGGGCCCAAGCACTTGGGTCATCAACCACTGGTTTCCCAGGCACATTAGCAGGGAGCTAGATGGAAAGTGGTGCAGCTTGGACTTGAACTGGTGCCCATTTGGGGTGCCTGTGCTACACTCAGTAGCTTAACCCAATATTCCACAATACCAGCTCCCAAAGTGATTATTTTACAATGATTATGTATTTGAAAATATCAAGTTGTATATCTTAACTATATAAAGTTTTTATTTATCATTATGCTAAGTAGAGCTCTAGAAATACCACACTGACTTTTGTAAGGTGAAGTTTGAGAGGGGATTTCCTTCACTTCAGAGTGTGGCTGGTACTTGGATCTTCAGGCGCCTCTTCCAGGCTGGTAGCAACTTGCCGTGGCTTGACTTGACTCTTCTAATTGAACCAACCACTGTGATCATTCCTTTCTGCCTTGCTTTTTTCTCATCATATAGCACTGTTGGTTACCAAGGTCGTGTTTCCGAGAACCTGCAGGGAATGAGAATGTATTGAAATTTCAGATTAAGTTACAGGCAGGTGAGTAGCCTAATACATCTCTTCCATTCTGAAAGCGACCATTCTCAGATTCCACTCTGTAGCTTTTTAACAAGAAAATTAATTTTCCTATTGTATTGGCTTCTGCTGTACTTGAAAAAGGTGTTTGATACTGGCAGGTTTGGGGAAAGCTCACAAAGGTAAATATGTTGAGTCTTGTGATTGGTTCAGAGGCAAATTAGATGCTGAGAAAGGCAGATGGCGAAAGCATTTGCCCTCTTGTTGGTTAGATTGGATGCACACTAATAGAAACAGGAAGTTCAGAAGAAGTGCATCTAGCTCCAGAATAATCTCAAGGCTGCTCATCTTTCTTTCCTACTAAGATGCGTTCTCATTTTCCTAGGTGACCAGCATCGTTTAGACTGTTCTCCACTTGATTTGAAGTGCTGCCTTAGCAGGCTGAGTATCAATGGACACAGTGTGATGATTTGGAGAACAAGCTCTTTCAGAAAGGATACATTCATATTCTGCCAGCGGACATGCATCTATATTACAAACAACTGCATTTTCTTAGAACAGCAAATTTTTCATCAGTTCAGATTGTCAGTGTTTCAACTGTTTTTACTCAGTATCCCAGTTTATATATTCTTGTAATACAACTGCAATGGACAGAAAATAGACAAAGTTGTGGTAGTCTCTCAGTAACTAGCAGTAAATCTATAGATAATAATGTTTTCCACTACCTGGTGCAGATCACCTTTGCCCTTAGGCAGCATCTCAGCTGATTAAATTTCTTTATCTGGGGGGGAGAGGTGGACTCTTTATTGCTAACGCACTTCAGTCATTAATGGCTTTAACACCAGTCTAATAGCAGTCTTGACTGCATTACTGTGGTACTTTATTAGCATCTACCACTGAACTTGAAGAAATTTGGTGTGTCCCACACAATCTGCTGGATTCCAAAGCATAGTTCCTTCTGTCCCAGTGGTTTTTTTTTAATCTCCCTTTGACATTTAGTAATCAATCCCTTTTTATTCATTTGTTGATTCAGTGCCACTAAGAACCAACCGCATTGGCTGGGGGCACTCTCACTTCTATGTCACCTGGACAAGTACTGCTGACTTATCTGAAGATTTTTCTCCCTTGAGAAGACTTTTAGACTGACAGAGCTTGAAGTTGCTGGAAAGGGGAGTGACAGTATAATGAATGGATTATTGGGTATGATGGTGGGAGGAACCTTTTTTCTCTCTGGTCTTGACACTAGGTATTTTGACAATGGAATTAAAATGCTCCACACTAAGGACCTTGATTCAAGGAAAAGACTTCATCCTGTAGGGGTAGTGTTGCAACCTTCATCTCACCACCATGACAGCTCTGTACCTGAGCCAACTCAACAAGCACCAGAACTGCTCTGTTAAGAGGCTGATTGACATGCACAGAATGGGACAATTTATCCACTTGATTATTAAAGATTTCCTTTCCTTTTTTTTTTTTTGACAGGCAGAGTTAGACAGTGAGAGAGAGACACACACAGAGAGAAAGGTCTTCCTTCCGTTGGTTCACCCCCCAAATGGCAGATATGGCCAGTGTGCTGCAACCAGCAAGCCGTGCCAATCTGAAGCCAGGAGGCAGGCGCTTCCTCCTGGTCTCCCACGCGGGTGCAGGGCCCAAGCACTTGGGCCATCCTCCACTGTCTTCCCGGGCCACAGCAGAGAGTTGAACTGGAAGAGGAGCAACTGGGACAGAATCTGGCACCCCAACCGGGACTAGAACCCAGGGTACCAGCACTGCAGGCGGAGGATTAGCCTAGTGAGGCACGGCGCCGGCCATAAAGATTCCCTTTCCAACAGACAATCTCGGATGGCCATGCAAATAATTCATGAAATGATGGGATTTTGTGCTCATTCTGAGAAGTGCAGTCACATGTTTGCAGATTGCTTAGTACTAATCTTCCATTTTGGATCCTTCTAACATTCTGACTTGCTAACCAGCCTATAAATTGACGTTTATGAGCCAGTGTAGCTACATTTGGTCACTTGAAGTCTCATTATTAGTCATTCAATCTACCAGAGTTCAGGATCAGAAGCTGATCCTCCAAAGGACAATAGATATTAGCAGAAGAGAGTTTTCATTTTCTCCAAATCTCTAGAGATTTGTACAATGGTCCCTGAGAAAGAATAATTCAGTTGGAGAATCTGGTTTTGAAGTTCAATATGAAATTATATAATCAAGAGGGTGTGCTGTGGCTGCAAAGATGCGCAAGAGGATTAGTGGAACAAAATAGAAAGTCTAGAAGTAGATCCAAACTTCCTGAACTTTGCACCATTGTCAAAGGTCAGTTGTCAATACAGGAACCTTCTGACAATATAATAGTATTTTATTACAGCTCCATATATCTTGATATTGAATAACGTTAGTTTTCCAACTGTATTTAAAAGTGGCTTGGATATACTATATCCTGAAATTTTCATATAATTTTATATGCATTAAGGCAGTGTCTTCAAAAAATGCTTGGATTTTTGATTAAGTCTAATCTGTAGATAAATTTTGGAAATAGGTGAGTTTTTCAATATCTGAGCTTGAATATATCTCTCCACTGATGTGTCTTTAATCTCCCTGAAGAATATTTTGCAGTTTTCACTGTACAAAATTCTTACAATCATTTTGTTGGATTTACTTCTAATATAAAGTAATTATAGTTTATGGTATCTGAAATAAAATTCGTTTTGTTTATTGACCTTTGTTCCTGAGTGTTATTGAATTCGTTTATTGGTTTTGTGTGTTATTGTTGTCAGTTACATGGGGGTGTTCTGTGCATACCATCAGATCATCAGTGAATAGAATTAATTTTACTTTTTTCTTTCTACTCCTTGTGTCTTTTCTCCTGCATTCTTGACCTGGAAAGGACAAACACACTATTAAATAGAAATAATAGCAGACATCCTTGTTTTTGTAGTTATCTTTCTTTTTTTTTTCTTTGACAGGCAGAGTAGACAGTGAGAGAGAGAGAGACAGAGAGAAAGGTCTTCTTTTTTCCGTTGGTTCACCCCCCAATGGCAGCTGTGGCCAGTGCATCACGCTGATCCGAAGCCAGGAACCAGGTGCTTCTCCTGGTCTCCCATACGGGTGGAGGGCCCAAGCACTTGGGCCATCCTCCACTGCCCTCCTGGGCCACAGCAGAGAGCTGAACTGGAAGAGGAGCAACCGGGACAGAATCCGGCGCCCCAACCAGGACTAGAACCCGGTGTGCTGGTGCCGCAGGTGGAGGATTAGCCTAGTGAGCCGGGCCACCGGCCTTGGTAGTTATCTTAAGGGAAAAGTGATTAATATTTATAAACAAGGGATTTTTTTTAGACATCCTTTATCATATTGAGACAGTATTCTTTTTTTTTTTTTAAAGATTTATTTATTTTACTTGAAAGTCACAATTACACAGAAAGAGGAGAGGGAGAGAGAAAGAAAGAGAGAGAGAGAGAGAGAGAGAGAGAGAGAGATCGATCTTCCATCCCCTGGTTCACTCCCCGGTTGGCGGCAATGACCGGAGCTGTGCCGATCCGGAGCCAGGAGCCAGGAACCTCTTCCGGATCTCCCACCCGGGTGCAGGGGCCCAAGGACTTGGGCCATCTTCTACTGCTTTCCCAGGCCATAGCAGAGAGCTGGATTGGAAGTGGAGCAGCCAGGTCTTGAATTGGCGCCCATATGGGATGCCGGCACTGCATGCAGTGGCTTTACCTGCTATGCTGCTGCGCCGGCCCAACAATATTCTTCTATTCACAGATTCTGACTGCTGAGATCCCTTGTCACAAGCTGATGCCTATTGATCAACTTCCCTCTTATTCTGCACTTCCATCCTTGTTAGCTGAGTGTTGCTTCCACAGTGCTGCCATTCACTCACAACATCTTAAAATAGCCCTTTAAATTTTTTGATCAATGGGAAATTCTGGGATAAATCATTTCAATTTAAACTATTTGTCTGTATTTTAGATTAAAATGATGTGTATATTAAATCCTTTGTGGCCATAGGGCATATTTTCTAGAGTTTTGATTCTGCAATTTATTGTGATTTGTTTTATGGTCTGGTGTTTGGATTATCAGTGAATGCTACAGATATTCTTGAAAATACTGTGCATTTTCATTTGCTGAATGAAATCTTCTATAAATACTTACACTTACATTTTAATAGAATGTTTAATAGTTGGAGAGACTATTTTTGACACTTTTAATTATATATATTTATGGGGTATATGTATACATTGTTTTGATACCTGTGTACATTGTATAGTGCTCAAATCAGGGCAGTTAACATATGCATCATCTCTTACATGTATCATTTCTTCTTGGAAGAATGTAAAAAAACTTGTAGTTATTTTGAAAGTACAATACCTTGTTGTTTACAGTAGTTATTCTACTGTGCAAAATAAAACTAGAATTTCTACTTTCATGTACTTGTAACTTTTTACCCACTGACCAACTTCTTCCCATCCTCCCCTCCCCTAAACCCTCCTCACTCTCTGATTACCCTGTTCTAGCTTCTACTTCAATGAGATTAGCTTTTTTAGATTCCACATATGAGTGAGGTCATGTGGTATTTATGTTTCCATGTGTGAATTTTTTCATTTAACAATATCCTCCAGATTAGTCCATATTGTTTCAAATGACAGGATTTCATTCTTTCTTGTGACTGAGTAACATTCAATTTTGTAGATTTACCACATCTTCATCCATCCATTCATTCATTCATTGTTGGGCATTTGGATTGATTTTGAGTCCTCATTTTTGTGATTTGTGATGTAATAAATATGGTAGTGCAGATAGCTCTTGGACATAATGATTTCATTTCCTTTGGCTGTACACCCAGTAGGGAGGTAGGTTTGCTGGTAGCTCTATTTTTAATTTGTCAGGGAATAACCATACTGTTTTCCACAATGACTTAGCTAACTTGCATTTCTGTGAACAGTGTGTTAAGTGTTTCCCCTTTCCACATCTTGGCCAAGGTGTCTTTTGTCTTTTCTATAATAATAATTTTGAGCAGAGTGATGGCATCTCATTGTAGGTTTGTTTTGCATTTCTCTGATGATTAGTGATTCTGTGTGGTTTGTCATGCACTCATTGGCCATTTGTATACATTCTTTTGAGAAATATATATTGTTGAAGCACAGAAAGAGAGAGAAGGAAAGACAGAGAGACAGACAGAGATCTCTTATCTGCTGGTTCACTCCTCAGATGTCCACAATGGCCAACTCTAGGCTAGGCCATTGCCAAGTTCTGCCCACTCAATCCAGGTTCCCACATGGGTGTCAGGGATCTGGTTAATTGAACCATCACCTGCTGCTTCCCAGGGTGTGTGTTAGCAGGAAACTTGAATTGGGAACAGAACTTGCTCAAGCCCAGGCACTCTGATATGGGATACATCTTCCCAAGCACTCCCTTAACCATTATACTGGACATCCCCTCTTGCACACTTTCAAATTGAGTTATTTGTTTTGTTGCTGTTGACTTGTTTAAATTTCTGATATTTTCACATATTAATAGTTTGCAAATATTTTCTCCTATGCTATGGGTTGTGTCTTCACTTTGTTGATTGTTTCCTTTGCTGAGCAAAAATTTTTGCTTGATGTAATCCTATTTGGGCTTTTGTGGTCTCATTTTAAAAATCCTTGTCCAGCCCAATATCAAGAAGCATTTCCCTGTTCTCCTCTAGTAGTCTCATAGTTTTGAGTTTTATGTTTAAGCCTGTAGTCTTCTTGTAATTGATGTTTTTATATGGTAAGAGGTAGGGAACTAGTCTAACTCTTCTGCAAATGTATATATCTAATTTCTCAAGAACGATTTCCAGAAGCATTGTCACTTCCCCAATATGTGTTCTTGGCACTTCTGTCAAAAATAAATGACTGTAAATGTGTGGATTTGTTTCTGAACTTTCTTTTACATTCCAGTGGTTTATGTCTGTTTTTATGCCAACACCATACTCTTGTGATTGCTATAACTTTGTAGTATAGTTTGAATCAATGTCTTGTGATGCTTATAGTTTTTATAGACAATTTACATGACTCAAATCATAAAATAACTAAGCATTACTTCATGATTCCTTTATTTCTTTTCTTTTTTTTTTTTTTTGACAGGCAGAGTTAGACAGTGAGAGAGAGAGAGAGAGTCAGAGAGAAAGGTCTTCCTTTCCGTTGGTTCACCCCCAAAATGGCTGCTACAGCTGGCGCGCTGTGCCGATACGAAACCAGGAGCCAGGTGCTTCCTCCTGGTCTCCCATGCAGGTGCAGGGCCCAAGCACTTGGGCCATCCTCCACTGCACTCCCGGGCCACAGCAGAGAGCTGAACTGGAAGAGGGGCAACCGGGACAGAATCCGGCGCCTCAACTGGGACTAGAACCCGGGGTGCCAGAACAGGCGGAGGATTAGCCAAGTGAGCTGTGGCGCTGGCCATGATTTATTTTCAAGGAGAGGGAAGTCCAGTTGAGACAGGTGCTTTCTTGAGCATTATTATTGAATCTTGGTGTTAAAAACAAGCTTGAAAAAAAGAAAGCTGCACACTGGGTAAGGCTGCTGCCTTCAGATTTCTCTTATGAGGGGTTATATTATTCTCTCTTATGAAGGGTTATATGTATTAGAGTGGAAAAATAGCTGTTGCATGCAAGTTTTCATTGAGACTCTTATGGAAAGTTCTACTGATTGCTGAGAGATTGTAGCCATTTAATACTGGTTGCTGTGATAGCAGGAACCCAGCTGACTGGTGCACAGATTTGCCAGGCACTCACAAGATGCCATCATAATTTCTAGAAGAGTCCTCCATTTTCTGGGGTCACCTCAGTGAGAAAATTTCAGGTGCTTTTCAGTGGACCACCCTTTTCTTCTCTAATTTCCCTGGCCATATGCTTTGTATAGAATGCTATCCTTTGTTCTTGATCTCAGGTACTTTTTTATGGCATTTTTTTGTTTTATTTTTGTTATTTTTTCACTTCTTTCTTTGCTGAGTAGTTAGTTTTAGCAGTTAACAAAAGTAACATGTATTGTGAGGTTTATTACCTCAAAAAGTAAACTCCTGATACAGATTCCAAGATGGCAGAATAGGGAAAAGACATACTGCTTTAGGCTAGGGGAAAAATAGTAAAAAAAAAAAAAAACCTGGAGGAAGTGCATTCTCCAGGAAGAGTGAGAGAGCAACAAGCAGTGGAAATTCTGCAGAGGGAAGAGGGATGCTTGGATCAGCAAGGACAGT
The DNA here is from genome assembly GCF_964237555.1 of Oryctolagus cuniculus. Classification (NCBI taxonomy): domain Eukaryota; kingdom Metazoa; phylum Chordata; class Mammalia; order Lagomorpha; family Leporidae; genus Oryctolagus; species Oryctolagus cuniculus. The sequence continues at coordinate 124,794,363 of NC_091438.1, read as the reverse complement.
GTGGATGCACAGCAACTATCATGGATACACCCTCACAGCTGAGAGCCAGAATTCAACATGTGAAATAAAAAATACAGTGGGAAGCCTTAAAAACAGACTTGGTGAGGGAGAAGACAAATCTTTGGAAATTTCTCAGACCAAAAAATAAAAGAAATTAGAAAAATTAAAAACATATGGGTCTTAGGAGTTCCTGAAGATGTGGGAAGAGATACTGGATTAGAAGGTCTACTCAGTGAAATAACTACAGAATACTTCCATAATTTAGAGAAAGAACTCCTAACAAACATAACCATAAAATATCTTCACCATGACACATTGTAGTCAAACTTTCAACGATAAAATATAAAAAGATTCTAAAATGTGCACAAGAGAATGCCAGATTACATTCAAAGGATCTCCCATTAGACTCATAGCTGATTTATCATCAGAAAACATATAGTCTAGGATATAGCCTAGGAATAGAGAAACATAGTCCAAGTTCTAAAAGAAAAACTGTCAAGTCAGAATACTATACCCTACAAAACTCACATTTATGCATGAAGGTGAAATAAAGACCTTCAATAACAAACAGAAATTGAAAGAATTTGTCACCCTTCATCCAGCCTTACAAATGATGCTTAAGGATGTCCTGCAAACCAGCGACACAGAAAGACAGTCATCATTATGAAAGAATGTGAAGGCAGAAAATTTCTCAGTAAAAGTACAAAAGAAATCCCAAGCAAACAATAGGAATATTTATGGGAAAATGGCAGAGCCAAGTCACTACTAATCAATAGTAACCTTGAGTGTAAATGGCCTAAAATTTCCAATTAAAAGATACAGACTAGCTGAATGGATTAAAAAACAAGACCCATGTATTTGCTGCCTATACACCTCACCAACAAAGATATATGAAGATTGAAAGTGAAAGGATGGAAAATAATATTCCATTCTAATGGAAAGCAAAAATGAGCAGATGTAGGCTTCCTAATATCAGACAAAATAGACTTTGACACAAAAACTATTAAAAGAGACAAAGAAGGGAACTATGTAATGATTCAAGGATCAATTCAACCGTAAGATATTATTAAAATAAATGTAAATGCACCCAACGCCAGGGTGCTGGGCTGTTTAAAACAAATGTTAACTGATATAAATGGAGACAAAGATTCCATTACAATACTACTGGGGACTTCAACACCACTCTTTAAGCAATGGACAGATCGGCTAGATAGGAAATCAACCAAAAAACACCAGACACTATGGACCAAATGGACCTAACTGATATCTACAGAATCTTTCATCCCACGGTTGCAGAATACACATTCTTTTCATCAGTGCGTGAAACTTTCCCTTGAGTAGACAATATGCTAGGCCATAAAGCAAGTCTCAGCAGATTAAAAAAATAATACCATGCATCTTTTCTGACCACAATAGAATGAAGCTGGAAATTAAGAACTCAAGAATCTCTAGAACATATGCAAACACTTGAAGACTGAACAACATGCTCGTGAATGAACAAGGGGTAATAGAAGAAATCAAAAGGTAAATTAAAAAAATTTCTGAAAATGAATGAAGACAACAATACAACTTATCAAAACCTAGGGGATACAGCAAAAGCAGTGTTAAGAGGGAAGTTTATAGCCATTGGTTATTATATCAAGAAACTGAAAAGGAATCAAATAAATAAGCTACCAATGAATCTTATAGGCCTAGAAAAAAGAACAACAAACCCAACACAAAATAAGTAGGAGAAAGAAATAATTAAACTTAGAGAAGATGTAAACCAAACTGAAACAAAAAAATACAAAAGATCAGTGAAACAAAGAGCTGGTTTGAAAAAATAAACAAAATTGATTTATCATTGGCCTGCAAAATGAGGGAGAAGAACCAAATAAATAAAATCATAGATGGAAAAGGAAATGTAACAATGGATATCACAGAAATAAAAAGAATCATCAGGGGGCCAGTACTGTGGTATAGTGGGTAAAGCCACCACCTGCAGTGCTGCCATCCCATATGGGTGCTTGTTCGAGTCCTGGATGCACCACTTCCAATCCAGCTCTCTGCTATGGCCTGGGAAAGCAGTAGAAGATGGCCCAAGTCCTTGGGCCCTTGCACCCATGTGGGAGACCCAGAAGAATCTCCTGGCTCTTGGCTTCAGATTGACACAGCTCTGGGCATTGGGGCAATCTGGGGAGTGAATCAGCAGATAGAAGATCTCTCTCTCTCTCTCTCTCTCTCTCTCTCTCTCTGCCTTTGCCTCTCTGTAACTCTGCCTTTCAAATAAATAAATAAATCTGTAAAAAATCATCTGGAATTACTACAAAGAGCTATGTGTTAATAAATTGGAAAATCTAAAAGAAATGGATAGATTACATACAATCTACTGAAATTGAATCATGAAGACATAGAAAACCTACACTGACCAATAACTAAGATGGAGATTGAATTAGTAATAAAGACCCTCCCAACAAATAAAAGCCCAGGACTGGATTGCTTCAATGCTGAGTTCTGGAAAACTTCTATCTCTCTCTCATTTTTAAATGTTTTATTTATTTATTTGACAGGTAGTGTTACAAACAGAGAGAGGGAGAGACAGAGAGAAAGGTCTTCCATCTGCTGGTTCACTCCCCAAATGGCCATGATGGCCGGAACTGGGTTAATCTGAAGCCTGGGGCCAGGAGCTTCTTCCAGGACTCTTATCAGGGTGCAGGAGCATTTGGACCATGTTCCATTGCCTTTCAGGCCACAGAAGAGAGCTGGATCAAAAGAGGAACAACTAGAACACGAACTGGCATCCACATGGGATCATGGCACTGCAGGCAGAGGCTTAGCTATGCCACAGTGCCAGCCTCATCTACCAGACTTTTAAAGAAGAGCTAATTCCAATTCTTCTCAAGCTATTCAAAAAAGTTGAAAAGGAGGGAATCCTCACAAACTCCTTCTATGAGTCCAGCATCACCTTAATTCCTAAGCCAGAAAAAGATACAACAGAAAAAGAGAACTATAGAGCAATATCCCTGATGAACATATGTGGCAAAATCCTCAACAAAATATTAGCTAATCAATTCCAGTATTACAGCAGAATGATCCTTCACCTGGACAGAGTGGGATTTATCCCTGGTATGCAGGGATGGTTCAACATTCACAAATCAATTAATGTGATACATCACATAAACAAATTGAAGAATAAAACCATGTGATCATTTCAATAGATACAGAGAAATCATTTGATAAAAGAAGGCATCCTTTATGATGAAAACCTTAAGCAAAATTGTGTATGAAGCCAATTTATGAAACTCACAGCTAGTGTATTGAATATGGAAAAGTTGGAAGCATTCCCACTGAGATCTGGTACCAGACAAGGATATTCAGTCTCACCATTGCTCTCCAATATAGTCCTGAAAGATTAGCCAGAGCCATTAGGAAAGAAAAAGAATTCAAAAGGATACAAATTGGAAAGGAGGACTCAAACTACCCCTATTTGTAGATGACATGATTCTAAATATAGGGGAACCAAAAGAATCTGATAAAAGACTACTGGAACTCATAAAAGAGTTTGGTAAAGTGGCAGGATATAAAATTAACACAAAAACATCTATAGCCTTCAGATACACAGGTAATGCCATGGCTGAGAAAGAGCGTGTAAAATCAATCCCATTCATAGTAGCTACAGAAAATATTAAATACCTTGGAATATATTTAACCAAGGAAGTGAACTCTTCAATGAAAATTATGAAACATTAAATAAAGAAATAGAAGACACAAAAAAATGGAAAATCTACCATGTTTGGGATTGGAATAATTAATATAATTAAAATGTCCATACTTCCCAAAGCAATTTACAATCTCAATCAAAATACCAAGGAAATTCTTCCCTGATCTAGAAAAAATGATGCTAAAATTCATATGGAAACACAAGAGACCCCAGATAGCTAAGCAAACTGGGTCTCCTGGCCATATCAGTCTGCACACAATGTCATGAGGGAATTGGAAGTGCTCCTCTCCATTTGGAGGTAAGGACAGTCCCTCTTCCACTGAGCATTTCTCTTACATTGGGAGCACAGATTAGTGGTTCTCCTGGTGGGGACACTTCTTTTTCAGGTGTGTTCTGGTTGCCCATACATGACACAATCTCTTATGGGCCCTTTAATCATAGCAGAATGCCCCCTGGGTATACTCTGAGGTCACCAGGTTCTGCTTACAGTGACTACCATCCTATCTGGATGGCTTCCACCCTGAAATACCCTTTCATTTTCAGCTCTGTCTCTATTATTAAACATCTGAAATGTTATTGCTATTGTGTGGTTCATGGGAGTCTGGGACCCCATGCCAGTTTCCTTGTATGCGTTATTTTATATTCTTGTGTTGTGAAGTGGGATACACAGTAGACTCTTAGAATGGAAGATGTCCTAAATAGCACTCTGGCCTCAGAATCAGCCCTTAAGGCATTCGGATATGGCTGAAGAGCCCATGAGAATATTGTAGGCATGGAACGCCAAGACACCCTGGAAAAAAAAAAGAAGACTTAAATGGAAGATCTCTGCGAGTGAGATCCCAGTGGAAAGAACGGGGCCATCAAAGAAGGAGGTACCTTTCTCTGAAGGGAGGAGAGAACTTCCACTTTGACTATGACCCTGTCGGAATAAGATCAAAGTCGGCGAACTCAAAAGGCTTCCATAGCCTTGGCAACTCATGACTAGAGCCTAGGGAGATTACTGACGCCATAAACAAAAGTGTCAAATTGTTAAGTCAACAACAGGAGTCACTGTGTACTTACTTCTCATGTGGGATCTGTCCTTAATGTGTTGTCCAATGTGAAGTAATGCTATAACTAGTACTGAAACAGTATTTTACACTTTGTGTTTCTGTGTGGGTGGAAACTGATGAAATCTTTCCTTAATATATACTGAATTGATCTTCTGTATATAAAGATAATTGAAAATGAATCTTGATGTGAATGGAATGGGAGAGGGAGCGGGAGATGGGAGGGGTGTAAGTGGGAGGGAAATTATGGGGGGGAAGCCATTGTAATCCATTAACTGTACTTTGAATATTTATATTTACTAAATAAAAAATAAACAAAAAAACACATAAGTTTCACCATGAAATTACACTGTGTTTTTCATGTATACCCTCCATTTTCTGAGGGGTAGAATAAATATTAGTATACTTGAATGAGACTTCATGAAGCATACTTTGCTTCACTGTTGAATATATGAAATCCAATATATATTCCTCAGTCTAGTGTGTTATTTAGATATCTTCGCAGGGTGTTTTTTATTTACCTGAGAATCCCTGGATAAAGAACCTGTACTCAGACTTACGCTTGCACTTTATTGGAAGGGGGATGCAATTATAAGCAGCAAAAATAAGGAGAAGGAGTGGAGATTAGCAAATGAAGCAAGAAAGGAGAGAGGCTCTTATCTGCTTGCTTCATCCTGTTTGATCTGACCAATCAAAGTGTAACACCCATTTACATGTGGGCTATTTTACTCAGACGCTCTGGTCAGCCACTGGGACATCTACATGCCATTTCTGTGTTGTGCTGTTTCATCTGGATGTGGAAGTGGTGGACAGAGCCAGGAGTTCCATGGTACTCAGGTCAGGCTGTGCCTCCTGCACCATAATAGTGGGATTATGGACGTTTTGCTGAAGCTACCCTTCCTCTCATAGCAGAAGACAAACAGTTGCTTGCACTAGGAATCAAAATGACTTTGGAGTGAGCAGCCAGGGCTCTCTGCAGAGCAAGTGGCCTAGGCCAAAGGGCAGATGGAGTAAGAGAGTGTGGGGATGTGCATCACTTGGGTGTAAAACACCCTGAAGCATTTATATACCACAGCTGCTCCTCATAATAGTTTGATGAGGACAGTGAGCCAAGTAAAATCACAAGGAGGAGAAGGGAGGCAGGAGAATTCCAGCAGGGTTGACATCTGTGGTTTGACTATCATTTGGTGATCTTATCTCAAAAGATAGGATTTCAGAATTGTCTGTATTTTGCTTTTGTCCTCGTTTTGTCTTGTATTACTGTTGTTCTTGCTGCCCAATCCTACAATTTCTTTCCAGGTGTGGTGGAGCCTGCCTGGTCCTCGTCATCTGGATACTTCATAGCCCTCCTTCTCCTACAGAGAGTAGTGCTCACAGCAGGTGGGGATACCTGTTTCTTTTTCATAGTGATCACATCTACAAAGAAAGATTATAGTGGCAAATGCAATTGAAGGAAATGAATGATTTTATTCACTGGCAATCCACAGATTCTACAATTTAGTTGTAGTTTTGAGGATAAAAACGAGGGCTAAAACAATTTATGATTAAGAAATGTTGCTTAAATTACTGTGTCTTTCTTAGCCCCAACTACATGCCACTGTGTTGCAATAAGGAGGATACACATCTAACATTTCCTCTTGGGAAGCTCAAATTTTTACTGGCAGACAGTAATGAATCTCTTACTTTTAATGACACAATTTATATTACCACATGAATTGTAATTTTAATATACCTCTGATAAAAAGAAGTTGGTGTAAATAGGAGCTGTCCACAAATTTTTTCTTAGAGTAATGGGCCACTAAGTTTGCTAATTCAGATTCTTTATGTTGAGATGGAGATACATACTCTTGGAAGAGACAGGAATGAATTTATAATAGTTGAGAGAAGCAAAAACTAAGGAAACTGTGTGATAGTTGTATATAAATTTATAATAAGCTATCCCTCAAATTAGCTATTGAAAACAAAACTAGTTTGTGATTTCTTTTTTTTTTTTTTAAGATTCATGTATTTCTTTGAAAGTCTGAGTTACACACAGAGAGAAGGAGAGGCAGAGAGCGAGAGAGGTCTTCCATCTGCTGGTTCACTCCCCAAATGGCTGCAACAGCCGGAGTTGCACAGGAGCCAGGAGCTTCTTCCAGGTCTCCCACATGGGTGAAGGGGCCCTAGGACTCGGAATATCCTCTACTGCCTTCCCAGGTCACAGCAGAGAGCTGGATGGGAAGTGGAGCAGCCGGGACTCGAACTGGTGCCCACATGGGATACCGGCACATCAGGTGGCAGCCCCACCCGCTACGCCACAGCGCCGGCCTTATCTGTACTTTCTCATAATTTTTGTGGTACAAGAATTTTAGCCAGTGCTCAGCTGGGTGGTTCTTTTGCTGCATATGACAAACCAAAGTCATTTGGTGTTTTCAGCTGGTGAGCTGGGTGATTTGAAAGGCACAATGTGGCTTCATTCACATTTCGACCATTTTAGCATTTTAGCAGCTAGGTTGGAAGGCTGGAATCAGTGGAGATTTTTGACAGGTTTGATACACGTGGCCTTTCCCTGATGGTGGTCACAGAGCAGTCAGACTTTTGACAAGCAGAGTGGACAGTGAGAGAGAGAGACAGAGAAAGAAAGGTCTTCCTTTACCGTTGGTTCACCCTCCAATGGCTGCTGCGGCCGGCGCACCGCACTGATCCCAAGCCAGGAGCCAGGTGCTTCTCCTGGTCTCCCATGTGGGTACAGGGGCCAAGGACTTGGTCCATCCTCCACTGCACTCCCTGGCCACATCAGAGAGCTGGACTGGAAGAGGAGCAACCGGGACAGAATCCGGCACCCCAACAGGGACTAGAACCTGGTGTGCTGGCGCCGCAAGGGGGAGGATTAGCCTAGTGAGCCGCAGTGCAGGCCTTCCAGGAAGACTTTTACAAGTGAAAAGAATGGCAGTTGTTTCTTAAAGACAAGTACAGAAACTGCTACAATGTGTTCTCTTCCATGTTCTACTGAACAAAGAAATCCCATAGCACATAGATTTAAGAGGAAGGGACACATACCCTTCCTTTTCACAGAAGGGGAATAAAAAATTTTATGGCCACTTCTAGTCATAAAAAACCCTGATATTGGAAAAAGTAGCTCGTGTATTTTTCAAGTAAAGACTGATTTCAGCAATCATGATCTACCTCCCACCTCTTGAAAATGGGAAGATTCTCCGATACTTTTCCAAATATTTAGAGTTTCTGCCACACTCTGCAAATGTTTTATGCACTGGGGATATAAACTAGAATAAAATAGAGACTCTCATTGCGTGACTTACAACCATTTTAGTGGAACACTGGGAAAATAAAGGAACATTAAAAGTATCAGGTAGTGATATGTGCTATCAAAACATGTTTAGGTATCATTAGAATGGGTGACCATAAAGCATTTCTCTAAGGAGTTGATGTTTAATGTGGGAGCCAAGTGACAAGAATTACATAGGAAAGAGGAAAGAACACTGAAAGCAAAGTTCTGAAGATAGAGAGGACTTGGCATCAGGGACCAGAAAGAAAGCGGTGCATCTGGAGAGAAGGGATCCAGGTGCAGCACTTTGATGTAGCCTGTAGGCTAAATCTTGGTCTCCAACTTCCTCCCCAGGGCAGTCACCGTGAGAAGCTCTGTGAGCCGCTGAGTGGACATGGTAGGCAGACAGGCTGAGTTCAGAGGCCAGAGGTTCCCACCACAGAGTGCACAGCACATGGACCCGGCACTGAGCACTGGCATCGCGACTCCCGGTTGCTTTCTCTGCACGAGCATGGGGAAGAACACAGTGGAGAAAGCACTCCAGGCTATCTGGACCACACAGTGTTCCTGAAGGATGCCTTGGGAGAGGACAGCATGACCTTCAGGATGTATAATACCAGTATTTTTGATGGTAGGAAGCACCACTGTTTCTTTGAAGACAGTAACACCTGTCAAGAGGCCTTTGTGGGTCTGAGAGTGGCAGGCAAGGACAGAGGAGAGTCCCTCCAGGCGCTGTTGGTTACGTTACTCTGAATGAGTGTTGGGCACCTCTATTTAGCCACTGAGAGCTCGTGTTACCAATTTTAATGATGATGGTTATGATATAGGAAAGTTAAAAATTGTTCAGTTTCCATTTTTTGCTTTAATGGCATTTACTTTCAAAATTTTTATTAATATAAAGAGAATAGATTTTGCATATTTCATAGATAGAATTCTAAGAAGATAACCATACTTCCCTCCCTCTCTCAACACCCCCTGCTTCCTTCATTTTTTTCTTCTAATTTTTGAGTAAAGATCCTTCTCAGGATTCAAAGTTTGACGGTTTAAAGGATCCATATTTCGAAGCATTTCCAGCTGAATGTTTGGCTCACAAGTTACGATGTTGCTGGGGACACCCATATCCCATGATGGGCTCCCTGGGTCCAGTCCCAGCTCCCTTCCAATGCATTTGCCTGACACTGTGCATCCTGGGAGTCATCAGGAGATGGCCCCAGTGCTTCCTGCTACCCTGCTACCCGCAGGGGAGCCTCTGGTTGTGTTCCAGGCTCCTGGCAGGGCCCTGGCCTAGCTCCGCCTGTGTGGGCATTTGGGGAGTGAAACAAAAGATGGAAGATCTCTCTCTGTCTCTCTGCCTTTCATGTAAAGTGACACCTTCCCCCCCAAATTTCTTTCTCTAGCCATTGAATCATGAAATTCACCTGCCACAGGCAACTGATGTGATTTTTTTAAATGTAACATTGCCTGAGGTTTTATATGTATGTATATATAATTGTGTTGAATAAGCAAACATATGTATGTACATGCATAGTACAGATGTACAGACATACAAATAAGTATCAATGTATTTATGTCTTATTTATAAATTAGTCTGAATATGCTATGTACTTTTTGAAACTTCTTTTTTTAACTTAATAACATAATTTTGAGGTGATTGATATCAGCATATTGATTTTTCCTGTTCTTTCTTTTTCTTTTAAAGATTTTTATTTATTTTCTTTCAAATTAGATGTCTTCTGCATGGACTGTATGAAAGAAGATGCTTTGCATATTTGCTGCACTGCGTCAGCCTCTTACTAAAAATGTGAAATGAAAAGGCTGCTATACACTGAAACGCTTAGATCTATCTGAAAACACAGGTGATATTCACTTTTGATGGTCTTCCCGTTTGTCCGGGTTTTTGTCTCTGACATCTGTCATCAGTATTTAGAGGGCAAGAACCGAAAGTAACAGGTATAAATAACGTTTGAAAAAACTTAATAGCTTTTCTATAGTCACCATTGTTTCAGAACACTGTCAGATTCATTCTGACGACCAGAAGTGGTTACAAAACAAAAACAAAAACAAAACAAAACAACCATGGGAAAGAAATCTTTTTTTTTTATTATTTATTTATTTGAAAGGCAGAGTTACAGAGAGAGAAGGTAGAGACAGAGAGAGAGAGGTCTTCCATCTGCTAGTTCACTCCCCAGATGGCCTCAATGGCCGGGGCTGAGCTGATCCGAAGCCAGGAGCCAGGACCTTCTTTCGGGTCTCCCACGTGGGTGCAGGGGCCCAAGGACTTGGGCCATCTTCTACTGCTTTTCCAGACCATAGCAGAGAGCTGGAACTGAAGTGGAGCAGCTGGGACATGAACTGGTGCCCATTAGGGATGCCAGCACAGCAGGCAGCGGCTTTACCGGCTAAGCCATGGTGCCGGCCCCGAGTGGTCCTTTCTTATCTTAGCATTTATTTTGTTCAATAGTAATATGATTATGCCAGCAATATTTTGATTTGTTTTCATTGTATACTTTCCTAACTTTTTATTCAAACTTTGTTTATGAGCTTTTCTGCATAATTGTGCTTTTCAATGCCTCTTGAGAAAGGATATAATTAGATTTTAATTTTTAATATATTCTGACAATTATTGTCATTTAAATGGATCATTTATCTCTTTTGCTTATTGATGTCTCAAATCTTTAACATTATTTTGAGCCTACTTGGCCTTCCTATTCTGAATACATATTTCCATCCCTGTCTTCATTTTCACTGTGTCATGTATTTTTAATCATTCCATTTCCATTTTTATAACTTTGGTTGTTCTGTCTATCTTCATCTATAATTGGCATGCACTCTATACAGTGTTCTCAATCATTTTAATGGTTCCCTTAGAAATTACAACATGTATGCCTAACTATCCAATCTAAATTCAATTAATATCAAAGCATTCAAAGAAGATAAGAAATAACTTGGATTGGTTTAAACATTTGACCCTGTTGAGATACATATTATGATTGTTGGGGATTTTTAATTCCATGTTATTTAAACCTCAAAAGAGTATGTTGTAATTATTATTTATGTAGCACTTTTATTTGTATTTACTCATGTATTTACTGTTGTTTTGCTTTGATCCTTTCTTGTATGTCAGAGTTTATAAATGCTATCACATTATCTAGTGGCTTTTACCTCACCTTTATTTTGATGGCCACAGAATTGCAGGTTCAAGATATGCTTTCAGCACATGAACGTATTATTTCACTATTTTGGCTTTCCCTGTTCCTACTATTAAGAAGTCTGCTTTCAGTCTAATTCGTTATTGAATCTCAACTGTCTTTTATTCTGGCTGCTTAAAGCAGTTTTCATTGTGTGTGTGTGTGTGTGTGTGTTGTGTGTGCACACACACTGCAGCGTGAAGTTCTTTTATTTTTCGTAATAAGGATTCCTTGTGCTTCAGAGTTTTCTACATTAATGTCTTTTATCAGATCTCAAAAATTCTATCAATATTTCAAATGCTTCCTTTTCTCCATTCTTTAACTCCTCTTCTTTTACAGCTTAGGATAAGCACTGATGGGAACTTTCTATATGTCTGCAACCTTTTCTACATTGTCTATTTTTTCTCTCGATGTTAATGTCTTCCAATTTATTATTATGTTAATATCATTATTATTTAAAGATTTTAAAATTTTATCTGAAAACCAGAGTAACAGAGAAAAAGGCAGAGGCACACAGAGATCTTGCATCTGCTAGTTCACTCCCCAGATGTTTCTACAACCAGGGCAAAGCCAGGCCAAAGCTATGAGCCAGAAACTTCTCTGGGTCTCCCACACACCTGACAGGGTCCCAGGGACTTTTTTTAAAACTTATATTTAATGAATATAAATTTCCAAAGTACAGCTTATGGATTACAATGGCTTCCCCCCCCATAACGTCCCTCCCACCCGAAACCCTCCCATTTCCCACTCCCTCTCCCCTTCCATTCACATCAAGATTCATTTTCGATTCTCTTTATACAGAAGATCAGTTTAGCATACATTAAGTAAAGATTTCAACAGTTTGCTCCCACACAGAAACATAAAGTGAAAAATACTGTTTCAGTACTAGTTATAGCATTAAATCTCAATGTACAGCACACTAAGGACAGAGATCCTACATGAGGAGTAAGTGCACAGTGACTCCTGTTGTTGACTTAACAAATTGACACTCTTGTTTATGGCATCAGTAATCACCCTAGGCTCTTGTCATGAGCTGCCAAGGCTATGGAAGCCCCCTGAGTTCACCAACTCTGGTCATACTTAGACAAGGCCATGGTCAAAGTGGAAGTTCTCTCCTCCCTTCAGAGAAAGGTATCTCCTTCTTTGAAGATCTGTTCTTTCCACTGGGATCTCACTCACGGAGATCTTTCATTGAGGTTTTTTTTTTTCCCCAGAGTGTCTTGGCTTTCCATGCCTGAAATACTCTCATGGGCTTTTCAGCTGGATCCGCATGCCTTAAGGGCTGATTCTGAGGCCAGAGTGCTGTTTAGGACATCTGCCATTCTATGGGTCTGCTGTGTATCTCACTTCCCATGTCATCTGCTGTCTCCCAGGATGCATTAGCAGAAAGCTGATCTGGAAGTGTGGAACAGTGGAGACTTGAACTACTGCGCCAATGAGAAATGTGGGCATTCCAAGTCTACTGAGCCACAATGCCTATCCCTCTCAATTTATTTTTAAGTTTGCTAAATAAATACTTCAATGTGGTCAATATAGTGAGGAATCTCTTTTGAATTCTTAATTTTATATATTATATTTAAATGTCATTGGTTCTGTTTATTTAGTTTCCAAATATGCCATGTTTTGTGTTATTTTTTATAATGTTCTACCCTGTGGATATTTTCTAGCTTATCTCGTTAAATTTTAAAAATATAATATATATAGATGTTTTACAGACTGCCTCATAATTGGAATATCTAAAATTGCTTTATATCTGGCTTGTCATTTCTATTGAATGCTTGTTTGTAGTTTTGTTCCATTTAGCCGATCTTTGATAAGCGCCTGTGCTGTGACAGGCACATTTCCAAGTTCTGCGCCTCCAATAACGAGCCAGAAAATGTTTTGCATTAATGGAATCAAGGTTCCTATCTAGAGTCTCAGCACTCTGAAAATACTTTAAACATTTGAGTCTAGTGACCATGTTCCTTCTGTGTCGTCTTCGTTCATCTGTCACGTGGATTCACTCGAACTCCTCCAATACTGTGACCATACCCTATGTCTGTTGCATATTAAAGCTCCTTCTCCTACCTCTGAGTTGCAGTTACAAACATTATTGATTTGCCCAACTACTCAGAGGCTGAATGTATTGTCTATGTGACATTTTCAGAATAATCTGTCTCTGTAGCTCTGAAACAAAGATAAAAATATAAACATGAGTGTGTTCTGAGCTACCTGTGAGAATCACTGTTGATATTGGCTTCTGCTATAGAATTTGACTCTACAAAATACACACTGAAATAGGTTGTTTTCTAGAAAATGTAGGTTTTGACCTTGATCTTGTTGTCCAATGGATACCAGTAAATACCAGTGTGGCCTTTGACGTACACAAAATTTTCTCTCAGATTGGAGACTGACTTGTCTTTGTTTTAAAAATCTTCAATTTACAGGAGCTTATTTCTGAAAGGAAGGAAGAATGGAGAGCAATCTTCCCACGAGATTTGGCAAAGCCAGCATATAGTTGATTGCTATGCAAACACGCCAAAAATAGCACAAACACCATATGCTTTTTGAAATTTTTGTGTTACATTTTTAATATTAGTGAGTAGAATTAACATTGCATGAAAAGTATCTTCTAGCCAAATAGAGGAACAACATTGCTGTGGGCTATGGGGCTCCTAGTGAGGCATATTGCAGGCTCTTCCTCCATGTGTGAAGGAATTCGAAGGTGGAGGCATAACGAGGTACAGGAAAGCAGGATTTATGCAGAGAAAAGCAGAAGTGCCAATTTAAGAACCCAGTGGTTGGGACGGAGGTTGTAGAGCAGTGGGTTCAGCTGCAGTCTGCGAAGCCAGTATTCCCTGCCGGTCGCGGTCATCTGGGGAGTGAGCCAGGGGATGGAAGAGCTCTCTCTCTGTCTCTCCTTCTCTCTCTGTAGCACTGCCTTTCAAATAAATAGATAAATAAATCTTTAAAAAAAAATGGAACCAAGTAGTGTGTGAACAGCCAGCCAAAAATCCAAAAAGTCCCCAAAGAAAAACCCTTCAACAAGGAAAAACATTCAACGTGAAAAAACCCTCCACGAAGACGAACACGCTAACAAAAGACAAATCCTGGTCAACAAGGTTAGCGAGCCCTTGAAACCCAACAGAGGCACAGGAGGGGATGTCTGAAGTGGAGCCCAGCTGAATATTCAGAAGGGGGCGGGGCTTTGATGGAATTCGAGCACCTCCAATTCCTGTGTCCTTTTTAGGAAATACGGGAAGAGTCACAGCATCAGGTACATTCTGGGAGTGAGTGTGCCCACCATGGTAATTTTATTACAATGATATTATAATGACCTAAAGGTCATGGGGGTGGGATGGAGAATACATCCTGCAGCCATGTTGGATATTTCCAGCTAGCACTGGTTCCAAGTCCACAACATCATGGAACTGGTGGTTTCTGCTACCTGGAAATAGGGAGGGAGGGCGGGAATTGCTGGTGCGTGGAGGTGGGCTTGCAGGATGCACAGAAAAGGAGGCTTGGGTTATGCACAGAAAGGGAAGGGAGCTTGCATGGTGCACAAAAGGTGACTTGTTTTTTTAATTATTATTATTTATTTGAAAGGTAGAGTTATAGCAGAGAGAGAGAGAGAGAGAGAGAGACAGAGAAAGGTCTTCCTTTCATTGGTTCACCCCCCAAATGGCCGCTATGACCGGTGCTGCGCCAATCCAAAGCCAGGGACCAGGTGCTTCTTCCTGGTCTCCCACGCAGGTGCAGGGGCCAGAGCACTTGGGCCATCCTCCACTGCCTTCCTGGGCCACAGCAGAGAGCTGGACTGGAAGAGGAGCAACTGGGACTAGAACCAGTGCCCATATGGGATGCCAGCACCACAGGCAGAGGATTAACCATGTGAGCCACGGCGCCTGCCCCAAAAGGGGACTTGTTATGTGGGCTCGCCTGGCTGTCATGTGGGCTGGCTGCAGCCTGCCGTGGCTTGTTTACCCCCATTATCCAACTGCGGATCACCGAATCACCTGGAGCTATCAGTTACCCAGCCCACAGGGGTTAAGGAGGAGCTGTCAACAGTGGTTTGGCCAGAGCTGTCAATCACCCACAGGCACTGTCATATGGCTCAGCAGGGCACTGTTCAGCTTCAGTTTAGCTAGAGTTGGCAGGCCTCAGCTTGGCCAGAGTTTTCAGTCAAGCTGTGCTGTCCTGTGGTTGGCAAGGAGCTGTCAGGCCTCAGCTTCTCCACCAGCTACCTATAATCCCACAACAATATGATACTTTAACATTAGTAAACTTTTTAGCATAACATACTACATCCACAGTTCCAGTGAGAAATGTAATAATGACAATAAGCCCAACTGATGCCCCAAAAGCGGTTACAAAGATTTCAAATCTCTTCCTAATTCAAAACTAATTGGATTAAAGTTATCTATTTAATACTATAAATATTCTTTCAAAAATACAGTGTATTGGAAATATTATGCAGATTGAGCATCTTTAATCAGCAAGTACAAAATGTAAAATGTCCCAGTTTGAAACTGTGGAGTGCTGAAATGTTTTACCTTGTAATTCTGAATTTTGGATTAGGAGTGTTTGTTTGACTGGTAGTATCTATGTAAGTTTTCCAAACTCTAGAAAACAAATTCTGAACTGCTTCTTGTCCCCAGCATTTTGAATTAGAGATATGTAACCTATAATTGGAGAAAATATTGCTTCCTTTAATCATTGACCCACTTGGGAAGACAGGTGTGCACTACTGTAGGACACAGGTGAAGGGCTGAAAAAGGTATACCTGCTCGGCGTCACAGACCTGGGTGGCTTTGAGACGTTGCTGACAGGAAGTACCACTGGCAAAACTTGGAAGCAGGTAGGTATCTTAGTTCATTTTTCATCACCGTAACAAAATATCTGAGGCAGGCTGGCTGTATAAAGAAAAGAGGTATATTTAGCTCACATTTTTGGAGGCTGAGAGTTCAAGCAGCACAATGCTAGCTGTGAGGAGGGCCGCCCGGCAGATGGCAGGAGCATGTATGTGAGACCAGACCGCATCACTGAACGGAAGCCAGAGAGAGAACATGTCCCATAATCCTTTCTCAAGGCATGCCCCAAACTGACCTAAAGCCTTCCCCAAGGCCCCACCTCCCAACATTGCCACACTGAGTACCAAGTTTCCCACACGCGAACCATCGGAGAACACACTTCAGCCCTGTGTGTGCCGTAGTGTACGCATTGTGTACGCACTGGGTGGGTTGACTGGATGCTACACTTCTTCAGGCTGCAGTGAATGCTTTAGATTCTTTTTTTTTTTTTTGACAGGCAGAGTGGACAGTGAGAGAGAGAGACAGAGAGAAAGGTCTTCCTTTTGCTGTTGGTTCACCCTCCAATGGCCGCCGCAGCCTGGGCGCTGCGGCCGGTGCACTGCGCTGATCTGAGCCAGGAGCCAGGTGCTTCTCCTGGTCTCCCATGGGGTGCAGGGCCCAAGCACTTGGGCCATCCTCCACTGCATTCCCTGGCCACAGCAGAGAGCTGGCCTGGAAGACAGGCAACCGGGAGAGAATCCGGCGCCCCGACCGGGACTAGAACCCGGTGTGCAGGCGCCGCAAGGCGGAGGATTAGCCTAGTGAGCCGTGGCGCCGGCCCGAATGCTTTAGATTCGGGACACAGGAGTCCTGTTTCTTTTGAAACTATGCCTTCACCAAATCAAGAAGATAATTACAAATCGATATTCTAGAAAATAATTTCAACAAGATAGTATCAAATAATATAAAAGCAGAAATAAATAGAAACATGTTCAAATGTTCTACAACAGAATTCTTCTTTTCTCCCAGAAAAATAAACACAGCATTGTTAAATTATATTATGGGGGGTGATAAAGACAGGGCATACAGAAAAACAAAAGAGAGAAGAATGGAAGTTTGCCTTAAGCCATGACAGGACAAACTGTTTGCAAGATCTTCTTTGTCAACCACTCAAGAGATGAATGAAACATGCATGTATAAGGATCTTCAGGATATCAATGAAATCCCCAAGAGAGGTGGGCCTTTGGGCTTGTGGCTGAGAGGCCCATTAGGATGTCTGTGTCCCACATCAGAGTAACCGGGCTTGGTTCCAGGCTCTGGTTTCTGTTGCCAGCTTCCTGCTACTGCAGATCCTGGGAGGCAGCAGAGATGGCTCAAGTAGTTGAGTTTCCAGCTCCATATTCAGTCCCTCTGGCCATTGTGGGTGTTTGTGGAGAGAACCAGTGGGTCAAGTGCCTCCCCTGACTCTCTAAGAAATCTTTTAGAAGAAAAAAAAAGAAAAAGAAATTCCAAAAGTTCTTCCCTGTTACAGACTGAATGTTTGTGTCCTCCCAAATTCATGTGTTGAAACTCTAACCCCTGGTGAGACTGTATTTAGCAACAGGGCCTTTGTGGAAGTAATTAAGGTTAAGTGAGGCCAGAGGGTGGAATTAATGTAGTTATAAGAAGAAACACAAGAGATATGACTTTCTCACCCTCTGTGCACAACCAGGGTATGATGTCATGTGAGTACAGATAGTGACCTCCTACAGTTGCAGGAAGACAGATCTCACCAGAAACTAACCATGTTGGCATCCTGAGCCCAGTCCTTGAGCCTCTGGAATTGTGAGAAAGGCAATATCTGTTGTTTAGGCTGCTCAGTCTACAGAATTTTCCTTCCAAGATCACTAGTACATTCCTCCTATAAAACAAAAACTAAATGGTGGGGGGAGTCAGAAATAATTTTTACCCAGAAATCTGGAAAGTAACCAAAAGCTTTCAGTAATCACAGATGGGTATTTAGTAAGAAAAAAGTTGAAGTTTGGCAAGAACACTGAACTTTATGGAATTTTAACTGTTACCTTGGTCCTAGCCCCAGATCCCCAGCTCAAAAGTAGCCTTGAAATCAGCAGCCAGAATTTTCCTATAGGCACAAGAAGAAGAAGCAACATTATGGAAACTATAGTTCAGCTTTGCCAAGTTCACACAATATAAAGCTATCAAATTTCCTTAAATCAAAATTTTCATGTTTTAGAGTAGATAGAACCACCTCAACATAAAGTAAAACAAAACACAATATTAGCAAACCCAATGAACTTACAGTTGATTGAGATGATGGAATGAGCTGATAGGTTTAAAGTAAGCTACAATTGATTCATGCAAACTTGTATAGGAAGAGATAGGTAACTTTTCCATAAAAGTGGAATCTACAAAAGGAGAATACTTAGGGACTCTAGCAAAAGAAAAGATAATCTCAGAAAGAAAAACAATACTCACTAAGAGTCACACAGCAATTTAGGAAGACAGCACATTAGATTTGTGAATGGGAAGTTTTCAGTGTAAATATCCAAACTAGAGAACAGAAAGACAAAACAACAGAAAATAAGGAAAAAAACATAGATAGATAAGGAAACACACTATACTTTATACAAGCAAAACTCCATCGAATGTGTGAGAGAATGGATAATAAGGGTGTGGGCTAGCCATGGAAGAAACATAAAATTGGAGCATGCTGGATTTATGGACCTGGGCCCATGAAGTAGAGAGTCTACCTTCAGTGTTAGGCATCCGGAATTTTAAAAGGGCACTAGCAGTTTGCTTGGTTCACTGAAACACAGATTAAAAGATGACCCAAGAGGAGCCAGTTGAAGATTCCAGTCTCCCTTGATTTAACAAAGAGAGAGTGATTCAAACGCTTAGGGAAATGGAAGTGCTAGAGTGGATTTTTTTTAACCTAAAACCCACTCCTCACACTGGGTCCAGAAGACAGCCTTTCCACAATACTCTGAGAAATCAGTTTCCTGAAGGCAGTCCTGATACCCCCGGAGCACTCCACAGCTGTCTCTGAAGGGCAGACTTTATAGTGTGAACCACAGTAACTCATTGGAAAAATTAAATGCAAGAGGAGTAATTAGATTCCAGGGCGGTAGGGGCCAACCAGTGGCCACAACATCCAAAGGTCAGGTGGATATCATTATTGTAACTGACAGGAGAAGTTAAACAGTAATCAAAATAGCCTGACATACATAGACCTGTGGCATTGTCTAGTTAATCACAGTGTTCCTAGAAATGAAATAGGACTTTATTTACATAAGCATAAAAATTTAGGCTAAGCAACAAAAAGTTTAAGTCCAATAATAAAAACAGAAACATGGCTCTTGCATTAATTCCCCGACTTGAGCCAGTTTAAAGATGCAGAACTTACAGTTTTATCTGGGATCTGACTTTTGGGGTCCAGTGTGTCCCTGAAACCATTCTGTGGTTATTTTCCCAGTTCCATAGTGCACAATTGGAATAGATATCCCTAGTGGTTGGCAAAATCCCTAATTTGATTTAGTAACCAGGGCTATTGCAGTAGAAAAGACCAATTGGAAGGCGTTACACCTGCGTCTACCCAACAACTGTAAGTAAAAATCTATAGTGTGCCTCTTGGGTTGGGGAGGATAAAGGAACTGGGAAGATTAGTGTCATTATCAAGGTCTTAAAAGATGAATATCCTCATTATTCAACTCTTATCTGGAGAGTTGAGAGAGATGGATTTTGGAGATCGACAGCAGCCTAACTAAATTGTGACTCCAATGGCGGCTGCTTTACTGGATGTGGTTTCATTGCTTGAGGAAATTGACACACCTCCTGGCACATGGTAAGCAGCTCTTGATTTAGCAAATGCCCCTTTCTCCACACCTATCCAAAAATAAACACCAGAAACAGTTTTCTATAAGCTGGCAAGACGAGCAAAGCACCTTCACTGTCCTACATCAGGGATACATCAACTCTTCAGGTTTATGTCACGACTGAGTTCTAGAGATCTTGACTGCCTTTCCCTTCCACAAGATATCACACTGGTCCTTTACATTGATGGCACTATGCTTAGTGGACCTAATGACCATGAAGCAGCAACCATTCTGGACTCATTGGAAAGATATTCTCATGTCAAAAGAGTGAGAAATAAATTTGATTGAAATTCAGGAATTGGCACCTCACTGAAATTTCTATTGGCCCAGTGTTGTGGAACGTGCCATGATAGCCTTTATAAGGTGAAGGTGAAGTTATTGCATTTGGTTCCTTTTAAAACCAAAAAAGAGATACAGCGCCAGGTGTATCTATTTGAACTTTGGAGGCAACACAATCTCCATTTCGGTGTTTTACTCCGGCCCATTTATCAGGTGACCTAAAAAGCTGATGGTTTTGAGTGGAGCCCTGAGCATGTGAAGGCTCTACAACATGTCCAGGCTGCTGTGTGAGATGCTCTGTCCTTTTCGCCTATGATCTGGTAGATCCAATGGTACCTGAGATGTCACTGGCGGATAGGCATGCTGTTTGGAGATTCTGGCAGGCCCCTATTTTGGATCATGGCTCAGGCCCTTCAGAGTTTGGAGCAAGAGGCTGCTTGCATGAGCAACTGCTTTCCATTTGAAAGACATTTGTTGGCATAAATTATTACTGCTGAGATAGTCTGGAGTGTGGGAGGAGGGAGGGTAGGTGAGAAGTATCATCATGTCCCTAAATCTGTATATATGAAACATATGAAACTTGAATACCTTAAATAAAATTTTAAAAAGAAATAATCTGATAATAATTTGATTTTATTTCCTTGTTTTAAAATTTATTGCTTTATCTAGGCACTCAGAGGATTTTTTTTCTTTTACTTTAATGTCCAGCAATATTAATTGCACGTGTCTTGTGCTTGGTTGCTTGGGTCTGTATTCTCTTGTTTATAGACTGCTTAGTCAACATATAGATCAAAATGATTTTTAATTTAATGATAGTTTTAAAAAAATTTATAGTTTCAGGCCGGTGCTGTGGTGTAGCCGGTAAAGCTACCTCCTGTAGTGCCGGCATCCCTTATGGGCACTGGTTTGAGTCCCATCTGCTCCACCTCCAATCCAGCTCTCTGCTGATGTGCCTGGGAAGGCAGCAGAAGATGGCCAAGTGCTTGAGCCCCTGCACATGGGAGACCTGGAAGAGGCTCCTGGCTCCTAACTTCGGATTTGCCCAGCTCCAGCCATTGCGACCATTTGAGGAGTGAACCAGAAGATGGGTCTCTCCCTCTCTTTCTCTGTAACTCTGCCTTTCAAATAAATAAATAAACCTTTGAAACAATTAATTTCTAGTGTTTTTTCTGCTCTATTTGTTTTAACATTTCAAGGTTTACTATTGTGCATATTTTACATCTTTGCCTGTATTTACTAGTTCTTATATTTTAAAAAAAATTCTTATTTCTTTAATTTGTGAGAATGCATTGTCACTTATTTCTTGCTGGTCATGTTGTCCAGTGAATTTGGCTTAGCTAACTAGTTTCTCTATCATGATGTGGAGAAATGGGTGATAGCTTTTATTTATAACTATCTTCTTTACCACTCATTGTGCAGTCCCTTTGCTTTCAGCAAGCATATTGGATGATCATGTTTTTTTTTTTTTTTTTTTTTTTTTTTACAGGCAGAGTGGACAGTGAGAGAGAGAGAGAGACAGAGAGAAAGGTCTTCCTTTGCCGTTGGTTCACCCTCCAATGGCCGCCGCGGCCAGTGCGCTGCGGCCGGCACACCGCGGCCGGCGCACTGCGCTGATCCGATGGCAGGAGCCAGGTACTTATCCTGGTCTCCCATGGGGTGCAGGGCCCAAGCACTTGGGCCATCCTCCACTGCACTCCCTGGCCACAGCAGTGAGCTGGCCTGGAAGAGGGGCAACCAGGACAGAATCCGGCACCCCGACCAGGACTGGAACACGGTGTGCCGGTGCCGCAAGGCGGAGGATTAGCCTAGTGAGCCGCGGCACTGGCCTATCATGTTTCTTTATCTGGTGGAGTGACTCAAATCTTCATTCATGAAGAATTTGGTTATTGTAGTTTCACATTAACCTTAACTACAGGACATATTCATAGTAAAAAATACCATGAAGGATTCCCTGTATTCCAAGTATGCTTTCCAGATCTGTCACCCTAACCACCCCGACCAACACTGCAACTCCCTTCTTAGCTGTCCACTCAGGTGTGAGGAGTTCATAGCAGCCAGATAACTAGAAATCTTCTAGTTCAACAGAATCACTGTCGTATCTCCCGAAAGGGCCTTCCTTCCTCTGGGTCAAAGGCATATAGACTAGCAGAGCACAAAGTCATGGAAACAGAAAGCAAAAAATTTCACTAGTGGATTACTAGAGGTAATGGTGAGTGGACCACTCCTGATTCCACCACTTAACTCCTGGACCTGTGGATCCTGGAGAAACAGTACCCTATATTAGACCCTGCGTCAGGCATATACAATCTTCTAGGGAACTCTGTCCCTGCTCTGCCTGGTGTCGTCACTTAGATGGCACTATAACTGAGACTGCAGGAGGCCGTTCCATGGTTCTATCAAGCCAGCTGCTTCAGAATGGTGGGAAACATGGTGAAACCAGTGGATTCCAAGAGTGCAAGCCCATTTCTTTGGCTGTGAAGTGAGTTGTCTGATCACAGCAATGCTGTGCAGAATGCCATGAAGATGGTCATAGATATGTTAGTACACTCTGTGCACTTTGAATATATTATCTCATTATCTCTGTTCTCCCTTGTTTTTGATAACAAGTAAACTTTTAAGTGTGGTTCCCTTTTATGTGATAAGCCTTTTTTTCTTTCTTCCTGCTATCGAAATTTTATTTGTATCTTTCAGTAGTTTGACTATAATATGTGGATCCTTTTGTGTTTATCCCATCTGGAGTTTGTCAAATTCCTTCCATGTGCAGATTTATATTGTCCGGAGTTCCTGTTTCAGATGGTAAAATATTTGCTACACAATTCTAAGTGTGCCAATTCTTTCATCTACAGGGTCAGTTCTCTATTGAGTTCATCTAGTAAATTTTTCATTTCAGTTATTTTACTTTTCACCTCCAAAATTGCCAATTGCAATGATAATTTCTCTTTCTTTCTCTCCCTTTCTCTTCTACCCCCCCCCCATATTATAATTCCATTCAGAAATGCAACAAATACCTAGTCTAAGGGTATTTATAAGGGGATAATACATTTTAATCTGTCCTTATAGTATCATAGTTTTTATTAGTTATTGACAATTTTCTAAGTTGTTTGTACTAATTTATTTTTAAATCAAGAATACATGTATTCCTATTTCCCTAAACAACCATACAAACTTGATGCTTTTAAACATGTGCTACTCTGATAGCAGTAAGATGAATTATCATTGTTTTGAATTTAATTTATCCTGAATAGTGGGTTTTAAGAATATTTTCACAAGGGCCAGTGCTGTGGCGTAGTGGGTAAAGCTGCTACCTGTAGTGCTGGCATCCCATATGGGTGGCAGTTTGAGTCCCGGCTGCTCCACTTCCAATCCAGCTCCCTGCTAATGTGCCCGAGAAAACAGTGGAAGATGGCCCAAGTCCCTGGGCCCTTACACCCACATGGGAGACCTGGAAGAAGCTCTAGGCTCCTGGCTTCGGATCGGCCCAGCTCCAACTGTTGCAGCCATTTGGGGGAGTGAACTGGCAGATGAAAGACCTCTCTCTCTGCCTCTGTCTTTCTGTAACTTTGTCTTTCCAATAAATAAATACATCTTTTTAAAACAAGAATATTTTCACATATTTTATTTGCTTTTATTTTATAAATAAATTTTCCTTGGTTCCATGACTTGTGATAATTGCTGTGAAATATTAAATCAGATAATCATCATTAAGATTTATGAGATAATAACTATTATTTAATCTTCCAATTCTTAAAAGATGTGCATTAAAATTGTGCCAAGGAGCATAGAAGTGTATGTTTTTATTTTAACATCTTTAAATATTGCCTTCACAGATTTCAAGACTTTTTAGTGCATATGTATTATACAAAAACTTCAAGGATGTTTTGATATATGGCTGCTATCTTTCTTTTGCATTTGGTTTTATCTTATGTTTTATCCATAATAATTACTTTTTTTTCTTTCTCTTCTTTTTTTATGTTTCATTTTTATTTATTTATTTTTTTCTTTTTTTAACTTTTATTTAATGAATATAAATTTCCAAAGTACAGCTTATGGATTACAATGCCATCCCCCCCATAACGTCCCTCCCACCTGCAACCCTCCCCTTTCCCACTCCCTCTCCCCTTCCATTCACATCAAGATTCATTTTCAATTCTCTTTAGATACAGAAGATCAGTTTAGCATACATTAAGTAAAGATTTCAACAGTTTGCTCACACACAGAAACATAAAGTGAAAAATACTGTTTGAGTACTAGTTATAGCATTAAATCTCAATGTACAGCACACTAAGGACAAAGATCCTACATGAGGAGTAAGTGCACAGTGACTCCTGTTGTTGACTTAACAAATTGACACTCTTGTTTCTGGCCTCAGTAATCACCCTAGGCTCTTGTCATGAGCTGCCAAGGCTATGGAAGCCCTCTGAGTTCACCAACTCTGATCATATTTAGACAAGGTCATGGTCAAAGTGGAAGTTCTCTCCTCCCTTCAGAGAAAGGTACCTCCTTCTTTGATGACCCGTTCTTTCCACTGGGATCTCACTTGCGGAGATCTTTCATTTAGTTTTTTTTTTCCCCCAGAGTGTCTTGGCTTTCCATGCCTGAAATAGTCTCATGGACATTTCAGCCAGATCCGCATGCCTTAAGGGCTGATTCTGAGGCCAGAGTGCTGTTTAGGACATCTGCCATTCTATGGGTCTGCTGTGTATCTCACTTCCCATGTTGGATCGTTCTCTCCCTTTTTGATTCTATCAGCTAGTATTTGCAGACACTAGTCTTGTTTATGTGATCCCTTTGGTTCTTAGTCCTATCATTATGATCAATTGTGAACAGAAATTGATTTACTGGGACTAGTGAGATGGCATTGGTACATGCCACCTTGATGGGATTGAATTGGTATCCCCTGGTATGTTTCTAACTCTACTGTTTGAGGTAAGTCAGCTTGAGCATGTCCCGAATTGTACATCTCTTCCCTCTCTTATTCCCACTTTTATATTTAACAGCGATCACTTTTCAGTTAAGTTTCAACACTTAAGAATAACTGTGTATTGATTACAGTATTCAACCAAAAGTATTAAGTAGAACAAACAAAAAAAGAATACTAAGAGGGATAACATATTAAGTTGTTCATCAACAGTCAGGGTGAGGGCTGATCAAGTCACCGTTTCTCATACTGTTCATTTCACTTTAACAGGTTTCCTTTTTGGTGCTCAGTTAGTTGTCACCTATCAGGGAGAACAAGTGGTATTTGTCCCTAATATAAATATATTTTCCCACATATATTTGGTGTAATTTCATAGTATTTGTCTCTGTATTTCTATATTTAAATATCTTAAATTTTGGTTGTCTTTTTAAATATCATAGATTTGAGAGTACTTTTAACTAAGTCATAAATAAGTCATAAATATAATATTCAATTACTGATATATATTTATTTCTATTTTCAGAGAGTTTCTTCTAAATTACTCCTTAGATTATTGGTTTGATTCTCTTTATTCCTCTAACTTATCTTCTGATTGTGTTTCCACCTTTTTTGGAGTAAACATAGCTCATATTAGAGCTACAAATATAAGCAAATTTTAATATACAAATATTTTCGCTCTCCATGTGGCAATTATTTGGTCAAGTGCAAAACTGTGTAGCCACAATGATTTTCTTGAGGTCTTAGCATATTATGCCAGCATAATCTCTCTCTGCAGAGTTTCAGCTGGGATGCTTGAAGCTAACCCATTTGAAGGAAACCTGTTCAGGAAACTAAAGTTATTCAAGGCTTGCAAATTCAAATCTTACTAAAGGCAAGGAGTTGAGATGTGAACATGCTGGAGAACATAATGATGTCTGCTATGCCAAAGATATTTTCGGAAAAATGAGAAGCACTTTTAATTTAGAAATCAATGCACTTGCATTCTGTAGCTTAAATCAATAAGAGGGGGAAAAATGCTAGGAGGACGTCTGCAAGAAAAAGAAAGACATTCTAGATAAGGTCCTGATTTAACTTGCATATAATTTCTTTGTTACTTAAGTTAATAGGTACACACTTGAAACTATAATAAAAGAATTCTCTCTGTATAGTGACTTGCTATATACTGTGTTTTATGGGTGAAGGCTATTGCATACAAAATGGTATTCATTATCACAAGATACATCAGAAATTGCAGGGGCTCTGTGGATTTTCTTTTTTCAATTTTCTTAAATATTCTTATGCGTCTTTTTTATTTTTTTAACTTTTATTTAATGAATATAAATTTCCAAAGTACAGCTTATGGATTACAGTGGCTACCCCCCCATAACTTCCCTCCCACCTGCAACCCTCCCATTTCCCGCCCCCTCTCCCCTTCCATTCACATCATGATTCATTTTCAATTCTCTT
This sequence comes from Oryctolagus cuniculus, assembly GCF_964237555.1. Lineage (NCBI taxonomy): Eukaryota > Metazoa > Chordata > Mammalia > Lagomorpha > Leporidae > Oryctolagus > Oryctolagus cuniculus. The sequence continues at coordinate 124,767,877 of NC_091438.1, read as the reverse complement.
TAGATACAGAAGATCAGTTTAGCATATATTAAGTAAAGATTTCAACAGTTTGCACCCACATAGAAACACAAAGTGAAAAATACTGTTTGAGTACTAGTTATAGCATTAAATCACAACGTATAGCACATTAAGGACAAAGATCCTACATGAGGAGTAAGTGCACAGTGACTCCTGTTGTTGACTTAACAAATTGACACTCTTGTTTATGGCATCAGTAATCACCCTAGGCTCTTGTCTTGAGTTTCCAAGGTTATGGAAGCCTTTTGAGTTCACCAACTCTGATCATATTCAGACAAGGTCGTAGTCAAAGTGGAAGTTCTCTCCTCCCTTCAGAGAAAGGTACCTCCTTCTTTGATGACCTGTTCTTTCCACTGGGATCTTACTCGTGGAGATCTTTCATTTAGGCCATTTTTTCCCCCAGAGTGTCTTTGCTTTCCATGCCTGAAATACTCTCATGGGCTTTTCAGCTGGATCCGCATGCCTTAAGGCCTAATTCTGAGGCCAGAGTGCTGTTTAGGACATCTGCCATTCTATGAGTCTGCTGTGTATCTTGCTTCCCATGTTGGATCGTTCTCTCCCTTTTTGATTCTATCGGTTAGTATTTGCAGACACTAGTCTTGTTTATGTGATCCTTTTGACTCTTAGTCCTATCATTATGATCAATTGTGAACAGCAATTGATCACTTGGACTAGTGAGATGGCATTGGTACATGCCACCTTGATGGGATTAAATTGGAATCCCCTGGTATGTTTCTAACTCTACCGTTTGGGTTAAGTCAGCTTGAACATGTCCCAAATTATACATCTCTTCCCTCTCTTATTCCCACTCTTATATTTAACAGCGATCACTTTTCAGTTAAGTTTCAACACTTAAGAGTAACCGTGTATTGATTACAGTATTCAACCAAAAGTATTAAGTAGAACAACCAGAAAAGAATACTAAGAGGGATAACATATTAAGTTGTTCATCAACAGTCAGGGTGAGGGCTGATCAAGTCACCGTTTCTCCTAGTGTTCATTTCACTTTAACAGGTTTCCTTTTTGGTGCTCAGTTAGTTGTCACCAATCAGAGAGAACATATGATATTTGTCCCTTTGGGACTGGCTTATTTCACTCAATATAATGTTTTCCAAATTCCTAACAGGGATCACTTTTCAGTTAAAATTTAAACACCTCAGAATAATTGTGTGTTAATCACAGAGTTCAACCAATAGTATTAACTAGAACAAAAAAATACTAAAAGGGATAAAGTATTACATTGTACATCAACAATCAGGACAAAGCTGATCAGGTCACTGTTTCTCATAGTGTCCATTTCACTTCAACAGGTTTCCCCTTTGATGCTTGGTTACTTGTCAGCAATCAGGGAGAACATATGATATTTGTCCCTTTGGAACTGGCTTAATTCACTCAGCATGATGTGTTCCAGATTCTTCCATCTTGTTGCAAATGACCGGGTTTCATTGTTTTTGACTCCTGTATAGTATTCTATAGAGTACATGTCCCATAATTTCTTTATCCAGTCTACTGTTGATGGGCATTTGGGTTGGTTCCAGGTCTTAGCTATTGTGAAATGAGCTGCAATAAACATTAAGGGGGACTCCGTTTTTTTGTTTGCCAACAATAAATCCCACTTGGTCTGGGTGATGATTTTTCTGATGTGTTATTGCATTCTATTGGCGAGAATTTTATTGAGATTTTCATACACAGCAGACCCATAGAATGGCAGATGTCCTAAACAGCACTCTGGCCTCAGAATCAGCCCTTAAGGCATGCAGATCCAGCTGAATAGCCCATGAGAGTATTTCAGGCATGGAAAGCCAAGACACTCTGGGGGAAAAAAACCTAAATGAAAGATCTCCGCGAGTGAGATCCCAGTGGAAAGAACGGGTCATCAAAGAAGGAGGTACCTTTCTCTGAAGGGAGGAGAGAACTTCCACTTTGACTATGACCTTGTCTAAAAATTATCAGAGTCAGTGAACTCAGGGGGCTTCTATAGCCTTGGCAGCTCATGACAAGAGCCTAAGTTGATTACTGATGCCATAAACAAGAGTTTCAATTTGTTAAGTCAACAATAGGAGTCACTGTGCACTTACTCGTCACGCAGGATCTTTGTCCTTAGTGTGCTGTACATTGAGATTTAATGCTATAACTAGTACTCAAACAGTATTTTTCACTTTATGTTTCTGTGTGGGAGCAAACTGTTGAAATCTTTACTTAATGTATGCTAAACTGATCTTCTGTATCTAAAGAGAATTGAAAATGAATCTTGATGTGAATGGAAGGGGAGAGGGAGTGGGAAAGGGGAGGGTTGTGAGTGGGAGGGACGTTATGGGGGGGATGGCATTGTAATCCATAAGCTGTACTTTGGAAATATATATTCATTAAATAAAAGTTTAAATAAAAAGAGATTTTCGCATCTATTTCATCAGGGATATTGGTCTGCAATTTTCTTTTAATGCTGCATCATTCTCTGGCTTAGGGATTAAGGTGATTCTGGCTTCATAGTAAGAATTTGGGAGGATTCCAGCTTTTTTATTGTTGTGAATAGTTTGAGAAGAATTGAATTAGTTCTTCTTTAAATGTCTGGTAGAATTCAACAATGAATCCATCTGGTCCTGGACTTTTCTTTGTAGGGAGGGCCTTTATTGCTGTTTCAATTTCTGTTTCAGTTATGGGTCTGTTTAGGTTTTCTATGTCTTCCTGGTTCAATTTAGGTAGGTTGCATGTGTCCAGGAATCTATCCATTTCTGATAGATTTCCCTGTTTGATGGCATACATGTCCTTGTAGTAATTTCTGATGATTCTTTTTATTTCTGTGGTGTCTGTTGTTATGTTTCCTTTTATATCTCTGATTTTATTGATTTGAGTCTTTTCTTTTTTTAGTTAGTTGGGCCAATGGGGTGTCAATTTTGTTTATTTTTTCAAAAAACCAGCTCTTCACTTGGCTGATTTTTTGCAATTTTTTTGATTCAATCCTGTTGATTTCTTCTCTGATTGTAATTATTTCTCTTCTCCTACTAGATTTGGGTCTGGTTTGCTGAAGTTTCTCTCGATCTTTGAGATGCGCTGAAAGCTCATTTATTTGGTGCCTTTCCAATTTCTTGATGTAGGCTCCTATTGCTATAAACTTTCCTCTCAACACTGCTTTTGCTGTATCTCATAAGTTTTGGTATGTTGCACTGTTATCCTCATTTACTTCCAGAAAGTTTCTGATTTCTCTTTAGATTTCTTGAATGACGCAGTGTTCATTCAGCAGCATGTTGTTCAGTCTCCATGTGTTTGCATATACTCTAGGGATTCTTGAGTTGCTAATTTCCAACTTCATTCCACTGTGGTCTGAGAAGCTGCTTGGTATGATTCTAATTCTTTTGAATTTGCTGAGACTTGCTTTATGGCCTAGTATGTGGTCAATCCTAGAGAAGGTTCCATGCACTGCTGAGAAGAATGTAAAATCTTTAAATGTAGGAGTGAAAGTTCTGTAGATTTCTTTTAGATCCATTTGGGCAATAGTGTCAATTAAATCTGCTGTTTTCTTGTTGATCTACTGTCTGGTTGACCTATCTATTTCTGAGAGTGGAGTATTGAAGTCCCCCAGTACTATTGTATTGGAATCTAAGTCTCCCTTTAAGTCCCTTAACATATCTTTTAAATAGACCGGTGCCCTGTAATTAGGTGCATATACATTTATAATAGTTCCATCTTCCTGTTGAATTGAACCCTTAATCATTATATCGTGCCCCTCTTTGTCTCTCTTAACGGTTTTTGTGGTAAAGTTTATTTTGTCTGATATTAATATGGCTACACCTGCTTTTTTTTGGTTTCTGTTGGCATGGAATATCTTTTTCCAACCTTTCACTTTCAGTCTGCATGCCTCTTTGTTAGAGAGATGTGTTTCTTGTAGGCAGCAAATAGTTGGGTTGTGTTCTGTGAGCCAGTCAGCCAAACGGTGTCTTTTAACTGAAGAATTCAGACCATTAATGTTTAATGTGACTATTGCTACATAGTGACTTTGCCCTGCCATTTTCCTGGAGATATTTTCTAGTATATGCTTTGAGCTTCCCATGCTCTTTTACTGGTGGTTTTTCTTCCTTTACCTTCTTTCATATTGATGGCCGTGTTTCTGTGTTTCTGAGTGTAGCAGATCTTTAAGTATCTTTTGCAGGGCTGGACGAGTGGCCACAAAGTCTTTCAATTTCTGTTTGCTATGAAAGGTCTTTATTTCACCTTCATTCACAAATGAGAGCTTAGCAGGATATGATATTCTGGGCTGGCAGTTTTTCTCTCTTAGTACCTGGGCTATATCTCGCCATTCCCTCCTAGCTTGTAGGGTTTCTGATGAGAAGTCTGCTGTGAGTCTAATTGGAGATCCTCTGAGGGTAATCTGACGTTTCTCTCTTGCACATTTTAGGATCTTTTCTTTATGTTTCACTGTGATGAGTTTAATTACAACGTGTTGTGGTGAGGATCTCTTTTGGTCAAGTTTATTAGGGGTTCTATGAGCTTCCTGTGCTAGGATGTCTCTGTCCTTCTCCAAACCTGGGAAATTTTCTGCTAGTATCTCACTAAAAAGGCCTTCTAATCCTTTCTATCTCTCCATGCCTTCAGGAACTCCTAGAACGCGAATGTTGGGTTTTTTAGTAGTATCCTCTAGATTCCTGACAATATTTTTTAGATTTCTAATTTCCTCTTCTTTTCTTTGGTTTGACTATACTTTCCTGTTCTATATCTTCTAAGTCTGATATTCTCTCTTCTGCTTCACTCGTTCTGTTTTTAAGGCTCTCTAATGTGTTTGTCATTTGATCTATTGAATTCTTCATTTCATTATGATTTCTCAACGCTATCACAGTTTCATGTTCTACTAGTTGTTTCATTTCGATTCCTCCTTAATATTTCATTTTCATGAGAGAGATTTTCTATCCTGTCCATTAAGGATTTCTGTAGTTCAAGAATTTGTTTTTGAGATCTTCTTAATGTTCTTATCAATTTTTTGAGATCTGCTTTTTGCATTTCTTCTTTCTCATCATCTTCATTATCTTGAATTGGGGTATCTTTTTCATTTGGGGGGCATCATTGTGTCTTCCTTGTTCTTGTTACCTCGGTTTCTGCCTTTGTTTGGCTTGTGGAGATATTCTTTTTTTTTTTTTTTTTTTTTTTGCTGTGGTGCTTTTTCTCGTTATACTATGACTCTAGATTAAGTGGAGTGTCTGCTTTTGATGGATCCTTAGAGGCTGTGATGGGTGTGGCCAGAGAGCTCCGTTTGGTTCCTCAGGGTTAAGGTTGTGCCAAAGGTGACTCACCCAGATTGTTCTCTCGCTCGCTCTTTTTTTTTTTTTTTTGACTCAGTTGGGAAGTAATTCCGCACAGCTGAGTGGAATTGAGGGTAGTTGATGTATGAAATCTGGCCCCTGTGGGTATTCGTCTGCTCTACCCCTGGGACCACACAAAGAATTTATGCAGCCCTCAGTGTGGTCTCAAATTTCTCTGCAGTCTCTCACTGGGTTGCCAAGGTTACCGAGTTTGTGTACTTGGTGAGTTCTCTCCCGCCCCCTCAGATTTTCACTGCCTCAGTTCATTAGCTCCACACTTTCACTAGGTCCTAACCTCCTATTATTTCTCCCCACCAGAGTCAGGTTTTTCTGCTTGGCTGATGGCAGGCGCCACTTTAAGAATGTCCAAAATGGCGCCTGCCCTTTGTCTTGCTCAGCTTTGTAAGGTGAGTGGAGAGAGACGCTAGTGTCCGTGCCGGTTCCCCTTATTTATTTATTTTTTTTTTCTCTCCTCCAGTCAGCCTGGTGAACTTTCCCCAGCGGGGCTTCAAGCCTCGTTCCCTCTAGGCTCTTTCTGCCTTTCCCCACCTATGTCTTGGGTTACCGAGGTTTTTATCTCACCTCCCCTTCCAGCGCTGGCACACAGACTCTGTGGCTGGGCTTCCACACGGTGGGCAACCTTGCTCTCCCCGTAGGTCCTCCATGTCACATCCACTAGATCCGGAACAGTTTCCTCTGCAATTTTTTCCTGAGCCTTTTCCTGAGACTACAGTAACTCCACTTTTATTAAACTATCTTTTCCCAGACTATCAGTACACGCCCTCACTATTCCGCCATCTTGGCTCTGCCCCCTTATACATCTTCTTGACATTCTTGAATGTGCAAAGTAAAAGACACAGAATTGCAATAATCAACTTTTCAATATATGAAAAGAGCTAAACTGATTCACTGAAAGGCGACAGAAGATCTAGCTACTGAAAAAGCAATGAAATATATCCCATTAAAATTTTGTAGATCTGAAAAAAACATGAAGAAAAATGCGTATATAGGGGCTGGTGTTGCAGCACCATGGGTCAAGCATCCCATATGGGCAGTGGTTCATGTCTCGGATGCTCCACTTCCAATCCATCTCCTTGATCATGGCCTCTCTCTTTCTCTCTCTGTAACTATGACTTTCAAATAAACACAAGTATATTTTAAAATATATAATATATATATGTATATGTCTATATATGTATGGCAATTATTTTGTTCTTATAAATGAAAATTGATCTGAGTACGGCAGTTGGTTAATTTTTTAAATCAAAAATTTAGCATATGGAGAATACCTCTCTCAGGCTCTCTCTCCATTTCCAATAAATAAAAAAGTAATAACTTAAAAATAAACAACAACTTATCAGCTAATTTAGGACATTTCAATTTATACTCAGTTTTGATTACATCCAATTTTGTCTGTTGCTACACACCTATCATATTAGCAAAGTGACACACATTAGTAGAGCCTAATGTGTGTGATTAGTAGAGCCTAAAGTCACCTAATGGTGACAAACAGAAAGGTGTAGTGTATAGATTCAATGCGATACCAATCAAAATACCAAAGACATGCTTCTCAGATCTGGAAAAAAGGATGCTGAAATTCATATGGAGACACAGGAGACCTCGAATAGCTAAAGCAATCTTGTAGAACAAAAACAAAGCTGGAGGCATCACAATACCAGATTTCAGGACATACTACAGGGCAGTTGTTATCAAAACAGCAAGGTACTGGTACAGAAACAAATGGATAGACCAATGGAACAGAATAGAAACACCAGAAAGCAACCCAAACATCTACAGCCAACTTATATTTGATCAAGGATCTAAAACCAATCCCTGGAGTAAGGACAGTCTCTTCAATAAATGGTGCTGGGAAAATTGGATCTCCACATGCAGAAGCATGAAGCAAGACCCCTACCTTTCACTGTACACAAAAATCCACTCAACATGGATTAAAAGCTTAAATCTATGACCCGACACCATTAATATATTAGAGAACATTGGAGAAAACTTGGAAGAATAGGTACCAGCAAAGGCTTATTGGAAAAGACCCTGGAAGCACAGGCAGTCAAAGCCAAAATTATTAACATTTGGGATTGCATCAAATTGAGAAGTTTCTGTACTGCAAAAGAAACAGTCAGGAAAGTGAAGAGGCTACCGACAGAATGGGAAAAATATTTGCAAACTATGCAACAGATAAAGGGTTAATAGCCAGAATCTACAAAGAGATCAAAAAACTCCACAACAACAAAACAAACAACCCACTTAAGAGATGGGCCAAGGACCTCAATAGACATTTTTCAAAAGAGGAAATCCAAATGGCCAACAGGCACAACTAGCCATCAGGGAAATGCAGATCAAAACCACAATGAGGTTTCACCTTACCCCAGTTAGAATGGCTCACATTCAGAAATCTACCAACAACAGATGCTGGCGAGGATGTGGGGAAAAAGGGACACTAACCCACTGTTGGTGGGAATGCAAACTGGTTAAGTCACTATGGAAGTCAGTCTGGAGATTCCTCAGAAACCTGAATATAACCCTACCATTCAACCCAGCCATCCCACTCCTTGGAATATACCCAGAGGAAATTAAATTGGCAAACAAAAAAATGGAGTGCACCTTAATGTTTATTGCAGCTCAGTTCACAATAGCTAAGACCTGGAACCAACCTAAATGCCCATAAACGGTAGACTGGATAAAGAAATTATGGGACACGTACTTTATAGAATACTATACAGTAGTCAAAAACAATGAAACCCGGTCATTTGCAACAAGATGGAGGAATCTGGAAAACATCATGCTGAGTGAACTAAGCCAGTCCCAAAGGGACAAATATCATATGTTCTCCCTGATCGCTGACAACTAACCAAGCATCAAAAAGGAAACCTGTTGAAGTAAAATGGATACTATGAGAAACAGTGACCTAATCAGCCCTTGTCCTGATTGTTGATGTACAATGTAATACTTTATCCCTTTTAGTATTTTTTGTTCTAGTTAATACAATTGGTTGAACTCTGTAATTAACACACAATTATGCTTAGGTGTTTAAATTTAACTGAAAAGTGATCCCTGTTAAATATAAGAGTGGGAATAAGAGAGGGAAGAGATGTGCAATTCGGGACATGCTCAAGCTGACTTACCTCAAACAGTAGAGTTAGAAATGTGTCAGGGGATTCCAATACAATCCCATCAAGGTGGCATGTATCAATGCCATCTCACTAGTCCAAGTGATCAATTTGTGTTCACAGTTGATCACACTGATAGGTCTAAGAGTCAAAGGGATCGCATAAACAAGACTAGTGTCTGCTAATACTAACTGATAGAATCAAAAAAGGGAGAGAATGATCCAACATGGGAAGCAGGATACACAGCAGACTCATAGAATGGCAGGTGTCCTAAATAGCACTCTGGCCTCAGAATCAGCCCTTAAGGCATGCGGATCTGGCTGAAGAGCCTATGAGAGTATTTTAGGCATGGAAAGCCAAGACACTTTGGCCAAAAAAAAAATACCTAAATGAAAAATCTCTGCGAATGAGTTCCCAGTGGAAAGAACAGGTCATCAAAGAAGGAGGTACCTTTCTCTGAAGGGAGGAGAGAACTTCCACTTTGACTATGACCTTGTCTAATAAGATCGAAGTCAGCAAACTCAAAAGGCTTCCATAGCCTTGGCAACTCATGATTAGAGCCTATGGAGATTACTGACGCCATATACAAGAATGTCAAATTGTTAAGTCAACAACAGGAGTCACTGTGTACTTACTCCTCATGTGGGATTTCTGTCCTTAATGTGTTGTCCAATGTGAATTAATGCTATAAGTATTACTGAAATGGTATTTTACACTTTATGTTCTGTGTGGGTGCAAACTGATGAAATCTTTACTTAATATATAGTAAATCGATCTTCTGTGTTTAAAGATAATTGAAAATGAATCTTGATGCGAATGGAATGGAAGAGGAAGCAGGATATGGGAGGGGTGCAAGTGGGAGGGAAGTTATTGGTGGGGGGAAAGCCATTGTAATCAGTAAACTGTACTTTGGAAATTTATATTTACTAAATAAAAGTTAAAAAATTATATGAGTTTAAAAAAACTTATCTACCAAAGAAATTTTCAGCAAGTAACTGCCATACTGGTGTCTGGATTCCAGTCCAGGCTCTGCTTCTGGATCTAGCTTCCTGATCATCCTCAGGGTGGGAAATAGCAAGTGACGACTGCAGTGCCTGGGTCCCTGCAACCCATGTGGGAAATCCAGATTGAGTTCCTGGTTCCTGGTTTTAGCCTAGCCCAGTGTCCTGGAAGCTGTAGGAGTTTGAAGAGTGAACCAGTGGATGGAAGATCTCATTCTCTCTCTCTCTTTCTCCTTCAAATAAAAATAAATAAATCAACAATTTTTTAAAATCCTGGAAAAACTAATCAAATATTTACATTTAAAAATAAGCCTCTGAAAATAAGGAAATGAGACTAAATTAATGAAATTAAAAGATTTTTTTTAATTTTACTGGATTTTAAATTTTATTGTCTTTTTTTTACTTTTTTTAACTTTTATTTAATGAATATAAATTTCCAAAGTACAGCTTATGGATTACAATGGCTTCCCCCCCATAATGTCCCTCCCACCCGCAACCCTCCCCTTTCCCACTCCCTCTCCCCTTCCATTCACATGAGGATTCATTTTCAATTCTCTTTATATACAGAAGATCAGTTTAGCATAATATTTATTTATTTTTGGATTGCATACAGATTCTCATGCAATTGTTCAAAAGTTATGATACATCCATATAATAAAAGCAGTTACACACATTAAAAAAAGAAAGTGTAGTCTTTTTAGATGTTGCACCATGCAGTCTGTAGTCCAAATCAATTAATGTATTGTGTTAACCTTCCTCCTCCTCCCTTCCCACCTAGAATTCTGAGAGAAGCACACAAGAAAAGTTTATAAAATCTCTGAGTGGCTAAATGACTCCTTCATTGATCCCATGAATGGGACACGGATGAGCAGCATAAACAGGTGCCCTTGCACCTCCATGCAGCTGGAAATAAGTCTGGTTTTTCATTCAGCTCCTCTGGTCTCCTCCACTGGGAGGCAGTTAAACTTCTCTGATGCTAAGCCTGCTCAGAATTCCACTGGATCAAGAGGGAAGTGTGACTTGACCTGAAAAATACTGGCTACAGGCTTTATTCTACTTCCCTCTGTGATTATTTCATCCCTGTGGAGACAGCGGTCGTGAAAGTGTTATCTTCATAGGGGAAGCTGAGTGCAAGGAAGACACATCGGCGTTGCAGCAAGGACATGCATCTGTCTCAGTTTCATCTCAATGAGTCTAGAGGTGTCCGAGTCCGGGTCAGTGTCCTGTGTGTGACCCTTCGTGGCCCAACATGGGAAATGACAGAGGCTTTGCACAGGTGAGCCCAGACGGAAGCTGACCTCCCCACAGCCAGTATGCAGCAGTTTCTGGAGAGAGCTGCAGTCCCCAGCTCAGTCTCCTACGCTCCGCTCACTTGCACATCCTCATTTGAGCTGGGAACCTCTTTTGGAGGCCTCTTTGTGGGGGCCTCACCTGAGGCGCTTCTCTGTCACCTCTGCGGAGGCTTGCACTTTGGGGAGTGTCTTGACATAACCCTCTTCCCTCTGACTCAGTGCATTTCCATTCCTAGCCCTTGCCTGTATCCCCTTGCCCCTTCTCCTACTTTATGCCATGGCAGGAACTTTTTGTAGCTAGATGATTTCCCCGACTTGCATTGCCCGTCAGCTGACTCTTGTCCAATTTACTTCAGAGGGAAAATGGAACATTGGGGAACAGGCACCCCTTTCCTTTTTGGCCTCTTACACTACTGAGTAAGAGGGAAAGGCTGTCAGTGTGGCTTGTCCAAATTGATCAATCCAACACCAAGCAAGATCCAATAGCTAGTCTAGAGAAAGCAAGAGTGAATGGACATGAAAATGAAAAGACAATGTAGATAATTTTTTTTGGTTCTAGGGTATGGGGGATTTTCTTTTTGCTTAGATAAAAGTAATATCTTTATATTGTCCATGATATTCATTGCCCATGGATATGCACCTTTTTTGAGGAGAAGAGCCCTCTGGTAATCCAAGCAGCATATAAACATTTAGCTAGCATATCCTTGTAAATGAAACTTTTTAGGACTGCAGATCACTGGTGGAATACAAAAATCCACTATTAAAATCATCCTTCTGGGTTATGGTTCTATATTCCCCTCCGTGTGCATAAGGAAGTTCTATTTGAAGAACAAAGCCAGGGCTCTTCTCCTCTGGGAATTAAGGGATGTTTCAAAGCTATACGGCCTTCTGTGAAAGCGGGTTCACGAAAGTGTCCTAGTCCAGCCCCTGTGGGCATTTACATGTTTCTGAAAGAGGAAACTACCATATAAAATTCTCAGTTCTGCCTTTGATATCAGAAAAGAAGAAGCCTTGCAAAGAGCTCAGTATAAAAGGGTATTTCAAAAAGTTCACGGAAAAATGGAACTGAAAATGAGGTGCATTTTTGTGCAAAACCTTTTAGAAACCAACTTATAGTTTTATCATATATACATTTTTTCATGAACCTTTTGAAGACCTGTCATACAGAAAACTTTAGTGAATGCTTGTGGAGGGAGCACAGCAGGGACTTCCACATTCACCTGGAGAGCGGTTGCAGATGTGCAGTCGGAGTTAAGACGGCATTCAAAGCACTGATGTTGGCCTTGCTAGAACCCCTGGGAGCCTCAAAAATGTTGCAACCAGGAAGCATTTATATAGGACATAGTCCTTTTTTCTTCCTCCAGGCACTGAGACACAAGGATGAGAATGTCATTCCTCTGGACATCTGGAGGTCTCTCGGAGGAATGATGCATCCGAGGAGTGGCCGTTCCCACTCCCACTTCCCTCTCAGTCTGAAGTAAATAAAGGAAGACAGCACGGCAATGAAGGCCATCAGCACACACAGGATCACACTCATATCTTCCAACCACATAGTATCCAGCTGGATAAGAAAAGAAGAAAATCAGGCTAGAAATGAGTTAGGTTTCACATCACAACATGAAAACAGGGAGGTGTCACCCTAGTGAGAATTTAATATGTATCACTAACTATCTTACAAGGATTTAGGAAGAATTAAACATGTATATTCACCTCAGTAACTGAGACATTGGAACAAACAATAAATTTCCTGTATTCATGCAGGTCTCTGGGACTTTTGGGGGTAAAATGACAATGATCTGTGGAGCTTATGGGGTGAAAAACAAATAATATCACTGAGACCCTTAGAGCCAGTGTTTGCACAAATGTAGTGGTGCTCTTCTGAAATGCCCTAAGTTAGGGAGAGATAAATGACATATTTACAAATCCAACAAAATTTGGCAAAGTTATGCTCTGACAAGTCCTGTGTGAAGAAGAGGTTCACAGAAACTGAGTTGTTAACTGAGAGCTTCCTCCAGGAGCACTGTACAGCATTATACAGTCTCCACATATGGTTGGAACTGGAAAGTATCACTTTCATTGACTCTACAGTCTGCTCATATTAACCTTTGAGTTTCTCTAGTGAATTTTTCATTTCACTTGCTGTATCTTTGAGTTCAGTTTCTCTTTTAGGTTTTCTACTTTTTTGAAAAACAAGAAACTCTGAACAGCTAAAGCAATCTTAACAGAAGCAAAGCTGAAGACATCACAATGCCAGATTTCAAAACATATTATAGGGAAATTATAAACCAAACATCCTGGTACTAGCATAAAACTAGATATATGAACCAATGAAACAGATTAGAACCCAAGTGATTAATCCACGCATCTACAACCAACTAATCTTTGACAAATGAGCTAAAATCACTCCCTGTAGAAAGGACAGTTTATTCAACAAATGATGTTGGAAAAATTGGATCTCTGCATGCCGAAGTCTGAAACAAGACCTCTGCTTTACACCATATACAAAAATCAACTCACAATTGCAAATGATCTAAACCGAAGACCTAAACCACTGAATTATTAGAGGAAAACATATGGGAAACATTGCAAGACCATTGTCTAGGCAAAGACTTCCTGGATAAGACCCCAGAAGCACAGGCAATAAAAGTAAAAATAGACAAATGGGATTACATCAAGCTAAGAAGCTGCCACACAGCAAAGGAAACACTCAACAAAGTGAAGAAGCAACGAACAGAATGTGGGAAAATATTTGTAAACTATACATCTGATCAAGGATTAATCTCCAGAATATACAAGGAGCTCAAGAGACTCAACAACAACAAAACAAACAAGCCATTTAAGAAATGGGCTAAGATTTAAACAGGCATTTTTTAAAGGATGAAATACAAATGGTCAATATACACATGAAAACATGCTCAGGATCACAAGCCATCGAGGAAATACAAATAAAAACCACAATGAGGTTTCACCTCACTCCACTTAGAATGGCTATCATCCAAAAATAAAAAGGTAACAAATGCGGTGAAGACATGGAGAAAAGAAATCACCCTAATATTCTATTGGTGGAAATGTAAACTAGTACAACTATTGTGAAAAAGTATTGAGATAGCTCAGAAATAGGAAAATAGATCTACCATATGACCTAGCTACCCTCCTCCTGGATTTATCCAAATGAAATAAGCATATGAAGAGTTGTTTGTACCCTGATGTTTATAGCAGCTTAATTCACGATAGCTAAGATATGAAATGTACACAAACTAATTACTGGATAAAGAAATGTGACCCCCCCCCACACACACATTATGGAATACCACTCAGCCATAAAAAAGAACGAAATCCTGTCTTTCACAATAAAAATGGTTGCAATCAGAGACCATTATGCTTAGTGAAATAAGCCAGTCTCAAAATGACAAATATCGCATATTTTATGGTAACCAATATTTAGACTACAAAGAAGTGAAGAATATGAGTGAAAGTGACGTCTTGATATTTGATCATCGTTTATAACCATTGTCTACACTCCTGAGCAACAGTGGTCTTTGTATTTACTGCTTTTTGAATTTATTTAGTGGAGGATTAAGCTTGTGATTATAAAGTAAATTGAAAGTATGTCATCACAAGAATTAAAAGAAAAACAAGAAAAGAAGGAAGTGAAAGGGAAGTATCATTATGTTTTTAAAACTGTGTATTTAAAATACATGGAATCTGTTCCCTTTATGTAAATAAATGTTTAAAAATTACTTTAACAACACCAAAAAGTCCACAAAGCACATAAGAATTTCATATATATTATATAAATAATTGTTATATCATTTTACTCTTTTCTTCTAGTACTGATGGATGATGTGATGTTTTTTGTACTACTACTCTTTTTTATTTAAAAAATTTTTTTTGACAGGCAGAGTTAGACAGTGAAAGAGAGAAACAGAGAGAAAGGTCTTCCTTTTTCCGTTGGTTCACCCCCTAATGGCTGCTGTGGCCAGCGTGCTGTGGCTGGTGCACCGCGCTGATCCAAAGCCAGGAGCCAGGTGCTTCTCCTGGTCTCTCATGTGGGTGCAGGGCCCAAGCACTTGGACCATCCTCCACTGCACTCCCGGGCCATAGCAGAGGGCTGGACTGGAAGAGGAGCGACTGGGACAGAATCCAGCACCCCAACCGGGACTAGAACCTGGGGTGCCAGTGCCGCAGGTGGAGGATTAGTCTATTGAGCTGTGGCGCTGACCACTTCTACTCTTAATCTGCAAGGTTCAAGTACAGACTTTCTTAGAAAAAAATACAAAGGGCACTCCAACTTGGTTTAGTTTAAAGACCTTTGTGTCTTCATTTCACAGGAGAAAATTAATAAACAAAATATTCTGAAGTGTCCTGATCTGTTCTATAAGTTATGCATTGTGATTTTGGCTATAGTTCCAATTTACAATAATAAAGAATTATTATATTTTTCTAATCATTGCCTTTTATATACAATTTCCATGGGGACTTCAAAGATGGGTCAGACTTCAAATATATTGTGTTCAATTATCCCAAAATTAGGGGGGCGGAGCCAAGATGGCGGAATAGTGAGGGCGCGCACCGATAGTCTGGGAAAATTTAGTTTAATAAAAGGGGAGTTATGGTAGCCTCAGAAAAAAGAACCAGAAAAATATTGCAGAGGAAACTCTTCTGGATCCAGTAGTCGTGAATCGGAGGACCTACTGGGAGAACAAGGTCGCCCACCGCGCGAAAGCCGAGCCGTGGGACCGAGCCGCGGGACTGAGCCGCGGAAGCCGAGCCGCGGGACCGAGCTGCGCAAGCTGCAGGGTCTGCGCGCAAGTGCTCGAAGGGGAGTGTGCCACACAGACAACAGCGGAGAGACTTGGGACGTCCAGGGCTCCGAGTCCACACATCAGCGCTGGAAGGGGAGTGGACCTGCGTGGAGAGCGTGGGAGCCCACAGTTCGGGACACCAGCGGCAGACTCAACACACCAGCGCTGGAACGCGAGGTGAGCCGAACCTCAATAACCCGAGACACCGGCAGGCAAGCGGAGAGAGGAGACTAGAGGGAACGACTCCCCGGGGGGGGGGGGGGACTTCACCAAGCTAACTGAAAGAGAGAGAGAGGGAAAAAAAAAGGTGACTGGTACAGACACGGGTTTCTCTCTCTCCGCTCACCTCTGAAGGGCGAGCAAGACAAAGAGCAGGCGACATCTTGGACATACGTCATAAGCAGAGCGACCTCAGGTCTGCACCGGCCCTGAGCCTAGCAGAAAAACCTGACTCTGGGCGGGGCGAATTAACAGGAGATTAGGACCTAGTAAATTTGTGGTGCTACTGAACTGAGACTGTGAAAAAAGAGACGGTGGGGGAGAGAACTCACGGAATTCACGTGAGCACTCTCCAGAGACGCTACAATTCCGTAACTTTGGCAACCCAGTGGGAGACTGAAGGAGACTTTGAGCCCACTCTGAGGGCCGAACAGATTCCCTGTGTGGTCCTTGGGAAAGAGCTTCCGATCTCTGGCTCCTGTGGGTATATCATTTGCCTGCTAACTACCTCCAACTTCGTTCAGCTGTGCAGAATAACTTCCCTTTTGAATCAAAAAAAAAAAGAGAGAGAGAGAGAGAGGTTTACCACGCCTAACCTGGGAGTGTCACCTTTGGCACACCAAACAGAGCTCTCAGGCCACACCCATCTCAAGCCCTAAGGCTCCATCAAAAACAGATAGTCCACTTAATCTAGAGTCATAGTATAACAAGAAAAAGCACCACAGTGAAGAAACCAAATATCTCCAATATGACAAATAACAAACGTAAAAACCAAGGTAATAAAAACAAGGAAGTCACCATGAAGCCCTCAAATGAAAAAGACACCCCAATTCAAGATTATGAGGATGATGACATAGAAGAAATGCAAGAAGCAGATCTCAAAAAATTGATAAGAACATTAAGAAGTTCTCAAAAACAAATTCTTGAACTACAGAAATCCTTAATGGACAAGATAGAAAATCTCTCTCGTGAAAATGAAATATTAAGGAGGAATCAAAATGAAACGAAACAACTAGTACAACAGGAAACTGGGATAGTGACTGAAGTGAAGAATTCAATAGATCAAATGAAAAACACAATAGAGAGCCTTACAAACAGAATGGGAGAAGCAGAAGAGAGAATATCGGACTTAGAAGACAGAGAACAGGAAAGGATACAGTCAGACCAAAGAAAAGACGAGGAAATTAGAAACCTAAAACATATTGTTGGGAATCTTCAGGATACTATTAAAAAACCCAACATTCGGGTTCTAGGAGTTCCTGAAGGCATGGAGAGGGAGAAAGGATTAGAAGGCCTTTTTAGTGAGATATTAGCAGAAAATTTCCCAGGTTTGGAGAAGGACAGAGAAATCCTAGTACAGGAAGCTCACAGAACCCCTAATAAACACGACCAAAAGAGATCCTCACCACGACACGTTGTAATTAAACTCTCCACATTGAAACATAAAGAAAAGATCCTAAAATGTGCAAGAGAGAAACGTCAGATTACTCTCAGAGGATCTCCAATCAGACTCACAGCTGACTTCTCATCAGAAACTCTACAAGCTAGGAGGGAATGGCGAGATATAGCCCAGGTACTAAGAGAGAAAAACTGCCAGCCCAGAATATTATATCCTGCAAAGCTATCATTTGTGAATGAAGGTGAAATAAAGACTTTTCATAACAAACAGAAATTGAAAGAATTTGTTGCCACTCGTCCAGCCCTGCAAAAGATGCTTAAAGATGTGTTACACACAGAAACAAAGAAACACGGTCATCAATATGAAAGAAGGTAAAGGAAGGAAACCAAGGAAGGAAACCTCACAGCAAAAGATCACAGGGAATTCAAAGCATATATTAGAACTTATCTTTGGCAAATGGCAGGACAAAGTTACCACTTACCATTAGTCACATTGAACGTGAATGGCCTGAACTGTCCAGTTAAAAGACACCGTTTGGCTGATTGGGTTAATGAACAAAACCCATCTATTTGCTGCTTACAAGAAACACATCTTTCCAACAAAGATCCATACAGACTGAAAGTGAAAGGCTGGAAAAAGATATACCAAGCCAACAGAAATGAAAAAAGAGCAGGCGTAGCCATCTTAATATCAGACACCATAAACTTTACCACAAAAACCGTTAAGAGAGACAAAGAGGGACACTACATAATGATTAAGGGATCAATTCAACAGGAAGATATAACAATTATCAATGTATATGCACCTAACTACAGGGCACCGGTTTATCTAAAAGATTTGTTAACGGACTTAAAGGGAGACTTAGACCCCAATACAGTAGTACTGGGGGACTTCAATACTCCACTCTCAGAAATAGACAGATCAATAGGACAGAAGATCAACAAGGATACAGTAGATTTAAACGACACTATAGCCCAAATGGATCTAACAGATATATACAGAACTTTCAATCCTACAGCTAAAGATTTTACATTCTTCTCAGCAGTACATGGAACCTTCTCTAGGATTGACCACATACTAGGCCATAAAGCAAGTCTCAGCAAATTCAAAAGAATTAGAATCATACCATGCAGCTTCTCAGACCATAAAGGAATGAAGTTGGAAATGAACAACTCAGGAATCCCTAGAGCATATGCAAACACATGGAGATTGAACAACATGCTCCTGAATGAACAATGGGTCATAGAAGAAATCAAAAGAGAAATCAAAAACTTTCTGGAAGTAAATGAGGATAACAGCACAACATACCAAAACTTATGGGACGCAGCAAAAGCAGTGTTAAGAGGAAAGTTTATATCAATAGGTGCCTACATCAAGAAATTGGAAAGGCACCAAATAGATGAGCTTTCTATTCACCTCAAGGATCTAGAAAACCTACAGCAAACCAGACCCAAATCTAGTAGGAGAAGAGAAATAATTAAAATCAGAGAAGAAATCAACAGGATTGAATCAAGAAAAACATTCCAAAAAATCAGCCAAACGAGGAGCTGGTTTTTTGAAAAAATAAACAAAATTGACACCCCATTGGCCCAACTAACTAAAAAAAGAAGAGAAAAGACCCAAATCAATAAAATCAGAGATGAAAAAGGAAATGTAACAACAGACACCACAGAAATAAAAAGAATCATCAGAAATTACTACAAGGACTTGTATGCCAGCAAACAGGGAAACCTATCAGAAATGGATAGATTCCTGGACACATGCAACCTACCTAAATTGAACCAGGAAGACATAGAAAACCTAAACAGACCCATAACTGAGACAGAAATTGAAACAGTAATAAAGGCCCTCCCAACAAAGAAAAGCCCAGGACCAGATGGATTCACTGCTGAATTCTACCAGACATTTAAAGAAGAACTAACTCCAATTCTTCTCAAACTATTCAGGACAATCGAAGAAGAGGGAATCCTCCCAAATTCTTTCTATGAAGCCAGCATCACCTTAATTCCTAAGCCGGAAAAAGATGCAGCACTGAAAGAGAATTACAGACCAATATCCCTGATGAACATAGATGCAAAAATCCTCAATAAAATTCTCGCCAATAGAATGCAACAACACATCAGAAAGATCATCCACCCAGACCAAGTGGGATTTATCCCTGGTATGCAGGGATGGTTTAATGTGCGCAAGACAATCAATGTGATACACCACATTAACAGACTGCAAAAGAAAAACCATATGATTATCTCAATAGATGCAGAGAAAGCATTTGATAAAATACAACACCCGTTCATGATGAAAACTCTAAGCAAACTGGGTTTGGAAGGAACATTCCTCAATACAATCAAAGCAATCTATGAAAAACCCACAGCCAACATCCTATTGAATGGGGAAAAGTTGGAAGCATTTCCACTGAGATCTGGGACCAGACAGGGATGTCCACTCTCACCACTGCTATTCAATATAGTTCTGGAGGTTCTAGCCAGAGCTATTAGGCAAGAAAAAGAAATTAAAGGGATACAAATTGGGAAGGAAGAACTCAAACTATCCCTCTTTGCAGATGACATGATTCTTTATTTAGGGGACCCAAAGAACTCTACTAAGAGACTATTGGAACTCATAGAAGAGTTTGGCAAAGTAGCAGGGTATAAAATCAATGCACAAAAATCAACAGCCTTTGTATACACAGACAATGCCATGGCTGAGGAAGAACTTCTAAGATCAATCCCATTCACAATAGCTACAAAAACAATCAAATACCTTGGAATAAACTTAACCAAGGACGTTAAAGATCTCTACGATGAAAATTACAAAACCTTAAAGAAAGAAATAGAAAAGGATACCAAGAAATGGAAAAATCTTCCATGCTCATGGATTGGAAGAATCAATATCATCAAAATGTCCATTCTCCCAAAAGCAATTTATAAATTCAATGCAATACCAATCAAGATACCGAAGACCTTCTTCTCAGATCTGGAAAAATTGGTGCTGAAATTTATATGGAGGCACAAGAGACCTTGAACAGCTAAAGCAATCTTGTACAACAAAAACAAAGCCGGAGGCATCACAATACCAGATTTCAGGACATACTACAGGGCAGTTGTAATCAAAACAGCATGGTACTGGTACAGAAACAGATGGATAGACCAATGGAACAGAATAGAAACACCAGAAATCAACCCAAACATCTACAGCCAACTTATATTTGATCAAG
This sequence comes from Oryctolagus cuniculus, assembly GCF_964237555.1. Taxonomy (NCBI): domain Eukaryota; kingdom Metazoa; phylum Chordata; class Mammalia; order Lagomorpha; family Leporidae; genus Oryctolagus; species Oryctolagus cuniculus. The sequence goes on along the minus strand of NC_091438.1, from coordinate 124,747,513 downwards.
GATCTAAAACTAATTCCTGGAGCAAGGACAGTCTATTCAATAAATGGTGCTAGGAAAATTGGATTTCCACGTGCAGAATCATGAAGCAAGACCCCTACCTTACACCTTACACAAAAATCCACTCAACATGGATTAAAGACCTAAATCTATGACCTGACACCATCAAGTTACTAGAGAACATTGGAGAAACCCTTCAAGATATTGGCACAGGCAAAGAGTTTCTGGAAAAGACCCGGGAGGCACAGGCAGTCAAAGCCAAAATTAACTATTGGGATTGCATCAAATTGAGAAGTTTCTGTACTGCAAAAGAAACAGTCAGGAGAGTGAAGAGACAACCGACAGAATGGGAAAAAATATTTGCAAACTATGCAACAGATAAAGGGTTAATAACCAGAATCTACAAAGAGATCAAGAAACTCCACAAAAACAAAACCAACAACCCAATTAAGAGATGGGCCAAGGACCTCAATAGACATTTTTCAAAAGAGGAAATCCAAATGGCCAACAGGCACATGAAAAAATGTTCAAGGTCATTAGCAATCAGGGAAATGCAAATCAAAACCACAATGAGGTTCCACCTCACCCCGGTTAGAATGGCTCACATTCAGAAATCTACCAAGAACAGATGCTGGCGAGGATGTGGGGAAAAAGGGACACTAACCCACTGTTGGTGGGAATGCAAACTGGTCAAGCCACTATGGAAGTCAGTCTGGAGATTCCTCAGAAACCTGAAGATAACCCTACCATTCGACCCAGCCATCCCACTCCTTGGAATTTACCCAAAGGAATTTAAATTGGCAAACAAAAAAGCGGTCTGCAGCCTAATGTTTATTGCAGCTCAATTCACAATAGCTAAGACCTGGAACCAACCTAAATGCCCAGCAACGGTAGACTGGATAAAGAAATTATGGGATATGTACTCTTTAGAATACTATACCGCAGTAAGAAACAACGAAATCCAGTCATTTGCAACAAAATGGAGGAATCTGGAACACATCATGCTGAGTGAAATAAGCCAGTCCCAAAGGGACAAATACCATATGTTCTCCCTGATCGGTGACAACTGACTGAACACCAAAAAGGAAACCTGTTGAAGTGGAATGGACACTATGGGAAATGGTGACTTGATCAGCATAGCCCTGACTGTTAATGAACAACTTAATACATTATCCCTCTTAGTAGTTTTTTTGTCTGTTCTACTTAATATGACTGGTTTAATTCTGTAATTAATACACAGTTATTCTTAAGTGTTGAAATTTAACTGAAATGTGATCCATGTTAAACATAAGAGTAGGAATAAGAGAGGGAAGAGATATATAATTTGGGACATGCTCAAGCTGACTTGCCCCAAATGGTAGAGTTAGAAACATACCAGGGGATTCCAATTTAATCCCATCAAGGTGGCATGTACCAATGCCATCTCACTATTCCAAGTGATCAATTTCAGTTCACAATTGATCATAATGAAAGGACTAAGAGTCAAAGGGAGCACATAAACAAGTCTAGTACCTGCTAACACTAACCGATAGAATAAATAAAGGGGAGAGTGATCCAACATGGGAAGTGAGATACTCAGCAGACTCATAGAATGGCAGATGTCCTAAATAGCACTCTGGCCTCAGAATCAGCCCTAAAGGCATTCAGATCTGGCTGAAAAGCCCATGAGAGTATTTCAGGCATGGAAAGCCAAGACACTCTGGCAAAAGATCTCTGTGAGTGAGATCCCAGTGGAGAGAACAGGTCTTCAAAGAAGGAGGTACCTTTCTCTGAAGGGAGGAGAGAACCTCCACTTTGACTATGACCTTGTCTAAACAAGATAAGAATCGGAGAACTCAGAGGGCTTCCATAGCCTTGGAAACTCATGACTGGAGCATAGGGAGATTACTGATGCCATAGACAGGAGTGTCAATTGGTAAAGTCAACAATAGGAGTCACTGTGCACTTACTCCTCATGTAGGATCTCTGTCCTTAATGTGCTGTGCATTGAGATTTAATGCTATAACGAGTACTCAAACAATATATTTCACTTTGTGTTTCTATGGGGGTGCGAACTGTTGAAATCTTTACTTAATGCATACTAAACTGATCCTCTGTAAAAAAAAAAAAAGAAAAAAAAAAAAAGAAAAAAAAAAAAAGAAACTATCAACTCCCAACTTGACTCTCACTGGGATTAAACATGAGAATAGGTCTGATCTGATTTCATCATCATTTTAAAAAAATCATCTATTATTTTTCACTTTATGTTTCTGTGTGGGAGCAAACTGTTGAAATCCTTACTTAATGTATACTAAGCTGATCTTCTGTATATTAAGATAATCGAAAATGAATCTTGATGTGAATGGAAGGGGAGAGGGAGTGGGAAAGGGGAGGGTTGTGGGTGGGAGGGACGGTATGGGGGGGAAGCCATTGTAATCCATAATTCGTACTTTGGAAATTTATATTCATTAAATAAAAGTTAAAAAAATAAAAAAAAATTATCCCAAAATTTTCACAATTACCAACTCCATCTCAAAGATAGTGTTCATATACACACTGAAATTGAATGAAATTTATATGTACATATGAATTATTTTGAGAAGAGAATCAACTTTGTTTGTTTTGCATCAGCCTCTGAATAAAATATGTCACCCCTCAAATTAAAAATATCCTGAATTATTTCCTCCTCTAGGCTTCAAGTGTAGGGAGATCAGCATACTACATTAGGTGATGTGGCTGGATTTTAGGGGGGCAAATAAAGTAATTATGGAATATCCGAATTTTGTAGTTAAGCCCATAAAATTCAGGAGGTTGTGGCGGAGGTGATGCCATCCATGCTGTATGACAAAGTCACAGCTGGAGGAGGGAGAACTCTGCAAAGCCCCTAACTGAAGGGAAGCCATCGTCTCTGTTGTTTTTATTAGGTTTAATAATGATGTAGTCTTTGGGTCTGGGTATGGGAATCTTGTTACCAATGTAAGTGAAATTGTTGCTTCTTACAAAAGAAAAATGAGTTACAGGAGGTGACTGGAGAAATAAGAAGGGAATGTCCTAAAATTTGTCTAGAACAAAATGTTATTAGGAACATGAGTAATGAGGAGTTCTGTGAGAAAATAGAACAGAAAGAGCATGCAGGTGCTTGTTCCCACAGACCCCCGCTTGCCTTACACAGGAGTGTATGATGAGAATGGTAGGTACGTAGTTAATATTACAGCAAGTGGATTGATGTACAACCACTGCCATTCTTACAAAGGTTAGGACGTTACGCCCCTGCTTGGAAATGTAGAACAAAGGAACAAGGAACTCTTACATTAGGCAATGGAATAGGTTTTATAAAAAACACAGCTGTTGGGGTGTGATTTACCTTTAGAAAAATAGGATATAATCATTAGAACTTTCTCCATACAGTTTAAACCTTATAAAATAAATAGATTAACCTATAAAACCTTAGACTTTTTGTCTAGCACCTTTAGATAGTTAAGCAAGTTTCTTATAGCTGACGCATCTACTATGAATAGAGAAAAGATTAATGGGAAGGTTACAATGAGGCCATGAAAGGAAAATGCAACAAAAGAAGACTAACAGAGAAAGATTATGCATAGACTATCACTTGTGATGTGTTCTTTATCAGAGAGAAAAAAGGCTTAGGAGGAAGAAAGCTTAATGAAAAATATGTGTCAAAAGAGTATAAAAGAAACCTATGAGATGTAACGGCAGAATGATGCCTTCCTTTGCTGCCTAAGCCATTTCTCCTCTTCTCCTTTCTTTGCTGACGCATCCCCTCCTTCCGGACCCCTTGGACCTGCCGAGGCTGGACCGCGGCAAGGTTGGAATCCAATTCCTATGACATGCAGCCCAGGTGTCAATTGTTTCTGTATTTCAGACAACTATTATTCCTCTTTGGCTAATTGGAGACTGGGCACTGGGGAAAGGAGGTATTTTCAGAAAGTTCTCATCCTCTAACCCCACATACCTCTTTCTTTTAGATGCAACCAGCTAATAATTGGGATGGTTACAGTCATTGAAGCAATGACTATAATTATTCCCACAAACCAAGGAGAAAAGTATTTCCAGAAGTCACCCGAGGAAAAAGAAATGCCATAATCATCAGCTGTTGGTGTGGAGACACTTTGGGTCCTGGAAAAGTGTACCAAAAAATGATAACGATAGTTTGATGCCAGTCCCTCATTCATTTGGAATAGATCTAGGCTTAGGTCTGAAGTATCAGGGAAGTGTTAGTAACAGGGACATGAAGCAGAGCTCTTTCTAGGATGGGACAAGTTCAAGGTTTGGAGGAAAGCAGTGTTTTCTCTCTGTCCATCTCCCATCAATCAATGGGCCTCATTGGAGAGCAGGAGACAAAGTTATGTGCTGGTCATGGTCCTCTAAATGCACCTGGGAAAGGCTGAGGGAAGGATAGTTCTAGACAACTCTGAACTGCCCAAGAGATCATTTGAGCATTAGATTCAAAAATCTTGTGAATTAAAGGATCTTTAAACAACATATTTTAAAATTCTTACTTAGCGTGTTTCATTGTAGCTTCTTTTGCTATCTAGTCACTCCATGAAAACCTGCTATGATGTGGAACCTACTACCAGAGGTGGTGGCCATTCCTCTGCTGGAGATTGGAGGCACAGGTGAACTTGGTGATTTAATTATGGGATGCAGGCGCTCATGTGCCTTAAGTTCAGTCTGGAAACCTTTACTTGCTGGTTGATGGAGGTTGGATACTTAACATTGGTTGATTAATTTCTGCATATGGAATATTGGGTAGAAATTAATATTTAACTCAAAGTATATTATGGAAGATAAATCCATTAGTAAGCATAAAAATATTTAATATTGGGTTTGTCAACACTAAAAATTTAATAAAATTAGCCTTTAATGGTGATGTGACAATTCTAGTTATAAAATTCACTCTGCATCCATTCTAAATGATTGACAAACACTTTGTAGATAAAGATAAATAGAATATTAAAAGATTATATTAATTCAGTAAGGAGCATTTGAAAAACTGAGAAAATCTCCTGGCAAAGCTTTCTGATTATAAATCTCCAAACAGCTGTTTGAGAAATGGTAACGGTTGTTACATATGTGGCCTTAGAGTGCTTAGTAAAGTAAAAGATCCACAGAAGTAGATTTGTAGTAAAAAAAGAAAGTGCATTAAAAGATATAATGAGGCAGGGAAATTGTAAAAAAAGAAATCTCAACAACTTGGATAGTGTTAATAAGTAAACAGAAAGGGAGAAAGAGAAAGAGAGAGAGAGAGAGAGAGAGAGAGAGCACGTTGGAGACACAGAGATCTTCCATTGGCATAGTTCTCCCCAAATGCTCACAACAGCCAGGGCTGGGTCAAACCAAAACCAGAAGCTGAGATCTCAGTCTGGGTTTCTCATGTGGGTTACTGGGTCCTAACCACAAGAACCACCACCTGCTGTCTCTCAGGCTGCACATCAGCAGGAAGCTGAAGTCAGGAAAGAGCAGGACTTGCTCCTGAGCACTCCAACAGGGGATGCAGGCATCCCAAGTATCATTATTTTATTTTAATTTTTGAAAGGCAGAGTGGACAGTGAGAGAAGAGAGACAAAGGTCTTCCTTTTCCGTTGGTTCACCCTCCAATGGCCGCTGCGGCCAGCGCACTGCGCTGATCTGAAGCCAGGAGCCAGGTGTTTCTCCTGGTCTCCCATGGGGTGCAGGGCCCAAGCACTTGGGCCATCCTCCACTGCACTCCCGGGCCACAGCAGAGAGCTGGACTGGAAGAGGGGCAACCGGGACAGAATCCGGCACCCTGACCGGGACTAGAACCTGGTGTGCCGGCGCCACTAGGCGGAGAATTAGCCTACTGAGCTGCGGCGCCGGCCTAAGTGTGTTAAATTTTAAAAAGCCTTTCCAGTTTGCTTGGAAATCTGTCACCACAGAATAAGAGGGTTGGGCCTTGACTGAGGTACAAGGAGGCCCAGCTTTCAGACAAACAGCATTGCCAGCAGCCCCAGCGATAAGGGAAGGATATGTAGGACCCAGGGATGGGTAGAGGGCTCACGTCTAACATATGTGCAAAGAGCTTAGAACTTCCTGAGCAGACAGGCTTCAGAAGTAAGGGTCCTGCAGCTTCAGCTTGTACTTCTCACTTCGTATCTCCAACCCTTTTAACCTACTGACTTTGCACTCTGACTTGGAGCTTAACACTCGGCACCATGGTGAAGACCACCAACACAGCTAGACTGGCAATCAGAATCATTTTCCAAGTAGAGTTCCATGGAAATAGTTTATCTGAGAGTCACAAATCACATCACTTGGAATGACAATGCATCCAAAGCATATTTACATTCATGACCCCATCACTCTGGAATACCACACCAAGGTCAGTGTGGGACGTGCATGATTGGATGGGTGAAATTAGGGTAGGGGGTAGTGTGGGGTTGGTGTAATTTGGTGTGAGACTGGCATAAAGAAGAACCTTTATTCCTTCCCATTTATTCTGGCTCAAGTTTTTCCTGACAAAAGGGAAGAGAGGGAGCAAGCTTTCCTAGGTCTCAGAACAGGTTTCCAGGGGACTATAATAAAGTCAGTCTGAATGTAAGCCTTTAGTCCTTTTTCTAAATTATCAGTACTACTACAGTCCTTAATTCTCCAACACGCTTGTTGTGTTTGGCATTAATCTTCCCAAATACATTCAGGGAGATAGAAGTTTACATGACCTTTCCTCCCTGATATGAACAAGTATCTGCTTTAATCTACTGGTTTGTGCATGATGGGCATGGATATCTGTCATTTTGCCTGGGAATCTCTACCCTGTAACATTATAAAGCAATCAATTGGGGCCGGCTCCATGGCACACTAGGTTAATCCTCCACCTGCGGTGCCGGCATCCCATATGGGCGCCAGGTTCTAGTCCTGGTTGCTCCTCTTCCAGTCCAGCTCTCTGCTGTGGCCTGGGATAGCAGTGGAGGATGGCCCAAGTGCTTGGGCCCTGCACCTGCATGGGAGACCAGGAGAAGCACCTGGCTCCTGGCTTCAGATCGGCGTAGCTCTGGCTATTGTGGCCATCTGGGGACTGAACCAACGAAGGGAAGGCCTTTTTCCTGTCTCTCTCTCTCACTGTCTGTAACTCTACCTGTCAAATAAATAAATAAAAAATCTTTAAAAAATTAGAAACAATCTAATCTCATCAGGAGCATTCCATTTTGTCCCATACTGCTGACCAAGGAAATGAACCTAAGAAGCCACTGTAGAGTCAGTCAAGAGTCTCATCAGCCCATTTATTTATTTTTTTAACTTTTATTTAATGAATATAAATTTCAAAAGTACAGCTTATGGATTACAATGGCTTCCCTCCCATAACGTCCCTCCCACCCGCAACCCTCCCCTTTCCCACTCCCACTCCCCTTCCTTTCACATCATGATTCATTTTATATTCTCTTTATATACAGAAGATCAGTTTAGCATACATTAAGTAAAGATTTCAACAGTTTGCTCCCACACAGAAACATAAAGTGAAAAATACTGTTTCAGTACTAGTTATAGCATTAAATCTCAATGTACAGCACACTAAGGCCAAAGATCCTACATGAGGAGTAAGTGCACAGTGACTCCTGTTGTTGACTTAACAAATTGACACTCTTGTTTATGGCATCAGTAATCACCCTAGGCTCTTGTCATGAGCTGCCAAGGCTATGGAAGCCCCCTGAGTTCACTGACTCTGATCATATTTAGACAAGGCCATGGTCAAAGTGGAAGTTCTCTCCTCCCTTCAGAGAAAGGTACCTCCTTCTTTGATGACCCGTTCTTTCCACTGGGATCTCACTTTTGGAGATCTTTCATTTAGGTTTTTTTTTTTTTTTTTTTTTTTTTTTTTTCCCCCAGAGTGTCTTGGCTTTCCATGCCTGAAATAGTCTCATGGGCATTTCAGCTGGATCCGCATGCCTTAAGGGCTGATTCTGAGTCCACAGTGCTCATCAGCCCATTTAAAATATGCCTGGTGTAGGTCGGCACCGTGGTTCACTAGGCTAATCCTCAGCCTGAGGCACTGGCACTCTGGGGTTCTAGTCCTGGTCGGGGCGCCGGATTCTGTCCCGGTTGCTCCTCTTCCAATCCAGCTCTCTGCTGTGGCCCGGGAGTGCAGTGGAGGATGGCCCAAGTGCTTGGGCCCTGCACCCCGTGGGAGCCAGGAGCACCTGGCTCCTGGCTTCAGATTGGCACAGCGCGCCAGCAGCAGCAGCCATTTGGGGGGTGAACCAACAGAAGGAAGACTTTTCTCTCTGTCTCTCTCACTGTCTAACTCTGCCTGTCAAAAAAAAAACAAAAGAAAGAAAGAAAGAAAGAAAGAAAGAAAGAAAGAAAGAAAGAAAGAAAAAGAAAATATGCCTGGTGTAGTCTAAACCTGGAGTGGGTTGGTGTTTTCAGTGCATGGAATTAATAGGACTAAGAGCCCCCTGGCTTTAGAACCAGTCCTATATCCATATATGCTCCTTCACTCCACAACTCAATGAGCTCAAAAAGACCACTGCCCAACTCATAAATCAGGCAAGAAAAATTCCATGCGAGATTAAATTTGATCATTAGAGTTTCATTATCATGATTTTTTGATCCTAGACATGTATTCTGACAATCAGTGAATGGAACATAAGATCTGTCTGAGATGTCTCTGTTTCCCAGGAATTGTAACCCACTGCCCTGAGTTTGTGTTAATTAAAATTCTTTAAAAACATGCTTTAAAAATGCACATTCACATTAATTTCATGGACAAGCAGAAACACTGATTGATGCATGTATATTTTCCTGAAGTTTGCAAGACATCCATGTGGTTTTATCACAATCATTTAAGAAATCAATTATGTACTTTCAATTTTTAGAGTTGGGGGTGTGTAAGAGACAATAAACATCATAAATACGTTATACAAGAGGTACAAATAAAATAGTGCCATGTAAAAAAGAAAAATTAAAGAGTTTGAAGTGATAGAGACTCTTGGGTGGAGACCTGGGAGTCCTAGGGGCAAGCTGGTTTGTCCAGGTAGACCTTAGTTAGAAGGTGAGAGCTGACGATAAGGAAGCTCATGGAGTTTAAGGCATTCTAGGAATTAAAACCAACCACACTGAAGACCTTGAGGCAGGAGCCTGGCTAGCATGCTGGGGAACAGCACAGAAGGCTGTGTACAAAGGAACGCATTACAATATGGAGTCAGAGAAACAACATCATGAGGTGTTTGACTCCATCAATGGGGAACAATTGTGGGGTCTTGAACAGAAGGTGATGCTTTGTGCTTTGTTTGTACAATGAGTCCTACACTCTGCACATTGAGAATATATCATGGTGAACAATACTAAAAGAAGGGAACTTTTAGGAGGATATTGCCAACATTCAGACCATGAGGGATGATGTCTCAGACTGGGATGGCAGTAGAAAGGTGGTGAGAAGTTGGCGAGACTCTGCATGTGTCTTTAAGGGAGAGCTAGTATTGGTATTTTAACAGAAAGGGGAGTAGAAAACAGAGAAAAGAATGATTTTAAGGATTTTGTTTTGAGAAGCTGAAAATACAAAGTATATTCAATTTGAAGGGAATCGAGATTTGTTTGTGATGTGTTGGTTTGGGATATTTATTAGACTTCTATGTTGAGATGTTGGGATTTCAGATAAGAACACTTGGGGAGAGTTCTGGGCAGGAGGTATAATCTGAGGATCCACCACCATAGGGATGGCACTAAAGACACGGGGCAGAATGAAGTCACAGAAGAGAAACTACTCAAGAACACTGCACTGGACTCCAATATAAAGAAGGCAGAGAACAAAAAACTAAATGTAGCAAAGAAAACAAGCAAGATGATGAATAAAGTCAAGAGAAAGTATTGTCTTGGAATAGAAGTGAAGAAAGTATACTCATTTTTCTGATTAGTTTATAAATCATGTGGTGGTGGCCATCATTAGAAGCACAGGCACACAAGTCTCACCTGATAGAATCAGGCTCGCCCTTTACTCTTGACCAGTCACAGGGTTTCTAAGGCAGCAAGTGACATTCCTGTGGGAGCTGTCAGTCAGGAGGAGGGTCATCTTCATGTTGAACAACTTGTCTCTACCCTGTGAGTAGGATTTGGATGCAGGTGGAATGATCTCTCTGCTGTCTCTCCATTCCATCTGAGGCTCTGGGAACCATCCTTCTGAATTACACTCCACTGTAACATCTTTGATATTGGGAGGATATACAAGAAACTGTATTTCTAAGCTTGCTGCTGGTTGGAAAGAAAGAGGAAGAGCAGTATTTTAGGTGAAGGGATGGGAAACCAAACAGAGAAATAAAAGCCATCCTCTACATGGACCAGGACATGCCTATTTGTTTAATTGATTCATTCATTCACTTAAAAATATTTATTGGTTATTTACTAAGTCTAGGAGATAGGTTATGTCTTTGGATTAAAATAATGAACCCAAAACACCCTCAGATCTCATGAAATGTATGGTTTCATGGTTTTTTTTTTTTATCTTTCATTTAATGAATATAAATTTCCAAAGTACGACTCATGGGTTACAATGGCTTCCCCCCCATACCGTCCCTCCCACCCACAACCCTCCCCTTTCCCACTCCCTCTCCCCTTCCATTCACATCAAGATTCATTTTCGATTATCTTAATATACAGAAGATCAGCTTAGTATACCTTAAGTAAGTATTTCAACAGTTTGCTCCCACACAGAAACATAAAGTGAAAAATAATAGATGATTTTTTTTTAAATGATGATGAAATCAGATCAGACCTATTGTCATGTTTAATCCCAGTGAGAGTCAAGTTGGGAATTGATAATTTCTTTCTTTCTTTTTTTTTTTTTTACAGAAGATCAGTTTAGTGTACATTAAGTAAAGATTTCAGTCGTTTGCACCCCCATAGAAACACAAAGTGAAATATACTGTGTGAGTACTCGTTATAGCATTAAGCCTCAGTGTACAGCACGTTAAGGACAGAGATCCTACATGAGGAGTAAGTGCACAGTGACTCCTGTTGTTGACTTTACCAATTGACACTCCTGTTTATGGCATCAGTAATCTCCCTATGCACCAGTTACGAGTTTCCAAGGCTATGGAAGCCCCTTGAGTTCTCCGACTCTTATCTTGTTTAGACACGGTCATAGTCAAAGTGGAGGTTCTCTCCTCCCTTCAGAGAAAGGCACCTCCCTCTTTGAAGACCTGTTCTTTCCACTGGGATCTCACTCACAGAGATCTTTTTGCCAGAGTGTCTTGGCTTTCCATGCCTGAAATACTCTCATGGGCTTTTCAGCCAGATCCGAGTGCCTTTAGGGCTGATTCTGAGGCCAGAGTGCTGTTTAGGACATCCGCCATTCTATGAGTCTGCTGAGTATCTCACTTCCCATGTTGGATCACTCTCCCCTTTATTTATTCTATCGGTTGGTGTTAGCAGATACTAGACTTGTTTATGTGCTCCCTTTGACTCTTAGTCCTTTCATTATGATCAATTGTGAACTGAAATTGATCACTTGGAGTAGTGAGATGGCATTGGCACATGCCACCTTGATGGGATTGAATTGGAATCCCCTGGTATGTTTCCAACTCTACCAATTGGGGCAAGTCAGCCCGAGCATGTCCCAAATTATACATCTCTTCCCTCTCTTATTCCCACTCTTATGTTTAACAGGGATCACATTTCAGTTAATTTTCAACACTTAAGAATAACTGTGTGATAATTACAGAATTAAACCAGTCATATTAAGTAGAACAGACAAAAAAAAAATACTATGAGGGATAATGTATTAAGTTGTCCATTAGCAGTCAGGGCTATGCTGATCAAGTCACCATTTCTCATAGTGTCCATTTCACTTCAGGAGGTTTCCTTTTTGGTGTTGAGTCAGTTGTCACTGATCAGGGAGAACATATGGTATTTGTCCCTTTGGGACTGGCTTACTTCACTCAGCATGATGTGTTCCAGATTCCTCCATTTTGTTGCAAATGACTGGATTTCGTTGTTTCTTACTGCGGTATAGTACTCTAAAGAATACATATCCCATAATTTCTTTATCCAGTCTACCGTTGATGGGCATTTAGGTTGGTTCCAGGTCTTGGCTATTGTGAATTGTGCTGCAATAAACATTAGGGTGCAGACCGCTTTTTTGTTTGCCAATTTAAATTCCTTTGGGTAAATTCCAAGGAGTGGGATGGCTGGGTCGAATGGTAGGGTTATATTCAGGTTTCTGAGGAATCTCCAGACTGATTTCCATAGTGGCTTGACCAGTTTGCATTCCCACCAACAGTGGGTTAGTGTCCCTTTTTCCCCACATCCTCGCCAGCATCTGTTGTTGGTAGATTTCTGTATGTGAGCCATTCTAACCGGGGTGAGGTGAAACCTCATTGTGGTTTTGATTTGCCTTTCCCTGATTGCTAGTGACCTTGAACATTTTTTCATGTGCCTGTTGGCCATTTGGATTTCCTCTTTTGACAAATGTCTATTGAAGTCCTTGGCCCATCTCTTAAGTGGGTTGTTGGTTTTGTTTTTGTGGAGTTTCTTGATCTCTTTGTAGATTCTGGTTATTAACCCTTTATCTGTTGCATAGTTTGCAAATATTTTTTCCCATTCTGTCGGTTGTCTCTTCACTCTCCTGACTGTTTCTTTTGCAGTACAGAAACTTCTCAATTTGATGCAATCCCAATAGTTGATTTTGGCTTTGACTGTCTGTGCCTCCCGGGTCTTTTCCAGAAATTCTTTGCCTGTGCCAATATCTTGAAGGGTTTCTCCAATGTTCTCTAATAACTTAATGGTGTCAGGACGAAGATTTAGGTCTTTAATCCACGTTGAGTGGATTTTTGTGTAAGGTGTAAGGTAGGGGTCTTGCTTCATGATTCTGCACGTGGAAATCCAGTTTTCCCAGCACCATTTATTGAATAGACTGTCCTTGCTCCAGGAATTAGTTTTAGATCCTTGATCAAATATAAGTTGGCTGTAGATGTTTGGGTTGATTTCTGGTGTTTCAATTCTGTTCCATTGGTCTATCCATCTGTTTCTGTACCAGTACCATGCTGTTTTGATTACAACTGCCCTGTAGTATGTCCTGAAGTCTGGTATTGTGATGCCTCCGGCTTTGTTTTTGTTGTACAAGATTGCTTTAGCTATTCGAGGTCTCTTGTGCCTCCATATGAATTTCAGCATCATTTTTTCTAGATCTGCGAAGAATGTCTTTGGTATCTTGATTGGGATTGCATTGAATCTATAAATTGCTTTTGGGAGAATGGACATTTTGATGATGTTGATTCTTCCAATCCATGAGCATGGAAGATTTTTCCATTTTTTGGTATCCTCTTCTATTTCTTTCTTTAAGGTTTTGTAATTTTCATCGTAGAGATCTTTAACGTCCTTGGTTAAGTTTATTCCAAGGTATTTGATTGTTTTTGTAGCTATTGTGAATGGGATTGACCTTAGCAGCTCTTTCTCAGTCATGGCATTGCTTGTGTATACAAAGGCTGTTGATTTTTGTGCATTGATTTTATACCCTGCTACTTTGCCAAACTCCTCTATGAGTTCCAATAGTCTCTTAGTAGAGTTCTTTGGATCCTCTAAGTACAGAATCATATCGTCTGCAAAGAGGGATAGTTTGACTTCTTCCTTCTTGATTTGTATTCCTTTGATTTCTTTTTCTTGTCTGATGGCTCTGGCTAAAACTTCCAGAACTATGTTAAATAGCAGTGGTGAGAGTGGGCATCCCTGCCTGGTGCCAGATTTCAGTGGAAATGCTTCCAACTTTTCCCCATTCAATAGGATGCTGGCTGTGGGTTTTTTATAAATTGCTTTGATTATATTGAGGAATGTTCCTTCTATACCCAATTTGCTTAGAGTTTTCATCATGAAAGGGTGTTGAATTTTATCAAATGCTTTCTCTGCATCAATTGAGATAATCATATGGTTTTTCTTCTGCAGTCTGTTAATGTGGTGAATCACATTGATTGATTTGCGAATGTTGAACCATCCCTGCATACCAGAGATGAATCCCACTTGGTCTGGGTGGATGATTTTCCTGATGTGTTGTTGTATTCTATTGGCCAGAATTTTATTGAGGATTTTTGCGTCTATGTTCATCAGGGATATTGGTCTGTAATTTTCTTTCAGTGCTGCATCTTTCTCTGGCTTAGGGATTAAGGTGATGCTGGCTTCATAGAAAGAATTTGGGAGGATTCCCTCTTTTTCGATTGTTCTGAATAGTTTGAGAAGAAATGGGATTAGTTCTTCTTTAAATGTCTGGTAGAATTCAGCAGTGAATCCATCTGGTCCTGGGCTTTTCTTTGTTGGGAGGGCCTTTATTACTGTTTCAATTTCTGTTTCAGTTATGGGTCTATTTAGGTTTTCGATGTCTTCATGGTTCAATTTAGGTAGGTTGCATGTGTCCAGGAATCTATCCATTTCTGATAGGTTTTCCTGTTTGCTGGCGTACAGGTCCTTGTAGTAATTTCTGATGATTCTTTTTATTTCTGTGGTGTCTGTTGTTACGTTTCCTTTTTCATCTCTGATTTTATTGATTTGGGTCTTTTCTCTTCTTTTTTTAGTTAGTTGGGCCAATGGGGTGTCAATTTTGTTTATTTTTTCAAAAAACCAGCTTCTCGCTTGGCTGATTTTTTGTAATGTTTTTTTGGATTCAATCCTATTAATTTCTTCTCTGGTTTTAATTATTTCTCTTCTCCTACTAGATTTGGGTTTGGTTTGCTGCAGTTTTTCTAGGTCCTTGAGGTGCGCTGAAAGCTCATTTATTTGGTACCTTTCCAATTTCTTGGTATAGGCACCTATTGCTATAAATTTGCCTCTCAATACTGCTTTTGCTGTATCCCATAAGTTTTGATATGTTGTGTTGTTGTCTTCATTTACTTCCAGAAAGTTTTTGATTTCTCTTTTGATTTCTTGAATGACCCAGTGTTCATTCAGGAGCATGTTGTTCAGTCTCCATGTGTTTGCATACTTTCTGGGGTTTCCTGAGTTGCTAATTTCCAGCTTCATCCCGCTGTGGTCTGAGAAGCTGCATGGTATGATTCTAATTCTTTTAAATTTGCTGAGACTTGCTTTATGGCCTAGTATGTGGTCAATCCTAGAGAAGGTTCCATGCGCTGCTGAGAAGAATGTGAAGTCTGTAGATGTAGGGTTGAAAGTTCTGTAGATATCTGTTAGATCCATTTGGGCAATAGTGTCAATTAAA
This sequence comes from Oryctolagus cuniculus, assembly GCF_964237555.1. Lineage (NCBI taxonomy): Eukaryota > Metazoa > Chordata > Mammalia > Lagomorpha > Leporidae > Oryctolagus > Oryctolagus cuniculus. Next base: position 124,732,365 of record NC_091438.1, on the reverse strand, counting down.
TCTGCTGTTTCCTTGTTGATCTTCTGTCCGGATGATCTGTCTATTTCTGAGAGTGGAGTATTGAAGTCCCCCAGTACTATTGTATTGGAATCTAAATCTCCCTTTAAGTCCCTTAACATGTCTTTTAAATAGACCGGTGCCCTGTAATTAGGTGCATATACATTTATAATAGTTACATCTTCCTGTTGAATTGAACCCTTAATCATTATATAGTGTCCCTCTTTGTCTCTCTTAACAGTTTTTGTATTAAAGTTTATTTTGTCTGATATTAATATGGCTACCCCTGCTTTTTTTTGGTTTCTGTTGGCATGGAATATCTTTTTCCAACCTTTCACTTTCAGTCTGCATGCCTCTTTGTTAGAGAGATGTGTTTCTTGTAGGCAACAAATAGTTGGGTTGTGTTCTGTGAGCCAGTCAGCCAAACGGTGTCTTTTAACTGGAGAATTCAGACCATTAATGTTCAATGTGACTATTGATACGTAGTGACTTTGCCCTGCCATTTTCCCGGAAATATTTTCTAGTATATGCTTTGAGCTTCCCATGCTCTTTTACTGGTAGGTGTTCTTCCTTTCCCTTCTTTCATGTTGATGGCCGTGTTTCTGTGTTTCTGAGTGTAGCACATCTTTAAGTATCTTTTGCAGGGCCGGACGAGTGGCCACAAAGTCTTTCAATTTCTGTTTGCTATGAAAGGTCTTTATTTCACCTTCATTCACAAATGAGAGCTTGGCAGGATATAATATTCTGGGCTGGCAATTTTTCTCTCTTAGCACCTGTGCTATGTCTCGCCATTCCCTCCTAGCTTGTAGGGTTTCTGATGAGAAGTCAGCTGTGAGTCTGATTGGAGATCCTCTGAGAGTAATCTGACGTTTCTCTCTTGCACATTTTAGGATCTTTTCTTTATGTTTCACTGTGGTAAGTTTAATTACCACGTGTCGTGGTGAGGATCTCTTTTGGTCATGTTTATTGGGGGTTCTATGAGCTTCCTGTACTAGGATATCTCTGTCCTTCTCCAAACCTGGAAAGTTCTCTGCTAGTATCTCACTAAAAAGGCCTTCCAATCCTTTCTCTCTCTCCATGCCTTCAGGAACTCCTAGAACTCGAATGTTGGTTTTTTTAATAGTATCCTGTAGATTCCCAACAATATTTTTTAGGTTTCTAATTTCCTCTTCTTTTCTTTGGTTTGACTGTATGTTTTCCTGTGCTCTATCTTCTAAGTCCGATATTCTCTCTTCTGCTTCACCCATTCTGTTTTTAAGGCTTTCTAATGTGTTTGTCATTTGATCTATTGAGCTCTTCATTTCATTTTGATTTCTCTTCACTATAACACTTTCCTGTTCTACTAGTTTCTGAGTTTCATTTTGACTCTTCCTTAAAATTTCGTTTTCACGAGAGAGATTTTCAATCTTGTCCATTAAGGATTTCTGTAGTTCAAGGATTTGCTTTTGAAAACTTCTAAATGTTCTTATCATAAATTTTTTGAAATCCGTATCTTGCATTTCTTCTATCTCATCATCTTCATACTCTTGGCTTGGGGTGTTTTGCTTATTTGGAGGCATCATAGTGTCATCGTTGATCTTGCTCCCTCTATTTCTGTGTTTGTTACTCGGCATAGTTAATTCTTCTTGCGTCACTGTGCGTTTTTTTTTTTTCTTTTTTTTTTTTTTTTATTTATACTGTGTCCGTGTTAAGTGGACTGCCTGCTGTTGGAGGAGCCTTGGAGGCTTGAGATGGGTGCGGCCTGAGAGCTCTGCCTGGTTCTTCCAGGTTAAGGGTGTGCAAAGGTGACACCCTCAGGTTATGCGTGGTAAATCTCTCTCTTTTTATTTATTTATTTATTTTATTTATTCAGGGGGTAAGTAACACCGCAGGGCACGGCTGTGCAGAATTGATGGTATTTAGCTTCCAGTCTTTGGCTCCTCTGGACTCCCACTGGGTTGCCTAGGCTACTGAATTGTAGTGACTCAGTTCCTTAGCTCTCCCCCATTGATATGTAAATCCAGAGAGCAGGCCTGCTCTTTGTCTCTTGGGAATTCTAGCCTTGCAGCCTTGTAACCTTTGCAAGGTTAGGGGGAAGAGAAACCCCGAAGCTTTTTTTTCCCCTTCTTTCCGGTAGTGAGTTTGCTGCACTTTCCGGCCCCCCTCTAGATTCTGACCCCCGTTTCCCCACCAATGTCTCGGGTTATTGAGCTCACCTCCCCTTCCAGCGCCGATGTGTGGACTCGGAGCCCTGAGCGTCCCAAGTCTCCCCGCTGTTGTCTGTGTGGCATGCACTCCCCTTGGAGCACTGGGGCTTCTGCGGCTCGGTCCCGCGACTTGGCTTCCGCGCGGTGGGCGACCTTGTTCTCCCAGTAGGTCCTCCGATTCACGATTCCCGTGCAATTTTTTCCTGGTTCTTTTTTCTGCGGCTACCGTAACTCCCCTTTTATTAAACTAAATTTTCCCGGACTATCGGTGCGCGCCCTCACTATTCCGCCATCTTGGCTCCGCCCCCGAGGTGTCCGGTTTCATGTTTTTTTCTTATATCTTCATGATTAGTCACTTTTGAACCACCATAAAAATTATAAATAATCAACAATATTATAAATGCAAAGTTGCAACTTTACTTGAAACTTTTTTGTAAGTTTTTGCATAAAACATGGTTTAAATAAAATATATAAATATATAAATAAAATATTGCTATATCAAACTAGAGTGCACAACAGTTAAGAGAACATAAGCAAGTTTCAGGACATTGTTTAAAACTTACTTGTGGCCGGTGCCACGGCTCAATAGGCTAATCCCCCGCTTGTGGCGCCGGCACCCCGGGTTCTAGTCCTGGTCGAGGTACCGGATTCTGTCCCGGTTGCCCCTCTTCTGGGCCAGCTCTCTGCTGTGGCCAGGGAGTGCAGTGGAGGATGACCCAAGTCCTTGGGCCCTGCACCCATAGGAGACCAGGAGAAGCACCTGGCTCCTGGCTTCGGATTTCCACTGCTGCTGGGTGGTTTCCAGTTCTGTTAAAGCTACCACCAGTCGAGTGGCTGCTCCTTCTTTCTTTCATTTCACTCATTATAAACTCTGTTTCACTCAGACTGCTTTTGTCTTTTTTAACTTTCAAATTTACTATTTTTTAGTTTTAGCTTTTTAGATTTAATGGTTCCTATAGAGTTCACAGGCATAATTCTCAGAGACTGCTTTGAGATTCACTGAACTTTAATGAGTGTAGGAATGCATTCGATTCTTTTGCTGGCTAAGCCTCATAGTGCTTATTGAATTGGATAACTCTTTCCCAATTCTTCAAAATTCTCAACCATTGAACATTTCATTGTATATTTCATTGTTTATCTCCTACTTTTTTTTTTTTATTATGGGAGCCTTGTGTTTAGCATGTGGGCGCTCAACTCTCTTGGATGTTATCACGACTTCATGCACTATCCATCTGCTCCTTCAAGTGTCCTGGATCAAGATGTTTCATGCTTTGTTTTACCCTTGTAGTATAATAGGTGTTCTTTCAGTTTGGAGACTCAGAAACTCCCCAAGATGAACTTAGTCTTTGACTGGAATATTATGCGGGATTAGGGGACATTTAAGACTCTCCCATTTTTGTCCTTGACTCCACTCTTTGAAGGGAAGATGAAAAATTAGTTGATGCTCAGGTGCTCTCCATTTCCCCAATGTGATGGCCATCCTTGTCTCTCCCACTCCCTCCTGTTACAGGTCACTCAGTAGACTTCCAAATCAATTCACACTTTTCTCACATTTAGGAACTAAGAATTCTTAAGTACAAATGTGTGATTAATCAACTATTATTTAATATATAAAATGTTATTTGGTACATGGAAAGGGAAACTATTTTAGGAATAAATCATCTATTCCCAATTTATTGTGAACATATACAATAAATCTCTGAAAATAACTTCATATATTTGAGCATTGTTGATACAATCAATTTTATTCCCTTAAACTATACAACTTAAATTACACGTCTAAATATTTATTATTTGTAGTGTTTCAAATATGTAACAGCTAAAATTATCACAGATAGAGTAATTATAGGGGCAGCACTGTGGCATAGTGGGTAAAGCTGCTGCCTGCAGTGCCAGCATCCCATACAGGTGCCGGTTCAAGTCCCTGCTGCTCCACTTAAGGACAGAGATCCTACATGAGGAGTAAGTGCACAGTGACTCCTGTTGTTGACTTAACAAATTGACACTCTTGTTTACGGCATCAGTAATCACCCTAGGCTCTTGTCATGAGCTGCCAAGGCTATGGAAGCCTTTTGAGTTTGCTGACTTCGATCTTATTCAGACAGGGTCTTAGTCAAAGTGGAAGTTCCCTCCTCCCTTCAGAGAAAGGTGCCTCCTTCTTTGATGGCCCCGTTCAAAAATGAATTCTTAATACTGGAGTGAATATATAGAGCATAAAACTGGATTTCATATTATTTTCTGTATAGTTGAAATGTGTACAATTTGGGACATGCTCAAGGTGACTTGCCCCAAAAGGTAGAGTTAGAAACATACAAGGGGATTCCAATTCAACCCCATCAAGGTGGTGTGTACCAATGCCATCTCACTAGTTCAAGTGATCAATTTCTTTCACAGTTGATCATAATGATAGGATTAAGAGCCGAAGGGAGCACATAAACAAGACTAGTGTCTGCAAATATTAACCGATAGAATAAAAAAGGGAGAGAATGATCTAACATGGGAAGCGAGATACACAGCAGAATCATAGAATGGCAGGTGGTGTCCTAAACAGCACTCTGGCCTCAGAATCAGCCCTTAAGGCATGTGTATCCGGCTGAAAAGCCCATGAGAGTATTTCAGGCATGGAAAGCCAAGACACTCTGGCAAAAAAAAAAAAATGACCTAAATGAAAGATCTCCGTGAGTGAGATCTCAGTGGAAAGAACGGGTCATCAAAGAAGGAGGTACCTTTCTCTGAAGGGAGGAGAGAACTTCCACTTTGACTACGACCTTGTCTAAATATGATCAGAGTCAGTGAACTCAAAAGGCTTCCATAGCCTTGGCAGCTCATGACAAGAGCCTAGGGTGATTACTGATGCCATAAACAAGAGTGTCAATTTGTTAAGTCAACAACAGGAGTCACTGTGCACTTACTCCTCATGTAGGATCTGTGTCCTTAATGTGCTGTACATTGAGATTTAATGCTATAACTAGTACTGAAACAGTATTTTTCACTTTATGTTTCTGTATGGGTGCAAACTGTTGAAACCTTTACTTAATATATGCTAAACTGATCTTCTGTATATAAAGAGAATTGAAAATGAATCTTGATGTGACTGGAAGGGGAGAGGGAGTGGGAAATGGGAGGGTTGCGGGTGGGAGAGAAGTTATGCAGGGGAAGCCATTGTAATCCATAAGCTGTACTTTGGAAATTTATATTCATTAAATAAAAGTTATATTCTGTAATTATCACACAGTTATTCTTAAGTGTTGAAAATTAACTGAAATGTGATCCCTGTTAAATACAAGAGTGGGAATAAGAGAGGGAAGAGATGTATAATTTGGGGCATGCTCGGGCTGACTTGCCCCAATTGGTAGAGTTGGAAACATACCAGGGGATTCCAATTCAATCCCATCAAGGTGGCATGTGCCAATGCCATCTCACTACTCCAAGTGATCAATTTCAGTTCACAATTGATCATAATGAAAGGACTAAGAGTCAAAGGGAGCACATAAACAAGTCTAGTATCTGCTAACACCAACCGATAGAATAAATAAAGGGGAGAGTGATCCAACATGGGAAGTGAGATACTCAGCAGACTCATAGAATGGCGGATGTCCTAAATAGCACTCTGGCCTCAGAATCAGCCCTAAAGGCACTCGGATCTGGCTGAAAAGCCCATGAGAGTATTTCAGGCATGGAAAGCCAAGACACTCTGGCAAAAAGATCTCTGTGAGTGAGATCCCAGTGGAAAGAACAGGTCTTCAAAGAGGGAGGTGCCTTTCTCTGAAGGGAGGAGAGAACCTCCACTTTGACTATGACCGTGTCTAAACAAGATAAGAGTCGGAGAACTCAAGGGGCTTCCATAGCCTTGGAAACTCATAACTGGTGCATAGGGAGATTACTGATGCCATAAACAGGAGTGTCAATTGGTAAAGTCAACAACAGGAGTCACTGTGCACTTACTCCTCATGTAGGATCTCTGTCCTTAACGTGCTGTACACTGAGGCTTAATGCTATAACGAGTACTCAAACAGTATATTTCACTTTGTGTTTCTATGGGGGTGCAAACGACTGAAATCTTTACTTAATGTACATTAAACTGATCTTCTGTAAAAAAAAAAAAAAAAAAAAGAAAGAAATTATCAATTCCCAACTTGACTCTCACTGGGATTAAACATGACAATAGGTCTGATCTGATTTCATCATCATTTAAAAAAAATCATCTATTATTTTTCACTTTATGTTTTTGTGTGGGAGCAAACTGTTGAAATACTTACTTAAGGTATACTAAGCTGATCTTCTGTATATTAAGATAATCGAAGGCCGGCACCGCGGCTCACTAGGCTAATCCTCCACCTTGCGGTGCCGGCACACCGGGTTCTAGTCCCGGTCGGGGTGCCGGATTCTGTCCCGGTTGCCCCTCTTCCAGGCCAGCTCTCTGCTGTGGCCAGGGAGTGCAGTGGAGGATGGCCCAAGTGCTTGGGCCCTGCACCCCATGGGAGACCAGGAGAAGTACCTGGCTCCTGCCATCGGATCAGCGTGGTGCGCTGGCCGCAGGGCGCCGGCCGCGGCGGCCATTGGAGGGTGAACCAACGGCAAAGGAAGACCTTTCTCTCTGTCTCTCTCTCTCACTGTCCACTCTGCCTGTCAAAAAAAAAAAAAAAAAAAAAAAAAGATAATCGAAAATGAATCTTGATGTGAATGGAAGGGGAGAGGGAGTGGGAAAGGGGAGGGTTGTGGGTGGGAGGGACGGTATGGGGGGGGAAGCCATTGTAACACATGAGTCGTACTTTGGAAATTTATATTCATTAAATAAAAGATTAAAAAAAAAAAGTTAAAAAAAGTTGTCTTCATTGAATTATACCCCATATACTGATATACCATTTTTCCTCATTTTATGATCCTTTTCATGAATCCCACACTATGTAATATTGATATTCCTACTTCTAAGAAAAAATAAATTTGTGTGTATGTATATGACAATTACACATAAAGTGAACATTACAAGCTGTTAAAATAAAAATAAATAAGTATTTTTTAAAATAGTTCTTAAAAATCAACAAAAAAAGACTAACAATGTCAAGAATATGTGGAGTTAGGAATTTCAGTGAAAAAATAATTTTTGGAAAGATACTCAACCTGACTCATTAATTAAAAAGGTAAAATATAATGACTGTGAGATCATGTTTTTCTTCTGTTATGTCTGGAGAAGAGAAAAGGCTCTGATTCCTGTAATACCCACTTGAAAAACTCACATATGATATTTGTAGAACTGCAAATTGTTAACTATTTCAAATAGCATTTTCAGTATAATAAAACCTTTGACAAGCAGCTCCATTCATACAGATATTCCCTACAGGTGTACTTAAAACATATGTGCAAAGATGTCTGTGGCAATTTTTTTTTATTCGTTAAAAATTGTATACCATCAATAGATATTCGTCAGTAAGATTTCTACCACTTAACAGTGGATGCTAGAAATTTGAGGTCTTTTTATAAAATTTCAGAATATTCTATGTTCTCCAAATTATCTATATTTATTTCTATTTTGCATAGATCCCCTCACACATGCAAATTCTCGTCACCTATAAAGACTCCACCAGCCTATTCCATTTTGCCTCATCTTATGCCCTATGGTACTGATAACTGACCTGGATTCCAAGATGGATCCATGTAAGTAAATCACATCTTCTCAAATTAATATTGAGTTGTCAAGGCAAACTATTGGGACTTCTTCATTTCTTTTTCCTCTCTGGACCCTAACCCAAATCTACGTACATGATAAAGAAAACTTGCTGATTTGAAATAGTTAATTCTTCCTAATAAGAAGTTGGATCCCATAGCACACATTATACCCTATATATTATACCCTATATATTAAACCTTTTTTTTTCCGACAGGCATAGTGGACAGTGAGAGAGAGAGAGACAGAGAGAAAGGTCTTCCTTTTTCCGTTGGTTCACTCCCCAATGGCCGCTGCAGCCGGCACACCACGCTGATCTGAAGCCAGGAGCCAGGTGCTTCTCCTGGTCTCCCATGAGGGTGCAGAGCCCAAGCACTTGGGCCATCCTCCACTGTACTTCCGGGCTACAGCAGAGAGATGGACTGGTTCTAGTCCACGGCCGGGACTAGAACCCAGTGTGCTGATGCCGCAGGCGGAGGATTAGCCTATTGAGTCGTGGCACCGGCCCCTATATATTAAACCTTAAAAACAATGATCAAATGAGCTTGTCCCTTGCTTTTTCTGGCATTCTTAATATCACAAAGGCTCATAAGGCTGGTGAGAGATTCATACCTGAAGTTGGTGTTACCCTCTGAAGAAGGTGCGTGACAACCAAATATCTGGAGAGAGATAGTCCTGTGGTTCCCATTCTACCTGTAGTAAGTAATGGGACAAGTTCAGAAATAGTGATAAGTGAAGTAAGTTATTGTAGAAATCAAATATTTCCTTGTCATTCTACAATAATAAACTCTCAAGTAGAGCTGCCAAATAAAATGCAAGATGCCCAGTTAGATTTTGTTAGATAAGCAATTAATAGTGTTTATATAACCATTTTCCCAGCAATATTTAACCTCCTATAAATTTTATTTGCTGAGACTTGGAACCTTACTTTGAAGCATAAGATGAGGCAAAATGGAATAGGCTGGTGGAGTCTTTATAGGTGACGAGAATTTGCATGTGTGAGGGGATCTATGCAAAATAGAAATAAATATAGATAATTTGGAGAACATAGAATATTCATGTACGTTCAGTACAATGAAAATCCAACCAGAGGTTTCTTTCCAATTAAATAATTGTTTCCTACAAAGCTTGATGCTATTTATCCTTTGGTTTTAACCAGTTTCTCTAGAGAAGGTGGTGGCAGGCCTAGGGAACAGTTCCCTATCTCCAAGTCCTTGCTAATGTAAGCATCTGTCATAATAAGTTACACAGTCAGGTTTTTTTTCCTGTTTAAAAAATATTTATTTGAAAGGCAGAAAGACAGAAATATATAGAAATCTTCCATTCACTGGTTTACTCCCCAGATCCTACAACATTCAGGACTGGGTCAGGCTGAAGTCAGGAGGCCAGGACTGAAACCACTTCTCCTGTGGATGGCAGGAACTCAAGCACTTCAGCTATCACTGCTGTCTTCCCGGGTCTGTTTTTTTTTTTTTAACTTTTATTTAATGAATATAATTTCCAAAGTACAGCTTATGGATTACAATGGCTCCCCCCCAATAACTTCCCTCTCATCCCCTTCTAACTCTCCCCTTCCATTCACATCAAGATTCATTTTCAATTCTCTTTATATACAGAAGATCAATTTAGTATATATTAAGTAAAGATTTCAACAGTGTGCACCCACATAGAAACACAAAGTGTAAAATACTGTTTAAGTACTAGTTATAGCATTAAATCACACTGTACAGCACATTAAGGACAGAGATCCTACATGAGGAGTAAGTGCACAGTGACTCCTGTTGTTGACTTAATAAATTGACACTCTTGTTTATGGCATCAGTAATCACCCTAGACACAGTCAAGTTTAATGACAGAGAGTTAGCCTTCTGGTGGGGTGAACCAAGTAACTGTTTTAGAGGAAAAGAGGACTTACTTTCCCTGAGTAGTAGCAATCACTCTGACTTCTCAGTTGCTGGAGACATCATAATCAGAGATAGGTGTGTGGACCCATTCAGCCAATAAAGAATGAAGGTGAAAGTGAACTTGTCTTTATCATTCAAATGTGAAGGCATTTTGTCGGTTTTATAATGGTTTGGCTTTGACTCAGCAGACAAATGTAATAGTTGTCTATTTCTACATTAAAAAAAGAGAATCTTGCTAAGTGCTAGGGATATTCAAAAGTGAACAGACAGTTGTTTGGTAACAATAATGTGCAAATGTCACCTTATAGAACCCTGGAGAGAAAAATTGCTCTTCAGTATCAAGAAGGTCCAGAGTGTTTAGTGAGAAGGTGGCATCCGCATCGTGAAGAAAGAGGTGGCTCATCTTTCTCGAGCAGTATGAAACCAGTGAGGACACACATCAGGATCAATATGTGCAAACCTCATTCGCCACAGGGGATTAAGGAAAATCTAGTAAGATGGAAAACTGTGCAAGTTATCAAATTGTGAAGGCTTTACGTACTAGGTTAATAAATGTAAGCTTTATCCTCCATGTTACTGACCCAGGATGTATGGTGTCTAAAAGCCAGGTACTGCCCAGGTTGAAAACCTGTCTTTAATTTAATTGTATGAGCTCAGCAAGTTACTAAAACTCTGTGGCTCCAGTTTTTCACCTGTAGACAGGAGATAATAATTTCTTCCTCATTCTATCTACTCTTGGAATTAATAGAGTTGTTATATCTTTTTAAAAAATGAACTTGTTTTTAAAATCTTTTCAAGGTCAACAAATTTCGTGTATTTCATATGTACAGATTTAGGAGCATAGTGTTACTTCCCACCCTCCCCTCCCCCCATCCATGCTCCCACCCTTCCTCCTCCTTTCTCTCTTTTTCCTTGGCGAGTTGTTATATCCTAAGTGGTCAGCATAGTGCTAAGTACTATATTATGGAGTACCATAAAATGTAAGTGATCTAAATATTTTAAGAATTATAAAATATTTATGTTCTTATAGTTTCAGTATTTTTGAAGTTCAGTAGCATTTAATAGAGATCGAAAGTGGAGGCTTTGTCAACAAACTCTCATCCTGGAACCACTATTTAGCTTGCAAGGACTTGCTTTATTGTGTAATCTCACTGTATCTCAGCTCACCCTCCATAAAACAGATAATAAAATAGGATTAATTTAACAGTACTAAATTGGCTAAATATGAGGTGTTTATATTAGAATGGGACATAAAAATGTTCAAAACATAGAGTCTCTAGCTATTAATACAACATTTGTAGTAGTGGAATAGAATGTTCCAATTTACATATTCAAAATGTGATTCTGAAGGCTAGGAAAGGGCAGACCCTGGCAAGCTGCAACAAAAATGTAGCCTAAGTGCGTGCTGTTAGGGAAGGAAAGAAATATAAGAACCACAGCAATTGTACAACTGCTGGGATTCAAGGAGTCTCTGAGTGCAGAGAATAATAGAGATGTGGTTTTACACAATCACCAGGTTTCCTGGATGTGTCATTGGATGAATAAATTATCTCATCTATCATGACCTGAAACTTGAGCTTTGCATTAAGTCCAATTTTGAGCTTCTTTATTGGTTCTATTATACTTTGCACACTTATCACACTCTGTTATAATTGTTAAGGCACAGTAAGAGATTGTTACAGGAACCAGGAGATTGCAGGAATGAAGGTACGTCACCATTAGATTTTTAAGAATGAAATCGTCTTCCCCCCAAAACATGCTGTTACTCCTTGTGTTTAGCATATATTAGATTCCTGGATACCTCCTGCCTGCTCTTTCAGATCCAATCTCTACTCCTCGCCACCATACTCTGTTTCAAAGAAAGCTGAACTCTACTGTCCACAGTTAATCAACTTCCTTCCCTCTGGTTTCTGGACAAGTTTAGCGAGCAAACCAACAATAAGCAGGAGACCACAGCAATGAAAGTGAGAGAGGCTGGAGTTTCTTGCAGCTCCGTAACTGGTGTGTTTCTGTGATGAGCTGTATGCCCAACCGAAAGTCATAGCATCCATTTTCTTACCTGTCTCCCCCGTGGCTCGCTCTGTCCTCAGATTTTAGCTACTTCTTTCTATTGCTACTCCTTCAGGCCTGGGCTGCTCACACTCCCTTTGTTTTGGCTCTTGAAGCTGCATTATTTCTCACAATTTCCCTACATCTTGTCCGCACATTTGTAGACCAGCTCTTTATGGAATGTTCCTTATATATACGAGTTTGATCATCTGTGTCTCACTAGAACCCTGGGTGATGCAGAAATTGATACAGAAGTGGCTCCCGGAGATTGTCAAAATGTACTTCTGAAATCGGGTTTCCATTCTCACCTCTGCTGAGTGTTCAGCTTTTTGTCTTCTGGGTTTAATGTCACATCCATCATAGGAGGACTTTGAGAGGTAGATGCTTACTCTACTATTAGAACTGGCTTTAGTCCCTGTAGCACTTCTTCATGTGCAACCATTCTACATAAATACCATGCATTTTTTCCCATAGTATTCCATACAACCTTGTCTCTGGCTGGGAGATAGTTTTTATAGCAAAGGAAGTGCTCCTAGGAGCTCACTAATTTTACCAAATGCCCGTGATCAATATACAGCTGACTCGACATAGGTTGAGACAGGTTTAGACAGGACACTAGCCCTGCAACACACGAGATCTGTCTTAAACTAGTGGCTGAGTGGCCAGCTCTCCTGTGGTAGAACACACAGGTTTCATGGAAATTTTCCTGGTCCATCCCTCTTCTGTTATGTGCTTATATAAATAAAATCAAAGTGTTTCCTCATAACTCCTCTTGCCTATTAAGGTAACTGAGTTAAAATATATTTTTACGAAAGCTTTAATGTCATATGTTGAAAGTAATTTTTTCTGTTTCACATTTTTAATTGACATATAGTAAGTTTACACATTTATTGGGTACAGTGTGATAAGTTGATACACATATCTGATCTGTATTGATCACATCAGAGTAATTATCAGTTTTATTTCTTTAAACACATCATCTCTTTCTTCTTGGAAAATTCACACTTCTCTCTTTATATAATACATAATAAATCATAGCCTGTGGCCACCCTGTTGTAATGTAGAACAGGAGAACTAATTCCTCCTAACTGTAGATGGTACCAGTTATCTGACCTTCCTCTGTTCCTGGGCTCTTCCCTCCTCCCCAGCCCTTAGAGACCTCTATTATCTGATTCTATCAGTCAGCCTTTTCAGCTTCCACCACACACACACAGTATTTGTATTTCTGTGCCTGGCTTATTTGAGAAAGCGAAAATTTTCAGAAGTAATTTTTTGAGTTGGCCATAAACATCTCACAAAAAGGGATTTCTCTTTTCCTATTTTTGTTAATCGCAACTATTGCCCCATTAGAGAAAAGGAACTATGCTTACAAAAATATGCAATTGATTTTCCCACCAGATGCTGAAAATGTCCTTTTACCATGCATGTAAAGTATTCGTAATTCCATTGTAGCCTCCTTTGGTAATGCCATAGACCTGTCAACATGAATTCGTAATGCCTCTCTTTTTCTGACAGGCAGAGTGGACAGTGAGAGAGACAGAGAGACAGGTCTTCCTTTTCCGTTGGTTCACCCCGCAATGGCCGTCGCAGCTGGCGTGCTGCGGCCGGAGCACCACGCTGATCCAATGGCAGGAGCTAGGTGCTTCTCCTAGTCTCCCATGCGGGTGCAGGGCTCAAGGACTTGGGCCATCCTCCACTGCACTCCCGGGCCACAGCAGAGAGCTGGCTTGGAAGAGGGGCAACCGGGACAGAATCCGGCGCCCCGACCGGGACTAGAACCCAGTGTGCCGGCGCCGCAGGCGGAAGATTAGCCTATTGAGCTGCTGCGCTGTAATGTCTTGAGCTCTGTTATGAATGTGAAACCCTCCCATCTCCTCCCTGTAACTCAATGTCTAATATGTAGCTCTTTGTCCAGGAGTGTTTGCTATCCAATCAATCCTGCATGTAACACAAGTTCCAGCTGGAGCTCTAGCCTGACATGAAGAAAGGCAGTTACCATTAAACCATTTCCCTGGTGCCTCTGCTCTAATGGCCACCTCTAACAGCACCAAATAAAACCTCTCCACTCTCAGCTGTCTTTTGGAGGACCACGTAATAAGGTTTTTATTTAGTAAACCAATCCTATGCATGATTTCAGCACTGGCCAAAACTCCCCAAGTCCTAGCTCTAGAAAAACAGGCATGTGACACTTTGTGATCCATACAGAGAATCACAGGGCAGAATCTGAGGGTCTGTCTATAGGGTGCACACTTTGGTACCTTTTTCTTTATAAGGAAGACCGAGTACTCCACATTGCACAATAACTCTTCCCAGGATTGTAATTTTGTTTTATTTTCAAAACCAGGTCTAGTGAGCTCTCTGAATGACTGGTGTGGCTGCAGAGAAACCAGCTTCCTTTAGAGAGCAATGCTTTTGGTGGGGAGGAGGAAATCCCTTCATACTTGAACATTTTCTAATTGCTTATTTATTGTATTCTGGGGTATGGCATAAGTATGGAGAAGCCATGACCTCAATTGGCAGCTTTTAAAATATTTTTTTCTCTCTCAACACTGTGATTCCTTTAGCAACATGTTTCCATCATTGACAGATAGGCCAAGGTGTCCTACAGAAAAATCTTGGAGCCGGCGCCGTGGCTCAATAGGCTAATCCTCCACCTTGCGGCGCCGGCACACCGGGTTCTAGTCCCGGTTGGGGCGCCGGATTCTGTCCCGGTTGCCCCTCTTCCAGGCCAGCTCTCTGCTATGGCCAGGGAGTGCAGTGGAGGATGGCCCAGGTGCTTGGGCCCTGCACCCCATGGGAGACCAGGAAAAGCACCTGGCTCCTGGCTCCTGCCAGGATCAGCGCGGTGCGCCGGCTGCAGCGGCGGCCATTGGAGGGTGAACCAGCGGCAAAGGAAGACCTTTCTCTCTCTGTCTCTCTCTCTCACTGTCCACTCTGCCTGTCAAAAATAAAAAAAAAAAAAAAAAAAAAATCTTGGGTTAGACCTACGGGGGTCTGGCTGGTGTAAACAGAAGAGAGGGCAGAGCTGGTACGGCTAGCCATGGAGAAAGCTGACTTGGCTGGTGTGGTCCAGAGAAACCAGCTTGTTTACATGCTTCATCCATGACTACTTGCCCTAAGCAGAAAGTGCCTTTCAGGATCTATTTTTGGAGGTTTATTTCGTATGCCGGCTCTCAATTCCAACAGTTTAATACGAAGATCTACGTAGAATGCTAGATGCTACCATAAAAATATTATGCAAAAGGACTAGTCTCACTACCATGCGACTGAGAATCGTATGCACAGGAGTAATATTTTCCTTATTCCTTATCAAACTGTACTTCAGGGTCGGAGCCTGACATTGGCTAAGACACAGAGTTTCAACTGATCATAGAGAACATTGAGAAAAGTTTTCCCCAGAGGCAATTGAGACTTCTGAGTTCATCACATCCTTTTGATTTCCAGATCTCACTAGTCTTCCAGTAGAGATCTGTCAAGACCAGAGATGATGGGATGGGAGCCTCCCCGAGGACAAGAGAGGAAGAGGGGTGGAAGAAGTGAAGACCATCATGAAGAGAAAACTGTATCCTTACAGCTGACTAAATCTCCCCACTCACTCGAGCCTTCTGATTCCAGATCAGGTCTCCAATGTCCCTACAGCTTGAGCTCCAGTTGAGTCACCTGAATTTTCAACAGTGCTTTAGCAATTTTCTTGTGGACTGGGCAAAATGTTCCAGAGTCAGAAGGGACCAGGCATATGAGCCACCCTTCTGCTGCTGTCACACTGCATATCTGAGTCTCCCAGCCTGATACTTACGTTCTTGCCAAGGGAAATTCCCAGGGTGCTGGCTGCTTCAACCTGCAGGTATGAATCTTTGTAAAACTTCAGTGATCACATCTGGCATTATTCAAGTACTGACATGACTTAACTCACGCTGAGAATAAGTCAAACATAACCTGACTAATGCATTTCATGTAATTAGTGCAGAATAATATTTTTAATGTCATACCTGTACTTAGGGAGAAAAGGAAGGGAGCTATGGAAGCACAAACAAAAATCCAGATTAGCCACTTAAGGAAGACTTCAGGGAGCTATCAATGGCTGAGAAGAGAAACAAAATTAACAGTTAGCCCACTTCAGTGAAACAACAGAGTGGGTTTTCCAGGCTGAGGCAGAAAGCTGACTGAAAGGACATAAGAGGATATGATGAACTCAGATGGCTACAAGCAGTTGACTGTGGCTTTAGTGGGAGAGAGAATAGGAGGGAAAGATGAGAGGTAAGCCATAGAGAGAAAAAGGTAAAATTATGAAGAGTACAATTTTGAGAAAAGTATACACAAACTTAAGACTTACACATAATATATAAAACATATCACTTACATGTGATATAGATAATATCCATCCGTAAGAACATGTAATAGCTGCATATATAGGCTTATACATGAAAAGTTCCAAAAATTCATGGAAAATGCATATTCTACAAAAACAATGGATGGATTTTAAAGACACCTTGTAGAAAAATTAACTTATCTTTTATTTTCATTTGAGAACCAGTGAGATAGAAAGAGAGTGAGAGAGAGAGCATTAATTATGCTCCCATCTGCTGGTTCACTCCCCAAATGCTTGCCAGGCCAAACTGACAGCTGCAAGCTCAATGCAGTTCTCTTGAATGGGTGGCAGGGACCCAACTATGTGAGCTGTCACCTGCAGCCTCCCAAGGTGCACATTAACAGGAAGCTAGAATTAGCAGTGGAGCTGGGACTCAAAGTCAGGTACTCTCTAAGGGAGGCTTATGTTATTTTTTTTTTGACAGGCAGAGTGGACAGTGAGAGAGAGAGATAGAGAGAAAGGTCTTCCTTTTCCGTTGGTTCACCCTCCAATGGCTGGTGCGGCCTGCGGGCTACAGCCGGCGCACCGCGCTGATCCGATGGCAGGAGCCAGGTGCTTCTCCTGGTCTCCCATGCAGGTGCAGGGCCCAAGCACTTGGGCCATCCTCCACTGCACTCCCGGGCCACAGCAGAGAGCTGGCCTGGAAGAGGGGCAACCGGGACAGAATCCGGCGCCCCGACCGGGACTAGAACCCAGTGTGCCAGCGCTGCAAGGAGGAGGATTAGCCTAGTGAGCCGCAGCGCCGGCCATGGGAGGCTTATGTTATAACCAACATCTTAGCGACCAGGTCAAGCAACCACCCCAAAACTTGTGTTTTAATTCCACTTTCCACAAGCTTTGTGAAGGGTCCTTGTACTTGTATACACATATATGTATTTATTTATAAATGAATTCCACGTTTAGGTATACACGCTTATATCCATATATACAAAATATATGTGTGTTTATGTGCACACATGTACAATACGTGTATATTTGTAAGTTATGCTAAATGTATAACTGTATATATTTTACATATACATATAATGATGTCTAGATTTGCACGAATATAAGACTATATACACATATATGAATATATGTTCATATAAAATATGCATGGCATAAATATCAGGCAAGAGTAGAGTGAGAATTTATACAAAAATAGTAGCAGAGGAGATGCTGTACAGCTAGATTGATTTGAGATCTGCTTAGGGCACAGAATTGACAGAATGAAGAAGTTTGGTGAATGGAGAGAAGAGTAGTTTAGCTGTGGCTTCATGGAAGAAGAGAACTTTTAACAAATTAGGGCAAACTGGTGACTGTGAATGAATAAGTTTAGGAACAGACTGATTTTAATGTACTGTGGGGATTCTGAGTGTGTGATGTTCAAGAGGAATTTGGTTGGATAGGCTTAGAATTCCTGGTATGTCTTTGATCACCTCTTCCAGAGCTTCAGTTAGGGCCAGTTACCAGCCTTTTTAATACGAGTTCATCTTCTCTTGCAGTGCCCAGGATTTTCTCTTCCAAGTTGCTGCCCCCATCATATTCCAACTGTACCCACTGCCTCAGCATGGGTGACACAATCACTTTAGATCCCTCATGCATAGTTGCATACAGATAAGGCAACTGACCCCTCTCTTGAGTGTTTCATTCTAGTTCTTTTAGGAAAACAGGTAGGTTAATGAAGTAAATTAGATGTAACCAATTCTACAATATTTAAAAATGATCAGAGAACTGATCCTTAGGCTTTATACCCTGATGTGCTCATAAAAATGCTTTGAGATCTGTAGTAGAGCTCTATTATTTCTTCTAGTTGCTCACATTAAAAGAAGAACATCATTCAACTTCCTGTAACTGATTACTTCTTTATGGTTTTCCTTCATAAGCAAAGCAGAAATGGTTTGGAGGATTCTATACTTAAGAGACTAGAACCCAGATTGAATTTTGTTAGATGTTAATTTGATGAATGTGTTGAAAGATTTGGACCCTGAAACATGGGGAAGTAGACTGAGAAAATCCCCAAAGAATGACATGGTTGAGTTACCTAAGATTGCTCCTTCTGCTCTCCTGGTGACCAAGCCCCCAAGATAGTCAAAATCCCTAAACCTGACCATTTCTGAGTTCCTGAATGTAGTGTCCTTCTCCTTTCTGAACTGAACCCAGTAATCTGGGAATGTAGGAATGTGTCTTATGCCTGATATATGGAGCCAGGCAGAATGGATGTCACAACAAGTGCAGAGGAGGCGATGCATAGCCACCATTGATATCTCGTTATCTTTATTTTTTAAAGGAAGCTTATCTATTGATTTTTTTGACAGGCAGAGTGGACAGTGAGAGAGACAGAGAGAAAGGTCTTCCTTTGCCATTGGCTCACCTTCCAATGGCCGCCACGGCTGGCGCGCTGTGGCCGTCGCACTGTGCTGATCCAAAAGCAGGAGCCAGGTGCTTCTCCTGGTCTCCCATGGGGTGCAGGGCCCAAGCACTTGGGCCATCTCCACTGCACTCCCTGGCCACAGCAGAGAGCTGGCCTGGAAGAGGGGCAACCGGGACAGAATCCGGCGCCCCGACCGGGACTAGAACCCGGTGTGCCCGCGCTGCAAGGTGGAGGATTAGCCTATTGGGCTGCGGCGCTGGCCCTATCTATTGATTTTTATGTTGAAAAGTAGAGCAACATACACACACACACAAAGGGAAAGGGAAAGGGAGAGGGAGAGGGAGAGGGAGAGTGAGAGGGAGAGGGAGAGGGAGAGGGAGAAAGAGAGAAAGAGAGAAAGAGAGAGAGAGAGGTTCTATCTGGTGGTTTACTGTCCTGAATGCCTGCAGCAATAACTATGGCTGGGCCAGGTCAAAACAGGGGCCCAGGACTCCAAGCAGGTCTCCCACCTCAGTGGTAAGGACCCAAGAATTATTTTATATAAAATGGGTGTGCTCTATACTCTCTCCCTGCCTCACCTCTTCACCTTGTGCTCTCAGCACTCCTCTGTATCAAATTCTCCATTCCTATACAGTTGAGTCACCTGGGAGATATTTCAGAACTACTTTGAGTGGAGAATGCATGGGTACTTTTAAAAGTTTGCAATCCATAATCTTATGTGTGTAAAGTTAAAAAATAAGAATGGGACTAGGAGAGGGAAGATGAAGAAGGGTGGGAGTGCAGGCAGTAGGGTGAGCAGAATCATTATGTTCCTAAATTTCTATCTATAAAATGCATGGTTTGTATACCTTAAATTTAAAAAGAAAGTTACTCTCTGTGGGGAGCAACTCGGACTAGACTGTTACTGGAATTAAGACTTATTCTATGCATCTGCTTTCCCACAATATGGCGCTGAGAAGGGAGTAACAACTTCTACGCAGCTGCCTCTCACCAACTTGAGTGATGACCTGCAGGAGCTGATCCTGCTCCTGATTGGAGGAGAGCAGCGTACTCGGCGTGTGGGTAGCAGAGTTGGGATTGGTGGAAGAGGACTATGAAGGAGGAGAGAGACAACATGCACCAGGAACATCTAAGAGGAACACCTGTGCAGCCCCCGAGAGAGCCGGCCGGTGGTGTGCCGCTCCCCTGCGGAAGTGGGGAAAGTGGCAGGGGGCCCACCCCTCCACGGAGGTGGAGGGACAGTAGGCAACCCGGGAAGAACCAGCAGCAAACCCGGGGAGGGCCGAGCAGACGAAAGAACAGCGCAGGGTCCTGTGTCATTCCTCCACGAAGAGGGGGAGCGACATAATGGTGCCATGACTCGGATAGGAAACCTAGGCAGGGTTTAGTGTTGTTCCTCCACGAAGAGGGGGAGCGACACTCTCTATAACCAATAACCAATAAAAGTTTTTGATTTGACCTTAAGAGTTATTTTGTTTAGTTTTTAAGAATTATGAGTGTCATGGTAGCTGAGCTTTCTAATTTGGGGTATTGAAAATCAATTCCAAACATTATTAGCTTTGGTGTTCTGTGACTATTCTGATTTTTTAGTTATGAGTGTGGGAGTGCTTGCTGTGTTATGGAGAAACTGTTAAATGAGAAGTAGTTTCATATGTTGTTATCTCCACCCATTGAATTATGTAATGAGAACATTTGCATTCATTCTCTGTTTAAATTCAGATACGGAAAAAAAAAAAAACCCTTCTGAAACAAAGTAGGTAGATTTACACGGTCTAAAAAAATTGAGAGGTCACATAAGGCAATTGTCATAAAAGAAAGCAATGATAGTTAAAATCTCATCAAAAATTAAAAATACTCACTCCTTCAAGCAATTTTGAAGATTTCTGGCTTTTGCCAGAAATTTTCAAGTGTCACCCAAACTTAAGCAAAAGGAAAAGTTTATAAGCAACAAAATTATAACTTATCTGTATCTCTGCAATTTCCAGGAAAACAGATAGCCTGAAATTGCCATGAACTGGTGAGGCACAGGCACTTACTCACCTGGGACAGAGCAAAGAAAGCAAATTGGTATTAAGATTGCAGCTCGAATTGTAAAGAGGTAAAGATCGAGTGTGGGCTAGTATGAGGTTTGTATAAATGTTTACAGGACGAGCACACAAAAGGAGTTTGCAACCACGTGCAGGAGCTTTGCTCTGGACCTCAGCAGTTAGTCACAAGAATGACGGGAGGCAGGGAAAGTGACCCGAGAAAGCTTCCCTTGTCATACAAGCCTAGGAGGAAGTGGAAGCTTGGTCTACAGAGAAGGCAAAAGCTACACCAGCTTATGGATCAGTGTTAAGACCCTGGCAGAGGGGCAGCAAACTCCATCACTTACAGGTACAAGTGAAGACCTATTGCTACATCAAAAGGAAATGAAAGTTTCCTCTACCCCTGATAAAGGGTCAGGAAACTGTATTTGGCATAAACTGTTAGAAACAACTCCCAATAGAGGAAGCTAGGATGATTGAGAAAGTCTCACATCTGAGACTCAGGCACACAAGACCTGCCCAAATTTGAGATAGTGCAGGACAACAGAGGACGTCTCCCTATTCCCTACCATCTGGGTAGTAATCATTGAGTGACAAGTGTTAGCCAGTTTCTACTTGCTCTGGGAGAGAAAAGAGCACAGTGTTCAGAAGCAAAATTGCCTTCAAATCATAGCATTCTGCCCATTGAATGAGTTCCTGCAACTCATGTCCTTTTCACATAGAAAATGCAGTCATTCTGTCCTATAGCCCTAAAGTTAAGATGTTAATTTAAAAGTCCAAAATTTCATCTAAGACTCAAGGCAAACCTTTCTACCAGTGAGACCCTGTAAAAGCAAGAGCATGTTACATACCTCCAAGATACGACAGGTACATGGTCTAAACTTCCGTTCCAACATATGATAACAGGCAAGTAGACAGGAGTAATTGGACAAGGAAGTCTGAAATCCCAAAAAAGCAAGTGTTAAATTCCAAAGCTACATGTCTGGTGTCCAGGGCATGCTGCGTTGAGGGTGCCATGGGGGAATTAGGCAAGAAGATAAGGTAGGAACAGATGAGCTGAAATATTTTCCCCTACTTTCTGTATAGCCCTGCACTTTCACCCCACACCCTTACCTGTCAATCCAGTGTGCCCTCTTTCCCATGATGCACCTGTGTCTCATCCAGGACCAAGAAGGAAGAGATCACTATGGCCATGTGGAAGTGAAGATTCACATGGAGGTGCCATGAAACACTCAGAGAGACTTATATACACTAAACCCCACTGAGAATCAACACAATTTGTTATTTAATCAGGACACCACTCCCTACCTCACAGAAAGGATTGATACCTGGGGAAATGCTTTTTACCTTTTGGTTTCCGGGCTGTGCTTCTGGGTCCTTCTCTGAACCCCCACTTTCATTACTCATAGGCAGCTCTCTTGCCCAACATGATGGGTGTGTCTCCATATGGGGATGCCCACACTCATCCATGAATGTATAGCCACTCTCTCTTAAATAAATCATTCTCTCACTTGTGCACTGTATGTGTGCTTCTGTTTTGAATCTTATTTCTGCTGGGAAAAGAACTTGAAGCAAAAATTGAGATACTATGCCCACAGCATGGGCTGGGCTCTTCAGGACTGGGACAGGCCCTGTGTGGTTTTCCTGGTCGTAGCTCATAACTGAGTTTGCACAGCATGGAGTCTCATCTCTGTCACCCCACTAGCCCCTGTTCTGGTGGGAACTCTGTGGAAGCTCCCACCCCATATTCCCACTTTGGCATTGGCCTGGTCAAAGCTCTCTTCAGTGGCTCTGCTTCACAGCGGGTCTGTGCTTGGGTCCCAAATTGTCCAAGATATCCTTTGAAATATAACTGAAGGCCTCTGTGCCCCCCGTGGCCCTGTGGGCATCTGCCTACATGACTGCTCTCTGAGGCTTTTCCAGATGGACATGAAGCATTACTGGTTACACTGGCTTCACTCTCACAACTCCACTAGGCATTACCTCATCAGAGGCTCCCACGCTGCAGCAAAGCTCTGTCTGGCTTTCCAGGCTTTCTGTTGAAATGGCGGAAACCACCATGACCCCATAACTCTTGCATTCTGAGCACTTGTAAAACCAGCATTTTGTAGGTGATGCCAAAGTCTTCCACATGCATAAACTTACCTGCATCCATTTTTTTTGTGTCTTCAATCTCCTTCAATAATACCTTGTAAATTTTAGTGTTGACGTCTTTCACATCTTTGGTTAAATTTATTCCAAGGTTCAATATTTTATAGCTATTAAAAACAATTTTTTGTAGGTTTTTTTTTGACAGGCAAAGTGGACAGTGAGAGAGAGAGAGACAGAGAGAAAGGTCTTCCTTTTCTGTTGGTTCACCCCACAATGGCCTCTGTGGCCAGCATGCTGCAGCCAGCGCACTGTGCTGATCCAAAGCCAGGAGCCAGGTGCTTCTCCTGGTCTCCCATGCGGATGCAGGGCTCAAGGACTCGGGCCATCCTCCCAGGCCACAACAGAGAGCTGGACTGGAAGAGGAGCGACCGGGACAGAATCCGGCACCCTGACCGGGACTAGAACCCGTGGTGCCGGTGCCACAGGTGGAGGATTAGCCTAGTGAGCCCCGGTGCTGGCCCTGTAGGTTTTTTTAAAGATTAATTTATTTGGCAGGCAAAGTTACAGAGAGAGAGAGGTAGAGACAGAGAGAGGTCTTCCATCTGCTGGTTCACTCCCCAAATGACCACAATGGCTGGAACTGAGCTGATCAGAAGCCAGGAGCCAGTAGCTTCTTCCGGGTCTCTCACGTGGGTGACAGGGACCCAGGTACTTGCAGGCCATGCTCTACTGCTTTCCCAGGCGTATTAGCAGGGAGCTGGATCAGAAATGGAGCAGTTGGGACCTGAGCGGGCGCCCATATGTGATGCTGGCACTGCAGGCAATAGCTTTATCAATTAGGCCACAGCGATGGCCCCTGTAGATACAATTCTAAGAACATAATGATATTGCCTTCCTCAATCCCTCCCTCTTCCTCTCCCTCAGTCCCTTTTTCCTTCTCAGTTTCTTTCATTTTTTAAGTTTTTGAGATAACATATTTTAAAATTATATTATAGTAAAAAGGTTTAATGCTTCACTGAGTAAGAAGTTTAACAAAAAGAAAAGAGACCCTAGTTTAGTGGGAATATAAAAATTGAATGGAAAAATGACCATTTCACCCAAAGTTTAAAGTAATCACAGATCATTAAAACTATAGCAGTATAACATTTTTGACCATTGGTTTGACAAAGGTATAAAACAAAGTTTACATGCAGAACTTTTCCTTTTGATGTAATATGATTTGTTTATTTTTGCTATTGTTTTCTGGTTTTGAGGTCTTATTCAAAAAATCTGTCCATTCCAATGCCTGAAATATTACTCCTGTGTTTTCTCAAAATAGTTTCACGTTTTCAGGTCTTGCATTTACAATTGTAATTTGAGGGGCTGGTGTTGTGGTGTAGCAGGTAAAGCTGCCACCTGCAGTGCTGGCATCCCATATGGGCACTGGTTCTAGTCCCGGCTGCTCCACTTCTGATCCAGCTCTCTGCTATGGCCTGAGAAAGCAGTAGAAGATGGCCCAGGTCCTTGGGTCCCTGCACCAGCATGGGAGATCTGGAAGAAGCTTCTGGCTCCTGGATTCAGATAGGCGCAGTTCCGGCTGTTGCGGCCAACTGGTGAGTGAACCAGTAGATGGAAAACCTCTCTTTCTCTCTCTCTGCCTCTCCTTCTCTCTCTGCATAACTCTCACTTTCAAATAAATAAATAAATAAATAAATCTTTAAAAATTGTAATTTGAGTTGATTTTTTTGTATGTGGTGAGACACAGAGGGTCTAATTTCATTCTTCTGCAGAAAGATACCTTCTGCATTCATTTATTGAAAAGGCCAGTGTGTATTCTTAGCACTTGGCAGAGATCATAGGTGTACTGGTTCACTGTTATGTTCTCTCCTGCTCCATTGGTCTATACATCTATTTTTCAACCAATGCCATGCTGCTGTGATTACAATCAAGTAGTATATTGTAAATTGGGGTAGTGTGATGCCTCTTGCTTTGGTCCTTTTGCTTCATATCACACTTACCACTTGGGACTTTTTGTGCTTCTATATAAATTTTAGGATGTTTTTTCCAGTTCTGTAAAAAAGTCATTGTTTTTTAATAGCGATTATACTGAATCTGTAGATAACTGAGTAATATGGACATTTTAACTATGTTTATTCTTCCAGTCCATTAATATGAAATGCTGCTCCATTTTTGTGTGTCCTTTTCCATTTATTTCATCAATGCTTTATAGTTTCCTTTGTAGATATCTTTTTATTTCTTAGCTTAATTTTTCCTAGGTATTTTATTTATTTATTTGTAGGTATTATAAATGGGATTGGTTTTTT
This sequence comes from Oryctolagus cuniculus, assembly GCF_964237555.1. Lineage (NCBI taxonomy): Eukaryota > Metazoa > Chordata > Mammalia > Lagomorpha > Leporidae > Oryctolagus > Oryctolagus cuniculus. The sequence continues at coordinate 124,707,421 of NC_091438.1, read as the reverse complement.
GATTTATGTTTGCTTATGAGTTCCAATAGTTTCTGGTGGAGACTTTGATTTTTTGTGTATATAAATTCAGGTCATCTGCAGCAATCAATGTTTAATTTCCTCCTTTCCAGTTTTTATGTCCTTTATTTATTCTTCTTGCTTCATTTTTCTGGTAAGAGTTTCAAATACATTCTCCCTTTGCTGGACAGTAAGAAACACAAACATACTTTAATCTTTGCAGGTACAGCTTCTGGACTCATTCAAGCTTTTTCTAGAAAGAGAGCTCACCAAAGTGCCATCATCAAAGACCTCAAAAAGGTAAATGTGATGTACAGATACTCTCACCACATTTACGGGAATCAAGGTATCCATTTCACGAGAAATGCTATCCAGAATTATGCTTCAACACATGATATAGCATGACACTTTTACCTTTTATAACCCTCAGGCAGTAGTATGGTGGAGACAAAGAACAGCTTATTAAAACACCAAATCCCAGTCTTATTAGGTAAACCTACCTTGGCCAGCTTGACTAAAATTCTTAGTGAAGCATTGTTAAATTTAAATACCAAGACACTATCATTCTTGCCCCATATGAACACCAGGGGCTTTGACCCCAGCATCAAACACCATCCAGATGCTGTGCTGCCTGAGTTGGTGCACAGATGGAGAACTGTTGTTTTGAACACTGCAGATGCTAATGCAGGGGAAGGGAAAATTAAGTGGAAACTCAAATGAAGTGTTCCTTCAGGATGGATTAGATGTTCTTCCCACCTGTCAGAAGTTTCTGGCCCACCTAAAGTGACTCCTGTTGATCCTGGTGGATTCTCACCCTTTGGTTGTGGCTATGTCATAATGAGCTGAAGGAAACACTTCGGGGCACTAAAGTTGGTCTCTGTGTTTGGCATGCTGTTTTACCATGAATTTAGAAATCACTGATGGACCCCATCCCGCCAGTCAATGTGTATGTTATGTTCCACTGCAGCAGGCCCTAGCTGCTTCTGCCAGGTCTCACAGAGATGACAATACCCATGTTGTCTTGCTGGATGGCGCATATTTAGTGTTATAAGTACCTGCTCAACATTTATTTTTTCACTTCTAGCTATGGCCTGAAACTTTTATTGCTGCTGTTTCTGGTGAGGTCTGTTTTTGAAGCCAATATTTTCCTACAATAGGCTCACCTTTATGCACAGAGCTGTAATGTCTCTGCATGTTGGGTATGTGGACAACTTCCCTTGTCAAGTTTACCTGGACTACTTTGATGGCTATCCCCACAGAGGTCAGAATGGAAAACCTTGAGTAAATACATCATGAGGCCCAACAGTTGCAAAGCACTTGATTATGTCTGACATAGCAAATCTTAACATTACTCAGTGACTCATAAAATCTTTTCTAAATCAACCTTGTCATGGTTTCCTTTTCATGCTCGAGTGTAGTGCCAAACAAAAGGAAGTGTGGCCTTATGCTGAACCCAAAAAGCCAAAAGTCACAAATGTACAGATACAAGGAGATTTTGAGAAAATTTCAGACAGGCTCTTGTGGGTGATCCCTGGTTATTGACCCTTAAGTCAATTTGTAGCCTTATCTTGGAAACAAGCGAATTCTACTAGATACAAGCATCCTAATCATACTAGGCATGTGAATTGCATACAAACAGAGCATTTTAATCACACCATAAATCATTTTTAAAAAAACAGGTTTGCCACAGATTAGAGTTAGTGATCAAATATTTATTGGATCGCCCCTAATGGGACTTAATGGCTTTGTGGCACTAATCCATGGCCTTGGTTGCAGCATTGGTAGTTAGACCATTCCACACTAGGCTTCATATGGACACAGGGTAGAGGTCTTTCAATTCTGCCTCAGCTTTTGACCTGTTTCTCCTCCAAGCATGGTGATCCCATTCTGGTTTTCAATGGTACGACTTTCTGCCTTCTTTTCTCATTTCCTCATTATGTCATTGCACATATTGAGATCCTAACTATCTTTACACTACATGCCCTCAGTGATAGAAAATATGAATTAGTTATGGTCAACTATGAAGTAACTTACACAAGAAAAGTGGCACCACAGAACCACATGCACCTTGATAGTGTAACAGTACACTAAGGGGGGGGGGGAATCTGTGCTATTATTAGGACACAATTCCGAGGGGACATCCCTTATGATAATACTGATACCACAAACCTCATGTCACACATGAGTACCCAAATCACTTATATTATGTCTTCTCTCATATTCTACACCCTCTTTTTTATTCTTTCATTAGTGTTTTCAATGGTGTAGGTTTCAGGTTCAAGGTGGTGAGGCTGGGCCCAGGACACCCAGGCCTGGGGCTAAGTCCCAGTTGATGTGTGAGGCAGTTTCTGTTCTTGGCTATATCTGCTGCCCTTGCCACAAGTCCCAGGCTCTGTGTCTGTCACTTAATCAAGAACTTGTCTTTGTGTGGCTGCTTGGAGACATGCTCAGGGTAGAAGTCAAATTGTAGTAGGTGTGAAAAGTAAATGAGGATCAGTATGTCCAGCACAAGCAGGATGCTCAGAAGGAAGCTGTCCAGGGTCCTCTGGCCCACATACTACAGTAAGAAATTGGCGAGGTAGGCCTGAGGGGACAAGTGAAAGAGAAAGTACATGACCAAGCTGACATACTTGTTGACACAGCAGAGGAGACGATCCTGGGCATTGTGGATCTTCATCATCATGTGTGTGATAAGGAAAACATTGCTGACCTCCACCAGGAATGTTAAGACACCCTTACAAACAAAACTGCTCCAAAAGATGGCTGAGAACAAGGCGCCCATGGCCATGATGCAATGGACAAAGTATCCCAAGAAGCTCATGTGTGACCACTAACCACGATGTCTGCCAATGTCACTGGTTTGACTTATTGAGTTCCTAGTGGGAAGTATTGAATGTTATTGTTATTCCAGTAATCATTCTTGTCTCTTTTATGAATCTATATTGCTTCAATAGAGTCTGTAAATGCTGGCAAGACCATGTCAAAAATCCATTGAAGGTCTATGTCACATCCTAGAAGAGGGGAGAGAGTGAGGCTGTAAGAGCCAGTTGCAAGTGGTGGACTGTAGAGATCTAGCTTGATAATACTGTGGCCATCTTGATTGTAACCACCATCTTGCTCTCTAGATCACCCTGACAGTCACCCCAAACCATGTAGGATAGTGTCATTTAGATAAAATGCCACTCTTACCTGATGGCCATCATGTCTCTTATAAATGTAAATATTTCTTGAGAAAGTCCAGGTGCATTCTGGTCAGCCACAGGACAACTTTGTAAAACCTCTTTCCTTTTCTCTGCCACCCAAGATCACATTTCCTAACTCCCTAAACCTGGATATTTGTGCTTTTTTTCAGTTTCACAGTCCCTTCCACACTGGTCAGTCAATGTTCATTTACTAGATTTTCCTGAATCAGAACATGAAAGAATTTCCTTCTTTATTAAAGCTGAATAGTATTCCATTGTATGTGTGTAACACATTTTCTTTATTCATTCATACACTGATGGGATTTATGCTGCTTCCGTATTTTGACTATTGTACAGGATTCCACAATTAATATGAGAACACACAAATCTCTTCAAAATTGTAACTTTAATTAATTTGAATGTATACCCAGAAATAAGATTATTGGATCAAATAGTATTTCTACCTTTAATATTTTGGGGAACATTCTTACTATTTCTCAGATGACTTCAGCATTTTAAATTTTCACCAGGAATACAGAGGCTTCCAATTTCCTCACATCCTCAAAAACAATGTTCCTGATTGATTGATAATGTTCAGAGATGTAAAGAGATATTGCATTTTATTTTGATTTGTATAGTGATCATTTTTTCATATATTTGTTGGCTAATTGCATACCTTCCTTGGATAAATGTCTAAGTATTTTGCTCAATTTTTAATTATTTGAAAGGAGGGGAGATGGAGAGAGAGAGAGAGGAAAGAAGGGGGAGAGAGAGAGAGATGGGCCAGGCAGAAACCAGGAGCAACTCAACCCAGATCTCCCATGGAGGTTGTAGGCACTCAATTAATTGCAAACCTCTCAGAGTTCACGTTAGTAGGAAGCTGGAATTGGGAACTGGAGCCACATACTTTGAAATAAGATGCAGGTATCTTAACCAAATATGATTTCATATTTTTTATGGCTGAGTAGTACTCCATAGTGTATATATACCATAATTTCTTTATTCAGTCTTCAGTTGATGGACATCTGGGTTTATTACATATCTTAGCTATTGTTAATTAAGCTGCAATGAACATGAGGGTACAGATAACTCTTTCATGTGCTGATTTCTTTTAGTCTGGGTAAATTCCCAGGAGTGGGATGGCTGATCATATGGTAGGTTTTTATTCAGATTTCTGAGGTATGTCCATACTGTCTTCCACAGTGGCTGCATCAGTTTACATTCCCACCAACATGGATTCGGGTACCTTTTTCTCCACATCCTCACCAGTATTTGCTGTTTGTTGATTTCTGTTTGAGAGCCATTCTAACTGGAGTGAGGTTAAACCTCATTGTGGTTTTGATTTGCATTTCCCTGATGGCTAGTGATCCTAAGCACTTCTTTATGTGTCTATTGGTCATTTTAATTTCTTTATTGAAACATGCCTGATCAAGCCCTTTGTCCATTTCTTAACTGGATTGTTTGTTTTATTGCGGAATTTCTTGAGCTCTTTATAGGTTCTGGCTATTAACTCTTCATCAGTTGCATAGTTTGCGAGTATTTTCTCCTATTCTACCAGCTTCTTCTTTACTTTGTGGAGTGTTTCTTTTGCAGTGCAGAAGCTTCTCAGCTTGACATAATCCCATTTGTCAATTTAAGTTTCGATTGCCTGTGCCTCCGGGGTCATTTCCAAGAAGTGTTTGCCTATGCCAATGTCTTGCAGAGTTTCTCCAGTGTTCTCTAGTAGTTTCATGATATCAGGATAGATTTATGTCTTTGTTCCTTTTGGGTGGATTTTTTTTAATTTTTATTTTTTAATTTTATTTATTTATTTTTTGACAGGCAGAGTGGACAGTGAGAGAGAGAGAGACAGAGAGAAAGGTCTTCCTTTGCCGTTGGTTCAACCTCCAATGGCTGCCATGGCTGGCACGCTGTGCCTGCTCACCGCACTGATCCAATGGCAGGAGCCAGGTACTTACCCTGGTCTCCCATGGGGTGCAGGGCCCAAGGACTTGGGCCATCCTCCACTGTACTCCCTGGCCACAGCAGAGAGCTGGCCTCAAAGAGGGGCAACCGGGACAGAATCTGGCACCCTGACCGGGACTAGAACCCGGTGTGCCAGTGCCACAAGGCAGAGGATTAGCCTAGTGAGCCGCGGCGCCGGCCTGGTGGATTTTTGTATAAGGTGCAAGGTAGGAGGCTAGCTTCATACATGTGCACATGGAGATCCAGTTTCCCAGCACCATTTGTTGATGACTGTCCTAGCTTCAGGGATAGATTTTTTATCTCATTTGTCAAATATAAGTTTGTTGCAGATGCATGGATTGGTTTCTGGAGTTTCTATTCTGTTCCATTGATCTGCATATCTATTTTTGTGCCAGTACAGGAAGCACTTAGAACTCCTAATAGACATGACCAGAAAAGATCTTCACCATGACACTTTATAGTCAAACTTTCAACAGTAATACAGAAAGAAAATATTCTAAAATGTGCACAACAGGAATGCCAGATTACTTTCTTAATGTCTCCAATTAGACTCACAGCTGACTTGTCATCAGAAACTCTTCAGGCTATGAGAACATAGAGAGACATAACCCAAGTTTTAATAGAAAAAAAATCAAAGAAGACTACTGTACCCTGCAAAGCACTCATTTATGAATGAGGGTGAAATAAAGACCTTCCATAACAAACAGAAATTGAAAGAAATTTTACCACTTGTCCAGCCTTACAAAAAATGGTTAAAGAGGTGCTACACACAGAAACACAGAAAGATAGCCATCATTATGAAAAAATGTGAAGGCAGAGAATCTCCCAGTAAAAGTACAAAAGAAATCCAAAGTAAATAATAGGAATACTTATGGAAAACTATCAGGGCAAAGTCATTACTTGTCAATAGTAATCTTAAATGTAAATGGTTTTTACTTTCCAGTTAAAAGATACAGATTAGATGAGTGAGTTAAAAAATAAGACCTGCCTATTTGCTGCCTGCAAGAACACACCAACAAAGATAAATGCAAACTGGTAGTGAAAAAGATGGAAAATGATATTACATGATAATGGAAGGAAAAAAGGGCAGATGTAGCCTTCCTAATATCATACAAAATAACTTTAACAAAAAAAAGTGTTAAAAGAGATGAAGAAAGTCACTATGCAATGATTAAGAGATCAATTCAACAGGAAGACGTGACTATACTTAATGTATATGCATCCAATAACAGGGTGCCTGACTATATAAAAGAAATGTTAATGGATCTAAAGGGAGAAATAGACTTCAACACAATAGTAACAGGGACTTCAACATCCAACATTCATCAATGGCATCAATGGACAGATCAATTAGACAAAGAATCAACAAAGAAACAACAGTATTAATCAACACTATGGACCAAATAGACCTAATGGATATCAACAGAACTTTTCACTACACAGTTGCAGAATATACATTCGTCTCATCAGCACATGGAACTTTCTCTAGCATAGAACTTATGCTAGGCCATAAATCAAGTATCAGGAAATTAAAAACTAAATCAAACTCATACCATGCATCTTCTCTGTCCACAATGGAATGAGTCTGGAAGTCAACAACCCAAGAATCTCTAGATAATATGCAAGCACATGAGTCTGAACAACATGCTCCTGAATGAATAGTGGATCATAGAAGAAATCAAATAATTTCTGGAAACAAATGAAGATGACAATACATCATATCAAAACTTATGAGATAACATCAAAAGCAGTGTTAAGAGAAAGTTTATAGCAATTGATACCTACATGAAGAAATTGGAAAGGTACCAAAAATTGAGCTATCATTGCATCTCAAGGACCCAGAAACAACAACAAACCAAACCTAAAATTAGTAGGAGGAAAGAAATAATTGAAATCACAGAAGAAATAATTAAAATTGAAACAAAAAACAATATAAAAGATCAATGAAATGAAGAGCTGGTTTTTTGAAAAAATACACTATTGTTCCAACTAACTAAAAAAACCAGAGAAGACCCAAATTAATAAAATCAGAGATGAAAAAGGAAATGTAACAACAGATAGCAGAGAAATAAAAACAATTATCAAAAATTACTACAAAGATATGTATGCCAACAAATTGGGAAAGCTAGAAGAAATGGAAAGATTCCTGGACACAAACAATTTAGCAAAATTCAGTAATTACCTAAACTAGACAGAGATTGAATCAGTAATAAAGACCCTCCAAACAAAGAAAAGCCCAGAACTTGATGACTTCACTGCTGAATTCCACCAGAGATTTAAAGAAGAACTAATTCCAATTATTCTCAAGCTATACAAAATAATTGAAATGGAGGGAATCCTCTCAAAATCCTTGTATGAAGCCTGAATCACCTTAATTCCTAAACTAAAAAAAGATACTGCAGAGAAAGAGAACTATAGATCAATATTCTTGATGAACATAGATGCAAAAATTAGCAAAATATTCACTAACAGAATTCAACAACACATCAGAAAGATCATTCACCCAGACCATGTGGGATTTATCCCTGATATTCAGGGAAGGTTCAACATTTGCAAATCCATAAATGTGATACATCACATTAACAAACTGAAGATCAAAAACCATATTATCTCAATAGATACAGATAAAACATTTGATAAAATACGACATCCTTTCATGATGAAAACCCTAAACAAATTGGGTATAGAAGAAACATTCCTCAACACAGTCAAGGCAATATATGACAAACTCATGGTCACCATCTTATTTAATTAGGAAATGTTGGAATCATTCCCCCTAAAATTGGAACCAGACAAGGATGCTCACTCTAATAATTGCTATTCAATATTATCCTGGACGTTTTACACAGAGCCATTAGGCAAGAAAATGAAATCAAAGAGATACAATTGGAAAGAAGGAACCCAAAAGGGGACCCTAAAGACTCCACCAAGAGACTGTTGAAACTCATAAAAGAATTTATTAAAGTGGCAGAATATAAAATTAACACATAAAATCAATAATGTTTGTGATTCCAATCAAAATACCAAGGATATTCCCATCAGATCTAGAAAAATGATGCTGAGATTCATGTGGAAGCACAAGAGACCCTGAATAGCTAAAGCAAACTTAAATAATAAAAACAAATCCAGAAGCATTACAATCCTAGATTGCAAGACATACTACAGGGCAAAGACATAAATCTATGTCTTGATATCATGAAATTACTAGAGAACATTGGAGAACTCTGCAAATAATTGGCATACACAAAGACTTCTTGGAAAAGACCCAGAAATACAGTCAATCAAAGCCAAAAATGACAAATGGGATTATATCAAGCTGAGAAGCTTCTGCACTGCAAAAGAAACACTCCACAAAGTAAAGAGAAACCAACAGAATGGGAGAAAATATTTACAAACTATGCAACTGATAAAGAATTAATAGCCAGAACCCATAAAGAGATCAAGAAATTCAATAGCAACAAAACAAACAATTCAGTTATAAGAAATTGGCAAAGGACTTGATCAGGCATGTCTCCAGAGTGAAATTCAAATTCAACAGACACATAAATAAGTGCTCAGGATCACTAGCCATCAGGGAAATGCAAATCAAAACCACAAGGAGGTTTCACCTTGCTCCGGTTACAATGACTCTCATACAGAAACCAATAAATGACAAATGCTGCTGAGGATGTTGGGAAAAAGGTACCCTAATATCCTGTTGATGGGAATGTAAATTGATGCAGCCAATGTGTAAGACACTATAGAGGCACCTCAGAAATCTGAATAAAGACAAACCATATGATCCAGCCATCCCACTCCTGGGAATTTACCCAAATAGAAATCAGCATAGTATATTTAGAAATTACATCATTTTATTCATAAATATTTCAGTACATAGCAATAAAAAGAATGTCCCCCAACATAGCTACAATACCATTATCACACCTAAGAACTAATTTATTAATATCGTCAGAGGTACAGAATGATGTATGTTTCTGATTTTCTGAAAATATAAAATGTATTTAACATTAAACATTTAACATTAAAACATTAATGTATTTTAATCTAATCGTAAAGCCCATAAAAGCAGAGACTTTGGCTGGACTCAGAGAGAACTGTGTGAAGGAGAAGTCAAAGGTTCAAGAGGGAAAAGAACTTGACCCACTGTTGCTGACAGAGACACTTGGAGAGGATGTAAAGGACCTTGGGAAGCCTCTAGGCTCCCAAGAGACAGCCAGCCAGGAAATGGGATCCGAGTCCCACAAATATGCAAGGAACCAAAATTGTCCAACAACCTAAATATGTCTCAAAGTGTTTGCAGTCCTGCACTCTTTCTGTAGGCTCTGGGGAAGGATCCATTGTATTGCTTTTCCCAGTTTTCAGAGAATGACCTGTATGTGATGGCTCTTTATTTTCAATCATGTTGACTCTTACATGCATTTCTCTCCTTACATCTTCTCTCTCTGGATCATTCCAATCCCCTTGCTTCCTTTCACTGGACATTTCTGGTAACACTGACCCACCCACACAATCCGTATAATCTCCCCTCTCAAAGCTCCTAATCACAACTGCACATTCCATTTCACTATGTAAAGTAATGTATCCACAGTCCCAGGAACAGGATGTGAAGATATTTAGGGTTCATAATTTGATGTGCTAGAGCTGATAACTGTAGCACTTACAGAAACTATCAAGGACACCTCCAAAAATAAAAAATAATAAAACTAAAAATTAAAATGACACACTATACAAAGTATCTATTTTACACAAAAAATAAAATAATCAAGGGAGAGGGGAATCAAAAGATAAAAGTGCATGGAAAACATTAAGAAATATGGAAGGAATAGTAAATGCTATCCTAGATGTAAAAGAAACAAGTGCATTGGAAAAAAGTCAGATATTTTTTAGAATCAGTTAGAAAAGCATGATTCAAATATATGTTGTCTACAAGAAACATATTGTAGGTTCAAAGATATAAATAGATTCAAAGTAAAGAAATGGGAAAAAACTAAGAAAAGAGTAACAGAAGATGAATTGGATAGTTTATCAATAGATAAAGCAAACTTTAAAATAAAAGTTGTACTGAAAATAAACGAAGTTGAAAATGCTCTGCAAAGACTGGCTGACTGCTTCTTTAAATGTACAGAGACCAACAACAAGCCACAAAGAACACAGAAATTCAGGGAAATATGATACTACCACAATAAAAAGTATAGCTTAAGACCAACCCAGCATTAATGGAGATATACGAGCAAGAAGAAAAAATTTGAAATAATCATCTAGGGGGCCAGCACTGTGCACAGCAGGTTAACACCCTGGCCTGAAGTGCCAGCATCCCGTATGGGTGCCGGTTCGAGCCCCTGTTGCTCCACTTCTGATGCAGCGCTCTGCTATGGCCTGGGAAAGCAGTGGAAGAGGGCCCAGGTCCTTGGTCCACTGTACCCACATGGGAGACCCAGAAGAACTCCTGGCTCCTGGCTTTGGATCGGCTGAGCTCCGGCCATTGCAGCCAACTGGGGAGTGAACCATCGGATGGAAGTCCTCTCTCTCTCTCTCTCTCTCTCTCTCTTTCTCTTTCTCTACCTCTCCTCTCTCTGTGTAACTCTGACTTTCAAATAAATAAATAAATCTTTCAAAAAAGATAAAGAAATAATCATCTAAAAGAAACTACAGGAGGGCCCAGATAAACAACTAAGCAATATCAGAAAAACAATAGATTAATAGAATGAGACATTTGACAGAGATAGAAGACATAAAGAAGAAAACCAAACAGAAATACTAGAGATGGCAGGGAGGAGAAAACTTCCACTTTCCCTATGACCTTGTCTAAATATGATCAGTCGGCGAACTCAAAAGGCTTCCGTAGCCTTGGAAACTCATGACAAGAGCCCAGGGTGATTACTGACGTCATAAATAAATAAGAGTGTCAATTTGTTAAGTCAACAACAGGAGTCAATGTGCACTTACTCCCCATGTAGGATCTCTGTCCTTAATGTGCTGTACATTGTGATTTAATGCTATAACTAGTACTCAAACAGTATTTTTCACTTTGTGTTTCTGTGTGGGTGCAAACTGTTGAAAGCTTTGCTTAATACATGCTAAATTGAGCTTCTGTATATAAAGATAATTGAAAATGAATCTTGATGTGAATGGAACGGGAGAGGGCGTGGGAAAGGGGAGGGTTGCGGGTGGGAGGGAAATTATGGGGGGGGAGCCATTGTAATCCATTAACTGTACTTTGAAAATTTATATTTGCTAAATAAAAAATAAAAAAATATCTAAAACCTGGGTATGGAGGTGGGAGGGGAATAAAGATCCAGATACATGAGGCCCAAAGGATCTCAAATAATTGTAACCTACTTTTAAATTTGTATGCACCTAGCATACATTGACAGATCTGAAGGCAGACATAGAGTTTAATACACCACATAAAATAATAGACCAATCATACAGACAGTAAATCAACAAGAGCAGACTTGAAGAACTGCACAGCATAAATGGACTTAACAGATATATACAGAACATTTCACTCAAAAACAACCAAATTTATATTCTCAAATGTGCACATAACTTACTATAGCATAGATCATGTGACAGGTCATAAAAGAAGTCTTAACAAATGTAAGAAGAGTGAAATCGTTCCAAGTATCTTTTCTTTTTTTAATTTATTTTTCCCAAAGAAACCTTTTATCTAAGGAATGCAAATATCATAAGCACAACTTTAGGAATATAGTGATTCTTCCCACAATACCCACCCTCCAACCCCTCCTCCTCCTCACTCTCCCCTCCCATTCTCATTCTCCATTAGATTTCATTTTCAATTAACTTTATACACAGAAGACTAGCTCTATACTAAGTAAAGATTTCAACAATTTACACACACACACTGAGAACAAGTTTTACAGTTAACTCGTAATACAACTCATTGAGGACAGAGATCCTGCATGAGGAGTTAGTGCACAGTGAGTCCTGCGGTTAATTTAACAATTAACACTCTTATGTATGACATCAGGGACCCCCTGAGGCTCTTGACATGAGCTGCCAAGGTTATGGAAGCCTTTAGAATCCACATTCTCTGTCAGTATTTAGACAAGGCCATAAGCAAAGTAGAAGTTCTCTCCTCCCTTCAGAGAAAAGTAAATCCTTCTTTGATGGCCACTTCTTTCCACTGGAGTCTCATTCACAGAGATCCTTCATGTAGAACGTTTTTTACCACAGTGTCTTGGCTTTCCATGCCTGAAATGCTCTCATGGGATTTTCAGCCAGATCAGAATGACTTAAGAGCTGATTCTGAGATCAGAATGCTGTTTAGAGTGATTGTCATTCTATGAGTCTGCTATGTGAACTGATTCCCATGTTGGAACATTCTCTCCTTTTTAATTCTATCTATTACTATTACCAGACATCTAAGTATCTTTTCTGAACACAATGTAATTAAACTCGAAATAAAAGGAAAAATGAACAAATATGAAGAAATCAAAAATACAAACAACCAGAGACATAGAAGAAATCAGAAACAAAATTAAGCAATATAGCAGAGTAGGATACATCAGCTTTCAACCCTGGAAAACACACACACACACACACACACACAAAATTGCCAACTATTTGCAAATGAAAATAGCATTGATAAAACTCCAGTTTCCAAGTGCAAGCTTACAGCAATACACTGCTGTCAAAATCAGAGAAAAACTACACAGAAAGTGATATATATATATATATATATATATATATATATATATACTTCTAAAGGAATAGAACTCAGGATCTCAAATATATATTTTTACTCCCATGCTTATTGCAGCATTATTCATAACAACCAAGACAAGGAATTAACCTAAGTAATCATTAATGGATTAATGAACAAAAAATGTGGAATAAACTTTATAAAAAGAAGGAAATCCTGCCATTTGCAAAAACATGGATAAACCTGGAGGACATCATGCTGAGTTAACTAGCAAACAGAAGGGCAAACAGTGCATGATACCATTAATATGGGGAATCTAAAATCATCAGATTAATTAAGGCAGAGAATGGAATGATTGTTAGAGACTGGAGAAACCATAAAACAGGTAGGTGCTAGTCAAAATGTGCAAATATCAGTTACATGAGGATTGTAGTTCTTAGAGATCTACTTCCAACATAATGCCTGCAGTTAATATTATTGTGTTGTATTCTTCACTATATGCTAAGAGGGTAGCTAAGTGTCCTTATCATAAAAAGAAGTAATAGTACAAAAGTAGGAGGAAAAATTTGGAGGTGATAAATAAGTTTATAACATAGATTGTAGTGATGGTCTCACAGGAATATGCTTGCAACCTCGGAAGTCGTATACATTAAATATGTACAGTTTTTAGTCTGTCAATCATATCTTAATATTGTGATTTTATTTTTTAAAGGCATATAGAGTGAAAAGAAAGTAAATATATCTCAATTTTTAGATGTCAATAGAAATTAAAATCTTCCTACATTTCTGTTAAAGCCAATCTGAAAAACATTTTCATATTTCCTATGTGAAATGTAGAGATACTGCTAGACACTCAAGAGAAATGAAAATTATATACTCACACAAAAACTTGTTCATAAATGTTCAGAATTTAAATATTAATAATAGTCCAAGTTAGAAAAAAAAGCAGAGTACACTCTGAAGGATGGGGGGGCATTCTATATACATACTATTATTTTTAATCAATAAAAAAGAATGAAGTACTAACATACACCCCATATGGACAGACATTTTGCTAAATGAAAGACTCGTGTTAAAAAAGAAGTGTTGCTTGACTTTACCTATATAGAAATCTCAAAAAAAAAAATTAAAGCCAAGATGAGAAACCACTATACAACAGTCTAGTGAATGACTAAAATTATAAAGACTAACAGAACCTAGTATTTTTTCTCCTTTTTTCTGCAGGGGTGTAAGACTTCCAGATTCACTTCCAGTGGCACAGCCTCAGCCCCAAAGGCGATGAGATCCACTTGCTGTGCACACCTGTGTTTAAATCACTGCTACACAACTGTGATTCTTGGGTTTAGTATGGCAGAATCCAATATTGAAAAGCAGGAGACACAAGTGCTCTTATTTGTTTTTGATGATATATGAAATGGCAAGGTCATTTCAGCAGTTTCTTATAAAAGCAAACAAACACCTACCATAAGATTGAGCTTAACTTCTAGGTATTCATGCAAAAGGAATTGCTGACCACAGCTAGGGAGGTGTCACTGAACTTCAAAAACCATTGACAAGTGAGAGAAATTTATATTGGCTTCCTCTGGTTCTTGCAATCACTCAAAAAATCACTGTCTTTGTCCCTTGACCCCACACATCAGCTCCAACAGAATCCTTAGGAGTGAGTGCTAACAATTGAACTGAAGATATCCAGGGAAATGTTGGCTTAGGTGCTTTATAACTTTTCCCACACTGAATCCAGGTGCTTGACTTGCTAATATTAATATTTCATTGTGATATGACTTTTTGTTTACTGATTTGATAAGTTCTGCAATCCTCTGTGGAAATGCTTGAAATACAGGCTTACGCATGCTGTGACTATAGGCCTTTCTAGCAAGGAGATGAGAAGTGGGAGGAAGGCCAGCATTAATGACAACCACTTTAATTTTCTGAAATTTTCTTTGTGGTTTGGAAGCAAGTAAAATAAAGTATTTCCTTGTCTTGATTGGTGATAAATGTCCTATATACACATTTCCCTTATAAATCTCTAAATAATGAACAGTTGTTAAATCTCAAGATGCTGTTTTTGAATACCATATTCATTAATTTCACCTCTGATTGATGGCCATATTTCATAAGTAATAGACTGAAGGAAGGATTTCAATGCTTCATAAATGTCCTGAAATTGCACATACCTTTGAAATTATTAGAATTATAACTGGATAGAAACATTTATATTTCATGTCATATTTTCGATGTAAACTCTAAGTCCCAAATAGATAAGAAGCATTGATCTACAGTCACAAATGTACAACATTTAAGTAAACTCAGAAAACATTCAAAGTAAGTGAATGGCTGAGTGAAGCATATTTTCTGAAGCTAGTAGTAGGAAGTTCTTTCTGCCTGTAGTAGAAAGAATTATGCCATTAGTACAACTGAAAACCTGGTGGCAGTCAGAGCAGCTTCTTGGCACCTACAACAATTTTGATACAAGAACTTAATCCACTAGGATTGTCACCCAACCACTGATCCTCCTGGAAATATTGAAAGGACCACACCTTTGACGGAACAGCCCCTAGGAAAAAGATTTCCAGGAAAAGGAGAGCAGCCACGGGAAAGTCCACACTCATCAATCTCATTTACCTCTGTTCCGGAATGACAAATACACACAAAGGACTATTGCAGAACAGAACGCAAAACATGAAATTTGGCCAATCCCTGAGTTCAACCCATGAAGACATTGATGTGCATATCCTAGAACAGAGAGATTTAGAATCAATTAAGAACAGCAGACTGTGGGGCATCACTAGCCTAAAGACTGTCTAAACAGCAGGACTCATTCCTCCATGCCCCATAAACCTAGGTAGGTGTCAGGCTGTGAGGTTGGTTTGTGAGTGGTGGCAGGTTTCAGTGAGATTGGATTTGCAGAACTAGCAGGGTTATGAAGTGGTTCCTTTCCTAATTATCACCACCTAAGCTAGTGCAAAGTTAATCCTTCTGGAGGTCTTGGGGGAGGCTGTAGTCATCCCCAACAGATGGGTGGGAATTCTGGAGATTTGGGGTTTGGAGAGAGGTTAGTCTGGTGACACAGCATTGGGTTAAAGAAAAAAAAATGCCTTGTATCCACAGAGCAGAAGAGCTAGAAGATCTTGGCTTCTAATGTAGTGCAGGAAATACACTTATACCCTTTACCTTGAAGCACTTTATTAAGAGCCTTGTTTCCATAAGCTAAGCAGACATCGTTAACAAGTATTTACCATATATTACTAAAGTGTGCATATGCATCCATGAAATGTTGATCTTTGACTTACATCACCTTCTTGTGGAGAAAGACTGAAAAATTTGTGAAGTTGAAGTAGCTGGAAATACATAGGGAAGCTTGTGGAGTGTGGTTATGATCTCAAGTCTCTGAAAGACCTTCATAGGAAAACAGAAAAAAGCCTACTCTTTGTGCTTCCAGAATTATAACTGGAGCTGTTTTGAGGAAATGATTTGGTGTCCAAAGGGAAGAAAGTTCCCACAATCACTCTGGGAAGGCCGTCTCATGACTAATGGTGTCTTTAAGCATGAGGGTGTATAATAATCTCAAAACCAAATACTGGAAATAATAGTATAATGACTACAGCATGAGATTTAAGTTCTAATGTGTTGTCTAGTAGTGGATCTGCCACTTATAACCTATGTGACTCATTCCATCTTCAACTGTGAAGTGATGACAAAAATAGAACTGCCTTTTAGGATTAATTTACATAAATTCTGTAAAGAATTCACAATGACCACATTCCCTAGCATAAGGTGTTGACTCCGTAAATGTGCTACAGGGATTTATGGATTAGATATAACAGGAACAACAGATTGCAACTTCCTTGACTCAGAATGTTGAGTCTGGTAAATGTCATCCTTCCTTTATCACTTGGAATTTATATTGCTATGGTTATCTTATTGCTACTGTTAATACATCTTATTGTTACTGATAGTAAATCATCTCTCCATTCTCTGAATGTACATTCTTTCTATATAGAAGTTTTATTTCCCTATGTATGATGTGTTTGCTTGGTCATAAATTGAGAAAAGGGTGTTCTTAAAAACACCTGATATCTCTGACAGAGACCTCATATTTGATGGATTACTGTATTGTTTTGGAAGAATGATTTATTCATTTAGTGCAGCCAAAAAATCATCAGGAAGGGTATGATTATAAGGGATCTACTATTGCTTTATACACTTTTCTGTTTCTCATATTAATTTTACTCAAGACTTTGAATGGAGGAAGTTGCAATCTTGAAAACTAATGGTAATCTGGGTAGGCAGGTATCTTATGATCAAGTTAAATGTATCCCACAGCAGACTTGCAGGATTCATTTGTCACTAAATGGTTTTGATGGAGCAGAAGTTAGATCCACTTCATTTTGACTGAATGGACGGTGACTGTTTCTTGAGAGACAAAGCACCCCATTCAGGATGTAGAAATTATCTGTGGATCTGAAGTGATTAATAAAAGATAGCTGTATTGGCCTCCTTCCTAAAAACACTGTTGCCTTGGGAAGCTCATAAATGAATGGTGTGAACTCACTAAAGTGAGAAACAGGCCATAACTCTCCCTATGTGAGTCCCGACATTGGGATCGCCCTTTCTGATCTGAGCAGAAAGTTAAAGGAAATGCCTTGAATGATCCCATCCTTGTGACGTCTGTTACCGTTTGTAGTGTAAACCAGAAAGCAGATGTGCCCAACAACCAAAAAGAATATGACAGTTAACAATGAAATCCAAATTTTCATCCAAACGTGGTCAGCATTAAACAGAGCCCCTGAAAGAAAGCACAAAACATTTGGAGATCAACAAACTCACAACATGGAGCACCACTGGATTAGGAACTAGTAGTTAATAAAGCAGAATTCTCTACCACGTCTTGCATTTTTTTATAATTTTGTGTTTGGATCAAGGCTAGGTATTAGTGGAACTGGAATAGTGATAAAAACAAGGCAAAAGCAAGGATTAGAATTGTCTTGAGGGTAACATTCATATTGAGGTTGTAGTGGGCTGAAAAGCAGCCTTAGTTTCAGTATTGAGTCTCAGTTATAAAAGGAAAAACTGGATCTATTCTAATTCCTTTTGTTTCTTTGTCCTGCTTTGTTATTTTAAATAGTCTCTTGAGTTTGAAGATAGCCACATTATTTTTCAAGCCTGGTGTTCACAGGACTAAGATTATCCCACTCCTGGTCAACATTTTCACTTGCGAGTCTTATGAACATGGTGCTATTTCCAAGTGGGGCTCACTCCAAAAATTTTCCCAGCTCAGGAGATGAAAATTTATCTTTAATGACTTAGGTTCATAACCTTGGAATGATTCTTCATTTCTATAGTTCATGCTTACCCTATGTTCTATCCATCAACAGACACCGTCAGTACATTTAAAATGTTTAAGGCATTTTACCAACTCTTACTACGTACATCTTAGAATACTGTTATAGAATTCTATCTGGTCCAGTAAATATTTATATTTTTCAGCTCATTTTCTAATCCTCCAGAAAATCCTCAGAGTAAAATCGATGTCTTCAATTAGACTAGAAAGGGACACCCTAAAGTGACATCTGCAACCACATTTGTCCCACCCTTCACCTTGCTCCTGTATTCAACCTTGCCTTCTCAACAGAGGTGTTAGTGGTACCTTGGTTGCACACAGGGCATGGTCTTCTCCTGAGGGACCTTTGACAACCATCCATCAAGCCTCCAAAGAGTAAGTGATGCACCAATAACCAGGAATCCAGGCTTTAGGTCTACATGTTACTTCCTGCTGGTTTGAGTGGTTTCTCTGACCATCTCTCTACATAAAATGGCCATAATAATCCTTCTTTATTGAATTTTCAAGGAGTTTGAAATGACAGTATTATTACCAAATATTGCATGACATTAAGCAAAGCTTTTTGCTTCCACTAATTCATTTGTGGTTCACAAACATTCATAAATTGTAATTAAGTTTAAGGTGATAAAACTATAATTTTGGAAGCCTAGTGACATCCTTTAAGTTACTGAACTAGAGCTTTGGTAACTTTACACATAAATATTGGTAGGGTCTAAAAAGCGAAATTGCCACTTTTAGAACAAATGTCTTCAAGAATCCTTGACCTGATTGTCAAGGGACAGTTTACCATTGTTACTTTTTACTGTGTATACCCTTTTTGTTTTGTTTTGTTTTGTTGGTTTGTTCTTTGTTTTCTTTCTTTCTCTCTCATTTCCCTACTTCATACTATATGCTGAACTCTCTATGTAACACAAAGTTAATTATACGTATTTTAAAGCAATTGGAGAAAGATCTCAGTCAAAAATAAAAGAGGGAATAAGAGATGGAGCAGGTAGTCTAAAACTGTAAAACAGTCTAGTTCTGCATACAGGCATATAGATTTACCTCTCAGGGTGCAGCCTAAGAACTAGTCATGGGGCTCCAGACTCAAAAGAACCAGTGGTATAAACGCCATCTTTACTGTTAAATGATCATATTAAATGTTAAAGGCAACAGATAGATCGGTCTAAGTTTAAAAGGGATGAGATAAATAACATAAAGTACCAACAATAGAATTAAAAACGAATGAAGGACCAACATAGGAAGCAGTCCACACAGCAGACTCCTAGAATGACATTCACAGTAAATAACACTCTGACCTCAGAATTAACCCTTAAGGCTTTCTGGTCGGGCTCAAAGGCCTGCAAGAGCATTTCAGGCATGGAAAGACAAGACTCTGTGACCAAAAAAATATCCTACACGGAGGATTTTGTGAGACTTCAGAGGAAAGAAAGGGTCGTCAAAGGAGATACTCTTTTCTGAAGGGAGAAGAGAACATCCACTTTGCTTATGGCCATGTCCAAATACCTATGGAGTCTATGGTCACAAAAGGCTTCCATAGCCTTGGCAGCATATGGCAAGAGTCTCAGATGATCACTGACCTTATAAAAAAAGAGTGTTAATTGTTAAAGGAACAAAAGTAGTCACTGTGCACTTGCTCCCCAGGTAGGACCTCTGTCTCTATTGAATTGCAATGAGAGTCTACGGCCATACGCACCCGATCTCGTCTGAATTGCAATATGAGAACTGACTGCAAATTCTCTCACCAAATTGTACTCTATATATTGTGTGTGGGCATGGGTGCAAATTATTGAAGTCTATGATTAGCATAGAGTTGGTATTCTGTATATAAAGTCATATTAAAAATTATCATAATGAAGAAGGAGATGGAAGAGGGAGGTAGGATGGGAGCTGGGTGGAGGTTATGGGGGAAAGAACCACTATATTCTTAAAGTTGTATCTATGTAAAAATGCATTCATTAAATAAACATTTTAAAAAAATCATGAACTGATCAAGTCACCGTTTTTGGTGCTCAGTTAGTTGTCACCTATCAAGGAAAACAAGTGGTATTTGTCCCTTTGGGATTGGCTTATTACATTCAGCATAATGTTTTCCAAATTCCTAACAGGGATCACTTTTCAGATAAAATTTAAACACCTAAGAATAATTGTGTGTTAATTACAGAGTTCAACCAATGGTACTAGAACAAAAAAAAATACTAAAATGGATAAAGTATTACATTGTACATCAACCGTCAGGACAGCACTCTGGCCTCAGAATCAGCCCTTAAAGCATGCGGATCCAGCTGAAAAGCCCATGAGACTATTTCAGGCATGGAAAGCCAAGACACTCTGGGGAAAAAAAAACCTAAATGAAAGATCTCTGCGAGTGAGATCCCAGTGGAAAGAATGGGTCATCAAAGAAAGAGGTACCTTTCTCTGAAGGGAGGAGAGAACTTCCACTTTGACCATGGCCTTGTCTAAATATGATCAGGGCTGGTGAACTCAGGGGGCGTCCATAGCCTTGGCAGCTCGTAACAAGAGCCTAGGGTGATTACTGAGGCCATAAACAAGAGTGTCAATTTGTTAAGTCAACAACAGGAGTCACTGTGCACTTACTCCTCATGTAGGATCTTTGCCCTTAGTGTGCTGTACATTGAGATTTAATGCTATAACTAGTACTGAAACAGAATTTTTCACTTTATGTTTCTGTGTGGGAGCAAACTGTTGAAACCTTTACTTAATATATGCTAAACTGATCTTCTGTATATAAAGAGAATTGAAAATGAATCTTGATGTGACTGGAAGGGGAGAGGGAGTGGGAAAGTGGAGGGTTGCGGGTGGGAGGGACGTTATGGGGGGGAAGCCATTGTAATCCATAAGCTGTACTTTGGAAATTTATATTCATTAAATAAAAGTTTGAAAGAAAAAAAAATCATGAACTCCAAATACTTCAAAAATTCTAATGGTTTAATTATGGGTTGTCATTATTCTTATATGTTTTTCTTCTAAAGTCCTCTTCTTAGAGCCTGATAACATCTTCAGTACCAAAATGTACAACCATTACTAAGAGTCACATTTGGTACTTGGCTCTTGAACATTAACTCATTAGTTTTCTCTTTCGGGTTCCATGTAGACAAGTGAATACTTACTTGCTAGGATGACATTTATTCATTTCCTGTCAGTTGTCAGAGGATTGTAAATACAACAAGTTATATTGTCCTGTGATTGGTTTTGGAGAAGAAGAGTCATCTTCACATCAAACACTTTGGCTCCATCCTGTGAGTGTGATTTTGATAAATGTGGAACTACTTCTCCCCTGCCATCTCTCCATTCCATTTTGGGCTGTGGGAACCATCATCTGGAGCTGCACTCCACAAGGAGTCCTTTTAGTGCCAGAAGCCTGAACATGGATCTGGGTCTCCAAGCCAAGTGCTGGTGGAAATGAAAAAAGATATTGTGGTTAAGCTGGAAATGTGAAAGAAAGGGAGTCTCAATCTTGGGTTCTGCAACCACCAAAGAAGAAGTAATTATCAAATGCATATCTAAGTTACAATGTAGACTAACCCTGTACTGTCTGTTCATCACATAGTATATTTTTGCAGTTCATGTGAGTTTACTATTTATAATACTTGAGATATTTTCAAATACTAAAAGAAGAAAAAATAAAAAGAAATATAAAAATAATTTCCACATATTTCAGCTTTTGGCATCACTAGGGCATTGGTATACAATGTTCCATACTTACCTGCCAAACTCAAGTTCATGGTGGCCGCATCTCTGCACTACATGGTATGGACAACTGACAGCTGAGCTCAGCCTGTCCTCCTGCCATAGCCACTACGTGTCCCATGGGCATGATCACCATCAACTTTTCTGTGGAAGAAGACAGAAGATCAAGTTAAGTCTGAAGCCAAAAACATCCCAGTTGCTACTCATTGATTGGAATAACATATCAAACTTTGCCCATCTAAAGTGGCTCTTCTAAATATCCAAATCTGATTATACTCCTTTCTGCTTAAACAAATTTTTATATTTTATAAAACCAAATATATGACATCATTTTCTTTAAAATATATTCACATAATCAATTGGAGCCAGCATTGTGCTACAGCTGGTTACAACACTGCCTGTGATGCCAGCAGCCTGTATAAAAGTGTCTCTTTGATTCCTGGATTATCCACTTCCAATTAAGCTCCCTGTTATTGTGGTTGTAAAAGCCGCAGGAAATGGCTCAAAACTTGGGCCCCTGCCACCAATGTTGGGGACCTGGATGGAGTCCCTGGCTCCTGGCTTCAGCTCTAGCTGTTGTGACCATTTGCAGAGTGAACCAGTGGATGGATGAAAAATCTGTCTTTGTGTGTGTGTGTTATCTTTCCCACTCTGTCACGTTTACACTGAAATAAATAAATATTTAATATGTACCTATATATTTATATTCATTTGAAAGGCTCTGGGAATATAATAGAGTAGAAAAAAAAACAGATATCTGTATCCCCACCTAAAGATCATTTTCACTGGCACAATTTGTCTGATATGACTATGTTATATTGCTTCTCAGTCTTTTTGCAAAGATCAAGTGTGACTATCTTAGAACTCTTGAGGCTTTTGAAGGTTTGCGATTTCCAGGGGAAGTTTTGGATGGTAAAATGTGGCTAATTACATTCAACTACAGCTTTAAGTACAACACCAACTACCATCCCCTACCCTCACCCCTGGCAGACAGTTGTGTATATGTTCAGCCTGCATCTAGCTTGTGGGACCCAGGATAGGAAGAAAGAATTATATGCTTCACAGATTGAGGGTTTGCTCTCTGCTTACTGATTGTTGCTTCTGTTCACATACGTGCAAAGAGGTAGGGGGCCATTGGGTTATACTACCCACCCCCACTGTTGCAAAGACTTCCCTTTCCGGCTGAGGTTATATAAGAGGGATTTAAAAGGTTGGCATCTTTTTATAACTTTCATTTTTCCTCTTATTCATTTGGCAGCCAGATATTAAAAACTAGGAAATTCAAAACCAAATGAAAATATAGGAAAAATCAGAAAGTGAATATGCATTCCCAGGAAAAGGCATAAGTTCAGAAAGGACTTGAGAATACCTAGAGTTTACACCTCATGGATGTCCTGGTCACAGAATCATATTATAACAAATAATCAAACAAAGAAGCCCCCCAAATAAACATCATAATCTTTAAAGCAGCAGATCCTAGAAAAGGGGGAAAGTATGCTTTCTATATTTGAATGCCTGATTTTTTTATTTTAAAAAACACAGAATATATAAAGAAGCAGGAAACTATAAACCATTCAAAGAAAAAAAGTAAATGAAATAAAACTGTCCCACCCCATCCCCCTCAAAAAAGAACTGATGGCTGATCTACCAGACAAAGATTTAAAATGATTCTCAGATATGCTCACAGAAGTAAAGTGTGGAGAAAATCAGTAAAATGATGTATGACAAATTGCAAATACCAATAAAAAGAAAACAAAAAGAAATTCTGGAACTGAAATTTCAATAACTGGGAAAAACTCAATATGTAATTCAAAGGCAGACTTTTCCAGGCAGATGAAAGACATTGGAAACAATCAAATATGGGAAATACCAAGAAAAATACTGAAGAAAAGTGAACAGAGACAAAAGAACCTGTGGAACACCACAAAACAGACTAAACTGAGCAGCCTGGGAATACCCAGAGAAGAGACCTAAAAGGAAGGAGAAACTGAAGAAATTACGGCTGAAAAATTTTCAAGTTTTATGAAAGACATGAATACAAACATTCAAGAAACTCAGTAAACTCTAAGATGACCTCCAAGACACCCATGATGAGATGTATTATAATCAAACTTTCTAAAGCCACAGATGGGATGCTGAAAGCAGCTGGAATAAAGTGACTCATCACATACAATGGACACTCAATATATTTCTTATCACAAATTTGGAAACCTCTTGTGATCCTATAACCAACAAAACTATTCTTTAAAAAGGAGGAAGAATTAAGGCTTCTAGTTGAATAATATCTGAGGGAGATTATCACTAGACATGTCTTGCAAGAAATGCTGTAAGGAGTCCCATAAAGTGAAAGAAAGGGCAGTAGAAAGTAATATTAAACCACATGAAAACAACGAAAATCTCAACAGCAATAAATGAATGAGCAATTATAAAAGATGACATTTTTAAAAGATTGTATTATTGTAGTAATGACTTGTAATTCTTCATTTTTATATCACTTAAGATACTAACACATTTTTAAAATAATTATTATTCTAAAAGTTAGTGTCATGGAAACCTTGGTTCATAAATTCACAATTTGTTTATAGTTTCATAAGTCTAATGCATTTCAAAGAATTATTAGTTTATGCTTAGGGACCTATAATGTATAATGATGCAATTTTATGGCATCAGAAATAAAATAAGATGAGGGCAGAATCATAAGGAGTAGAGCTTTGGCATGTTATCAAAGTTAAGACTGTAGAATTTCAAATTAGAGTAGAATAATGTTAGGAAGTTAAATATATCCCTATGTAGTCACAAAGACAATAGATATGGAAAATTTATAAAAGCAAATAAGAAATGAATTTATGTACTTTACCACAAAAAATTAACTATAAGAAAAGAATACACACAATAGTCACAAAAATCAAATATTTAGGAATAAATTTTAACCAAAGAAGTGAGTGATCTCCTTAATAAATATTATCAAACATTAATTAAAGAAATTATAAAGCACACACAAACATGGAGAGCTATTTCTTGTTTATGCATTGGAAGAAGCAATATCATTAAAATGTCTATATTACCTAAAGAAATTTACAGATTCAATGCAATACCTATCAAAATACCAATGGCATTCTTTACAGAATAAAGAATACAGATAAGGCAATCCTAAAATTCATATGGAATCACAAAAGTACCCAAATTGTCAAATGATCCTGAGCAAGAAAAACAAAGCTGTAGTCATCACAATATCTGATTTCAAAGCATAGTACAAAGCTATAGTAATTAAAACAGCTTGGTACTATAATAAAAACCAAACGAGAAATCAAAGGAACAAAACAGAGAGTCCAGAAATTAATCCATGTACATACAGCCCACTGATTTTTGACGAAAGTGCTTAGATAATACAGTGAAGTTAGGATAATCTCTTCAACAAATGGTAATGACAAAACTGTATGTAGAAGAATGAAATTAAATATATTTTTCTTACCATATAAAAAAATCAACTCAAGATGGATAAAAGGCCTATAAGACCCAAGACTATGAAGCTACTGGGAGAAAATAGAGGAGAAACACTCCTAGACATTGGTATAGGGGACAACTTCTTGGAAAAGACCCCCAAAGTACAGGTAGCAACAACAGAAAACCTAAATAAATTGAATTATATCGAACTCAGAAGATTTTTCACAGCAAAGGAAATGATCAATATACTGAAAAGACATCCAACAGAATGGGAAAAATATTTGCAAACCACCAATCTGACAAAGGATTAATATCCCAAATATATCAGCAACTTATAAAACTCAACAACACATAAACAACCAATCCAGTTGAGAAATGGGCAAAGGACTTCAATGGACAGTTCTCAAAAGAGGAAATACAAATGACCAACAAATGTATAAAAAATGTTTAATATCACTAGCAGTTAGGGCAATGTAAAGATAAAGCACAATCAGGTATCACCTCACCCTTGTCAGAATGGCTAAAATCCAAGATACAGAGAGTAACAAATGCTTGCAAAGATGTGGACAAAGGGGAACACTTACATACTGTCGCTGGAAATGTAAATTAGTGCAGCCACTGTGAAAAATAGTGTGGAGACTTCTTTAAAAAACAGAAATAGACTTGCCAACTGATCCAGCAATCCCACTAATGGATATATATCTAAAAGACTTGAACACAATGTATCAAAGAGATACCTGCACCACCATGTTTATAGCAGCAATGTTCTCAGTAGCCAAAATATGCAATCAACCAAGGTGTCCATTTTCAGATGAATGGATAAAGAAAATATGGCATATAGCACAATGTAATATTACCAGCTATAAAAAAGAATGAAATTTTACCACTTGCAGCAAAATAGACACAACTGTAGGACATCACGTTGATTGAATAAGCCAGACCCAGAAAGACAAATACCATATGTTCTCCCTTTTATGTGCAAGATAAAATTTAAAAAGCAAACAAAATAGAGAAAAAAGAAAGAGAAAAAGAAACGTCTGTGCGAATCAGTATTGCTGCAAATATAGTTTGTAAAAGCCAATGGTTAAGAACATTATGCTAGTATAGTTTTTAGTGCAATGTGCTTTTAAAATATGTCCCTACCTATTCTAGTACTCATTTATTTGAAAGGTGGAGTTAGGGAGAGAAAGAGAGAGAGCTTCCATCTGCTGGTTCACTCTCAAAATGGCCACAACTGCCGGAGCTGGGCCAGTCTGAGTCTGGGAGCCATGAGCATCTTCCAGGTCCCCAGCGTGGGTGCAGGGGACCAAGGACTTGGACCATCTCCCGCTGATTTCCCAGGCCGAGGCAGAGAGCCAGATTGGAAGTGGAGCAGCCAGAACTTCATGCCCATATGGGATGCCGGTACTGCAGGTGGTGGTTTTACCAGCTATCCACAGCTTTGGCCTCTGAATGTTTCTTTTAGGACTTCAAAAGTTAATAAGCTATCTTTGCTTCTCTAGGCTCTTGTCATGCCAAAACACTCTGGCAAAACAAACAAACAAACAAACAAACCTAAATGAAAGATCTCTGCGAGTGAGATCCCAGTGAAAAGAACGGGTCATCAAAGAAGGAGGTACCTTTCTCTGAAGGGAGGAGAGAACTTCCACTCTGACCATGGCCTTGTCTAAATATGATCAGAGTCGGTGAACTCAAAAGGCTTCCATAGCCTTGGCAACTCATGACAAGAGCCTAGGGTGATTACTGATGCCATAAATAAGAGTGTCAATTTGTTGAGGCAACAACAGGAGTCACTGTGCACTTACTCCTCATGTAGGATCTCTGTCCTTAATGTGCTGTACATTGTGATTTAATGCTATAACTAGTACTGAAACAGTATTGTTCACTTTGTATTTCTATTTGGGTGCAAACTGTTGAAATCTTTACTTAATATTTGCTAAACTGATCTTCTGTATATAAAGAGAATTGAAATTGAATCTTGATGTGAATGGAAGGGGGGAGGAAGAGGGAAAGTGGAGGGTTGCGGGTGGGAGGGACGTTATTGGGGGGAAGCCACTGTAATCCATAAGCTGTACTTTGGAAATTTATATACATTAAATAAAAGTTAAAAAAAAAGAACAAGAAGACATTATGACACCCCCAAATGAACAAAAAACCCGAAGCCAAGATTATGAAGATGATGAGATAGAAGAAACGCAAGATACGGATTTCAAAAAATTTATGATAAGAACATTAAGAAGTTTTCAAAAGCAAATTCTTGAACTACAGAAATCCTTACTGGACAGCATATAAAATCTCTCTCGTGAAAATTAAATCTTAAGGAGGAATCAAAATGAAACACAGAAACTAGTAGAAGAGGAAAGTGTGATAGTGAAGAGAAATCAAAATGAAATGAAATGAAGAATTCATTTTAAAAAAAGAAAAAGAATAC
The DNA here is from genome assembly GCF_964237555.1 of Oryctolagus cuniculus. Taxonomy (NCBI): domain Eukaryota; kingdom Metazoa; phylum Chordata; class Mammalia; order Lagomorpha; family Leporidae; genus Oryctolagus; species Oryctolagus cuniculus. The sequence goes on along the minus strand of NC_091438.1, from coordinate 124,679,684 downwards.
AGTAATGAAGGGAATGAAGTACAAAACATCTACAAGGCATACAGAAAACAAAAAGTGACAGATTCCTCCTTTTAAAATGCGCCTCATTGTATGATCAACAGCTGACTAGGACATGCTGTGTCAGTGTAACTGGTGAAAGGCGTGGGAAGAGGAAACCTTCCCCAGTGCGTGATTAAGTCTCAGGGTGAAGCTGTGCCCTTGGCTGTTCAGTACCCCCGCACCGCGCACTCCCCCCATAGGTGGGATAGGGTAATTGAGGGCTGGATTGGATTTTTCCCTCCCCCAAGATGAGTTAAACTCTGAGGAAACCTAATAAGTGGGGCTCTGGTGTAGTTTCCGCTGAGGGCAGGACTGCTTAAGAGATATTTCAAAATAGTACTTTCCCCACCTGCAGGAAGCAAGAAGGGTTTTTCTTCAACAGTCGCTGTGGAAACCTGCTAGAAATCCTGGGGTCAAAGGCAGGAAAGCGTGCTGTCAAGGACCAGGCATCTGGGAAGCTTTCACTTTCAGATTGGTCCACACTGGTGTCCAGTAATTCCATAATTAGCTTCGATTGCCCCACCCCACTGGTGATTCCCTCAGAGGTCTCTGTGTCTCTGTGTCTACCTGCCTGTCACTCCAACTCCGTGGGCAGCCGCTTGTCCTGCAATCTCTTCTCTTGTATGCATCCAAGAGGACTTGTTGATTTTCAGGTTTTCAGCTTTTCATTTGAAGCTAAGATGGGGTGTGGATGCTTAAGATCCTTAGATGCTGTTCTGGACACTAGAAACCTACCGAGTTTCTTCCTGAAGCTGTGGCTGAGTACAAAAAACAACAACAACAACAAAAAAAACAGATTTCTTACCTGAAGCTGATGACAGCGCTTGCAGGAGAATGCATAAGCAGGTAAAGAAGAGGATTTAATCTTCATAGCTAGAAAGGAGATCAGAACCATAAGGGCCCTGAGACATGGGGTGTGGATTGCATAGATGCACAAAGCGAAGTTTGTAAGAACGGGCAGCCTTAAGACTCTTTTGTTTCAGAGAATTATTCTTCTTAGTGCTCAATAAATGTACCACATCCCGCTGCATGGTTTGCTCAGGTTCACAATCCGTCAGTCCCACTCCTTCATGCCCACATTTCTCTCTTCCACTTCGTGACTTATTAAAGGAGCAGTTTCTCCAGCTGGCAATATTCCAAGGGAAAGACTGGGAGGATGGAACCAAAAGGCAAACACAAAGATGCGGGTGCCTAAACACACACAGTAAGGCAAGGAAAGCTTCTGCAGGATTCCTGTGCTTGAACAACTAAGATGATACCAAGCTGTGCTGTAACTGAAATATGTTGTCAGTGATTGTATACATTATTTCTAATAAAAAACGGTCAATTTCAACCTTAGTTACTTTCAAGCAGCATTAAACTATTTTCATACGGACAATTTATGAAAGCATGTTAGCAAGCCCAAATAGTTTTTCCATATAATATAAGGTGTTAAGAGTATCAAAGTTTACATTTAGACACAACCTAGAATCTTTAGCCCCAGCCTAGAATCAGGTTGGAAGGTGTCTCAGTTTCAAGACTTTTTATCAACATATACATTCAATGGCATCTGAAGTTGTTGGGCCTAGCTACTTGCCTAGAAGCCCCCCGGCAAAATTACAATGGGGCAATGGTCACCTGATTAAAAAAACCCTCCTCTGGGATTAAAAGCCTCAACAATAGTCAAACTCCATAACAGAGGGACACTGGTGCTTCACTAAATAGACCCAAGGACGCTGTGACACCCTGGAAAAGAATTTAATGCATATTGGAGCACATACCGGGTGAGAGAGGGAAGAGACCAGTTAGGAAACAAGGTTCTGAGAGATGGAGAGTCAGAGTAGAGGGGCTGGCACTTTTCACAACTCACTTAGGCTAACTTCTCCATCCTCTAGCTTGTGCCCAGGCCAGATGATGTTGCAGAAGACGAGGCATTTTTCTGTAGGGAAAAGTAGTTGATCAATGCCTCTTAACCTTGAGTCTTACCTAATAGGCCTGATTCTGACAATGAGCCTTCATGGCGGGAGCCTTAGCAAAGGTATTTTTAAGCTAGAGTTTGGTGAAAGAGTGCCAGTGCTGGTTACTGCCTATGCTGGTGACTAGGCAGACAAGGAATAAAGAAACAGCAAACTTCCTGAGGCAGGAACTACATAGGAAGATCCAACAGTGGGACCCAGAAGAACGGACTCAAGAAGGAAGCCAGGGGATCCCACAGACATGCTGAGACTTGTCTGCACAAGTTCAGGCCACATGGTGACTTAATGAGAGTCTGGATTGACAAGCTACCTGTCTGCAAAAATCAATAACTGAACTTTAACCCAGAGCTATTGAACTAAATACTGAGGAAATACCTGCTAATGGGGCCAAGAATTTGAGTTTGTAGGAATTGAAGAGACCTGGAGATGTATGGCAAGCATTTAGAAGAGCAGAGACAGAGATCTTGTCAGGATCTGGGGTAAGGGAAAAACTCATTGAGGCATGGAGCCCAAAGCCCTTGGCTTCGCTCTAAGCTGTGCCCCATCTTACTGACAAATTAATCTCTGAGGAAGGAAGAACCAAATGCAGTTTTCGGCTGGCACCCTAATGGGTCATCAAGATCTGGTGTCCATCAGGGAGTCCTTGAAAAATTCCAGAGAGTGGCCCTGACCTGAATTTCAAGATGACTCCAAGCCATTCTCCCAGTCCAGTGTGATAGGCCAATCCTCATGAAAGGAAGCTGAGTTGGACCAGCCAACATTCCAGAGCTGAGATGAGAAGTATGAAGAATAGGGCCCCTGGCTTTACACCTCATGAGGACTCCCAAACAGCAGAGGACTTGCTCCCTGCCGGGAAGTGCGTTTCCCAGCCCAACTGGACTGGCACTGGTGTGGAGCCCCAGCCAGAATTTATCAGTTACCTCAAGTCCTTCTGCCAGTCCCACATGAAGGGCCAACCCACACAATAGGGAGGGGAGGTGTTTCACAGCCCACCACCACTGGGGTCTAGTGCCTGGCCACAGAGCTTCCAGAAACACTGGAGTGGAGCCCCAGTCAGAATCTATCAGTTGCCTCAAGTCCTTCTGCCAGTCCCAGTGGAAGAGCCAAACCACACCAGAGAAGAGTGGATAGGATAGAGTCTGAGCTCCATGGGATTGCTCTGGACTTGGTCAGCATTCATGCTAATCACATTTAACGGGCTGACAGGGACCTGCTGTTTTTGAGAAAATGGGAGTTACTCTGGAGGAGTTGAGGCTCTCTGAATAAAGCTATAGTGGTCTGCATGCTCACTGGTCTGGCAGGATGATCCGACACTGGCTGGAGTTGAACTCGAGCAGGATCCGTATCACATTGGAGTTGTTATCCGAGTCATGGCACCAAAATGTTGTAGGGAATGTCAGTGGAGACAATATTATGACCTTGGTGCTTTGTCTCACGTGGAAGAAGAATTTCCAAGCAGACAAGCAGAGAGATTTAAAAGCAAGATTTATTAGAGTCAAAGACCCCCAGCCAGAGTGACATGGAGGGGGGCTTCCAAGGGTGTATGTGAGCTTCCAAAGGTGTGTGTCTTCATTCCCCAAATAGTGAACTGCCAGTCACACTATGGTATGTGATGACTATAAGCACATTCCTAGTGTGGGACAGAGAGAGGGCTGCCCTCTTGTCCTGCTTTGCAAACCCCAGTGGTTCTTAGGCCTGTGGCATCAAGAACTGTGCTCATGGGACTGTGTGACATGGATATAACCTTCCCATGGCCTGCTGGGTGAACATGATGGATGTTAGGACTTACATCACCAAAATCCCTTGTCCAAACATTGGGGTATGTGAAGGGTACCTAGCCCCAGTCCCACAAGAGGAATACAAGGTCTGGGAATTGTACACTAGTAGGTATGGGTCTGGAGCAGTGGAATGCAGGTATGTTCCTCTCTGGGTCCTGTAGGGTAGGTTCCAATGACTGTGAGGAATATGCTAACAGCAGTCTCAGTCCTGGAAGAAGGGAAGTCCTTACCTAGGTTTCACAGGGTGAGCGTCAGCTACTCCGAGGACTGAGGATTGAGAGCTTCCAGCCTGAAGCGTAGAAACATAGATAGGGTCCTCACTCAAGATCCAACAGTTAACTGCAAGTTATTCCTGAGATGGTAGCACAGTGAGTCCCAAAGCTGCAGGGCAGAGGGAACTGCCCCGGTTCCTACAGAACATGCTTGCCCCCTGGCCACCAGTACCCTGTGAAAGGGCAGAAGAAGAGAACTTCCTTGATCTTGTCCTCAGGGAATTTGCACAGTATGCTGCTTGTGCCAAGCCCCCAAAACTGAGGGTAACTTCCCAAGATAATGTGGCTCTGGGACTGGTGCTCAGAAATCCTGCGTGTGCGGGATGCACAGGGTCTTCTCTCCTCCCTGGGAAGAATCCTGGCCTTGGTTCTTGGTATTCTGGTAGTGATGGGGCTACTTGTCACATAGGCAGAATGGACATTGGCCGTGGCCGGAAGGCAGAAGCTCAGGTCTGGCACGTTGTGGGCAGTCGAGGAGCAGAGTACTTGTTCAGACCGTTACCAGCTTTCTCCACTGGACTTCGGCAGCAAGAACTGTGGAACTCTCCCATGACTAGGGTGGCCAGTCTATGGTGGTGATGGGGCTGTGGTGCCTTATTCTGGTCTTTTACCAGCAGGATTCTGTCCCTGTAGTCAGGGAGCCGAGGCAGGAGCTGCACTACGCCTTGTTCCTGTCTCTCTGCTGGCTCTCAGTCACTGTGCTGTTCATATAGGTCTAAGTTAGGGGTTTTGTTTCAAACTTCTGCATGTTGAAATACAATTTTCCCAACACCATTCTGAAGAGACTGCTCTTTCTCAGAGGAGTATTTATATACCTTTGTCAGTGATGTGCTGGATACAGATGTGTAGATTAATTTCTGGTTTTTCTATTCTATTCCATTGATCAATGTGTCTATCCCTATGCCCACATCATGCTGTTTGGTTACAATAGCCTCCCACTCTCACTCAAAGTAATTCAACAGAGAAAGAATAGTCTTTGGAAAATAAGGTGCTTTAAAAATTATGGATTCAAATACAAAAATGTAAAGCACTACAAGTGTTGCAACTTATAAAAATCTAAAATGAGGGGCCATCCCAGTGGCTCACTTGGTTGATCCTCCACCTGTGGCACCGGCATCCCATATGGGTGCTGGGTTCTAGTCCCGGTTGCTCCTCTTCCAGTCCAGCTCTCTGCTGTGGCCCAGAAAGGCAGTGGAGGATGGCCAAAGTGCTTGGGGCCTGCACCCGCTTGGGAGACCAGGAAGAAGTACCTGGCTCCTGGCTTCGGATCAGCGTAGCTCCGGCTGTAGCAGCCATTTGGGGGGTGAACCAACGGAAGGAAGACCTTTTTCTCTGTCTCTCTCTCACTGTCTAACTCTATCTGTCAAATAAATTTAAAAAAAGAATAACTGTAAAGTCTGATTAGATCCATAACAAATGGATGTTGATTAATAACCACAAACTTTCCATAAAGAATAATCAGATGGTACTACTGATAAATTTTGCTACTTAAAGAAGAATTAATACCAACTTTTCATTTAATCTTTCCAAAAAACAGAAAAGGAGGTAATATTGGCTAAAGAATTCTAGGGTCTTATTTTCCTGCAATCAGTGCAGCACAAAAATATCACAAGAAAGAACATTTATGCATCAACATTTCTTATGATTGCAAACATAAAAAATTCAACAAAGTAGTAGTAAACCAAATATAGACACATATAAAAAGACTATATACTATGACAAAATGGAATTTATCCCAGGGATACAAGATTGGTTTAATATCTGCAAATCAAGTAATATCATACACCCTATTAATATAATAAAAGACAAAAATCATGTGATCCTCTCAATAGATCCATAAAAACACTTGACAAAATCAACATCCCTTCATGATTAAAAAAACTAACTTCAGCAAAGTGTGTGTGTGTGCATATGTGTATGTATATTTGCATATGTAATACTATCTTTGGCACTTGAAAGAGAGATACTCCAAATTTGACTCATTGCTGATAAAAATACAAGCTAAACCATATATATCATACTTGGATCTGGCAATCCTAGTTTACCTACAAGTCAGAAATAGATGAGTTCCAGAGCCAGCACCGTGGCTCACTTGGTTAATCCTCCTCCTGTGGCACCGGCATCTCATATTGGCACCAGGTTCTAGTCCTGTGCTCCTCTTCCAGTCCAGCTCTCTGGTGTGGCCCAGGAGGGCAGTGGAGAATGGCCCAAGTGCTTGGGGGCCTGCACCCACTTGGAAGACCAGTAGGAAGCACCTGGCTCCTGGCTTTGGATCAGCGTAGCTCCAGCCATGGCTGCCATTTGGGGAGTGAACCAATGGAAGGAAGACCTTTCTCTCTGTCTCTCTCTCTCTCACTGTCAAATAAAAAAAGTACTGACTCTATCATGAACAAGGAAGGCAATGCTATTCCTCATTTGACTCTATCTGTCAAATAAAAAAAAGAAAGAAATATATGAGTTGCTTTACAGGGTCAGTAAATCAAATAAGCATACACATTAACAACAAAAATATAGCTCAAAAATTTATATCTTAAAGAGAAATGTAGCACTTTATTCAAACCATAGCTATGTGCTAGAAAAAAAAGTCAAGATCTGAAGGAAAAATTCCTATGATCCTGGACACCAAAACAACCTAATATTGTGGGAAAATGAATATAGTCAATGTGAAAATACTTAAAATAACATGCTATATGTTCTGTATTTTACCAATCTGATAAATAATTGATACTAACACTGGTCCATTAGATGATTCATATCCTATGAGAAATAAAGTTGGCTGGCATACCACCTAGAAAAGCACATTATAATTTCCTGAGGGATATAAGTTTCAGGTGTACTGGTATCTCCTTCCATTTCTGCCCACTCCTATTCAAAATCATTAACAGAAACCCTGAATCTATGAAAGATTGATGGATACTCATTTTAAAAGCAGACCAGAAGAAAAAATAAAGCATATGCCCATATGAAGATTTATAAATAGATGGTTATAGTAGCCTTATTTTTAATAGCCAAACCTGTAAATTACTCAAAGTTTTTATCAACAGATCAATGAGTAAACAAGTTGTATTATCATTTTGATGTAATATACAAGAATACAGCAATAAAAAGGAATGAAGCATTTACACAAGCAACACATGAATCTCAAAAGGATTACTCTGAATTGAAGATGTCAGATGAAAGAATGATTAATATTGCATGATTTCATTATGTAAAATTCTAGAAAATGTGCATGATATTTATGGAAGCAAATCAATGATTTCCTGGGGACAGGATAAGAGAGAGAAAGGAGCAATTACGAAAGTATATGTAGATACCTTTGGGAGTCAGGGATATATTTATTTTATTGATTGCCATGATAGCTTCAAGGATGTATAAATATATATATATATGTAAAATTTACATTACTCACCTTACATATATGTAATATGATGTATGTAAATCATGCTTCAAAAATCTGTTTTAAAAGGGCACCAGTAAAATTAAATCCAAAAATATTAGTAATAACCTTTTAGTGGATACTTCTAATTAATAATTGTACCAACTATATTTCAGCAGAGGAGTCTTGATAATGGAGTGTCTGTCAGGCAATTCATTTTCCCTGTATTCTTTAAAAAAACACTCAATACATGGGACAATTTTTGAAACTGAGCAAATTGGACTGTTATTAGCAATATGAAAAACAAATATTGAAAACAAATCTTCTCTTTTAGAAGTATATCACTGTCTTTAACTTGCTAAACTCCTACATCCCCTTACTCTGTGATCAAAAGATTGTCAAGATGAGAGAGTTAGAAGAAAAGGAGAGCCCCTAAGGTTAAGTTGAAGGACAAAGAAAGCAGCCTTTTTGCCAACCATTATCAATAATCTGGTCACTTACTTGAGCTCCAGAATCCAGAAATCCAGAGAGAATTTCTTTTTAGGTCTGTCAAAAAGTTGCCTCAGTGCTTGAAAGTGATTTAACAGTGCACCTACACTGAGAGTCACGATTCTTATACTATAATCAAACTGAGAACTCTACATACTAGAGTTTCCATCTACTGCCTGCCACCTGAGCTTTTTTTTTTTTCTGTCAACTTGAAATCAACAACCCTTCCCAGAGAAAACAGCAAGGTGTCTCTTCTATGCATTACAAAATCTCTACTGCTCAAATACATTTGCAGTTCACCTTGCACCACTCAAGAAGTCTTTGCGTTACAGCTGCATCAGACCTGCTCCAACATGACATGACAGCCTGACATGACAGCTGAGGCAAGCTATCACGTTCCATGCATTTTCCCCCTGGATCTTTCTTTGACATCATGTGACTGCTGGAAAGCACTTCAGGGAAATTTTTGCTCTCTGAAGCTATAGGGCCTGCGGGTTACTCTGATAAACACCGTTCACAGTCTTCTCTGACTCATCCAGTCCTAGAACACTATCCTTTCTACTGCCTCACTCCAGTTGTGTTTGCTTCCTGAAAGCTACACTACCCTCAATTTACAGAACAGAGAAAGACACAAAGTAAACACTTGGAAAATAATTTTCAAACAGTTTAATTTTTAGATTAAACGGAATGTGGTCAAGTCTTAGCAACCTCTGACGGAAATGTAAAAGTTCCATGTGGAACTTTTAATGATTTTGTTCTAAAGGGGACATGGGCACAAGTCAATCATACCACCAACTGTGGATAACATATATAGGCTCATGAAGAACATAATTCATAAGCTGAGAAGTGGAAGACCACAGACAAACCCCTGAATTTTCCATTATCTCATGGGTAATGTGCTTAGGCTAGGCAGGATTGGACTGCATCATGGCCAAAACTCTGTGGAGAGGAGCCCAAGCTACTGTAATGCTCTATTTATTTAAAGGACTAGAAGTAAGAACCTTTTATATGACTCTAAAACAGAGGTGGCTCCAAAGTTAATAAAATTACTAGTTCTTACTATGTTCTGTTGAGCTAACTCACCTACTGAGTCATCACTCTGCTGAGCTGCTGTAAGGAGCTTAGAAATCATTGCCTTGATAAACAACATTCAGGGGAATCCAAGATGGCCAAATAGTAAGAAGCAGCACTGACCTCAGCCACGGAATGATAGCAGAAAAACACAGGAAGGACCACATTGCCAGGGGACTGATGGGGAGAAATTCTCAGTGGGGAACAGGTAGAACAGAACAAGCTTCATGGAGGCAGGAAGGAGAGTGGACAGACACACTGTTGTCTATGGTGTCACCAGCCACTCCTGGATCTACAAGATTGGATGCTAAATGGGAAGCACCATCTTGCCAGGATAAGTTGAGTCTGCTGCAACCACCATTACTGGTGGCTTTGACTGAGGGAGAATTCCATGTCCCCACTGGCTTTGAGTTCAGCCTAGGGAACTGGTGGGGATCTAGGAGACTACTTTATACTGTGAAGGGAGGCCACATTGCCTCCCGGCAATCAAACAGCAAGACACAACTTGCTGGGATGGAGATGCATCTGAACTCTTTTCTGACTTGGGAGCAGTCCCACTTCTGATGGAGGCTGCCAGGGCAAGTTGCAGGGCAGAGAATGGGTCCCCTGCACTCTGTCCATGTGGGAATTCTGGGCACAGATCAGAGAGCTGAGAGGGTACTGCATTGTGGCTGGGCTCCCATGCATGCACAAGGCCTTGCTGCAGAGTCCAAGCTCCCTGCCTTCTGGGGATGGGTCTTGGGGAGGGGCTATTGGAGACGCTGCAGAGTGGGCTGTTACTCTGGATGATGTTTGTGCCTGGCTGGGTGAGATGGGAAGGCAATCAAAAGCTCCCTCTAGGCTGTGAGCTGGTTCGGCCTGGCTTAGAGAAGGGGTGGCACACAAAGCACATTAGGCAGCTCCAGCATTCCTTCTAGCACTGACTGCATCCAGAAGCACTCCACCGTACACATCTTGGGTGTCATTCTTGCCCCACCCACAAACTGTGGCCAAAGCTCCTTGGCTCAACTCAGGACGCATCTCTGGAACTCAGGTGGAAGCCTTAGGAACTCCACCAAACACCAGAGGCACATATGCAAAATCAAAGCCTTCGATCAAAAGCCAACAAAATCCCTTCCTTCTCATTAGAAACAAGAAATCCCCCAGGTGCAGAAACTTCAACATAGAAACACTGGAAACATGAACAAGGAAGGCAATGCTATTCCTCTAACAGAACAAAATATTATGTTAATATTGTACTGGAAAGATTTATGAAATGCCAGAGAAAGAATTAAAAATATTAGTTCTAAGTTTACACAAAATAACAAAGAAGTCAAATGAAATGAGGAAATCAGTACATGACATGAGCAAGAAATTTTGCAGAGAGCTAGGGATACTGAAGAAAAACAAAACAGAAGTATCAGAGGTGTTAGTAATAGAACATTTAATAAGTTAAATAAAAATACAGAGAAGTAGCACTGTGGCACAGCTGCCACCTGTGATACTGGTACACCATATGGATGCCAGTTCAAATCTTGGCTGCTCTATTTATGATACAGTCTCCTTCTAATGTGCCTGGAAGATGGCCCAGGTGCTTGGGTCACTGCCACCCATATAGGATACTAGGAAGAAACTCCAGGTTCCTGGCTTTGGCCTGGCCCAGCCCCAGCCATTACAGAAATTTGGAGAATGAACCAATGGATGTAAGATCTCTCTCTCTCTCTCTCTCTCTCTCTGTGTGTGTGTGTGTGTGTGTGTGTGTCTCCCTCTCTGTCTTTAATTCTGCCTTTCTAATAAATAAATCTTTTTTAAAAATTAAAAATAACAGGGCCATTGTTGTGGTATAGTGGATAAAGCTGCTGTATGCAACACTGGCATCCCATATGGGCACTGGTTCAAGACCTGGCTGCCCACTTCCAATCCAGCTCCCTTCTAAGGCATCCAGGAAAGCAACAGAAGTTGGCCCATAGGTCCCTGTAACAGTGGTGGAGATTTATGGGATACTATCAAACAATCCAACATATGGGCCTTAGGAGTTCTTGAAGGTGTGAAAAGACAGAATGGACTAGAAGACCTATTCCATGAAAGAATTACAGAAAACTTCCCCAATTTGGAGAAAGAAAGGGATGTTTAAGTACAGGAAGTACATAGAACTCCTAATAGACATGACCAGAAAAGATCTTCATCATGATACATTGTAGTCAAACTTTCAATAGTAAAACATAAGATTCTAAATTATGCATGAGAGAAATGCCAGATTACTTTTAGAAGATCTCCAGTTAGACTCACAGCTGACTTCTTGTCAGAAACCCTACAGGCTAGAAGAGAATAGTGAGAAATAGTCCAAGCTTTAAGAGAAAAAAATAGGTCAACTCAGAATACTATATACCCTACAAAACTCTCATTTATGAATGAAGGTGAAATAAAGACTTTTCAATACAAACGGAAATTGAAAGAATTTTTCAGTACCCATACAGCCTTATAAAAGATGCTTAAAGATGTTCTATACACAGAAACACAAACATAGTCATCATTATGCAAGAATGTGAAGGCAGAAAATCCCCCAGTAAAATTACAAAGGAAATTAAAAGTAAGAAATAGGAATATTTGTGAAAAAATGGCAGAGGCAAATCATTACTTATCAATAGTCACCTTGAATGTAAATGGCCTCAACTCTCCAATTAAAGGATGCCGACTGTCCGAATGGATTAAAAAAAAACAAGACCTATCTATATACTACCTACAAGAAACGCACTACACCAACAAAGATACATGCAGACTGAAAGTGAAAATACGGAAAAAGATATTCCATGCTAATGAAAAGCAAAAAGGGCAGGTGTTGCCATCCTAAAATTGGACAAAATAGATTCTAACTCAAAAACTGCTGAAAGAGATGAAGAAGGGCACTATGAAATGATTAAGGGATCAATTTAACAGGAAAATATGAATACAATAAATTTATACATACCCAATTACAGGGCATCAGACTATTTAAAAGAAATGTTAATGGATCTAAAGGGAAATATAGACACCAATAAAATAGTAATGGGGGAACTTCAAAACCACACTTTCATCAATGGACAGATAACTAGACACAAAATCAATAAAGAGAACTGACACTGTGCAACAAATGGACCTAACTAATATCTACAGAACTTTTCACACCAAAGTTGCAAAATACACATTATTCTCATCAGTGCATGGAACTTTCTCTAGGATAGACTACATGGTAGGTCATAAAGATAATCTCAGAAAATTAAAAAAAAAGTTAAATTATACCATCCATTTTCTCTGACCAAAATGGAATAAAGCTGGAAATCAATAACTCAAGAATCTCTAAATCATATGCAAACACATGGAGTCTGAACAACATGATTGAATGAACAGTGGATCATAGAAGGAATCACGAGAAATAAAAAAAATTTCTGGAAATGAATGAAAATGATAATACATCTATCAAAACTAATGGGCTACAAGAAAAGCAGTGTTAAGAGGAAATTTTATAACAATTGTTTCATACATGAAGAAATTGGAAAGGTACCAAATAAATGAGCTATCAATGTATCTCAAGGGCCTAGAAAAACAGCAACAAACCAAACCCCAAATTAGTAGGAGGAAAGAAATAATTAAAATTAGAGAAGAAATAAACAAAATTGAAACAAAAATATAAAAAAGATCAGTGAAGTGAAGAACTGGTTTTTTTGGTCCAACTAACCAAAAAAGGAGGCAGAAGACCCAAATTAATAAAATCAGAGGTAAAAAAGAAAATATAACAATAGATACCACAGAATTTAAAAAAATCATCAGGAATTTCTAAAAACAATTACCAAAATAGAGTCATGAAGACATAGAAAACCTAAACAAACCAATAACCAAGATGGAAATTGGATCAGTAATAAAGACCCTCCTAATGAAGAAAACCAAGGACAAGGTGTTCACTGCTGAATTGTACCAATCATTTAAAGACAAGACATTTAAAGAAGAATTAATTCTAATTCTTCTCAAGCTATTCAAAACAATTGAAAGGGAGGATATCCTCCCAAAATCCTTATATGAAGACTGCATCACCTTAATTCCTAAAACAGAAAAGGATACAACAGAGAAAGCGAACTATAGACCAATATCCCTGATGAACATAGATGCAAAAATCCCAAACAAAATATGAGCTAATCGAATACAACAACACATCAGAAAGATCAATCAGGCCGGTGCTGCGGCTCACTAGGCTAATCCTCGACCTTGCAGCGCCGGACAACCGGGTTCTAGTCCCAATCAGGGCACCAGATTCTGTCCCAGTTGCCCCTCTTCCAGGCCAGCTCTCTGCTGTGGCCCGGGAGTGCAGTGGAGGATGGCCCAAGTGCTTGGGCCCTGCACCCCATTGGAGACCAGGATAAGTACCTGGCTCCTGCCATCGGATCAGCGTGGTGCACCGGCTGCAGCGCGCCAGTCATGGCAGCCATAGGAGGGTGAACCAACGGCAAAGAAAGACCTTTCTCTCTGTCTCTCTCTCTCACTGTCCACTCTGCCTGCAAAAAAAAAAAAAAAAAGAAAGAAAGAAAGATCAATCACCTAGACTCAGTGGGATTTACCCCTGGTATGCAGGGGTGGTTCAACATCTGAAAATCAATAAATGTCATACATCACATTAGCAAACTGAATAATAAAAGCCATGTGATCATTTCAATAGATGCAGGAAAAGCATTTGATAAAATATGGCATCCTTTTATGATAAAAACCTTAAGCAAATTGTGTATAGAGGGAACATTCCTCAATACAATCAAGCCAATTTATGACAAACTCATAGCCGGCAACCTACTGAATTTGGAAAAGCTGGAAACATACCCCATAAGACCAGAGCTAGACAGGATGCCCACTATCACCATTGCTATTTACTATAGTCTTGGATGTTTTAGCTAGAACCATTAAGCAAGAAATATAAAACAAAAGATACAAATTGGAAAGGAGGAAATCAAATTATCGCTATTTGTAGATGACATGATTCTCTATATAGGGGGTCCAAAAGACTTCATGGGAACTCATAAAAGAGTCTGGTAAAGTGGCAGGATATAACATCAACACAAAAAATAGCCTTTGTAGACACCATCAGTGCCATGGCTGTGAAAGAACTTTTAAGATTAGAACCAGTTATAAAAGAATGAAATATTTTGGAATAAATTTAACCAAGGATTTCAATGACTTCTAAGATGATAATTACAAAGCACTAAAGGAATGAAATAGAACATGACATTAAAAATGGAAAAAAATCTTCCATGTTCATGGGTTGGAAGAATTAACATCATTAAAATGTCCCTATTATAAAAACCAATTTACAGATTCAATTCAATCCCAATCAAAATATTGATGACATTCATTGCAGATCTAGAAAAAATGATGCTAAAATTCATATGGAAACACAAGAGACCTTGAACATCTAAAGCAATCTTATACAACAAAAACGAAGCTGGAGGTATCACCATACCACAATACCTGATTTCAAGAAATACTACACCGGCACCACAGCTCAATAGGCTAATCCTCCACCTAGCAGCGTCGGCACACCGGGTTCTAGTCCCGGTTGCCCCTCTTTCAGGCCAGCTCTCTGCTGTGGCCCAGGAAGGCAGTAGAGGACGGCCCAAGTGCTTGGGCCCTACACCCCATGGGAGACCAGGTGAAGCCTGCCTTCGGATCAGCGTGGTGTGCCGGCCGCAGTGTGCCAGCCATGGCGGCCATTGGAGGGTGAACCAACGGAAAAGGAAGACCTTTCTCTCTGTCTCTCTCTCTCACTATCCACTCTGTCAAAAAAAAAAAAAAAAGGAAAGAAAGAAATACTACACCACAGTTATAATCAAAATGGCCTGGTATTGGCACAAAAATAGGTGTGTAGATCAATGGAACAGAATACAAACTCCAGAAATCAACACATGCATCTACAACAAACTTGATCGTAATGATAGGACTAGGAACCAAAGGGATCACATAAACAAGAATAGTGTCTGCAAATACTAGCTGATAGAATAAAAAAGGGAGAGAATGATCCAACATGGGAACTGAGATACACAGCAGACTCATAGAATCGCAAATGTCCTAAACAGCACTCTGGCCTCATAATCAGCCCTTAAGGCATGCGGATCCGGCTGAAAAGCCCATGAGACTATTTCAGGCATGGAAAGCCAAGACACTCTGGGGAAAAAAAAAACTTAAATAAAAGATATCCACGAGTGAGATCCCAGTGGAAAGAATGGGTCATCAAAGAAGGAGGTACCTTTCTCTGAAGGGAGGAGAGAACTTCCACTTTGACCATGGCCTTGTCTAAATATGATCAGAGTCGGTGAACTCAGGGGGCTTCCATAGCCTTGGCAGCTCATGACAAGAGCCTAGGGTGATTACTGATGCCATAAACAAGAGTGTCAATTTGTTAAGTCAACAACAGGAGTCACTGTGCACTTACTCCTCGTGTAGGATCTTTGTCCTTAGTGTGCTGTACATTGAGATTTAATGCTATAACTAGTACTCAAACAGTATATTTCACTTTGTGTTTCTATGGGGGTGCAAACTGTTGAAATCTTTACTTAATGTATACTAAATTGATCTTCTGTATATTAAGAGAATATAAAATGAATCATGATGTGAAAGGAAGGGGAGAGGGAGTGGGAAAGGGGAGGGTTGTGGGTGGGAGGGACGTTATGGTGGGGAAGCCATTGTAATCCATAAGCTGTACTTTGGAAATTTATATTCATTAAATAAAAGTAAAAAAAATTTAAAAAGGTAATAATGGAGGACTTTAATACCCCATTTTCATCAATGGACAAATCAAAAAATCAGACAAAAAATCAACAAAGAAATAACAGAGCTAGTCTACATTGTAGACCAAATGGACCTAATAAATATCTACAGAACATATCATCCCACAGCTGCAGAATACATATACATTCATTAGTGCATGTAACACTCGTCTAGGATAGACCATATACTAAGCTATAAAATAAGTGTCATCAAATTAAAAAATGAAGTAATACTATATATCTTTTCTGACCACAGTGGAATTAAGCTAGAAATTAACAATATTAGAAACTCCAGAAAGCATACAAATCTTGGACTTTGAACAATATGCTCCTGCATGAATAGTGGGCCACAGAAAACCAAAAGGGAAATCAAAAAAATGCTTTGAAGAATAAAATGAAAGCATAACATCTCAAAACTTAGAGGATATAGCAAAATCAGTGTTAAGAGGAAATTATATAGTAAAAAAGTAAAAAGTACCTAGTTAAAACATTAGCAAGGTATCAAATAGATGATCAGACAATGCATCTCACGGACCTAGAAAAGCAAGAACATACCAAACCCAAAATT
Organism: Oryctolagus cuniculus; assembly: GCF_964237555.1. Classification (NCBI taxonomy): domain Eukaryota; kingdom Metazoa; phylum Chordata; class Mammalia; order Lagomorpha; family Leporidae; genus Oryctolagus; species Oryctolagus cuniculus. Next base: position 124,663,375 of record NC_091438.1, on the reverse strand, counting down.
TCTAGAATGGAAGAATAACAAAAATTAGAGAACAAATAAGCAAAGTGGACATTTTAAAAACTATATAAAATATCAGTGAGATTAAGAGCTGGATTTTTGAGCAGTTAAACAAAATTTATATACCATACACCCAACTAACCAAAATAAGGGAAAGACACAAATTAATGATATCAAAGATGACAAAGGAGATGTTACAACTGATACCACAGAAATGCTAAGAATCATCAGGAATCGTCACAAACACCTATTTCCCAACATTTTGGAAAATCTAGAAGAAACTGATAGATTTCTAGACATATACAATTTAACAAAATTGAGACAAAAAAAAAAACACAGAAAATCTGAATATACCAATAACCAAGACTGAGCCTCCCAACAGAGAAAAGCCTGGGACAAGATGGCTTCACCCAAATTTTAAAGGAAGAACTATATAACAAGTTTTATAATAATAACAAGTTTTCTTAAACTATTCCAAAAATGTAAGGAGAGGGAACCCTTCCAAATTCATTCTCTAAGACCAGTATTACATGAATTCTAAAACCAGAGAAAGATACAACAAAAAAGAAAAATATAAACCAATATCACTGATAAACATAGATATAAAAATCCTAAACAAAATACTAGCAAATCATATCCAACAACACATTAAAAAGATCATCCACCCTGACCAAGTGGATTTGTATCCCTGGGATGCAATCAAAAAGTGATACAGCATATCAACAAAAGGAAGGATGAAAACCAAATGATGGGTGGGTGGCAGTGCTATGCTGCGGTAGTTTAAGCCTCTACCTGTGGCATTGGCATCCTATATGGGCACTGGTTTGAGTCCCAGCTCCTCTTCTGTCCAACTCTCTGTTAATGGCCTGTGAAAGCAGTAGAAGATGGTCCTAGTGCTTGGGCTTCTGCACCCACTTGGGAGACCCTGAAGAAGCTATTGGCTTCAAATTAGCTGTTGCAGCCATTTGGGGAGCGAACTAGTGGATGGAAGACATTTTTCTCTTTCTCTCCCTCTCTGTGTCTGTAACTGTTTCTCAAGATAAATAAATGAAATCTTTAAAAATAACCCAAATGATGATTTCAATAGATGTAGTGAAAGCATTTGGTAAAATACAATATCATTTTATGATAAAAAAGTTAAAAATTGGACATAATAGGAACATACCTCAACACAATTAAGGCAATGCATGACAAGCCCACAGCCAGCATCACACTGAGTTGGGAAAAGCTGGAATTGTTTCTCCTAAGATATGGATCAAGGATGGCCACTCTCACCATTAGTGTTCAATACAGTTTAGAAGTTTTCGCCATTTTTTTTCTTGAGGCAAGAAAAAGAAATCAAAGGGATGCTTATTGGAAAGGATGAAGTAAAATTACCCTTGTTTGAAGATGACATTATCCTTTCTATAGGGAAAACAAAAATCTCCACTAAGAGACTATTGGAACTGATAAGAGAATTAGGCTGAATAACAGAATATAAATTCAATACACAAAAGTCAATAACATTCTTAAACACCAAAAATGTTCTGGCAGAGAGAGAACTTATTAGATCAGTCCCATTCACAATGGATGCAAATTATTTAAGTATACTAGGATAAATTTAATCAAGAATATGAAAGATATCTGCAACAAAAGTTATAAAACGTTAATGAAACAAAAATAAGCAGATATAAAATGGAAAAATCTTTGTTCATGAGTGGGAAGAATTAATATCACTGGAATGTTCATATTCCCCAAAGCAATTTACAGATTCAATGCAATCGTAATCAAAACACCAAGAACATTCTTCACAAATCTAGAAAAAAATCCTAAAATCCATATGGAAACAAAACAGACCTGAATAGCCAAAGCAATCTTAAACAATAAAAACAAAGTTAGAGGTATCACAATACCACATTTTAAGACATACCACAGCACAGTTGTAATCAAAATAACCTGTTACTGGCATAAAATAGACATGTAGACCAATGGAAAAAAATAGAAACTTCAGAAATTAACCCACAAATCTACAACCAACTAATCTTTCACAAATTAGTTAAAATAATTCCCTGGAGACAGGACAGTCTTTTCAACAAATGGTGTTGGCAAAATTCAATCTCCATATGGAAAACTTTGAAACAAGAACCATACCCGACAATTTACATATAAATTAACTCATAATCGGTCAATGACCTAAACTTTAAGACCTGAAACCATCAAGTTCCTGGGAGAAAACATAGGAGAAATGCTATACCACATTGGTCTAGGCAAAGCCTTCTTGCATAAGCCCCCAGAAGCACAGGCAGTAAAAGCAAAAACAGACAAATGCGGATTACACCAAATGAGGAAGCTTCTACAAAGTAAAGGAAACCATTAAAAAGTGAAGAGGCAACTGAAAGAAAGGGAGAAAATATCTGAAAACCATGCATTTAATAAGTGATTAATATCCAGAATATATAAGAAACTCAAGAAACTCAACAACTGCATAACAAACAATCCAGTTCAGAAATGGGCTAAGGATACGAACAGGCAATTTTCAAAGGATGAAAAAATTATTGTCATCAGCCAGATGAAAAAAAAAATGTTCAGGATCACTAGCCATCAGGTAAATGCAAGTAAAAACACAAATTATCTATCACTTTACCCATGTTGGAATGGCTATTACTCAAACATAAAAAATAACAAATGCTGGTGATGGTGTGGAGAAAAGGGCGCTGTAATACACTGTTGATGGGAATGCAAATTGGTACAACCATTATGGAAAACAGTATGGAGTTTTCTTAGAAAACTGTAGTTAGATTTACTGTATTACCCAACTATTCATCTCCTGGGAATATATCTGAAGAAGATGAAATGAGCATATTAAAGAGTTACTTACACTGCCATGTTTATAGCAGCTCAATTCATAATAAGTAAGATATTGAATCAACCTGAATGTCCACAAACTGATGATTGTATAAAGAAAATGTGGTATATACAGAAAGACAAATAATACATGTTTTCTCTTATTTGTGGTAGCTACTATATATGGAGAGTATAAAAATTGTGTGGATGTCATATCATTTGGTGTGTTATAAATATTGCTTCATTGAGCTATGCCATGCAAATGACAATATACTCTTCTTTACTGCATTAAGAAAAAGAAATGGAGAACGGAGAAAATAGCCAGGAATTTGGAGGTGTTAGTAGTGTTTTGTTCTTATTTTGGGTGTTGGTTGTGAGAATAGTCAGAGAACCAAAAACTCATTTATCTTTACACTTATTTCCATTTCTTTGTATGTATATTGCATTTCAACAAAATGTTTTAAAAGCAATATGCAAATGAAGGAATATGGCTGTATTCCAATAAAAGTTTATTTATGCACACTAAAAAAATTAGAACCATCCAGGCGTTTCCTTTAAAACACCCCTGACTCTTGGAAGATCAGTAAGTACTCTTTCCCATTCTAAGTCACTGCCTTAGGGAAAGTGAAAGTTCATTTTAGGGTGTTTGGAATAAGAAAAGAGATCTGTTCATCCCACACCTCAACACTTTACCCACATTTAGGGTGGGGCCAAGTGAGACTGACTTGGTAAATTGCTGTCACCTGCCCCACTGTGGAATTTAGGACTACCTGTTCTTGGACCAGACTCATGAGTTTCATAGATATTCAAAGTTACTACTGTTTCATCATATAAATTTTAGAATTACTTAATGTTTTCCAGCTAAATAAACCTGCTGGATTTATGGGAAGATAATTGATACACTGAAACATCCTGTCCATGATTATGGGTATTTCTGTTTACACAAGTCATCATTTATCTGGCAAGGGTAATAACTTTTTTAGACATTAGGGGGCTTCTCTTTCTGGAAATCACATAATAGAAATGTCTTAGATGAGGCACCTGGTGAACTGATCTCAAGATGTAGAATTGTGTGAGGAAGTTTATTGGGGAATATGCATGAAATCAACACCAAAGGTAAAGTGAAAGAAGTAGGATGTAGTAGGAAGGATTTCTGAACTGCAATGGAATTACTACAAAGGCTGATCCCACAGTAAGGCAGGATGGTTCTTTAGGATTTCCCAGTCCTGAGGCAGGAGAGACAAGTCTCTATACCACCACAAGGGCCAGTGATTCATACAAGCCACCTTGGACTCGAGGACGATGCCTACACTTTGGGGAAGGAACTTGCTTTCTTGAGGTAAGTTCTCTCAGTTGATAAACTTTAACCAACAATGCTCCTAATAACTAGGGGAATAAGTACCTAAGTTCTGAAGGTTCCTGAGTCTACTATTTTCCACCCTATGCATCAAGGAGTGATGCACCCTATTTGCCACCCTATGCACTCCTTGATCCATGTGCATTTTATAATAAATTTTATCTAGGAGTGAAGATGCTGTCTTTTTTCTGCAGACATTGCAATAGATCATGAGGACACAATCTGTAATTACCATTTCCCTCTTCTACCGCTCTAGATTTTTCTCACTTTTAGTTACTCTCTCACTGCATCTCTGTGAATCTATGCACATCAACTGATGTGATAAACTAAACCTTTATCCCTGAATTGTCTAAGACCTTGACCTTGACCTTCTCAACTCATGAGTGTTATGTTTCCTCATTTCCTGTTAAGATTTGGAAAAGAGAATGGGACAAGGGACAAGGGACAATGGACAAGGGAGAGCTCTTGGGGTTAATGGAAACATTCTTTATCTTGAATGTGATAGTGTTATACAGTTTTCAAAATCCATCAAATCATGCTCTAAATGGTTGTGTTTTATAATGCAATGTAAATGATATTTCAATAAAATATATCCTTTAATATTGAGAAATGGAGTATAAAAAAGAAGTCAAACTGCAAAATATACACTTAGTAACAGTTAATGTTCAATCATTGAGATAACTCAAAAGACTTAGTTTATACTCATAAAACGACCTTATTACAAAGGGTACAATACATTAGCAGCAGAAAAAGGGTGTGCATTCAAAGGGACTTGGAGTTCTAAGTGGTAGGTTTCCTCACTTCCCAACCACTGGGTTCCGTCACACAGGATATGAATTATCTCCAAGCCTTAAACTACCAGCAGAGTTTAGGTGAAGCTTCTCAGGTGCAGGAAAACAGAAATATCTTCATGATAGTGGGTCTCATATTAGACTGTTTACTGAAGTCTGCTCTGGCTGTGCTACAAAACTCAATTTTCAAACGTTGTCAACTCTCACTCTTCATATTCCACTGAAATCATGTGCAAATCATAAATTAAATTATCACCACTAAGCCAGGCAAATAGACAGTAATATTGCTCTAATACAACCAACAGATTCACACTTTCAGAATATCATATACCTTTAGTTAATTAATTCTTTATTATTAACCAAAGGTCAACAATTCTAGAGATAATGATACAGTCAATCCAAACCAAATAGAGTTGGTCCATGCCATAAACAAATATATTCCTTCCACCTCTACTGTGTAACATTAGCTCTACTGCTTCCTATTGATAAGTATATACTACCTCTGCCTGTTCTTCAGTCAGCATGAGAAACCCAAATATGGGGTAGAAATTTTTGTTCCAGTGAATTATTCCATATTAAGTAATAAAGATTATACCATAAATAGTGATGAGAAAAACATGTGAAATAAATATTTTTGTTTTAAATTTTATTATTTTTTTTAACTTTTATTTAATGAATATAAATTTCCAAAGTACAGCTTATGGATTACAATGGCTTCCCCCCCATAACGTCCCTCCCACCCGCAACCCTCACATTTCCCGTCCCTCTCCCCTTCCATTCACATCAAGTTTCATTTTCAATTCTCTTTGTATTCAGAAGATCAGTTTAGTACATATTAAGTAAAGATTTCAACAGTTTGTACCCACATAGAAACACAAAGTGAAAAATACTGTTTTAGTACTAGTTATAGCATTAAATCACAATGTACAGCACATTAAGGACAGAGATCCTACATGAGGAGTAAGTGCACAGTGACTCCTGTTGTTGACTTAACAAATTGACACTCTTGTTTATGGCATCAGTAATCACCCTAGGCTCTTTTCATGAGTTGTCAAGGCTATGGAGGCCTTTTGAGTTCACCGACTCTGATCATATTTAGACAAGGTCGTAGTCAAAGTGGAAGTTCTCTCCTCCCTTCAGAGAAAGGTACCTCCTTCTTTGATGACCTGTTCTTTCTAGATGGGCCAAGGACCTCAATAGACATTTTTTCAAAAGAAGAAATACAAATGGCCAACAGACACATGAAAAGAAGTTCAAGATCACTAGCAATCAGGGAAATGCAAATCAAAACCACAATGAGGTTCCAGCTCATCCCAGTGAGAATGGCTCACATTCAGAGATCTACCAACAACGGATGCTGGTGAGGATGTGGGGAAAAAGGGACACTAACCCACTGTTGGTGGGAATGCAAACTGGTTAAGCCACTATGGAAGTCAGTCTGGAGATTCCTCAGAAACCTGAATATAACCCTACCATTCAACCCAGCCATCCCACTCCTTGGAACTTACCCAAAGGAAATGAAATTGGCAAACAAAAAAACGGTCTGAACCTTAATGTTTATTGCAGCTCAATTCACAATAGCTAAGACCTGGAATCAACCTAAATGCCCATCAACAATAGACTGTTGATAAAGAAATTATGGGATATGTAATCTATAGGATACTATACAGCAGTCAAAAACAATGAAACCCGGTCATTTGCAACAAAATGGAGGAATCTGGAAAACATTATGCTGAGTGAAATATGCCAGTCTCAAAGGGACAAATATCATGCTCTCCCTGATTGGTGACAACTAACCGAGCACCAAAAAGGAAACCTGTTAAAGTGAAATGAACACTATGAGAAAGGGTGACTTGATCAGCCCTTGTCCTGACTGTTGATGAACAACTTAATACGTTATCCCTCTTAGTATTTTTTTGTTTGTTCTACTTAATACTATTGGTTGAATTCTGTAATTAATACACAGTTATTCTTAAGTGTTCAAACTTAAATAAGTGTTGAAACTTAAGTGTTGAAACTGTTAAATGTAAGAGTGGGAATAAGAGCGGGAAGAGATGTACAATTCGGGACATGTTCAAGCTGACTTGCCCCAAATGGTAGAGTTAGAAACATACCAGGGGATTCCAATTCAATCCCATCGAGGTGGCGTGTACCAATGCCATCTCACTAGTCCAAGTGATCAATTTCAGTTCACAATTGATCATGATAGGACTAAGAACCAAAGGGATCACATAAACAAGAATAGTGTCTGCAAATACTAACCGATAGAATAAAAAAGAGAGAGAATGATCCAATGTGGGAAGCGAGATACACAGCAGACTCATAGAATGGCAGATGTCCTAAACAGCACTCTGGCCTCAGAATCAGCCCTTAAGGCATGCGGATCTGGCTGAAAAGCCCATGAGAGTATTTCAGGCATGGAAAGCCAAGACACTCTGTCAAAAAAGGATGACCTAAATGTTTTAAATTTTAGAAGACAGACCCAAGAAAATCAATAAGGCAAGCCTAGGATTGTCTCCACTTTCTACCTGTAGGCAATTTTTATTGTGGTCAGACAAACCAAGGACACAAATAAACCCCAAAGTGATCTAGTTGAATTGAGGAGACCCAGAAGATAGATTTCATGAAGGTGTAACACTGAGTAACAGGAAAAAGGCAGCTACTAAGAAAAATGGCTCGAGAAACCTTCCAATATAATCCTCCGAGAATTTCCTATTAATTAGTTCATGAGTTAAGTGAAATTGAAAGTCTTTGAAAAAGACATGCCAGTAATTGTATGCCAAAGAATTGGGAGAACCAAAGAAATTCAAAAAAATATTCAAGCTTAAATCACCCAGAGTGTAGAACTTTTAGCAGTATCACATGGAATTCAGTGGAGTCCTTGGAAAGGTCAAACCATAGTATTAGGCTTCAACTGCCCCTGGAGTGAAGCCTATTCTAGACTCCTATAACAAAGCTTGAAAACAGAATGTTAAGGAATCAAATTGGACAGCAGGTAGCATATCTGAGTGCAAAACAAAGCCCAAAGATCCAAAAGGGACAATGAAATTCATAAACTCAACCACATAATATTTCATACTCCTTAGCATCCAATAAAAAATTACCACATATGCCAAAAAGGATGAAAAGGTGACCCATGGCAGAGAGAAGAATCAGTAAATGGAAAGAGCAATCACAAAGATGATAAAATGAGCAGAAAGGAATTACTTAACAAAGCACAAGAACATAGTGAGAGAGAAGTGTAAAATATAAAAAAGGACCAATTGGAAGGAGGTGAAAAAAAGTATGGGAGAGGGAGCGGGAGTTTGGAGGGTTGCGGGCGGGAGGGAAGTTATGGGGGGGTTAAAAACCATTGTTCTCCATAAGCTGTACTTTGGAAATTTATATTTGCTAAATAAAAGTTTAAAAATTCTTTTTTCTGTTCTCTGCTTAAAATGTCTCCTTTACAGGCCGGCGCCGCGGCTCACTAGGCTAATCCTCCGCCTAGCGGCGCCGGCACACCGGGTTTTAGTCCCGGTTGGGGCGCCGGATTCTGTCCCGGTTGCCCCTCTTCCAGGCCAGCCCTCTGCTGTGGCCAGGGAGTGCAGTGGAGGATGGCCCAGGTGCTTGGGCCCTGCACCCCATGGGAGACCAGAAAAAGCACCTGGCTCCTGGCTCCTGCCATTGGATCAGCGCGGTGCGCCGGCCGCAGCGCGCCGGCCGCGGCGGCCATTGGAGGGTGAACCAACGGCAAAAGGAAGACCTTTCTCTCTGTCTCTCTCTCTCACTGTCCACTCTGCCTGTCAAAAAAAAAAAATTAGAAAAAAATGTCTCCTTTACATAGCCCTCCATGTGTGCCAAATTTCTCCTGCCTTTCTCTTACACAGTTAGATGTTAGCATACGTAGAGGTCATCTAGATAATCCAGGATAATGTCCCCATCACAAGATTCTTCAACTAATTGTGTCTGCAAAGAAGCCGTTTCCATGTGACATGAGAGTGACATTCAGAGGTTGCAGACATCATATTGAGGGGGCTGGTATTTTTCAGCTTGCTACAGAAAAGAAGCGGTCAGAGGGAGACTACAGTTGAAGAGAGTTCTGAATTTCACAAAAGGGGAAGTGGAAGCTGTGAGAAAAAGACAACATTCTGAATCTACTGTTCTGGGGCAATTATAAAAATTTGAAAAAAGGAATAATTACCTATACTTCACATCATTCCCAGTAATCAATTCCAGGATTGAAACTCTAAATATGAGGGATAGAAAAACAATGAAAAAGATAAAATAACAGAGAAGATAAAATACAACAATGTCACCCACCTCAGGATAGGGAAAGATATCGTAAAAAGGAAACCTAAGACATTAACCATAGAGGAAAAGAGTGATACTTTGGGCTCTATTAAAATTAGAAACTTTTATTTAGCAAAACTGAGAAAAGTTAATCTGCACAGAAGGGGAAATATTTGTAATAATATACTTATTTATGATAAAACATTCACATTTAGAATATATGTTTATTGTAGCTTAACTTGAAAAAAAGCATTAGGAATATGGGCAAGATTCTTAAAAACTACTTCACAGTAAGTCACAATGGACACTAATCTTATTAGAAGATACCCAATCTTATTACTCATCAGGAAAATTAAACTGCAAATGATACCATTATAAATATAACAAAATGGCTAAAATTTAAAATTCTGATGACATTAGGGATAGCCAAGGGTATAGAACAGACACTTGACATCAATAGTGTTCATTCTGAAAGTTGTATCTGTTAAAAATGAACATATCCAAAAAGTCATTTCCTACATTGATGCCTTGAAGTGCTTGTTCTCTGTATACTTCCAGCAGTTTCATAGTTTTAGGTCTTACATTTAGATCTTTGATTCAGCTTGAGTTAATTATTGTGTTAACAGGGTGAGAGGTAGCAACCTAATTTCATTCTTCTACATGTGTATGTTTAGTTTTGCCAGTATCATTTACTTAAATATTATCCCTTCTCCAATGTATGTTATTGGCACCTTTGTGAAAAATATTTGGCAGTATGTACATGGATTCACTTCTGGGCTCTCTGTTCTGTTGCATTGACATGTGTCAGTTTTTATGTCAGTCCCATGCTGTTTTAATTATTATAGCTTTGTAGTATGCTTTGAAATCAGGTATTGTGAAGCCTCCAGCTTGATTATATCTCATGCTCACGATTACTTTGGCTGTTCTGTGTCTTTTGCAGTTCCACAGAAATTTTAGGATTTTTTTTTTTTTTTTGTAAAGGGTGTCTGTCGCTCCCCCTCTTTGCAGAGGAACGACACAGGACCCTGCGCTGTTCTTTTGTCTGCTCGGCCCTTCCCGGGTTAGCTGCTGGTTCTTCCCGGGTTGGCTACCGACCCTTCCACCTCCGTGGAAGGGCGGCTCCCCCTGCCACTTCCCCACTTCCACGGAGGAGCGGCACACCCCCGGCCGGCTCTCTCGGGGGCTGCTCAGGTGTTCCTTCGGATAGATGTTCCTGGTGCATGTTATCTCTCTCCTCCTTTATAGTCCTCTTCCGCCAATCCCAACTCTGCCACCCACACGCCGAGTACGCTGCTCTCCTCCAATCAGGAGCAGGATCAGCTCCTGCAGCTCAGTCAATCAAATTGGCGAGAGGCAGCTGCGCAGAAGCTGTTTACTCCTCTCCCAGCGCCATATTGTGGGAGAGCAGATGCATAGAATAAGTCTTAATTCCAGTAACTTAGTCTAGTCCGAGTTGCTCCCCACAGGTGTCATCGCTGTTTTGGTGGGGATTGCATTGAATCTGTAGATTGCTTAAGGTAGTATGGGCATTTTAACAATATTAGTTCTTCCAATCCATGAAACATTTTAAAAATTCCCATTTTTATACCCTCGATGATTTCTTTCATAGGTGTTTTGTAATTTTTATGTTAGAAGTCTTTCACTTCTTCAGTTAAATTTATAAATTTAATTTTTGTAGCTACTTTAAACAGGATTTCTTTCTTGATTTCTCTTTTATCATGGTTATTATTGCTGAAATTGGTGTATAAAAATGCAAATATTTTTGTATGTTGATTTTACATCTTGTAACTTTACTGATTTATCAACCTAACAGGTTTTTTCCATATACGAAATCACGTCAACTGCAAACATGAATATTTTGATCTTCTGCTTTATAAATTTAATGTCGTTGGGGCCGGCGATGTGGCGCAATGGGTTAATGCCCTAGCCTGAAGTGCCAGTATCCCTTATGGGCACTGGTTCGAGACCTGGCTGCTCCACTTCTGATCCGGCTTTCGGCTACGGCCTGGGAAAGCAGTAGAAGACAGTCCAAGTCCTTGGACTCCTGCCCCCGTGTGGGAGACCTGGAAGAAGATCCTGGCTCCTGGCTTTGGATTGGCGCAGCTCTGGCCATTGCAGCCAACTGGGGAGTGAACCAGCGGATGGAAGACTTCTCTCGCTCTCTCTGCCTCTCCTCTCTGTGTAACTCTGACTTTCAAATAAATAAATAAATCTTTAAAAAAATAAAAATAAATTTAATGTCCTTTATTTCCTCCTTTCCCAATTGCTCGTGATAATTCTCCCAATGCTGCATTGATTGTCTTTTTCCAGATCTGAGAGGAAGGTGAGGTTGTAGAGAAAGTGAAACTTGCACACCACTGGTGGGAATGCAAATTGGTGCAACCACTATAGAAAACAGTATGGAGATTTCTTTAAAATCTAGAACTAGAACTACCACATGATCCAGCTACTGGATTATATATCTGAAATACATGACATCGTTGTATCAGGAGATAACCTGCTTTGCCATCCTATTCCAACACTGTTCACATTAACCAGGATATGGAATCAACCAGGATGCCAATCGTCAGATGAATGTATAAAGAAAACATGGTATTATACATAATGGAAAACTATGCAGGCATAGAAAAGAATAAAAACCTTTTCATTTGCAGCAATATGGAGCTGGAGGACATCACATTAAGTGAAATAAGCCAAACATGAGAGACTAATACATGTTCTCCTTCCTGTGTGGGAGCTCAAGAAACAAAACAACCAACCAACCAAATAAGAACCCTCAATCTGAAGACAAGAGACTGAGAAGGGCGCGAGCAGGGTACAAGGAGCTTTATTTTTAAAAAGAAAAGCTGGGTGTGGTTTATTAATCATGACAAATATGTGACACTAACAGGAGATGTTAAACATAGGAAGCTGAGTGTGGTTTATAGACGGTGGCAAACATATAATACTGTGATAAGATATTAACAGTATTTTACACTTTGTGTTTCTGTGTGGGTGCAAACTGATGAAATCTTTACTTAATATATACTCAATTGATCTTCTGTATATAAAGATAATTAAAAATGAATCTTGATGTTAATGGAATGGGAGAGGGAGCGGGAGATGGGAAGGGTGCGAGTGGGAGGGAAATTATGGGGGGGGAGCCATTGCAATCCATAAACTGTACTTTGGAAATTTATATTTACTAAATAAAAAAATTTAAAAAACAGATATGAACAAAAGAGGGGGGTGGCTGCACTGTGGCAGAGCAGGTTAAAGACCCAGCCTGCAGCTCCAGCATCCCATATGGGCACTTGTTCAAGTCCTAGCTACTCTACTTCCATTCAAGCTCCCTACAAATGTGCCTGGAAAGACAGCAGGGGATGGCTCAAGTGCTTGGGTCCCTGCACCCATGTGGGAGACCTGGAAGAAGCTTTTGGCTCCTGGCTTCCAACCAGCCAGGCTCTGGACATTGCAGCCATTTGGGTTTGAACCAGTGGATAGAAGGCCTCTCTCTCTGTGTAATTCTGCCTTTCAAATAAATTTTTGAAGAAAGGGTTAAAAATCAATAGCAGAAGTTCCCTATAGGGTGTATGAGTACTCTTTGTACCGCCTCACAATTTTTGTTTTATAAATTTGAAATACTTCTAAAATGAAAAGAATTATTTAAAAATGAATATATGCATACCTTATGACCCAGAAATTCTACTCCTTGTTATTTACCTAATCAAAATGAATATCTATCTTCACCAAAGGCAGGAACAAGGATATTTTAATAGTCTAACATAACAAACAACCCAAATATAGAATGGTAGAAATATATAAATAAATTGTGCTATAGTCAGGCAAAAATGAGTGTCATACAGCAATAAAAATTAATAAAGTAGAAATTTGTGAAGCACATAAATTAAGCTCACAAATACAAGAGTTAAATGAAAGAAAAAGACAAAATAATACTTGCAAGATTTCTACTTACACAGTTAAACAAGCAAAATTTATTTATGGTGGTAGAAGTCAGATTAGAAATTACCTTTGATACCTTTCTCTGAAGGGAGGAGAGAACTTCCACTTTGATTATGGCTTTATATAAATAAGGTTGGAGTTTGTGAACTCAAGAGAGGCTTACATAGCCTTAGCAGCTCATGACAAGAGCCTCAGGTGATCACTGACATCATAAATAAGGGTGTCAATTGTTAAATCAACAACAGGAATCACTGTGCACTAATTCCTCATGTAGGACCCATGTCCTTAATGCATTGTACTATGCGAATTAACGGTAAAACTAGTACTCAAACAGTACTTTATACTTTGTGTGTCTGTGTGGGTGCAGTCTGTTTAAATCTTTACTTAGTATATACTAAATAGATCTTCTGTATATAAAGATAATTGAAAATGATCTTGTTGAAGAAGGGATGGGAGAGGGAGTGGGAGATGGGATGGTTGTGGGCGAAAGGGAGGTTATGAGGGTAAAAGCCGCTATAATCTAAAAGTTGTACTTTGGAAATTTATATTTATTAAATAAAAGGTTTTTTAAAAAAAGAAATTACCTTTAAGGAAATTATCTGTGACAAAGGGGTTAGCAGAACGTTTGTAGCGCTATGAATGATCTATATTTTTGTCTGGTTGTATCTACTTAGGAACCTTCAGTATGTAAACTTACAGGGAGATGTACAAATATGGTTTGTATGCTTTTCTGAATATATATATATATATCTACATCTACACCAAATTTCAATTTAGAAGTTTCAAAACCTTTGCAATTTTAAAAAGGAAGCAATAACTTCCATTTAGTGCTGGTGGCATAGCAAAATGATAAAATCCTCTGAAGCAGAGAAGTTTGCAGTAAAAGTATACATTCATTAATCCTTCAGTCTGGCAGTCTTACTCCTGTGAATGTATTTTACATGCTCATCTGCTCAAATAAAAAAAGGCTCATGCACATGTTTATTCACTGTGGCATTTTATGTAATTAAAGGAATGGAAATAATCCATATGCTCATAAAATAGCATTGATTGAATTACCAGTGGCACGCATGTAGCATTGAGTACCCTGCCACTGCAAACAAAGTTAATGAAGATAACGTGCATGTATGCTTTTTTTTTTTTTAAAGATTTAATTTATTGTTTTGCAAGAGTTACAGAGAGAAGTAGAGACAGAGAGGTCTTCCATCCGCTGGCTCACTCCCCAGATGGCTGCCACGACCAGAGCTGCACTGATCCGACCAGGAGCCAGGAGCTTCCTCTGGGTCTCCCACATGGATGCAGGGGCCCAAGGACTTGGGCCGTCTTCTGCTATACCAGGCTATTTCAGAGAGCTGTATTGGAAGAGAAGCAGCCGGAACTAGAACTGGTGCCCATATGGGATGCTGGTGCTTCAGGCCAGGGCTTTAACCCACTCCGCCACAGCGCCGACCCATCCATGTTAACAGGACAGATCTCCAGCGTATGTCACTAAGGGAAAAGGAGGAGGACAAACTAGTTCCTTTGTTACCTTGCTTGTATCAGTGCTTCATTCTTTCCGTGGCTGAATAATCCATTCTACACACAAATCACACATTATTCATTCATTCATCAGTTGAGAAAAATTTGGGTTGTTTGGTTATTATGAATGATACTGTTAGGAACATTTCAATACAAATCATTGTGTGAACATGTGTTTTCTATTTTCTTGGATATTCCCAAAGGTGGAATTGCTGGGTCATCTGGAAGCTTATATTTATGAATAGCTGCCAAACTATTCTCCATAGTGGTTGCGCTATCTCACACTCTCATCAGCAACATGTGAAGGTTCCGGTTTCTCCACATCCTTACCAACGCATGTTATTTTCTGTCTTGCTGACTGTAGCCATCCTGGTGGACGTGAAGAGATATCTGATTTTGGTTTTCATCTGCATTTCCCTGAAGATTAATGAAGCTGAACACATTTTTGTGTGATTACTGGTGCTTTGCATAACTTCTTTGGACCCAACTATTCAAATCCTTTGCCATTTCTATTTGAATTGTCTTTTTATTAAGGCATTTTAAGTAGTTAAGTATATAAATGTAGATACAATGCCCCTTAGCAGATACATGCTTTGAAAATATGTTCTAGTCTATGGATTGTCTTTTTACTTTCTTGATAATATCCTTCAAAGTACCAATTTTTAAAAATTTTATATCTATTAATTTATTTGAGGAGCAGAGAGAAAAAATATAGGGAGAGCTCCCATCTTTTGGTTTACTCCGCACGTGCCCACAGCAATCAGGGCCGGGTCTGGAGTGGAGCCAGAAGCTGGGATGCAATCCAGGTCTCCCACGTGGGTGGCAGGACCCCAACCACTTAAGCAGTTATTGCTGCCTGTCGGGGTGTGAGTTGGCAGGAAGCTGGAGTCGGGAGGCAAGTCCAGACACACAGCCCAAGTACTCTGGTACGAGACATGGGTGTCTTAACTGCTAGGCTAATGCCTGCTCTATGAAGCACGAAATGCTTAACTTTTATGAAAGCCAATTTATTTGGCTTTTGTTTTGCTGTCTATGATTTTGGTGTCATATTTAAAAAGGGTATGCCTAACCAAAGATCATAAATATTTATTGCTGTGTTTACCTCAGAGAGTTTTATCATTTTATCTCTCACATCCAGGTCTTTTGTTCCTTTTGAGTTAATGTTTATAAATGGTGTGAACTTGCAGTTTAAATTTATTAATTTGCATGAGGGTGTCTAGTGGCATTTTGTTTACTTATGTATTTATTTTCACATTATTTGGAAGGCAGAGACACACACAGAGAGAGAGAGAGAGAGAGACAGAAGACATACTAGAGATATACTCTATTCACTGGTTCACTCCCCAAATACTCACAATGACCAGGAATAGAATGGCCAAAGCCGGGAGCCAGGAATTCAGCTGAGGTCTCCCTCATGAGTGGCAGGGCCCCATGTACTTATAGCATCACCTGCTGTCTTCCAAAGAGTGCATTAGCAGGAACCTAGACTCAGAGTGGAGCCAGGACTTGAAACCATGGTCACTTCAATATGGGATGCAGGCATTAAAAGCACCATCTTTAAAAAAAAATAGAAAAAAAAGAGGGCTGGTGCTGTGGCAGAGTGGGTAAATCCACTGGTTGCAGTGCAGGCACCCGATATGGGTTCCAGTTTGAGTCCCAGCTGCTCCACTTCCAATCCAGCTCTCTGCTATGGCCTGAGAAATCAGCGGAAGATGGCCCAAGTCCATGGGCCCCTGCACCCATATGAGAGACCCAGAAGAAGCTCCTGGCTCCTGGCTCTGGATCAGCACAGCTTCAGCCTTTGTAGCCATTTGGGGAGTGAACCAGTGGATGGAAGACCTTTCTCTCTCTCTCTCTCTCTCTCTCTCTCTCTCTCTCTCTCTCTCTTTTTCCTCCTCTCTTTCTCTCTGCCTTTCCTTCTATCTTTGTGTAACTCTGATTTTGAAATAAATAACTAAATCTTTTAAAAAGGATTTATTTATTAGTTTGAAAGAATCAGAGAGAGAGAGAGAGATCATCCATTCACTGCCTCACACCCCAGACAGCCAGATAGCCAGGCCCATGCCAGACAGAGGCCAGGAGCCAAGAACTTCACTTGGGTTTCTCATATGAGTGGCAGGGGCCCGAACACCTGAGCCATCTTCCACTGATTTTCCAAGGCCACCAGCAGGGACCTGGATCAGAAGTGGAGCATCCAGGACAGGAGCCGGTGTCCATATGGGATGCCTGCAAAACAGGGAGCAACTTAACCCTCTAAGCCACAAAGCCAGCTTCCCAGGCAGGATCTTAACTGCTTCACCAACCACCCACCTCCAGTGGACAATTACATTAATTTTTGTACTATAAAAGTGTTGAGCATGTTTTAAAATTTTTATTAATCTGTTTTCATTTTGTTTCAGTGGGAGAGAAAAGGGAAAATACAGGGATCTGCCTCTTCACTCCCCAAGTGCCCCTAACATCCAGGGCTGGGCCAGGTTGAACCTGGGGGCTCAGAACTCAATCCATGTGCCTTACATGTGTGGAAGGGGCACAAGTATCTGAGCCATCACTTGCTGCCTCCCAGGATGCACACTGGCAGGAAGTCGGACTGGAAGCAGCAGAGCCAAGTCTCAAACCAGGCACTCTGATAATGGATGCAGGAGTGGCAACTTCACCACTGTGCCAAATAACAACTCTGAATTTAAGAACAGAATATTGTATAATACCATTTATATAAAAATCTATGAAGTTCAAACTAGGACACAGTAAAAGAAAGATCACTTGCCTGGAATGGGGTATGGGTTGAAAGAAGAGGAAGTGATGATTAAAGAGCTACAGATTCTTTTGGAGATGAGTCTGTAGAGAAGGGAGGAGTGGAAATACGAGAGAGATGGGAAAATTAACGGAGTAAGGTCCCCAAGTAGCCACGAAGATGGCGAAGATGGAGGGAAAGCTCAGCCTGGGGCCTTTTGAAGTACAAACAAATCAACAGATTGTACTTGAAAGGGCTGTGGTGGCAAGGGAGTGCCTTCTGAGAGGCTCAGACTTCAGTCAAGGCAAGAAGCAGGGGTTTGAAATGAAGATTTAAGGGACTAGGAGAGTTTATTTTTATTGCTTGGGGGAAATGTGGTTATAAAGAGCACAAAGAAATAGTTCAGGAAGAAAGGCAAATAACAAAAGTAGAAGAACAAAGCAGCGTGAGAAAAAGTTCTTAACCCATTGTGTCCCATCAGCCTATGTATGAAGCAACTATAAAAATAAACTGAGCAATAATTAGATCACTTTTTGTAACTTTGAAATAAATATTATGGTTTTTGAATTCTATTGAGAAAAGTAAGAAGTAAATGATTAGTGAATTTGAAAATATTTTTAAATTAATTATGGAAAGACATAAATTTTACTATTGCAAGTTACTTTTTAAAATAAGATTTATTT
This sequence comes from Oryctolagus cuniculus, assembly GCF_964237555.1. Taxonomy (NCBI): domain Eukaryota; kingdom Metazoa; phylum Chordata; class Mammalia; order Lagomorpha; family Leporidae; genus Oryctolagus; species Oryctolagus cuniculus. Next base: position 124,645,264 of record NC_091438.1, on the reverse strand, counting down.
ATTTATTTAAAGATTTATTTATTTGAAAGACAGATTTATAAAGAGAGGTAGAGCCAGAAAGAGAGGCCTTCCATTCTGCTGGTTCACTCCCCAAATGACCACAACGACCAGAGCTCAGCTGATCCAAAGCCAGGAGCCAGGAGCTTCTTCCAGGTCTCCCATGCAGGTGCAGGGGCCCAAGGACTTGGGCCATCTTCTACTGCTTTCCCAGGCCACAGTAAAGAACTGGATCAGAAGAGAAGCAGCCAGGACTCGAACAGGTGCCCATATGGGATACTGGCGCTTCAGGTCAGGGCTTTAACCTGTTGCACCACAGTGCCAGCCCCAAGATTTATTTATTTATTTGAATGTCAAAGATAGAGAGAGGGAAAGGGTGAGAGAGAGAGAGAGAATCTTCCATCCATTGGTTCACTCCCCAGATGGCCACAATGCTGGGGCTGAGCCAGGCTGAAGCCAGGAACCAGGAGCTTCTTCCAGGGCTTCTACGTAGGTATCAGGGGTTCAAGCATTTGGACCATTTTCCACTGCTTTTCCCAAGCCATTATCAGGGAGCTGGATCGGAAGTGGGTCATCCAGGACACAAACCACCTCCGATATAAGATGCCAGCACTACAGGTGGCAGCTTTACCCACTATGCTACAATGCCAGCCCCCAAAGTTACTTCTACTAAATGTTCAACTGAACAAAAGATTATGTACCTAACTGTTATGTGATATAATGAGTGCATTCATGAAAGTATTTTCTAGAACTAGACTGCCATTTTATTTTGAAGAATGCACTACACCTCAAAATAATATTTGAACATAGTTGTCCTATCAGTAGGACACTGGGACAAGGTATACTGGATAGTAATTTGTACTATACTGCACTGCTACTTGACAAACCCTAACACGTTGCTATTGTAGTTATTTGTTGATAAGTTTTGACTTGTGTGCTAGGGACTAAGGTAGTTCTACAAATACTTGAAATGTTAGAGAATTCACAATGCTATTTTTGACAGGCTATTCACTAGTTATGAGTTTTTGGTACAATTTTGAAACAGTGGATTCCATTAGATTCGAATACAGGCATCATGAGGGACAACAGGCTAAACAAGTATCCTGTGAAAACAACCTCATGGTTGAAAAAATAAGCAAGAGGGTTTTAAGATTACAGGCTTGCTACAGGAATGAAATTCTCATTGTAAAATGGTTGGATGATAGGTGTGTCAACGTTGGAACAAACTGAAACCACTTGGCAAAGCTCCATAATGGAAAAAAGCAACAAAGAGAAGAGGTGGGATTCCACCATGGCTGAATAAGGAAAAGATATGCTGATTTTGACCAGGGGAAGATAACAGAAGAAAGCCAGAGGAAGTGCATTCCCAGGGGAAAGTTGGAGAGAAGTTTGCACTGGAAGTTCTACAGAGAGAACAGACTCCTTAGAGCAGCATGGACAGTACAAACACGCAGCAGTGAGCAGGGACACCACCCACGACATCTGCCGCGGGGGACCAGGGGGATCCATCTTCTGGGAGCGGGGTGAGAGCAGACTGCTGCAGCCCTTGTCACTGCTGATCTTGCCTAAGGGAGAGCCTTGCAGACCACACAGACTTTGAGTCCGGCCTGGAATGCTAGTGGGGAGCAGAGTACCCACCTAATCCTGTGAAGGAAGAGCACATTTCTTTCTCTCCTGCCCCTACAACCAACCAACAGGGAGAAAGCACCATCTTAAAGAGAGTAGAGGTTGGGCTGGCACTGTGGCACAGGGAGTTAAAGCCCTGGCCTGCAGTACCAGCATCCCATATGAGTGTCAGTTCAAATCCCAGCTGCTCCACTTCAGATCCAGCTCTCTACTGTGGCCTGGGAAAATAGCGTCAACATTATGAAAGAATGTGAAGACAGAAAATCACCTAGTAAAAGTGCGAAGGGAATCCAAAGTAAACAATAGGAATATTTAAGGAAAATGGCAGGGTGAAGTCATTACTTATGAATAATAACCTTGAATCTAAATGGCCTAACCCCCAATTAAAATATACAGACTGGCTAAATGTATTAAAAACAAGAACCATGTACTTGTTGCCTATAAGAAACACACCTCATCAACAAAACTATAAACAGGCTGAAAGTGAAAGGATGGAAAAAGATATTCCATGCTAACAGAAAGGAAAAATGGCAGTGTAGCCATCTTCATATCAGATAAAATATACTTTAACATAAAAACTGTTAAAAGAGATAAAGAAGGGCATTATGCAATGATTAAGGGAACATTTCAACAGGAAAATGTGACTACAGTAAATGTATATCTAGCCAGTGCCAGGGCCCCTGCCTATTTAAAAGAATTGTTAATGGATCTAAAGGGAAAAACAAAAACAAAGAAAACTCAAAATTTGTGGAAGGAAAGAAATGATTAAAATTAAAGAAGAAATAAAAATTGAAATAAAAAAGATACAAAAGATCAGTGAAACAGAGTTTTTTAAATTAAAAAATTGATACACCATTGTCCTAACCAAAAATGCAAATTAAGAAATCAGAGATTGAAAAGGAGATGTAACAATGGATACCCAAGAAGTCAAAGAAATCATCAGAAACTACTACAGTTATATGCCATCAAATTGGAAAATGTAGAAAAATGTAGAAAAAATGGATAGATTTCTGAACACATGCAATCTACCACAAATTAAGTCACAAGGACATAGAAATCTAAACAGACCAATAACTAAAACAGAGACTAAGTCAATATAAAGACCTTCCAAACTAAGAAAAGCTCAGGACCAGATGGCTTCACTGCTGAATTTTATAAAACATTTAAAGAAGAACTAATTCCAATTCTTCTCAAATTATTCAAAACAATTGAAAGAGAGGGAATCCTCCCAAAGAACTTCTATGAGGCCAGCATCACCTTAATTCCGAAATCAGAAAAAGATGTAACAAAGAGAACTATAGACCAATATCCCTGATGAACGTAGTTTCAAGAAAACCTCAAAAAAAGCACCAGCTAATTGAATCCAACAACACATCAGAAAGTTCACTCACTTGGAGCAAGTGGAATTTATCCCTGATATGCAGAGGTGGTTCAATATAATCAATCAATAAATGTGATACATCACATAACAAACTGAAGAATAAGAGCCATAAAATTATCTCAATAGATGCAGAGAAAGCATTTGATAAAACACAACATCTTTTCATGATAAAAGTCTTAATCAAACTGGATATAGAAGGAACAAACTTCAACAGAATCAAGGCAGTATATGACAAACCCGTAGCCAGTATCATGAAAGGGGCAAAAGCTGGAAGCATTCCCCTTAAGATCTGGAACCAGACAAGGATGTCCACTTTCACCATTACTATTCAATATAGTTCTGAACGTTTTAGCCAGAGCCATTAGGCAAGAAAAATAAATCAGAGGAATAAAAATTGGAAGTAGAAAGTCAAGTTATCCCTGTTTGCAAATGATATGATTCTAGATATAGGGGAACCAAAAGACTCCACAAAGAGACTATGGGAATTCACAAGAGAGTTTGGTAAAGTTGAGAGATATAAAATCAACATACAAAAATCCACAGTCTTTATATACATAGGAAATGCTATGGCTGAGGAAAAATTTGTATGATCAATTCCATTCACAATAGCTATGAAAAATTTAAATGTCTTGGAATAAATTTAACAAATAATATGAATAATCTCTACAAGAAAACTACAAAACATTAACTACAGAAATAGAAGAAAACACAAAAAAAGGAAAAATTGCCCATGTTTGTGGATTGGGGGAATTAATATCAAAATATTCATGCTACACAAAGAGAGGTACAGATTAAATGTGATCCCAATCAGAATACCAACATTCCTGAATCTAGAAAAATGATGCTAAAATTAATATGGATACACAAGAAACCCTGAATAGCTAAAGCAATCTTAAACAACAAAAAGCAAAACCAGAAGCGTCACAGTGTCAGACTTTAAGCCATACTATAGGGCAGTTAAATCAAAACAGGCTGGTACTGGTACAAAATTAGACATGTAGAACAATGGAACAGAATAGAAAACACAGACATTAATTGACACATCTATAACCAACTAATCTTTGACAAATGAGCTGAAATCAATTCCTGGAGAAAGGACAGTCTTTTCAACAAACAGTACTGGGAAAATTGGACCTATGCATGCAGAAGAATGAAATCAGATCCCTCCCTTACCTACCTTATACCTTATACAAAAGTCAGCTCACAGTAGATCAAGAATCTAAACCTATGACCTGATAACATCAAATTACTAGAGAAAAACATCTAGGAAACACTGCAAGACATTGGCATAGGCAAAGACTTCTTACAAAAGACCCCAGAAGCACCGAGAATAAAGATAAAAGTAGACAAATGGTATTACATAAAGCTAAGAAACTTCTCATTGCAAAGGAAATACTCAACAAAGTTAATAGACAGCCAACAGAATGGGAGAAAATATTTGCACACTATGCAACTGATAAAGGATTAATATCCAGAATCTGTAAGGAGCTCAAGAAACTCAATATGATAAAACAATCCAGTTAAGAAATGGGTAAAGGATGTGAACAGGTGATTTTCAAAGGATGAAATACAGATGATCAACAGCTATATGAAAAAAGCTCAGGATCACTAGCCATCAGGGAAATTCAAATAAAAGTCACAATGAGATTTAACCTCACCCCAGTTACAATGGCTGTCACCCAAAAAATCAAAAAATAATAAATGTTGATGAAGAGGTGGGGAAAAGTACCCTAATAGACTGTTCTTAGGAACATAAACTAGTACAGCCAGTATGGAAGACAGAATGAAGATTCCTCAGAAAGCTGAAAATAGATCTACCATCTGACGTAGTCATCCCACTCATGGAATTTACTCAAATAAAATGAAATCAGCATATGATAGACTCACTTGTATGCCCAGGTTTATTGCACTTCAACTCACTATAGTTAAGATATAGAATCTACCCAGTTGTTCATCAGCTAATGACCACATAAAGAAAATGTGGTGTATATACAATATGGAATACTACTCAGCCATTAAAAAATAAAATCCTGTCTTTTGCAACAAAATGGATACAACTGGAAACCATTATGCTTAGTGGAATAAGCCAGTCTCAGAAAGAGAAATATCATGTGTTTTCCCAGATATGTGAAAGTTAATATAGAATGCAAAAAATGTATAAGAATGAACTGGACATTTTGGGATATGATTGTCCTTTTTAGCCCTTGTTTATACTCCTGTGGAAATGTGGTCTTCCTACATTTTACTTGTTGAATATTATGATTAATGATGAATTAAGTTTGTGAATATAGAATGGATTAAAATTATGTTTTTGCAAAAACTGATGAAGAAGGGGTGGGAGAGAGGGGCTGGGGGAGCAGGGTAACATTATTGTCTTCTTGGTATAATACCTATAGAATACATGAAATCTGTTCTCTTTATATTAATAAAAATTTTAAAATAAAATAAAATAACCAATAAGATAAAAATAGAAGAGTCAATGTATCTCAATGTATTGAGAATTTATGATGATTTCAGTGGTTGGTTTCCAAATATTTCACTTCCATTACAGTTTTTAAAAATGGTAATGCCCTTCGGCCTCTCAAATAATTGATATGTATAATATAACTACATAAGCTATCCTCAAATTTGTGAACAAAGATAAGAAAGACCTCATAAGTTTGATGGATTTCAAGAGACATCTCTTTAGTATATCTAAAACAATGCAATGGCAAACCATCAGGAGGAAGACAGTTTTATAATCTGAGACCTACTACTGTCCAGGATGATAGCAGGTTTGACATGAGAAGTCATATTATACTCAAGAAACAAGAGCAATGATGATGTAAAAATAAGTAATATCATGCAAAACCAATAGCATGTTGTCAAAAATGTAATGTAACCTTTGTTATATATTTTCTCTTTGTTGAATAGGTCATGAAAGTTACTTCTTTGTATAATAGTTAGTGTATGAAAAGATATTATATTTACCCAATGTCCTATTTAGAAGATGGCATTTTATATACATATATACAATATACACTATATTATCCCAAAGTCCATCCCTACTCTACCCTTATATTCAATCATGAGTCAATCATCAGTTATGCCTCTTCAGGGTTTCAGGCACTTTCAGTATTTCTATCCCTCCAAGCAGTGCTCCAGTTCAGGCCACCATCACTTTTCCTGTGGCATACAGATGAAATAGTGCTTTAGAGCTAATCGTCTGTAACTTGTCTTCTAATGCATTCTTCACCAGGCAGAGCCATAGTTAATCTACTGTCATTTCCCCATGTTAGCCCATTATGATCACCTTCTTCTGATACAGCTTTAACTTCCCAGTAGGATGCACAAGAACATGTTTGACCCTAACCTATTGCTTGGCATTGTCCCCTGTAGTCTTCCATCGAAGGAAGTACAAGGTTCCTCAAAAGCCCAACCCCTCACTAACTTCAACAAGTTATGTTCCTCTTTAGAAGACAAGACATGAGAGTGACAAGAAGAGTTGGAAGTGCGAGCATTTTGCCTGACAGTTATGAGGCCAGTTGTGAATCCCATATCCCTATCAGGATGCCCGGGTTTGAGTCTTGGCTCTGCTCCCGATTCCACCTTCCTGCTAGTGCACAACCTGGGAAGAGGCAGTGATTCTGGAAGTGGCTGGGTTCCTGCCACCGACATGAGATACAAGGTCTGAATTCATGGCTTCCGACTTTGGATTGGCTCAACCCCAGCCATTCCGTGGAGTGAGCCAGAGGATGGAAACTTGCACTATTATCCATCTATCATCTACCTGTAATCTATACCATCTACCTATCTGCCTACCTATCTTTGCCTTTCAAATAAATACACACATAAATTTTTAAAAAGAAGAGTTGGGAAGTGCCTTCACTCGATATGGTATAAATTTTTCCTGGGCCAGCATTGTGGCATGGTATGTTAAGCGACCGCCTGCAATATTGGCATCTCATATGGGCACTGGATCATGTCCTGGCTGCTCTCCTTCTGATCCAGCTCCATGCTAATGCACCTGGGAAAGCAGCAGAAGGTGTCCCAAGTGCTTGGGCCCCTGCATCCACATTAGAGACCGAGAAGAAGCTACTGTCTCCTGGCTTCAGCCTGGCCCAGTACCAGCCATTGTGACCATTTGGGGAGAGAACCAGCAAAAGGAAGCACTTGCTTGCCTGCTCTCTCTTTCCCTCCCTCTTTCTCTGTAACTCTGCCTTTCAAATAAATAAATAAAGCTTTCTTTAAAAAAAGATTTTCCTAATAAAACTGACAAATTCATCATGGAGGCTGTCCACATATAAAATGATGTCCATCGTTGTTAAGCATTCAGAGGAACACTGGAGGTCATTGTAACTTCAACCTCTCTGTCCCAGGGAAAACGGTTTCAAAGCACAGAGGTAATCTGAACTTGTCAAATTGAAATTGGATTCCAAAAGGTCATAGTTCTATCAAAGAAGTTGAGAAATTCCTGTATAACTCGGCTGCCTCTTTCTGGTGACAGTTTTTTCTTAGTTCTGCAGGAGTCTTCTTTCCAAAAGAAATGCATCATTTCTGAGCTGTAGGAGCTTTTGTCACAACTTACATATAACATCTAATAACTCAGGGACAGTCAGTTTATCCTTTTGTTGGCTCCTTATGGCTTCTTCAAAGCTCATCAAGCAGGTCTGGACAAAAAGCAACTACATTTTTGTGGTGCTGTAATTATTTGCTTTATTTTCTGTCTCAGTCATTTCAAATTAAAGGTGAACATTCTTCTCTTCCACTTTGAAACAGGACTTGATGTAAGGCCAACGTCTCAGCGTCTTTCCTCTGACTGGCAGCAATGGCAGTTGTCTCGTAGGCATATGTCTGAAGAGTCTATCTGCTTCCCCTTCTACAAAGTCAAAATCTCATTCAGCATTTCTACATGTTTCGGGGAAACTGAAAAGTAACCAAAGCCTTTGATTATGAAAACCTCAATGTCACAGCAAAGCACATCACACCCTTGTTGGTAGTCCTGAGCACGAGATGTGAGGACACTTAACAGACAAGATCTTTTCGTTTTCTTTATTAAGAGGACTAGGGAGTGAATGGAATTTGCCAACGTTTGTACCTGCACTGTCTGCTGAATTTGCAGATAACTAAGTCTGGTCGTGTTTGTACATGGGCAAGATGTCAAAAATCTTCTATTTTATGCTTTCTGGTATTTCATTTAAGTCTTCATAGAAACCAAGAAGGTGATTCTTTTCAAATCCAAGTATCTCAGAGCAAGGAGGAATACTTTTATATTGCCATGATTCAACATGTCACTTGCTAAACTCCCTCATCCAGCTGTATGTGTCCTTCCATCTCTCACTAAAGTAAAGCTACTTAGTCTTCCTTTTCACTAATGTCTGGGCCTTGCTGGCATTGGCATTGGCATTGAGCTCATTATTTTCATTATCTTTACTCCCAAACTCTGCAGCATTATTTGTTACAGCTGTTCCACAGGAACAATGCTGAGACTAGAGGGCAAGTCAAGCTTGGCTGTTCCTACACGTTTAGCTACACTGGCAGAAACTATTGCTTTTAGGGTCCTCGGGGCTGGTTATCTCAGCTTCTCTGTCCCCACTGTCCCCTGAAGTGCAGAGCATTCATGAATATTTCAGATAGGCACTTCTTTGGAGGAGTTCTCAACGGTTTCTAAAATGTATGTGGAAAAGCAAAGGACTTAGAATTCCCAAAGATAATTTTCTTAAATATTTATTTATTTATTTGCAAGTTAGAGTTACACACACACACACACACAGAGTGGGGGGAGGGGGAGAGAGAGAGAGAGAGAGAGAGAGAGAGAATCTTCCATCTGATGGTTCACTCCTCAATTGGCCACAATGGCCGGAGCTGCGCCGATCTGAAGCCAGGTGCCAGCAGCTTCTTCCAGGTCTCCCATATGAATACAGGGGCCCAAGGACTTGGGCCATCTTCTACTGCTTACCCAGGCCATAGCAGAGAGCTGGATTGGAAGTGGAGCAGTCGGGTCTTGAATTGGCGCCCATATGGGATGCTGGCGCTTCAGGCCAGGGCATTAACCTGCTGTGCCACAGCGCCAGCCCCCCAAAGATAATTTTAAAAAAAAGAGAAAGAAAAAGCAAAGTTGAATAACTTATATGAGCTGATTTCAATACATACATCAAAGGTTTTGTATCCAGAATACATAAAGAATTCCTATAATCACTAATGATTTTGAATACAATCCATTTAAAAGAGAGCAAAACACTTATGCAGACACTTAAAGATATAACCAACAAGTAAATTTAAAATGTTCAACATAATAGCTATTAGGGGTTTTAACTAAAAGTAAAACTATAATCAGATTCCATTTCAGGACCACTAAGGTAGATACAATGAAAAAAAAAAAAAAGCTGACAATATTATAACCAAAGACGTGGATTACTAAAAGCAGCCCCAACACTGGTGCTGTGCCTAAGTCTGGTAGATTCTTTTAATTCCACATGCATCCATGCTATGGCCCAACAATTCCACTCCCAAACATTTATTCATGAAAAATGACAGCATATCTACAAATATTTTCTTAAGAATGTTCATAGCAGTTTGACTCATTTTTTTGTTTGTTTAGTTTTTTTTTATTCTCTTATATCTTTTTTTAAACTTTTATTTAATGAATATAAATTTCCAAAGTACAGCTTATGGATTATAATGGCTCCCCCCCCATAACTTCCCTCCCACCCGCAACCCTCACATTTCCCTCTCCCTCCCCCCTTCCATTCACATCAAGATTCATTTTCAATTCTCTTTATATACAGAAGATCAGCTTAGCATATATTGAGTAAAGATTTCAACAGTTTGTACCCACATAGAAACACAAAGTGAAAAATACTGTTTGAGTACTAGTTATAGCATTAAATCACAATGTACAGCACATTAAGGACAGAGATCCTACATGAGGAGTAAGTGCACAGTGACTCCTATGGTTGACTTAACAAATTGAATTGACACTCTTGTTTATGGCATCAGTAATCACCCTAGGCTCTTGTCATGAGTCGCCAAGGCTATGGAAGCCTTTTGAGTTTACCAACTCTGATCACATTTAGACAAGGTCGTAGTCAAAGTGGAAGTTCTCTCCTCCCTTCAGAGAAAGGTACCTCCTTCTTTGATGACCTGTTCTTTCCACTGGGATCTCACTCACGGAGATCTTTCATTTAGTGGTTTTTTTTTTCTTTTTCTTTTTTTCTTTTTCTTTTTTCTTTTTTTTTTTTTTTTTTTTTTTTTTTTTTTGCCAGAGTGTTTTGGCTTTCCATGCCTGTAATACTCTCATGGGCTTTTCAGCCAGATCCGCGTGCCTTAAGTGCTGATTCTGAGGCCATAGTGCTGTTTAGGACATCTGCCATTCTATGCATCTACTGTGTATCTTGCTTCCCATGTTGGGAAGCAGTTTTACTCATAATAGTGAAAAAGTAGAAATAACCCAGCTGCCATTAACAAGCAAATGGGTAAATTAAAGTGTATTCTTATAATAGAATATTACAGCAATTAAAGAAAAACTAATGATATATCCAATCACATGGATGAGTCTCAAAATCATTATAATATTTTTATAAAAGTTTGAAAGTTTTCATTACTATTTTTAAAGATTAATTTATTTATTTGAGAGGCAGAGTTATATAGAGAGAAAAGGAGAGACAGAGAGAAAATAATTTCATTCCCAATTGGCCACAATGACCAGGGCAAGGCTGAAACCAGGAGCTAAGAGACCCATCTGGGTCCCTCATGTGGGTGCAAGGGCTCAAAGACTTGGGCCATCCTCACTGCCCTCCCAAGTACACAAACAGGAAACCAGATCAGAATTGTAGCAGTCAGGACTCAAACTGTCTCCCATATGGGATGCCAGCACTGCAGGCTATGGCTTTAACCTGCTGAGTCACAGCTCTGCCCATGTGATATTTTTCTTACTTTTTAAAATTTTTCTTGAAAACAGAGATATTAATATCACAAAACCAAATAACTAAAGCAATCTAAAGCAATAAAAATAAAGCTGGGGACATCACAATACCTGATTTCTTTTCTTTCTTTCTTTTTTTTTTTTTTTTTGACAGACAGAGTCAGACAGTGAGAGAGAGATAGAAAGAAAGGTCTTCCTTTCTCTTGGTTCACGCCCCTAATGGCCGCTAAGGCCAGCATGCTGCGGCCGACGTGCTGCGCCGATCCAAAGCCAGGAGCCAGGTGCTTCCTCCTGATCTCCCATGCGGGTTCAGGGCCCAAGCACTTGGGCCATCCTCCACTGCCTTCCTGGGCCACAGCAGAGATCTGGACTGGAAGAGGAGCAACTGGGACAGAATCCGGCGCCCCAACCGGGAACCCAGGGTGCTGGCGCCGCAGGTGGAGGATTAACCAAGTGAGCCTCGGCGCCGACCAACCAGATTTCAACACATATTACAGTACAGTTAATGTCTAAACAGCTTGGTACTGGTGTAGTAAATGATACATAAATCAATGGAATGAACTAGAGACCCCAGAAATTATTCCATTCATCTATAACCAATTAATCTTTGACAAATGAGCTAAAAGTCACCCCTTGAAGAAAGGACAGTCCCTTCAAAAATGGTATTTAGAAAATTGGATTTTTGCATAGAGAAATATAAAACAAGACCCTACCTTACACTCTACAAAAACCAGCTCACAGGGATCTAAACATAAGGGCTGAAACCACATAATTACTAGATGAAAGCATCAGGGAGATGCTGCAAGACATTGGCATAGGCAAATGCTTCTTGGAAAAGACCTTAGAAACTGAGAAGCTCCTACACAGCAAAGGGAACACTCATCAAAATAAAGAGGCAACCAACAGAATGGGAGAAAATATTTGCAAACTATAAATCTGATGAGAAATTAACATCCAGAATATATAAGGAGCTCAAGCAACAACAACAAAACAAGCAATCTGGTTAAGAAGTTGGCTAAGTATATGAACAGGTATCTTGCAAAGGATGAGATACAAATGGCTAACGGTCTCATGAAAAGATGCTCAAGATTACTAGCCATCAGGGAAATGCAGAAGAAAACCAAATGGGGTTTCACCTTACCCCAGTTAGAATGGCTACAATCCAAAAACCAAAAGAAAAAACACAAATGCTGGCAAGGATGCGGGGAAAAGATCACCTAATAGACTGTTGGTAAGAATGCAAACTCATGCAACCATTATGGAAGATGATACAGAGACTTCTCAGAAATCTGAAAATAGAGCTACCGTAGGACCCAACCATCACATTGCTGCAAAGGAAATGAAATCAGCACATGAAAGAGTTATCTGTACCCCATGTTTATAGCTGCTCAACTCACAATTGTTAAGATATGGAATCAACACAGATGTCCTTCAGCTGATGACTGGATAAAGAAATTATGGTATATATTATGTTATATATATATATATATATATATGTATACACACACAATGGAATACTACTCAGCCATAAAAAGAATGAATTCTTATATTTGCAACAAAATGGATAAAATTGGAGACCATCATGCTTAGTGAAATAAGCCAGTCCCAAAAAGACAAATATATGTTTGCTCTAATTTGTGACAACTAATATACAGAGTATAAAAATATAATGTATATGAGCAGAACTGATATTTTGAGACATGATTATTTACAACCCTTGTCTATAATCTTTTTTTCTTACAGTTTGTTGAATTCTTAATTTAATGAAGTGTTAAGCTTGTGATTATAAAGAAAATTGAAAGTATGTCATAGTGAAAATTAAAAGAAAAAAAGAGAGAGATGGATGCAAACTATAATTATGCTTTTAGAACTATATATACAAAATACATGAAATTTTTTCCCTTTTTATAAATAAAAGTTTTTAAAAAGAAGTTCTATGTTCTCTTGCACATTAGGATAAGATAGATAATAGATAATTTGCTGTGTATTTCTCCATTTTAAAAAGTAGTAGATAGTATGTTTGATGTTTTCATCATAAAGATATGTTAAATGCTTGAAAAGATGAATATAGTTACGCTGTTTGGACATAACATATACATGCAATGACACTTCACATAATACCTGATAAATATGCACAATATTTATGTCTGCTAAATTTTTTAAATAAAAAGGAGATGAATGCTAATTACCTTTCTCTGATCAGTTGAAATGTATATGTGTAATGAAATGTCACATTGTCCTTCATAAATATGATCATTGTTCATTTTTAAAAGTATTTAAAAAAGAAATATTCCAACTTTGTCATCATGTTCAAAAAATCCATTCTTCCTTCACCATGACTGCAGATTCAACACGGTGCATGATTTTGCTGCCACATATTTTTAAAATATTTATTTAATGTGTTTGAAAGGCAGAGTGATGGGGGGAGTAAGAGGGAGGGAGAGAGAGAGAGGGAGAGAGAATCTTTCATCTGCTGGTTCACTCCCTGAATGGCACTGAGCCAGGCTGAAGCCAGGAGCCAGGAACTCCATCCAGGCCTCCCATATGGGTGACAGGGTTGTGTCACCTTCGTCTGCCTTCCCAAGCACATAATCAGGAAGCTGGATTTGAAATGAAGCATCCAGGACTTGAACCAGTGCTCTCACATGGGATGCCAGCATTGTAGGCAGTGGCCTAACCCACTGTGCGTCACAACATCCGGCTCCATTTGTTTTTCCCTCTGAGACTTCTAAATAAACCACTCCTTGTTTAAGTGACTCATGAAAGAAATGTGCCTGAAGCGTGAATACATTGACAACACGTAGTCACAAGCCAACTCTAAAACCCAAATTTCTGCAGCAGATGTTGAAGCTAGCGGTTAAGGATCCTGTGTCTCACATCAGAGTGCCCGGGTTTGAAGCCTGCCTGACTCCCACCTTCTGTCAATGCAGACTCTAGAAGGCAGCAGTGATTGTTTAAGCACTTGGGTTCCTGCCACCCACGTGGGAGACCTTGGTTATGCTCCAAGCTCCCAATTCAGCCCCTGGCCAGCCTCAGCCTTTGTGGGCATTTGGGGAATGAACCAGTAGAGGGGAGTATTCCCCCTCTCCCTCCCTCTCTTTCTCTGCCTCTTTCATTCTCCTCTCTCCCTCTGCCTCTCAAACAAAAGTAAATAAATAAATAAGGCCCAGATTTTCTAAATCACAGTTTCCTTTTCTTTACAATATATCATCTCCCTTTCAAGGTCCTCATCTCTATTCATTGTAAGAAATAAAACTACTCTGACAAGTTAATGCATGGAAATTGTTTAATTTCTACACATTTGGTATAGTCATAATGTAATTGGTAACCTTACTGCACACTCAGAATAATTGATGGGATATCCAAAATCCACTGCAAACTGATCAGAAATATCAAAGAAAGGAATCACCCAACCTACTCTATTTGTGTATCATGGTGGAAAGAATTCTAGGCTTTATTCTTTCACAAAGCGAAGCAAACCGTGCTAGTTTCCCTCAATGAAAATAATACATTCTTCAGAACTCAGTTCAAAAACAACTTGGTAACAACTAACTTTTTGTTTGTAAAAGCCATATAAAACTAAAACCCTATGGTAAAAGATTTAATTATGTAATTTAATCTAGAAGTACTGGTAAGGCTCCATGAGAAACACATGAGAAATGAAGTCTAAAAGCTTCAACTACCCCAAACCCTAGAGCCAATAAATGTCACAGCCAAGATCTGACACTAGCCATCTAATTCTAGGGCCCATGTGATTAAGCACCAGGTCAATTGCCTCCAACTTCCCTGGCCCAAAGCACTTCCTTTCATACTTCCTGCTGCCTAAGTCCCCACCACCCCAACTTCCCCCATAGTCGTGGAATATCAGACTTGCCCCTGTATTCAGTATCAGCCCATCCACTGTTCTGTTCCACAGACAAGGTAAAGATGATAGAAGCAGCTTGGACACTGGTTCTCATTTAGGAGCTATGTAGGTTGAAGCTTAGCACATAACCAGAAAGGTGAGCCTTGTTGCAATTGGACTAAATAATTAGGACAGAATACATCTCTTAAGATTGAAAGTTGAAAGACTTCTGCCACTGACCATTAGCTGAGGCTACAGACTAAAATCACTAATTGAGAAAATAAACAATAGGCAGATGAAAAAGATCAGAATTAATTTAGGCTTCTCACAGGAAATGCATCAAACCAGAACATTAATCTTTAAAACCTTGAAGGAGGGGCAGGCAATGTGGCATGGTGGGTAAAGCTGCCTCCTGGGACTCGGGTTCCCACGTGGACACCAGTTTGTGTCTCAGCTGCTCCCCTTCTGGTCCAGCTCCCTACTAATGTGCCTGGGAAAGCAGCGAAGGATGGCCCAGGTGCCAGGGAGTGAACCAATGAATGGAAGATCTTGCTCTTTATCTCTCCTTCTCTCTTTGTAACTCGTCTAGTAAATAAATAAATCTTTAAAACATTGAAAGAAAGAAGCTGTCAGCAAGAATTTTATACCCAGTACCAAAACTGTAACGTATAGGAGTGAAATTGACATTTTGGACTTGGATTCCTATATACAGCCCTTGTCTCTGCATGTTTCCTTTCACCCTACTATTCAACAGCATACTGGAAGTTCTGGATAGCGCAATAAGATAAGAAAAGGAAGCAAAAGGTGTACGGATAGGAAAGGGAGATACAACTGCCTTTGTTCATAGACTCTATGATTCTCTATATGGAAAATCCCAGGATATCCCAAAGAAAACAAACAAATAAAAAAACTCCTGGAGCAGTAAGAAGTTATAGCAAGGTTGTAGGATGCCGTGGTCAAATGGTTTCAGCTCTGCCTCTGGAATTTCTTGTGCTATAATTATTCAAAATTTTAAAAATCTCAAATGGAAAAATTGCTGTTCTCATCAGCCACAAATACCTGTCATCTTTCTCAGACTTGATAAATATATGCTGATGATTCACAAAAAGGAACCAAGAATTTTGCTGTACTTTTTGAGATTTATAGATGGGACATAATCCAAGGAATCCACAAAAAATCTAAAAAACAGAATAATTTATTTTAATACAATCACACACAACTGTAGCCTCGCCTGTTAAAGAAAATTACTGTTAGCATTTTGGCATTTTCCTTCCAGTACTGTTTGTGCCAAAAATGTCATATTCTCCCTTATATTTGAGAGCTAAAGTTAAAAAAGAAAAAGAAATGCCTGCCTGTATCCGTTTTGTTGAAAATATGGTGTTTTGTCAAATTTTGGTTTAAGTCTTTGTCAAACAAATTGATAGGAATTATAAAAGACTATGGTTTTAATGATTTTTGTGATTATTTTAAAATCTACTTGGAGTGAAGTTGCACACTTTTCATCTGATCACTGTGCCTAGCCCTCGTCTCTTTTCCTGAGAGAACATGGTCTTTTTACTTTTTATTTGTTGAGCTCTTTATTTAGCAGAGCCATTAAGCCTTTGACTACGATGTAAATTTAAACTATTTATCTCTAAAATAATAAGTAAAAGATTAAGATGCAAAGTCTTTAATGAGAAAAAAAAAAAAAAAAAAGACTGTGAAACTTTAGTGCATAAGAACCAACTGCAAGGCTTGTTACAACACAAACTTCCTGATTTCACAGACCTAGGTGGAGGCCCAGAATTTGCGCAGTGTTCTCCTATTAGTCTGCTTTGTCAGTTCAGTTCCTGGGCCCAGCCGGAGACCTGAAGGTGGTAGAGAGGTTTCTCCTCCCCGGCACAGGCCCAGGATTCACGGGCACCCTGCTTCTCAAGCTGTTGGGGCCTCAGCTCCCTCACAGCTCTGGGCCTGGAGGCAGGCTCTGCTTATCATCCACTCATTCAGATTAACTTCCTGGACCTGGGGGGTGGGCCTAGCAGGAAAGACAACAATGACTGGCAAAGCAGGCGGATCCTTGGAACAGCCTAGAAAAACTCCTCCCTCCCCACTTGCAACACCCTCCAAAACCTCCCCGCCTACTCGGTAGCCTTTTGCCAATGCCAACGCCTTCCCAGCCATGATTGAAGATCTCGACCCAACACACCCAGAAGTCAAATGAGAGGAGAAGAGGAAAACACACTACATACTTTCCTAGATACTAAATCTGATGGGCAACTCGAAGATCTTGCCCTCTAGAAAGAAACTTCTTTCAACAGCTAGGGGTGTGTGTGCCTTGTGCTGGGGAAAACAGAGTGAGTGGGACCCAGGCAATCACTGGCCCCTGGGGCCTATGAGAATATGAATCTCTGAGAGAGCCAGGGTTCAGAGAGCTCGCTGGACAGAGGCCACAGTGTGTGCAGAGGCCGCCCGTGGGGAGGAGCAGTGTCCTGCCAGGAAGTGGAAGATCACCGGGAGTGGCACACGGAGGCCGAAGCAAGGCCACAGGAGGTTGCAGAGCGGACCATGTGGAGGTCAGGAGACTGTGTGCCGGGCTCTGAGGGGTACGCTAATGGCACCGGGAAACCCCTGCGCAGCCTTCGGCAGGGTGTAGACATCGGGATGGGCGGCGTCCGCAGCCCCACTCAGACGGCAGGTGTACATGCTGATCCTTCCGGCTCTATGAGCGCTGTGCTGTGAGGAGCGTGAGAACCGTGAGAGCTGTGGCTTATGGGCCGCGCTATCTTCACAGCCAGAGCCAGAGGCCACATTGGCTGAGAGACTGACATTACCAAACCAGACACCCCTTGCCTTTAAGATTTGATTTTCCCAAGGCTAAATGCTAGACTTCGTAGTGTTTGTGTTAGATATAACCTTGATAGAGTCAAATCAATTATGGCAGGGAATGAATGACTTCTGGGTTCTGAGTAATAGTTTAGCTCTTTTACCAAATCTGCTAAGCCTTCAGCTACAGTCTTCATTCACGCCACCCAATGCTTTTGTCAAGAACGTCCACAAAGACAGAACTAAATGCTGAACGGCTGGGGACCTGCCTCCAGGTTGTCATCGGAGCCTAAACTACGAGTTCACCAAACAGCACTTTCTTCACATTTCCTCCTGAGGGATTTTGGAAAAGATCTTTCTGAAAGCAATATGAAAAGTTTTCTCTGTTGGGAACACCACAGAAGTGATACCTAAGAGCTGCTAAATTGATTGCTTGGTTACTGGATCTGTCCATCTGGTATGCCTGAGCAAACGTACAAAGCAGGGGGTCTGACGCAATCTGCCCCTAGCAAGACCTGCTGGCTGGCTCCTTCCGTTCCCTTCTTCTTCAAGCGCTCAGAGCTCAGCCTTTGTAAGCTGTACCTGCACCGGCAGCTCAGTGTCCAGGAGTGTGCATCTGCACTCCACTAGCTGACCTGCTTGGAGGGAGCCCCATTGCCTCCTGTCCCATCCCTCCAGCTCCTGTGGGGACACCCCAGTCTCCCAGACCAGTGGTCTAAGGCAATTCTTTTCCCTGGGTTACGCTTTCTCTATTTTTCTTTTTTAATATTTTTAACTTATTTTCATTTGTGCTTGAGAGAGAGAGAGAGAGAGGGAGAGAGGGAGAGAAATGAGGTCTGTCATCCACTGGCTCTCTCCAAAATGACCCCAACAGTCAGAGCTGGGTCAGTTCAAATCCTGGAACCAAGAGCTCCATCTGGGTCTCCCATCAGGTGTAGGAACTCGAGTACTTGGGCCACCATCTGCTGCCTCCCAGGGTGCACATCAGCAGGAAGCTGGATCAGAAGTCAGGGCAGGACTCAAACCCACACACTCTGACGCGGGATGAGGGCATCCCAAGCGAGCAGTAGCCTAACGCACTGCACCCCGATATCCACCCTGCTCTCTACTTTCCTACAAGCACAGACTTCCTCTTGTTGGGGGCCAGCCCGGGAGAAGGGAGGAGTGCTGCTCCTCATGAGTTCCTGTGCTGAGCCTGCCCCAGCATTTCTCACCCACGTGCTTACATGACCCTCTGCTGGGACTCCATCTTCTCCCATTCCCGAGAGAAACTTTGCATCTTCCTCCTGCCCTGCTCAAATCCAACCCTCTTAGAAAGCCTGCACTCACAGCCCCACTTGGAGTGATGCACTCCTCCTCCAAACCCCACACCAGCTGGGCATGCATATTTCAGGAGAGGCTCACCCAGATGGGCTTCTGAACACCTGCCACAAACAACAAACCACTGGGCCACGTGTGGTTCCCTCATCTGCAGATCTCCCGGGAATGCTCTGAGCACCATCATCCCTCTGTAAAGTGCGCTGCTCTCGAAAGCAAAGGCAACCCTCAGCATGACCTACACCTCTGGCCCCCTCCTCACCTCCACTGGGAGCTCCTTAGGAGACGAGCTGACTAATCCATCTGTAGAAACCCAAGCTCCAAGGGGAGCTGGAAAAACTGGAGTTCTGCAGAATTCTGTGCTGTTCAGTCCAGAATCCGTTATCCATATGTGGTTGTCTGTATCTTCAGTTAAAAATTAAGTTCCTCAGTCACACTCGTCTCCTCTCCAGTGTTCTAAAGCCACGTGTGGCTGGTGGCTGCCACTTTGGACAGCGCAGGCGTAAAACATGTCCATCATCACAGAAATTTCTCATGAACGATGCCGGTTTAAGTGCGTGCTGACTGCAGTGGGGTACAGCTCAGACTTCCAGGTGCCAAACCCGTCCCCATCTGATGCTCACCCCTGTGGGCAGGTGGGGTAGACAGGAGGTAACACCTGGAAACGCCTCCAAATGCTTCACTCTTAACAGGACAGACAGCGGCAGATGTAGAAACCTGCCTCATTGTGCCACCTTGTGTCCAACTATTGACATTGCACATTTAACGTGAGAATGTAGATCCTGTGTCCCCCATATCAGCAGAGGGAGGGCACAGCCAGGGGCAGAGAGTCCAGGTTGAGCTGGCTGGCCAGGGCTGGCCCACCAACACCCCGCCACCGCAGCTGAAGACGTGAGTCGCACTGCACTGGCCCCAAGTAAAAGCACACTGTACGTCTCCAACTTGCCCTTCTCCCTGACAATGACTTCTACAGGGTATTTTCCAAGTACAGCAAAGATTACTATCATGAAAGATAAAGATCACAGTAGGAGTAAAGGGGTTGCATTCATTCTGTTTTTAGATAAAGTCTGTGCAAAACTGCACCAGGGCAATAAACAACAAGCAGTTATTTGACAAAAACAATTTTGATAAAAAGCAAAGCAAGTGTTGTGATTGACAAGGGAAGAAAAGCTGAGTGCATCTGAAGACGAAACAACTTTGAAAAATCCAAGTGCTGCAAGTGTGTGTGGGGAGAGTGGACCTTAAAACCCCTGTCTGCAGGGCCGGCGCCGTGGCTCACTCGGTTAATCCTCCGCCTGCGGCGCTGGCATCCCATATGTGTGCCAGGTTCTAGTCCCAGTTGCTCCTCTTCCAGTCCAGCTCTCTGCTGTGGCCTGGGAGGGCAGTGGAGGATGGCCAAGGTGTTTGGGCTCCTGCACCCTCATGGGAGACCAGGAGGAGGCTCCTGGCTCTTGGCTCCTGGCTTCAGATTGGTGCATCGCACCGGCCATTGCGGCCATCTGGGGGGGGGGGTGAACCAACGGAAGGAAGACCTTTCTGTCTCTCTCTCTCACTGTCTGTAACTCTACCCATCAAATAAATAAATAAAAATCTTAAAAAACAAATCTGTCCTTTGGGGGGCATGAGCCTCCAAAGAAAGAAAAAAAGGAAAAAAAGAAAGTTCTTGAACCACAAGAAGAAATGTAGGCAGTGGAAGAGAGAGATGAAGGGGAAGCCCTGCTCTGGAGCCTCAGCCAGGCCACAGTTTCTAACAAGCAAGACTGCAGAAGGACCAAAAAAGATGGAAGCCCAGTTCAGGTGCTGCCTCGGCATCAGACGCCGTGGGACGCCAGGGATAAAGAAAGCACGTATTTCAGGGAGGAGGAAGGGCTGAGGGATGACACTTGTGCGTGTTGTGTAAATATCCTTAAAATCAAAAAGTTTTGGAGCACAAAGTTCAGGTGAGGACTAAGGTTGCTTTTAGAATACGAGCGTAAGAATACTTAATGCCAGACTTGCCTTAGCACAGCTCACTTTGAGCACCCCTAATCTGAAATCCTGAACACTAAAAAATCGGAGACATTCACAAGGCCAACAGCGTCTAAGTAGGACATCCCACCTCAGAACCCTTTGACGGCAATGTTGTCACACATTCTGTACAAAATCACCCTCAGGTGCCCACCCTGGGGCCAGTGCTGTGGCGTAGTGGGCTAAGCCTCCGCCTGTAGCACCAGCATCCCATATTAGCTCCAGTTCTGATCCAGCTCGCTGCTATGGCCTGGGAAAGCAGTGGAAGATGGCCCAAGTCCTTGGGCCCCTGTGCCCACGTGAGAGACCCAGAAGAAGCTCCTGGCTCCTGTCCAGCTCCAGCCTTTGCAGCCATTTGGGTGTGAACCAGCAGATAGAAGACCTCTCTCACTGTCTCTCTCTCTCTATCTATATCTCTTCCTCTCAAGTAAATAAATAAAATCTTTTTAAAAAATCCCCTCAGGCTATGCACACCAAGTTTACATAAAACATAAGTGAAATTCATGCTTGGATTCAGGTCTCAGTCCCTTCGTACCTCAGGTATTTATGGAGTCATTTCAAAATCCCGAGTGTTCCAGATAAGACATCCACAACCTGCACTAAGCATCAGAACCTGCTAGTGATAATCCTGAAAGGAGCTCATCCTAATAGCAATAAGAAAGCAATACTAGTATAGTGATGCTGCTGTCATCCCATGAGCAAAAGGTATTAAAGTGATTCGTTTGAGATGCTCATTATGAAACTTCATTCATGGCTGGTTTACATGGCTTTTAAAATTTAATCTTGGCCGGTGCCGCGGCTCACTAGGCTAATCCTCCGCCTTGCGGCGCCGGCACACCGGGTTCTAGTCCCGGTCGGGGCGCCGGATTCTATCCCGGTTGCCCCTCTTCCAGGCCAGCTCTCTGCTGTGGCCAGGGAGTGCAGTGGAGGATGGCCCAAGTCCTTGGGCCCTGCACCCCATGGGAGACCAGGATAAGCACCTGGCTCCTGCCATCGGATCAGCGTGGTGCGCCAGCCGCAGCGCGCCAGCCGTGGCGGCCATTGGAGGGTGAACCAACAGCAAAGGAAGACTTTTCTGTCTCTCTCTCTCTCTCACTGTCCACTCTGCCTGTCAAAAAAAAAGTAAAAAAAAAAAAAGTAAAAAAAAAGAAATTTAATCTTCAAAACAAAAACTTCATAAAATGCTGATAAACTTTTAAAGATGAATTTTGTCTTAGTAAAAGAAAGAAAGAAAAAAGCAAGCAAGCAAGCAAGAAACCCCAGGAGGAAATGTGGGTTTACACAATGCAAACCCCTGAAGACTTTCTGAGTCACTGTCTTTCCATATCAAGGGCTTGTGAAACCCACACACACACACATGCACATACACACATGCACACACGCACACCTATACACGCACGCACACACATGCACACACACGTGTACACACATACACACATGCGCATGTACGTGTACACACATACACACATGCACACACATCCCTCCATTCTCTGAACTTGCTCCCTGGAAGCCGTGGCGGCCTTGGTTACCGCCTTCCTGCCCACAAGCACAGAGCTGGTGGCCTATGGAGTGTCACCCCCGACCTTCAGAAAGCTCTGCTCCGTTGAGATTTTCACTTGACCAGGATGGAGTGTCTTGGGGGTAGGAGGAGAAGTGGTTTGCTCAAAACAGTTTAAAAAAAAAAAAAAGTGGAGAATCAAAGCTGGCCTGACTGCCCCAAGTGCCAGGCTCTTTCTCTCCAAGGGAAGGGACCTTGTTCTGAGCCACGAGGGCCCCCAGCAGTCACCTGAGCCAGTGAGAGGGGAGGGGTTCCTCACAGCACCAGTCTGTGCCCAGCATCCATTAGCTGAGTGAGAATGAGCCTTGGAGGACAGAGGTCTGGGGTCTTCGAGAGTCACCAGAACGTGGGCTTCAAAGAGCACAGGAGATCAAAGACCCCCGGACAAAGACTTCGGGAGACTCCCAGCAAGTCATAGCGTTTGAGGGAGCATCATAATGTTTTGGGGAGTCACAGAGCTCCAGAGGAGGCTTCCAGAACTTTCAGAGCCGTCGGTAGCTTGCAGGTGTTCAGAGGGAGAGATTGGGACACTTACACAGAGAATTTGAAAACCAAAAAAAGTCACTGGCTCATGTGACTGCTGGGGGCCCTCGTGGCTCAGAACAAGGTCCCTTCCCTTGGAGAGGAAGAGCCTGGCTCTTGGTTGAGAGTAGGGGAAAGGTCAGATGGGGACACACTGGCTCCTACATGGCGGGAACGGGTCGGAGAACATTCTACACCGTGCTGCAAAATGACAAGCTTGGGGAGCCCCTCAGGTTTCTACAGCTAGCCTATGTGGGAGGGAGCAAAGAGAGGATGGACCCCTGGCTGTGTGCCTCTCTGCCCTCAAGAGGTGGGCTGGGAGCTGCTGGCGTGGGCCCTTGTCCTCCCCCTTGTGGTCATGTCTTGTACTGCACATGCTGAAAGATCACAGGGGTCTGTGTTAGGGCTCACAAGCTGAGGCCCTACTAGGAAACTCCCACGTGCCTCTCTCCCTCTCCGAATCCCTGCTGCTTGTTAAGTGGTTGTATTGTGAGGGCACAGTGACCACCACCCACCACCGACAGCACCTCCCAGGGACCCTGCAGTGAGCAGCAGTTTACCGCTTTAATTTCTACTCCCTGAGATTTCACAGTTTGTGTACGGCAGCGCTGTGGTCAAACCTGAGCCTGTCTCCTCTCAGACCCTCACCCTCTCCCCTGCTCCTGAGTCTCCTGAGGATTCCCTGTGTTCCCCGTCACTGACCAGCCCCAGGCTTGATGCACAGTAGAAGTTTACTGAGTGCTGATGATTAAAAGCTAACTGATGACTGATCGGTGTTTTTTAAAGCAATTTCAGTGCCTGAGTGGAGCCAGTGGCAGGCTGGACGGACATCCCAGGGCGTGCCCGATGGTTTCCCTTGAACCTGACAGCCTTGATGCGGCCACTGGGGACTAGCTCACTGCCACTTGCCTCATGCCACCAGGGAGAATGTCCCCACCACGGCGGCCACCTCAGGAGGCAGGGGTGATTCCTGCATGGAAGGGCAAGGAGGAACAGCCTAATCAGAGCTCAGAGGCTTCGCGCAAGGGACTCCAACCGCGTAAGCCGTGCAGGCCTCACAAGCTGCAGCTCTTGCCCTCCCAGCTGGGGCATCTCCCAGCCGCCGTGCCTGGGCCTCGGCTCTCCTCTCTTCTGGAACGGCTGGGAAAGGCACCTGTTACATGGTACTCAACCACTCAGCCAAAACCAAGACACAAAGAGTGCCGTTTCAACCCCGTGTACCATATATTATCTCATTTAAGTTCCCGAAGTCTGTAAGTAGGCAGTGCCATCTCATCTTGCAGGTGCAGGACCCCAGGGTCAGTGGGCACCCACGTGCAGCTCTTGAGCAGCCAGAGCAGGACTCACAGCCCCAGCCCACGAGAGCTGCCTGCCAGCCCCTGGCCAAACACACAGGATCCCAGACTCCTGCTGGGAGCTCCAAAACAGCCCGGTGTCCCCGGGGCACTCACTCTGTGGTTTAGAAAACATTTCCCTGTCACTCTTTCATGTCATCCACCCATCAACCTGTGAGATAGATGCTGTCTCCCTTTATAGGGGACAAAAGGGGGCGTTAAAGGTCTCCAGGGCTTTGCTTTGCCACCTGCCAAGGCATGAAGGAGCCTGTGTGAGCCGGGGCTGCTCTGACTGAGGTTCGTACACTCATCCCTGCCCCGCAGCGTCTCCCTACACAAGCCGCCGGTGGCACGTGTGTGTGCACGTGTGTGTGTGTGACTGTGATGTCACGCCTGCACATGACCTGTGGCCCGCCATGAGATCTTCCCAGGCCCCAGCCATGTGCGGTTCCTAGCAGCAGCCAGCCTCTCTTCCTGCCTGCACGTGTGTGTCACTTTACCTTTCCCACTTTATTGTCGTACAATTGACAAGTAGAAATTGTTCATATGATGATTGTGCAGGGAGGACCCCAATGGAGCCGATTAACAAGCATCATGGAGTCACCATTCTGTGTGTGTGCTGAGCACATGCATGAACCTCAGCTCTCCCACGCAGTATCGTTGACCATGGCCGCGAGCTCTGGGGCCCCAGAACTGATTGGTCTCAGAGCTGAAAATCGTCTCCTCCTCCCGCCTTGAGAAACCTGTTTGCCCAGGTATACGTGGGAACACGGCTGCCGGCGGCGGTGGCACCGGCCCCTCACTGTCACCATAGTCTTCCGTGCCAACCTGACCCTGGTGGCCTGGGGAGCTCCAAGCCCAGAGCAGACTCTCAGTTCTGCAGGATCACGTCCCAGGTCAGCTAGCAAGGACAGGGGCTGTCCCTCAGAACCCCAGGCCCAGTGGGCTGGGCTGAGGTTTCAGGGCCCCTCCTGCCGCCTCAGCCGGGGGCGGAACCCAGACTCACCTGCAGCCCTACCTGAGCTGTCGGAGCAGCTGTCAGAGGCCAGGCAGAGCCACCTGGGAGTGGGAGCTGCTGTCGGGAGCCTCAGGTGCGGGGACCAGGCCCAGGAGGTCTGGCTCAGGCCAGGCGGTGCAGGTAGGGGTCGTCCAGTCTGGCAGGGAGAAATTTCCAGTGGCTAGAATGTGTAATTCTCCCTGCTCTCCTCCGTGCCCGGTTTTGGTCGCCATCTGTCTCCGTCTTACTCTCTTACATAATAATCTTTCCTCTTTCCTGCCCACATGAGGTCTCCACCTTCCCCAGGTGTGATCTGGACATGGGCACGCTCCAGATGCCAGGGTCCTTGGGGCTGGGGAAGGGGCACAGGAGCAGCCAGCTGGTGCCCATCCCCAGTGGGACCCAGCTCTGCCTCTCTCTCCAGCCCCATGCAGGGAGCACACGCACTGTCTCCACAGGGCTGGGCCACCACGGCCTTGGATTCTTGGGGGATGATGACCCCTGGAGTTGTGCAGCAGCACAGCCTGAGCCAGAGCCTGGCAGGAGTAAGCCGAGTGAGTGAGTGGCAGGAACTCCATGGGATTGGAGTTGAGCTGAGAGGAGCTGAGCACAGGCGTATGGAGAAGAATCTTCCTCTCTGGGCCCTGCAGGCTGATGGGTGGAGTGGGGCAGGGGCAGGAGCCAAGGCGGCCAGGAGCATGGGGGGAGTGGAGGCTGGGGCGGCAGGAGTGGGCCCGGCAGGAGATCTACAACAGGGGCCCGGGCCCAGGGGGACTCCTGCCAGGGAATCTTTGTGCCACTGGAGGGGGCAACACAGTGCCAATTTCCTCTCCCACCCCCAGGAGGGACACCCCCTCAGGCTCTTTCCCTAGACACAGGACCAGCAGAGAGGGGACGGTGGTTAGTCAAGGTTTGGGAGCCAGATAAGTGCAGACTGAAAACCCACACAGGCCACAGCAACTGGCCAGTGAGCCCCACTTCCTCTCTAAGAGTGGGAGCAATAGAGCCAACTCATACGAGTGCTCTGACCACGGAGATCATCTCGTGACGGGCCCCACTCAATGTTTCTGGAACATTCTGGTGAACAGTAGCGTCCTGTTCCGGGAGCGTTGTTCTGGAAGAGAGGGGTGTCAGCAGGGACGCTGACCGAGAGTGGTTTTTCAGGAAGAACTTGCCGGCTGTCGGGCTGGAGGCCAACCACAGGGACATGGAAGCTGCCCGGGGTTGTTCTCGGGGTTGGCAGTGCCAGTGGGAGACTGTGGAGGAGCCGTGGGCAGCGGTACAAAGGGGGCCTTTCTTTCCATATGAGAATGATGTGGGATGAATAGCTACGCGGGTCTGCTGAGCCGGAAGTCTGCAAGGCCCAAATGTCACTCTATCCTACTTGTCCGTCAAAATGGCCCCTTTCCCAGGATGCACCTGCTTCACCTGGGACCTAACAGGGGATACCATGAAAATGCGGAAATGAAGCTCCATGTGGAACGTGTGGCAGATTCACGAAATTCCCAGGTGGCTTCACACCTGTAGAGATCACTCTCTAACGCTCGCCCCACCTCATTAAAGGGAAAACCATCTGGAGAGGCACCCTGTCAACATAGCTGCACAGGTGCGAGCTCCCTCCCTCCCCCACCCCTCCGTCCCTCAGGCGATCCTCTGGCCACTGCCCACTGGTAACAGGTGTTTCTCCATATGGGGCTGCCCACGCTCATGCGTGTATGTGTGTTCACTTTCTTGCCGTTGGAATAAATTGTGGTACCACTTTGTGCACTGAGAATGCTTGTCTAATGGGAGGCAGGAAGCCGGACTAACAATCGAAGCATTCTTAGCCACTCAAAAACTCCTTCAGTAGCATGGATCTTCCAGCAGCTGACGCCCTATGCTCGGGACCTCACCATGAAGGCTTCATTCCCTTAGCCAAAGGCTCCCAGCCAGTGGCCATGCCAGGGCCTGTGGGCCTGGAGGTGACCCGAGGCCGCTTCTCACCCACAGCCCTGTGCAGTGAATGAGCACTTGCAGGCACAGGGAGCTGGCTGAGGGGAAGGCCCACCGAGGGGTCGGGGCAGGACCCCAGCGGGGTTAGAAGCTTAGCAATTCTGCAGCCTTCCAGTCCCCTAAGAGCAGCCGGGACCCTCTTGTCCTCACCCCTCAACTCAGGGCCCCTCTCTGCTCAGGTGCCTCCTTCTTGTCCATCCCCCACATTGAACGCCAGGGGGCGGCCATGCTCCATTCACTGGCAGCAGAGACACAGGCTCCCAAGCCTGAGGGGCTGGCTCACTCCTAAGGCAGCCCTGCCGCAAATCAGCAATCGCATTCAGAGAGATAAACGGGGGTCCCACCGGGGTAGTGGTGTTGCCAGGCTGAGTCCGAGGCGACCTCCAAGGACTGAAAATGGAAGACACGAGCCGGGGGGCGTGGCCCTTCCGGGAGCCACGCATAGGATAGTGGAGCAGCAAGGGAACCCCAGGAGGGGTCTGACCCTGTCTCTAAGAGGCACTGGGGAAGGAAGAGGCTCTGAATGAGAAGCTGTGGAGGAAGAAGGTGGCCACGAGACAACCAGGTCTCTGGGCAGTCGGCAGAGAGTCTGTCTGAGGACAGCTTGAGACAGAGAGGCGTCTGTTTGGCTGGCTGAAGAACTGCTGAGAGGAGCAGTGGCAAGGTGGGGAGGGGTAGGGATATGGGACAGGTGAGTGAGTGAGCCAAAGCGAGCAGAACTCTGGTTTGCAGAATCTTCAGCGAGGCTACAGGAAAGAGCAGGCCTCGGATGCCTGAGTAGGGCCTGCCTGGTACTCCATTTATGGTGAACTGTAGAGGAAGTGAACTGGACTCCGTACTGAGTGATCCTAAAAGCAATTTTATTTTTAAAATTTCATTTTTAATTGACACACAATCATTGCGTACATTTGAGGTGTGCTGAGTGATATTTGGGTACATGTATGCAATATGTAAGGATCAAGTCAGGATGAGTGGCATGGCCATCGCCCCAAACAGCTGCCCTCTCTTTATGGTTCGAACATCCAAAATCCTCTGTTCTTGTTATTTTTTTTAAAGATTTATTTTTATTTATTTGAAAGACAGAGTTACAGAGAGAGGTAGAGACACAGAGAGAGAGATCTTCCATCCACTGGTTCACTCCCTAGATGGGAGCTGTGCCGATCCGAAGCCAGGAGCCAGGAGCTTCTTCCAGGTCTCCCGTGTAGGTGCAAGGGCCCAAGGACTTGGTCCATCTTCTACTGCTTTCCCAGGCCAGCAGAGAGCTGGATCAGAAGTGGAACAGTCAGGTCTTGAACCAGCTCCCATACGGAATGCCAGCGCTTCAGGCCAAGGCATTAACCCGCTACACCACAGCACCGGCCCCTGTTATTGTTATTTTTAAGTGCACCATAAATTGTTGTTAATTATAGCCACCCTCGTGTGCTGTGGGACATTGGAGACTGTCCCTCTTGTCTGACCGCAATGTCAGACCTTGTGAGCGATCTTTCCCTCTCCCCGACCCTGTTCTGCCTTAGTAACCACTCTTCCACTCTATTTCTATGAGATCAATGTTTTTCTTAGTTTCCCTGCATGAATGAGAACATGCAGTGTTTGTTTCCTGGGCCTGGTTAGTTTCACCCAATGCGATGTCCTGGTTCCATCCATTTGGTTGCAAATGGCAGTAGTGCATTTCTTTGTGGCTTAATAATACTCCATGTCTTGGCTATTGTGTTTCCTCTCTTCACTACATAGTTTCCGTTGCTGTGCGAAAGCTTTGTTCTGTCATTCCATTTGTCCATTTTACTTTTCTTGCCTGTGTTTTTGAGGTCTTGTCACAAGAAAAAAAAAAGCATTTCCCCTGTATTTTCGTTTTTGTCCAGTAATTTCAGAGTTCCTGGTCTTAAATTGAAGTCTTTAATCCGTTTTGAGTGCACTTACTTGTATGTATCCTGAAAGATGGTGGTCTAATTTTATTCCTGTGCACACTGATAGCCAGTTCTCCCAGCATCTGTTCCTGGAAAGACTGTGCTTCCCCAGTGTATGTTCTCGGCACCTTTGTTAAGACAACGTTGGCTGTCAACGTGTGGATTCATTTCTGAGATCTCTATTCTGTTCCCTTGGTCTATGTGTCTGTTTTTACGCTAGAACCATGCTATTTTGGTAGCTATAGCATTTTTTTAAAGATATATTTATTTTATTTGAAAGGCAGAGTTACAGAGAGGCAGAAGAGGGGAGAGAGAGAGAGAGAGAGAGAGAGAGAGAGACAGAGAGACAGAGATCTGAGAGAGGTCTTCCAGCCTCTGGTTCACTCCCCAAATGGCTACAAGGGCTAGAGCTGAGCTGATCCAAAGCCTAGAGCAAGGAGCTTTTTCCGGTTCTCCCCCATGGGTGCAGGGGCCCAAGCACTTGGTCCATCTTCTGCTGCCTCCCCAGGTGCATTAGCAGGGAGCTGGATTGGAAATGGAGCATCCGGGACTTGAACTGGCGCCCACATGGGATGCTGGCACTGCAGCCAAGGGACTTTACCGGCTACGCTGCAGCACCCGCCCCTTTATTACTATAACTTTGTTGTGCATTTTGAAGTCAGCTGATGTGATGTTTCCTGCTTTGTTCTCAGAACTGCTTTGGTTATTTGTAGACTAACAGTGACAAGCTATCTGAAAAAGAAATCAAAAAAGCAATTTCATTTATAATAGGTATTCCAACCTGGAAGAGAGGGAAAGAGAGAGCTCCCATCCATTGTTCCGAGCCCCAAATGCCCACAACAGCCTGGGCGAGGCTGGGCCAAAGCCAGGAGCCCGGAACTCAATCCAGGTCTCCCGCATGGGTGGCAGGAACTAGTCCTGGAAGTGTCACTGCTTCCTCACCTCTCCCCAGGGTGAACATCAGCGAGGAGAAGCTGGAGTGCAGACCAGAACCAGGGCTTGAATCCAGGCGCCCTCATGAGGAACGCAGGCATCTTAACCGCTCGCCAAACTTTCACTTCCATTTTATTTGTTTTAGAATAACATTTCTAATGGTGTGAAATGGTTTCTCATTGTGGTTTGGACTTGCATTTTCTGAACAATTGAGCTACTTTCAGGTGGTTATTGGCATCTGTGCAACCACTTTGGAGAAATCTTTAAGTCCTCTGCCCATTTCCAATAAGGCTGTCTGATTTGTTTGTGTTGACTTATTGCAATGTTTATATACTAGGGATTTATATCAATCCTTTATCAGATATATGACTTGTAAATATTTTCTCTCCTCCCATGGGTTGCCTTTTCACTATGCTGGCAATGTCCTTTGATTTACAGAATTTTAAATTTTCGTAAAATCCAATTTATCTACTTTGTGTTTTGTTGCTTGGGTTTTTATGTCATGGCCAAGAAATCATTGCCCAATGTTATGAAGCTTTCCCCTCATGTTTTCTTCCAAGAGTTTTATCATTTTAGCTCCTGCATTTACATCTTCTATCCATGTTGAGTTCATTTTTATATTTGGTATTGTGTAAAGTTATAATTTATTTCTTTTTAAAAATTTTCATTGATTATTTACATTTGAAAGGTAGAAAGACCCACAGAGAGAAAGAGAGAGAGAGAGAGAGAGAGCGCGCGAGCTACCATCTGCTAGTTATCGCCCCAAAAGCTGCAACAGCAAGGGCTGGGTCAGGTCAAAGCCAGGAGCCTAGATCTCCCTTCAGGTCTCCCACATGGGTGGCAGGACCCAAGTACCTGTGGCCTCTCAGGGTGCACTTTAGCAGGAATCTAAGGTCAGAAACAGAGCTATGACCCAAGCCCAGGCACTCCAATGTGGGATGTGGGCACCCAAACAGCATCTTAACTGTTGCACCAAACACTCGTCCTGCAACCTCTTTTGTTTGCATTTTGATATGCAGGATCCCCCTCACCACTGGCTGAAGAGACTTTCCCTCCTCTCTTGGATGATCTTGGCAGGCTTTTCCGGAATTATTTAACCAGCTATGTGATGCTTATTTCTGGGATCTCTATTCTATTCTGTGGGATTATATGGCTTTCTTTACACAGTACCACAGCATTTTGATTGCTGTAGCCTTGTCATTACGTTTTGAAGTCAGGAAATGCAAGCTATCCACTTGGTGCTTATTTGCAGTGTGTCCTGGGGTCTCCCTGGAAGCTGTCATAAATGATCTGTCTTACTTCTGTGTCTGTATGCTCTCTAAGCCCTCCCACCCCATAAAGCTTTCCCGGTCACCTCTACCGCCCTTGGTTGTCCCATCCTCTGAGCCCCTCAGCTAAGAGGAAAGAAGGGGTGGGTGAATGCTGGCCTGCTGTGTACTGAAGACCTATGTTCCGAGGATTTGTAGGCAGACTTCAGGGTCAAGGTAAGCCCTTCCTAGGGGGAAGGGAAGGAGGAAGAGCGGGATTCAGCCGTCATCTCCCTACTAGAGCGCAGCATTCCCCTTCCCTTTTCTGGAAGAAAGATCCACCCGGGAGCCCTGCCCCTGGTGCTCTCAGCCCTGAGCTCAGAGCCCTCCTCCTCCCTCCTCCCGGTTCTGATCAGCCCCACCTCCCACCGCCCCAAGCAGCTCACCCCATGGGACTGTCAGGCTGACCATCCAACGATCTGGTCCGTCTGGGTTTCTTGATGTTGCGAATGCAGCCCCGCCCCCTTAGTCCTCTTGTTTATCAGATAAACTTATTTCCTCATTAAATGTGAAGGAGGGACTTGGAGCAGTGACTTCTCTGCCATTCTGGCTGGTAAGCCTCAGGCTGTGGGAGCCTGCTGAGCCCTGCCCAGTTGGGGACTAGCTTGCCCTCCTCCCTGGTCAGAACTGGCCCCCCCCCCCCCCCGCTCAGCGTGACCTGTGCTGGATCTTCCCTGTTAGGGGGCCAGAAGAGAAGTCCAGCACCCTGCTTCTCACTTTCCTTTCTCCAAGAGGGGAAGAGGAGAGGTTCAGGCCCCAACACCCAACCCTGAACCCTCACTAGATGCTGGGAAGTGGGACAGGGCGATCGGGCCCATTTAGCTGCTGCTGTGGCTCAGGACCCTGGCCTATGTGTGCAGCAGGTGCATGCAAAGAGACACCAGACTGAGCTGTCCCAAATGCAGCTACTCTGGAGGGACCGAGTGAGCAGGCAAGCCTGTGTGTGTGGTGTCTGGGTCCCTCCTCGGCCGGATGGTGGTTGGCATCACTTTCTCTGTGTTAGCCTCGAGGGTGTGAGTTAACTCAGGATCTGTAGACAATGTCAGGAGCACATGGTAACCTCACTGGTGCTGAGGCAGGCAGGGTGCGGGTCCAGACGTCCAGCCTCAGAGACATTTAACAACCTGCCCAAGGTCACCTGCAGAATAGCGAGATGCACACTCAGGACTGCAGGCCGAGCTGCCTGAGACCCTGCAGGCGGAAATCTGCATCCTTCTCAGGAAGGGTCTCTGGATCCCAGCCATTTCATCTGTCCCAGCACGGGGCAGAAAGTGTGGGCCAGGCGTCAGAAGCTGTGAATTCTGGCCTGGCCTTGCCCTGCTCTCTTCCTGGGAGTGAACCACGGTCACTTTTCCAGCCTCAATTTCTTACACCGTGGAGAAGGGGACATGGCCCCTCAGGAATGGAGACAGGCACTCACGAGGCCTGGGGGCAGCCTGCAGGTGTCCCTCCTGCTGGCCGCAGGACAGTTGCGAGAGCTGCCTGTCAGGGAGCCTGGCTGCAGGCCCAGCTCCACTTTTACTTCCCTGGGCCTCAGCATCCCCTGCACACAAGCAGGAGCTTGCACCCTCGATTTCCGAAATCCTTTCCAGCCCTGGGACACAGGGGCTGCTTCATCCCTCCTCCTCTTCCCCCTCCTCCTCCCCTGGGGGTGGGAGAGCACGTGTGTCTGTGCATGTACATGTGTGCAGGGGTGTGTGTTGGGGAGGAAGGAGCCAGAGAAAGAGGGAGGGCGTCCCGTCGGGGCCGGGGGTGGCAGGTGGGAGGACAGGTGGGGAGGACTTTGTGTGCCAGGCTCATGGTGCCCGGGCTGTTTAATCATTAAAGGAAAGGAATGAAGCCGGGAGCGCCTCAAAGTCCAGCCTGCAGGGGACCAGCGCACAGATGAGCAAGGAGCTGGGAGTTATGGGGCCCGGAGCCTCAGGGGCCGGGAGCAGGCCTGAAACAGTTCCACGCTCAGCAGCGGGCCCTGGCGTCAGCCTGCACACCTATGACATCGTGGTCGTGGTCATCTACTTTGTCTTCGTCCTGGCCGTGGGGATCTGGGTGAGTGGCCTTGAAGCTGGGGCAGGGGCAGCTTCTCATCTCAGACTGGGAGTCCTTGTGGGCAGAATGGAGGTCACAGCTCCACAGGGAGCGGAGATGAAAGAACCTTCAGGAATCATCCGTCCCCTGCTTCCACAGAAGGGGAGCCTGAGGCCCAGAGAGGGCTGTGGCTTGCCTGAGGTCACACAGCAAGCCAAAAGTAGTCTAGGCTGGGGCTCCCGATTCCTGCCTCCTTCTCTCTGTCTCATGCACCTGCTGCCTCTGCCCCACCCACCCTGGGCTGCCCCGAGCCTCACTCCTGCCTCGTCCTCATCCAAGACTCCCACCTCTGCAAAGGCCTGACTGCTTGCCCGCCCCGATCCTGCACTGCTTAGTGGCCTGGCCAAGAAGCAGGGCTCTTGTGCTCTCAGGGAAGGGTGCCAAGCAGGTTCCCAAGCCCCTCTGTCCACACTGTTCAGGGGAAATGCAGTGTCCAGGGTCAGGGAGCCCTGAGTTCAGATCCCATCTCCAGCGCTTACAGCCACGGGCCTCTGGGTGCACGCAAGCCTCCTCTGAGCCTCAGTTTCCCCATGGGGACAAGCAGAGCAGGGACTGTACTGTGGAACTGAAGCATTCCACAACAAGGCACCGATAAGCCCCGGCATGGTGCCTGGCACACAGCTCACAGGCAATAAATGCCTGAGATTATCACCCCAGAGAGCTGCATAAAAGCCAGCACCTTTAGACTCTCTGTGGGACAGACTGTGACTCGAGTCCCTGCAGTCCCCTAGGCTATGGTGAGGGCAGCAACGTCCTCATTTGAAGAGGGACGCAAGGAGTTCCTGCCCACCCAGGGCTGCTGGGAAGAACCGGGGCTGGCGTTTGGCACACCTGCCAAGACACCACGTGGGACCCCCACATCCCACATCAGAGCGCCTGGGTTTGCAGCCTGGCTCCTCCCCCCTTTCTCCCAGTTTCCCGCGAATGCACATCCTGGGAGATAGCAGAACACAGTTCAAGAGCTTGGTTTCCTGCCACCGACGTGGGAGGCCTGGGTAGAGTCCCTGTCCAGCTCCCTGCTTATGTACCTGGGAAAGCAGACGGCCCTAGTGCTTGGGCCCCTGCCACCCATGTGGGAGCCAGAATGGAGTTTCTGGCTGCTGGCTTCAGCCTGACCCAACCCTGGCTGTTGCAGGCATCTGGAGGAGTGAAGAGTGAACCATCAGGTAGAAGACCAACCTCTCTCTCTCTCGCTCACTCTCGCTCTAGCTCTCTCTCTCTCTTTCAAGCACCAGGCCCTGCGCAACTGTGAGTCCCTCATCACTAATGGCTCTCCCCTGGGGAAAGAGGCTTCTTTTCAAATGTCCCCTCTCCTCCCCGTCCTTGACTGTTTCTCCGCTCCCAGGCCGGGTCGGAGGCCTGTGGAGTCCGGCATCTGAGCACTTGGGTTGCTCTTCCCTCCCCATCGCCTGCCCTCACTGCTGTGTCCCGGGAGAAGGCTCCTGCCTGCCTCACTCTCCTTGCGTGCTGCAGAGCAGTGCCCCAAACCAGCTGCTGAGTGGGCAGCTCCTGGTGCTCAGCGTGCTTCCTCCAGGGGCCTGGATGGGGCTCCGTGGTGTGGTCTGAGTTCCGGCCAGGCCCCAGGCCCCACAGGCAGAGCAGTCAGAATAGCTGCCCGCCGCCCCGCAGCATGGGAGCCCCGCTGGAGCGCGGGGAGGGGTAGGCGCGCTGCAGCTGAGGACGACACCGTAAGCCAGTGCGGGCGGGGTGGGGGACACAAGTTACTGCTGCGTGGAGATGAGCGGAGGCTCACGGGGAGGCAGCAGCTCTCTCAAAGCACACAGCGCAAAGCTGGGGAAGCCGCCAGCCCTCGGACAGCTCCGTGCTGCCTCACCCTGCCCTCTGCACCTCACAGCGCCGGGCTGAGGGGCAGGGTATTGGATGGAGACACGGAGAGGTTAGAGGGAGGCTCAGGCGTTCTCAGCTCCTGCTGTTTCCTTTCCAGTCGTCCATCCGCGCAAGTCGAGGGACCGTTGGCGGCTACTTCCTGGCGGGGAGGTCCATGAGCTGGTGGCCGGTGAGTTGACCTCCACGCCAACACCCACGTTCCCTCTCGTTGTCTCCTGCTTGGACCAAGGCAACAGCTTCCCCTGCTGAGCTGGAAGGAAACCCAGGGCCTATGAGTTTGGTGGAAGCCCTTGGGTCCCCTGGGATGAGGCTAGGGGAGACTTTTTTGGGAAAGAAACAAACAAGTTTAAAGCCAGAGGATTAAGTGAGGGGAATCAGAGGCAAAAACTCCAACAGGCTCCAGGGACTGATCTTGAGACCTTTACCAACGCCAGTCTCTCCCACCTCCCTCCTCCCGAAACAGGAGGGAATTGTAGGGGGTCAGCCCCAGCAGTAATGGGTGCTGTTTCTATACACAGCCCGTCAAGCAGCACTCACAAGCACTGCATGTGTGCACAAGCACTTGCACACTCACAAACACGTGCTCTCACAACATTCTCGTGCACTCATACTTTGATACACTCGCGTATACATTCCCATGCCTGTATACAAACTCACACTCATTCACACTCACTCATATACACTCCCATGCTCATACACAAACTCACACTCATTCACAGACTCGGTCACATACACTCCCATGCTCATACACAAACTCACACCCATTCACACTCAGACTCACACTCATACACACTCCCATGCTTCTACACAACCTCACACTCACTCATATATATTCCCATGCTCATATGCAAACTCACACTCATTCACACAGACTCACATACTCACCTACACTCACACATACTCTGTGGGACATATACCCACCCTTGTGCATCTTCACATACATACTCACATATACACACTCATATACACCCCCATGCTCATATACAGACTCACTCATTCACACTCACACACTCACTCACACACTCATATATACTCAGATTCTGTGGGACAAATACCCACTTTCATATACATTCACACACACTTACACTCATATATACACACTCATACTCTGACTCACACATACTCCTATGCTCATATACAAACTTACACTCATTCATACTCACAGACTCACACACTGATACACACTCACACATACCCACCCTCATACATCTTCACACATACATATACATGCTATCACACTCACATACTCACACACACCTATATGATACACTTACACACATTCACACTATATATACACACATATGACACTCTTTCCCTCGCATTCACACACATTCTCATTATCACACCACTGACACACTGACATACACTCTGATGCTCACACTCTCATGCAGTAAAGCACTCATACACACACACTCTCCTATGCTCATATACACACTCACTCTGACACTTTTAACCACACTCTCACACGCTCATGTGCACACACCCTCACATGCACACAACACTCTCACTGTCACTCATACACTCATCCACACACTCTCATTCTCAAACACACTCATATAAACACTCTCATGCTGACACACAGCCCTCTGCTCACA
The DNA here is from genome assembly GCF_964237555.1 of Oryctolagus cuniculus. Taxonomy (NCBI): domain Eukaryota; kingdom Metazoa; phylum Chordata; class Mammalia; order Lagomorpha; family Leporidae; genus Oryctolagus; species Oryctolagus cuniculus. The sequence continues at coordinate 124,608,312 of NC_091438.1, read as the reverse complement.
TGCAAGGGCCCTCACACACATACACTCATACACCTGTGTTCACTCGCACATTCTCACACTCACACACTTTCACATTCATGTACTCTCACACCCACATGCTCACAGACTCATGCCCCAGCCATCTTCCCACCGCTTCCCTCCCCTGTCTTGGCTCTCACCATCTCCCTGGCCCACGATCAGCTCCAGGTCCTCTAAGGAGCAAAGGAGACCCTGCAGGCTCTGTGGGCTGTCTGGGAGGTCCAGGATCTGGGAGAGGAAGAAGGGGCGGTGAGCTCTCGCTCCGCTCAGTATAAAGGAATCCCAGGGCTGGGTTGGGGCCGTGGCCATGGCCGCTGAGGGCCTGGCAGCTCTTGCTTTGGAGCAGGAGGTCTTGGGGGACTCTGCTCTGTCAGGTGGCCCAGCCCAGCCCTGGCATCACACCGGACCACCTGGCAGGATGTGTGTGTGCACATTTGAGAGTAAATGAGTGTGTGCATGCGTGTGAGCATGTGCAAGCAAGTGTAGGCATGAATTGATGTGTGTATGTGAGAGTGCATTGTGAGTGTTCACATGTATGTGCATGCATGTATGGCATGTCTGCACCTGTGTGGGGTCGCATGTGTGAGTACATGCACATGTGCTCAGTGTGTGCATAATAGGTATGCATGTATGTGTGACTGTGCATTGTGCATGTAAGGCTGTACTTGCAAATGAATGCATTGTGTGAGTGGATTGTGAGTGTGAATGTTTGCATATATGTCGCACAGGGGAGAGTGGCTGCTGGAGTGAGTTTTGTGTGTTCTTTTCCTCAGCTCAGTATAGTAATAAAAGGCCAAGAAACAATTTGCAAAGAGACAGAAAGTTTTATTTGACAGTAAAGTATCCGGTCCAAGAGGAGAGCAGATGGAGGGCCTGAACAGGACGCTGGCTTTCAGGAAGTGTCCAGGGTTTTTGAGGCATCACCATCTTTTCACTGGGTCATTCTAAGGGGGTGCCCACTGGACAAGGGGTTTCCCCTACGGTATGCTGATTGGCTTGGGGCTCATGGAGATACCAGGGGTCTCCTGGAGACAGCCTGACTCTCCCCAAGGGCTCAGCCCCTTCCTCTGCCAGTTCTGGGTGAAAGATTGCAACCACCCTGATGGTGTGATTTAAAACCACAAGGTCACGCATGCAGCGCAAGAAGCTATTAGTATGGGAGACGGCGCTTGGTCTGAAGACAAGCTCTCCAGCCACGGTTGGCAGTCTGCTTGTGAAGGGCATTCTGCCTGTTCTGAGGGACCCACAGCCCCGCTGGATGGCCTCGTGCACCATGTGGGGGTGCACTGTGAGTCCGTGTGCAGGTGTGTGCATGCGCATGCATAAATGGCTTGTACATGTGTGTGTACTGTATGCACATGTGGGGACTTGCGTGTGTATGTGTGTGCACACATGTGTGCACATGTATGTGTGACCATGTATCCATGTGTGCGAGGGTGTATTTGCATGTGTGTGTGCACAGGTGTCAGGGCAGCATAGCACCAGGCTGTGGTGACAGCAGGCCACATTTGTTACCTCTGTGCCTTTGCCCTGCTATGCTGCCTCTTCTCTGAGTTCCTCCATACGCTTCTATTTCCCAAGAACACTAGGAGAACAGGAAGTTATAGGGAGGTGAGTCCCCACCCTTCACAGGGGAAGCAGCTGGGGTTGTGGGAGAGGAAGGGATTTTATTAAGGTGACATAGGACACAACGCTTCCCTTCCAGCCCCCACCCCCGTCCTGCCTTGGAGGGCTCCTCCAGGCCTCTTCCCAGACCCCACAGCCCCTCTCTCTTTCCTGTCTCCCCTCCCCGGCAAGGGTCCCACCTACTAATGAGAGAGAACAGTGACTGAGTGCTTAGCAGGTGCCAAGCGATGGTTTTGGGCAGTGGCTCCGGGATCCAGAGCACCAGGGGTGAATCCTCCCTCTGCCCCTTCTCAGCTGTAGGACTCGGGCACCTCAGTCCGTCCATCAGTAAACTGGGGACAGTGATAGCACGTACCTCGTGGGGTGTGTGTGGGACTGAATATGTTAATTACGGCGGCAGTGCCCTGGCGAGTGCCCCGGGCCTCCGATCAGTGTCGCTGCTGCTATTATTAGCATTGCCCTCTGCCTCTGGAAGAGAAATCTTCGCTCAGCTCCTGGCGGCCTGGCCTGTGCTCAGCCCCTCAGCTCTTCCCTGGGGCCTCACCCGGGAGCCTGCGGGAACTGGTGGGGGAGCCTCCCCCCACCCCCAGGGGGCTCCCCTGCCCCCTCCACTGCCTCCTCTCTGAGGCCTGCGTCCACGGCCCACTGCGCGGCTTTATCCCCCCTGGCGGGGCCTCTTCTCTGACTTCCTTCCTTCCAGATTTGCCACCGACTCTCCGGGTGACTTGGAGCCACTGGGCTCATTTTCACTTTTCCTCTTTTCCTGCCGTTCCTTCCTTCCTCTGTGCCTTGGGAAAATTATTAGTCCTCCATCTGGATATGTGCATGGATTACACGTGTTAACGCGCATAATGTACCTGATGGAGCATGTGGCGGCCAGCGGGTACCCTACAAATGTCTGCAGCACGCCTCCGCCTCACTCTCAGGCCTGGTTCCTGATTGGTTCAGAGGAATCCTGACCCTTGACCCCACCTGTGTCTTGCAGATCGGAGCGTCTCTGATGTCCAGCAATGTGGGCAGTGGCTTGTTCATCGGTCTGGCCGGGACAGGGGCTGCTGGTGGCCTGGCCGTGGGAGGCTTCGAGTGGAACGTAAGGAAGCTGACCTGGCCTGGGGAGGAAGGGTCTGAACCCACCCCCAACTCCGGCCTTAGTGCTAGGGATCTTACAGGTGCTTGGGAGGCCGCATGGTGAACTGGGGACCCATTTTATAGAGGAGGAAACCAAGGCCTGGAGGAGGCAGAGGGGTCATCCGAGGCCACATAGAAGGCCTGCAATGGTGGCCTAAGTGCCACACCTCCCTGGCCAGGGCTCGTCCACAGCAGATGGGAGGCCCCCTCCATCTGCATTTGCTGCCTGCAGGCCTTCTTCTCCCCCCTCTCCCAGGCGACCTGGCTGCTCCTGGCGCTGGGCTGGGTCTTCGTCCCTGTGTACATCGCCGCAGGAGTGGTCACCATGCCACAGTACCTGAGGAAGCGCTTCGGGGGCCAGAGGATCCAGATGTACTTGTCCGTCCTGTCTCTCATCATCTACATCTTCACCAAGATCTCGGTGGGTGCCTGCTTGCTGCCGTCGCCTCGTCCCTGAGCACACTGGGTGCAGAGACCTGCCGCGTGCGTGGCCACGGGCTTACAGCGTAGGGGACGCTGAGGGTCACGGACAGGGGCGAGACTGCAGGAGAGGAGAGGGACGGCCAGCCAGCTCCACGCACACCGCTGGCACGGGCTCCCCACACAGCAGCGGGGCAAGCAGGGACGAAGGATGAACGCTTGCTGAGTGAATGAAAGTCCCTGTATTCAAAGAACTCACGCTCTCATAATTCGTTCCTTCCTTGATTTATCTTCCGATTAATTGATTCTCATTCAGTGACCAGGCACTAACTACCGAGAATGTTAGACAGAAAAAAGCTTAGTGTCCCTCTACTGAGCTCAACTCAGGAAGCAAAGCTGGTCAAGTGGCCCGCCTTGCCCAAGTCCACAAGAGGAGCCGCAGCGGCCAGGCCGGCTCTTGTCCACGCTGTGAGGCTGTCCACCCTGTACGGAGTTCACAAAACGGTCACGATTGGGCCCCACGCATACCACAGGGAGCTCAGCCAGCCAGTAGCCAGGCCTGGTGCTGAAAATGACCCTCCCTAAGGTCCCTGTTCTTCCAGTGCTGAACACAGTCTGGGTCAGCTTAGGGCAGGCTGCTCCCCAGGGCCTCGAATAAGCCCACCCGGCCCACAGATGTCTCCTAGGACAGGGCTCCTGACCGGTCAGCTGGGGCCCCTGCTCTGTCCAGGAGCAGTCCGGGACCCCTGGGGTCCCACTCTCTCCTCCCAAATGGCCTCTTCCTCCCCACCCCAGCTTCCTCTTCATTTCCTCAGCCTTCCATCCCTTTCTCACCACTCCCCTCACGGCCACCAGACAAGCCTGGCCGCGTCACTGGGTTCAACTTTTCTCAGTCTCAAAGCTGCAGGCTTTGCGTATCCACGGCTGTCAGCCAGGTGGAGCAGGTCCTCAGTGTGGCACACAAGGCCCCGCCCTCTTTGTTGTGTGGCCAGGGTTCGGGGCACTGAGGGGCGGAGCAGCTGAGTGACACGCCCACAGCCGCCACACTGAGGGCCTCAGGTGGGCTGGCTCCATGGGTCCTGGCTCTCTGCAGACGGACATCTTCTCTGGAGCCCTGTTCATCCAGATGGCCTTGGGCTGGAACCTTTATCTCTCCACGGCGCTTCTGCTGGTGGTGACAGCCATCTACACCATTGCAGGTGGGTCTGAGGGTGGATCTCAGCACTGTGCAGACACTGAGAGACCAGCGGGAGGAGATAGGGCAGCTTCTGAGTGACCCAGAGACCGAGAGAATGACCAAGGGAGAGAGACGACCGGAGAGAGAGGCGGAGAGACAGACAGGCAGAGACGGGGACACACAGCCAGGGGGCAGCTTGGAGGAAGAGACTGAGCGACACAGCGGGACGCACAAGGGCAGACAGGAAGGAGGAATGGCAGGAGACACAGGAAAGGCCCATGGCAGCAGGGTGTAGGGTCGACATTAGGGGCCCGTGATCTAGACCACAGTTGCCATGGGTAGCTCCATGCAAAAGTGCAAATCCACCCTCTTCTGTCTCTTCAACGTCGCCCATGCAAGACTGGGCGGCCCGAGAGGCCGGTGCAGGGCAGACTTGCATAGGCTGGGGACTTTCAGATGGAGAGGGAAAGGAGGCTGTACTCCCAGGGGAGCTAACAGCACCTGCAAAGGAATGGCCCTGGGAAACCAAACAGCAAGGAGAAGCTATGGCCACCGCCAGACCGGACAGAACTAGCCCAGAGCACTTTGACTGTGGCCAGCCTGGATCCTCCCAGGATGGGAGCTAGGGGGCGCGCTGCTGGGAATGCTGACTGATGAACCCTCTGCTGTTGTCCCCAGGGGGCCTCATGGCTGTGATCTACACAGATGCTCTGCAGACGCTGATCATGGTGGGGGGAGCCCTGGTCCTCATGTTTCTGGGTGAGGAAGAGGCATACACACCCCCCTAAGCTCACCCCAAAGTCCTCTCTGATGTGGCTTTGCCCTCTCTGTGGTTTGTCTGGAAGCTTCCCCAGCTCAGAGCCATGTCTCTTCTCCAGGTCAGGATTCTCTTTCCAAACCAGGTGTCTTGAGCCTAGCCCCTGTCTCCCTGCCCCATTCCCAACCCCTCTGTCAGTTGTAACCCCGGGGGGCCCACATGGAGCTGGGAGCTGGGCTGGGCTGCGTTACCAGTCCAGTGAGCTCCTGGCGCTGTTTCTCTCACTGTGTCTGCTCCTACAGGCTTTCAGGAGGTGGGCTGGTACCCAGGCCTGGAGCAGCGCTACAGGCAGGCCATCCCTAACGTCACAGTCCCCAATACCACCTGTCACCTCCCACGGCCAGACGCCTTCCACATGCTTCGGGACCCTGTGAGCGGGGACATCCCATGGCCGGGTCTCATTTTTGGACTTACCGTGCTGGCCACCTGGTGCTGGTGCACAGACCAGGTAATGCCCCAGGCAGGTGTATCCAAGCCCACCAGGGAGTGGGGGGGGCTTTCTGCAGAGAATTCAGGCACAGGAGACACAGAGGAGTGGGCCTGGTCCTGGGCTGGGAACAGGAACGGGGTCAGGGCGCACGTGCGGCTGGGCAGAGCTCCCCCGGCAAGGGGCCACACCCCTGTGCTATGCTCCTGTGCAGGTCATTGTGCAGCGGTCACTCTCCGCCAAGAGTCTGTCCCACGCCAAGGGAGGCTCAGTGCTGGGGGGCTACCTGAAGATCCTGCCCACCTTCTTCATCGTCATGCCGGGCATGATCAGCCGGGCCCTGTACCCAGGTGAGTGCTCGCCTTGCTCCTTGGCAGGGGATGCGAGGACAAGGTGCCCTGGGCAATGCTGGGCGGGAGCTGAGGCTGCTTCCCTGGTAAGAACAGAGACAGCATCTGGGCTTTGTGGGCTGAACTCGTCGCCCTTCAGTGGAAGAGACCAATGTCTGAATGCCGTCTGAAAGCCCTGCTTCCCCTCACGGGCGGAAAACACCTCCCAAGGATGTTTCCGTTCCTTTATCATCAGGCACTGCCTGGCCGCCAGCATGGTGGTGCCGCAGGTTAAGCCACTGTTTGGGAAGCCCGCATCCCATAGAAGAGTGCTGGTTCCAGTCCCAGCTACTCTGCTTCCTGCTAATGCGCCTGGGAAGGCACAAGAAAATGGCCCAACTACTTGAATCCCTGCCCACCGAGTGGGAGACCAGGATAAAGGTCTGGCTCCTGGCTTCAGCCTGGCCCAGATCTGGTTGTTGCAGATATTTGGGGAGTGAATCAGTGGATGGTAGATTTCTCTCTCTCTCCCTGTCTCTCTCTCTCTCTCTCTCTCTCCTTCTTTCTCTCCTCCTACCTCCATCTCTCTCTCTCTCTCTCTCTCTCTCTCTCTCTCTCTCTCCTTTCCTCCCTTCCTCCCTCTGTCTCTCTCACTCTGCCTTCCAAACAAATAAAAAAAAAGAACAAAGATGCAAGGCCTGACACCCAAAGAACTCTCAAGCTTTGCAGGGTAGAACACAAGTAAGAAACTGGCCAGAGGCCCTGACACCACCAGGGTCATGGTCATTGCCAGCATCTCCGGGAGTCAGAGAGCAAACGGGGTGACCCCGAGAAAGCACAGGGCCCCATTGTTCTAACTGCCACCCCTTTCTTTGCAGACGAGGTGGGCTGTGTGGACCCCGACATCTGCCAAAGAGTCTGCGGGGCCCGAGTGGGATGTTCCAACATCGCCTACCCCAAGCTGGTCATGGGGCTCATGCCCATTGGTGAGTCCCATCTCCCTGCTCAGCCTCCTCTGATCCCTGCTGCCCACCAGGGTCAGCACTAAGAACAGATGGGAAGAGCAAAGAGAAATCCTCACTCCGCACCCCTGCCTGACACACACATGCACACAGCCACACTTTGCAGCAGTGTTTGGAAGGCACCTGCTCGGCTTTCGGGTCCTGGGGCTGCAGAGGAGGGCCAGGCCCTGGCCCGGCTTCCTGCTGTTTCCGGACACTCAGCTGAGACTTGGCTGTGACCCAGTCTGGGAAGAGTCAGGAAGGTCTCCCAGAGAGGAGGAAATGGAGCTATGTCCCAAGGCAAATCCCAAGCTGACAAAGCTGGGGGTGGCGGCCTGGGAATGCCATTTTAGGGATGAGAGGCTGGGTGTGCAAAGGCCCAAGGCGGAGAGACTGTGACCTCTGAACTAGAGCGGCCCAGGGCGGACTCGGAGGCCAGAGGAAGAAAGACAGCCTTCCTGGAGAGGCTGCCATGGCCAGACCCTGTCCTGCACGTAGCCTTCGCTCCAGAGACGGCAGAGGGCACTGGGGTTTTAGGACAGAGCATGGCTGACTGCACCTCTGGGGCGTGGAGGCAGGCTTAGGCAGGAGCCGGGAGACAGTGGAGGAGGGGTGGCAGCAGTCCAGTCCAGGGAAGTGCGACTGGGATGAGTCCGCAGCTCTAGAGAGGACGAGGAGGGAGCTGAAGGTGTCCGGGAGGCAGAACGGGCAGGGTATGGTGACTGACGGGGGCTCCAAGAGGGCTCCCAGCTCCTGGCTGCGCAAGGTAGGATGGCAAGGCTACTGAGATTGGGCTTGTGGCAGGCAGTGGGTGAGCAGGGCTATTCCATCTTGCCCATAAAATGAGAAATAAGTCAAAGAAATAGCAGAGCTGATTGGAGACCCAACTAGGACAGAGCAGCCACAGAGGGGCCGATGAAGGGTGGAGAGTCAAGGAGGGGCCTAAGATAACCCTGAGGTGTACGGCAAGGGACCAGAAAGATGCTGGCAACTTCCGAGGGAAGTGGGAGGCCCGAGGAAGTGGGGACCTGTGTTTGCAACACTTGACTGCAACCCACCTGGGGGGTCCCCCAGGGAGGTGGGGTGAGCCTCTTCAACCACAGGGAGGGGTCTAGCTCCATCAGAACATGGAGAGAAGAGGACGGAGGTGGGACCAAGGCTGGAGGTCATCCCCCCGGGAGTCGCAGTTCCAGTAGCTTCGTCACTGTCGTCAGGGAGCCTCCCCTTGTCTGCGTGGAGAACCAGGCTCAGAAGGGCACAGGACCAGTCCAGGGAGCAGCGGCACTCACCCAGCCAGTTCCCAGCAGAACTCACAAACAGCCGCCGCATCTGCCTCTCAGGCTGGGGCTTCAGCCCAGCACTGAGGTGTCAGGAAGAAGGCACAAAATTCCACACAGCACACAGTTGTCAACAGGCACTGGTCAGCAGCAGTCACCCTAGCCCCACATGGAGGGTGTTACTGACGCTGCCTAAGTCTACAAAGCTATGGATCCAGACAGACTAGAAAGCTGCAGAGAGCTCTAAATAGCACCTTGTCTCCCATGCCCTATGGCACAGATGAGGAAACTGAGGCTGGAGAGGACAAATGAGCCACACCCAAGGCCACGCGGCCTGGCCAGACCCTGCTCTGGCTCTGCGGGCTCCTGGACTCCTTGGCTGTGCAGGTGCAGGTGCAGGTGGGAACTCCCCCAGGGCCTTTCCCGGCCATCTTCAGTCCCACCTGCCAGGCCCCACCGGCTGGCCATCCTCCCACGGCTCCTGTCCGCCAGGTCTGCGGGGCCTGATGATCGCCGTGATGATGGCTGCCCTCATGAGCTCGCTCACCTCCACCTTCAACAGCAGCAGCACCCTGTTCGCAGTCGACGTGTGGCGGCGCCTCCGCAACAAGGCAACAGAGCAGGAGCTGATGGTGGTGGGCAGGTGCGCCGGCCCTTGCTTCCCTCCTTCCAGCAGCCCCTCCCTGCAGGCCGAGCCCCGCCCCTCTTTGGTCTCCTGCTGCTCTGGTTTCCCTGAAGACTCTGGCTGGGGTGGGACCCTGGGTTGCAGACAGGGCCCTGGGTTCTAGGACCAGCAGCACTCTCCTGTGCCCTTAGGTAAGCCCCTACCCCACTGTGGGCCACTCCACCCCTTCTGGAATAATGGGGAGGGAGAAAAAAAATCTCTTCCCTGCCTCTTTCTTTTCTCTTGACTTGATCAACGGGGTGCTTGAGACAAGATGGCAAAGCTCTTGGGTTAGGACAGGTGAATGGTGCACAGGGGAGGGAAGTGAGCAAGCGGCTCCCTCCAGGGTCTCAGCCCAACCCCGGCTGCTACCCCCAGACACCCAAGAGGCTGCTCATTTCATCCCTCAGATCCACCTTGCATGTCCCCGTGCCAGGGTCACATAGCCCTGCCTCAGGGTGCTCACTGTTTAAGATGGAGCAACAGGGAACACAGAGAGGTCATGGCAGATTGTCTCCAGGTGACACAGAGCCTTGACACCAAGCCAAAGAATTGGAACTTCACATTGTAGGGGGCTGTTTTATGCTTTTAAAGGAGTAGCGTGGTGGCTGAGTAGTCTTGCTCTCCATAGGCTGGGGGGTTGTGGTTTCCATGGGGTTGATGCGCCCTCTCTGAAATCCTGGTTTTGTACTTTAAGCTTGGCTAACTGAGCTTCTGGACAGAGGTTCTTAGCTTCCCCCACCGTTGGATGCATGCAGACGTTCTGTGGATTAAGTAGATGTCATGTTCCTTCACACCCCTGCCTTTGCACTCACTGTCCCCTCCATGGGATCCTGACGGGGTCCTCCTGCCTGCTCAGATGTGCACCCCCAGCTCAGAGCAAGGAGAGACCAGCCAGGATCTGGCCGGAGGACGAGGGAGGGGATGAGTGGTAGGAGGAGCCACTTGGGTGGCCACTGCTCTGGTGGAGCCTGGGAGAAGGAGAAGGGGAGGCAGAAGACAGGTGTGCAAAGACATCTCAAAGGAAGCAGCCCCTGTCTCTTGGCACACTCTGTGGTCTCCATGCCACTTCTTTCATCAGTCAGTGGGATTTGGGCTCCATCTTGTGGCTATTTGTATCACTACATCAAGCCCTTGCAAGAAAAGTTTTCTGTTCCCACATCTGCACAAATCGTACATCAGGAGTACTTTAGGGATTTAGGCTCAGGCCAGGATGAGGAGGATGGGTTCCTTCCCTAAGCTCAGTGCCAACATCAAGGAGAGCCGGTGGGAGCTGAAGGAGCGTGGACAAGGCCTCTGCCCCGTGCAGGGTTGGGAATGAAAGAGAAGGAAAAGCTTCCCAAGCAGAGATCTGAGGCCTTGTACTGGGGCGGGTGGTGGAGTGAAAGGTATGGAACAAACCATGAGCAATAGGTGAGTGACATGATCTCGAAGGCGCCCGATGAATTCTGGGGGTTTGGATTGGGAATTCTTGTGTTCCGGGGCTTTAGCACTCTTGATTTCTGAACCTTAATATTTGGGATTCCGGCTTTCTGACCTTCTGTGCGTCAGTGACCACGCATCCCCAGCCCTTCGCCCTTCCCCCAGCCCTCGCCAGGCCTAGCCGAGGGTGCCCCACGGCGCGCTGTGCTCTCCCTGGCAGAGTGTTCGTGGTGTTCCTGGTGGTCGTCAGCATCCTCTGGATCCCTCTCATCCAGAGCTCCAACAGCGGGCAGCTCTTCGACTACATCCAGTCTGTCACCAGCTACCTGGCCCCGCCCATCACCGCCCTCTTCCTGCTGGCCATCTTCTGCAAGAGGGTCACGGAGCCCGTGAGTGCAGCGTACCTGTCCCTGCCCCTGCAGCACGGGGTCTGGAGCTCCCGCCGATGCTCTGGTCTTTGTGGCCGTCCGTCTCCCTGACCATAGCAACAGGTCTAGATTCAGTCACTGACTCAGGGCCGCTCCAGGAACGCAATGGTAGAATTCTTGGGAAGGTTGCTGAGCCCCCAGGGGGCAGAAATGACCTAACAAGCTAATGTACAAATGCTTAATGGCTGCTGGGGGCATCAAGCACAGCACTCAGCCTAGGGTCTCCTGGGAGGGCGTCAGGGTGGACTCCCTGGGTGAAGTGACACCTGAGCTGAGACCTGAGAGACCCACGGGAAGGAGGGATAGTGTGTGTGAGAGTGAAAGCAGGCTCGGAGCTCTCCAGAGTCCACGCTGTCTCCAGCGCCCTGCAGTTCTGTGCGTGAGCAAAACAGCGCTGGCAGGAAGGCAGCCAGGTGTGAACTCACAGCGGGGCCTGAGCACACATCACCCGCATGACCACGCTGCAAGCTGACAGGCCGGGAGGAAGCTAGGGCTCCCGGGACTGGAGAGCTGGTCCTTCCCCAGGAGTACATAGAACAGATAGGCCCGATTCTCCAGGCTGGGCCTTGGGCAGTGATGCCGTGGACACAACTCCACAAGGACATCGTGAGAGTTCACGTTCACTGCAGAGAAGATCTCAGAGTCTCTCCCTGACGGCCTCCCTAAGCCAGGTGATGAGCCCAGCACACAGCAAGACCTCGTCGTCCAATTCGGGTGTCTCTGCCCATCCGAGAGTTTTTGATGTCATGATCAGAATCTCACTTTTTCTTTGTTTTAAAGATTTATTTTATTTATTTGAAAGAGTTACAAAAAGAGGTAGAGATAGAGAGAGCGGTCTTCCATCCGCTGGTTCACTCCCCAGATGGCCGCAATGGCCAGAGCTGCACTGATCCGAAGCCAGGAGCCAGGAGCTTCTTCTGGGTCTCCCATGCAGGTGCAGGGGCCCAAGCACTTGGGCCATCTTCTACTGCTTTCCCAGGCCATAGCAGAGAGCTGGATCGGAAGTGAAGCAGCCGGGACTTGAACTAGTGCCCATATGGGATTATGGCGCTTCAGGCCAGGGCGTTAACTCGCTGCGCCACAGCGCCGCTCCCAGAATCTCACTTTTTAAAATATAAGTCATCCGAACAGGCACAGGAGCAGGTAACAGGTTAGGGGAGCTCTAGTGAAGAAAGCAAAATCTCTGTTCTTTCTGATTCTTCATAGCACAAAGGTGGCTGGGGATCCTGGTGTTCCCCATTTATTACACAAGCTTATTCCGCTGTAGCTGAATATCAAGTACCCACTCCTTGGTACTAACTAAGTCCACTGATCGTTGCCCAAGGGAGGACTCTCGGTTGGCAGGGTCAGGGGGTTGGTTCAGAGTCATTCTGACATGGAGCCCGGATTCAAATCCTGCTCTGCCTGCCAGACCTGGTACAGCCCCTGTCCCTGGCAGTACACCCCTTAGCTTGTCCCTAGGTCAGAGAAGGTCTCAGCATGGCTTGGGAGCTCACTCAGGGGGAAGCCAGTGGGAGACTGAGCGGGGGCAGGTGGCTTGCAGGGTCCTGGGGTCTTCCCTGGGTCCCACCCCTCTCTCCACAGGGAGCCTTCTGGGGCCTCATGTTTGGCCTGGGAGTGGGGCTTCTGCGCATGGTCCTGGAGTTCTCGTACCCGGCCCCGGCCTGCGGGGAGGTGGACCGGAGGCCAGCCGTGCTGAAGGACTTCCACTACCTGTACTTCGCGCTGCTCCTTTGCGGACTCACTGCCATAGTCATCGTCACTGTCAGCCTCTGCACAGCCCCCATCCCTGTGGAAAAGGCAAGTGGCGCTTCCTGCCCCGCCCAGTGCCGGGACAGCGCTTCGTTTGCTTGGTTCCGGTATCCCCATGGCCACGCACTTGTCCTTGGGAGGGAGAACTCGTGGGGCTGTGAATTCCCAAGCAGAAAGCAGCCCGTGCAATTCACAACCTCTCTGTGAGTGCCTGCTGTGTGTCAGGCCTTGTGCTCAGGTGCCATAGATGAGAGTCCCTGCGTGTGTCTGTCCCCAGGGCGAAGCAGGTGCCATACAATCCCTCCCCATGCAAAGGAGGACCAAGCTCAGTGGGAGGGGCCAAGCACAGAAGGGGAGGCAGTCACCCTGGGACTGGAGTGCACCCACAGAGTCTAACCTTGAAGAATGAATGGAGATTTTTGGGGGTGACTGGGGGAGAAGTGCCTGAGAAAACAGTCTTCTAGATGGAGGACTCTCACCTCTCCCAAGCTTCCTGGTTTACCAGTGACGCCCAGTCTTGTGAAGTCCTTTCTATCCTTACCCCCCGCATCAGCTGGCTGGCAGTGCCATGGATGAGCACTGCAGACTGAGTGGCCTCAACCACAGGCATTGGTTGCCTCTCAATTTGAGGAGGACGAGACCGAGGCGTCGACGGGGCTGGTTTCTTCCGAGGGCTCTCTCGATGGCTGTACATGTCTGCCTTCTCTCTGTGGTCACGTGAACTTCTCTGTGCCTGTCTGTGACCATCTCTTGCTTTAAGGACAGTAGCCATATTGGGTTAGGACCCATTTTAATGACCTCATTCAGTCTTCACTTTTTCTATTTTTAAGCGTGTATTTATTTATTCGAAAGGTAGAGTTACAGAGAAGGAATGAGGGAAAGAGAGAAAGAGATCTTCCATCCACTATTCAATCCCAAAATGGCTGCAACAGCCAGGGCTGGGCTGGTCCAAAGCCAGGAGCCTGGAATTCCATCCAGTTCTCCCACATGGGTGCAGGGGCCGAAGCACTTGGGCCATCCCCTGCTGCTTTCCCAGGAGCATTAGCAGGGAGCTGGATCAGCAGTGGAGCAGCCAGGACTTGAACTGGAGTTCACATGGGATGCCACCGTTGCAGGCAGTGGCCTACATGGCTGTGTCACAGTGCTGTCCCTTTTAATTTTATCTTTCAGACCCCATTTCCAAATACAATCACGTGTTGAGGCACTAGGGGTTAGGCCTTTAACACAGGGATTCTCAGGGGTGCAGTGCAGCCATAACAAAGGCCATGGCAGGTGTCAGTCCCTGAAGTACTGGGGGAATTCATTATCAGTGCCCCTGTGCAGGTGGCACTTTAGGGTTTGCAGCAGGACAGTAGAGCTCTGGTTTCACTGAGTCCCGCAGCAAGCAGACCACCCACTAGGAAGCTGCCTTCCTGGTGCCTCACTCCTGAACCAACCCCTCCTGCGCCTCCGCATCCAGATTCTCCCCCAGCATCTGCTTCTCACTCTCACATGGCCGGCCGGCCGTCTTTCCCAATCTGAGGTCCCTCGCTGGGTCCTGTTCTCCCTCAGTGACTGCTGCCTCCTTCTCCAGCAAACTTGTGCTAAGAGCGGTCTCCACTCCCTGCCCCCACTTCCCACCTCCTGTTTCTTTCCTAAGCCTCGGCAGCCTGGCCGCTGGCCCCAGCGGTCCTGTGAAATTGCTCTCGCCCAGCTCTCTGATAGCCTCTTTCCGGTGAAACAGGGGTTACCTCTCCATCTTCCTCCTGAGTTCCCAGGAGACGCAGGCACCACTGACCACTTCCTGTCCCCTGGTGATCGCTCTTCGGTTCACTTCCATGATGTTCTCCCTCCTGAGTATTTTTCTACCCTGCTCCTCACTCTTCTGACTTCATGGGCTTTGTTTGGTCCATGCCCCATAAAATATAAGTGATAACCCACCTGTGACCCATTACACTTCCCACTTTGCGGTGTCCTTGGACTAGGAACTCAACAGCGTTCTACAGAAACATGATGCTTTGCTTAATTCTTGATCTCCAGCCAAACTCCCCTCCCCCAAGATTAAAAAACTGCCAAATCTCATTGCCTCTTGGTGGCACAGAGACACAGCTCATATGTCACTACTGCCACACAGCACAAATGTAAGGCTCGCTGAGGGATGCAGACAGGAAAAGAAATGGCCCAAGCTCTCATGATCCCACTGGGAAGCCTGCTTGGGCTGGGCACAGCTGCACACACTCGGCCCAACATGTAGCAAACAACTGTGGGCCAGGAGAGCCTGGCTGGAAAGGAGCCGGTTCAGAGCTCACGGCTGGGTCCACCACCGCTGACATCAGCCGGAGAGCTGGCCGTGTTTCCCTCTGCCGAGTCCCCGCGAGGGAGAAGACGGAAAGCCAGCCGCAGAGTTGTCCAGCGGACACTGCTTTGCTTCTGCTCGCCTGGCTCCTCCAGACCCTGCAAGCTGGTCGTCACCTGTGTGTGCGTGCAGGTCCTCTCGCACTCCCCCCCAACACGCACTCCTTGTCCTTGGGAGGGGCCCCATTACCCACCTGATCATCCAGGGCAGGAGCAGGAGCCCTGGTAGCCTCTCCCCGCCCCCTCCCCGGCACTTCAGTCACCCTGGTTAGGAGATTTTACCTCCTTGTTGGTCCTCAAGGCTGCTCCTGCCTGCCTATCACCCTACACACTTATTATTTCTTGCATCAATCCGGCAACAGCCTCCAGTCCTCAGTTCACTCCAAGAGACTTTTGAAAATCCCCTCACATCCGGTCTCCACCCCTGCCTAAAGTCCGCGGTGACTCTACATCGCCAACAACCAACTTTTTAAAAAAATCAGCTCTGTCACAGACCTTCCAAGCCTTTGTTATCAGTACTCACCCCCTGCGCAGCCTTGTGTCTCCCAGCCTGCGAGCTCCCTGGGGCCAAGGCCTGTGCCTGGCTCGGCTTGAATGCCAGTACCGGGCGGGACCCTGGCACAGGGCAAGTGCTCATGTTTCACAAACAGGGTTCCCACTGGGCCACTCGCTTGGCTCCCCGCCCTGGCCTTGCTCCTGGTGCTCCTTGCTGCTGCTCTGGCAGCCTCCCGTGAGCGGGACTCGCTTTGTCTGCAGCTTCTAGCCAGAGGGAGGGATTGCAAACACTGCCTGCTTTCCTCTAGCTCGCCCGCCTGACCTGGTGGACGCGCGACTGCCCCCACCCTGGCCAAGAAGAGGAGGCCTTGGAGAGTTCTCCGGGGAGATCGGAGAGGCCGGCAGGAGCGTGCCCTGCAGGAAGTGGAGCAGCAGAGAACTCCAGTCAGGGCAGGGAGAAGCCGGCAGGTAGGCTGGGGCCACACAGGGGAATGCACGGTGGACACAGACACCATGCCAGGGCCCACCAAGCCCCCGTTTGGGGTCATTGGGAATAGGGTCTCTGAGGAAGCCCCCAAAATATCACCCTTCCCATAATGCCCTTGAATTACTTGAGAAAAAACAGACAAATGAAGAAGGCAGATGGGGGTGAAAATATTGCCCTCATTACTGATAAAGCGTAGGACAAGAGATCTGGTTTATACCCCCGGGGAGGTGCACCTGCTAACACTGAACCCCAGGATTAGACAGACACTGCATCCAGTCACCTCCAGAACTGATCCAGGGCGCAGCCTAGCCTGTGAAGGAGGGAGGGACTAAGCAGGAAGGTCTTCTTTATCCTTCCCAAATCCACCTGAATGAATGGGCCCCGGGCAGAGAGCAAGAGGGTTCCACCTGCTGAGTTCCCTCCACATGGAAGGCTAGAGACACCCCTTCCCCCACAGACCTCAGCACCACTTTTATTAAGCATTTCTGTGTTGTGCGATTCTGTCCACAGCCACACAAAGCATGGTTGGCCCTCAAGGGTCAAGAGTGGCCACGTGTGCACGTAGCTGTGTCTGTCTCCACAAGGTTCCCCCACAGCCACCACACCCAGGGCTGTCTCCTGCAGCTGTTGATTTTGCCTCCTGGGGGTTTGCAACTGAGTTAGCATTGTCCATTCATCAAATTTCCTGCAAAACCATCTAGTACCTAATGTTGAAAATTATTATAAGATAAAACGTATCTATTTTGGACATGATACATAGGATTAGGTACCAACGAACAGTGGCATTATAGAGATTTCCCAACTATAAACTTCCCTAGGCAAATTTTCAAATTCAAAAAGTTAAATCAGTTCATTTGGTAAGTCCAAAGTCAGTTTCGCTTGGCCTTGCGGTTGACAGATGCCAGGCGAAGGAAACCCTGAGTGCAAGTCCTGCCTCAGTGAGAGGATGCCTCCACGGTGGGCGGGGGTCCTCTAGCAGCTGCTTTCTGCCTTTGGATTGGCCTAACTCCATCAGGACCTTGGACGATACCTCAGTTCTCGACCCAGATTCCGGCGTGTCGAACTTGGAATGATTCCAGCAGGTTCCAAGCATAGACAAGACTATCAGGGCATCGCTTGCTGAGCCATGCGGCTGGCAATGGCATGGTGTTCGGTGCTCAGGTCTTTAACCAGTTCTAGGGGCCCTGGGCTGTCCCTGAGGCCTGAGAAGGCTGCCAGCCTTACTGTGACTCTTCATTTTGCTTAAGACCCTGACTTGGGGGAAGCAGTCACGTGCCTAGAGCTGACGACCTGCTAAGTTCCAGAATCCCACCAAAATCTAAAGTTCACAGCTTCCTGTCCAAGCTGCAGCAGGCCAAGGCCAATGGTCCCCACAAAAAGCATCCAACATCAACACGCATACAGGCTCACTTCATAAGGCAGCCCCGAAGACCGAGTCACCCTCTCATCACTGAGCCCAGTTGGTTCTGGTGTATTTTGATTCGCAGAATGTAACTCCCTGTCTCTTCAAGTTTTGAGGCCCATGCTTCTCTCTACTGCGCCCATCACTGCAGTGACCCCTGTAAAACTTAGAGCTTGGAAGAGAGCAACCTAACAACAAAATAGCTACCGAGAGAGGGAGGACAGAGGGAGGGAAGAACCCCACAGGTGACTCCCCAGGGAAGAGAGAAGGGGACAGCTTAAGCGGTCCTTTCCACCACCGAACCCCAGAAACAGCAGACTCATAGTAGCAAGACCTTCTCCCCGGCTGGCCCCCAGGCCAAGGGGAAGTGCCAGCCCTGGAGAGCAGAGAGCAGCACCCGCTTCCTGTGGGTGCCTTGTTCTCAAAGGAGAAAAAAGAAGCACCTCTTTGGTTAAGAAGTCCAATGAGGGAAATTCATGCTCCTCCCCAAATCACCACCAAGGAGGGGTGAAAGGGCAGGGACGGGCTGGCACTGATGTGTGCAAATGCCCCTCCCCGCCGGAATGGACACAGCAGGAGCACGCCTCCCACTAGGCATGCAGTAGACATAAGCCAGGTGGTGTGAATTATTCCCAAATAAAGGGATGACAGAGTAGATCTAAAAGCAGCATATGTGTTCCAGGTTTTAGATGGATGTAGATTTACCGAGCTATTGCATAGCATTTGGTCACTGCTGCTGTGACACAGAGTCCCAGGGCACGTGAACTCACAGAGAGCCCTGTGCATCCTCTACCTCCAGGACCATTCTCAGAATCCAATGAGAGAGGTAGGCACACAGAGCTGGGGGTGAGCTGGAGCTGTGGAAGCAGCTCTGTGGCCCTGGGGCCTTAAACAGGTCTCCTCCCTCTGTTGCACCTTCACTGTTGCGCAATGAGGGAGCCAGATTGGATGGTACCCAGAGTCCTTGCTTCTCTGATGCCCTCTGGTTGCATTGGACTTACCAAGGACTACATTCTAAGGCCATTCAGATAATAAACCATCCATTCCTAGTGCATTCTTTTCCATCACAGTGAAAGGGTTTTATATTATTTTAATATGCTATGTGCTAACTTTAAAACATTTACTTTCTCTTTGTTTTTTGGTGAATTGTACCTCCTTCTAATGCTGCCCACACTGGGGAGACGGTGTGTGCCTCACTCAGCCTCCTGCACAGTGAGGGCACTTTATTCACCAGATCCTCATGCCCGGCTCCAGCCATGATGCTTTTCAGAGCGCTGTCAAGTCTCTGTCCCCATCTGACGCTCAGAAAACCTGGAGCTCAGCAGGGCATCTGTCGTGGCCGCATTTGGGAGAGAAGAACCTGCAGCTCAGAGGAGCCGAGTGATCTGGGTGCGGCCTTGGTCAACCCAAGGCGGAGCTGGCCCTGCCTAGCTCAGGCAGTGCTCCTTCACGCTCTGAATCTGGGCGAACTGCCTTATGCTCCGTCCTCAGCACGCATCCCTTGCAGTGATGAGATGCATTCGCTGTCTGGCTGTAGTCAGTGCTGTCTGGAGCCGGCCTTGGCACCTGCCTGGGCTTCGCAAAAAAGGCCACCCCCCCACCTCCTGGGCATCCTCACCCCTTTCTTTGGTTTCTCATCATCTCTCCTCCTGCTCTCTCATTTGCCTCTCCTCCCAATTTCCCTTCCCCCTCTGGCTTTTCTCCTCCAGCCCCACACAGGTCCTGGGGAAAGCTGCTCTGGGGCTGGTTCTGTGGGCTCTCCCGGGCCCCAGAGCAGACCCTGAGTCCATCAGAGAAGGCTGCACTGGAGCAGAAGCTGACCAGCATCGAGGAGGAGCCACTCTGGAGAAGCATCTGTGATGTCAACGCCATCATCCTGCTAGCCATCAATGTCTTCCTCTGGGGCTACTTTGCATGATTCTGCAGCCCTGTCTAGCTAAGGTAGATACACGTGGCCCAAGCCTGACCAGCCACAGAGACAGGCTGTCTACCTGCTCGCTGTCCAGGCCAGAAGCTACAGAGGCTGAGACTACAAGAGCCCCTGAGGAGCATCTAACCAACTGCTCACTTGACAAGTGCAGAAATGCGGGCCAGAGAGAGCACTCAGTGTGCTCAGGGTCACACAGCCAGACTCACCCTGGGTCCAGGGACTCCAGCTCTCCATTACATTGTCTCACATTCCTACCTCTGTTAAGACGACTTAGGAACTCTTACAGTATGTGTGTCTTGAGGTTAGAAAAGTGGAGTCTACAAGAAAAGAAGTAGCAAGAAATTTGCAAAAATCCAAATGCTCCCTGTTATTCCCTACTCCCCTTCCTCTGCCTCTACATCTTCTCTGATTTTAAGCTCCAGGAATCTATTTGCAGCACATGTATACTGTGGAGGGCTTTTTGTTTGTATTGGTGTCTCCTTAGTGGTGGTTGTCAGAGCCAAAGGAGTAAGAGGCCAAAGATGGAATTAAATATGGTAGCGGCTGGTATTTGGGGCAGGAGATTCTTGAACAATGGACGGTCCTTGCCCCTATCCAACTCCAGCTCTTCCTACTCTCAAATTCAAACATGCACAAAGCTGCACCATACCACAAAGTCCTAGGATTGAGTGGTAAAGAGATGACTTGTTGAAAACAAGAGGAATCAAGGCCCAGCACTCTGTACTTAAGGGTAAGACCAGCAGGAGGCAGCATAGACAACCTAGGAGCCTCCGCTTCTGGCCTGTTGCCTCTCTCCCTTTGCCTGCCAGGCACCCACATTTAAGTGTCCCCTCTCCAGGAAGCTGTCCTAATGCCCCGGGTGGGTCAAGCTCTACTACTCTCACCATGCTTGCACCTGCCCCATCACAGAACTGATCACATGTTTTCTCCTTCCTATACTGAGTGCTTGAAGGGGCAGGGCCCAAGGACCGCTCCCAAGTGACTTTGTACCCCAAAAATAAGAAGCGTTCAACAAATACATGTCCAATTAATCATTTCTCCAAGGACTTTTTCGTGTACTTTGGGCTGTGGCTGGCTGGGTAGTGACTTTCGGGGACCTTACATTGGCATTTAAACAACTGTGTCTTGGATACTAGAATGAGACCACCGTGGGAATGTCCCTTTCTTCTTCCAGCTGCCTAAGCTGTGCCTGCTCTCATCATATCTCTTTAATGCTATCTTTGATGATCATTTCACACTAATCACTAATACAATTGGATGCCAACAAAAGTCTGTGTCTTTGAGGTGTAGCTGATTCCATGAATAGCTCCTGTCACTGCTGCCTCCAAATTCTGGTTTCTAGCTGCCTGTTTCCTCACTGTGCCTTGTGCCAGGTGACTGCTCTCCCCATTGTCCCCCGCTGGCCTGCACTGAGTACTCAGCCATCGCCCTGATTTCCCCACAGCTGTGCGCACACATCACTTGTGTGCAAAGGATTTTGCTGAAAGTTTGGGAAGGGGAAGAATTTTACAACATAGAAGCACAAATTAAAACGAGATATTTTGGGGCCGGCGCTGTGGCTCACTTGGTTAATCCTCCGCCTGCGGCACCAGCATCCCACATAGGTGCCAGATTCTGTCCCAGTTGCTCCTCTTCCAGGCCAGCTCTCTGCTGTGGCCCGGGAGTGCAGTGGAGGATGGCCCAAGTGCTTGGGCCCTGCATCCACATGGGAGACCGGGAGGAAGCGCCTGGCTCCTGGCTTTGGATCCGTGCAGCACTGGGGGTAGCGGCCATTTGGGGAGTGAACCAATGGAAGGAAGACCTTTCTGTCTCTCTCTCACTGTCTATAACTACCTGTCCAAATAAATAAATAAATAAATAAACCTGTTTATTTTAAAAAGTCCCTTGGCAGCCTGCTATGAGAATTTCTCACAGAGTCCTCCTCATTCTCCAAGCTCCACCCTCCTGCCTTGGTTCTCAGCCCCTTCCCTCCCTGCTGAACTTCCACTCCACTCCAGACCCATCTCAAGTGGCTCAGAGATTCATGCATGTGTGGGTGACTGCAGGAGGGAGGGCCACCCCCATCCCTACTATCTTTGCCTGGTTAGCTCCTACTTGTTCATCACACCTCAGCACTCAAGTCCCTTCCTAGGGGAAGCCATATTGTCCCATTCATGATCTCACCACAGCCACCTGCATCCCAAAGCAGATGAGTCCCCAGCAGCCAATACACAGGCCCCCTGACTTGACCCTCAAAGCATGGGTCTGAGCGTATACTGCTACATTTGTGTGATTATTTCATTCATGTGTATCTCCTCCCTAGATTGTGAGCTCCCCACCAAATCCTCATCACCAGAGAGGATTCTGACACATGGTAGGTGCTTAAAAAATGAGTTGTATGAATAAATGGAAGGAAAGAACGAATGAGTCAAAGAGCATCTTAGCAGAGGAAACCAGATATTCAAAATGCAGAAGTAGGGAAAACCATGACACAGCCAGGAATAAAATAGCTTAAGCTGTTTGGAGTGGATAGTGTGTGTGGGCAGGGCCTCTGCCAGTCCTTAGTGAGCAAAAGGCTTCCCACTGGGCAGATACAGCTCGGGTTCCTTCCAGCCCCCATGCCCTGTGGCCAGCTGCAGTCGCACATGCATGATAAGCAGCTCTGAGTGTTGGGGAGGGGCCGGTGCAGGCCTGGAAGATGAGGTTCCATGCTGAACTTGGGGCTTCCTCTCTTCCCTGGGTCACCTTCACAACCCCTCAAATTTTCCCTCTGTTCCTGGTGTCTCCTCTTTCCGTTGATCCCATGTACTTTAACAAAAGTGATCCTTCCTCAATACAAATCTTATATTTTGCATATTTCTTATTGAAGAATCTCTATAAACCATCTTTTCTTGCATGATATGAGGGCCCTGTAAAAACTGCTAGAAACATCCCCAGAGTTTAGACCTTTGATCCCATTCTCTACTCCAGTCAAAGAGAGGTTGTTTTGCACAGGGGTTAAGAGCAGGGACCTGGAAGACTGACCTGTTGGAACCAAATCCTAGTTCTATCTTTCAATAACTACATGATGTTGGGAACATTGCTTAATTGTTTAACTTCTCTGTCCTAGATTTTTTCATCCACAAAATGGAAAGGATAATTACAGCTACTTCATAGGATTATTCAGAGGTTTGAATGAGTTAATTAAAATGAAGTATTGAAGAGTTCCTGACACATAACTAAAGCACTTGACGACCATCAGCGATTCTTAGTGCTCTTAGTAGCAGGTGAGATGAGCACGCAAGGAGACAGGACGCGACACGGCAAGGGTATTTCAGTGCTAGCATAACAAGCTGTCAGAGCAAAGAGCAGGGAGCAGATGCTTCTATCACAGAAATCAGTAAAGGGCATAAAAGAAGTGACCATTGCCGGACTATGGAAAATGAATGGGGGTTTTCTAGAATAGGTCATGAGAGGTAGGACAGCATGTAGGAAAGTTGAGGATACAAAGCGCATAATGAGTTTCCATAAAATACAGATACTATTAGTCCTTTGCGACCATCAATTGGATGTATTTATTTTCCCCTTACAAATCCTATTTGTAGCCTCTTACCTCTAAGGCAGAGCTGTGAGGTTTACTGGGCACTCGGCCACGGGAGAGGGGCTGCCAGCGCCCACACCCCTGTGCACTCACTCTGCCTTTTGGCTGAGACTTACAGCTGAAACCCCCTTCAGAACTTTCCTCTGCTACAGAAAACGCTCAGCGCCTGCTCCTGCCTGCATACGACAGGCTGGACGCGGTGGGAGTTAGCGCACCCAGGAGCAGCCGTAAACCAGTAGTGAACAAGGGTGTGAGAACACGCATGGTCCTTGTCCACGTCCACAAGTGGGACACCTTGGAGGCTTGTTCTAGGATCCCCACCCCCACCCCCCTCGAATCCTCAGAGGCACTGGGACCCAGCTGCCCAGAGCACTAATAGGTGCATCAGGTGCCCGGTGAGGCTTCCTTCCCCTTCCCTGTCTCAGTTCCCCCTTCCCTGGGGGTGTTTCTTGGGATCCTCTCCCAGATAAACTGCTGGCGCCTGGTCTCACCCGCTGCTTCTGGAAAACCACACCGTGACAGTCAGCTGGCCGGAAATCAGACTTAGAATTGGGGCTTTGCAGAATGAAAAGGGGCAAGGCCTGCCGCCTTCCGCCCTTGGAGTCTTCTCCGCGGGGACAGCGCTCCCTCGTCTCTACCTTCAGGCCTCAGCCCCACTGCGGGCAGTGCAGAGGGGTTCTGGATGGCAGGGCTCCAGACAGACCGAGGGGCAGACAGAGCCTCTGAGGTCTCCTTGGGTTTGGAGGTTTCACAACCCAGATTCCTCCCATTTTGTCACTGCATGTTACAAATACCACATCACGGGCCGCACCTTGTTCTAGGCACTGGGGTGCGGTGGTGTCTGTGTCCACGTTTTGGAGCTCTCTAGTCCTCCAGCGAGGCTCTGAGTTCTCTGAGGACCAAGCTATTTCTCCTTAACTGTTACGATGGAATCAGAGAGGCATTGGGGTGGGAAGGAAAAACCCGCGAGACTCGAGTCTGGATCCCGGGAGGAACGCCAAGAGCTTTCTTTTTGGAAGGTGGAGAGGTTGTAGGTGGGCTGGCGGGGGAGGGGATTTAGAGGCCCACGACAAACTGCAGCAGTGCAGGACGCTCAGCGGACCTCAGGGGCCAGCTCAGCAGACCCCTGTATCTCACACAAGAGGAAACTCGAGTCTTCTGGAGGCGGAAGCGCCAGCTGAGGTCAGAGGAGCAATGACGGCCGCCCAGGTCCTCGGAGTTGGAAGTGTGTCCCGGGTGGTGGGCAAGCCGGTGTGGCAGGGGAGGGGCTGAGGCGAGGCTGACCTTTCGAAGCCTCTGTCACCACCAGGCCCTGGACGCGTCCACTGTGGGCACACAGGTCACAGGTACATTTGCATCTTCATAAATGTAACACTTGCACTGCTCGAAGAGGCCCGAGGTCTGCATGTCCGGTCCCCCTCCCCCATCCCACACCACTGTTCACGTGACTCCCTCTTTGCCTGAAATGTTCACCTGTGCCCTCCTTCCCTTCCAGGGATCGTCTCTTCCTGCCAACCTTTCCTGCAGCCTCTCACAGCTACCCAAGTTGGCTGCGGTCCTTCCTCTGGCTTCTGGGGGCCCCTGGGCTTCTACCGTAGCCTGTGTTCACATTTCCCTCTCCTGCGTCACTGTCTGGTGCTCTTTGAAGGTAGGCATTGTGCTTTTCCAGGGATTGCACAGCACCAGGGCGCTCAGCAAATGTCCAATGAGTGAGGGAATGAATGTGTGCCTGTTAGATTCATTCCATAGGATATTTAAAAAGATATATTTATTTATTTGAAAGTCAGAGTTATAGAGACAGTGACAGAGAGACAGAGAGAGAGGGAGATCTTCCATCCGCTGATTCACTCCCCAAACGGCCGCTTTGGCTGGCACTGGGCTGATCTGAAGCCAGGAGCCTGGAGCTTCTTTCGGGTCTCTCACATGGGTTCAGGGGCCCAAGCACTTGGGCCATCTTCTTCTGCTTCCCCAGGCCATCAGCAGGGAGCTAGATTGGAAGTAGAGCAGCCGGGGCTAGAACCAGTGCTCATATGGGATGCCAGCACTGCAGGTGGTGGTTCTACCTGCTATGCCACAGCGCCGGCCCCCATTCCATATTTTAACTCCGCCATAACCAAGAGGAAGGATGAGGAATCCAGTGCATGGACTGCAGAGTGTCAAGGCTGTACCAGGTGTGAGGTCTTATCACACTCCTACAGCTCCTCCAGGGTGGCAGACAGACATCGCTGCCTTTTCAGACGGGCCAGTGGTGTCCCCATGTGAACCGGAGGACAGCACCAGAGAACTAAAAGCCAGGCAGCCTCTTCTACCTTCCAGCAACTCCCTCTTCACTTCAGAACGCAAAGCTGCTTGAGGAGTATCAGAGAGTAGCACTAGTCCACCAGGTGTACCGTAGCTGCCCCAGTCTCGGGGCAGCACATCAGCCTCTGTGACGCTTCTCTGAGTTTCCACCTCCACCTCGCTCTCTCCTCCTTCATCAAGGCCCTGTTCTCAGGCTCATGTCTCCCCTGGCCCTAGGGGGTGACGTGCTTGCAAGACATCAAGGACTCTACCAAGGCCCTTGTCCGATGGCCAGCTGGCAGTCACCCATGACAGCTACAACCACCTCCCTACAACTTTTCAGAGCTTCTACCCCAACCCACCTCCCCCAGGGCACAGAGCAGAGGTGAAGACCTGCGCCCCAGCTCAGCTTTGGTGCCGCTTGCTTTGAGACGTCACCCCCACCTCATATGTGCTCCTCATCCCTAGTAGAAGGAGGGGCAATGTCTTGAATCTGATGAGATGGACTATCAGGACCCTCCCAAGGCTGGCATTGTGTGTGCCCTGTTCCATTCCACCCTTCTCCGCTTGGGGTAGGGCACAGGGCAGGGGGTTGGTGGTGTTGGAGACGTTCAGGGAAAGTCAGCCACAGGCCTGCTTGAGTGGTGACAGCACAAATAAGACGCCGAGAAGTTGTTTTCAGAGGGTAAAGTAGGTTTGCCATTAGCAGTAACAACGATAAGCAGCAGCTTTCGACTGCGGAAGGATGGTGTCTAAAAACAAACTGCGCTCTCGAAAATATCAGGCTGTAATGTTTTTTTTTGAAGCAATTTGCAATTGAGCATAGCCTACAAAGGGCCCAGTTTAACATGTGAGACTCACAAATGTGTCCCTGGGTATGAGCGTTCACATCAGGAGGTGATGGAAACCTCTAGGAGCCCAGGCAAAAGCAGTCGTTGGTTTTCCATTAACCTAGAACAAGTGTCTCTCTAGACTTGTAGCTGTAAGTAAGATTACAGCTTCTGTTCTCAGGGCAAAGAGTTGGGAGGATTTAAAGGTTATATATAAATATAAATCCTAGAGACTTAAATTGAGGTAGTCACAGTTTACTTTCATATTTCAAAATCAAACCTCAGCTTTAGCTAAGATTCACAAAGTAGAAATGTCAGACTTCTTACTGTGATCTTTTTTTAAAGATTTATTTATTTATTATCTGAAAGTCAGAGTTACACAGAGAGAGAAGGAGAGGGAGAGAGAGAGAGAGAGAGAGAGATCTTCTATCCATTGGTTCACTACCTAGTTGGCACAATGGTTGGAGCTGTACCCATCCAATGCCAGGAGCCTGGAGCTTCTTCCAGGTTTCCCACGCTGGTACAGGGGCCCAAGCACTTGAGCCATCTTCTACTGCTTTCCTAGGCCATAGCAGAGAGCTGGATCAGAAGTGGAGCAGCCGGGCCTCGAACCAGCGCCCTTATGGCATGCTGGTACTGCGGGTGGTGGCTTTACCAGCTACGCTGCAGCACCAGCCCCACTGTGATCTATAAAAGTCACCACTTTCACTTAAGGGCAGGGGGGCTTTATACTCTATCTTCTGAAAACAACTCAAGAGTTTGGGTTCATGTCTCTGTGTGGTTTGTATGTAAATTTTTGAATTAAACAGGTGCGGAATGGGAAGGAGCCTCAGAAGGGAGCCGGTGCAGCCTGTCTGGGCTCTTCAGTGCAGGTCAGGATCTCTCTGAGCCACCTCGCTGACAGCTAAGGCAGCCCTCTGTGGGCACATTCCAGTAGTGGGGGAAGGACTCCTTCCTGAGACACAGCACTCATCACTGGGCCACATCGACAATTGGCAAGTTCTTCCCAGGACTGGTGTTGTGGCGCAGAGGGTTAAGTCACTGCGTGGGATCCCATATGAGCCCCACCTGGAAAAGCATCAGAAAATGGCCCAAGTACCTGTGGCCCTACCACCCATGTGGGAGGCCTGGATGGAGTTCCAGGCTCTTGACTTCACCTGGCCCAATTCCAGCAATTGTGGCCATTTGGGGAGTGAATCAGAAGGTGGAAGATCTCTCTCTCTCTCTCTCTGTCTCTCTCTCTCTCTAGCCATCCTTCTCTCTCTGTAGCTCTGCCTTTCAAATAAATAAATCTTTTGTTGTTAAAAAGAAAAGAGGCCGGTGCCACAACTCAATAGGCTAATCCTCCGCCTTGCAGCACTGGCCCACCGGGTTCTAGTCCCGGTCGGGGCGCCGGATTCTGTCCCGGTTGCTTCTCTTCCAGTCCAGCTCTCTGCTGTGGCCCAGGAGTGCAGTGGAGGATGGCCCAAGTGCTTGGGCCCTGCACCCCATGGGAGACCAGGAGAGGCACCTGGCTCCTGCCATCGGATCAGCGCAGTGCGCTGGCTGCAGCGCGCCGGCCGCGCCGGCCATTAGAGGGTGAACCACCGGCAAAGGAAGACCTTTCTCTCTGTCTCTCTCTCTCACTGTCCACTCTGCCTGTCAAAAATAAGAAAAAAAAAAAGAAAAGAAAGAAGTTCTTCCCATTACTGGTTAAACTCTGCATCTGGGACAGGCGTTCGGCACAATAGCTAAGATGCTGCTGGGGATGCCCACATCCCATATCCTGGTGCTTGGTTCAAGTGTCAGCTCTCCTGCTTCAAATCCAGCTTCCTGCCAATGCACATCTTGGGAGGCAGAGCAATGACTCAAATGCTTGGGTCCCTGCCACCTTCACAGGGGTCTAGGCTTATGTTACAGGCTCCTGGCTTTGACTTGGCCTAGCTTCTGGCTTCTGCAGGCATTTGGGGAGTGAACCAACAAATGGAAGCTCTCTCCATCTCTATCTCTGTCTTTGTCTTTCCAATAAAGTGAAAATAAAAATTAAATAAACTGCATCCTTGCAGTTTTTAACCATTTATACAAACAATATAAAAACAACTCATATGAATCATTAACTGCAAAATTACATCCTCACTGTTTTTTCCACGTCAGTCATCACCACTCCAGCATGTTGATCATAAGCAAATGAAGAATAAGTCAGAGAGATGAAATAATACGTCCAAGGCTTGCCACTTGGTGGCCAAATTGGTCCTTGACTCCAGACTTAAGATTCTACATTCAGCCCTACTCGCATCGCACTGGTCACTACTGAAGCATCCTTTGTGAATGTTGTGTTTCTAGGGTCATTGAACACTTAGAACAATCTGCAGTGCAAATAGAAGTCAATCGAATAAAGGAGGCAGGCAAGTAAGCACACTATCACAGAAGGACTGGAATTACAAGCACACACGAAATACTTTGGCAACCAGAGAAAGGAACAATGGATTACCTGGTAGAATTGGGGAAACCATCACAAAAAATGACATTTAATTTGTATTTTGACATTTAACTCTATTCTGTGAGTAGCGATTTCAGTGTAGAGAAACAATGAGCTAAAATTGAAACAGAAGAAACAGTTGTAAGCAAGATGAGTGGGTAAAAGTGTCTGGCATTTTGTGGATAGCGTAAGGTACTTGGTGTGGCTGAAGCACAGGAATGTGGGAGTGAACCTAGAAGAGCTTGGAGACAGGACAGAGGTGCTACTGATGACACTGAATGCCACTACAAATTGGGTGGCTTGGAATTGGACTGAGTTGGAGAGAGTAAGGGCAATGAATACAACCAAGCAGCACCATATTTATTAAAGAAAGACATTCTGGCAAAAGGAAGAGACTAAATCGCAGAGGCAGAGACTGCTAAGTGACGGCCACATAGGAGGTTGTTGCAGTAGCAGTTCAGATGGAAAGGGGAGAGCCCATCCACAGCTGTATGGATCCACAGATCTCTACAAACAACAAACACTGCCCGGATGACATTGTGATATATTCTACAACGTGGATGAACCTTGAAACCACTATGCTGGGTGAAATAAGTTAGATGCAGAAAGTCAAATGTCATGCATTTCCATTTACAGAGGTCCCTAGAATGGGAAATGCAAAGAGACAAACTAACACTGAGGTTACCAGCAGACCGGGAGAGGGGCGAGAGAAGATATACTGGTAGTGGGCCCAGAGTTTATGTTGTCAATGATGCAAAACTTTGTGAATACAGAGGCAATGAGCATACAACACTGTAAATGTATCTAATGCCACTCAATTGTACACATAAAATGGCTAAAATTATAAATATTATGTTAATCTTTTTTTAAAGATTAATTTTATAAATTTGAAAAGCAGAGTTAGAGACAGAGGAAGAGACAGAGATAGAGATCTTCCACCTGCTAGTTCACTCCCCAAATGACCTCAATAGCTGGAGCTGGATCAGGCTGAAGACTGGAGCCAGGAATTCCCTCAGGGTCTCCCATCTGAGTGGCTCAAGTGTTTGGTCCATCTTCTGCTGCTTTCTCAGGTATGTTAGCAGGGAGCTGGATCGGAAGTGGTACAGCTGCGACTCAAACCCACACCCAAACAGCCTGCCAGCATCATAAGCAGTGGCTGAGTCCACGGCACCACGATACTGGCCCCAGTATAGTGTATATTTCATCATAGTTTTTTTTAAAAAGGATTGAAGGGTAAGCAGGGATGTGCTAAATAAAATAAAACAAAATGTTAATAGAATCTTAAAAAATGAATAGGAAGCATGGAAAACTAACAAGTCTGACAACATAAGCATGCAGTGGCAAAATATGGGATTGGGAGGGCAGGGATGGACAGATAGGAGTATGAACATCTGTCTTCTTGCAATGGACATAGTCAAGAGACTGTTGAAAGTAGATGGGGCAAGAAATAAAGGTTTCAGTCAATTACTAAAGTTACAAATGTTATCAATGAAATACGAGTAGGAGAAAAGGGGGAAAGGCAGTAAACATCCAAGTTTCATCTTTCAGTGTGGAGGGTGGTCTTGCCTTGCCTAAGTTAAGGTAACAGCTAAGGGCCGGCGCCACAGCTCACTAGGCTAATCCTCTGCCTGTGGCGCCAGCATGCCGGGTTCTATTCCTGGTCGGGGCACCGGATTCTGTCCCAGTTGCTCTTCTTCCAGTCCAGCTCTCTGCTGTGGCCCGGAAGTGCAGTGGAGGATGGCCCCGGATTCTGTCCCAGTTGCTCCTCTTCCAGTCCAGCTCTCTGCTGTGGCCCGGAAGTGCAGTGGAGGATGGCCCCGGATTCTGTCCCAGTTGCTCCTCTTCCAGTCCAGCTCTCTGCTGTGGCCCGGAAGTGCAGTGGAGGATGGGCCCTGCACCCCATTGGAGACCAGGATAAGTACCTGGCTCCTGCCTTTGGATCAGCGTGGTGTGCCGGCCGCAGCGGCCAGGCCATTGTGGGGTGAATGGAGAAGAGACCTTTCTCTCTGTCTCTCTCTTTCACTGTCCACTCTGTCAAAAAAAAAAAAAAAGATAACAGCTAAGGGCATAATGTCTAGAGTTATGAAGGCATCCACCAGAACACTGGGGCAGACCATTCAAAGGAGGCTGTCCCTTAGTACCTGCAGTGGGGGGCAAGGAAGGGGAACTTGATTTTTATCATAAGCTGTACTGCACTGTTTGTACCAGGAGATTATATTGCTCTGATTTTTAAAAATTAGAACAAGTACAAAAAGACAACCACCTTTGAATGAGGGCCTGAATTAGGACAGTAGCAGTGAAGAGGAGTGTGAGGACTGGGCGTAAAAGGCATTTCTGAAGTAAACTGCAGGGCTTGCTGACTCTGGGGGAAACAGACCAAGAACAAGTCCCAGGGTTCAGACCTCGAGGGAAGATGGCTTAACGCATGGAGGTACAGGAACTAGATTTCATCTTGAGAAGGAAGTAAAAGTGAATTGATTTAAGCACGCTGACTTTCAGGTACGCACTGGATATTCCACTGGCAATGCCAAATAGTTATTTATATCTGCGCATCTGAAAGAGATTAGGGCTGTAAACATTTCCAATAATTCTTGATTGGGAAAAGCACAAAGTAAACTGCCCATAGCAAAATCCATCAAAACTTATGCATTTTCTTTTCTCTCTCCTGCTACCCAGCAGTGTCTGCTGATAGAGTCAGGTGATGCTCGTGGCTTCCTCATAGACCCAGCTGTCAGCCCTGAGCTTCCGTGTTGGCAGTGGTGGTGCTGTCCGCTGGTGTGAACAACTTTTGGAATACAGAAATACTTGAGACTTTCTTTTGTGGGCGAAGCTAGGAGGGTGGAGCTGCTCTTCGTCCTGTCACATTTCTGCAAGCTGGCTTGGCTTACAGGTGCACATGTTGCAACAGGACTGGGTGCTGCAGGAAGGGAGGCAAGGAAAGGGAGAGGGACTGTCAGATCCCTCCTGCCAGGGAAGACCTGTCACCTCAGGTGCCGGCAACACTTCAACTGGCAGCCTCAGCAGCCCTGATGGCGCCGCACCTGCACAGCCACCTTGCCGACGGCCCCACCCTTCGGGGGCAGTCCATATCCAACAACTCGTAAGTCACAGTAAAGACATGGCCATTCTGGCCCAACAGGACATTAGCCCAGAGCTCCCTATGGGTGTGGCTGAGGCTGCTGTCAGCTTGTATGTCCGACCAACCTCCCTTCCTGCCCATCCCTTTGCCCCCCGCCCCCGCCTTCCCCCCAGTGGTCTGGGTGCAAGGGTAGTGTCTAATGAACACCCTGCCCACCAAACTCCAAGTCCTAAACGGCTCAGCAGCCTCCTTGGACTGCCTGCCTGTGGCGTGGTAGGTGCAGCCTTGTTAGGCTCTTCAGCCTAGCTCTTTGCAGATAGACCCTGACTGAATGACTGCCTTTTCCATGGGCACTGGTGAGGCGCTACTGCCTATTTTCTATTTCACAAGACAGAACGGTAACGGGCCTCAATTAATTCAGATGGGCAAGTCACAACAAGACAATCATGTGTTCAGCAAACAACTCCATGCAAACTGCCCCCAAAGAACCCCATAGCAAAGCCCATTAAACCTTATGTGTTTTACTTTCTGTCTCCTGCAACCCTGAAGTGTTTGCTGACATTTGAAGTTGGGTAATAATCATTGACCCCTAGCCATGTTTCTGAATCCTCAGCCAAATTCATGGCTGTCCCATTTTCTGAGTCAGATGTTCTTATCAACTAACCCATTCTAAATAACCTTGCTTCTAGATATAAAAGAGGAGGAAAAAACAAACATCGTTCAGCTTCAGAATCACAAAACTCTGTTAGAAAATGTTCCCAGTGGAAACACTGAGTGGTCACGCAAGATTTTGTTAATAAAAATCAACGTAGTTGAGATGTTCTTCCCGGAGAGTCGCTGCGGGTTTCCTGCTTCAGCAGTGCTGGGACGGAACCGGCGCTCGACCCCTGCCCCAGGCGGCCGGTCAGAGCCAGCCCGCGGCCACCTTCTCACAGCGCTCGGGGACGGCCCCCAGGCCCGCCACAGCTCCAGCTCCCTGCAGCCTCCGCCTCTGCGTCTCAGTCGCCTGCCATGACGACCGTGTCTTCCTTGCAGGTGCGCCAGAACTACCACCAGGACCCGGAGCCCGCCATCAACCGCCGGATCCACCTGGAGCTCGACGCCTCCTGTGTCGACCTGTCCATGAACGTGTCCATATTCTCCTTTCAGTCTTACTACTCTGACCGTGATGATGTGGCTTCGGAGAACTTTGCCAAATACTCTTTCCACCAGTCTCATGAGGAGAGGGAGCCCGCTGAGAAACTGATGAAGTTGCAGAACCGGCGAGGGGGCCGAATCTTCCTTCAGGACATCCAGAGACCAGAGTATGATGACTGGGGAAGTGGGCTGAATGCAGTCGCGTGTGCACTGCACTTGGAAAAAAGTGAGAATCAGTCACTATTGGAACTGCACAAACTGGCCACGGACAAAGGTGACCCCCACTTGTGTGACTTCCTGGAGACGCATTACCCGAATGAGCAGGTGAAGTCCATCAAAGAATTGGGTGACCACGTAACCAACGTGTGCAAGGTGGAGGCCCCGAATCTGGCATGGCGGAGTTATCTCTTTGACAAGCACACCCTGGGACACATTGCTAGTGAGAGCTAAAGCCTTAGGCTAACTTCCCTGGCAGTGCCCCTCGGCAGTGCGTGCATGTTGGGGCTACTTTTACCTTTGCTAGACATTGTACCAAAACATCCACTTGCGTACTTTAATTTGTACCATTCCTTCAGATAATGAAAGTTGGTCCCCCCCACCCCACCCAAAATGTACGTACTTAGGATGAATGGCATGAATCGAATGATTCATGACTAGTGGGAAGATGCTCAATCAAAATGCGAGGGGATTTATTTTCTTAAAATTTTGTTTTCATGTGTTTTTTTGGTTTTAACTATGTATATTTCCTATATAACAAATTATGAAGCTCAGTAAATTAAGCAGAGAACATCTTCCATCCCATTCAAATTACTCTAAGGAACACATAGATTACTTTAACAATGACAAAGCTGCATAAACCTTTAAATAAAAAGGATTTCAAATGAATTCAATCTTCAAAATTACGGTGGTCCGATGGAAGTAACTAGCATGTACTGAGTGCTTACCACACGCCGGTTGCCATGCTAAAGTATGTGAGGTGGAGTATCTGGTTCAGTCCTCCCAACTCGCCTGGGAGAGCCCCTGAGTCCCGTGGGAATGCTGCCTCTCTTAGCTGTGAGCGCAGCAGCCCTGGGCTACGTGTCTCTCTCTCAGATATAGAAATGCAGATCCAGAATGCTTCTGCCCCTTGCTGCCAACTCACACAGCTGGTGCACACCCCTCAAACTCAGCTGGTATGATCAAGCCCCTGGCTTTTACTGCGCCACACTGAGTACTTCCTACTCTATCAGGAGAGAATCGATGTGGCAGCACAGCGCCGTCCTCACTGCAGCGACTTCCTCTCCCTGTGTTCCAGCTGTTCCTTTTGCCAGTACCATCTTTATGCGCATCTCTGCCTACTGAAGTTCACGCGTCTTTCAAGGCCTGGCTCAGATGTCTGCACCAGTTTCCCTGGATCCTCCCTTCCTCTAGCAGAATTAACCCTATCTGCCCTTTTGTCTCCACAGTATTCTCTACCTGGCATAGTTCGTTTTACCAAGATGGGATAGTAACAGCCTTCAAAAATGTTTAATGAAAGCAGCTCTAGCATTCACAATATTGAGAATATGCAGTTATCTTGTTCCTTGAAACAGAAAGGAGCATTTTATACTCACGTACCCACTTCTCATCTTTTTTTTTCACTCTTCCCTCAGCCTCTAGAGTTCGTGTGTGTGTGTATATACACCGTATTTTCCAGATTGAAATACAACTCACCTGTGTCACTCCCCCTCTTCATGGAGGAACGACACAGGACCCTGCGTTGTTCTTCTGTCTGCTTGGCCCTCCCCGGGTTTGCTGCTGGTTCTTCCCGGGTTGGCTACCGTCCCTTCCACCTCCATGGAAGGGCGGTTCCCCCTGGCCACTTTCCCCACTTCCACGGGGGAGCGGCACACCGCCGGCCGGCTCTCTCGGGGGCTGCACAGGTGTTCCTTCAGATGTTCCCCTTAGATGTTCCTGGTGCATGTTGTCTCTCTCCTCCTTTATAGTCCTCTTCCGCCAATCCCAACTCGGCTGCCCACACGCCAAGTACACTGCTCTCCTCCAATCAGGAGCAGGATCAGCTCCTGGAGGTCATCACTCAAGTTGGCAAGAGGCAGCTGCGTAGAAGCTGTTTCCTCCTCTCCCAGCGCCATATTGTGGGAGAGCAGATGCATAGAATAAGTCTTAATTCCAGTAACTTAGTCTAGTCCGAGTTGCTCCCCACAGATCCCCCTTTCTTTTTATTTTTGGCGTTGATACGCGCCTGTCTTCGGTGCCCCGTGGCACATACTCTGCTCTGCTTGCTAGAGTTGCCCACAGGTGCTTACAAGCCCTACCAATCAGGCAAACCGAATCCGGGTCCTCTCTTTGCCATGTTGTGAGGAGGTTTTTAGGCGCTGATGTGTGCCTGAGTTTGGTGCCCTGCAGCACATGCTCTGCTCTGCTAGAACTGCCTGCAGGTGCTTACAAGCCCTACCAATCAGGCAAACCGAATCCAAGCCCTCTCATTGCCGTCTTGTGAGGAGACTTATTGGTGTTGATAACGTGCCTGTCTTCGGTGACCTGCAGCTCATACTCTGGTCGAGCTGCCTGCTGGTGCTTATCGCCTTACTAATCAGGCAGACCGAATCCAAGCCTTCTCATTGCGGTGTTGTGGGGAGACTTATTGATGTTAATTCGTGCCTGTCTTTGGTGACCTGCGGCGCATAAGCTGCTAGCCGCCCGCAGGTGCTCACCACCTCCCTAATCAGGCAGACCGAATCCAAGCTCTCTCATTGCCATGTTGAGGGGAGGCCTTATTTTTCTCTATTTCTCTATCTCCGGGCATTCCTATTTCTCCTATTTTACTTCTATCTACCAGCATTCCTATTTCTCTCATTTTACTTATAAACTTCTGTTTCTCTTATCCCTGCGGCATCCCGGCGCCCGCCTGCTTCTCGGCGGCTTCCCGGCTCTGAGCCACTTCAGCCCGCGCTTCTCTCATCTGCGCGGCTTCCCGGCTTCGCGCGCGCACTCCGCGGTCTCCGCGCCCCTTCGTGCCTGCACCACGGCCTCGCACTAGCCCTGCGTTCCCTATCTATTCACGCCCCGCGCGCTCTCTCTGCGCGCGGCAGCTTCTGCGAATCACACAGCGTAGCTCACGTTTCCGCCACCGGCATTCAGTCCAAGTTCCCCGGACTAACCTGGCAAATTCCAACCTGGCGGCCCATGTCTCTGCCTCTGGTTCCAGATTTTCGCCTTTTGCTCCCCGGGCTGACTTGAAGAATTCCAAGCTGGCTTACGTCTCCACCTCAGCCTGCCCCCGCGGCTTCAATTTCCCTAACATTTTTCTCTACCCGGTATGTTTCCCTAACTTTTCTTCCAACAACAATATTCCCCTCTCATTTCTCCCGGTTTCTCCCCACAGTCCGCATCCGAGTCCAAGCCTCCTCCAGGTTTCACTTTCGCTTTCAATCTCCTAGCTTCCCTGCCATAGTCCGCATCCGAGTCTAAGTTTCTTCTTGCTTTCACTTTAAATCCTAACTTCTTTCCCACAGTCCGTATCCGAGTCTATGCCTAGGCTTTCAATAGCTTCTTCCGGCACCTTTTCTGTCCGGCTTTTCCCTAGGCTCTTTGCTAGTCTCTCTCTCCGGTATTTTCCCACTTCTTCCCGTTTCTTCCCTCCTAGGTTTCCTATCTGAGTCACGGCACCATTATGTCGCTCCCCCTCTTCATGGAGGAACGACACTAAACCCTGCCTAGGCTTCCTATCCGAGTCACGGCACCATTATGTCGCTCCCCCTCTTCGTGGAGGAACGACACAGGACCCTGCATTGTTCTTCTGTCTGCTTGGCCCTCCCCGGGTTTGCTGCTGGTTCTTCCCGGGTTGGCTACCGTCCCTTCCACCTCCATGGAAGGGCGGTTCCCCCTGGCCACTTTCCCCACTTCCGCGGGGGAGCGGCACACCGCCGGCTGGCTCTCTCGGGGGCTGCACAGGTGTTCCTTCAGATGTTCCCCTTAGATGTTCCTGGTGCATGTTGTCTCTCTCCTCCTTTATAGTCCTCTTCCGCCAATCCCAACTCGGCTGCCCACACGCCAAGTACGCTGCTCTCCTCCAATCAGGAGCAGGATCAGCTCCTGGAGGTCATCACTCAAGTTGGCAAGAGGCAGCTGCGTAGAAGCTGTTTCCTCCTCTCCCAGCGCCATATTGTGGGAGAGCAGATGCATAGAATAAGTCTTAATTCCAGTAACTTAGTCTAGTCCGAGTTGCTCCCCACAACCTGTTTCATTCACCTCAGGACTCTAAGTCCCTCAAGAGCAGGGTCAGAGTGTCATTCACATCTATGCACTCCTTCTTTGGCACCCACACTGTGCCTAGGGCTGTGGTGCTCAACAAATGTGCATTGCATAGACAAACACAGGCATGTAGGATGTGTGCAGGGGTTTCTGAGACCTACTAGGTTGTTTACTAAGTGTGCATGGCTATGTGTCTTCATTCAGGGAGGGAAGAACTCTTATCAATTGTATGATATAGTTCAGGATGTATTTAATGAAATTAAATAAATAAAGTATTTCTCAAAAAAATTAAAAAAATTATTAGCCCATTTCCAAATGGTCATACAAAATATTCAAAACCCTCTATTTTAGCTTCTTTTTTATCTGTGTTTCAACTAAAGAAAGGTTTCCTTACAAAGATCACAGAAACAACCATGAGTGTAATTAGAGCGCGCCATATGATCTGTATTGGTACAATCATGAATTCTGCAACGTAAGTTGTGCAAAACTACAGTTTCTTAACTTACAATGGAGTTATGTTTCCAAAACAAGGAAAACATTCTAAGTCAAAAATCAAAAATACATGTGCTACACCTAACCTACCAACCGTCCTAGCTTAGTGACGTGGTGCGCTGTAGAGTGCTGGTTGTGGGCCCTGGTGACTGGGTGCCTGTGCGGGAGCTGCCGCTCACTGCTGCTGCTCAGCATTGCAAGAGAGCACATATTGCTAGCCTGAGAGAAGCCTGCAATTCAAAATCCAGAGTATGGTTTCTACCCAATGCAATCACTTTCACATCACCCTTAATCCTAGGTCAAAACATCTAAGATATGCATTCTAATCTATCTGAGGTGGAAGCTATGTGATACATAGATCATATGAAAGAATCTAAATGTGTCTAAATGCTTTTATGTTTCTCGCATATTAAAATGTCTATAAAATTAAGAATATCAGACCAAAATGATTTTATCCTTAAGTGCCAAACTGGACTTGAGGGGAATAGATGGTCAACACTCACACTAACATACCCGCTTTGGCAGCTGCACGTGCATTCATCTAGATTAAACAAGAAGCAAACAAAGGAATGCTCCCGACAGTCAAAGTTGATTACATAATAGCAATACTTAAAAGGCCCCTGACTCAGGACATTTCTGTTTTTGTTTTATACTAAGACAAACAAATCAAACTGCTAACCTGGATCCAAGTATACTCCGTAACATAAGCAGTGAAGTTGGAAAGGAAAACTCGATGCTGAAATTTGTGCCAGTTGTCAGGAAGGGAAGGACAAACACCCAAGAGAGACAAATGCTGAGAAGGAAACAGAAGTGAGACAGGCAGCAGCGGGGCAGTCCCTGCAGACGCCGCTGGTGCTGTCTTCCCACAGCAGCTCTGCACTACACTGGCTGCTGCAGGAGTTGAGGCTCAGCTCAGGTATGTTCAAGGAGGACAGGAAATATGTGATCGATTCAGAAGTGTTCCAGTCAGCATAGTTAAAGGAACAATTTAAACATAATTAAGAACTATGTGAAAAATCCAGGTATGCGAAACTCATTAGAGGTCACATAACAGAAGTCTGACTGCTTTAGGACTTGCATTATGAAGAATATAAAGTCTATTTTGACTAATAATTTTCTTTAAAAGCAGGTTAAACTTTCTAATATCATTTTATATATTATTGCCTTTTCAGTTCAGATTCAACTTAAATATCACCACTTTTTAAACTAACTCAGCTCTCATTATACCTAACTTGAGGTATAACACATCTGATCTCAAAACCACTTGTATGCTGTGGGCAGTCTGGCAAAGAAACTCCCAGCTGACAACATGATGGTGTGTTGTTGAAAATAAAAGGGGTAGTTTGATTTTCTCGTTTCCTTCCCCCTACCTCCCAATCCTCACATTTGGTTTAATAATCGATACCAAAGAATTAGAATTTCTATAATGTGTGTTGCTGACAGGTAACACCAATGGTATCTTAATTGTAATTGTTCACATATGGCAAGACTTTTGGTGTTACTGGACATATAGCGCCTTCATACTTAACATCAGGAATTTAAGAAAAGCTACATCCTTTATAATCACCAAAACCTAACATGCCAGAGTATTATTCAATGTTTCCAGTTTGCTATTTTACCTTCTGACAAGTTTTATAAAAGAGAAGGGAATGAAACTAACTTGTGCTACATACAAGATGTTGCCTACATAAATGCCAGTAAAGGAAGCAAAATGAACAGCGGAACATATGGCAGTGAGCTGACAGCATAAAGAAACCAGTTTTGCATGAACAACAAGGAACATCTTGAAATGTTCAAGACATATGTGCTTTAGGAAGAAGACTGAAGTGTTTCATAATAAAAACAGGACAAAGTGAACCATGAGTGCTGAATAAAGTTTTAATTAAAAATGAGTTTTTAGCCTTCAATGTGAATATACAATATGCTTCGCAGATGGATTTTTATATTTAAGCTTTGCCCAAACCAAAAAAAAGCAAGTGAGACAAATAAAGCTTCTGAAAATGGCACCAAGGCTAGCTCGTATGTCAACAAGGGAGGGCTCTGGCACAAACAAGGAAGGAGGAATCACCTTCTGTCGTCCATTTTCTGCTTGCACACTGCTTTAGTAGATCAGACAACCCACCTTCGGTGCAAACATGTCCCTTCCCAGTTTGCATGCTAGATTTACACAATTAGAGAACAACACAAATATCCAACGATAACGCGATTGTTAAGTTACGTTATAGAATTCAACACAATAGGAAGCAGCCATTAAGAAATGTGGTTGTGTATCATTTTAGGAAAATAAAGAAATCTGCATGTTAACATTACAATGGTAGGATACTAAATTTGTAAAAAATGTCTTTGAGAAAAATGCATAAAATATTGCAATAAAATACACAATATACTTTAAGGTTATATCAAGCTTTTTACTTTCATACAACTACTTCTCTGAATCCTCTTTTAATAAACATTTGAAAAGTCCAATTAAAGCTGAAATTTTTACCTAGAAAAACATATAAAATACGAATGGTTCTAAGTTTACCAGAAACCATTTTTATATTCATCTTTGATGTCTAAGTAGTGGTGGCCCTTATCTATATGGTTTCACTCTTGGTTCAAGGCAGAAGGAATTATCACTAAAATTCAGTCTATAGGAAAACAATGAAGGCAAACTCCTCTTCCCCAAAGATGCAGGTATCTTGCAGATGAAGATAGGATAATAATGCTTTTGTGCACACCGGGCTAATGGCTATACTTTTCGATTTTTTCTTTGAAAAGAAAGTTTAAAGCCAGCATAAAAAACTAACTAAAGCTCTTTTCAATGCATTCAAACAGCATGGGATAAGCTAGAAAATCTCTGGCAATGTTTAGTGTTTGAAAGGATCTTAATGCCAGGAAATACTTTCATATTGCAAAATATTTACTTTTAAGAGTTCAATTGGGGTTTGAGTGAGATTTTTAAAATGGATCAAAAGTAAACTCAGGAACAGCCTTTGTTACAAGGTTTTTTAAAGACTTCATTTCATTTAAAAAGCTATTACTTAGTGTGGATGGATACTCAGTGATGTGCTACAGGAAACCCTAGCCCCAGGCAAGTGATCAACTTGCTGACCCTGGATTCCACACTTTAGGCCACTGCTCCCTTGTTTCCACATACAGCACTTCCTCCTTTCCCACTTACTCCATTTCTTCCTTTGAATTGATACTATCCTTTGACTCACCAGCAAATATTCTTGTATGCTATCTCTTATGTAATCTGCTAAGCTAGCTTGAAAGTTCCTTAAGGATATTTAATAAGTCAGTAACTTGTTTATGACATAAAGAGTATTCAATGCACAGTTGCTCAGTAAACATACAAGATGAAAAATGGCTGCAGAAACACAGGCCACCCAACTCTTCCCCTTGGCCTTAATATGACCTGTGGGGTGTCATTTATACATGCTTAATCATACTATAAGATTGAAATGTCATTTGAGCAGCCAAATATGTTTTTGGAAAGTAGATAAAACATTAATTCTATAATAAAGTATACAGAGAAAAGCCTTGATGTGATTCTACCGCATATCTTAGCCTTGTCTTGGACCCCGATTTCACCACATTCCTTTAGACCCCAGCCATACTAAAGTTCTGGCAGTTCCCTCATGGGTGGGCTTCTCCCTGACTCTCTGTAAGTCCCAATGTCCTGTCTCTCCTCCCCTGATAAAATCATCCTTTATGACCAAGATGAAGGGCTGGTTCCTTTGTAGTATCTTCCTTCTCTTATTAAGGAGGTAGCTGCTTTCACTTGCTTTTTTGTTTAAAGATTTATTTATTTATTTATTTATTTATTTGAAAGTCAGAGTTAAACAGAGAGAGGAGAGGCAGAGAGAGAGAGAGAGAAAGGTCTTCCATTTGCTGGTTCACTCCTCAATTAGCCGAAATGGCCGGAACTGTGCTGATCTGAAGCCAGGAGTCAGGAGCTTCTTCGGAGTCTCCCACGTGGGAGCAGGTGCCCAAGGACTTGGGTCATCTTCCACTGCATTCCCAAGCCATAGCAGAGAGCTGGATTGGAAGTGGAGCAGATGGGACTTGAACTGGCACCCAAATGGGATGCTGGTGCTTGAGGTCAGGGTGTTAACCTGCTGCGCCACAATGCCGGCCCCTCTTTTGCTTTCACACTTTATAACTCCCCATCTAAACATCTCCTTTGCACACTTATGTTACATGTTTCCATAAGGTATTTGTGAGAGGTCAAGGCGTATCTCCTTATTTTATATTTACCCTGTGCTACTCATCATATCTAGTTCATAGCAGGTTCTTAATATTTGCTTAATGAATATACAAATATGTTAGTGACTTCACCAGCTGTTTACATGAAGGGAAGGAAAAACACCTGAGACCTAAAGGTCAGCTGTGAATAATTCAGAAGATATGAGGAGACTTCAAAAAGCTCATGAAAATTGAATTAAAATGTTTATTTTGGTGCAAAACATTTTTTTAAACCTGTGAAGTTTTTTCATAAGGCACATTTGCCATGAACTTTTTGAAGACCCATCATTTGCATAGATTTCAACTTTCTGCACCAAAATAAACTTCTTTTAATTTCAGTCTCTGCAAACTTTTTGAAGCACCCATCCACACATTCACATGGAAATCAAGGTCCAACCATTATCCTCTTTGTTGCTCAAGGCATTTGGGGCCTATTTTTCTTTACTTTTTTTTAAAGTTGTATTTTATTTATTTGAAAGGCAGAGTAACAGAGGGAGAGAAAGAAAGAGATATTTCATCCACTGGTTCACTTCCCAAATGGCTGCAATGGCTAGGGCTGTGTGAGGCCACAACCTGGAGCTGAAGCTCCATCCAGGTCACCACCACCTTAGTGGCAGGGACCTCAATACTTGCGCTGGCCTCTGCTCTTTCCCAGGTGCATTTGCAGGGAGCTGGATGGGAAGCAGAACAGCTGGGACTCAAACTGGTGCTGATATGGGGTGTTGTCACCACAAGCTACTTAACCCACCGTAAGACAAAGCCAGCCCCGTTGTCCTATTTTTCTAAAACACAGAAATAAAAACCAGATGGTCAAGAGTGTAACACAATAAAAATATTTTAAAAACCAGAAATTGCAATCAGAAAAAGCATCCCACACAAAGGAGCAGCCATGAAGAGGTGCTAGAAGCATGTTTCTCAAACCTGGGCAAGCATTACAATCATCTAGAGAAACTCTAAAGACACAGAAGCTAAATTCATTGTATCAGGATGTCCAGAGGCTGAGATTGTTAACATGCTTCCTGATTGATTCTTATCAGTTATGATCTGGAACTACTGACTTTGAATATGAACAATCAAAAGTCTCGCCATCTTCTGGCCTGGATATTATAATCATGCACATTACATGAATGAGGTGAATAGTAGGTATGTTTCAAGTATTCCATCTCTGAACCCTATCCTCGAGAAAAATTCTTTGCAAATTATGATAATTTGTAATTTTTTTGTGATAACCAAGATTCATTGGATTTAAGAAAATTCTGATGGACTCTTCACAATGAACCTTTTCTAAGTTACTAGTTGACTGGTTTAATTTCCCTCCCTGTTCGTGGAGCAGAGGTGAGTTAACAGGTAGATGAACTGGTGAGTGGGGGCAGAGTGGGAGCAGAAACAGCATGTGTTTGGAGCTGCTGACAAACAAAAAGCTCTGAATAATAGAAACAAAGTTCCTCGAATATAGAAATGGAGCAATCCCTGGGAATTATATCTCCTCTTATGATCCAACAAAGAACTCAAGACCAAAGGAGAATTAACTAATAAAAGTGGAAAACTCTATAGGACATTTTTGGGAAAATACTAACATTTGGTGTTAAGTCCTGATTCAGCCACTAACATTCCCACTGTGTGAACCTACAAAAGACACTTAACCCAAACAGTGAGTTTTCTCATTTGTTCAAAATGTAAATTTTAATCCCTGCTCTACCTAATTCGTAAACATGTTAAGAAGGGATAAAGCAAAATAAGTAAAACTTCTGGAAAATGACAACGGGGTGTATCAATTACGAGCTATTATTTATTACACAATTTTAGTAGGAATAGTTTTACAGGGCTTTAAATGTTTGGTAGGTAAAAACTCACCAAAGTTAAATATCCTTTTTTCCATTTTCCCAGCATGAATGTTTGAAAACACTCCCGAAGTCTAAAGCTGGCATGTTTCCTCTCATTTGGCAGAAATAACTCCCCTCTGGGATTCCAGTGGAACTGCAATAATTTTGACTGCTTTTGTTTAAGATTATCAACAAAAACCTCTCCAAATTATGCAGCTTCTATGCCAAAACACATTCTTTATGCAGCCCAGTTGTGGGAGTATATCGCACGCGAACAACTGCTGGGCCACAAAGAACAACCGGATAGCATAAGTTCTCCTATGCTTTAGGAAAATTCAAAATTCTTTTAACATGTCCTTGTTGCATAGAGTGGTTGATTCCTTTTCAATATATTTTTCAGTATATTTAACAACAGGATATTATTAAAAACAGGACAAAATGGAGCTATACTAATTGTTTCAGAAGACAA
Source organism: Oryctolagus cuniculus (assembly GCF_964237555.1). Taxonomy (NCBI): domain Eukaryota; kingdom Metazoa; phylum Chordata; class Mammalia; order Lagomorpha; family Leporidae; genus Oryctolagus; species Oryctolagus cuniculus. The sequence goes on along the minus strand of NC_091438.1, from coordinate 124,564,588 downwards.
ATGTTTTAGATAAACTCATTAATTATTCAGTTATGTAACAAATATTTTTATAGAGCCCTTATCATGTGCTAGCTATTGCTTAAAACACTTAATAGTAACTAATTTAATCTTCATAAGACCCCCCACATTGGGATTGATTATATCTTCATTTTATAGATGAGTAAATGGAACCACAAAGAAATTAGATATTGTCTAAGGTTACATGGTTAAGTGTTTGACCTCAGAGGACACGCATATAACCAATGTTCAGACCATATAATGCATTTATACTAAGATTCAAGAGCTAAAATATAAAAAAAAAGAGCTAAAATATAAAGCTCACATAATAGCCAGTAATTTGTAAAAATACATATAGAGGACATTTCCTAGACTGGGACCTCTAGAAAGGAACATTGGTAATCTAAATGGTTTTTAATTTCATCTGAAGAATCTAAACCTGGAAAACCTGAGAAAGATCTAATACTAAATAAGTGTGTGTGCGCGCGCGTGTGTCTGCACAAACCGTACAGTCTTCTGAAAAAGATGCCGCGCGATCCCCTTCACGCGAAGTCCCTAACAGCAACAGAGAGGCTCCGATGCCTGAGGCGGTCTAGCGTCGCTTATGCTCAATCAGGACGATTCATTCCACCTTCTGCCTCAAATACCCTCCAACACAGAAGAATATGGTTCGTTTTATAAAATATGATTGTGCCAGATCCAACACAGGATTGAAATCAGTTCCTGAGGACATGCTCTCAACTAAATTTATCTTTGCTTTTACAACAATACGTTAATAACACTTTAAACTAATGAAAAGTCACTCTACAACTTGAATGAGCAACAGCATTCTTAGAGACTGAATGGATGTTTTACTTTCATCTGTAAAATCTACAAAGGAGATTCTGCCATGGGGGGAAAGCTACCCACAGTTAACATAACTTTCTAAAAAAAAAAAATAGTGAGGCCAAGGTAGCTGTCTATCCCTGAGTGGATTTGTGCACAAAACAATGAAACGAATGACAGGAAAAAGTTGCTAAATCATTCTAAAGTATCGACTGTTGTCAGATACAACAGTGGTCACTTTGCATCATTTACCTCATTTACTGGTATTTTTCACAGACCCTTCCTCGGGAAGTACCATTCCGACTCTGTAGATAGTAAAATTACAGTTTGAGATCTCCAGGTACCACCACCATACAGAATCCAAACCCAGGCATGCACTGAACAATCTGTATCAACTCAATGACTAGCAAACTTAATGACCATTCTAAAAATTCTGAATAATTCAGTCCCATTGCTCAAAATAATTTTGAATATTTTTCTACATGTATCCACATAGCTTATACCCATTATTTCTCCAGTTAGATCCTAATGATCCTTTGAAGCACTGCTTTACTGACTTGGGATCTTAGTAATGACAGGTGCCTTGCACTAGCTGCTCCACGTGCATTAACTCTCTAAATGAGCACAGCAATCCTATGAAAATATCTTCCATTTTTTCACAGGTGAGAAAATAAAGATGCGCTAACTAACAGGCGACACATTGGGAGAACACAGGTTCTGTTCATCTCCAGAACCAAAGGTACTGCTATTGTGCCGGGGGAACAGTTTTCCAAACTATATTTCCCCTTTCTCAGATCATGCAGAAAAGCCAGTGCCTCATCTGTGTCAGAGGATATCCACCTGTATTTTCCCATTTAATCCCAGTACTTCCTGAAGGATGGAGGGAATGTGTACTAACATACTATTTCACAGGTAGACAAAAATGATATTCAGAAATTTCTCAGGAAATGCTATTTCTCAACGCATTGCTGTTGCCAACTCTTTACAAATATAAAAACACACCCATAAGTACACACACATACCAGGAGGCATCAAAAACTCATGGAAATGGAATTAAAAGATAATGTGTATTTTTCATGATCTTTGTAAGCCCCAAAGTATGTGTCTGTATACTCATCTATTTGAGAATTATATATGCACAAATCCACCTCCAAATCTTTGTTTTCATATATTGCTAATTTTACTTAAAAATAAGAGAATTAGTAAATTTGTGAAGAATGAGTTTATTTGGTAAGTGGAAACCTTTTGCAAGATATGCTTATTCTACTTCCTATGTTCAAAGACATTGTCTTTCATTGAAGATGTTTTCTTTACCTTCTTTCTGAACTGTATCATAAACCAAGAAAGCTAACGTCCTTTCAGCTTACTGCAGCAGAAATGTAGGCGTGCCTAAAGGGGGTGGCCGAGCTCCACAGGAAGCTTGTCCTGGCCCTTTACTGCAACTGTCTCATGCAGCAACTCTTGTTTCGAGGAACCCTTGCATGAGTTAAAATAACTTCAGTTCAGTTCCTTTCATACACTTCCATCCAACTTCTAAGTTCGTGAAATGAGGTTTTGTGTGTGTGTGTGTGTGTGTGTGTGTGTGTGTGTTTGGATGTTGGAAGTTTGCCCTAAGTTGTAATGCATTAATATGAGTTCAATTTTTATTTTAATCCACAGAGGTTCTTTCTGAAGAGATACAAGCTCCACCAATTAAAAACAGATGAACTGTAACAAGCTGAGTTTTGGGCTTTTCTTTTTTTTAACCAATCATCTAGTTGAGAGGTAAAGTTGGGTTTAGATTCAAAGGCAAGATTTACCATCATCAGATCTTTATGCTGCAAAACTGAGATTACATATCCTCCTGTAACTACAGACATGTTATGAAAATCAATAAATGATGGATGTAAATCACCAAGTATAGATGGTAATCCTTAATAAATAGTTTAATTCCTTTGGTTTAGGATCTTTAGAAAATACACTATGCTTGTCTGCATTACTTTTGCTGGAAATACAGTGTTTTGTCAAACTTTGTTCTAAACCTTTGTCAAGCAAATTGATAGGAAATATACACTATCATAGTTTAAAAACAAACAAAACATCTTTCTATTACAAAAATGAACCTGCAGACCTTTAGATACTATACAAATTAAAGCAGAATGATTTTCTCCTGTCGGGGTCACTTCTATTTTTTAGTCCCACTTAAATGTAACATACTAAGATTTAACTCATAGTGAAAAACAACAGAGGGCTGTATTTCATTGAGATGCTTTTGCTTAAATATTCACACAAATATCACATGAAGTACTTATTATATTAGTTCTTAATTAAGAAGTAACCATGGTTTCAGATCGAATAGGTCAGTTACCTTTGAAAGTTAGAATATAGAGAATTATTCAGTCCTTCAGTCAGATACTCACTTCTTTGTGAACAACAAAAGACACTGAGAAGGAAAATAATTTTTAAGGCTCACCTTGGGAACCAAAAATTTTGCATTTCATAGACAGGATTTTAAACTCCACTGGAATATAAGATGCTTGAAACAGCTGCAAATGAGTTCTTCCTTGGTCCACTGCCACCCCTTGCAGCAGCAATTTAGGATCTGGTCCTAGTCACCTAAACTCTGTCTGCGTGTGTTTATTACAAAGTAACAGATGGTCAAAGAGATCAGTATATTTAAAAAAATCTTTGCTTTTTTTTTAAAAAATTTAAGAGTATCCTTCTGAAAAATATTTTACTATAGCAATATTAACTCTGAAGTGAGGAACCATTTCCTTCTTCTTGAGTACCGTGCTACAGCCAATGTCTTTCTCTAATCTTCTCCATTGTTGGCTACAATCGCAGATGGACTGGCTCATAGCAAACAGTCCTTTCAGGACCTCTTATCTCTTATTTCCAGAGTTAGACTTTGCATTATTGGTCCTACGTGTAGTGTATTTTCTTTCTTTCATGAAGTCATTCAATCAACATTGAAGGAACACCTACTGTGGGCCGAGGGATGCAGAAGAAAAAGGGGTTCAGCATTACTGAAGAATAAGAGATAAGGAAGTCACTGATAATTCTGATTGTTAGAAGCTATAATAAATACATGCCTACTTTGTGGTGCTGGGATTATAAAGGAAAATAAATGTATACACGCTATAACAGCCTACACAAAACATGTTAAACATGAGTCAATTCATACGTGTTGTACTGTTTTTTTTATTTACTTATCTGTTCCACCATCAATAATAAGGGTAAATGCTATGGTCTTTGGATGCGCACATCCTGTATCAGAGTGCCTGGTAAGTCCTGGCTACTCTGGTTCTGGTCCAGCTTCCTGCTAACGCACACCCTGGGAAGCAGCACATGATGGCGCCAAGTGCTTGGGTCCCGGTCACCCATAAGGAAGACCTGGGTTGAGTTCTAGGCCCTTTGCTTCAGCCTTGTCCAGTCCTTGCTATTGTAAGCATTTGGGAAGTAAACCAGAGGATGGAAATGTTTTTCTCCCTCTCTCTCCCACTGTCTTTCTGTCTCCCTCTCTTTCAAATGAAATGAAAACAAGTTAGTTAGTTTATTCAGTTAAAGAAACTTAATTTATCTTCCTAATTCTAATGTTCTGTATTCCTTGGAGTTAATCTACAAATATAGCAAAATACTCTTTCGTATATATAATATATATATATTAAATATTTATTTTATTTATTTGAAAGATAGAGTTACTTAGCGAGGTAGAGCCAGAGAGAGAGAGAGAGAGAGAGAGAGAGAGAGAGAGAGAGTGAAAAACAGAGAGGTCTTCCATCCGCTGATTCACTCCCCAAATGACTGTAACGGCCAGAGCTGAGCTGATCTGAAGCCAGGAGCCAGAAGCCTCTTCCGGGTCTCCCATGCGGGCGCAGGGGCCAAAGGACTTGGGCCACCTTGTACTGCCTTCCCAGGCCATAGCAGAGAGCTGGATTGGAAGTGTAGCAGCCGGGACTTGAACCAGCACCCATACGAGATGCTGGCACTGCAGGACATGGCTTTAACCTGCTGTGGCACAGTGCTGGTCCCTCGTAAATATATTTATTTGAGAGATAGAGAGGTAGGTCTTCAATATGCTGCTTCTTTCCCTAGATAGCTGCAAAAACCAGGGTTGAAGCCAGGAGCCAGGAGCCAGGAGCCAGGAGCCAGGAGCTTCTTCTGGGTCCCCCACATGGATGCAGGTGCCCAAGCACTAGCAGTATCTTCCGTTTCCTTCCCAGGCCATTGGCAGGGAGCTGGATCAGAACTGAAGCAGCTGGGACTCAAATTGGCACCTGTAATGGAGATGCTGGTGGCTTTACCTGCAGCTGGTGGCTTTACCTGCTTGCCACAGTGCCAGCCCCCTTAAAGATCTTTTTTTTTTATTAAAAGCTTTATAAAAACATAATGCCACATAAAAATTGAGTATTTAAGGTACACGACTTTAAATTTTGATAAATGAATACATGGTAAAAGGATTTTCAATGGAGGTGAAATAGATCTGCTTATCAATATTTCTGCAATTAATAAGTCACAATTCAGAGCCACAATTAATAAGCCAAAAAATTAAGAGAATTCTGAATACTGGCTCAAATAGACCAGGAAGCATGGTAAGTTTTTTTTAAGCTTTTTATTTAGTGAGAGAAATGCATAGGGGAGTGAGGGCTTTATCTAAGGGAGATAGAAAAGTCTGGAAATTAAGTTGGGGCCATGCCAAGCAGAGAGCAGGCCAGGAGGCACATGCAGCAAGAGTCTGGTTATGAGCAGCCACAAGCAGCTTAGCATGGGTAGCAAAGTGAAGGCAGAGAGGATACCCTGAAGGTGTGGGGCAATAAGGGGATCCAAGGCAGCGAGGGAAAATAAGGGGAAATGGGAAAAAGGCCAGGCCCACCGTGTTCCAGACCTTTTATCCACTTCCAAAGGGGTGTGGTTATGTAGCCTGATTGGCAAGTTGGCATATAGGTGGGGTCAGGTAGGGGCATGGAATCACATAGGGGTCGTGGTAAAGGAGTGGTCTTCCAGCTCATAACTCCAATCAATTTTATCCCATCTGCCTGCCTACATCCAAGGTAATTAACACATCTTTATCTCTACATAGTTATGGTGTATGTGTTGAGATATAAGATCTATTCTCTCAGCAAACAGAAAATATATTGTCGGGGAACGGGACAGCCTGGCCAGCTGTGCCCCTCCCGACATGTACAAGCACAAAAAGTTTAGTGCTGGGCTTTTTCCACCCTGCCCGTTGCTAATTGCAAGATCCTGTTTTGACTTTAAGCATCCTGTTATTGCATGTTTCCCACACTTAGTTGGTAACATGTTTTCCGTGAATCATATATAAATAGGTGGACGGTGGGCGGGAGTTATGAATGAACGCTGGTAAAAGACGGAGTTATGAATGAACGCTGGTAAAAGACGGAGTAATGAATGAACGCTGGTAAAAGGCGGAGTGAATGAATGAACGCCGGTAACAGGCGGAGTTGTGAATGAACGCCGGTAACAGGCGGGAGCTGTGAATGAACGCCAGTAGTAAGCGGTAGTGGTGAATGAAGGAGTTGTGAATGAATGCCGGTAACAGGGCGGGCGTTCGCGACATGTAACGCGAGTCTGCTGAAAAATAAAGTGAAGCTGAAAAGCCGATAAACGCGTCTGGTGTCTCCGAGGTCTCGCCGGCGTTAACCTATCCGGAAGGTGTACGCCTGCAATATATAATGCAGTTCGTCAGATATTATCATGTTGCACATTAGATATTCAGAACTTATTCATCTTGCACAGCTGAAACTTTCATCCTCCGACTTATATCACCCCAATTCCTCACCCCCCCCCTCCAGGCCCTGACAATCACAAATCCGTTCTCTGCTTCTGTGAGTTTGACTACTTTAAATTTCCACATAAGTGAGATCACGCAGTACTTCTCTTTGTCTTGGTTATTTGGTAAGCCTAATGCCCAGCAGCTCCAATCTTGGGATCACAAATGGTATGATTTTCTTCTTATTTAGGTTGAATCCTAGTTCATTGTATTGACATACATTTTATTTATCCATTCATCTGTTGAGGGATACTTCACATTAATCACACATTGAGGTTATTGTGAATAATGCTGCAGTAAACATGAAGTGTAGATATCTCTTTTTGATCCTGGTTTCAGTTCCTTTGTATATACATAGGACTGGGATTGTTGGATTAAATGCCAGTTCTATGTTTAAGTTTTTGGAAAACCTTCACAATAATTTCCATAATGGCTATAATATACATTCCCAACAACAAGACAAAAGTTTCCCTTTTCTCCACATCCTTATCAACACATAATTTTTGATAACAGCCTAACAGATATGAAGAGATATCTCACTGTGGTTTTATGTTTTCCTTATAATTTGAGTTGTTGAGCACCTTTTCATATTTCTGTTGATCCACTGAATTTCTTTGAGAAGTGTATATGTAGGTCCTTTGTGTCTTAATTATGTTTTAATGCTATTGAATTATATTATTTCTTTAGATGTGTAGAATTTTAACTCTTTGTTGTATATGTGATCTATAAATTTCTTTAGGGATTTTTTTCCATTTTGTACAAATGTGCCATTGAGACTTTAATAAGGACTGCACTAAATGTGGGGATCACTTTGGGGAGGATGAACTTTTTCACAATATTAATTCTTTCAGTCCATTAACATGAAGTCTCTTCCCTTTGTACCTTTTCAAATTGCTTTCATCAATGTTTTATGATTTTCATATATAGGTCTTTCATCTCTTTTAGTTAATCCCTAAATATTTTATTCTTTTTGTTGCTAATGTAAATGGGATTATTTTCTTAGTTTTCCTTTCAGATAATTCATTGTCATTGTAGAGACATGACACTGATGTTTATATGTTGATTTTTCTATCTTGCAAATTTCTAGTCTTCTGGAATCTACTTATTAAATCATTTTTTGTAGTCTTCAAGGTTTTCCATATATACCTGATCATGTCATCTGCAGACAGAGATAATTTTGTGTCTTCCACTTTGGATGCCATTTCAAACGCTGCCTGAGTATCCTGATGAGGACCTCCAGTCCATGTTAAACAGCACTGGAGGAAGGGGCCATCGTTCTTGCTCCAGACCTTACGGGAAAATCTTTCAGCTTTTTTCCTTGTATGCCTATTTTTTTAATCATGAAAGGGTGTTAATTCTTACAATTTTTTTCTCAATCCATTGAGATGATCATGTGGTTCCTATCCATCATTCTGTTAATGTGGTGCATCACATGAACCAGCACAGTATCCCAGAGATAAATACCAGCTTGGTGTATGGTCTTTGCACGTGCTTTTGAATTCTGTTTGCTAGCTTTTATTGAGGATTTCTGCATCTACGTTTATCAGAGATATGGGCCTACAGTTTTCTTGTAGTGTCTCTGTTTCCCTTAAGAATCAGGGAGAGGCCGGCGCCGCGGCTCACTAGGCTAGTCCTCCGCCTAGCGGTGCCGGCACACCGGGTTCTAGTCCCGGTCGGGGCGCCAGATTCTGTCCCGGTTGCCCCTCTTCCAGGCCAGCCCTCTGCTGTGGCCAGGGAGTGCAGTGGAGGATGGCCCAGGTGCTTGGGCCCTGCAACCCATGGGAGACCAGGAAAAGCACCTGGCTCCTGGCTCCTGCCATCGGATCAGCGCGGTGCGCTGGCCGCAGCGCGCCGGCCGCGGCGGCCATTGGAGGGTGAACCAACGGCAAAGGAAGACCTTTCTCTCTGTCTCTCTCTCTCACTGTCCACTCTGCCTGTCAAAAAAATAAATAAATAAAAAAAAGAAAAAAAGAAAAAAAAAGAATCAGGGAGAATGGTGGCCTTATAAAATTAGTTTGGAAGTGTTTCCTCTTTTCTGAATCTTGGAAGACTTTAAGGAAAGTTGTTACTCTTTCTTTGAATGTTTGCTATAATTCACCCATGAAGCTCTCTGGTCCTGGGACACATTGGAAAGTTTCTGACGGATGATTCTCTTTGCTATTGGTCTGTTCAGGCTGTTTCTCCTTGATTTAATCTTGGTAGGTTGTATGTTTCAAATGGTTGAATTTATCACTTCTTCTAGGTTACTACAATTTCCTGATATACATGATCCCTTTTTAAGAACTCTTCATTTATTGGAGAGAGGGAGAGAGGGAGAGTGCTCATTCCTATCTGCTTGTTCGCTTCCAAATGCCTGCAATATCTGGGACTGGGTCAAACCAAAACCATGAGCTGGGATCCCAATCTAGGTCTCTCATTTGAGTACTGAGAACTCAATTGCTTGGGTCATCACTGCTGCCTCTCAGGGTGTGCATTAGCTGAAGTCAGGAGCTGGAGCCAGGTACTGACCCCAGGTACTCTGGATCAGGACAGTCATCCTAACCTCTATGCTAAATCTCCATCCCATAACCTTTTCTATTTTTGTATTATCTATTGTAACATCTCCTCTCTGATTCCTGATTCTGAGTCTTTTCTTTTTTTCGTAGTTAATGATTTGTCAATTTATATTTTCAAACAATCTACATATTTTGTTTTTTTTTCCCCAATGTTTTCCTATAATATATTTCATTTATTTCTGCTCTAAACTCTATCATTTCCTTCCTTCTATTAGATTTGGGGTTTGTTCTTTCTCTAGTCCCATTACTGAAGTTACCTTATTTGATATATGTTTTTAATGTAGGCAGTTACCACTGTAAACTTTTTTCTTAGCATTCTTTTAGTAGAAGTTAGATTTTTTTGAGATCTTTCTTTTTTTAATATACGTCTTTTCCAATGTAAAGTTTCCTCTTAGTATACTATTGTGCAATCTTATAAATTTAGGCGAGTTGTCTCAAAGTATTTTTTAAATACTCCTTTAATTTACTCTTTTATTGCATTCAATGGCTGTTCAAGAGTTTATTTAGTTTCCAAGTGTTTATGAACTTTCCTATATTCTTTGTCATTGATTTCTAGTTTGATTTCATTGTTATCTGAGAGGATACTTGGTATATTTCAATGTTCTTAAACTTGTCAAGACTTAACATGAACTATCACGGAGAATGTTCTATGTACATATTAGAAAACTGTATTTTTCTACTCTTAGGTGGAAAGTTCTGTTGGTATCAGGTCCATTTTATCTGTAGTAGTATTCAACAGTAGCTGTTTTCTTATTGATTCTCTGTCTGGATGTGCTATCCATATTGGAATTAGAGCATTTTATGGCCAGCGCTGCAGCTCACTAGGCTAATCCTCCTCCTGCGGCTCCAGCATCCCGGGTTCTAGTCCCGGTTGGGTGCCGGTTCTGTCCCGGTTGCTCCTCTTCCAATCCAGCTCTCTGCTGTGGCCCGGGAAGGCAGTGGAGGATGGCCCAAGTGCCTGGGCCCTGCACCCGCTGGGAGACCAGGAGGAAGCACCTGACTCCTGGCTTCGGATTGGCGCAGTGCGCCAGCTGTAGTGGCCACTTGGGGGGTGAACCAACGGAAGGAAGACCTTTCTCTCTGTCTCTCTCTCTGTCTAACTCTGCCTGTCACACACACACACAAAAAAAAAAAAAGAAAGAAAGAAATTAGAGCATTTTAGAACTCCGACTACTATTATATTGCTGTCAATTTTTCCAGATATGTATCTTATTTTATATTTTGGGTGCTCTTAGGTTGGGTGCATATATACTTACAATTATAATCCTTCCATTGAATTGAACCTTTTACTATTATATAATAACCCTGTCTTTGGTGATAGTTTTTTACCTGAAGTCAATTTTGTTTAATATAGGTATAGCAGTCCCTATTTTCTTTTTTTTTTTCACTTTTGTAATTTTCATATTGTATTCATTTTTAACATGAAAAAAGTATTGGAGTTTTCTCTCCAATGATGTTCTTCTAGTACAACAGATCAGCAGTGTTCTATTTTGGCTATTTTTAGAAGTACCTCTTAATCAGCACAGTGAACCTGGGGCTAAGCCACATACATACATCCCATACTCATAAATGGAAAATTTTAGGATGTGAATATATGATACTATATAAGCAACTGTTCCCCTACCTGAAAACTTGTTTCCAAGTAAGTTCTTTTTCAAATATTCCTTTCAGTGTAACAGAACATTACCTAGTAAAATATCAATAGTTATGACAACTTATTTTTCTTTTCAAGGAAAATCACAAAACAGGTGAATAACCAAGTCCAGGGTAGTTTTTCTATTTGATAAATACATCCAGACCTCTGTACAGTAAATAAATTTTGTATCTTTAAATGACATTTTAAGCAAATAAACCTTCTGCCTCATCATTAATGGTGTATAAGAACCCCCCTCCCTTTTTTTTAATAGTCATAGGGACCTCTTCCCTTGTTCCAAAGAGGATTCATGAAGACCAGGTACTTTCTTAAGAGTTTTCTGCACATCATACTAAATAACATGCAAAGAGTTCAACAGCATTCTTCTTAAAGTAAGTATTACTCTTAAAAATGGGCATGTTAACCACTGAAAAAAAAATGTTCACTCAACTATTTCCATTACACCGCTTCGTTTGGTCATTGGTAATAAAAAACAGAGTCAGATAATATAGGATCAACAGGTTAGTTTATCACTGGCTACTGCATAGGACCCCAAGCGTGCCAAGGTCAACATCTGTGCAATATAGTTGTACTGGTTTGGATTTTCTTGATCTCTTTCCATGTAGTCCCGGTCAATTAAGGATTCTATTCTCTTCTTAAGATCAGCAGGCTTTACTGGGAATTTCAATTGGTTGTACACTTCTGAAACAAGCAAATTTCAGAAGTGTACAACAAATTGAAATTCCCTATTTTCTTTTTGATTACTACTTGCATGGATTATCTTTTTTTTTTCCATCCCTTCATTTTTGGCTTATCTTCATCTTTATAGCTAAAATGAGTTTCTTGCAAATAGTATACTGGTAGCTTTTATTCTCTTATCCACTCAGGCTTTTTTATGCATTTTGATTGGGGAGTTTAATGCATTTACATTTAAAGTAATTATGGATGGGTAAGGGCTTACTACTGCCATGTTAATTATTTTCTGATTTGCAGTCATTTTGTTTTCATATCCCTCTCTTCTTGTCTTTTATTTTACTTTATGGTGATTCATTTATCTTTTGCATATATATTCTACATTTTTCCTTTATTTCCATGAGACTTGTATAAGTTTTCCTATAATTATAAACTTCTATTTTGATTTGATAACTCAAGTTCAATTGCATAAAAAAACTCTACATCTTTACTTTCTCCCGTACAAAGTTTGTCTTTTTGAAGTCAGAGTTTTCTTCTTTTTATATAGTTTTATATAGTTACCCAACTTCTGTGGTCATAGTTATTCAAATACTTCTATCTTTAAAATTTTTACATTAATGTTAGTGACAATTTGCTCACTACCATTAGAGTATAATATTATTCTATATTTTACTACAAATGGTGAGATTTTATCAGTGAGATTTATATTTTCATGTTATCACATTGCCACTTAGTATGCTCTATATTCCATTTGAAGAATTCCCTTAAATATTTCTTAAAAGGTAGTCAATCCACTGGTGAGAAACTAAGGAGTTTTTTTTTTAATATAGAAAAGACAATCTCCCCTTCATTTAAAGAATATATTTGCAGAGCACAGTATTGTTAGCAGTTTTTTCTCAGTACTTTGATCAATCCACACTCTATCTTGGCTTGCTAGGTTTCTGTTGAGAAATCTACTGATAGTCTTATTTTTTTTTTCTATTTTATGTTCAGATGTTATTTCTTTGGTTCCAAAGTTCATTGGTTCTTTTTTTATGTTTTCTCTTTGAAAACTTTTCATTTTATTCTTGAGTTACTTTTCTTTGGCTGCTTCCAAAATTCTATGCCTTTGACTTCTGACAGTTTAATTATGTGTCTTGGTGTGGATTTCTTTATGTTCAATCTAGTCAGGGTCTTGTGGGTATTGTAAATCTGGTATCTACAGCCCTTGTGTCTGGATTTATTTTCCAGATTTAGGACATTTTGAGTCATTTCTTTAAATTAGCTTTATGTCCCTTTTTATTTTCTCCATCTAGAGCTCCTATAAAAGATATATTGTTTTGCTTGATAGTGTTCCATAAATCTGGTACGTTTTCCTCACTACTTTTTGTGCTTTTTTCCCCCCATGACTGTATAATTTCAAATGACCTGTATTCAAATTCACTCTTTCTTCTGCTTGATTGTATCCGAGGCTCAAGATCTCTCTTAGATTTTTCAGTTCAGTTGTTATATTCTTCGGTTCCAAAGTTCATTGGTTCTTCTACATGTCTTCTATCTCTTTGGTGAATATCTCATTTTATTCCTGTATTATCTGTCTGACTTAATATAATTGTTTATCTATGTTGTGTGTTATTGAGCTTTTTTAGAGCAGTTTCTCATTTATTATAATTATTTATTTCAAATTCTTTGTCAGGCAGTTCATGAATATTTCTGATGGGGTTAGTGAGTTTATTGAGTTCCTCCCCTGGTGTCATATTTTTCTGATTTTTCTTTTTCCTTCTATCTTTGTACTGACGTCTCCATATTTGGGGAAGCAGTGCCTGTTTCTGACTTTACAGACCATCCTCAGTAAGAAAAGATCTTCACTGTGCCGAAGGGCAGGAATGGCCAACAATAGGAGCACACTTGTGGTACTGGGTCTGGTGGCGCATGGGGTGCCAATTAGGCATAACTGGAGTTGTGAATAAGAGAGGAAAACGGCAATGGCACAGAAGCTCGGGCAGCTGTAGCCCATAACAGCAGCAAATGTTTTATGAGTTCTGTGCACCCATGAAGGAAGCTGAGGTCCCTTGTGGTACCTCTGGGTTCAGTGGTGAATGCCCCTGCATTGGAAAGGGACAGGGCTGCTAATGTAAGCAGATGTGATGACAACAGCCAGAGCTGGCACTGAAGGCTGGGGACAGCTGTGGGTGTCAGCGTGGCCAAGGGGCTAGTGGTGAGTGCATCTTTGGTGGTAACAGCCAAGGCCAGTGGAACGTATATGTGTGGTGATTAAAGGTGGCCACAGGCAGGCAACAGTGATGCAGAAACCAACAGTGTACCTGTGGCTAGCAACAGGCACAAATGCAGTGTTGAGAGCTGGGTGAACGTGGGCATTCAGTGATGTAGACTAGCAGGGTTTGTATGCACCATGGCAATGGTCAAGACTGGCTGTGCACTTGTGTGCAGCCATGAGAGTTCATCACGGGTATAGGTGGCAGTTAAAGCAGGGACTGGTGGGTAAGATCACTGCTGGCTTTATGTAAGCATGCAGTGACCATGTGGGCACTCCAGGTGGCACTGGCACTGACTAAGATAGCTTCAGTTGGAGGAGACAGGAATCCAGACAACTGGGGTTCATGAGTGTGGAAAAACTGAGGAGGATCTGTGGTGAAAGCCACGGGGAGTTCCATGGCATTCCATAATAGCATTTGCATCTTTGCACACCGTCTCCAGCTAAAGCTGGAGATTGGGCTCCTGAACAATCATGCTCCCTCCCTTTTTTTTTTTTTTTTTATGGCTATGCCTGTGCTGTGTTATCAGTAGAGAAGGCCCTTATCCCAAGGTTTGCATTGTATCACAGAAGTTACCACCCCACTGCAAAAGTTTAAATACACTGTTCTTTGCATCTCTCAACAGACTATTCACACTTTTAGAGACACGTTTCAAAATTTTATAACTTCCTCCTAACACAGTGCTCTATAAAAATGTGATGGATCGATATATGAGGCTTGAATGCGTAACTAGCACAAGATCTTAAGGTAGGATAAAAATGAACACAATAATTATGTAATAGTGAAGTCACTCTGGAAACCAGTGTTCATATTCTAGACAGGTACATATTCTAGACAAATGAAACATTATATACATATACATACAAAACTACTAAACTTGTCCACAGATGTTCAAAGCTGCATTTCATAGTATCCCCAAAGGAGAAACAACCCAAATGTCCATCAACTGAACAAACAAAATGTATTACATTCACACAATGTACTATTATTTAGTAATAAAAAGGAATGAAATGGTGACAGCCCATGGATAAAACCTGAAAACATTACCCTCAGTGATAGAAGCCAGACATAAAGATAACTTATTATATGATTCAGCTTCTATAAAATATCCAGAAGAAGCATAGACACTGAAAGTAGGTTAGTGTTTTTAAAGACTTGAGAAAAGAGGGTGGTGTCGGAAGTGACTGTTAATGAATACAGGGTTTCCATGGAGGACAATACAATGTTCTACAATTAGCCAGTGGTGAACACTGTGGATATAATAGAAACTACTGAACTGTGTACTTTTAAAGGATGAACTGCATCTCAATAAAGCTACTGTCAGTAAATGAACACAATAATGACAATTCTCTATTTACTTCATATTTTTAATCAGGAGATTAATCTTTGAAGTCACAATATAGTTATTCTGCCTGGTATTTAATGATCATCCATTTTAATCAATTATACAACTGTAGAAATAGTGGAACATTAAAGTTCATTTTAAGTTGGCCCCTTTATCCCCTTAGAGGTGAGAACACTGAGCTCCCAGAAAGGCAAATGACTTAAATACGGTTATATAACTAAGGGAAGAACCTCAATCCAGTGATTCATCTTTATTTCTTTGTTGCATTTGACATTTTTCTTCCTAATACTCCCACTTCTTTTTATTTAAAGGAAAAAAACACATTGAAAAAATAGAAAAGCCATTTGTCTTTCATATTCAGTCCAAGGATTACTACTAGATTTATTGAAAATACAGCAAAAAGGCTAAGAGAATAAACAATTGCAGCTTTCTATTCCTATGAGTGAGAAAAGATAAAGAATAGTACTTAAAAATTTTACTCTTTAAAGATAATAGCCTAAGAACTCAGAGCTAAAGAGCAACAAAAACCACCCCTTCCTCCAGGAACCAGGGATCCTCAGATACTGAGCTGCGAGGCCGTGTGTCTGTAAAGTTGTCCTCATCCCTCAGAGAGACGCCAAGTTTAATCCACAGGAAAACGTCTTTCAGAATGTTAGCTTCTGAAGTTCGGCTTTGAACCCCACATATTTTGCAGCCTTTGTTATAGCCAGTGGCAAACACAGGGGCAATCAGTCATTTCTGTGGTACTTACTCACTCAGGAGATTTTCTGTAACAGTAAAACATTTTTTTTGAAGGTCATACTTGGATTTCTTTTTTTTACCAAATACCAACTTTTAAATGAAGGAAGTTTTCACTTTTTCACATAAAAAAGTATGTTAATTTCCACTGGGAATATGCTTTTGAAAAAGAGCACCAGTTAATGGTAACCTTCAAAAGCCCACTACAGAGTATCCTCCCGACAGCTCACAGGCCGGCTGGCTCCGTGGCAGCAGCCTAGCATTTCTCCAGCTGGGGCTCACAGGTACCGAGGATGGCGTCTGGGGGCGAGGGCCCGGGAGCTGGGGGAGCAGGGGCCGAAGGATGGCCATAGCGACACGTGTGGTTGTATGCTTGATTTAGCTTAGGAGGCCCGAGCTGAATCCATTGAACATTGAGAAACATCACTTATGTGCCAGACTATCTACTAGATGCAAGAGCAAAGCCAGCTTACGTGAGGATTTCTTAAAGGCTCGCATGGGCTACGGCTCACTCTGACTATGGTGACCGCACGTCCTAACCCGCCAGAGATGTCCCAGTCCATTAGTGCTGCTCCAGTAGAGAGCCCCCCATCTCTTCCTCCCATCCTAACTATGACCCTTTAAGCAGGCACCTGTGTGTATGTGTGTATGTGCGTGCCCATCCTAAATATGACCCTCTAAACGGGCATGTGTGTGTGTGCTCCCATCCTAACTATGACCCTCTAAAAAGGCATGTGTGTGTGTGTGCACGTGACTTGTATGTATGTATGTATTAAACAGGTTGTTTTTTTTTCAAATTCCATGATAAATTAGACATACAAATCTCCTACAACCAGATCCCAGAACAGTGGTCCTGGTCCATAGATCACTGTTTGAGATCTAACCCATTCTTTTCCCTTGACAGCTGAGGAAAGAAGTAAAGAGAATTAAAAAGATTCTGGAAGAAAATAGCAGAGTGGATTAAGGCAAAATCTTAGAGAACTCCTGGCCCCATCTCCTATGCCCTTTCATATCACAGATAGCCATACCAAGACACTGTTAACATGATGTTAAGATAGTATTTTATATTATAAAATTTCTAATATAAAATTAAGTCATCTAGTTTTATATTTTAATCTATGTTTATGTAAATTTTTAAAATTTAAAACATAACTGTAAAATTAGCCAAAGATGGACTTACTGGTAAAACATTTTCTGTAGTTAACTCTTCAAACCACAAGGAAAAATTCACTTATTCCCTATTCTCTGCTTTCCTTCACCTCACTTTCTTGTAAATATGCAGTTAACTGCCACATTTTTATCTTCATCATATCACTAGCTTCACAGCGGTGTACTGGGGTAGAGGAAGACCACTTATTTTTATCAATCAACAAACAGATTTTTGAGTCCCTACTAGAAAGCATTCTGCTACAATACTTTACTCCCTTTGTGGTTCCACGTATCCTTTAAAGTGAGCTGACCACTTCTTGGATTAAATAGCCTTGTATGATGGATAAAAAACAGTAGAAAATACTAGTTAAAATATTGTGTAAACTCTTGGGAAGTTCATTTCTATACAGTTTATCTCTTTTGCTCATTACCAAGAAAAAAGAGTTAATATTAATTAAACCTTACAAAGATAGGATAATCAGGCAAAGAGAGGAAAGGAAGATGGGCAGGTGTTATGGCAGAAGAACATTTCTAGAGAAAACCTATTCTTGGTTTGTAGGTGGTGGTACAGGACACATGCGAGAGAATGTCCTGTCACAGGCCAGAAGTTGTGATTGTGGAGACTGGCTTTGGTATTAGGATACCTCACATCCCTCTAATCGGAAGAAGCTTCACCAGGATGATTCACCATAGATGTAATGAACTCACTCAAGTCCAGCCACTGCGCTCAATTAGAATCACCTGTTTTTAAAGAAAGCAATACAGATTTTGATCACATCAAACGTTTTCATTGAGAAGTTGACACAGACACTCATACAGTTTATCCTGGATGGTCTCAGAAGCTTTCCTGTGTATGAGAAACAGAACTACAGGCCTTTTTGTATAAGTTCCTGTACATCTTGTCCATGCTGTTTTCAAAGACGGGCCGGTGGGATTTTCCCTTGTAAGAAGCTGCTCTGTTGGACCAGTATTCACCATCATCCAAATGGGGTGTGCCACGTGGCCGCTGAAATGAGCTGCAAGAAAGGATGAGAATAAGTTTAAAACAATGGTGAATCGGCCGACACCGTGGCTCAATAGGCTAATAAAAATAAGTGAAGTTAAGTGATTTGCACAAAAGTAGTAAGCTGCTACGTGAGAAAGAAATCCATGTCAGTGGTTCTAAATTCTTTGCTGCTATGCCATGCTTCTCAAGGAAGAGCAGAAAACTTAGTCTGAATGTGAACCTCTCAAGGAAGAATCCAATTTTGAAGTGACTGGAATGCACTGTAGGCTGCAGAGCTTTAGTGGAAAGAAGGGCAGGGAAGGGAAGGCAAGGGAAACCGATGAGGTAGCTCAGCACTAGGCGGCGAGTAATGGGATAGAGAAGCAACACGCAACTCGCAATGAAGGGCGAAGATACCAAAGTTATAATGTTACTATACTGATAAACTGTTGACTGAGTTGTTTTTAAATAAATAATTGCTCCACTGCAATAAATGAAATCCTTGCTATAAATCAGACCTCTTAGGCCTATGGGAGATAATGAATTTTGTGCCATGTAAAACTTATATCGTGGCTACTAAACGTGACAAATATCTTCTTCACAGATTTAGAATTTCACTTCACACAGATTCCTCCCGTGCCTTCTCAGTTCCATGAAGTTACTTCTGTTAGTTGTGAAACTGGAACTCTTGGTGCTGCGTTCCCGTGTAAGCGTGTGTTTTCTTTTTCAGTAAGCCGCATGTTAGGTATGTCACAAAACACAGAAATATTTTGGTTTCTTTGTTGCCCTCAGTCATCAACTTTACTGCATACTGCTGGCTAGATAATAACATTCTTCTCCAATCTATGTATTTTGTTTAATGTCCAGGCTAGTTCTAGTGTAATAAACCTACTCAATTTGAGTTTCTAACACACATATCACTACCCAGCTCTCTGAAAGGTGAACTGTAGGAGGGTTACTAACTTTTAAAATCACATTGTGGGTCTTTTCCAATTTGAAAACCAAACTCTTAATCACTATCTGAAGTGCTATATTTATTGTTACCAGGCATAGGTTTGTATTGTTTCTGATTCCATTAGAGAACACACCCTTTCTTCAAAACTTAAACTGCCTTACAATAAAACCTCAGTGTTTACAAGGCATAGGATTCAGAAAGGACCTCAGGACCAACTGTGATCCTGCTAAGGTTCACAGAGAGAGAGAGAGCTAAAGTGGCCCAGACAACTTTTAGAGCTGGCAAAAATTGGCAGGGAATTTATTTTTATTTTACATTGTGGGGATCGTGCTGTGGTGTAGCGGGTAAAGCCCCCACCTGCAGTGCCGGCATCTCATATGGGCACCAGTTCAAGTCCTGGCTGTTGCACTTCTAATCTAGCTCTCTGTTATGGCCTAGGAAAGCAGCGGAAGAGGGCCCAAGTCCTGGGGTCCCTGCACCCATGTGGGAGACCCAGAAGAAACTCCAGGCTCCTGGCTTTGGATCAGCGCAGCTCTGGCCATTGCAGCCATGTGGGGAGTGAACCAGTGGATAGAAGATGATTCCTCTCTCTCTTTCTCTCTCTCTGGTTCTGTTTGTAACTCTGCCTTTCAAATAAATAAATAAATAAATAAATAAATCCTTAGAAATAAATGAATTACAAAGCTTTGTAATTTTGTAAGCAGTACTATGGTTCTCTGACGATAACTTGGGGATTGGTTCAGTCTGGAAGTCAGAATTGCAAAATACAGATGCGAATGTAGCCCTAATATGGGAACCAAACAAAGAGAATCAAAATCCTAAACACAATATTTACTTCTAGACATGGAAGCACTGGCTCTCTAACTAGTGACGTGCGAATACAGTGAGTCAATTTTGACTTTATTGCTGGGTATATTAACAAGTTTAAAGTGTGCGAACGACACTAAGATACCCTATTATAACAATAGGCTTTCAAAAAACAACACTTCTCTATTTTACCAATAATATCTTCAGTATTCATTCATGAAAAGCATTTAATAAATTACAACCAAATTTTAAATAATACTGAATCCAGACTGTTCTCAATAAAAGTTATCTTAAAAGCAGGAATGATATTGTTACTTCATTAAATGCACGGCATTTTTTCCCACCAACTTACTCCTGCCACTTGAATAGAAAGTCCGCAATTAATTATTACAATGGTGTTAGGAAAAAAGACAAAAAAGGACAGAAGCCAGGAAAACACAGAAAACTGAACAATTTCAAATTGTAAGTATTGATAAGGTATAAGTCTGCTGAATCCAACAGCTGAGCTTTCCCAAAGAGTTTCTACTAACTCGTCTTTCATGAGTATGGGTCACACTTTCCTGTTTGTTTACATGTCTCAATTCTTTGGTTGAAAACCAGACATTTCTGATTAATACTACAGCAATTCTGCATTCCAACCTCCTTACCAGAGTTCTTGTTGGTTTCATCTGTTAAAAGGTAAACATATACTGAAGCAGTGGACTCCTTCCCTCTCACTGTATATCAGCTGGTGTCTCCTGCTTCTTTTTTTTTTTTTTTTTTTTTGTTTTCCATTGCTTCTATTGTTGAGCCTGGCTTCCCAAGAGCTACCCTGGGTCAGTATAGCTAAGTGATCAGCTGAAGATTAGTCAGAGCCAGTAAGCCTGAGAGGCTTTAATCTTTTGCCAATGGCCTATGTGTGGCCTGAGGAATATATTCAGAGTTTATCCAGTCTACAAGTCTGCCCTGGATATTACTTTCTGCCCCCAAAAGACTTCACATTAAGCCATGGATTAGTGGCTCACTAGGGCCCTCTCTAGTCCATGAGCATTTGTACAGCCCTGTGCATGCACATAACCTTCTAGACAACCAGAGGAAGGAGAACTTTATCAAAGCCAAATTTGGCCATCTTTCCTGGGGATCTTTACTGCCTGTCCCAACAAGACAGTAAAGGACAGTTGTCTGTCCCAATCAATATTCCCTGATTGTCTGCCAGTGGGATCACTATCACTTTTGTTAATGCCCCAATTAACAATTACTAAAGAACGTTCTGCTTTGCATAAAGTTAGTCCTTCTGGTATCAGAGTTGCCTTTCAACACGACTGCTCCCCTTGTGCCATGGAACTGAGGAGCAGTGGAAGGAGATGGAAGCTCCAAGTTAAAATGCCACAGATGCCACTGTTCTTACTCAGGTTCAATAGATTTTCTTGATAAATGTTTCCTAACTTCTTATATGGCATTGGTCAATTTTCAGAGTTCTTAAATTGCTGTTCTGTATAATTCTGTCCATTTTTATTATTTGTTTTTAGGGATGGGATTTGCTGAGCTCCTCACCCATTCATTCCAGGGTCCATGCAGACATCAGCAAGTGTCTCCTCTGGAGTGATAATAAGAACCCAAACTGCCTCTCACTTCTGCCCATTTAGTTCTCAGGAACAGCAAGGGGGTAATTAAGTGTGTGTTCTTTCATTTTTTAGAAGGAAAGTAAAATGGGAATAACTTTCTGGCTTAGTATATAATAAGACTTGAAGACAAAACTGAAATAAGTCTTGATCAATTTAGTAGCTTCTGGAACTATTATTAAAACACTTGTAAAAGGTCTTGAAGGACTGGCCCTCCATTGCACCTGTCTGAATATGTGTGTAGGAGAGACATGACAAGGGTTATAAAATGATCTCAAAATGTGCAAGCACAATGTTTTTCATACTCTGCTTAACTCTTTCATTTGAGAGATAACAATCCTGGGTGATCAAACTTAGTCATTAACATTGCTTGGTAAACAGAGAAAAAGAACCAGCACTGAAATTTATGGCAAAATTTGAATTGAGAATGGTGCTTTTAAAAATGTGATCTATTAAAATCTATCTCTATTAGAATCATCCATTGTATTTCTTTTTTTTTTAACTTTTATTTAATGAATATAAATTTCCAAAGTACGACTTATGGATTACAATGGCTTCCCCCCCATACCGTCCTTCCCACCCACAACCCTCCCCTTTCCCACTCCCTCTCCCCTTCCATTCACATCAAGATTCATTTTTGATTATCTTAATATACAGAAGATCAGCTTAGTATACATTAAGTAAGTATTTCAACAGTTTGCTCCCACACAGAAACATAAAGTGAAAAATAATAGATGATTTTTTTTAAATGATGATGAAATCAGAGCAGACCTATTGTCATGTTTAATCCCAGTGAGAGTCAAGTTGGGAATTGATAATTTCTTTCTTTCTTTCTTTTTTTTTTTTTTTTTTTACAGAGGATCAGTTTAGTATGCATTAAGTAAGGATTTCAACAGTTTGCACCCCCATAGAAACACAAAGTGAAATATATTGTTTGAGTACTCGTTATAGCATTAAATCTCAATGTACAGCACATTAAGGATAGAGATCCTACATGAGGAGTAAGTGCACAGTGACTCCTGTTGTTGACTTTACCAATTGACACTCCTGTTTATGGCATCAGTAATCTCCCTATGCTCCAGTCATGAGTTTCCAAGGCTATGGAAGCCCCTTGAGTTCTCCGACTCTTATCTTGTTTAGACAAGGTCATAGTCAAAGTGGAGGTTCTCTCCTCCCTTCAGAGAAAGGTACCTCCTTCTTTGATGACCTGTTCTTTCCACTGGGATCTCACTCGCAGAGATCTTTTGCCAGAGTGTCTTGGCTTTCCATGCCTGAAATACTCTCATGAGCTTTTCAGCCAGCTCCGAATGCCTTTAGGGCTGATTCTGAGGCCAGAGTGCTATTTAGGGCATCTGCCATTCTATGAGTCTGCTGAGTATCTCACTTCCCATGTTGGATCACTCTCCCCTTTATTTACTCCATCGGTTAGCGTTAGCAGGTACTAGACTTGTCTATGTGCTCCCTTTGACTCCTAGTCCCTCCACCATGACCAACTGTGAACTGAAATTGATCTCCTGGAACAGTGAGATGGCATTGGTACATGCCACCTCGATGGGATTGAATTGGAATCCCCTGGTATGCTTCCAACTCCACCACTTGGGGCAAGTCAGCCTGAGCATCTCCCAAATTATACATCTCTTCCCTCTCCCATTCCCACTCCCATGTTCAACAAGGATCACATTTCAGTTAATTTTCAACACTTAAGAATAACTGTGCATCAATTACAGAACTAAACCAGTCATATTAAGTAGAACAGACAAAAAAACTACTAAGAGGGATAATG
Source organism: Oryctolagus cuniculus (assembly GCF_964237555.1). Taxonomy (NCBI): domain Eukaryota; kingdom Metazoa; phylum Chordata; class Mammalia; order Lagomorpha; family Leporidae; genus Oryctolagus; species Oryctolagus cuniculus. Next base: position 124,541,500 of record NC_091438.1, on the reverse strand, counting down.
TATTAAGTTGTTCATTAACAGTCAGGGCTATGCTGATCAAGTCACCGTTTCCCATAGTGTCCACCTCACTCCAACAGGTTTCCCTCTTGGTGTTCAGTCAGTCGTCACCGATCAGGGAGAACATATGGTATTTGTCCCTTTGGGACTGGCTTATTTCACTCAGCAATCATCCATTGTATTTCTTCATATTTAAGGTCTCCATGTAGGAACCACAACAGATGGAGTAGGGAGTGGAAATCTCAAATTTATAAGAAGTGTTTAGCGAATTATTATGCATACAAAAGTTTGAAAATTACATTCTTTCTTCTAACTTCATGTATTTTTACTCAAATTAAAATTAATTCATTTAAGAACCCAAAATTGTAATGCTAATCCATACAACAATCTAGGGAACACGGCTTTAAGAAAGAACAACAAAGAGTAAAAAAAGAATTTTTTTCTTTCTGAATGGTTGTACCCTCTGAAACTTCCCTTTCCTCTCTGGATTGTTTCTCTTTCATCTATATATTATAATTCATCTATAAAATACTACGTGCCTTAATGATAGGTCAAAGCCACTTCTTGCTTGGGAGGGAGTAACTTTGGAAAAGGAGTCCCACTCACACATATCTCCATGTGCTCACAGATGGTAAACTGGGCAAAACCCCCGTTAGAAATGCAACATCCTCCATTACTTGAGTCTTGTTTCTTATAACTGTTCCTAAGGAATCTCAGGAAGGTAAAGGCCATATGGTAAAAAGAAGTAAAAGCCATATGGCCATATGGTTGTGGAGCATCCAAGGATTCAGAGAACTTTGTATAAACTGGCATTTTGCAGTTTTTAGTACTTTTTAATATTGCATTTTATGGCGACTGACACAGCTTTCAGAAGTCTTCAAAGGACCTGCTTGTGTAGCCTTGCAAAAACTAAATTATTATAACCAACATTTCTAAAATTTTAAGCTAAACGAACATGCTTTTATGTTATTAAGAAAAAGGTTTACTTGTGGTCTAAAGTTATGGAAACTTTTTTTTTTTATCTTTTATTTAATGAATATAAATTTCCAAAGTACGACTCATGGGTTACAATGGCTTCCCCTCCCATACCGTCCCTCCCACCAACAACCCTCCCCTTTCCCACTCCCTCTCCCCTTCCATTCACATCAAGATTCATTTTTGATTATCTTAATATACAGAAGATCAGCTTAGTATACCTTAAGTAAGTATTTCAACAGTTTGCTCCCACACAGAAACATAAAGTGAAAAATAATAGATGATTTTTTTTAAATGATGATGAAATCAGATCAGACCTATTGTCATGTTTAATCCCAGTGAGAGTCAAGTTGGGAATTGAAAATTTCTTTCTTTTTTTTTTTTTTTTTACAGAAGATCAGTTTAGTGTACATTAAGTAAAGATTTCAGCCGTTTGCACCCCCATAGAAACACAAAGTGAAATATACTGTTTGAGTACTCGTTATAGCATTAAGCCTCAGTGTACAGCACGTTAAGGACCGAGATCCTACATGAGGAGTAAGTGCACAGTGACTCCTGTTGTTGACTTTACCAATTGACACTCCTGTTTATGGCATCAGTAATCTCCCTATGCTCCAGTCATGAGTTTCCAAGGCTATGGAAGCCCCTTGAGTTCTCCGACTCTTATCTTGTTTAGACACGGTCATAGTCAAAGTGGAGGTTCTCTCCTCCCTTCAGAGAAAGGCACCTCCCTCTTTGAAGACCTGTTCTTTCCACTGGGATCTCACTCACAGAGATCTTTTTGCCAGAGTGTCTTGGCTTTCCAAGTTATGGAAACTTTTTAGATTAGAATAAATGCAGCTTTAAACATGTGGATTTGCAGAGCGGCAAATAAATCTTAAGTAGAATGCAAGGAATCACTGTTAATTGACTACATTTGTTTTCATTAAAAATTTCAGTAATACAAACATTACAATATTTTAATAAGAACTTACATATTTTGAAAAATTAATTATTGAGAACCCTTCTGAGTCCCAAGTCCCCACAAATTCATAAGATTAAGAAACGAGTTATCTGTATATCAGCTGTAAAAAGACACAGCGTTAACCAAGGGCATACCTATACTCGGGGTCACTGTCATAGGCAGAGTCTCTGTACAAAAGACCTCTTTTCAGTTCCAGTTCATCGTCTTTCTCTGGGTCTCTCTCATCCTAAAAATAAATAAATAAATAAAGATTTTCATTAATTCATTTTCCTTTGTATCTTATCCTCCCCCATTATAAGAATTTTATTCAAATGTTTGTATTTCTTAGGAAAGAAACAAAAGGGTAAGAAAGAATTCATTATATTTTTTGAAGAAAACTATAGCTTTATTATAGTTTTGTTAATGCTGCTTATCAAAGACTAGCATTCACTAAATACTTCTTGGATCAATGAATGAATGGGAATGGACGTGTTAAGATATATAGCTTAACAGTATCTTACATACTGTCATGCAATTTCCAAAAAGACTCTGCATTCTGACTCCTCAGCATTTGACAAAAATCATGTTAATACAAGCAGTCTTATGTGCACCTATGACTTACAAAGAACATAACCTGGGATTATGCATCATAAGCCAAAACGCAGTACAAAAAAGAAAAGGCAAAAAGAAAGTTAAGAAGGTTAAAACGAAAACACGTAAGGACTGCTCTACCTTGCAGGAGCAGCCTGTTCTTACCTTCTAGTAGACACATACAAGGGCTCTGGGTAGAGGACTCTGAAGAGAAAGCTTTGTAAACTGTATCATCTACAGTAAGTTCCTATGCATGTTGTTTATATCATTTAATATCAATTATCTTTCTGCGCCAGCTAGCCAACACCCTTGTTCGCAGCCAAACAGGAACTGACTTAAAGAAAACTAGTAACAAAAGGAAGCAGGAAGCACAGATAAACTTTAGTATTAATAAGGGGTTCATTTATTTGATGTGAAAAGACAGGTGAACACAGATTATGACGAAAAATGATTTTAAAAGTTTGCTAACAGGGGGCCGATGCTGTGGCACAGTGGGTTGAAGCCCTGGCCTGAAGCGCCGTCATCCCATATGGGTGTCGGTTCTAGTCCCAGCTGCTTCTCTTCCCATCCAGCTCTCTGCTGTGGCCTGGGAAAGTGGTAGAAGATGGCTCAAGTCCTTGGGCCCAAGCACCCACATGGGAGATCCGAAAGAAGCACCTAGCTCCTGGCTTCAGATCAACTCAGCTCCAGCTGTTGGCGGCCATCTGGGGAGTGAACCAGCGGATGGAAGACCTCTCTCTCTGTCTCTACCTCTCTCTGTAACTCTTTCATATAAATAAAATAAATCTTCAAAAAAAAGTTTGCTGACAGGATAAAATCAGGAAGAGTAAAAATATAAGCAACAAATAATAGGCAAAATTTAAAAATTACAGAAAACATACATAAACATTTAGAATTGTTATTGCTCTAGGTTTTAACATTATAAAATTAACTCCAACTGATTCTTGTTTTCCCTTAATTTATTTTGGTCTATTAATACAGTTAAAACAACCTTTTTTTTTTTTTTTTTGACAAGCAGAGTTAGACAGTGAGAGAGAGAGACAGAGAAAAAGGTCTTCCTTCCGTTGGTTCACTCCCCAAATAGCTACTACAGCCAGCTTGCTGCACCGATCCGAATCCAGGAGCCAGGTGCTTCCTCCTTGTCTCCCATGAGGGTGCAGGGCCCAAGCACTTGGGCCATGCCATCCTCCACTGCACTCCTGGGCCACAGCAGAGAGCTGGACTGGAAGAGGGGCAACTGGGACAGAATCCAGCGCCCTAACCGGGACTAGAATCTGGGGTACCAGCGCCGCAGGCAGAGGATCAGCCAAGTGATCCTCAGCGCTGGCCAACAATCTTTTTTTTTTTTTTGAGTTAGTGCTTGAATGGTATTCATGCTTTTATTTTAACCTTTATTATTAGATATTTTTCTTGAACAGCATATAGTTGAATGTTGCATGTATTTATCCACTTTGATAAGGCAATGAAGTAATTATTACTTTATTAACAACACAGAAAAAGTAACTAACATTAGTAAGTGTGAAAAACAAGGTAAAGGAAAGAAATTAAATGGCTATCTTGAGAGGAGGAAGAGCACAATTTGCACTGGCACTCGGAATAGTGGTTAAGAGCCCCGGGAATGCACACAGACCACCTCCATCCTATATCCCATTTTAGAGTGCCAGGATCTGAGTGCTGACTCCACTGCCAATTCCAGCCTTGTATTAGTGTCCATCCAGGGAGGGATCAGGTGATGGCTCAAGTACTTGGGTCCCTTCCACCCATGTGGGAGAAACTGGATTGAGCTGCCAGCTCCCAATTTAGCCTGGCCCAGTCTCAGTTATTGTAGGCATTTGGGGAGTGAACCAGTGAATCCAGTGAATGGGAGATCTCTCCGTCTCTTCTGTCTTTCTGCAGGAAGATAGATGGGAAGCAGGGGTGGGAGTCAATCACAGACACTCCAATATGGGATGCCTGGTGGCCCACACAGCTCTTTAACCCCCTGCATCAGGATGCTCACCCCTAACACAATGTTTTTTTTTATTTTTTAATTTTTATTCTTTTTTTTTTTTTGACATGCAAAGTGGACAGTGAGAGAGAGAGACAGAGAGAGAAAGGTCTTCCTTTGCCGTTGGTTCACCCTCCAATGGCCGCTGCGGCCGGCGCACCGCGCTGATCTGAAGGCAGGAGCCAGGTACTTATCCTGGTCTCCCATGGGGTGCAGGGCCCAAGCCATCCTCCACTGCACTCCCTGGCCACAGCAGAGAGCTGGCTTGGAACTAACATAATGTTTTAAAAAACTATTCATTTATTTGTTTGACAGAGAAAGAGAAATAGAGACAGACAAACAGGGAGAGATTGCCTACTGACTGATTCATTCCCCAAATGCCAACAAGAGTTAGAGCTCAGGTAGACCAAAGCCAGGAGCTGGGAACTCAATCCAGCTCTCTCGCATAAGTGGCAGGGACCTAACTACTTGAGCCATCACCTGATTCCTCCAGGGGTCTGCAGTAACACAAAGCTGGAATCAGGAGTGGAGTCAGGACTCAATACCAGGCCCTGTGTTACGGGATGTGGTTTTACCAAGTGAGTCTTCAACTACTATTCCAAATGTCCATTCCTATTTCATAGAATCAAATCAAGGTCTTTGTCTAAAATGAGTCCAGGGTCTGGGCTCCTTGGGGACAGTTTCCATTGACTGCCTTTCCCACCTTTTCCACTGTTTGTTGTTGCTGTTTATTACAGTTGTTCTGAATTATTACTGTAAAATCCTTGCTGCTTTTTGAGGGTGATCCCTGGTATCTTTCTTCTGTTAGCTAAGAGGTCAGGTAATGACTGGACAAATATTTCTGTGAGCTCTTCAAACCATTAAGTCTCCCGGTACTTGCTGGAGAGGCTGTGTGGGGCTAAGCCTTAATTTCTTGAGGGCAGAGCCTTAATGTCAGCCTAAACTGATAGCTCAGGGTCCTTTGGTCTTCCTTCATCATTTATAATGCCTTTAGATATCTGCACAGTCCTACAAATCTATATGGTCTTCTAAAATCCCGGGAATATGAGGGAGCTTTTCACCGTCTCTATGGATATATATAGTTTTCTTTTTTAAGCTTTTTGATTATCCTCTTTTTTGTTCCAAACTACCAAAGAGGTGTCCCCGGCAACCTCCAGACAGGTCAGTAATGACACTTCTCTGGAAAGGGTATTTCAAGAAAGCCCAACTGTATTTGCCCCTTGTAATGGTAGGCAGGATGTCGCTTTACACTGAGTTCATGGGCTGTTGGTTTTTAACATGGGGCTAAAGAGCAGCTAAGGGGGCCTGGGAAAGTGAGAATGCCCCAAAACTCAGTGCTCTTTCCAGTATCAAGCTGTTTTTCTTGCCAGGGCACTTATTTACATTCCACTCTTTTTGTTATTTTATTTTTACCATTTCCTTTTTAAATTCTCTCTTAGAGTTCCCTTCTTCAGCTTATATTGTCCATCTCTCCTGTGTTCTGGTCCACTTTTTCCATTAGAACCCTTCACATACTAGTTACAGTCATTTCAAACTTTCGGCGTAATAATTTCACATGTGTGTCATATCTAAGTCTGCATCTGGTGCTTGCCTTGTCTCTTCAAATTCGGTTGTTTTTTGCCTTTTATTGCACTTTGTAATTCTCATTTTCAAAGTCATACAAACTGTACAGAATAAGAGACGATGAAAACAGACCTGTGGAGGAAGGACTGATGGGAACCTTGCTAGAAGCTACTCTGTGCTTAATGCTTGCTGAAGCTATAAATGCAAGAGCCTGCAGATTCCTCCAGTGTCCTTGTTTTTGTTTCCACTCTTGACGTGGGTCTTCCCTAAGTACTCCAGCAGATATGACGCGCATCCTGAAGCTCTCTTAGCTGTATAATCCATTGTTATCCTAGAAGCCTGTTTATGCATTGGTAAGGTATAGGGGAAGGGGGGCACATTATTTAACATTACAATTAAATCACAGTATTTCAGTGGACCTAAAATGCTGTCTGGTCTGCAGCCTCACAAATATTTCTTATTGTATGGCTCCTCAGACCCCTCAGTGAGATGGGAAGGTTAGATGGTGCTAGAGAGAGAAAGGAATATGCTTGCTCCACGGCTCTGGGAAAGACTGATGAAACCTTTCCATCCGCACAGTAGGATTAGTCACAGGTATATTTCAGATGGATTGCTTTTCGTCCCCTGTCAGAGTCAGGAGGGGATTTTTCTAGTATCTTCACCTCGATAACTTGTTTGAGTTCCTGGAGATAAAGACCATGAACTTGTGATGGCTTGCAGGAGTTTCTCATGCTGTGTTAGCCAGGGTTCTTCAGAGAAGCAGAACCAACAGCACATGTATACAATTAGGAAAGTTTAATATCCAGTAGTTCATTTTCAGCAATGGATAGAACAGAGAGAAGATCAATACGAAACAGAAGACTGAACAGCACTAGACCTAACACAGAAACTAGACCTAACAGCATCTACAGAACACTCCAATGAACAGCAGAATATACATTCTCTCAGGTACATGTGGGAAATTCTCCAGGAGAGATCACATTTAGACAATTTAGTCTAACTAAACTTGAAAGAACTTAAAAGTATACAAAATGTTACATGGCCACAATGAAACGAAATTAGCAAGAAATAACAGAAGGAAATTCCGTCTTTTTTTTTTTTTTTTTTTTTTTTTTTTTTTTTTACAGGCAGAGTGGACAGTGAGAGAGAGAGACAGAGAGAAAGGTCTTCCTTTGCCGTTGGTTCACCCTCCAATGGCTGCCGCGGCCGGCGCGCTGCAGCCGGCGCACCGCGCTGATCCGATGGCAGGAGCCAGGTACTTATCCTGGTCTCCCATGGGGTGCAGGGCCCAAGCACTTGGGCCATCCTCCACTGTACTCCCTGGCCACAGCAGAGAGCTGGCCTGGAAGAGGGGCAACCGGGACAGAATCCGGCGCCCCGACCGGGACTAGAACCTGGTGTGCCAGCGCCGCAAGGCGGAGGATTAGCCTATTGAGCTGCGGCGCCGGCCCGGAAATTCCGTCATTTAACAACTATGTACAAATTAAACAACTGAAGGGTTAATATTAAAAGATCTTCCATGTCCTGGTTTGTGCTGTAAACTCAAAATTCTAAAGCTATAGGTGCCGTTTTTGCTGTTTTTCTTGTGGGCTTGGCTTGTCTACAGAGAAAGACAAACTTTGTTTTTTATCCAGTATATGGAACAAGGATGGATGGATGTTCCTCTAGGTCCCTATTCAGTTCTGGGAAAATGGACACCCTACTTAATCACACAAGGGCTTTTGAATGGATGCCACCTTTGAGTGTGTGTATGTGTGTGTGTATACATGTGTAACTGAGAATCCAGAAATGAACCCACACATTTATATTCAATTGATTTTTGACAAAAGTGCTAAGGTAATTCAATGAGGAGAAGAACAGTATTTTTAACAAATGTTACTGGGATAATCATATTTTCAAGTGTGAAACAATTAATTTGGACTCCTTACTTCACACAAAAATTAAAAAATCAAATACAAATGAATCAGTAACATAAATTTAAAAGCTACCACAATAAAATGCTTAGAAAACATAGATAAGAAAAACTGTGATCTTGGAGTAAGCACTATTTCTTAGATATGACATCCTAAGAACAGACAACAAAAGAAAACATAGATAAAGTTGTATTTTACCAAAATTAAGAGCTTTTGTACTGCATGGGATAGTATGGGGAAAGTGAAATGACACCTGCAGAATGGAAGAACACATTTGCAAATCAGAGATCTAATAAAAGGCTTTATATAGAAAACACACTGTGATCTTAATAATAAAAAGGTAATAAAATTTTTAAATGACCAAAGAACTGAACAGATATTTCTCCAAAGAGGATACACAAATTGCCAAGAAGTATATGAAAAGATGTTTCAAATCATTAGTCATTAGTGAAATACAAATCAAAACTCCAAGGAGACACCACATCACACACATTAGGAAGATGATCCTGAGAAAATCAGAAAGTTTAGCAAAGATACTGGGAGCAGTTATCCTCAAATCACTGCTGGTATTAAATGTAAAATAGTGAGTTACTCTGGATAATAATTTGGCTATTATTCATGATTTACCATGTAAATTTCAGATTTACCATATAAATGTTCATAGTAGCATGATTTTCAACAACCAAAAAAGTGGCAACCACCCAAATCAATTAGTCTAACTGTTAATCAGTGAATGGAGAAACAAAATGTGGTATTACCCATACAATGGAGTATTGTCTAACCATTTAATAAAGGGGGGCAGTGTTGTGGCATAGCTGGTTGAGCCTCTGTGTGCATCACCAGCATTCCATATTAGAGTGCCCATTCTAGTTCCAGTGCTCTGTTCTGGATCCAACTTCTGGTCCCGAATACATGAGCCACTGATACTGATATGGGAGAGACCAGGATGGAGTTTTTGGCTCCTGACTTTGGCCTGGCACACCACCGAGTATTGTAACTACTTGGAAATTGAGTAAGCTGATGGAAGATCTTTCACTCCCTCTTCCTCTGTCACATTTTGCCTTTCAAATAAATAAGTAAATTTTCAAAATAAATATAAATTTTCAAAAGGATGGAGTGATGCTATATCATACTCAAGTCTTTAATACATCAGTAAGTTAAGATGTCAGTCACAAAGACCACATACTGAATAAATGCATTCCTATGAAATTTCCAGACAGGCATCTGCAGAATTACACTGGTGGGTGCCTTGGAGTCGAGTGAGGAGAATGATGTTTGATTCTGATAGGGTACATGATGTCTTTCTTGGGATGATGAAATGTTTTGAAACTGGACGTAGTAAAAGTTGAACAATTTTCTTGCTATATGAAAACATACTGGGTGAATTTTATGATGGTGAATTATATTTCAATAAGCCATTTTTTTAAAAAAATAAAAAAGGTTTTTTAGCAGAATAGGTGACCTCATTGTTAGTTTTTACTATCTCAAGTAGATACATATTTCCTCATTATGGTAATTCAGAACATTTTAATGATTAATTGAAGGGGGTAAATAATGCATTAAAAGTTTTGTAGTCTTTCCTGTAAGTACAGAGAAGCTCAGAACAATATGATTAATAAATGTGATATTGTAGAACTTATATAGAATGCTGTACCCCATAATGATGGGGTATATGCTCTCTATGAACACAAACAGAATTACTAAAACTGACTATATATCAAGTCTTAAGGAAATGCTAATGTTAATACATTTCAAGTAATTCATAGTATGTTCTCCATCTGGGAAGAAAGTAAGCTAGCTGTGAATAACAAAAGACAGAGTATCCAACTAGATGGAATTTTAATTACCATGGAGCAATGAAGAAATTGCAGTACCAAATAGAAAATATTTTCAAGTGGGTGATAAAAAAGATGTAAAACCAAAATTGACATGTACCTAAGGTCAAGCTTAGAGACAAATCTGCATTATCAAATGTACAGAGACAGAAAAAGAAAGGCTGGAGGGATGGGAACCAAGACGGTGACTGAGTAAGACCATCCGGCTGCCACCGAACAGCCATACACATACCACAGCGCCTTCACAAGAGCCACAGGTCAGCCACCACAGTGCCTCATCTTGCTAAAATCCAGCTGCACTGACCAAACTGCAACCAGGAACGAGTTGGCACGTCACTCCCCCAGCTCCAAGGAGCCTCAAGCAAGAGAGGCAGCTACTTAGAGGAGAGGGACAGGGAATGGAATCCCAGGGCGAGACTCCCTGCAAAAACATTCAATTGGATTGCGCTTCTGTGCCCTGGTTCCTAGGCCCATTCCTGTGGAGTGAATGTTTGTTGTTTCCAGACAGGTGGCTCAGCCACCACTCCCCACACCACTGAAACTCTAGTCATGCCCACAGGGAAGTTCCGAGAGGGAGCTTATTAGAACTGTACCTCAGAGCTCCAACCCCAGCCTGCTCTATGGAAACCCAGCACCTGATAGAGGCCCGAAGGCATTTAGCCCTGGTCGGCACTCACAGACTGAGAACTGTGTCTTTTCTCACCTCAATTCAAGAAAAATTTTGGAAACTACACAAATATGTGGACATTTGGAACTTACTCCTGAACAATCAATATATCAAGGAAGAAATCAAGAAGGAAATAAAAAAAATTCTTGAACAAAAGTGAAAATGGAAACCTATCAAAACCTATAGCAATCAATGCCTGTGTGAAACACACACAGAGAGAAAGATCTCACATAAAGAACTTATCACTGCATCTCAAAGGACTAGAAAAACAAGATCAATTCAACCCAAAAATTGGTAGAAGGAATAAAAAAACTCATAGCACAAATAATTGATATAGATTTTTTTATTGATTTATTTATTTTTTACTTGAGAGTCAGAGTTACACAGAGAGAGAGAGAGAGAGGGGTCTTCCATCTGATGGTTCACTCCTCAGTTGGCCACAATGGCTGGAACTGTGCCAATCCAAAGCCAGGGGTCAGGAGCTACTTCTGGGTCTCCCACGTGGGTATAGGGGCCCAAGGACTTGGGCCATCTTCTACTTCCATCCCAGGCCATAGCAGAGAGCTGGATCAGAAGTGGAGCAGCCGGGACTAGAACTGGTGCCCATGTGGGATTGCCAGTGTTTCAGGCTAGGGCGTTAACCCACTGTGCCACAGCGCTGGCCCCAGATTTGAATATTTAAAAAAAAAAAAAATGAAGAGATGGTTCTTTTAAAAAATAAACAAAACTAATCAAATCTTAGATAGACTAATCAAGAAAATCCAAATGGCCAACAGACACAAGAAAAAATGATCAGGATCACTAGTAATCAGGGAAATTCAAATCAAAACCACAATGAGGTTTCACCTCACCCAGGTTAGAATGGGAATGCAAACTGGTAAAGCTACTATGGAAGTCAGTCTGGAAATTCCTCAGCAACCTGAATATAACCCTACCATACAACCCAGCCATCCCACTCCTTGGAATTTACCCAAAGGAAATTAAATTGGCAAACAAAAAAGCTGTCTGCACATTAATGTTCATTGCAGCTCAATTCACAATAGCTAAGACCTGGAATCAACCCAAATGCCCATCAACAGTAGACTGGATAAAGAAATTATGGGACATGTACTCTATAGAATACTATACAGCCGTGAAAAAAATGAAATCCGGTCATTTGCAACAAAATGGAAGAATCTGGAGCATATCATGCTGAGTGAAATAAGCCAGTCCCACAGGGACAAATATATGTTTTCCCTGATCAGTGACAACTAACCGAGCACCAAAAAGGAAACCTGTTGAAATGAAATGGACACTATGAGAAAGAGTGACTTGATCAGCCCTTGTCCTGACTGTTGATGTACAACTTAATACTTTTTCCCTTTTAGTATTTTTTTTGTTCTACTTAATACTATTGGTTGAACTCTGTAATTAACACACAATTATTCTTAGGTGTTTAAATTTAACTGAAAAGTGATCTCTGTTAAATATAAGAGTGGGAAAAAGAGAGGGAGGAGATGTACAATTTGGGACATGCTCAAGCTGACTTACCCCAAACGGTAGAGTTAGAAATCTGCCAGGGGATTCTAATTCAATGCCATCTCACTAGTCCAAGTGATCAATTTCATCAATTTTAAAAGCTTACAATTTTTAAACTATGTGTTGAAGGAAGTAAGAATACCAACAGCCTATTTCTCTACCAAAACAATAAAGATCAGAGAAAGTAACACCCAAATTAAACACCACAAGGGTGGGGGACTCTTCTAAAACCTAAAGTACAATAAAGGAACTTTTACACAAAAATGAAAAAACCTAAAAACAAATTTAGGTAAATTCAGCTCTAGGAAGTTCCCAAGTTAAAGGAAATAGCAAACAATTTCTGAGATGAAAGAAGTAACTAATCATAGAGGAAGCTTGGAGATGCAGGAACCAATGAAAAGCTACAAAATGGTAATATATGTTACATTGAAATGAGTATTGCTTGCACAAAATATAATGATGTAATATGGTGCTTGAAATGTACCAATAATAAAAACACAGGAATAACAACAGCATATCAATTCAGGAATAAAGTTAAAGTATTCATTTATACTAAATTTTACTAAGAATACTGTTAATTTTTAAAATAAATAATTTTTAAAATAAAGTTAACCAGAACAATAAGAAGTTATAATAACTGGTAAAAAAGTAAATAATAATGTTTAACAATCCAAAGGCAGATAGACTAGAAGAAAATCAGAATATAAATTTATTAATTTATATTTGGATGTTGTATTCAACTATTTCAGTAGGGGCATTAAATATGACAGACTATATACTATAACTGAAAGACATTAATTGCCACATTGTATAGAAAAGTCAATACATGCAATTAAAATTCCTTTTAAATGTAAACAGAAAAGTTAAGAGTATAGTGATAAAGACGGATATCTCTTGCAAAACATTAAATAAAGCTATTTTAGCAATGGTACTATGGAATGAAAGACCAAAAGAAAATACTTTTTACAAGAAATAAAGACATTTAATAATGATATAATTCACATTTATAAACATGTAATCCCTTTATCAGCATGCCTGGAATCAAGACTCAGTTCATTTCTTATTTCACCTCCTGCTACTACGCACCCTGCAAAGCAGCAAGTGATGGATCAAGTGGTTGGGTTCCTGCTATCCACATAGGAGAGCTGGATTGAGTTCTTGGCTGCCAACTTCAGCCCCTAACTTGAGGCTGTTGTGGTATTTGGGGAAGAGAACCAACAGTTGGGTGCTGTCTATTTCTCTTTATCTCTACCTCTGCAATTAAAATACAGGGCCGGCATCCCATATGGGCATGGGTTTGGCTGCTCCACTTTTGATCCAGCTCCCTGCTAATGGCCTGGGAAAGCAACAGAAAATGGACAAGTGCTTGGGCCCCTGCACATGGGAAACCTGGAAGAAGCTCCTAGCTCCTGGCTTTGGCCTTGCAGAGCCCTGGCCATTGTGGCCATTTGGGAAGTAAACGAGCAGAGGGAAGATCTCTCCCTCTGTCTCTCCTCTCTCTTTAACTCTGCCTTTCAAATAAATAAATAAATCTTTAAATAAGTAAATAAATAAACTCTGTGTAAAATCTCCATTTTGCTGCCAGCACAAGCAATTTTTAGAGAACATCTAATATTTATTGGTTACTTTTACTTGGCTATCATTTTAAGTATGTTATATATTCTAAATCCATAAATACAAGAAACCTGTGAGAAAACTAGAGCAAATAACTTGCACAAAAGACTGGTTATTCAGAGACTTCATAAAATAGCATTTAGTTCAGTTCCTGGCATGTAGTAGTAACTTCAGCTAAACTTATAAATCAGCTTCAATGAACTAAAACTTGAATCACAATTTGTAGTCCCTGGCAGATCAATAGCCTCCCTGATTTATTCTTTCACTATATTGTTTCAGCAAATCTCACACCAAATTCATACTCTTCTCTTAAGCCAACTGATCACTTAATGTTAGCAAATTTTTTTTAAATCTTCTTGAGTTCTTTTTTTTTTTTAAGATTTTTTAATTTATTTATTTGAGAAGTAGAGTTACATACATTGAGAGGTAGAGACAGAGAGTAAAGTTTTCCTTCCACTGGTTCTCTCCCCAAATGGCCACGGCAGGAGCTATGCCGATCTGAAGCCAGGAGCCAGGAGCCAGGAGCCTCCTCCAGGTCTCCCACGCTGATGCAGGGGCCCAAGCACTTGGGCCATCTTCTACTGCTTTCCCAGGCCACAGCAGAGAGCTGGATTGGAAGAGGAGCCGCTGGGACCAGAACCGGCGCCCATATGGGATGCCAACGCCGTAGGTGGAGGATTAACCTACTGCGCCAAGGCGCCGGCCCTGCGAATTAATTTTCTTAAAAACATTAGTAAAACACTGAAACATGGGAGAATCCCTACTTTCCAGAGGAGAAATTGCCAACCAGCAGGTGGTATGAGTGCTTTGTTTGGCACACAAAATGTTTTGTATTTTTAATTTGAATTAGTTGACACAACTTTATATAGAAATCAGACCTTCAAAAATAATTAGAATGCCGGCACCGTGGCTCACTTGGCGGCCATTTGGGGAGTGAACCAATGGAAGGAAGACCTTTCTCTCTGTCTCTCTCTCTCACTGTCTAACTCTGCCTGTCAAAAAAATATTAGAAGATGTGGCAACACTATATCTGAAATTCTATATAGCAGAAATTAACTGGAACGGAGTAGCAGCCACTTCCTATGGAGAGGTTATACACTCTAGTGGAGTCAGCTTGCAATCAATCAGGTCCTTGAATACATCTGCTGTCATTACTCTTGGATTACAGGATTAAGTTTAAATCTTTCAGCCTGGTTTTCCATGACCTGGCTTAACAGGAATTTTCTGCTTTAACTGGAAGTTCCTTACAATTTCTACAGTGAGTTTTATTTTTTAAAAATGCATTTCTAGACAGGGTAGGCTGATGGGATTAAGTCACATGCATTTTCTTAATTCTGCTAAAAGGCATCAGTACTTGGGAGTTTTTTGTAACATGACCTGGTTTTATGCAACTTATGTATCCTTGAATAACATGTAAATCAGGATGCTTGGTGTTTGCGCCATTCTTATCTTTGGGTTTTATTTTTAACAGAATCTTCTCTGATCACTGACTTCCATTAGTTTGCTTAAGATGACTTCTCTTCACTTATTAATTATTGTCAAATTTCTGACATTTTATGTTTTAATCACCTCAGTACAAGTTAAATATTTAATGATTCATAAAGAAAGAACCCTTTCACAATCTTAGAACAGGTTGATATTCAAATCAATTCTTTGTGAAGTTTAAAAAAAAATCCACCAGCCAGTGTTTATATTTAGATTGTATACCCGGCCTGTGAACATTCTTCAGGTATGTCTGACATGGACTTTGGTCTGTCCGGTTCCCAGGAAACACAGGTTTCAATACATAGTTCACAGTGTCTTTCTCTGGTATTACATCAGTGCTTACTTATCTCTGTTACTGAACATGTATGCTCCCATGGTTGTCATTTGTATGTATTTTTACATGCTCATGTTTGGGCATATCACTGGGTTTGTGTGTATCAGACTGTACTGTATGTGTTCATCTCTGTACAGCTTTATGGTTGACCAAAGCGTATTAATTATCTGGGTTACAACTAAAGTAGCTACATGACCTTATATGAGTCACTTAACTTTTGCAAGCCTCAGTGTCCTCATCTTTTAAAGAGTAAACATCAGTTTATCAGAAGGAGAAATGGAATAATACATACGCAATGCCTGATGACAGTAAACACTTAATAGAATTATTATTCCTATATAACCAATTTCTGTTTTGCCCTAGAAGAACATGCCAAGTTCTGCTTAGGTCTCTTACCCTTAGGTCTACATGGACACTGTACCACATTGATTTTTTTTTGTTTCATATTCATTTACTGATTTATTAAATTATAATTGGGTTATGTAAATTCCTTATAGGTGGGAAATTTGATTTCATAAAAATATTCCCCATGCTTTACACAGTGTCAGGTACACAGCATACAGATATTGGGAAAAAATTCTCAATAAATACTTTATGAATAAATATAGAGACAAAAGGATGGCTAGTTTCCAGAGTTGGTACTCAGGTTGCTTTTAGTGTAAACATTTCAACACTGGTATTGTGTTTTCCTTAAACTTTTGGCTAGAATGCAGTAGAGAAAACATCTGGGTCTGGAGTTTTAATTTTTGAAAGTCTTTAAACTACAAATTCAATTTTTTAATAGACATTCAACTGTTAAGATTATTTTTTCTTAATTTATTATTTGTTATATTTCTTGATAAGTTAGTCTATTTCAAGTAGTTTCTTTTTTTTAAACTTTTATTTAATGAATATAAATTTCCAAAGTACAGCTTATGGATTACAATGGCTTTCCCCCCATAACGTCCCTCCCACCTGCAATCTTCCCCTTTCCCACTCCCTCTCCCCTTCCATTCACATCAAGATTCATTTTCGATTCTTTTTATATACAGAAGATCAGTTTAGCATACATTAAGTAAAGATTTCAACAGTTTGATCTTCTGTATATATAGAAAATTGAAAATGAATCTTGATATGAATGGAAGGGGAGAGAGAGCGGGAAAGGGGAGGGTTGCGGGTGGGAGGGAAATCATCGGGGAGGAGGGGGAAGCCAATGTAGTCCATAAGCTGTACTTTGGAAATCTATATTCATTAAATAAAAGCTAAAAAAAAATATTTCAACAGTTTGCTCCCACACAGAAACATAAAGTGAAAAATACTGTTTGAGTACTAGTTATAGCATTAAATCTCAATGTACAGCACACTAAGGACAGAGCTCCTACATGAGGAGTAAGTGCACAGTGACTCCTTTTGTTGACTTAACAAATTGACACTCTTGTTTATGGCATCAGTAATCACCCTAGGCTCTTGTCATGAGCTGCCAAGGCTATGGAAGCCCCCTAAGTTCAGCGACTCTGATCATATTTAGACAAGACCATGGTCAAAGTGGAAGTTCTCTCCTCCCTTCAGAGAAAGGTACCTCCTTCTTTGATGACCTGTTCTTTCCACTGGGATCTCACTCGCGGAGATCTTTCATTTAGGTGGTTTTTTTTTTTTTTTTTTTTTTTTTTTTTTTTTTTTTTTTGCCAGAGTGTCTTGGCTTTCCATGCTTGAAATACTCTCATGGGCTTTTCAGCCGGATCCGCATGCCTTAAGGGCTGATTCTGAGGCCAGAGTGCTGTTTAGGACATCTGCCATTCTATGGGTCTGCTGTGTATCTCACTTCCCATGTTGGATCGTTCTCTCCCTTTTTTATTCTATCAGCTAATATTTGCAGACACTAGTCTTGTTTATGTGATCCCTCTGGTTCTTAGTCCTATCATTATGATCAATTCTGAACAGAATTTGATCACTGGGACTAGTGAGATGGCATTGGTACATGCCACCTTGATGGGATTGAATTGGAATCCCCTGGTATGTTTCTAACTCTACCGTTTGAGGTAAGTCAGCTTGAGCATGTCCCGAATTGCACATCTCTTCCCTCTCTTAAACCCAACAGAAGACAGGATTAGTAAACTAGAGGATGGTTGAAAAAATTGTCCAGGGGCTGGCGCTGTGGCACAGCAGGTTAACACCCTGGCCTGAAGCATTGCATCCCATATGGGCACCCATTCTAGTCCTGGCTGCTCCTCTTTCGATCCAGCTCTCTGCTATGGCCTGGGATAGCAGTACAAGATGGCCCAAGTCCTTGGGCCTCTGCACCCATGTGGAAGACCTGAAGAAGCTCCTGGCTCCTTGCTTTGGATCAGCACAGCTCCGGTCATTGCAGCCATCTGAACCAGCGGATGGAAGACCTCTCTGTCTATACCTCTCTGTAACTCTTTCAAACAAATAAAATAAATCTTTAAAAAAATATCTAAACTGGAGGGAAAAATAATGATATATATGTATATATGTACAAGATACAAGAGACACAGTCTACCCTTAGATAAGTGTTATTTGGAGTTTCAGAAGAATAGCAAAGAGACATTGGAGCAAAAGCAATGTTTAAGGAAATAATAACTAAGGGTTTTCCAAAACAGACAATGCATATAAGTCCTGCAAACTTAGTGGAGAAGTAATTCAAGAAAACTACATCTACATGTATCATATTCAAACTACTAACCACAAAGCCTCAGAGCAAATCTTAAACACAGCAAAGGAGGGAAAACCTATAAACTTCAAAGAAGTAAGAGGTGACTTTCAAAGGAGACAAAGAAGGTCAGAGGACAAAATGATGGCTTTTTTAAATGTCAAAGAAATTAACTACCAACCTCAAATTCTGTATCTAGTGAAGCCATTTTACATAAAGAAGAGTAAAACCAAGATGTTTTGAACTCCTATCCAGGCGACTGACACAAAATGAAGTATTAAATAGAATTCTTCAGACAGGAGAAAAATGATTCTAGAATACAGATGGAAACAGAGAAATACAGGAAAGAATGAATAATAATAGGGTAAGTATGTGATATAAGTGAATAAATGTCACTATAGGAACAAAAATAATTAGTGTGCTTTATATGTATAGAATTAGTATATGATAATAGACTTGCAAAAATGAATTAGCTTTAAATGTGTTAAATGTTTTCATGTCTCATTGTTATCTGAGAAGTCATCAGATACATAATTTGTCAGGGCTGGTGTTATTGCATGTGGCTAAAGCAGCCGCCTGTGACACTGTCATCCCATATGGGCACTGGTTTGAGTCCCAGCTGCTCCACTTACGATCCAGCGCCATGCTAATGGCCTTGGAAAAGCAGAAGATGACCCAAGTGTCTGGGCCGCTGCCATCCATGTTGGAGACTCGGATGAAGCTTCTGGCGTCTGGCTTCAGCCTGGCCTTGCCCTAGCCATGTGGCCATCTGGGAAGTGAGCCAGTGAATGAAAAGATCTCTCTCTCTCTCTCTCTCTCTCTCCTTTCTCTGTAACTCTAACTTTCAAATAAATAAATATTTTAAATATAAATAATTTATCATATATGCATGGTGAAATCAATAGGGCAAACAATAATAGAATGGTAAAAAATGAATTGCAAGTAATAAAAAGAAAATGAACTACCATAAATTTAATTTAAACAAAAACCACAACATCCTCCATTAAAGTACTAGATTTTCATTCTCGAAAAAAAAATCTCCTGTTCTTCCTGTTCTACTTACAAGATACAGACTTTAAGTATATGATAAAAACAGAGACTGTAAAAATTTACAACATGCATACACTAGCCAAAAAATGCTTTTATACCTATTCAAATATTAGACAAAACATAGTATAAATAAGGAGTACTTCCAGAGATACAAAGAAACATTTCACAATAAATGGTCCATAATACACTCTGAAATCTATATCCAACCAATGATATAACTTCATTATATATAGAATTAACAGAAATTGGAAGAAAAATAGGGAGACATATAATCATGAAATTTGTTATTTTCTTGATTCTTGACACCTAGTTATCACTATACAGAGAAAGAAATTCCAAATGGGTCATATATTTAAATATTAAAGTAAATAGAAAGTCTTTAGAAGAAAACACAGGAGAACACCAGAAAGTTTTGAAAGTAAATAAAAACTATAAAAATGCTAATCAAACAAGAAAAATATGTAAATTGTATTAATTAGAGTTGAAAATTAATTTTACTTAAAAGATACAATTAAGAAAGCAAAAATGCAAACCACATTGTGGAAAAAGAAAACTAAAACAGATGTATCTGACTAAGAACTCACATCAAGAATCTATATAACTCTTTGAATTTATTTTTTATTAATATAAACAGAACAGATTTCAAGTAGTTCATAAATACAACTCTAAGAATATAATGATACTTCCTTTCCTCCCCCCCTTTCATTCTTTTTTATTTGCGATAACACATTTTTAATTTACTTTATAATTACAGGCTCAATATTCCACTAAATAAGCAGTTCAACAATTAAAAAGTGCAAAGATAAATTCTCAGCAATATATATTGCTGACAAAGGCTATAAACTAATCAATTCGAAGATGTCAATTTCACTCATATATATTGGGTTTTTCTTGTACTGTGTATATTAGCTACCAACCTAAGGGAAATGAAATCAGCATATGAAAGAGTTAACTGTACCCCCATGTTTACTGCAGTTCAATTTACAATAGCTAAGATACGGAATCAACCCAGATGTCCATCAGCTAGAGACTGGATAAAGAAAATATGGTAAATATACACGATGGAATAGTATTTAGCCATTAAAAATAATAAAATCCTGTCTTTTGCAATAAAATTATGCAACTGGAGATAATTATGCTTAGTGAAAAAAAGTCAGACCCAAAAAGATCACATGTTTTCTCTGATTTGTGGTTCATGGAACTCTATACCAAAAATGTAATGTAGACAATCCAGTTAAAAAAAAAAAACAAACAGGCAAAGTGCTTGAATAGCCATTCACAAAACAGGTTATCCAAGTTACCAAGATACTTAAAACTTGCAATACTGACTCACTGGGAAGAGTGACTTGTCATCAGGAACCAGAAAATTACAACTGTGTGACAAACTACTTTTTACCATCAGAATGTCAAAGTGAAATATAAGTGGGCACACATGCGTGTGTGTATGTATACACTCACACATAATCAATTAAGCAGTGAGGATATGCAAGAGGAAGAATTCTCCAGCGCTGGAAGTGGGAGAGTCAATTATTAAAACCACATGAAATGTTCTTTGGCAGTATCTACTAAAGCCGAATGTACATATATCTTTTGTATAATTTCAGTGGTAAGCAGATACCCAAATATTAAGGACATGTGCTAACTGCTCATGGCACTTCCATATACAAGAAACAAGAAACAACCCAAATGTCCATCAACAGAGGAATTAATAAACACATGGTAATACTTTCATACAGCCAAATGCTGTAGAGCTGCAAGAGTGAAGTATGGCCTAAAAAGAAATAAAGTTACAACAAAACGGGGTAGACACCTTAGAATGTCATTTATAGAAAGTTCAGGCCGGCGCCGCGGCTCACTAGGCTAATCCTCCGCCTAGCGGCGCCGGCACACCGGGTTCTAGTCCCGGTCGGGGCGCCGGATTCTGTCCCGGTTGTCCCTCTTCCAAGCCAGCCCTCTGCTGTGGCCAGGGAGTGCAGTGGAGGATGGCCCAGGTGCTTGGGCCCTGCACCCCATGGGAGACCAGGAAAAGCACCTGGCTCCTGGCTCCTGCCATTGGATCAGCGCGGTGCGCCGGCCGCAGCGCGCCGGCCGCGGTGGCCATTGGAGGGTGAACCAACGGCAAAAGGAAGACCTTTCTCTCTGTCTCTCTCTCTCACTGTCCACTCTGCCTGTAAAAAATAAAAAAAAAAAATAAAATAAAATAAAAAAAAAAAGAAAGTTCAAACAAGCATTAGTACTAATCTTGCTTTTAGAAAATAATGTTGTGCTTCACATTAGATACCAACCACCCTTTAAGTGGCAAACTTTCTAGGGCTTCTACAGAGCTGATTATGCTTTGTGTCTTGTCTGGTGGATAGTTTACATGAGTCTGTTGTTTTTATTAAGATTCATCGAGCTATTATTATGACTTGTATATTTTCTATATGTATATTATACTTTGAAAACAAATCAATTTTAAAAACAGTATGCAAATAGAAGCTTAAAATTGATGAAACTCATCCCAAGGTCACATAATCCAGTTAGATACCCAAGATTAAGTTTAATGCCCAACATGATGCTGATGATAAATGTTTGTTTTTCAAACTACTGATTGATACAAGAAATCAAATACAAAAAGAATATACTGTCATTATTTCTTTCCAATTTCCATGCATATTTATTTGTCTTAGCTCGGAAAACATTCTCATATTTATATTCTCTAATATCAAATATGACCAACCCAACCTATTTTTTCCTCAATTGAATATTTAATTAATGTACAAATCAGCTTCAAAATATATTCTTCTCATTCTCCTTCCTCAAGTTACCATTTAGGATAAAATCTATTTGCAGGGAATGGAGTTGCTTTATGCCGGGTCACAAACAAGACTCCCTATTTTCAAGGTTGTGAAATAAGTATCATGAAGTCACTATTCACTGTCTCTTTAAAAGATAATTATCACTCAGGATGTTTATAGCTCAGATGACCTATGTCAAATACTTGGCATGACTCAGGTCAAACAGGAAGTCTGATATGGTGCTTTTTTTATCTCTTCCCAGTGACTATAAATATTGCAAGTTTTAAGCATCTTTGATGGTTTTCTTGCCCTATTATAAAAAGTCTCCAAGATAAAATTTTAGAAACTAACATATAAATGTCTTTGATGAGCCTGATGTGATTTCAAGACATTTTTTACCCGGTCATGGATCTCATCGCAGTTTGAAGGTGAACACCAATCAGAATGAAATCTGTAAGCATAAAAAACAAAGGCAATTTGTAGACAAAGGGAGATAAAAACAAGCCTTTCCAAATTCTGAAATACCAGACAAAAAAACCATGCTTTTATTACTCCTATGGTATAACAATGTAAGATTACAATAATGTAGTTTCTCCCTTTGACCAAGGCTGAGGGTCAGATATAAAATCAGGTATTGATTCTCAGTTGTACCGTAAGTCATCACAGCAAGTACAATGCTATTGATCACAAGCTTGGCATGCATTTAAGAGAACATGCCTATGCATCTGACTATTTGAATGCTCTAAATACATAACTTTTTAGAACTTTACCTCTAAACAGATTTTCATATTAGGACAATAATTCTATGTACAACACCTTTAAAATCAGCTGTTAATTCTTAAGTAATTTAATCAGGCTCTTTTTAAGCTACAGAATAAATTTCTTTCAAATGAAACAAAACACAGATAACAGAAGAAAGTACTACATAGAATCTAGTCATGTTTTTATTCTTTCAAAATACAAGGAACCAAGAAATTAAATTGTCCCTTTTCAACACAGATGATATCACTTCTCTAAGTCTCTGCTATGAGATAAATGTATTTTAAAATAATAGGTAGGAAAAATATGACTTAGTTTGAGTCTGA